>NC_045787.1:74517118-75887276 GCF_009873245.2 Balaenoptera musculus
AGGATGAATTTCTCCAGGTTCTGTACGTCTGATCTCTCCAAACCTTCAAAATCTATCCTTGATCTCAGCAAACACAGCAGAGCACAATGTTATTTATGCATTCATTTATCTTTTCATCAAGGGTGGCTTATGTGGTCTTTACTGACTTTGGTTTCTCATCATCGTCGCAGATCAGCATCTGCATTGTGTGCACTTGTAACAGGGATAATGGATCTCACTTACAATACCTACAAACTCAGCTGAGAGCCGTGCAAAGCAAATGGCCATAAATGCACCCATCCTGGCCCAAGTCCTGATGAATAAAAATGAAGATCTTGTCAAATAATAAAGTGACAGGTTAATTTACAGCATGGAATAGTGTGAACAGAGAAAGCACTGCTTTTTCAATCTGTATGAACGGTGCCACCTATCTGCAGATTAGCAGAAAGCTTCAGAAACACTAATTCAGAAATTGGGATAAATACATGTGATGTTGCTTAGTTTTGTAAATATCACAGGAATGGAATTGATGATAAAGGCAAATGCAAGATTAGACACACACAGTTGCTTTCGAACCAAAAAAACAAGATTCTCAACAAAGGGCTGCTGTATCAAACAGTAATAAAGAGCCTCAAGCAGTTGTCTGTGCTCATGCCAGTTTTCATGCTTTAATTCGGCTGCCCTGTGGTTCTTAGCTTTGACATTGAGATCTGCACGGCCACCAGAGATAATTATTTCAACCTTCAGGCCATCAGGCGTTCATTTTTGATCATGGATATGTAAGAGATGTTTTCTGCTTTCTAAGTCTTCCAAGTGGATATCAATAGAAGGGTAAAATAAGGAAAAGCAGTAAGCATTTGAAAAGAACTTGAACATTCTGCGTTACAGAAATGTGAATTGCTCTAATCAATTTTTGTAAATACTTCAGTTAACCTGATAGCTATTTAGAGGTATTTTAATTTGCCCAAATTTCAAATTACAACTAGTTATTGCTACTAGCACTCTATAAAGTTTAAATATGTACACTACAATTCACGCTTTGCACGTTTTAATGAAAATACAAAGACTATAGCACAAAATCCATAAATTAAAAATAACTTTTTAAGTTAAATTCGTGTATCATATCATAATGTGCTTTTATGCAAAACTGCAATCAGGAACATATATCATTCACTAAAATGTCTAATTAGTAGTCACAAAAATCACTGAACGAAGTAATATGATAAATCCCTAACATGCAGAGAGATTACATTTCTCTCTATATAAAATAGAGAGAAAACACTAGTTTCTGCAAAATTTGGTGCAAAGATTAAACCATTCTGTTAACATTAAATGATAACAAAAAATTACAATATATAAATCACAATTAATAGGACATAGACTTTTTATTTTATAATTTGAATAAACAAAATAATGAATTGTCGAGTTTTAAATATATAATTGATATCAAATAGAAAAGAAACCTATAAAAGATCACAAAATATAATAAGCAAATCCAAAACAGGATTCATCAAAATTTTTCTCAATCTCTTTTTGTAAAGGAAAAATGTTTAAAATATTTAAAGAATATGCCATAATATTCAATAAGAAATCTATGTCTAAGAAATCTACTTAAGTAGATGACTAGAAAAGACGTGGTTAGAGCCACCCTAAAAATAGCTGACCCTGTTTTCAAATCAAAAATCTATTGTCATAACTCTCAAGATGGAAACAGAAGTGCTACTACCATGTTAGATGCATGCCAACAGTCCAATAACAATAATAATAGTTTCAGAATAAGGTAACTCATTTTATGGGAATTCCCTGGTGGTCCAGTGGTTAGGACTTGGTGCTTTCACTGCAGTGGTTCGGGTTCAATCCCTGGTCAGGGAACTAAGATCCCACAAACCAAGTGGCATGGCCAAAAAAAAAAAAAAGGTAACTAATTTTAATAGAAAGAGAAACAGAATTATGTTAACTAGTACTTCAATGAGTTTAAATTTCTCACATTTTTTTTCAAATGCAAAACTCAACTATTCGTGGCTCCCAATGCAAAATGAGAAGTGAGCTCAAGAGGTAATATCTTTAGAAGGTTTCTGCAATGACTGTAACATACGCTCACTTTTTCCCCTTTAAGTTGAACATCGCAGTAAGTGATGCAAAAGCTAGGTTAACATTTTCCTCAGGAAATATAAACTTCCATATTATACCCAATGCTTATTAAATAAAATTTCAAGAAGTGGTTAGAGCAACAGATCTTCAGTCCTTCAGAGCATGCATACTTCAAAGTCCTTTCCATCTTATATCAAGTCCATTACACACAGAGCAGGGTATAAGTTGACACATAAGTGGTAGGATCATTTAGGGTAAAAAATGAAGCCATATAACTCAGGTGAAAGCATCTGATTTCCTCCCAAATATCAATGGGCAAAAGTGTCCCTAACACTCTGGAACAAAAAGTTCTTGTCTTTATTAAAGTAAACTGCCCCTCTATGCTTTTTGTGATCCAGAGCCTCCCCAAAAGGAGACATTACTTCTCTCCAACATAAAAAGACTTACTAATGAAAGTTACTTTGTATTAAAATGTGTTTCCTTAAGCTATTTAAAGATAATATTCTGGTCTTTCTACAAGTGTTAGCTCAACATGATATAATTTACACAGTAGAGTTTATACGAGAGAAAAGGACTAAAAAAGAAGAAATTTATAGAAAGTCTGTAGGAAGAAAATACAATTGTACTTTCGATTTTCCTACCTCCACCTCTTTCCCTATAAAGAACAAGAAATGATGCTCCCAATAAACTAGCGAAAAGGCCAAAGAGACTACAAATAGTCATTTGCTAAAGTACTTTTATTCTAAACAAATTGAACCTTAAAATTATGTAGTTTAACATTATGAAACTTCACTCAAAAGATGACAAACTTAGAAGAAAAAAAGGATAATTACATATTAAATGGAATAATAGCTTCCTATTTTATTCAAAGAGATCACTAATTCGGTAAAGTTCCTTTATTGAGTTACTGCCAGATCGTCACACAAAAAGTCTGAGGCAGAGATACTTGCTTTTCAGCTTATTCTATCACGTTGCAGATTTGCTTACTACTACTGGGAATTAATCTTAATTATACAGTCAAGAAAGGACAATACGGCCAAAATGTATGAGGCATATGATTGTCCTAAGGAAGGTTCAGTGTGTATCAGGGATATTTAGAGCTCTTTCCTTGTAACTTCAGATTGTGAGAAAAACAGCTCTTCTCCACTGCCTAATCCTTTGCTGCACCATATTCCCAGATTAAAGTTTATTTGTAACTCCAGGGTCATTACAGCAGTTAGGAAGCTCCAGTGATTTGGGTATAATACTGTGGAACCCATGTCTTCCAATGATGAATACCCATCTTCCCCTCTGCTCCCTGACAATTTTCTTTTTTCGATTTTCATCACAAGAAGAATACTGGTATGAGAAATATTATGACTTCTCATTATCAGAGCATGTTCTTGTAGATATGTCTTGTTTATTCATCATTTTTTATGCATGATCTTTCCTATCTTTATTTGTCTGTGGAAGTGATTTAAACAAAAACTTCTCAGAACACGACCTTAAGCAGGACTGTTTCCCTCACCCATAGCACAGTGACATACATTTATGATACCTGCCTGCTCCTCACATGCGTCTTTCTTTCTGTAGCTTCTTCTGTTTTAGGTACTTCTTACCTTTTATGTACTTATGTACTTCTTACCAATTCCCTTTCATTCTCTCTTCTTAGGGACTTACCTTATTATTGAATAATGGCAGCTCTTAGTAGTGATATATCTTCTTGGTAGTATTTGGTACAAAAATGACCACTGGACCATATATTTACAGTAAATAAAGCCCTAAATCAACCAAATGGCTAAGGAAAATATATTTACTGGGTCATCTTCCTTCTGAGTCAGTATGGGAATGTATCTCAAGTAATTTCAACCACACACATGCATCAAAAGCACTGAAAGCAATCGTATAGCTATCTGAAAATCTAATACATGGCTCAAGAATGAAAAATTATAATTAATAATAATAGCTAACATTTATTGAGTGCTCACTATGTAACAAATACCCTAAGCACTTTACACGCATTATTTCATTTAATCATTCCTAAAACTCTGCAAGGTAGAGATGCTGTTGGTATCCTTAGCTTACAGCTGTTAATATAATAAATAAGTGGTAGAACCAGTATCAGAGTCCATTCTGACTCCAGACCTCACACTGGTAACCAATATGATATATACTATATAATGTTTATTACTTTTAGCTTGTGATAAGTGACTCAATTTTAATTGTGATAATCTTTTGCTGTTTTTGAATTCTCAAGTGACAAATATCATAGATTGATGGCACTTCGGGCATTAGCTCTGTAATGACCATATGTCACCCCTAGAGGTCAGATATATTTTAAAGGGGGAAATTAGAAACACTTGGCATCCATCAGCTAAAAAAGCAGCTCATATAGAAACAACAAATATATACCTACAAACCCTATCACACTGCTAAAATCTCAGCTTAGAGCAAGTACAGACACAAGAGGTATTTCAAGTGTTCTTTATCAAGGCTTCTAAGATCCCTAAAATACAAAAAACTCTGAAAAAGTTCTTTTTGGTTATGGTGATAAAGCCTCCCTCTATATTCATGGAAGAACAAAGCAGCAATGGTATATAGGCTTTTGCAAAAATAATTTGGTTATTTTGTTCTTGTTTTCATAGGTTGAATTTAAAAGTGGCTTATGTTATAGGCAGAACAAGTTCCTTTGCTTTTAGTTTGCATTTGAAGAAAGAAGCAATGATGGAGGTTATGGGTAGGGGACAGAAGGTAAGAGGGCTCTAGTCATCATAGGAAATCTCTATAAAGCTACTTGAAAGATCCAGACAACAGCTTCTTTTATAGCTGAACTGTGACTACATGGGCCGAAGTACGTTTGCGTCAATGGGTGATTAGGATACTTTAATTATATTATTATCATTAATTTTAATAGAAAAGGTCAGTTAAATAACATACAGTAGATTTTACCAGTATTAATAGTTTTAATCTTAATGACACAGGTGTAATTCTTAACTTGTCCTTACTGGTACCTTATGCAGTACCTGAAAACAAAAACCATTTTGGAAAAAAAGTGTAAATTTTAGCACAAACATTTTTCTATATTCAACAAATACTGTTTAGATATACTAATTGGCTCTAACAGAAAGGAACCATTCAAGTGAGAAAAGACGTATTGACAAAAGCATAATGTCATTACTTTAATGAACGCTAGACACTTGATGATACATATTTAGTGATTAAAAATAACCAAACCAATACGAACAACTCTGCCAGGGATCCATAAGTCAATTACTCAAGTAGTTTCTGAATAGCTACTACATGTGGAACATGGTACTAAGCTTGAAAGTAACATCTAAGAACTATTTTTTCAAAGAGATTAATTTGAAAAAATGCTATTCTGTATCATTTTTATTTGAGCAAATCACTTAACTCAGATATTATCTAATACAGTCATAAGGTGCAAATGAAAAGTAAACAATAAAGTAAATTCCAAACTTAAAGATTAGAATGTAATTTAGGTTGCTACTGTAATATAAATTAAATAGTACCTAGTGGTTGTGAAGGTTAGATCACAAATCATGGCAAAATTAGGAGTGAAATAACACTAAACATTTTTTTAAAGTGGAGTACAAACAATATTCATAAGCTTATCAGTCACAAGAGTAACACAAATCAGTAAAATCTAAAAAGAGAAATTGAGAAATAGTATGAATATGAAATTATGTCTTTGATGGTTGTAATTGTGAAATTCTGGAGCGCTGTGTCTTTCTTTAGGAAGATATGTCACAATGGCAATGGAAAGATTAATCAAATGACCTGAAACTGATCAGTACCCCAAATGGTCTGAGAATTACTCTTGGTTTAACCCATATTCTGGCACTTTCTCTGGGTTAATAAATTCTACCTTCAACCTATAGCTTTTGTAGTCCTGGTTCCTTCTCCATTTCTCCTCTAACCTGGTGCAAGAGAAGTGGGCCCTGCTCATTGAGAGGTAAAGGCATAAAAACTGCTAGCTAACCTTTTAGAAATCTTAACCACAATTGAAAACATAGTAATTATTCCCTTTTGTTTAAGCTGTGTTTATAATAATCAGGAATAAATTTTTTAAAAAATAGTGTACAGTCAAAAAGAAAAGGTGAGATCATAGAAACCTGAGATAATTGCAAGAATAAATCTACAAGCAGAGGAGAAATTAAGGCAAAAATCTGTATCCTTCAGGGGAACCTGAGAATGCTTACACAGAGTGGAGGGGTGTGCATTTAGATAACAAAATCAGCATATGGCTGAACAGAAGGATACCCCATGAAAATTAGTATATGACCTAATAACGCTAATAAACTCTACTAACAGTCATTCTCTGTCTGGTTGTTAAGATGCCATCTATTACTATAAGGATTGATTGCATATTCATAAATATTCACTTACAAAAATTCTATACTATCTCAAAAACTTTGGAAGATGCTTATTAAAAAAGTTTTGAATTGCAACAGTCTTCCAAAAGTTCAAAAGCATTGACCATGACTAGGAACTTCAGAGTTCCTTTGTTACATGTTCAAGTATGAATGTGTAATATAAAGAATAAGATTCAGTCACTGCATTGGTAGTTGGAAGATGAGTATGATAGGTTATCTATAATTCTAACATGATCAACATATAATCATGATTAGCTTATGACCTCAGGTACATTTCTATTACAGAGTGTACTTGCTTAATCATTCTCAGTGAACAGGACCTTTGACGGTTAAGAACAAGACTGGGATGAACATATGAAAGATGAAGTTCCTGAAACTTAAATGGTACTTGGAATAACAAAAAATATGGAAAATTAACAAGCTCAGTTAAGAGTGTTTTAATTTTTAATTTATGTTAACCTGAAACGTATCTGTAAAAGCAGCTAATACAGAATTATTTTATAGGAAAGGAAGAATAACAATCCACTCGACTTCAAATGTAGGAGGTAACAGATATTAAATATAAGAGCCATGTATATATTATCATACTATAATAACATATATTAGGAATCCAATAAAATCCTAATGTTTTGGTTTATGGACATTTCTATTTTGTACCAATAAAACATATTCTAAATAAATCATCATCAAGATATTCTCCTAAGTTATACACATAATTACTATGGTAAAAGATAGGCCATTCTAAATGTTATTCATCTTTTTCATCCAAGTAAAGTCAGACTGGCAACACTCGTCTGATTAAAAATATTACCTTTGTGAAGAAATATTTTAGTCAGATATTTGTTTAGCTGGAAATTAGTTTAAAAAAATGAATAGTAAGTATGTAGATTATTTGTTCTACTCTATAAAGGGTAAATAAAGCATCCAGGGCTTGAGATAGGGTACAAAGAACGTTTCCATGGTTACATGCTTTCCCATATCAAATTAGAGCAGAATTTGTGTACAAGAGGTTTGTTGACAGCCTACATAGGCCATAAAAAGAATAGAAGGCTAGGAGTTTGAAATCTAAATATATTCTGCAAAGTCTGTTGAGAGAAAGTTGGGTGAAGAAAGCAGCATCAGGAGAGTAACAGATTAGTTAAGAGTATCAGATGCCATTTCGTAAAAAGATAATTTCTTTTTTAGATGTGGCTCAAAAAAGTCTCTTCAAATGTATGATTAGCTACTCTTTTCTTCGTATCCACAAAGACACCTCAGTCTGGTGTCCACCCAGGCTATTAAGAAGAGCCATTATTTGGCATGCAACTAGAAGCATCAGCTTCACCACCTGCCCAGTCTTGCAGATGTCACTCCACCATAGTCAGTCTCAAACATGGGACCTTCAAAAGGACAGTTAAAGGGCTTTTCCCACACGAGTGCTGGCCAAGCCAGAGCTTTATTGTACACCTGCCACTATTATTCTTATGGGCCATTTAGTGGGAGTGAATTCTCTTTTTAGTACATGTTGAGAATTCCGGTTGGGCTAAACAGCATATTATAAATTTAAACAAGGTCAAATGTATGGTCAAAGCACTGCCCAGCAATTTTGCCATAGAGGGGTATTCTCACATACTTAAATTTTTCTTTATATGCCAGCAGAGGTATCTGGACATTTGAATAATTTTCCATTTTGTGAACTAGCCCACAAAGAATTGGGATTTTTACTTGTATCTCCTGTATTTTTACTATTTAAACTTGGGGGTGGACTATTGCTATATGATTACTAGATAAAGAAAACTTTCCTACTAAAACTGCTAATATTACCCAAGATTTTCTTTTTCATATTATCACATATTATAGTATTTAAAAATATTTAAAACACTTTAACAGTTTATAAAAACTAAAGTCATATACACCTAAAAAGACACACCCACACATGACAGAAAATCAAATAATATGTACTTTCAAAAGCAGAACCTGCTAAAATTTCTTTGCTATGTATTTTTCAGTAAATATGGTGGCAAAAACATTTCAGTTATTGTTTTTTCTGCTGAAAGTTATACAGAAAGAATGTGAACTAACTATGGTATACAGCATAAATGATTCAAAGGAGCACAATGTACAAATGAGCAAACGACTATCAAACAGTAAACTGAAAATTCTGTACATCAGTGTATATACAGTGCTAGCCACATCCAGACTTTTTAAAGCGATGACTTGGAACGAGTTGTTATATAAGTTAATACATTTGACATGGTTCGTTCAGTGATTTCAGATTAATAAAGTGAAAACAAAAAAATAATGAAGAACACTTGAGCACTTCCTTTCTCAAGCACAATTCATGCTTAGTTTCATCAGCCGTTGTTTTGTCCTGGCTGGCTGTTTAATGAGTGTCTCTAGGTTGAATGGCTGGAAATTTGGGGGGTAAAGGCTGAACCCGATTTTTAAAAGAAATCTAACTCCTGGCAGAGAACAAAGTATTTGTAAGGAAGGAAAGTAAAATCATGTAGGTGACGGCCAGCCAGCATTACTGTGTAGACTAAAGCATCATATTCATTTATGTCATGACTAATGGCTGATGGTAACTTGAACAGTGTACATTATGTCTTTGCATCAGGCACTATATAAGTAATAGCTATACTCAAAAATTATTGCCTGGATGGGAAAAAAACTATATCTTTCAATGAACACTAGCTGACTATACCAGATATCTCTTAAAGGAGACTTGACTGGATTGGGGAGAAGCTTCTCCTTTAGTCCTAGTAAAACATTAAAGGGAGGCTTTATCTTCCTCAGGTGATGCTATTTATTGTGGATGTATTCAAGTTCTGGGCAATGTTTTAGAGTTGTTTAAGCAATGCAAAAAACATACTGGAGTTAAGAAATGGTCTAAAATTTATGAATATTTGAGAGTTGAAAATGAGAGTGCTTAAGTTTTAAATTCTATCTCTTTATATATAACTAAAGACCTTACTTTTTACTTTTGATTAAGTCTTAAAAATACATGGGTCATGGGTATAGAGCAGACATTTACAAATGCATTGTGCACTGCAGACACTTACAAAAATATCTAATTGGCCAACAATGGAATCCATTCTATTCTCCATATTTATCTTTTCTCTCAATCCTATGTAGAAATAAGAGACCTGAAGCTGCAAAATATAACATCTTTGTTTTAGGCATACTCTAAAAAAGTAAAGTTCAAAAACCTCTGAATGTCAAGAGAAAAATCTCATTTATGCGAGTAAATCACTACACCCTGACAAAACTTTTCAATGAAGGAGTCAAAGTCTTGAATGAGTGAGGCATGGTTTAGAAGCAGAGACCTAAAGAACTAAATATACAAGGTAAGAGAATAAAGAATTTAGAGGGACAAAGCAATATTTTTCTCCTCAATTCTCTCTCCACACGTACTTTCATGCCATTTTGTAGTTTTGTTCTGGAATCTTTACCCAAACTCTGTCTTACTGATAATCTCTGCCCCAAGTAGTGCCTGAACAGCTTAAATCAAGTATTTATTTCAGAGTGAGAAAACATGGAGAATACAGTAGAAAGCCTCTTTACCCTTCAACTTTGTAGCATTATATATACCAGTGACTCCATAACTTAAGACAGATGTGGAAAATTTGATAGGAATCAGAAGACAACCATGAAAAATGACTTAAGAGTTGACAAGAGGGACTATTAAGCAGTTAAATAAATAAATAGTCATGATCCCCAGCCTCCACTCATTCTAGCATATAGCAGTGTGGTTTATAGAGACAAATTGGCACCTGTCTGTAATATTCCTTACATGCAAAGGCAGGTTCTATTAAATAAAAGTTGGAAAAGTGGTAGATGATAATGTTAAAATCAGTAAGAATATAGAGATTTTTTTTCCAGAAAAAACCTAAATATCATTTATATAAAATGTCTTCAGGGTATATATGCATGGTACCAGCAATTTTGAAATAAGATTACTCTACTTAGCTGGACCATCAAATTAGGAGCAATTAGACAAATAAAAAATGCTAATAATCTTGGGCTATAGATTAGGTGACTATCTCTGTTTGCATAAAAGGGGTTCTCTTCTATTCCTTCTCAAAACTCAAGTATTAAGTTACATTTTAAATTTAAATCTCTTGGTCTAGCGGTACCTAAAAATCAATACCATTACTTCTTTACATTATTCTGGTTAAACAAATTCAATTCCTTCTTTCTAGATTTCAATAGAATTACTGGTTATCTTCTGCAAAATGAAAGTAAAATCTTTTGCAGATACTCCCAAAATATACATAATATATATTGACAGTGTTTTACTGATATACCTCAGAATAAATGAAAACAGTATTTTTAAAAATTTTTAAATTTTGCCAAATGCTGTATTCCTTGATGCTACTTGAGTCTTTTGCATTAAAAAGGCCTTTTATAACACTATGTGTCATTATTATATTATTAATATTGAGAGAAAATAGTAAAACATAGCCAACACAGGAATGAGCTGACAAGGCAATTCTTTTCAGTTTTACATTTCATATTTTCTCGATTAAAGGACAGTTTGCTACTAGAACCAACAAAGCATAGATTATAAAATCATAACCAAAACAAAGAATTCCACTTGCCTTTCTACAAAATTTTTGCATTTCTGTTTCTTCTCTCACATTTTTTTTTTAGATTTCATTTATTTATTTTTTTTAGCTGCATTGGGTCTTCATTGCTGTGTGCGGGCTTTCCCTAGTTGCGGCGAGCGGGAGCTGCTCTTCGTTGCGGTGCATGGGTTTCTCATTGTGGTGGTTTCTCTTGTTGCGGAGCACGGGCTCTAGGCGCACGGGCTTCAGTAGTTGTGGCTCATGGGCTCCAGAGCGCAGGCTCAGTAGTTGTGGCACACGGGCTTAGTTGCTCTGTGGCATGTGGGATCTTCCCGGACCAGGGCTCGAACCCATGTCCCCTGCATTGGCAGGAGGATTCTTAACCACTGCGCCACCAGGGGAGCCCTCTCTCACATTTTTGAACCACTAAATCACCAATGACTTTAAAAAAAATTACCATCATAAAGAGGATAGGCTATAAGATGGCTGAAAAGGCATGAACTGAATCTGGACTCAGAAGATTTGGTTCCTACTTTCGTCTTGGGCTTCTTTTACTAACTCTGATATCTTGGGCAAATCCCTTAGAACACTCTGAACCTCAATTCCTACATCTGCATAATGGGGACAATGTTACCTTCTTTGTCTCAAATAACAATAGAAAAATAGGGGAACGCATTTTGCAAAACTGTCAAGTGCCATAAAAGTGCTAGTTTTTATCCTAATAAAAGGTCAAATTATCAAAAGTACATAAAAGCTTTCTTTAGTATATGCAAATGTTAAGCTACAATGTAAATGCCTTAAAATTATTTATATGCTTACTGTATAAGATGTAATTACATAGACATGTAATAACTGAAAAGATAATCTAATTCCCTACTTTCTGCTAACCCAATAAGACTCTGCTAAATTTGCTAACTGATGAAACAGCATTTTTAGTAAGACAGGAATCTGAGTATACACTAGATATTTTCAGGGGAAAATGGATCCTCAGTAGGCAAGAGAAGGAGCCCTATGAAGTGCTCTAACTTATCCCTGCAAATACTTATGCTAGATATTTCCCTGTGCCTACCCTTGCCAACTATTAGCAAGTACTAATGTTTTATTTCAAAAGATTTTGGACACTCACTGTCTCTCTCTATATTACATATAGACACTTGTAAGTGCACATGCACACACATGCACACACATCTACATGTAACTCCAAAGTATGGTTTGGAATGCTGCTGTGTATAGCAAAGACACAGAATCTGTGGTCTAACTTAGACCACGCCAATGATTCTGGGTGTTAGCCAGAGAGTCAGAGTAATGAAGGAGTGGTCCTCTGTGAGATTCCCTGCTGTGAAAGCACTCTTAACAAGAGATACTACGGTGAATGATTAATTTTGATTCTGTAACTCATAACATTTTATGAGTACAGAAATAAAATCCAAGAAACCTACACACTTAAAAAAAAAAGCCTTCAGGATAAATTTTTGAAAATATATCATTTCAATCAATTATGCTCAAGAATTCTTATCTTCAGATGTTAATGTTTCTTTTCAGAGCACCATTCTCCCAAATACAATTCTCAAATGCTTTCAACTGTAGTAGTATAATGCCTTAAAATACTCTTATTATTTTTTCTGAAGTCATGGCATCTAATTGGATAATAATGATATTTGGGACTTTGGGTTCACAAAGATAAAGTTCAGACTCTAATAATTTCAAAACTATGTAAATGAATTATTTAATACTCTCTAGATAAAAGAGACTGTTATTCACACTAGAATATTATTTGTAGTTTGAACATGCCTGGTCACTGTGAAAGTCAAAATCGTGTTAAATTGTTTCTAAGAAAAAAATTCCCTTCTCACATATTTATAAGTACATTAAAACCTGCTGACTGTGTTGGGAAAAAAGTATACCATTTACATTTTATTTTAATGATATGATTTCTTCCAAATGGTGCTTAGGAAAAAATAGGTATCTTGGTCAATTTTAAATGTGTGCTGTAATTTGCTTATGTTTTGATATTTTGTTTACAATGTGTAGTTAAAATACTCATTTTCAACATTTCTTTTTTAATAGGATAAACTACTGAAAGATAACAAGTCTGAGAATTTTGGGAAAGGCAAATTTTGGGAATGCACAAAATAAGCATTCAATAAATGTTCTGATGCATATAAATTAATGAAAAAAACTAAAGACTTTTTAAAATTGTATAAGAAACCAGGAGATTAAGGATAATATCTAGACAGGGAATTAGCCCACTTATTTTATTTTCATAGTCATTTTCCAAATAAGTTAAACTATAATGAAAACATTAGTAAATGACTTCACATATTTTAAATGATCATACAAAATACACTGGTGTTATTAAAGCTGTGAGATATAAACCTCATTTTAAGAAAATTAAACATAGTTGATAACTTAATGTCATTTGATAGAAAAAGTCATAATATAAAGGTATTTTGGACTTTACTAACCCTTGAAGTAAATTAAATCGTTTTTCTAAATATACTGCTTTGAGTTTACTATTTTGAGGCATCTGTCCAAAGAGTATTAAATAATACTATCATGTATTAACCTTACTACATTTTACACTATTAGAATTTAATGATAGTTTTTTTTAGGTCAATTTTACAAACAGTTCTAAACAGGTTATTTTCTATTGAACATTAATAAGGTGAGAGCGTATTACCTAATAAATACCCATTTTAGGTAGAGAAATTATTAAAACAAAAGTAGGAGATTTCTAATAAATGTGAGGTGTTATCTCACTTAAAAGAATCATCTTTAGACTTTATAAGGTTACCTTTTTAAAAAGGTAAATTTATTCCTTTTTTTAAATGTAAGAACTACTATATCAAAAATGAATGAAAAATTTCAGAATTTATCTTCTAAGAATGCTGCTAGAATGTGCAAAATAAGTCTTAAATTTCAAACCTAAGAATTTGAAAATTTTTCTGACAAAGTGATAAAACAAAAGCTTTTTGAAAGATTTTAACAAAAATTGCTACTCTGATAGAGAAATTGCACATAACGAGTAAAACTCCAAATTTTCCAACATTTTATATTTATGTAACAGAACAATTAAATATCGTAAGAAATCATTACTTAATGATACATCACAGGAAATTACTAGCCATGGAAAATATTTAATGGGCACATTAGTATGTTTCTCTTTCCTAAGTGCCACTTCAGTAGAGGACACCAGTTTGTGATTTTTAAAACATAAATACTGTGAAAGAAAGAGTGTATCAAAAATTATAACTTTTAAGTAATACCTGCATTAAATTAATAAAATTGGATTAAAAAGTATGATTAACTTGTTAATTATTTTTATATTATGAAGGGGTCAGAATTAACAAAGGTAAAAATGGATAATCTTTAAAAATGAAAAACATTAAAAATTCTTGAAGACCCTAAAATATTACACATAGAGACTATTAAAATAATGTTTCCTAAGATCAAGTTCTTCTCATGTTCAATTACAAAACAAACATTTTTACTTCCCCATGACCATCTCTGCCCCCTGCTGCCCATAAATTATAGTCTAATATTTTTAAATAGACTGATTAGGTTAAAACTATAGGAGGTAAAACATATACGCGAAAATTTACTATTTACAAAAGTCTAAAATTACCCTGACAGAAGAAATTTAATAAGGTTTATTTACACCCTATATTAATATTTTCATTTTTTTCTGTGAAATAAACAGTTAAAAATATACCAGGGTCACTCTGCCCAATTTAAAATATAGAATCAAGAACAAAACCAATATAATTCTTTTTCTACTGGATAGTACAAAATAATAGAACTTTTTATTAGTCTTAAAAAAAGGCATTTAAAATTTTTGCAGAGATAGGTAATTATCTATGATTAACAAAATGACTAATTCTTAGCTATACAAATCTAATGCGATAAAAAAATTGATATAAAGAGAACAAGTATTAACTATATGAATTATCAGGAAGTCTGACTTCTTTGCTTTTAAACACATTCAAATATTTGCAACTACACTGACATAGCTGTCAGTGAATACAGTTACATTTATTCTATAACTAGTGATATATATCATTGATTTCACTCATTTATTAAATATTTATATCCAATGAGACTGAACGACAGAAGAAAACACAACTTTGTAGAATACTACAGAGCAGAAAATAAACTAACATAGACATGCTTATTACTTAAAAGTTATTCTTTATTATCTATTCTGTCTTCAATTATATTTCCCAGGGGTGGCAATTATATAAATATGTAATCCTTTATGGGCCTTGAAAAATGCATCTGATAAAAATGACTAGAAAAGGTCAAAATGCTGAAAGAAGTATGAATGCTTTTTAAAATTCAAAAGTATGTTTTTTACAGTATGATTCTAAAAATGTTCAGAAAAATTACTTCCGAACTAATTAAGATGCTTTGAGCTAATATACAAAGATTATTTTATTCGGTATATTACTTAGTTAAAAATAAGGATTTTTCCAGATTGTTTTAAAAAAGAGAATAAGAAACAAAAAAAAGCATAAATGTTTTAATAACAAAAGATCTTAACAATACATATTATCCTACGTTAGTCTTTCACTAGACATATCTGACCTATCAGAAATAGAACACTATAAATACCGCTCAGATATAATATATTTGGTATTGTGACATATAAGTAGCACAAAAGCTCTTTCTTTAATCAAGCAATCATAATTGTCAAGGCATATGCAAAGAATGAGACCTAAAATACAAGTTAACATTTTAAACTACAGGGAAAAAACACATTATTTCATATGCTATGCACTCAAGAAGACATTTCTATTGCAATTTTCTTACTGCTATTGTGACAGGGGAAAAAATTCTAATAGCTTCAGAATCATATATATTCAGCTTTTTTTTAACATCTATAAAACACAGAAACAGCTTAATGTTCATTTCCTACAAGAATCCACATTCAGAAGACAGTTATCAAAATTTACTACATGTGAGGTAAGTAATACTGACAGAGTTCTCTAGCTTAACATTTCCCTTGCATCTTCTGCGTGTTGTTTAACATTACTGTATATTGGAAGAGTGCATTTCTTTTTCTTAGAGTGTGCTGACTTACAGCATTTAGAGCAATATTAAGTTCTCTGTAAGAAGACACAGAGCTTTCTAATGCAGTCTCATAAGATTCAAAGTAGACTTTGCACTATGGAAGTTAAGAATCTAGCAGCAATAATAATAGGTTTTGGAACTACCTAATTTGAAGGTAAAAAGATTCAGAATACTGTAAACTTATATTTGACCCTTTCAACTCTTTTCCGTTATAGTAATATATCTGAAGACATTTTTACCAGGATTTCTTTAATCCAAAAAAAGAAAAAAAAAACCCACTCACTATTATTTGGCTTGGATTATTCTCTTGAGATATTTGTATATATGTTATTGTGGCACTGGCCTCGTGGAAGAAAGAAACCTAACAACTAAACAGGTTGACACAAAACAGGTTGGCACAAGGAAAACGGTCCCCTTTCTACAGTTTAAATTGTTTACTGAGTCAGTCACCTCCACACAAAAATACATTTCATAGAAATCACATGCCTCACAATGTTCTTTTTAATCTGTATCTGACATCTGAGTTATTGTATGTTACTCTTCCCTTTCTTTGATCTTCCTCAGTACTCAGCTCACTGTTAACTGTCCTGGGTGGTCTCCCATCAGGGCTTAGTGGTCAGTACCCCCCTCTATTGGCTGCCTTCTAGTGATTCCTATCAGCTGTATTCTCACATGCGTGTGACAACTTTATTAGCTCACTCAGATTGTGCTTCAGACCATCTCCACAGCACATACACCCTTTCTCAAACAGTCACACTTTTGTAGTTGACTTAGAACAAATAATTATATGAACACTTCAGCTGTTACACTCAATAATAAAGTCGAAATGAAGAGAAATTTCACATTATGTATAAGTCAGGGCTTGGTTTTCATGTTCAGACTAAAAAAATCAATTCCAGATTGATTTTTGTGTATATATGGTTATTGTCAGAGGATTAATTGATGAATTTTTCATTTGATGAGTCAGGTGGAATAAGCTCTGAGGCACTTAGTGAGCAGAATTCTAATTCACTCTGGTTCTTCACACTCTGCAGTAAACTCGTCAATTTTCATATTTCATCATAATTTACTTGTTCTCAAAATATTCAGAATAAGGTTCCAAAGCAAAATAAAAGGTACTGTGAATATCGTTGTGATTATACATTATATGATTAATGTAATCTGGATTTTGAAAATGGATTTATACTTTTTGAAAGATATTAAACCTTTATCTGATTCAATCTGTCTACTTTGACTTTTTATTTCACTATTATCTAAATCTCCACTATATAGCTAGTTTCCATCTGTCTACTGACCTTAAAGAGTTCTGCAAAGCAAATACAGTCACAGTGCAAATGTACCATACTTATAATCAGTGTGAAACTAGACATAAAAGTTATGGATATTTTATTTTCATTCTAAAAAAGCCATAATCCCATGACAAATGCTAAAAATCCTAAATAAAATGTTTCCAAAGAAAAATTACATGTGTTTTATTGATCGAACAACACAGTTTTCTAAAAAACTGATTTAGAATTTCATCATATGCTTTCAAGTGTGTCACAAGAATAAAGAGAAAAAAAAATCTTCATATTTCTTACTTAACATAATATTTTAGAATGTAGCTGTGTTTTCCAAAGGTAATCTGCCATACCTCTAAGATCTTTTATGCAAGAATTTTTCATGTAAAGCAAGATAGTTTTAAAAAGAGAGACTGCGTAAACATTATTAGCTTTGAATATGTATCCAAACTGTCATAACTATACCAAAGTTCTTTAAAAGATAACTTTCTTCTCTCTCTGGAATTTGCATGTATGTTATTTTTTCCAATAATGTCTTTCCACCTTTATTATTTTCCCCATATTTTCCTTTTTTGCCTGCACTTTTTTCCTGGTGTTAAGTCCTTGCCTTAATTCTGAGGCTGATGAGAGCAGATGCGGTTGACTGCTCTGACTCCCCACACTTAATTTTCTTTGGAAGGTCTGATATGTAGAGCACCCATAGTCAAAAAGGCCAGAACAGCCTCCTTTCCTGAGTTTAAACTAATCAATGAGATTTTCAGTCGACCAGGAGAAAAATCAGTTATGATGTTCTCAGTCTCCCAGTGCTGTGAACTGTCTTCACAAAACTATCAGCATCAAGGATAGGGAGCAAGGGGTCATGTTCAACTAAGACTAATATAACCTCCTACTTCTCTATTCTTGCAAGCCTCTCCTTTTCTACCTCTATGACCTTGTCACTTTCCTTCATTACTTTGTTCTCCTCAGATACTAGAGCCAATAACGATAGCAGCTGCACAAGAGAATAGCTTGGAGCATGAGCCAAATGAAATTGATTCTAAGTCAGTTTTACTAGCCTATCTCCCAACTCCTTAGAAATGAATAAAAGGGAGTCTGGATTATTTGAGCACTAACCTTGTCCCAGGTTCAGAACTCTCGCCCAAAAATCAGACTCATATGAGCTACAGCATGAAGGCCTGATAAAATTTCCAGATAATACAACTTTTCTATTTACTCCAAGTAGCTTTCTTTTGGTTAATTCACACCAGTTTCTTTATATTCACTTTTAAGCCTACACAGCAAACTAAAGTTTATGGTTGCCAGTTCAATATTAACTTCTACAAATATTATGCCAAAGCCTAATACATAGGAGCAATATTCCTTAAAATTATTACAGTGAATAAATTATAACATTAAATAATTTTAATCCTATCAACCTAGTACAAAATTAGTTTAATTAATAATACACTGGAAACAGCTTGGTTTCAGAGGGTGGAACAAGTACCAAATCACATTCTCAGAATCAATCTGCATAAAATACCTCCTCTCTCTAAGCAAGAATGTCCCCCCAAGACAGAAGATTCCCATTATAAGGCTGACAATCCCATTAATTTAGACTACTCTTCTTACTCAAGATGGTAAAGGAAGTCAAAGCTGATAATCTAAAATCTGATAAATCTGCTATGTCTCACCAGCTGTCATAAAAGGTATAACTAATGGTCAGGCAGGGTTTGGAAACCTGTGGATTTTACTTGTTAGTACCACTTTAATTTCTGTTACCATGGCTAATATAGAGCTATGAGGACTCTCTAAGAAAATAATGTTGTGAAAGTGAATAAAAGGACCGGAAAATAAGACACTGAATTTGCCCTTAAATCATAGTAACCTATGATGCAACGAAAATGTTTTTACGGTTCAACAATGTTGAAAGCATGAGTAAGAATCCATATTTTTTATTATTAATTAAATTGTGTGCAGTTATACTTTGAAATACCGCATCCAAAACAGTAACTACCTCAACAAAATAAATAATTTTTGTAAGTGTTTGATTAAATAGTGAGAGAATACACATAGACTGAATTTGAAATTACTTAACTTACTTGAAAACACATTTGGAGGGACTGAGTAAAGTACTTAAATTATTAAACCACTGGAATAAGATACGATATATTATCAGAAATATGGAAAAGAGGAATCATGGATCATAGTTCCTTTTATCTCTGGAATACTAAATAAATTTATACCCTAGATCATGAATGAAATGTATTTCATAATTTCTACATAAAATGATCTATATAGAAACTCATTGATATGGCATAGCTGATGGTATTCTGAATAACTTAGGGTTAACCTTTTAAATCCAAACTTTCATTTTAACTGGTAAAAATCTAAAATGCATTACCTCCCTCAGTAAATGAGATAATCTAATTCTGCCTCAATAACTGGGGTCATCATTACTGAACATTAAGTAAATTAATCCACTATGTTATAAACATGAATGGTATGAGATACTAGACGAATATGCTGGAGGCCAAGGGATCTTATGAAATTTGTTTTCTTGGTGTTTACCTATTTCTCATAAAAGTATAAAGTAGGAAAAAAAAGTAGAAAGATTCCCTATAACAAGACATGGTTACCATTTATAGTTCGTCATTTACTCAATTAGCAAATTTCTCTTCATATGCTCTCCTGCCTTCAATAACACTGTCTTCCATACTTTATCAACAACCATGAGTTTTTCAGTTGCATTCAAAAGCTTCCTCTATTTGTACTGGAAAACCAAGCAACCATGCTCTTCACTGGTTTGATTACCTTCATGAGGTAATACTGCCATCTTGTGGACTTAAAAACATTCCTGGTAAAGAATATCAAAGGCAGGTTGCATTTTCCTAACTACAGGCATAAATAGGTATTACTTCTGAGTATAATGAAGTGTGGGACACTTGAGTACGCCAGATAATCAGGGTTTTACTCTACACTGGTCAGAGACTTTTACCTCATCATATAATTAATCTATTCATGATAAAACTCTTGGTTGAACCAAGTAATCGCAAAGGTGGTATCTAGTGGCTCCCAAACATAAGTTCATAGAGTTTCAAAGAAGTCTTCATGGATATATGACAGTGAAGAAGAAATGAGAAAAAGATAATGTAATAATTTTCATACAAATCTATGAAATCCAAACATCTGAAAACTACTAACATAAGTAATAAATATGGTCTTGAAAAATGAGCTATCATTATGATTTTATTAACTTTCTATTCCATTCCCCAAACCCTCAATTAATCTGTGCATATCAGGCATGTCAAATATGGACTTTAAAAGAGAATGATGATGATATTGAGGAAAAATGCTTCACACTGGGCTGCAGTATCATGATAGGACTCTATTTTAGAAGCATCCCAGAAGGAAGATTTAGGAAACCAGTATGATGAGAAAGAGCTCTACCATGGTTGGATTACATTTTTATTTGATATTTGTTTGCAATACACATGTCCCTTTACTAGTGTTCTCAACATATGCAATATTCCCAAGTACAGGGAGCTGTGCTGGGTACTTTACATTAAAGTTGACATATAGGTGTTATCCCTGTTTCGCAGATAGGAAACTATTCATCGGTCTTTACTGTAGGTAGTGCCACATACTATTAAAAATAACTTAATCTATCCTTGTGAGTAAGAGCACTAAATATTATTAGATGGACACATTTCCCTTCTATCGTTGTGAATTTTGAGAAAAAAACTGATAGTGTATAAGCATGAAAAACAGACAGAAGCAAATCTTCAACCAGAAGAATTTTATCAGGGCAATAACTAAATGAGAAATAGAAACTAAGAATTATTACTTAAATGCATTTTGGCATTTAGTTATATGCCAAATAAAAACCAAAGATGCTATCATCAACTATACATTTAAAGAAAGTATGAAATGCATATTTACAATGTTTTAAAACAGTGACTAATATTATGTACTGCCTATGCTCTACTAAGTTTAATAAGGCAATTTAAATAGTATTTTCAACTGATGGTATTTATGTTTTTTAAAAAATGACCTATTTCAAGTGTAGTGTGAAGCAAAAGTAAGAGCACATTAGGTTAGTGCTAAAAGTCATGTTTTGTTCCACTGGTTTGTAATTCCAAGAGTCTCTGTCTTGGCTTCTTCCAGCTCTGATATCAGATGGCTAATACAAATTATAAGCTTTACACCCAGAGCCCCCTAACTGCTATACTTTCCTAACGTAAGTTACTACCAGCAAGCTAGAGGAAACATTCCATCCAATGTGTGTCTTATAAGCACTCAAAACCCTCTACTCTAAGCAGATCCTGAAGGAACATTAATTCAGGGAATTTCTTTACTGAATATTTGAAATATTCATGGTAAAGGCCTTGCAAGATAAATACAGGTAGTAACAAGGACAAGTAGTAGCAGCGAGTGAAATTTTACAAAGAAAAGTATGAAAAAAAGTATATTAGGGAATATTAGAGTAGAAGAAAGGTAAAAACCATAAGCATTTTGACCATTCCATTTGTAGCATAAATGAAAATTGAGAATTAGGGGACTTCCCTGGTGGCGCAGTGGTTAAGAATCTGCCTGCCAATGCAGGGGACACAGGTTCGATCCCTGGTCCGGGAAGATCCCACATGCCGTGGAGCAACTAAGCCCATGTGCCACAAATACTGAGCCTGCGCTCTAGGGCCCGTGAGCCACAACTACTGAGCCTGCGTACTGCAACTACTGAAGCCTGCGCGCCTAGAGCCTGTGCTCTGCAACGAGAAGCCACCGCAAGGAGAAGCCCGCGCACCACAACGAAGAGTAGCCCCCGCTCGCCACAACTAGAGAAAGACCGCGCACAGAAATGAAGACCCAATGCAGCCAAAAATCAATCTATAAATAAATTAAATTTTTTTAAAAATTGAGAATTAGGACTTACAAATGTATCCTTTCCCTTCTTGGGATCAGTGTTCAAGAAATTCATTCTATTCATTCTTTCACTTAAAATATTTACTGAATGTAGACTACAGGCCAGGCATAGAGGTACTGGGCAGGGATAGTGAATAAGACAGACATAGCCCTTGCCCTCATAGCAGAGAGCAGACAATTACAGATGTGAAAATCACTTCAAAGGAGAAATAAATGTGTCATAAGAACATACAACAGGGGTTAACTTAGGGGGTACTGGAAGGAGGTGGGAAGGTTTCCCTACAGAACTGACATTTAAGCTGAGACCTTAAGGTTGGAGAGACTAAAACATAGGGAGATAGAGGGAGGGTAGCTTGAAAGAGTCTAAAAATCAGGTAATCAGTACGCATAAGAGCAACAGAAAGCTACAGAAGGGTTTGACCAAATATGTGTCTTCAAAGATCATTCTGGCTGCTAAGTGGAGTTGGACTAAAAAGGGATGAGTATGGACGTGGAGTCACGTTATAAGACAAACGTACTAGCCCATGTGAGAGACAGTGGTGGCTTTGATTATGGTGTAAATGAACAAGAGATGAATCGGACACATTTAAGAAGTAGAAGTGACAAATTTTGGTGACCTTACATGTGGAGAGTAAGGCAATAGAAGATGCCTAGGTTTTTGACATGGGTTGTGGTGAGGATGTTGCCATTTACAGAGACAGAGAACATAGGGAAACACGTTTATAAGGGAGGGAGCAAAGGGAGCAATGTGTTTACTCTGGGTCACATCAGTGTAAAGGAGTCAATGAGAGATCCAAGGAGAGTTGTTGGCATTTGGAGATCTGGGTCTAGACTTCAGAAGAATGGTTTGGGGTAGGGATTTATATTTGGGAGCTTTAAATGAATCAGTGATAGCTGAAGTCATGAAGTAGAAGATATTGCCTAGAGAGAGAATGTGAGGTAAGAAGCGAGTCTACAACAGAATGGTGAAAATGTCCAATATCTTAAAAGCAGGTACAAAAGGAGCTAACAAAAGAGGCTGTGAAGGATTAGCCAAAACGACAGTCTGCTGTGGAGAATACTCTATCAAAGGTTTTCTGGTGCCATGCTCAAATAGGTTTTATCCTATTAAAGTGATGTCATTAGACACACTTCCTCATTAAAGAAACAATGAGCTAATCTGTATTTTTGAACTGTTATTTTGAATGGCCATAGCAATGTGCTTAATGTAAATCTGAAGTTAGCTATATTATTATTATAAGTGAATAATCCACATTATCTCATTTAATCTTCATTAATCACAACAAAATTATAACAAAGGTATTCATGTCATCTCCATTTCCTAATACACCTCAGAGAAATTAAGTAACTTGCTCTAGGGCATATTAGCTAGGGCCAGCATTTGACTGTGAGTTTGTCCCACTCCAAATTTTAACCCCTACTGACTCCCCCAGTAATAATGTTGCAATTCACTCCAACAGCACATTATAGTTTGGCATATATCATCTCATTTAATCCCTGAATAACTCTGTGAAAGGGCATTACCCCCATTTTACATATAGGAAAATGGATTCAGAAAGGTCATTTATCATGATTCACATAGCTAGGAGATAAGGAGAAACGGGAAGCCAGGTCATTTCATTTCAAGTCCAATGCGTTTTCTAGTATATAGTGACTGTGTTCTACAAAAAATATCAACAACCCATACCATGTTTTCTCATTTCACTTAATTCATTTACCAAATATGAGTGATTATTATCTATACAATGTATCATTACTGTAAAAAAAAAAGTATTCCTGTTCTTTTTTCAACATAAAAAAACAGTGGTTCTTTCACCATGTCTTTCTGTCTCATTTCCCTCCACCAGCCCCCAGATGAGTTTGCTTCCCAAAGTCTCAGCCCTTAGACGTCCTCTTGCTATATTCCCTCCTCAGCCACATTTATGGTTTTAACTTGTTCCTTTTTGTTAATGATTCCCTGGCTATCTGGTCCCAACTTCACACCTGTTTACTACTTTCTTTTGTTTGAATGCTTACAGATAATCTCCTTTATAGGTATTTTTCTATTTTCTTAAACCAAACCAAATTTGGTTGGTTTCACCAAATTTGGTTAAATTTCCAGTGTATACTCAAAGCAATAATCCGCCTTTTCAATTTTTGTCACCAATAACACCAGTGTCCTGCTCTGTACCAAACTCCCAACCAAAAAAAAAAAAAAAAGTTAGAATTACAGAAAGGAAGTAGTAAGGGGAAACTGTGCACGTGTATGTGGAAAGGAGTAGAGATGGTGTACACTTATCAGATATGTGACCCTGAGCAAGTCTTTTTAACTCTATAAAATGAAGGGTTAGACTAGTTATTAAGTTCTTCTATATTTAAAACTCTACCTTCTTTGGTTCTCCTACTGCTTCCTATTTGCAGTCACTAAGTAACAAAAATTCTTTCTTTCCCAATTTCTCTGAATTCTCTCCTGATTCTCTAAAACAGCTATTCTTAACCTGGCTGCATATTGTAATCACCTGGGATGCTTTAAAATACACTGATGTCCTGGTTGCCTCCATTCTCCCAGAGATCCTGACGTAATTAGTCTGAGGTACAGGTTGAGCTTAGGGCAATAGTTCCTAAACTTTGCTGCACATTAGAATCACCTGGGAAACATGCAACACTGCAAATTCAATCTCACTGTCTGGGGGTGGGTGCCAGGAATCATTATTTTTCAAAAATTCCTCAAGTAATTCAATATCAGCAAAGTATGGGAGAAAACAGAAGGAAGTCTGAAGCAGCAGCCATGTTTAAGGTATTTCAATTTATTTCAACTGAGTAAGAATTTAATCGCATACATTTTGGGGAGATGGGATGGGGGGAGTTGAATTTAGGATCTAAAGTCCTTTATATATTTACATAAAAATTCTAAAACTTTTATACAGAGTTGGTAATTATCTGTTTAATACTTTGCCTTACTTGTAAATGGCACTCAAAAAATTCAATTAGATTTACTGCCAAGTTTGTAGAAGAAAGATAGACAAATTTAAAATTTTATTATTTTAGCATATTTTATTAAGATGGCTTAGCAAACATTTTTTAAATTTATAAAGTGGTAGTGTAATTTTTATTTCATTGTAGAATAAGGTAAGGAAACCATGAAGGGAAATTAATTTTTATGGTGACAACTGAGAGAATGGTACTATATCTTTGGCAATTATGATTGGCAATCACTTGTAGCCCACCTAATGATATAGCATTGTAAGTTCAAGTTATTAGTTTAAATATTAGTATAATTCCTGGTCTTTGTCAATCTTTTTATGTTTATCCTGCCCAGAGCACTCCAATTTCTATTAGGTGCCCTAAACTGCTGGAACTACAATGCGGTAAATAAACATTTACATTATCTGTCCTTTTCCTCCTTTTTACTTGTAAGAAGGTGGGGAGAAGTAAAGAATCCTGCCTCTTTCAAATGTAATTTCCTTTTTTAGGAAGTAGAATAAAAGTCTCATTTAAATGTCTTTACTTAGAAAGACCCTTGTCTGGACAAAAGGAATAAGGTCTGAATTGAATATATTCACAAAATGATGATGATGAGCTTACTTTTCATATATCTAAATCTTCAAATATATATTTGCTTTTTTTTTTTTTCTTCTTGAGACCTTCTGGAAGGAAAAACTGTGAATGTATATGACATGCAATATATTAGATCAATTAAAATAAAAAATTCACAGGATTCTCTATCGCTTGAATGAAGAGTAAAAAACATGCTTCGGTATAGTCTCCTTGAGGGGTTGTATTTGGATCGCTTTTGGATCCCGGTTTGGCACATGGTTTGCATACTCAGAGCAGTAATAAAGACTGAGTGCTACCTCAGTCCAATTTCTATTAGGTGCTCTATTAGGGCACCTAATAGAAATTGGAGTGCTCTGGGCAGGATAAATTCAGTAATAAAGACTGAGTGCTGGTGTGCCGTAAATAATTTACATGGATTATTTCGCTTAACTTCACTTTGAGCCTGAGAGCTGGTACCCACCCCTTTTCAGATGAATTTTAGCAAGGCTGAGTAATTAAAACTGAAAATATATGTAGATCATAATTTTGTTTGGTGGAATAAAAAATAAATATAGGTATATACATATAAATATATACATTAATATCTATATAGCTTTAGGTAAAAAATTAGAAGGATATCCATCAAATTGTTAATCAAGATTACCTCTGGCATGGGATAAGAGTGGGGGCAGAAACTTTCATTTCTTATTTTTTTAATTGCAGGGACTGTGTGTAATTTTTTTCCTTTTAGTGTTTTTTAGCATTTTGTCAAGTAACTTTTTAAAAGTGAAAAGAAATAAAGAACATGGTTACCTATCTGAATGTGCATACAGGCAAACACGGAAAGTCATATAGATGGCCAACTGGCATGTAAACAAGATGCTCAACATCACTAATTATTAGAGAAATGCAAATCAAAACTACAATGAGGTTATCACCTCACACGGATGGCCAGTCAGAATGGCCATCATCAAAAAGTCTATAAATAATAAATGCTGGAGAGAGTGTGGAGAAAAAGGAACCCTCCTACACTGCTGGTGGGAAATTGGTGCAACCACTATGGAAAACAGTATGGGGGTGCCTTAAAAATCTAAAAATAGAGTTGCCATATGATCCAGCAATCCCATTCCTGGGCCTATATCTGGACAAAACTCTAATTCAAAAAGATACATGCACCCCAATGTTCACAGCAGCACTATTTACAATAGACAAGACACGGAAGCAACCTAAGTGTCCATCAACAGATGAACGGATAAAGAAGATGTGGTACATATATACAATGGAATACCACTCAGCCATAAAAAAGAATGAAATAATGCCATTTGCAGCAACGTGGATGGACCTAGAGATCGTCATCCTAAGTGAAGTAAGTCAGACAGAGAAAGACAAATATCATATGATATCGCTTACATGTGGAATCTAAAAAAAAAAATGATACAAATGAACTTATTTACAAAACAGAAATAGACTCAGAGACATAGAAAACAAACTTACGGTTACCAAAGGGGGAAGGGGGGAAGGGATAATTAGGAGTTTGGGATTAAAATATACACACTACTACATATAAAATAGATAACCAACAATGACCTATTGTACAGCACAGGGAACTATACTCAATTTCTTGTAATAACCTATAATGGAAAAGAATTTTTAAAAGTGTATATAAAATTGAATCACTTTGCTATGATTCACACAACATTGTAAATCAACTATATTTCAATAAAAATTTTTTTAAAAGTGAAACATGGAATGTTATAAAAGTTTATCTATGTGATATGTATTCATAAGGAAACATACAGAAGTTTATGAACCAATGTTACTAAAAGGGAAAGAGAGAGGAAAAGAAAGAAAGAAGGTGGAAAGTTTTGAGCAATGAAACAACATGATCAAATTTGTGTTTTCTTGGGAAGTTTAATCATGCAGGAAAAGTTATGACTATATGAAGGCACAGAAAGTAGACAGAACACTATTTGGATAGACCAGGTGTGAGGTGAGGTCTTCACAGAATCTAGATTATTCTACTTGTTGATACACGATAAAATTCTAACATGTTTTCATCAATCACAGATTAAAAAATACTAACAAATCCTTAGGGGGGGAAAATGAAAAGAATAAACAGAGGGTATGAGGAAGAGAAGGAGGGAGCAAAAGAAAAGTTAAATAACTGGTCTGTTTTACACAGAAACTTATTGGTAAACTCAAGATGTAATGCCCAAGTTTTTACCTATTATATGCCACTGCCTTCTTGTACTCCCTCAGGAGATGTATACTGAGTGGATTGCCAGAAAAATGAATATGAATCTTTTTAATGAAGATTGATACATGGGTTATTTGGACCACTGCTTACAGAAAATGGCAGAGAAAGTCCCAATCAATAATCCACTGAAAAAGCTTCTAATATCACCAAGAGTTGGGGAATCTCATAAACCAACAATTGGTTTATTTGCCAATATGTATAAATTCCCAACAGTTGTTTTCAGGATGGCAGAAGAAGATATTGAGAAAGAAAACCAAGAGATAGAAACAATTAGGTAAGAGTGAGCAGATCCATAATACAGTCAAGTGTTGAAAACCTTGTTCTGTGGCTCTATCCAGAGGGTTTAGCTTGGGGGGAAGACAGGGAAGGGAACACGTATCTCAAAAATAGGGTGGGCACGCAACATTGTTAAAGTACTAAATCATATAGGCTTCTAAGAAGACCTCTGCTTTTCCCCAGTCCACTTCAGCTCATTAAGAGAAATTACTTAATCACCACACATACACAGTCTGTTCTGCGCTTTCAAAGAGTGTTTAATGAATGTAGACCTTGAGTGTTGTCAAATGTAAAATTGGCTCTGAATGTTTCTCCTGAATGTTTAATTATCACTAGAGTAAGGTGACCCACCTTACATTAGCAATAACTAAAGAATTTCCAAGTTTTTCAAAAGATACACTCATTTAAAGAAAGAATGCTTAGAAGGCATTTCCCCCAGGGAATAGCAAATTTTAGATTGCTATAAATTGTAATATCTTATTCTATTCATATCTATTAGTTATAATATTGATCACTAAAAGACACCTAGATCACAAAAGATATCTGATATTACGATACATGACATAATAATTTGCTACTTCTTCCTTAATATGTCATATACATACAGTATTGTACTAAACTGTGATGTTAAGAAATTGTCTTAAAAACCTTGGAGAATGAGAAACTTACAAATTTATTTAAAGTATCCAAATTGAAGCTGCAGTAAATAAAACATGTCTAAATGAATCACGCTGGGTGAACAAATGACCAGAACATATAAGTATTACAAAATGTGTTTACATTTCCCCTGACATGTTAAGACAGATTAGTTTAGGGTTCCCAGGTTCAGGCAACTGAAGTGACTTTCCTATGTCATATAGCTATTTAAATGGTGGTACCTGCGGTATAGTAAAAATGGCTACAAAATCTTTGGCTACAAAATCTTCGGCTACAAAATCTTTGGGGGTCTAAGTCGCGTCATATTGAATCTGGGCTGAGTTGTGCCTGCTTTGACCAAAAGAGTATGATGAAAGCGACACTCTGCCAGTTCCATGCCTAACTTTTAAGAGTTAGGTTAACTTAGTTAACTTTTAATGCAGTTTCTGCATTCTTCCTTATGTGAGCCATCATGTATGAAGTATGAATACCTGGAGACTGCCATGCCACGAGATATTAAAAGATCAGCTTTATTACTTAAAGGACCAATTTTCTAACTATTAAACTATATCACATTTAAAGCACTTTTAACTTTCATGATACTCCAGCAGAATGAAAAGTTCCATAAGAGCTGGGATTTGGGACTATTCACTGATATATCCCCATTATCTACAACAGTGCTTCGTGCATATATATATGTTTGTGTGTGTGTGTGTGTGTGTGTGTGTGTGTGTGTGTATGTATATGTATATATTTATGATGCTCAAATAAATGTTAAATGAATGAATAAGTATTTTACAAATAAGTATTAGGAAAAAAAGCTCAACTTATCTCTTACCACTTAAGAAGAAAAATGTATCTCCAATGTAGCTGGTAGAAAAATAATCTCAAGATAAGACAAAGTAAAATTTGAAGAAGAGCCCTAATCTTATTGCACTAATGAAAGGTTTACACTATTAAAGACCAGCTTTTCTGATTTCCCAAGTATCTTTACTTTCTTCCTTTTCATTATAGAATCAGTTTCATGATTATCTGAGTGGAGACATCAATTTTCTTAATAAGCACAACTTAACGATATTAAGTTTTAGATCACAGTACAAGAATACAGAATGCAATACACTGAAAATATCTTTCATTTGCCAAGCCATGCCTGCATACTCCATGAACAGACAAGATTTTTTTCCTGCCTCAGACACTCAATTTTCAATACTCAAGTATAATTTTAATATGCCTTATACACTGGCAAATATGGCATATTTAAACTTTCTTTCTGAAGAAAATAAGAAAGAGTGTTTTCTTTTGCTCTCATTCTTGTGCGTTTATCTAGGTGCTTCACGTAGCAAAACTCTCTTCCGCAAAAATTCACTGTGGATTTATGGTTCACTCCAGATGGGCTGTGGTGGATGTGATAAAATGCAAATGTGGGTTTTTTCAATGCTAATTCTTCAAGAAAGAAGCCAATCCTAAGGCAGGGCGTATGGAGCAAATGAGGATATTAACAACATGTGGCTTGAACCAAGATTCTTTTTTTTAAGTACTAACAAGCTTCTAGTTCAAAGGAACTCTATTAGCCCAGGTAGGCATGTGACAGGCCAAGGGAGAAGCTGCAGAAGAGAATAAATGTAAAAGGCGAGGTGTAAAGATAACAGTGAGGTCAAGGTGAGGACAAACTCATCTCAAAGGATCTGAATGGGACAACATAAGCAAAGGCAGAGGAAGAAAATAACGCATGAGATTCAACTATGTTGGAATGTAGGTAACTGAGAAGAAAAGGCTCATCCCACAACAAAGAGACAGCCTGGAGTCTGCCAGAAAAGGATCAACTTCTCCAAGAAATAAAGAAACTAAGAACTCACAGGTGTTGGCAGCAAGTAAAAGTATACGGAAGTAGAAAGATGAGGCAGAGAAGAGTCCAGAGACAGAAAGGAGAGAATAAAAAATGAATATATTCCTAGGGCATGTATTTTTAAAGCATCCCAAGTGAATTAGGAGAACTTGGGAAAGAATGGCAAAGGACTTAGCTTTGGAGTAATATCTAGATTATACACCCGGGCTTCACTCTGTTAGTAAGGGGGTACACTTAACCCCCACTCACTAGTCTCCATCTAGACTAACAATTCTCCCCTTGCTCCTCCTCCCTGCTCATTCTTCCCTCGAGTAGGGGCAGCGACCTGCGACCTGCGCGATTGGTGAACTGCTTTTTGTGACTCAGCCTCTTCCTCCCACCTGGGCAGCCAGATGCCTATAGAAAGCACAAATTCTCTGATGCTCAGTGTCATAAGCTCACAGGATGAGGCCTGCAGGTAAATCGGCTGAATTCTGGGGAGACTAACCCACTCAGCTAGTAGAGCTAACTCATTCCTCAATCTACTATTTATCAGTTATAAAGATGATACATTGATCTCTATTATTTTACTCTTTTTCTCTCAACTGGTTCTAAATTTGGGTGGAAAAATAGGTACAAGCCAATTTCAGAGGTGTTAAAATATAAAGAAAATATGCATCTTAGAATTGACAAAACACAGTAATTTGATACCTTAATATTATGACTTGCTAATTTGCGTGAGTGTATACTTGTAAGAAAGACAGAGAGAAGAGGGAGAGAAAAAGGAGTGAAGAAAGAGAGGGGACAGAGATTACTAATATTCAAATATCAATTATCCACATAAGAGCTTACCTATACATATCCTTATATTTCCTGTAGACTCAGAGGCTCTGCTTGGGCTTCAATTCTAAAATTGACATCACCAATCCATTTGTTTTTTCCTACTGGAATACAACTTTAATCCAGCAGAACTGGAAGTTATGACAAGTTAAGGTTATATATCCACTTAGGCTTAGAGACTAGGGTAAGTTTTGTAAACTAACACCCTTGATTACTTTTCTATAATTTTGGGAGAACTGCTGAGATTGGTCTTTCACATCAATCTCATTGCAATGCTATTTATCCAAAACATGAAATGGGAAAAATGGAAGAATTGTTTAAGGAGGAAGAACAGAGGTGATTTTAGAGTTCGATTTTCTCACTGAGTCTTCATTAGTTTGACTGAGGTGTTTGTTATGAATGTCCAATGGACCCATGTTAACTGTAAATTCAAATTTATCCATAGGCAAATATAAATGAGATTTAGATGTTTATTCCTACAATTTATTCTCACTTTCCGTAAAATATGGCGGCCTAACAATTTTCCCAATAACAAGATATTGGATCTTATACCATTTCTGTGTAAAGCACTTTTCCGTAAAGCACAATGCATACAAGTAAAATATACTAATATGAATACATGTGGCTGGCTCCTTTATTATCTAAATAGGGCCAAAGGGATCTAAATAAACATATATCAGATTTTTCAAATGTGGTTTTATGACTTTTAGATCATAATAGTTATCAGTTTAAATTTTTATCTTTTGTGCAAATGATGTGTTAATAATGGACACACGGGACAAGGAAACTACAGCTTTAGAATAGTATTTTATAAAAGTTCCGTATATAAATAAGGGAACTTTGCATTAATTATAAAAAACTGCCATACCAACAAAAATACTGATGGGATATATGAGAAAAATACCAATACATGTACTGGGATATACTAGAGAAGAAAGAATACTCTTACAGCCTCCTTTGCACCTGTCTGCTGTATAGAAACAGGCAGCTTATTAGTTCTTTAATGTAGCACAGAGTCAATTGGTAGTCCTTAAAGTCTTTAAAAAGAAAAACTTAAAAAAAAAATAGGCTTTCTGGTAACAGTCTCCAAATTTTAAAAAAAAAGGTGGAAAAGTGCTTAATTCTAATGCATTCTTATATTAAAATTAATACTTTTGTACCATTACATACATACCCGGAATCAAGTTTCTAATCATGCTACAACTCCCAAACACTGTAAAATAATTTTGTTCTTTTCATATCAATGCATTTTCATTTTCACTAGAACTAATTACCTTTAAATAAATGATTCAGAGATGTCAAAAGCGACTCTCAGGGAATGTTTCAAGAGGTCCCAATTTCCTGAATTATAGCCTAGAACATCTGCTTAGCAATCTGGCAAGTAGTATGAAGCCAAAACAGAGCATCTCATATATAGTAGTGGCATCTGACCTCAAGAATGTGACAGCTGGCTATTTGCCTGTAACCTTTATTCTGTAAAAAATCTAAAATTCTGTATGCAAGAGAGACTAGTAAAAACAAGAGTGCCAACACCAGAAGCATGGAGTGTAAAAGGAAAACAAGTCGCTTTAGGAAAGTAGAATTATTGGCTTCTTCATGCCAAAGGAATTAGAAAACATTGTTAAAAGAACTTTACTTACAAAAAAAATTTAAAGCAACATAACAACTTGATTTTTCTTATGACACAGAAAAAAAAACATGTAAAAAGTTAAACCTGTTCTAAAATTGGAGAAAGTAAAATTAAACTTAAATTGGACCCTCCCAGAAATGAAGTGCTTAAGATATAAACTGTCAGAAGCATTCCAGGATAGAATCAGCTAGAAAAGAAATGAGTTTATCAACTGTATAAGTACAAATTAATTCTCTTCAAAATGGCGAGCAGCAGTTATAAGCCACTTGACATAGACTCTTAAACCAGTTATAAACATACCAGTTGGAGGGGGTCCATAAGTGGACTGGTGAGTACAGCAAGTAAACATCACACTGTTGTAGATACCAGTAGTTTCAATCTAATCTTCACTAATCAGCAGGGTTATGACACTAACTTGACCAGACAGGAAATCACACTTAGTTCAGTCTAATCTAGATTAATAGATCTTGGGAGTTGAACTAGTCTCAGATTCAGATGTCTAGAAACATAGTAATCTTTCATGAGATCTAATCCTTTAAGATCATGGCTGACCACCAGTTACTAATAAGGTATATGTAATTTACAAAATCTCTAAATGGAAAGGGGATTTGAAATTTCCCACTGTCTACTATATTTTCATGGAATTTACAATTATTTCAAAAGTGACTGCAAATATGCTTGACAATATGTAGATGATGGCAAAGCATTTTTATGAGAGCTGGCAGTGGATGGTTACAATAAGGACAATGGAAATAACCAACAAGATATGAGACTGAGGGTTATATTTGAGGCATCAGTGAAAGAAGCCTTAAACAACAAGGTGCCACTTATCCAGCAGTCAGATTGCGGCACCTTCAATTATGCAATAGTCTTGAACCCAGAAAAGTATATCTAACCATGTTCACACTAATCTTCAAGTCTTATATGGTAGAAGATACGCCAGTAGGTAAAAACTACTTTTACTGAAATCATACCTCAAGCAATTCAAGAACGACTTCCATGTGAGAAGAATACTAAGAAATTCCAGTAGGCAATTAGGAGCTAGGAAGAAGGCTTTCAGAAAGAAGAAAAAGAAAGAGCAGAGGTGATGTGTTAAGTGTACAGGCTGAGTTCAAGGAATGGAAAGTATTTCAACTGAAGCACAGAATACACACGAAAGAGAAAAAACCCTAACTCTTTTGTGATAACTTAGAGTGGGCTTTGGCTGTATCTCAGTGTAAGTTATCCCTCAGATGTACTAATTGCTAGTTTCCAGATGCATCTTCCAATTCAGCCAACATTTTTTTTTCTCTTGAACTTTCAATTGAAATATTAAATACATATAGAAAAGCACACAAATTTTAAGTATACAGCCCGATAAATTTTCATAAAGTGAACACATGTAACTAACAGACAGATTTTTTAAAAATGGGCACTACTAGCACCCCAGAAGCCCCCACCATGAAGCCACCCCTTTAAGCATAAATACTATCTTGATTTCTAATACCATGGATTAGTTTTGCTTGTTTTTGAACTTTATATAAATGGAACCATATAGTCTATACTCTTTCTGATTGGCTCCTTTAACATAACAGTAAGTTTGAGAGGTTCATCTATGTTGTTGCATATAGTTGTAAGTTTGTTAATCCTATTGCAATATAATATTCTACTGTATAGATATAGCACATTCAGAATTTAAAATTAGAATTAAGAATTGGATTTATAGAATACTTAGATAATAATTACAATTAGATAATAATTACAATAATTAGAATTACCATTCTACTACTGATGAGCATTGAGACAGTTTCAGTTTTTAGCAACATAAATAGTGCTGCTATGAACATACATGTTAAAAAGTGTGGAGTGCTGGAGTTAACTCATACTGGTTCATGAGAACACATTGTTAAATTTTCAGGAATTCTGAATCAGTTACACAAAACCACTATTGAAAATTAAATTATGTACTCTTACAAATAAATGCAACATACCTAGAGCAAATGTAATAAATACTCATCACTTCCTAGTTATTTTACTATTATCTATGCTCTTAGGGTTATTAATGTTTATTGTATCTGTATGGTGGAACTATTACATAATGATGGAATACTATATATTTCTTCCCATCTCTGTGTTCACTGACATCAGATTGGCGGCTTGAAATCCGCCATGGCTTTTATATGGTACTTATACCATGGAAATTGGCAAATGCTACAAATCAGGGCTTCATTTATTGTTTTGTTGACAGTTTAGACTTAAGAAAGTGATGTAAAAATGTTAATTATACAGATTAAACTTAAAAGTCTGTCTTGTCTGCAGCTGCGACACTGTGAATCACATATAATATTAAGAAAATATTCTTCAAGTATTTGAATACCATAATCCAAGGCACTCATATAATTAATGAATAAATGAAGTCTGGACATATGTCTTTGTTTCACTTTTATCTTAGTGTTAACACAATGAAAATATCAGTCATTATTCAAATCACATCACAATTGACAATGTTAACTGCAACCACAGGATGGCTATGGATACAAGAGTTCAGCAAAAATCAACAAAAGCATTCTATAACAGTCAACTGGGAAGAATATGGTGGCACATGCACCTCAAAAACAACATGTCTGAAATAAGATGTTCAACTTCCTCAGTGTTAAAATATCACTCCTCTTCAGTATTCCTCAACTCAGTTAATGATAACTACCATCTCCCCTATTAGACAAATCAGAAACCCAGGTGTCATATTTGAGGCTTTTCTTTCCTTCACTTCCCACATAACAATCAGTCATCATAATAGCTCTTGTATCTCCCCAGTTCTATACATGCCCACTGGTTCCTCAGTTCAGTCTACCATTTTTGCTCACATATGTTCTATCAATAGTATCTTACTGGTCACTGAATCCACTCTTCAGGCTTGTGCCAGAATTAACTATCTAAAAAACAAATTTGACCACGTCATTTCCCTATTTAGACACTATTCAATGCTGCTCCATAACCCTTAAAACAATTTATAAATACCTTAAAAGGACACATCTGGCCCTGATGATGTCTGCAGACTTAGTCTTACACTCTCTGTCTGTGTTCAAGCTGTATTCAACTAATCCCTCTATCTGGAATACCTCTCTCCACCTCCAAGTGCCTACTCATACCTGAGGATTTTATGTAAATATTAATTCTTCTGGGAAGCATTTCTATAGAGATGGCATTAAGAAATGCCTCCATTATGCTCACTTAAGATACCCTATGCTTATAGTTTTGGGCACATATCACAATGCACTAAATTTGCTTGTATCCCCCATTAAACCACAAAGTCTTGAGGTCAGCCACTATGTTTTATGCAATACTGTACCTCCCTAAACTTAAACAGTGATTGGTCCTTAATACATGCTTGATGGATCTACAGATGAACTGGAGGACTGACGGATGGATAGGATGGACTTTACAAAGTAAAAAGGTTAGAACAAAATTTTTGCCATTAACAACTCTGGGTTTAAAAAAGTCATTTTCAGAAGGCTTATGTTTCACATCCTCCAATTACCCCTGAAGGTTAATATTAGAAGCCCACCTACACCACCTAGGCAGTGCTAAAAACAACTTAATCCCATGTCCTTTGGGTCCATAGTATAGTTGATAATTTGGATCCAGAAAAATCATTACCAATACAATTAGATGCTCAAAAGAGACCCAGTCATACTGTTAGAGGAATAAGACATAAAGTGGCAGGATTTGTAGAGGAAAAGGGAGAAAACAAAACAAAAACGAAACAAAATACTAAATAATTAGCATCTCCACCTTTATCACTATAATATTCATTAAGTACTCATTATGTGAAAGCTGTTACAATAAGAATTTACATGGTTCATGTTCCTATTTAAGAACAGGGGGAAAAAAAAAAAAAAAGAACAGGGGAACTGGGGCTTCCCTGGTGGCGCAGTAGTTGAGAATCCGCCTGCCAATGCGGGGACACGGGTTCGAGTCCTGGTCCGGGAAGATTCGACATGCCGCGGAGCAACTAAACCTATGCGCCACAACTACTGAGCCTGCGCTCTAGAGCCCGCGAGCCACAACTACTGAGCCCATGCACTGCAACTACTGAAGCCTGTGCACGTAGAGCCTGAGCTCCACAACGAGAAGCCACGGCAATGAGAAGCCCACGCACCACAACGAAGAGTAGCCCCCACTCGCCGCAATTAGAGAAAGCCCACAAGCAGTAACGAAGACCCAAAGGAGCCAAAAAATAAATAAATAAATAAACAAATAAATTTATTTAAAAAAAGAACAGGGGAACTGAAATCACATATTATTATCTTTTAACAGATTTAACAAAAAAGATGGTGCCTGCCAATAAGCCATCACATTTCTCTATTTTGCTAATGAAAATTCTTTTATCCCTTCATCCATAAAAAGGTTTAAAAATCCACTTCAGGCACAGTGGTAAGTACTTTTCATATATTTTGTCATTTAATCATCAGGATAATCCTATGAGTTTGGTATTATTATGATGATCATTTTATGGATTAGAGCAAGACTACACAATTCAAAACACTTGACCAAGTCACACAAATATTAAGTCACAAAGCTAAACCTGGCACTAGGAATGTTTAGCCCCAAAGCCTGTGTTCTTATCCACTAAAGTGCATTGCCAGGCAATGATAAAACGTACTGAGATGCCCTCAATGAGGTCACAGTTTAGTGGGAAACAAAAGCACACATATAAAATTTGACAAATAGCATTGTTATTATAATACAAGTTGTTACAGGGTGCAGTTTGGTGCATATATTCTAAATAAAGGAATAGGATACTTTGGAAAGCTATAGTATTTAGGAAGCTTAATTGTATCTTTCCTGTACATTAAGAAAGTAACAAATTGAGCTGCAGAAGCTCAAGATGAGACCACGAAATGGCTTTCCACTAAATGCTTCCTTAAAATAATTTTTTTTTTTTTTTTTGGCCATGCTGCATGTCTTGCGGGATCTTAGTTCCCCAACGAGGGACTGAACGCGCCCTCGGCAATGAAAGCGTGGAGTCCGAACCACTGGACCGCCAGGGAATTCCCTAAAATAATTCTTAATGTTAAAACTATTTGTCATAAAACTATTCAAATGTATCTAATATGGAAAAAAGACCTCATATAAGGAGCAATATTAGAGCTAATGAAAAAGTTCTCAGGAATTGAAAACAGAAATTAAGACTGTACAAACAATTATTTATTACGTGTGTGTGCATATATAACTTCTTTTCAAAAGCAATCTTAAATCATACTATCTATGGTATTTATACAGATTTGAGCATCATGAACTATACAATACAACAGGTTAACACCATTCATGCCAATTTTTCTCTCCTATAAAATTGTTTCTGTATTATGTTGAAACAAAATGCTTAAGCAAAATTAATCATCTATAGAGTAAAAATAAAATTTCTAATAGGCAAACTCTAATAGTTGAAACTCTTCTCTGGCTAAACTAACTAACTCATTTAATTTAGTCTTCATAAAATATAAACTCTACTATTGTTTTTCACTTTTAAGATTAAATTTTATAATTTTATTACACCAAAATAATAAAAGGAGGAGTCTTAAGAAATTACTGGGTCAATATTTTTAATTGCTTATATAATATTGACTATTTCAAATTTTCCTTTTTAAAACTGGCTCATGGCTTTAAACTTGTTAATGTATTTGCTGTGTTTCCTACACAAGTAGTTTTTTTTCCTCTAAAGTGAACACTGCAAGTTGCCTTGGATGGGCAATAATGAAAAAGCAATACCATTTATTAATTTTGTATAAGTTATCTTCCACCCCTGAGATTCCTTGGAGGGGAAGAGCATGTCTGAATTTCACCAAACAGTGCCAAAGTCAGAAAGTGAGAGAAACTAAACAAATGCATCGTGGAGGGAGAGAAAATGCCTGTAGCAGCAAATGACCTACTACATACCTCCTTAAACAGGCTTTGATGTTATAATTTGTTAATTTCTGGGAAAAAAAAAGATAATTAACTATAGTTTAAGTTTGTTCTGATAGAAGTATTTAACTTCTGTAAGTTTTTGATCACAAACAACACACACTGTTCAAGAGGGCAGTCCACTTCCAAACCATTATAATACTAAGTAAATGTACAAGAAAAGCTCAATGAAAAGACATTTTCTTACTATCAGAAAATGCAAACTAAGAAGTACATTAGGGCTTCCCTGGTGGTGCAGTGGTTGAGAATCCGCCTGCCAATGCAGGGGACACGGGTTCGAGCCCTGGTCTGGGAAGATCCCACATGCCGCGGAGCAACTGGGCCCGTGAGCCACAACTACTGAGCCTGCGCGTCTGGAGCCTGTGCTCCGCAACAAGAGAGGCCGCGACAGTGAAAGGCCCGCGCACTGCGATGAAGAGTGGCCCCCACTTGCCACAACTATAGAAAGCCCTCGCACAGAAACGAAGACCCAACACAGCCAAAAATAAATAAATAAGTAAATAAATTAAAAAAAAAAAAAAAAAAAAGAAGTACATTAAACTTTCCTTAAGAAAGTTTTAAAATATTGTTGGCATTTGTTTCTCCAGATAAATGTTTTTTAAAATATTTTGAAGACCAATTCATTGTAAGAAAAGGTAATTTTATTCAAATATGCAGCTCATGGTATGAATAAGCAAGTACTCATTTCCCAACAGAATTGACAAGTCTCTCAAATAATGGTTTATTTTTTTTCAAAAAATCAACACAGCAATTTGGAATTTCAACATACACAGATATTTCTATGTATGAAGGCATGTGTGTTTGTATATATGATGTAATCATGAGTATATTTTAAAACATACCTATTTTTAATAATAAAGAAATAAATTGATCCTTATTAAAGTAAGTTATTATTTAACAACCTACGTTCAAGCTGTACCATAACGAAATACATAAATGCATACGTATGTAGCTTCATATCTTAAACTTTATCCTTTATTTTTAACTAGATTTCCATTCTCTATGTAATCATAAAGATAACTTAATAGAATTGTTTTAAATAGGCTTAAAGATAACAACTTAATAGAATTATTTTAAAAGCTTCAGTCACACTATTAAATATGAGAAAACTGAAGATAATAACAAAAGCAATTGTCTTCACTATCAAAAGGAACAGCAAAGTTGAATTGCTTACTTAACAGTATTTCCCCTAACTTTTTAAATTAGTTTCTTTTGGACACACACTTACATGACTTAACATTATCACTGTATTACTGCACAAATAAAAGGTCAAAGGAGAGCTTCAAACAAACATTAATTTTCTCCAGTGATTAACAGAATATTTCATTCTGTAGTTTTAATTAATAAAATAATAAATTGTGAAATAACTCATTTTCATTCAGAATTTAATTTAATGGCATTGTATGTTCATTATAGTTGAAACTCTAGGTAACAAAAAATAATAGTTTGAGAAGCAAGAGGTAGGGGATATGGGGATATATGTAGACGTATAGCTGATTCACTTGTGATACAGCAGAAACTAACACACCATTGTAAAGCAATTATACTCCAATAAAGATGTTAAAAAAATAGTTTGCTATGCTATATCACTTCTATATGGCATTCATAACCTAAATTGGCTTAAATCTTATGATCGTATAAAAATCAAATGTGCATGACCCTGAAACTGTATCAGTTTTTTGTTTTGTCTTCTTTTGTTTTTTAGCCACGCTGTGCAGCTTGCGGGATCTCAGTTCTCCGACCAGGGATTGAACCCAGGCCAGGGCAGTGAAAGCCCGGAATCCTAACCACTAGGCCATCAGGGAACTCCCACTCCCATATATCAGTTTTTTGTTTTTTTTTTTAATTGCAGAATGTATACCTAACACAATACTATTGGTGCTTTTAATTTTTGGGTGCTTTTTATTAACACAATACTACCTGTGTTTTTTATTACTTTTTACAAACACAATATTATTGGTGCTTTTAATTTTTTATTACTACTACTTCAAGCCTTCTTCCATAGCCTTCAAGCTTCATGAGGTATACTCATCCTTGTATATCCATTTCATAAACAAGGTACAATCTCTTTTTCAATAAGGATTATAAACACAAAGCAACAACATAGGTCCTAAGATTGTTACATCTGATTGCATATTTGACAGTATGGAGTTACTGATTATATTTACATTTGGAATAAACTGATAAAAGTTTATTTTAAAATATAGAAGTACATGATTCTAAATATACAAAGTATGCCAAGATACTCCACCTAATTCTTACAACTGCAATTTTTAAGTAGTGATTTGTTTTATGTACAGGAAAACAAAAAACTATATACCCTATGCTTTAAAAAAAAAAGAGTTAAAATACTAGCCTATTACTATTCAGAATTACTATTGAAATCCAGCTTAGTTTAGGAAGTTATATTACAAATAAAAAGTAGGTAGTTAATAGAGGTGTCTTTCCACATTAAATCTTTAACTCAATTAGGCATTAGTTAGAATTTCTAATATCATATTGAATAGGCAATTTATCTAGGAATTAATATTTTTAAATATGCCTTTTATTTACATCATGTAAACAGTTGAAAAAAAATCACCAACAAATAACATCACACATGAAATGCTACTGAACTAGTCCCCTGGAAACTAATAATTTTTTACCCTTAAATTCACTTAACATTATTTTCTTTAAACTACTTTAGTGATTATTTAAATATAGTACATTCAGTTTAAAGCTTGGTGACTTAGACTAAAAGTGCAAACTATACTTTCACAAATTACCTACCTTTCATAATTTCCTGCCTCGATTATTTCAAGTAAAAGTTTAGACTATTTCCTACTACTAAAGGATGACATTTTCCATTTTAGTTCTCAAAATAAAATAACTTAGGGGACAAACTGATAAATACTGGAAGTAATTTTTTAAAATGATGTTCAAAATAAACAAAAGTATAAAGGCTAAAAACCAAACGAAACCAAAAGTACGGTGAGAAACGCAAAGCTGACCTCTCTTTAATCTTTTCTTGTTAAACCTAGGGTACTCAAGAATTGTCAACTAATTAGTCCATTTTATTGATGACATTTTTCTCTAGGGAAGTTATTTTAAAAGTTTAACCCTGGAGCAAGTCATGGCTTCTCCAGTCTTTGAAAGTGTCCAGAGCATTGATTATAACTGCAGGAGGTGTTACCTTCTACCCCAGAGAATCTCACCCTGCACAATCTTACACACTCTCTCACTCCCAAAACAGCTTTGATTCAGCAATTCAAACTGCTTCAGCTGATATTAAAGGAAGAACCACAGAAAAGGGATCAGCAGTTAAAATGAAATAGAAGGGGGGCGGAAATACAGATCATGGATATAGTAGCACAAAGCTCAAGAGTAAAGCAGATTTGAAAAAGACATCAGAGTGACTCAAAAGGGAACAACATGACAGAAATTAAACAAGATTTTTATGTTTGCCTTCTGTGCATTTAAACTCATCTCAGCCTCCACTGAAATTCTTATCATACATAAACCCCAAGGCTTTTAGCATACTGTCAAAACCACACCCTCTCTTTCTCTTTCTAAGTCCCCAGAGTCACTTCTTAGGTAGCCAAGAAAAAAGACAGAAGAATTCAAATATGCATGTAATTGAGAAACAGACCATTTTATAACCAAATTCTGATTATAAACAATATTTTTTCATGTAAAAATGTACCTAATTGTTTTAAAATCCAGTATTTTTTCTCTTGCACTTAATGAAAAGGCCTAGGTCTACTTTAAAAGTTATTTGAAGTCAGGAATAAACACAGAGTAGAGGACCAGAAATAAGACATGAGAGGCCTTGCAATATCTTTCTTGGGATGATGTCAGAATATCAAGGTTCTCTATGCTGTCATAGCTAGCTTTCCACTTGACTATAGAAAAAGCTTAAGTATATGCTTAATTAGTTAATTAGTTCAGTACAAGAGAACAATCTAGATTCAAAGAGCTATCATCACAGAATGGCTTATTCACATCTATCTCAGAAACAGTGACCAAAATTCAAGAAGGTAATTGGATTTTCAAAACTGAACGTCGTTTTCTTCCCCCCCAATTCACTCATGACAGGGCCAGAAGGTAATGATATATCTGCCATGATGCAACGAGCAGACCTGTCTTCTGTCAAGAGTTGAAATCATGAAGGAATAAGCTGTCGTTAACAACCGCTCTCCAAACACTAGAGCTGTCATTTCATTGTTTTCTTTTGCTGGCATGGGGGCTGGTGTGGTGGCCTCATATACCTTGTCAGTTCAGTAATGTGCTAAGCTGTTAACCTTTTCTGGAATTCTTGACTTGAGCAATCTTTTATGAAGACTATAATGTAAGAGCTTATATTTTCTTTGACTCATTTATGTTTCTCTCAAAGTTTACTTTTAAAATTTGGAATTAGTGTTCTTGGTTTCAACCTATAGTTTAGTAGTCCATGTTTCAAATAGAAAAAAAATAGCATTTACTTTTAAAAGGTTTGAAATGTAAGTTATAGTGATCTAAATTCAGCCAGCCTTTAAGGGGAAAAAATCAATAATTATTTAAAGTTTCTTGTAGTTTTATAATCAAACATTTAAACTCTTTTAGAAATGGTTAAATGAATAACTATAATAGTATATTTCATGAATATTTTCTTTAAAAAATTTTAATAATAAAATAATATCTTTTTAAAATTATAAAAGTAATAACTACTAAAAAAAAAAAAAAAAAAAAGAATTGAATAGGAAAATTGAAAATGAATGATAAAAGAAGAAACCTCATGGTTTCTTGCATAGACTTCCAGGAACATCAATGTACATCCATGTATGCATGTAGGTGTATGTATATACGTGTAAGTGTACATTTTAACAAATAGTCTCATTCTTATGTTTTCAGTGGAAAACTCTTAGACATCATTTCATACAAATGAACACATATACACACATATAACTCATTCTTCTTAATAACTACATAGTCTTCCATGATAAGAATATACCATCATTTAATAAATAGTCCCCAATTGGTGGATATTTAGGTAGTTAGAAGTTTTCATGTTATTACAGACTGCTGTGATGAGCATCCATGTACATATACTTTGTATACTTTGTTTACTGCTCTAGTGTAATTTCCTACAAATGGAATTTAGGGTCACACATTAACACACATATTTAATTTGGGGAGATATAACCCAAACTGCCATCTTATTGCTTCAATTTACATTCCCACCAATATCTAAACTTGGTATTATCATATAATTTATTACCAATTTATTTGCCAATCTTATATGTTGAAAACTGGCACCTTGTTTTAATAACCATTTCTTTAATTCCAAATACTCTGAATGACTATTTTAAAGAAGCACAAAAGTCTATGAATCATTTCAACAAAAGTATATCTAAAAGGTCCAAGCAATTATCATGTTTTTGAGGTCTCTGAGAACTTAAACATGCATCCCCTGCCAAACTATATTCTACTTATAAGCTGCTACATGGTACTGCTACTGTTAAAAATAAAAGCTATGTCCTATATTGATACAGGACTTCTGACTACTATCTACTAACCGTCAATGCCCACGAGAATCCTCTTAAAATTTCCGTGTCACCAACTTTGTCAAATACTTATGTTAAAATAGCAAGATCGGGTCTTCCCTGCTGGTGCAGTGGTTAAGAATCTGCCTGCCAATGCAGGGGACATGGATTCGAGACCTGGTCCGGGAAGATCCCACATGCCGCAGAGCAACTAAGCCCGTGCACCGTAACTACTGAGCCTGTGCTCTAGAGCCCACAAGCCACAACTACTGAAGCCCACGCGCCTAGAGCCCGTGCTCCGCAACAAGATAAGTCACCGCAATAAGAAGCCTGCACATCTCAACAAAGAGTAGCCCCCCTCGCTGCAACTAGAGAAAGCCCGCGCACAGCAATGAAGACGCAACAGAGACAAAAATAAATAAATAAAACAAATAAATTTTTTAAAAAATAGCAAGATCTTGCAGTACTTAGTTGGAAGACTAGGAACTGAAGGCGGTAGTTAGGAGGTGTTACCAAAAATTTATTACTCAAATTACTGGGAAAAATCATATCCTATTTTAGATAACCATCTATAATGGCTCCATGTACATCTGTGGAAAAAAATCCTAAAACTGTAATCAATCAGCTTAACAAATGCGTCTGTCAAAATGGGGGGAGGGGACCCAAAATGGAGTAAGAAATGAGAAATCAAAAAGTCAACAGCCAGAATAGAAAAGCTAAGTTACTGCTTATTAAAAGGGAAGCAAATGATTTAAAAACTAAAAAGCTCTAAATCAGCTTTCAAAGTATGTGATTCATATCAGTCAAGCAACAGTTTATGTAGTCTTCAATTTAGTCATCTTATAATCTTAGCGATTTCTAAAAGAAAATCCTAAAATATTCTACTTTGACGAATATTGCTACATAAGGGCGTCATCTCCTGAGGTTTACAAAGCATTTTGTTATATAGAAAATTACTTTAATGTTATTTGTTTTAAAAAGATATGAGTTGCAGACTTCCCTGGTGGTGCAGTGGTTGAGAATCCGCCTGCCAATGCAGGGGACACAGGTTCGAGCCCTGGTCCAGGAAGATCCCACATGCTGCAGAGCAACTAAGCCCGTGTATCACAACTACTAAGTCTGCTCTCTAGAGCCCGCAGACCGCAACTACTGAGCCCTCGTGCCACAACTACTGAAGCCTGCGAACCTAGAGTCTGTGCTCCAAAACAAGAGAAGCCACCGCAATGAGAAGCACGTGCACCGCAACGAAGAGTAGCCCCCGCTCGCCGCAACCAGAGAAAGCCCACGAACAGCAACAAAGACCCAATGCAGCCAAAAATAAAAAAAAAAAAAAAAAGATGTGTTGTAAAGTGACTACCTATCATTGGAATAACCACATAAAAAACGTAATTAAAATGCTATACTGAATTCTTTAAATTATCTCTACTCCTTCCACAAATCACACTAAAATATTAGTTTTAAAAAATATGGATGGTTTACTTTTCACTGTACACTTTTATATATTATTTGATTCTTGAACCATGTGAATATATTGCCATTTAAAAATTAAATAAAAATATATTTTAAAATAGGGGCGGTATTAACCCATCAGGACAAAACTAATGGGAATACCGTAAGCTGATGGAATTTGTTTGGTATTACAGAGGAAATTCTAACTTAAGCCTCTGGAGATAAATAATAACTAGAAGCAAGCCAACCCACCCACAGAATTTCAGAGAAACTCAAAATTCGGGGTGCCAGTTATCTTGGAAAGTAGAGGTAGGCCTTGAGTCTAAAAACAGAGGCAGTAGTTGTAAGTTCACATAAGATGCAGTTACCCATCCCCCAAAGCCAAACAAACCAAAAAACCAAAACACGGGCCAAAATCTCACATTGTGCAGCCAACCCCGTCAGAGATCAGTGGTTTTTCCATTAGAGAAATTTATCCAGAGAAGGACTAGAAGGACATCAGATCAGGGAAGGGGAAGAGAGAGACACAGAGCTCAAATCAGGTGTATTGTGCAGAAGTCTACAAAATGAATAAAAAGAGAGCTCCATAACAAAATATGATGAAAGAACTTTAAAAATTCTACAGGGCTAAAAGAGAAAGTAGGTAACCTCCCAGAAACTAGAGCAAAAATAGATGGAAAATAAGAGAGAAAGTATAGTCAATTAGATAAGACAATTAGAGGCTCAGTCCAGAACTCCAAAACCAAACGAAAATTCCAGAAAAAGATTAAAATTATCAAGAAACAACACAAAAAAAATGTTCTCAGAATTGAGAATCATGAATGTACAGTATAGACTGAAAGGAATCACCACGTCCCCAACACAATGAATCAAAAAAACCCACACCAAGAAACCTTCTCAAAAGCAGTATGATTCAATTTCTTAAAACCAGGGAGAAGGAAAAGAAGCTTCCGTGGAGGGAAACAAAAGGATTCAAGATCAGAATGGTACTGGACTTTTCAATTAAAACACTGCAAGTAAAACAACAATGAAACAAAACCTTCAAATTTCAGAATGAAAATGATATTCAGATTGGAATTCTATGCCTAGATGAATTATGAAAATAAAGTGAGCAAGTAAAATAAAGGTATTTTTCATAAATACTAGGTTTCAAAAATTGATCTCGTATTCCCTCTTTGATGATTCCAACAAAATGAGAGCATATATCCAAAAAGCTACGGTCATTAGATCCAGGAAACAGGAGGTCAAACACCAGAGAGAATCTAAGTGGAGTCCCAGGAAGAGAGACAGGGAGGCAGGCTTAGAAAGTGACCAGTCAAGATTGGGACAGAAGTCCACAGAGTTCCAAAAGAGAGCTCTCCAGAAGAACATGAAACCATAAGATTATCTGATAAATTTAACCATGTAAAAAATTAGAGAGGCCAATCAGAATTAACAACTATTACAAAGAAAACAGAAAACAGGAAATTATTAATTCTATGAAAATAAACTTGTAGCAGAAATGAATAGCAACCACAGTATCTACTTGGCTCAGCCATAAGCAATACTAAAGTAGTAGTAATACTGTAAAGCTTGATTGCTGAATTAATCCAAAAACTGTGGGAATGGGAAAGAGATTCTTATCTGCCATAACAGAAAGTGCCTGATAAATCAAGAGACAGCACTATAATTTTAAAATATTGATATAGAGAATATAATTAAAACCAAAAAGTATTGAGAGTTATTACATCTAGGGAACAGAACTAACAGGTGAGGAAGGATTAGGAAAGGATAACCTTTATTTTGATATATGTCACTTGTTCTTACTTGATTTTTAAGATTATATGCTTGTATCCTCTGATGTTCTACAGTTTTATTTTAATAAGTTTTAAGTGTAGATTTATCTGTCTTGCTCAAGATATGCCATGCTTCTTCTACAAAGATTTGTGTCTTTATTCTCATAAACACTCTACCACTAATGCTTTTTCTCCCATTCTTTTCTATTGCTTTTCTGAAACATCTATTAGAGGATTATTAGATCTTATTCTATTCTCCATGACTTTTTAATCTATCATAATTTTTTTCTCAGGTTTTCTCTGCTATATTCTATATACTGTATTCCCCAATTCCAACTTTTAATTTACTAACTCTCTTCAACTATGCCTGATAGTTTTGCTTGACTTGACTTTTCTTTGTAATGAATCATTTCCGCATATAATTTTTAGTTTCTGACTACAAATTCTTCTTCATTAGGGATTTACCCTGCGTTGTAAAGTGTTGCTGTTGGCACTTTAATATTTGTTTCCACTTGGTAACCCAGAAGTTTCATCAGTCCAAAATCCAGTTTTACGTGAATTTACACTGCTTGAGATTCCCACACTAAATAAGTTGTCTAAATTCAAACTGCAAATCTAAATCCATCTTTGGGTTAGGATCTGTGGCTTCTATATCTCAGGGGAGGCTGTTTATTTACCCCACCTGGCACTTCTGGCAAACTGACTTTTACACCTCTAAAAACTAAAAAGGCAGAAGCTTCCAGGGCCCGAGCTATATACAAGGGTCTTAGTTTTAGATCCTGCCTCTTAGGCTCAAAGCTGTGCTGTGGACCCCTTGGGGCCTAGGTCTTATATCTCATCGGATATCACCTTTGGGCTGCCACACCCTCCAGGGATTTACCACTGGGGTTTTAAGTTCTTTCTTGTAGTCAGGCATTTAAAGATTCTTTTTCTATCTTTTGAACATAACTAGGTCTTTAATATTTTTGTTGTTGCTATGTTTTATTCCATTATTTTTATGGGTGTTTAGTGGGAGGGACAAGTGCCTGTTAATTAACTCAGTCCACCATGTTATAGAACACAAATTGTATAAATTGCATTGATAAAAATGGCATTAATTTTAAAAACTTAGATATAACAGTATGAAAATTATATGCAAAGTAAGTAATTACGGAAATAGTAGATTCTTCTGAATAATCCAGCTATGAGGAATTAGAAAACAATGTAGGCTTAGTGAAGTTATCGGACTTCTCATAAAATTATTAAAATTAAAAAATTTTAAGTCATGTTGGATATGAATCACTTGTATTTTGAGAGTACTCTTTATAATTTAAACTTTTACTTCATTGATTTTATTATAAAACATTTTCTAGAACTTCTCATCCTCTGTCATACTAAATATAATTGCCATCAAGTTCCACCTTATGCATTACACCTAAAGCCTGAAAAGTATATATAAATTCTCAACCAATCCAGAAAGTATTACCTACGCCAGTGGTTCTAGTGTGGTGCCCAATTAGCAGCATTGGCATCACCTGAGATATTCTCAGATATGTAAATTCTCAGGCCCCAACCAGACCTTCTGAATTAAAACCTGGGATCTGAACAGGGCAATCTGTTTCAAGAAGCCCTCCATGTGATTCTGATGCACCGTAAAAATTTGACTTTATGGACCAGGGGCTTCCAAACTGCTCCCCATAAAACTTTTTGACAGTATATACATCTCAATCAGTCAAAGCCTGGATAGGGAGAGATCGGTGATGTGTCTACGGTGCAAAATTTAAGGAGGCACTCACTCTCAGGGTCCTACAAGGACTGCACGTCATGAGAGTGACTGACCCCTTAAATTTTGTATGCCTGTACCACCCCTGCAATTAGTAATGAAATGAATTGTCACCTATTTTCCTTGCCTTTTTTATAGAGATCAACTAAAATGCCTGAAAAGATCAAAGAAGAAATAAGTATGAGAAAATCTCAAACTGCACAATCAGACACTGAATAATTAGTACTTGGCTATATGATATACTGTTTCTTACTCCAATTAATATATTATGCAATTAAGATTGTTAAGCACTGAAAATATTAGCTATGGCCGCCTGAGAAGCACTGAGGGCATTTATCTGATATGTACTATTTCTCCAACAAGAAATCTTAATACATTTTTAATAATAAAGTTCTTGAGTATCTAAACCGCAAGGATTAGAGTATCTGTAGTTTTTAAACTGTCATCTGTGGAGCCCCAGGGTCAGGGAAGAAACCTCCGGGGCTGTTGTGAGGGTGGTTCCATTCTTCGCTTCAGCTTCAACCCAAGTGGCTCCACAGATTCAAACACAATTCTTTTTTTTTTTTACAAAACCTCCAGTTGAAGCAGGGTTCTAGTGTTGGAAAAAAGTTTTAACCTTACCATGATATGACTCCTATTTTAGGACCTTTAATCTTATACTAAAAATCTGCAAGGGATATAGCATAAATATTATTAACAACACTGAGTAGAGATAATCTTGTCTGGCCTGAAAAATATCAGAATTTACTTTAGTTGTGATATGAAAATTGACAGACCATGGAAAACAGAGTAGTGGCTCCCAGTCCTTTGTAAACTACGGAAACATTTCTTTAAATACAATTTTAGAAAAAAGTCCAGAAGATAAAAACACGTAGGAGTAATCTGATTAAAAAGAATGAGACAGCTTCTTTTTCCCTATTAGTCTTCCTCTTCCTGCTTCCTAAAATACCATCCTTTCCCCCACCTGTCTCCGCACCCTCCAGCCACACACAAACACAGAGCAGCCCTTGAAGAATTACCAGAGAAACACCATGAAAAAGTAAAGCCAAAGTAATAAAATCACTTTATCTGAATTAAAAAGAGATATCCATTTTTAAATGTTCACCATGTAGAAAGTTACCAGAATAAAGTTCATAAAATCGAGAATAAAGTATATAAACTAAACTTTTCAAAGTACACAACATACACTAAATACTAAAGAACTTAGAAATCAGCTGCTTTATTTCAAGGAACCCTGAGCTGCTCTGATTGAGAAAAGCACAAAAACGGCAAGGCAATGAAATGCTGGTATCCCCCAAACACTATTCCTACTTAAAAGAACAAAATGACTGACTATTCTAATGTTACTGATAAACCTCCTCCCTCTTGTTTAGGATCTCAACAGATAGTCTGTTCAAAGGTATTTGGGATGGCTTCCCCTATACTCTTTCACTTCAAAAAACCCTATACAACAATAAAATATTCTAGAATGGGAAAGGCTTAGTTGATCTAGTAGCACAGACAATATAATTTACATAAAGTATTTCACCAAGCACGTGTTTGTACAAACATCTGATTTTCTTTACTAAATTGTATGTTCAAATATTCACCAAATTGTGATCACATTTCACATGTGAAGTTCTTAAAATACATCAACAGCATCTGTTCTAACCACAAACTAATGTGCCAGAGAGTAAGTTCATTTCACTATTCATAACCTGAAATATGAAACAGTTTAAATAACATTACGTTGAGTTACTTCAAAATAAACTAAATTTATTTTAGTTACTTAAATTCTACCAAAAAACACACTGTCGAAGTTTGCAACCAATCAAAAGTAATGTCTTTGTGTTCTTTGCACATCCATAAAGACTGAAAAAAAAAATACACAATTCACCTATGAAATTCTACTTGTAGCATTTTAAGGGCCTCAAAATCTATTAACAAAATATTCTTTAGGAGCTGGGCTGAGCTTTAATCTTATCATTTCAGAGTTAACAAAGTAGGAAACATATATTTGACCTTTGCAATCATAAGTGTATCAAATAATTTCTTTCCACTTTTAATTACAAAAATGTAATAATGTAGCTCTTATAAAGCATACATGATAACTTTCTGTTATTATATTAACCTTTTATAAGTAAAGCTGTCATTTTACCTTTTTTTTTCTGAAGAAAATCTCTGCTTATATGTGAAAGAAAACCAACTTTGCAAAATGTAACTATTCATTGCAGAACTTAAGAATGAGACAGTAAAACAAGTCGCCAAATATTAAGATGTAACAAAGCTAGGTCAGAAAAAGAAATTTCACCACTACAGGAAAGAAAACCTTGAACACAATTTTAAAACACCAATTTCTAAAAAGTATGAATTCAAGTAAGAATAAAGTAATTCAGTAAATACTGCAATTTACCATTTGTATGTCTTTGTCTTATTCTTAAAGCATTTGTGGGCTCTAAAGAGTTGTTTTTTGTTTTTATATTTTAATGACAAAAAAACACTGAGTTATTCCAACTCTTTTTTTTTTAAGAATAAGATATTAATTTAAAGGTAGCAGATTTCCTTTAGTTTCTAACTTCACTGAATCAGGTAGGCAAAGATTTACAAAAGCAGTCATGATTTTTTTCAGAAGTATTTTCAATAATATTGATAAGTATTTGATAATTTAAGTGATATTTCATGTAATAAGAAACGAAAAAATTTAGAACTGAAAATACTCATTTCAAAGATTTTATCTAAATCTTTGTATACTTAAGATGCCTTTTTGCTTTTGTTGTAAAGGCAAAATAATACAGAATAATCTTTCACTACAAATAAAATAAATAATAACAATTTAAAGATAAGACTATGTTTAGGAAAGAGTTTTTAAAAGACATGATAAAATAATTTATAACACATACTAAAACAGAGCTATAAAATGCCAAAAAAAAAAAAAAATAAAGGAAATTGCACTTACATCCATAGCTCTCTTAATAAAAGGTATCTGTGTGCCACTGTCCAGATCTTCATTTATAATAAGCCTTCTAGCCCACTGACCTGCCCTCACAACACCACTACCATGAATTAAAACCATCAGTTTCTGTGGATTTGTCAAAGCATCCTCACTCATAAAGATAAAACTCTTTGGTTCACTCTCAGTGGCATCTACCTGTAATTAAAAAAAATTAAATAATAAATAAATGTTTTCTGATCAGGTATAGACACAAATGAGAAAACAACTAATGGTTACTATAAATTATAGAATGACTATTACAGAATTATAGAAGTAAAAAAACTTTAAAATAAAATTTTCATTAGAGATTGATAATTATATATAAGGTAGAGGAGCAAAAAAAGACATGATAGTAATTTAAACATATAAAAATATGAAAAAATACTGGAAATATGACTTTCTCCATTATTATTGTATATTTAGTATTATATTATCATTATAAATAAGAATAACTAAGTGCTTCCTATGATCTAGATACTATGCTAAATGTTTTAAAAATATTATTTCTATTAAGGTCGCACTATTATTATATTCATTTATAGATGAAGAAGTTGAGGCCTAGAGAGTTTAAATAACTCGCCCAAGGTCACACAGCTATTAAGCCTATAAGTTATAATAGAAATATGCTGCACCTACAATAAAAAACAGAAGAACCCAGCTGGAGAATACACATATTGGAAAACCATATATTAGCAAGGAAAACTACTAAGCTTTTAACAACAGTAGGAGAGGGAACTATTTAAAAATTCAAACACCAACTGTTCTGTGTAAATGGACCTTGAAATTTCATTCAGAGTATGAACACAGGATTATATAACAATTATTTTATGAAGGAATATTATTTGTATACTTTGATAACCTTATTTTATGTACTAGTTATTTATGGTATGAAAAGTGGATATTCTTAGTCATTTTGATTACACTTAATAGTTAGGTTTAAACTAGATGATGTATGATTTAGATTTGAAAGATTCAAAAGACTTTTTAGAAAGGGATAACTTCCCAACCTCTTATTTCATATGCCATGGCATGCACTGAGTGGTATTCCACATCAGCAGTGGCAAGTAACTAGGAATGGCAGCCTTTGTGCAACCAGGTCAGAGCCAGAAGTTAAAATCTTGACAGCTGGTAATAAACACCTCCTCAAATAGAGAAAGTCAATCCACATGCTGGGTAATGCAATAGCACTTCACTTCATCAACAATATAGGTTCATAAAATTACCAAAATAAGAAAGAAAAAACCTCAATACCAAAAAATGCCTTGGATTCCAAATGTTCCCAGTCACTACTCCTGGGACAAAAAAAAAAAAAATTAAATTTCTCTATTTCTAAAACAATCAGATTGGTGTCAGCAATAGATGCTTAGCCAGTTGTGTAAACAGAGCACAAAAGGTAATTATTTCAGTAAGAAGAGCACGGCCACAGGGCTTAAGAAAAAAATACCATCTTCTCAGTGAAGCCTTCTCTGACCACCCCATTTAAACACTTCCCCAAAAATTCCCTAGTCCCGTTCTCTGTTTTATTTTCCTCCATAGCACATAACACAATCTAATATGCTTTTAATAATATTCTATTATTTACCATCTGCTCCCTCCACTAGAATGTAAGTCCAGGAAGGCATAGACCTTTGTTTGTCTCCAGCTACATTCCCAATGCCTAGAAGAAAGGCTGGCACATTGTAGGCACTCATTTATATAAGAATGAATGAACTTTTGGAATAAAGAATCTTATCAAGCATCACTAGTGAATTCCTTTAGATAAAAGGCATTTAACTAAATAATGCGTCCTCTTAACTGCTTACAATACTTGCCTGGTTCAGAAAGCACAAATGGAAGATTAAATGAATGCATGACTACAAAGAATTTTTAAAGAACTACACAATGCTTAGAATTAAAATGGCATATCTGTATCTTTATTAGTAGTAATTAAATATGCAGTAAGAGAAGTATGAAGTATAACACTACCACATTAGCTTCACTTGCATGTGACGTCTAGAATAAACAAATTACTATGATGACAATGGATATGACTGAAGTCATAGAGGAAGAAAAGTGGATGGGAGACAGACGAAAACCAACTCTGAGAAGAAAAACTCCCTTTTACCTAGGAACATTATATGAAAGCAGAGGAATCATTCAGTTAAAATGGCTTAAAAAAAGAAAATGGTAATAAGAACAGAAGAAAAAATTAAAAAGCAAAGCTGTCAGTGAAAAATAAAAAAGAGGCTACAGAGGTTTCCAGTCATTCATTTACCAAAAAGTATGTCTAAATATGCACAAATAAAAGAGCCTCTTAAAGTCAGTGAGGCCTTCATGGATTCTGGAATGTATGGAAATGGACATCTGTTTATCTTAATGAAAAAACCCCTAGCTATGGACTTTCCAGCAGGTGCTGATCACTGTTTCTTTTTTCTATCATACTAAGTCCCCTGTTACCAAGCACCTGAGTCAATTTTTTAAGCAATGGAATGTTGGCACTTTAAATTCCACAGTAATCACTTTAAAACTGGAAGAGTACTTATTTTCTGAAGATAAACATGTGTTTTCTTATATTATACCACTGTTCAAGAATTTTTTAAGGGGCTACAAGTTAAGGTAGCCATGAACAAATGAATAAAAGTTTTACTTGAACATCCAGATATGTTGACTTTGAAAATATCAGAACATCAGAGTATTTAAGGAAAAAAAAATGAAAATGAACAATGTAATGGTATTAATGATTAAGGAATAAGAACAGTATTTAAGCTGGTCATTGACATATTCATCTCAATATAATGCAGAACTGTGACTCTGCAGCTGGTGGCTATAATTTACTCTGTGTAAAGTTAGTGCTAATTTAAAATAGAAAAATGTCTATATGAATAAAATAATTTTTCCTTCATTAACTTAAGTTTTGAAATGGTTGTTCCAAGGCCATTTATCTTCAAACAATGGTAATTTACTAAGATGAGTTTTCATTAAGGAATACACATAAAGGTCATTCCAGTGTACCGCCTCATGTTAGAGACAAATCAACCTCAAAGGCCAATTGGTCAGTGAGACTGCACCAAACAATTTTTAGCAATTAACAATTCACTTTGGGATACTTATGAAAATCACTAATTTTGATATTTATTTAAATATGATGGAATAAATTGAATGCAAATCTGTAGTCAAGTTAAATTCACGTATCCAGTATTCTACACAAGTGTGAGATACTAAAATGGAGAATATTTTGTACCTATTTATGTGAGGTGGAGAGTAAACATGAGACATGATCACAATCTGTCAAATCATGGACTTCCACGAAGTGCTGTCATTTAAAAAAAAAAAAAAGTTTTTCTTTCCTTGTTGAATATTTCAACTATAACACTAAAACTTAGTTTATTATCAGGAAAAAAAAAGTTTGGTGGTATTCCTGTAGTAAAAAAAAAAAAAGACTCTGAACAACAACAAAAAAACCCCACTCTCACTGCTAGCTTTGGGATTTAAGAGAACTCAGGAGAAAACTAATACTTAGGGAAGAAAAATTCACAACTATATAAAATATGTGATGATAATTTAAGGAGAGATAAACTTCCTAAAATAAAATTTTTTTGTTTCTTTAATGTTTATAAAATTAGGGAATCTTTACTAACCAAAAATGGACATGAAGGTTGTTATAGGTCTCATATAATGTAAAGCTCCCTCTGTGTAACTTTATAGTCTAAATTTAAAAAAGAGGAAAATAATTGAAGTCCTTCTAAATCTAATCTTAGGCTTTCTATAAAGAAAATTAATGAAAGTCAATCATACAACATGAGAGATATGGCCAATTATCTTGTAATTTGTTCTAGAAATCTAGGGAATTAAAGTGAGTTTAAAGGTTCCATGGAACTAGAAGTATTACAGAGTTAAAGGACTCAATATTAATTGTGCTGTAACAATGAATTAACCTAAGGCTCTTTAAATATCATTCTTCAGAAACTTCGAAAGAAATAGAATTAACAAGAAAAGAAGACTGGACAAAGTGACAAAATTCTACCTTAACTTTCCAGAAGACAAAATTCAATATATAGTTTTAATAGAGTAAGACACTAGACCTAAAGTCAAAACTAAAAGAGATTTGAATCCAAAAAAAGACTTTTATATTCACTCCCAAAAAGATACTAAAATCTTGGTTTTCACATAATTCAAAAGGAAGGAAAGCTTCCAAAAAAACAAGGGTTGGCCTAGTCATCACGTGGAATAATATTGAATATTTTATTCACTGCTATGTCACTAGCACTTGGAACAGTACCTGGTACCCTAAAATAAATATTTGTTGAATGAATGAATAAATGATTAACAATGTGACCTAGTACTTGAGGTTGCCTATACAAAATTAAATATAAAATAGATTTCTTTTTAAAAAAAATCAACCTATGGAATTAATTTGGGAGGATGGATAGCATTAAAAAATCCTCAAACCCTCCAATTCATAGTAGAATAACACTGCCCAAAGAACTTTAAAATTTCATGCAAAATTTCATGTAAACAAAATTATCAATATTCAAAGTTTTGTGCCTTAAATAAATTACTTCCATGAAGTCTTGGAGATTCATTTAGATTGTAAAATCAGAGAGTTGTCAGGGACCTTAAAGATCATCTAATCTGGTCTACCATCATTACACACATAAGGTTACTATTTCTTCATTTAAACACTTAAAATTTCATGTTTTCCATTAAAAAACAAAAAAGTTCTTTTGAGAAGCTGAATCTCAGAACAAATGTCAAAATTTTTCACTCTGAAATGGCAAAATGTGCAAAACTTCAAAAAAGTGTTCTACCAAAAAAGAGGTGAGTAGCGTTATGCGACAGGAAGCACCAGTAGTGAATCTGGGGATGTGCAGAGGAAATAACACAGAAATAAAACATATAATTTTTTAAAAATCAAGAAATAATTAAAGCGATGGTGAATGTCTAATGCAAGAAAAGGAACACTGGTTTACTTCAAATAAATAAGTAAAAATAAATTATACCAATGAAATGAGAAAAGGTAGAGGAAAGGGTAGTCCTTTGTGTCATCATTTTCAAAAAAGACTGGAAATCAGTTTTTCTTTACACTGAAGAATATTACTTTTTAAGAACAATTGTGCACAATGAGATGAGATATAATGACAGGAATTTAATATTATCTTTATCAATATCAAAACACTAGGATCTTAACATTTAAACTTATCACAGTTAACCTAAAACAAAAGTTTTCTTCTGAATTGAAAACTATTTTATTTGGAACTATAAATATTTTTAAAAATTGGACTTACTGGAATAGATATTTTTTTCAAATTACAGTCCTTTTCCAGGAGCTCGTATACATACTTCGTGATGATCTAAGTAGGAAAGAAATAACATATTAAAATGCAATGTTGTCCATTATCAAAATTCACATAAATTATTAAAATTTATTGCTCTGAATATCTATCTTGGAATATTTTCATACTAAATTAAGAGGCTCTTTACTGGTTTACTTCCTGCTGCTGTGTACTGAATAACTATGGACCTTAATACTAAGGATTCAAAATAGTTAATATAAACTCACAACAATACACAAGAACTTTCTATTTTACAAAGCAATATTCTGTAAGCATATTTTCTTTTTTTTTTCAGTATTTCTAGAATTCTCTTTTCCCTATAATTTCCCTATAGGTATTATATCTAATATAGTACTATCATGACTCTGCTGAATCCTAACACTTCTTTTGTATTCCATGAATCAAAGAGGGAAAAGTCAGAGGTATTCTAAACAGAAAAGGAAAACTGATCCAGCAAAGCCAGGCACCAGTTAGTACTACCGGTTATATTAGGCAGAAACATGGCTCCCCAAAGATGTCTACATCCTAACTCCTGTTAACCTGTTAACATGTTATGTTACATGGTAAAAGGGACTTTGCAGATATGATTAACGTTAAGAACCCAAGATGGGGATATTACCCTGGATTACCTGAGTGGGCCCAACTTAATCATATAAATCCTTATAAGTAAAAGATTACAGAACAGTTATGTCAGAAAGATGCAAAGTAAGAAGGCCTCGACAGGCCATTGCTGGTTTTGAAGATGGAGGAAGGAGACAATGAGCCAGGAAATGTGGTGGCCTTTAAAAGGTGGGATAATCCTCAGTTTATAGCCAGTAAGAAAACAAGACCTAGGTGCTATACTTGCAAGGAACTGAATTCTGCCAATAACTCAAAGAAGCAGTAAATGGATTCTCCCCCTAAAGACTCCAGAAAGGAAAAGCCTGTCCAACACCTTGATTTTAGTCTGGTGGCACTCATACTGAACTTCTGACCTCAAGAACTGTAGGATAATATATTTGTGTTGTTTTAAGCCACTAAATTTATGGTAATTTGTTACAGCAGCAACAGAAAACTAATACACTATTTCTATTAAAGAAAGCAAAGCAAGTGAAGAAAGAGATGTCTGGAGTAAAAGTGATGATTTAATAGGCTTTAATGGTCATTTTAAGGAGTGTTTCAAAAATATCTTGAATCATCTATGCACAGTATCTCAGAGAATAATTTTAGCAGCAACATAATTAAAAGCCAAATCTTAATATGAAACAAGATCAGATGATTTTTTTTTTTAAGAAAAATTAAGATCACTTTGGTGCTGTCTTCTGTCATCTAAAATAAGATTCTCTATCCTGCTTTCTCTAAGAAGTCCAAAATCCCTCCTTCTCTGTATACATATTCATTCATTTTAGAAACAGTATATTAGATGTATGCTAGAACAGCTTTATATTGTCTGGTAATAGTAGTTTCAAAAGCTACAACACTAAACTAGAACTAGGCGATAATCTACCAGTTATTAATTGAATAGTATTCCTATATTTTATGTAGAATTTTAAATTATGTTCATTATACCTTCACCAGAAAGCAGCAGTACTATAAACCTGAAAGAGTAAATATATGTATGAGTCTAAAAATATACATGAAGTTATATAATGGGTTAACACTTCAAGAGAAATGGTTTAACTAAATGAGATTAGCTAAAATGAGTGGGTTATCATTTCTAAAAATTTCCTTCTATGAAATCATAAAATATCCTTACATTTAAAGAAACAATAAAACCAATCAAACTTAAACTCAAATGAATTCTACCACCATGCAAAATACTTACAAGACATAATTTGAGAATTAAAAAATTATTTTGTCAGGTTATACCTTATATCAATATGAAATACATATTGCAGTTAATTCTCAATTTCATACTGCAATATAATACAAAACAATTCAAACATTGCTTACATTTGACTTTGAAAAACATTATACAGCAAGTATCTGTTCTAATAAAACCATACATCGAATAGAGTTGGAAAGACACTACCTAACTTGCCCAATTTGCCTTGCTCTCAAAGTCCTGACTGCAGAAGGAAAGCAACCATAAACTAAACCATCTATCTTGTAGGCAGTTTTCTCTGCTGGAATGTTCTCCTCCACCCTAGTCATCCTCCAAGAGACAGATCACATGTCAGCTGCTTTAGGTGACTTTTTCCTGCCTCATCCCAACCCTCCAAGGTAAGACAAAATATCCCATCTCTGTGCTTCCCTGCACATGCCTGAAGCATATGAGTTTGATATTATTCACCTGTCTTGTTACCTGACTAGCCTGAGAACACTAAAATTTAGGTATCCTAACTCTACATTTCTGTGTATCCATACAGGATAGTGTCTGGTGCATTGAAGGTACTTTAAAACAGTATACAAATTCTCTTCACTGTTCATTCTGTCTACGTCCTTTGAGGGAGATAAGTGCTTCAGATTTTTAAAAAATCTTTCTAACTGCTGAATTGAGGCTTAGAAAGAAAGCATCAAGGATTCATAGCCTTACAGCTTGAGGAGGACTGCAGTCTGCATTTAGAAAAGTCAATAAATGAAAAGATAATTTTGAAAAAAATAGATGAAAAAAGTATCTCGCCCAAATGTAATCTATGTTCAAATATTCGCTAGAGACGTTGTTTCCAGTGAAGTTCCTACATGAAAAGAAAAGGCTTAAGAGACTAATAAGAGTGAGCTAAAGTGAAATCTTCATTCTAATAAGAAACACAGGAACTTCTGGTTTCTGTTCTGAAATATGAAGAGCCTGGAAGTAGTCACTCCTATCCTCACAAAAAGAAAAAAGCTGAACAAACTGAAAACCAACGACTCTTCTTAGATCTATCGGATATTTGAGGTCACAGGGCAAACTGCTTCCCCGAAAACTGGAGAGACACCCAGGCAGATACAGAGGATAAGGACTTACTGGTAACAAAAGCCCAGGCGCAGAAGTGTTGGCTGAAGCCAGTCCTGGGGTAGGAACACTTTCAACTATAATTGATTAATTTCTGGAGGTTCAATATGAATACTAGCTTAAGAATGAAACATTAGGAGGGGCCTCAGCCTTAAAGAAGGATTCTCCAAACTTCTATGAATTTTACCTCCATGAGCCTCACTAGGTTCTTCACTGTGGAGATTAGAGAAAAATCCTCACCTGCCTCCAGCAGGGGAGGTGGAAAGTAACCATTTTGAAATACTACTGAACTCTGTTCTCCTTAATAAGGCCTTCTCACAAGGAAAACTATTTCACCAGAGCGTAACTGACACAGGGGAAGCAAAAGGTTCACTAAAAGACAGACCTAATCATAGGACTATAGAAGGTTTCCTTCCACCCTTCCTCACATTACCACCATAGCAATAGGGCTCCTATAAAATAACAAGGAATCAGATACAGCTAAAAGAACTGCAAGGCTCACCCCTATTTAAAATCTCCAGAACACTTAAAGACACCAGGAAAAACAAAAACAAGGACATAAGAGGAAATTTTAGCCTTGGCCACAAGAGCTACAGCAAATAGTAGACACAGACTGACTCCTAGCCAGATAAACATAAAACTTCACACTAAAGACCTATCTACCAAAGTTCCTTTTACCCAATACATCATGTCCAGCTTTCAACAAAAAATTACCAGGCACACTAAAGGGCAAAAAGAAACAACCTGAAGAGACAAATCAAGCATCAGAAAATTTGGAATTATCAGAATTGGAATTTAAAACAACAATAAGTAATATGCCAAAGGATTTATTGAAAAAGTTGACAACATAAAAGAACAGATGAGTATGTAAGCTGAGAGATGGAAACTCTAAGAAAGAATCAAAAGCAAATGCTAGATCAAAAACACTGTAATGAAAATGAAGAATGCCTTTGATGGGCTCATCAGTAGACTAGATATGGCCAAGAAAAGAATCAAAGAGTTTCAAGATGTAACAGTACACACTTCCAAAACTGTAATGCAAAGAGGAGAAAAAAAAAATGAAAAGATGGAACAGGATATATGAGAATTATAGGTCAATTACAAAAGTTTTAACATATGCATAATAGTAATACCAGAAAGAGAAGAAAGAGAAAAGAACAGAGGAACAATTTGACATAATAATGGCTGAGAATATTCCAAAATCAATGACAGACACAAAACCACAGATCCAGGTGATCCAAAGAACCCCAAGCAGGATAAATACCGAAACTACACCTGGCCATATCATATTAAAATTGCACAAAGAATCCAGACTGGCAGTATGGAGAGATCTCGGGGAGGGAGGGATGTGGAAGACTTTACCTAGAAAGGAAAATAAAATAAGAATTATATCAGACTTCTCTTCAGAATCATGCACGTAAGAAGAGAGCAGATTGAAATATTCAATGTATTGAAAGAAAAAATCCACCAATCTATAATTCTGTATCCAGTGAACTTATTCTTCAAAGGTGAGAAATAAAGATTTTCTCAATCAAAAATTGAGGGAATTTTTGCAAGTAGATCTACCACAAGAAATGTTAAAATAAATTATTCAGAGAGAAGGAAAATTATATAGGTCAGAAATTTGGATGTACAAAAAGAAAGGAAGAGTGTTAGAGAGGAATAAATTAAGGTAAAATAATTTTTAAATTTTTTCTTTTTTTTAAATAAATTTATTTATTTATTTTTGGCTGCATTGGGTCTTCGTTGCTGCACGCAGGCTTTCTCTAGTTGCGGCAAGCGGGGGCTACTCTTGGTTGCAGTACGCGGGCTTCTCATTGCGGTGGATTCTCTCGTTTGCGGAGCATGGGCTCTAGGTGTGCAGGCTTCAGTCGTTGTGGCATGCGGGCTCAGCAGTTGTGGCTCGCGGGCCCTAGAGCACAGGCTCAATAGTTGTGGCGCACAGGCTTAGTTGCTCCGTGGCATGTGGGATCTTCCCAGACCAGGGCTTGAACCCGTGTCCCCTGCATCGGCAGGCAGATTCTCAACCACTGTGCCACCAGGGAAGTCCCTTTTCTTATTCTTAATTGACCTAACAGACAACAGTTTGTTGAAAATAATAGCAGCGATGTTTTTGGTGATTATAGCTTATAGAAAAGAAAAATGAATGACAGCAAGATTATAAGTTATGGGAGGGAGAAGCTGAGAATACTCTGTTATAAGGTACTCACACTACCCATGAAGCAGTATAGTATTATTTGAAAGAAAAACTGGAAAGAAAAAAAAATTACTATACCTGATAATTTCTCTGGATTTCTTTTGATTCCTAAGAAGTAGCCATATAGCTAAAATTAAACGAATCCACAATGGAAGACATAGGGAAGTAATTTTGAGATTATATATTCATGAAATAGATCCCTTGGCTAACAACAGAATGATGCCCTCTACGAACTGGAGTCAAACTAGACTTTTTTCTAGCTCAGAATTTCTCTACCTAGGGATTAAAGAAAATTTTAACAGAAAGAGCAGGGGCAATCAAAGAAATAGACAGTGGGAAGAAGGAAAATGAAGCCTGATAAAAATTAATTCTCAATGGAGTACTTCCAACAGAAGGGGTATACTCACCCTGCAATAAATTTAATTGACATTTATTGAGCAGTTGCTATGTGCTTATCATGTACCTCATGCATTTCTGCATTATGTCTGGTCATTAATTAAATAAGAAGCTAATAATGACACCCTTTATTCCTGCAAAAGCACTGAAATTATTCTGGCAGATTATAATTTAAGGAGGTGGGTAATGAAACTAAGAAGCTTCCCAGAAGGTACTTTAGACCTTTTTGCGACTGGATTTGAGAAATAAAATGGGATATATGACAAGAAATATGACTGGAGAAATGAAAGAAAATTAACATAAATATTTTAATTAAATAAAAATACAATGTTAACTTTACTATTAGATGGCCAAGCCTCTGTTCTTTCTTACTCTGAAGAAAACCCTCTCATTAGTAAGAAATTAAGTTTGACCTCATTGATTCACAGCAATAACAATTTTCATTTCTCAACTTTATTAATGGTAAGATAAAAATTTCTGTATTGGGCCCATCAGAAGAGTAAGAACTTTAGGCCAAGACACAAAACACCAACATCCATAAATCCTGAGTAACATCCACCTCTGGAGAGGACAACTAAATGCTAAGAGTACCCTGATTTGGAGTATAAGCGTGGATGAACTGAACCGAAAGAAATACTCTCAAAGATTTACGTATATCCATGAAATTTTATGCCCCGTAATCAAAGAAAGTCTCAGAAAACAGACTCAATAGACTACCAACCTGAATTAGTAAAATATGAACTATAAAAGATTTTAAAAGGAACAACTTTTAAAGAGACTTAGGTTAATAAATTGTTACCTAGGAGAAATCTAGTTCTAATTGATGGAATAAAATTAAGTGATTTGTAATTAGTACAGTGAAGTGACAGTTTTCTTAGTTCTCCTCTGCCTAAAACAATTATGTATATGATTTCTGTATTAAATAGATACTCAGAACAGTTGAAAACAGTTTAGTTTTACCTAAGCAACTCCTTTTAACACTACTCATTTGCTTAGGAAGCTCTGATTTCACAAATAAGCCAAACGGAGTCAACACAGGCAGTCTGACTTACAAATGTATCAAAAATGTAAAAAAAATTTGATATTATGAATTTTTACTATATTGGAAGTTTAATAATAATTTTGAAAACAGACTTTTGCATTTAAAACAGTCTTTGTTAAGATTATCTCAGTTTCACTTCACTTATTGATACAAATAGCACTTTTAAAACTCCATGGCTTTTAAGAAACCAGTCTTACTCATTTCATCTCTAAACAAAGTGCAAGTAGTAGGAGATTTTAGCTCTGAGCAATTACTTGATTTAAAACATGTTTATCCCCAAAGCAGTGTAATTTTTACCTTCAGGGCTGAGCAATTCATGGTTCAACAGAATCATTTAGTATTATACCAGCAAGGACAATGTAGTACTTCTATGAGTATTAAAAGTTAATAAGTAGATGAGATTTACATATTAAATTTAATATTATAGATTTTTTCCATTTTTAAACAAAACTGGAAAATTTATAATTATTATAGCTTAATAAAAATAGAAAATATTGATGCTCAAACAGTAAATAACCACTTTGCAAAATATCTACTTTTAATATTTTAAAAAAACTGTATGCATAATTAGGTTTACTTTCTACTTTGACATGCTCTCATATTTTTATTTTATTTTTTATTTTTTTAAATTTATTTATTTTATTTTTGGCTGCGTTGGGTTTTCGTTGCTGCTCCTGGGCTTTCTCTAGTTGCGGCAAGCGGGGGCTTCTCTTGTTGTGGAGCACAGGCTTTAGGCACGTGGGCTTCAGTAGCTGTGGCACGTGGGCTCAGTAGTTGTGGCTCGTGGGCTCTAGAGAGCAGGCTCAGTAGTTGTGGTGCACAGGCTTAGCTGCTCCGTGGCATGTGCGATCTTCCCGGATCACGGCTCAAACCCGTGTCCCCTGCATTGGCAGGCAGATTCTTAACCACTGCGCCACCAGGGAAGCCCGGTCTTATATTTTAGATAAGTATTTTATAAATCACATACAAAATTTTTTTTTAATTCACGCTGACCATCTTTTAACTGGCAAGTTTATTTAATTCATTGTGATTACTGAATTTAGATTTAACTTTTCATTGTATTTTGTACCTTCTACTTACCTTGCTTTTTATATGTTTCTTTTTTTCTTTTCCTATCTTTTAATAGATTAACTTTTCTTTCCTCCTGCCTTTCTGGATAAAAGTTACATATTCTAGTTCTATTCCTCTAGTTGCATCTTTATAGCTTTAACATGAATATTTGACATATCAAAGTCTAAAATTAATAAATTTTCTTTTCCTCTTGAATAGTTTGACTTGAAAGAGCTTTAACCCATCTTTTTAACTCATCTTACATACTATTTGTATAAGATATATTTTTTCCCTTGATTTGTACCTTTTTTGTGTGTGTGTGTGTGTGATTATTTTGCTTTATTTAGGTAAAGTTTGTTTTGATTTCCCATGTGACAATCAATTCATTTGCTCAGCATTCCTTTTGGGGTACATCTCTTTCACTCTCATTAGTTCAGTTTTCTTCTTCATTAGTTCTTTAGGAAAAAGTAAACTGTCAGTTTTTTGTCTGAAAATATCTCTATCTGGACCTAACACTGAATGATAGTTTTACTTGGGCATAAAGTTCTAGAACAATAGATATTTCCTCTGGTGTCTTCTGGTTTCCATGGTTATTGTTAATATTTCTGCTGTCAGTTTTACTGTGGTTGTAAGTAATCAGGCTTCATCCTCTGGTTTCTTTTATGATCTTTCCCTATGTCTCTGATATGCTGTAGATTTACTATAATGTCTAGGTATAGATTAAGTCTTATCAATCTTCCTGAGGACTCAGTGTACTTCTTGAACCTTTCACCAATTCAGAACAATTCACAGAGAGTACTTCTTCAAATATTTCCTCACTCCCATTCTCTTCTTCTGGAACACCTACTAGATACATGCTGGACATTCTTGTTCTACTTTCCCTATTATAAGCCCGCTTTCATATTTTCCATCCCTTTTTATCTCTCAGGGCTACATACTGAGTAATTTTCTTAGGTCTACCTTCTGGGGTTCTAATTCTCCCTTCAGCTGTGTCTAATCTGCTATTTAACTAGTCCACTGAATTTTTAACTTTATTGACTGTATTTTGATGTCTGTACATTTTCTTGGGTATTATTTAATCTATGCTTTCTTTTTTATATTGTTCTAATCTTTGTTATATGTTATTTTTATTTTCTTATATCTTTAACCATTTAAAATGATACTTATTTTAAGGTCTCTAAATATTAGTTCTCTTATCTAATGTTTTTGTACCTCTGGCTCTTCAATTATAGTCATCCTAAAAAAAAAAAAGAAATCACCTTAAAGCACACTATCTTCGTAACCTTTCTCCTAAAATATTTCCTCAGGAAACAGGAGTCTATTCAACAAATAATTATTTAATGGCTTTTACTCTTCTGCTTATTGTATTCCTTTTAGTCTTATTTCCTCTACTTAATGTACGTTCCTTGAGAATAAAGACTATGGTTTTTTTGATTATAATTAAAACTAAAGCAAGTGGAATAAGGTGCTCAACAAATTTTTTTGGTTTTTAACTTTTTCTAAGTTTTCATTATTGAATTAGCAGAAACAGGCCTAGAAGAAACTCCTGTAACTTGGCTGACTATCCATTTACCCTCCCAATTCTTTCTGGAGATTTCTTGGTCACATAAATTTCAGATTAGAATATTTAATATAAAATAAGAAAATATTTAATATAGTAATATTTAATATAATATACATGGTCTTCTCAGATTTTAAGGTGAAAGAGTGGCTAATATGAACAGGATATAGTTTAATTTGGGGCATTTTACAACATTTTGTTTACTACTGATATGCAGATATACTGCAGCTAAAATCCAGCATGCCTGATTCCAAAGTTAGCTCATCTAAATATGAAGGGTGAACTTTACGATAATCAGCATCTGTAATACCTTTATCATTAGTAACACTGAATGAAATGCTACAGTCCCCAGAGTACACCGCTTTGACAACTCTTCCAGTCTCAACTCCTTCCTAATTGCTAACTTTACATCTCCGGATATAGATACAAAACATCACCCAGTCACTTTACATTGCTAGGAGTGGTAATTCAGCATCAGTTTCATGTTACTGTAAGGGATAGGAGAGTCTTGGCTACCTCGAAGAAAAGTCATCTCCCTTCAGTTTTCAGGCTGTAATATAGGAGGATATAGTAAGAGCTTAGTAGAAGGAAATCAACTACAGTTTCTCTCCTCTGCAAGGTTTAATTATTCTGCTTCAGGGTTTAATACTGAGATTTGATTAATAAAAAAATATTGAGCTGGTATCAGTATGCACTTTTATTTTTTACCATATATATATATATATATATATATATATATATATATATATGTACATGTATCTCCTATCCACGGACATAGATAAGTTGGATATATGTGTATATCTACATGAGCGTATATACACTTATATATACACGCATACATATATACATCTATATCTTATTTATTTCTATATTTACCTATCTCCAGAGAGTAAAAACTATGAATATATATATGCATGTGTACTCACAGATACACATGCACATTTGCTGACAGCTGAGAAGCAATGACACCACCACCAATACACAGATCTTGGTGTCTGTGTGTGTTTTATACATACATATATAAAAACTTTTCCAATAAAAATACCCAGAGCTAATTGGAGATCGGGCTGACTCAGGGGCTTGAGTTTTATATGCCCTTTGCCATAGAAGGAACCAAGTTTCCAGGGAGAAAAGGCTGATTCAGGGCCTGAAGCAAAGAAAGTACAAGTTAAGTCTGAAAAAAAATTTTTTTGTATGCAAGAAAATAAGAAACTGCTGAAAGAGTGATGAATAAATGTTAAAAGAAAACAAGAACCTGCTTAATGAGACTCCCTGGCCAAATCTGGCGTAATTTAGGCATGAAAATAATGACAGCAATGGAGTATACAGCCCATTGAGTAAAATAAGTATCCATGAATCCACAATGATACCAAAAAAATGAATAAAATAAAAAGGAAAGAAGAAAAAAGAAGCTCTTTCTTAAGATAGAATGCCAGCTAATACATATAGAAGAAATGATGGAGTTAGAAAATCATTAATGGATGCTAAAATTAATAGGTAGAAGTTCCCTAAGGAACATGGTCTCAAATATATTCCTCCAAATTACTTATTAATTACAAAGAGAAAAATATAGTAGTTTTATAATATAACCTGGCAGACATCACCAATATTAGAGCAAACCAAAATCACGTATTCTTGATATCATACGTTGAGGACAAAAGATCACGTCTAAGGTACTACTGTCAAAGACTCATGACCTGAATCTAATCATGTGAATACAAATGACAAACCTAAATTAAGGGTCACTCTTCAAATGTCCTGTACTCCTCAAAAAAAGTCAATGTCAAAAAAAAAAAAAAAAAGGCTAAGGAACGGTTCCAAATTAAAGGAAGATAAAGGGACACGACAACTACATGCAACACGTGAACCTAGACTTGATTCTGGACTTGAGGAATATCAGCTATTAAGTACATAATGTGACAATCAGCAAAGTTTAAACATGGCTTGTAGATTGACATAATATAAAATTTCCTGATTCTGATCATTCTTCTGTAGTTATGAAGAGAATGTTCTTATCCTTAGGTATTATACACCAGTGTATTAGTGGTAAAAGGGCATAATGTTTCCAACTTACTCTCAAATGGTTCAGAAAAAAATTACATAATAATATATGATATACGTGGTTCTTTTTAATCATGCAACTTTTCTGTGAGTGTGAAATTATATCAAAACATAAGATTATTTTAAAATTTCCCACATTGTTCATATTCCTGTGCAGGTGCTACTGACACTGCATCTATTTCCACAATTATTTCAATGGAAAAGTGGCAGATGATAAATAAGGTAACAACAATTTGCTTTCATCAAAACATTTTAATTTCTCAAAATGTTATAAGACCACAGCTATACTTGGGGATAATTTTCATCCATTATGGCTTGTCAAAATCAAGGACTCACTAGAATAAGTCCTACTATTTGCTATGTTGGTGCCTATGTTCATCTCCCATCCAAAATTCTCTTAACTTCCCTCATTTTTCTCCAAACTCCCAAAATTCAATTCAAATGTTACCTCCTACCTGGTTTTTGCTGATTCTACCAATGACTCTGTGCTTCTCTTATGACATTTAGCATTCCATCATGATTACTTCACATTCTCATTTGCCCACTGAAGTAGCCACTTTACAGACAAGATTTATATCCCACTTTATTGTAGCATCAACCACATTATAGATGCACATGAACAATGAATTAATGAAAAATAATTGGTAGTGCTTACAAACGTGGTATTACAGTTTATAAAGATCTATAAGTAATACATTTAAAAGGAAAACAATATTTTAAAAATTAATTTTTGTATTGGAAGTAAATACACAAGATTTAAAAATGAAACCACTATAACACAATATATACTGAGGAGTCTCACTACCACCCCTGTCCTCCTTCATTGTTTTCCCCCTTACTTTGCCCGCATAGGTAATCTCATTATTTACTTTCTCATGTATCCTTCCAGTGTTTCTCAGTGCCAGTATAACCAAACAAAAATGTATTATTTCCCTCTCTTTCTTAAAAAAGCCAGAATACTATAATGTATTGTATACTGTTGCACAATGTATTCTTATTATTCCCTTCTTCCTTATGACTAAATAACTGTTACTTTATCATTTGAAAATTTATCCAGATCTTCTATCCTCTCTCAGTAACAGAGGTCTTCTTTATTCTTTTTTACTAGCCACAGTATTCCACCGTGTCTGTACCAGAGTTTAATCAATTTTTAAAATATTTAATGCTTCTCAAAAGTACTCACTAAGAAAAACATATAACCTTAAGCATTGTTTATTAAATCCTATGCAAATTAAATGTACACATAATTATTAGCTTGGGACTTAGAATCATTTAAAATAAAGATCCACCCTGTAAGTTACCTAACTATTTAAAAAACAACACCTTTTCCTCCTAATGTCCTATTTATCCTAACTCTACATTCCATCCTACCTCCCCCCTAGAAAGGGATGGAGGGAGGGGAGGAAAGGAGGAGGTAGAGATGAAGGAAGGTAGGGACAGGAGGAAAGCAGGAGGAAGAAAAAACATAAAATGTCTTAATAATTAAGGTTAGATACTATTCAATAATGTCAGTTTGGCTAAACCTAAAAGGGCTCCTCTAGCATCTTTACATTAAAGAGACTATAATATGAATGGCAATGAGTTGTCTAATTAGAACTAAATCACATTACCCTGGGTGCATATCCTCTTAAGTCAGAACTACATCTTAAATTTCACTAGCATTATCTCCATCTCATTCTTATTTTTCCCGTTAAAACCTTTTATACTTCATTCTCGGTGGGTACATTCTAAACTTTTAAGAAGTCTTTTGAAGTAACTGCTTTTTCAGCATATCTTTGAAATAAAATTCATTCCTCCAACTTCCCATTAGCATTCCTTGGAGTGCTAGCCCATATCCCCAGCTGTCCTTCATTTAGATCAGCCTCAGATCACTTGCTCTCACGTTTTCCTTTTACCTGCTCTAAAGAAGAGTCCTTTTTCTAAGCCATCCTTATCTTCCAATAGCCAGATTCTTAAATAGTTTATCAGAGCAACAGGCTTGTAAGTGTATCCAACTAACTACTGATATCTCCTCCTAGTGATTTCACAGGCACCTCAAGCTCATTATGTTCAAACTGACTCCATCTATACATCTCCAAACCTATTCCTCCTCCAGTGTGTTCATCAACTCCCTAGATGGTACTACCATGCACCTAACTGCTCAAGCCAGAAGCCTAAATGTCTTAACTCCTTCTCCTTCATCCTCCCCTTGCAATCAATCATCAAATCCCTCAAGCTAATTATGGAATAGCCCCATCTCTACTACTGCCATTCTAGTTCATTCTAGTCCATCAAACAGGTATTATCTCTTCTTGGATTGCATCTGTAGCTTCCTTCTGCTATATCTATTATGTAGAGCAGATCTTCCTTCAGATCATATCTCCTGTTAGCAGACATCCTTTACAAATGCAAATCTAAAGCTTCCCAGTGCTACAAGGATAGGACCACAATCCTTAAATCAAGCATGGCCTTACCAGATCTGGCCCCTGCCTACTTCTCAAGTATCATCCTATACCACTCCCTTTCCTCATTCTCCATATTGTGTAGCCACAGTGACTTTCTTTTAAATTATCAGATGTATCATGATCTTTTTCATCTCAGAGCCTTAGCAAACGATGTTGCTTCGCTGGGCATGTTTGTCCCATTCTTTGCTTATTCAGCTTCAACTTCTTCCTTGCCTGGCCCTGAATTTATCCTCAAGACACAGCTAAGAATCTTGCATTCCTCCATCCTAACACTTAGATTATTAATAATGTCTTTTCCAAGATCTGTCTTTGCCACTAGACTTTAAGCTTTTGGAAGAGGAGCATCTGTCTTGGGCTGAATGTCTAGGGCCTAGCTCATATAATGGCAATCAAATATTTTTTTGAATAAACAGCAATAATAGCAGGCATATGCATAGCACTCACACTAACATAAGTTCCTTTAATCAATCTCCACTCCTTTAATCTTCACAACAACCCTATAAAGGAGGAAACCAAAGCATCTGAAAGGTTAGATAACTTGCCCACAGTCACACAGCTAAATAAGTCACAGAGTTCTGATTGAAACCTAGGCAGTCTGCCTGCCCTGGAGCCTAGAATCTGTTTTCTGGACTTATATTCCATCTCCTATGTTACACAGTCAATAAATAAAGATGCTAATGGAGATTGAGATGTAAAACTGAAATTAAAGGCCTATTAGTAAACTAATACCAGCAGGCAAGAACAGAAACAAAAGAGGATATTTACGGTAGGTAAAGTAAAAAGAGAGTAATTTTAACTGCCTAAACTAGACATTCTAAATGTGTGAACAAATAAATAATGCTCTTTTGGCTGTACGATGAAGTCGATGGACTCTTCTCAGACAATGCTTTTTAAAAAATTAAAATATACAGGATTACAAAGGAAACCAATTAAAGTGGAATACAGTTCAAATTTTTTAAAATACCAGATTTGTGATATATTGTAATATATGTCCTTCCTTATTAATGCATTTCATTTTTTAACTTTAAAAAAAAATTTCATTTATTTTTTTTTGGCTGCGTTGGGTCTTCATTGCTGCATGCGGGCTTTCTCTAGTTGCAGCAAGTGAGGGCTACTCTTCATTGCGGTGCGTAGGCTTCTCATTGTGGAGCACGGGCTTTAGGCACGCGGGCTTCAGTAGTTGTGGCAAGCGAGCTCAGCAGTTGTGGCTCGTGGGCTCTAGAGCGCAGGCTCAGTAGTTGTGGCTCACGGGCTTAGTTGCTCCGCAGCATGTGGGATCTTCCCAGACCAGGGATAGAACCTGTGTCCCCTGCATTGGCAGGCAGATTCTTAACCACTGTGCCACCAGGGATGTCCATTAATGCATTTTAGATATATCTAAAACTATAGTTTTATCATATAAAAACAGGTTATTTCTGTGAAAAAGTCACAAGACTGCTAATATTACTATTTTTTATGCCTACATTTACAATTAAAAGAAATTTAGCTTAGAGGTTAGTAAAATAAAGATGTAATTTTTATCCCACTGAGGTTCACAGACCCCATGCCCTAAATCCTATCCCCTAGGGTTAAGAATCCCTGGCCTAAACAGCATACCTGGAACCCATAGAGACTTTCCACAGTACGCCTTGCCCTGGCCCAAAAGGGAAAAAAAGTCTGACGAGCATCTTTTCTGAGATGTATACTATAAAAAAGCACTGATCTTGATTCATTTCCTGGCCACATAAAATTATATAATTTTAGTTTCAATATTGGGTATTTGCAGATGATTTGGCATGAAATGTTACAGCCCAATTTTTCCTGTTACTCTTAATAATATCTATATCTATGTTTCGGGGCTTCCCTGGTGGCACAGTGGTTGAGAGTCTGCCTGCCAATGCAGGGGACACGGGTTCGAGCCCTGGTCTGGGAGGATCCCACATGCCGCGGAGCGGCTGGGCCCGTGAGCCACAATTGCTGAGCCTGCGCGCCTGGAGCCTGTGCTCTGCAACAAGAGAGGCCGCGGTGGTGAGAGGCCTGAGCACCGTGATGAAGAGTGGCCCCCGCTTGCCGCAGCTAGAGAGGGCCCTCGCGCAGAAACGAAGACCCAACACAGCCATAAATAAAGAAATAAAATAAATAAATAAAGCATGACACAAATTAAGCAATGTGAATACCAGCAAGCTTTAAAAAAAAAATGAAATAACGAATAACTATACTTAAAAAAAATTTTTTAAAAAATCTATGTTTCAAAAACAAGAAGACTTATGATTCCATGGTTCTTGAACTCAGTCACTCAGGACAAAACCATCACTAAGTCAGGCATCTAGGTAAAGAATCCCACTAACTTTTCATGATCTTCTCCTCTTTCCTTCTCACTCTGTTAAAGTAGACATTTATAAAAATGATCTCAAAGGCAAACAGACATTCTTGAATGACTTTGGGCTGATGTTTATTAACACACTCAAGGAAACACAATATAGTTCACACACCTAAGGTAGACCAATACATGAAAATAAAAGGTTTAATAATAGATATCAGTAAGCCAGAAAAAGAAACAAGGTATAAGTCAGATATTGTACATGCAAATAATAAATTTCTTATAAATTATTTACTCTACCTAAGGAAAAGCACTCACATAAAGAATAAGACTACACTATGGCTAGGGACAAAAAAAAATTAGGTAGACTAATAAACTCAGAGTAGCCTTTGCTATGTCTTCTGAATTTGTGAAACTAAAAGAATATCAGCAACTACATTGTAGATTAACACTCTGCCTCTTTAACCTTTTTCAAAGCAAGGTAACTATTCCCTACAATGATGGCAGGAATAAAAACAATACTATTTTTACCACTCTCCATTTACCTTTCTATATGGAGAGCTTTAACAATTTAACAAGAAAGTTCTTCTTTGAGCTAAAATAGAGGGCAAGTCTATTGAACATAATGATGTGGATTCTTGTGGGAGCCACTATTCTAAGAAAGATGGGCTATCTTAAATCAGGAGATACTCTTTCATAACTTCTCCAATGAAGGGAGAGGAAGAGAAGTTTCCTCGATCTTCCTGTTTCTACTATATTATAAACAACAACAACAACAAATAAAAGTACGATAAATTGTTAGATTTTGGCCATAATGAAATTACTAGCATTTGGATTTGCCCTCTCACCACTAACAAATAAACAAGTGTATAAAATATATTAAACTGTTTCAGACAGTGGAAAACAGGCAATATAGATCTGTGATCCCTGAAAACAAAGGAGACGAGCCCCATCATCACCTTGGCTTTCTGCCTGAAGGCCATTTCTGGACTGTGGCCCAGGGAGGAGGAACCCAGGCAGAACCCAGTGGCCTGAGTTAAGGAAAAGGAGATTTGAGCTCAGGGAAACTGAGGTAACTGGAATTTGCAGGGCATAATACCAGAGATAAGGGAGTTATGCAGAAAAAGAGCAACAGAAATCTACATATGAGTTCCTGTAAGTCTTTGGCTATGCTGTGAATGCACAGGGTGAAATTTCCAACAGGCTAGAGTAAGAAAACTACTAAGGAAAAAAACTACTGAAAAGTTTAAAGGTGAACAATTCAAAGAGCTTTTATAGGGCTCTGAGACATCTGAGTTGAAACCAGCCAGAGTAAAAAGACTTCACTGAGTAGTTAGCGGTATTTAGTAGTGGCCCAAGAAGAGTGATGCCTCAGGGTCAAATGCTCTCTCAGAAGAGAGCTAAACTATCCCTAGAGCAACAGCCACTCTAGATCTACCTTAGCTGAGCTTTAAAACAAATCCACAAATGAACTATTCCACAATAAACCTAACCTAACTGCTGCTGAAACAAAATTCAATGTTCCTTAAAGGCGGACAACAAATTCCAGACACTCACCATAATGTTCATCATCCAGTACAAATTACTATAGACATTCACAGAAATAGGAAAAAGTGATCCATAACTGGGAGAGAAATCAGTCAATAACAATAGACCTAGAAATAATAGAGATGATGATGAAATTAGGGGACAAGTACATTAAACCAGATATTATAAAAAATATTCAAGGATGTAAAGGGAAATATAAATATAATGAGAAAAGAAATGGATTTTTAAAAAGAACCAAAAATGGGACTGCTCAGAACTGAAATATACAGATTCTGAGCATCTGAAATAAGAAATTTAGTGAATAGGTTTAACATCAGATTAAACACTGCAGAAGAACAGATTACAGAATGTAAAGATAGAGCAATAAAAACTATCCAGAATGAAAGAGAGGAAAAAAACTGAAAAAATGAACTTCAGTGACCAGTGGGACAATATCAAGCAGCTTAACATACATGTAATTGGAGTACAGGGTGGGGGAGGGAGGGGGGGAGAGAAGAAATATTTTTTAAAATAATGGCAGGTCATTTTCCAGATTTGATAAAAACTATAAATGCACATATCCAAGAAGCTCAACAAAGAAGATAATGAAGAAAAGAACCTCAAGGCACATTCATAATCAGATTGCTGAAAACCAGTAATAAAGAGAAAATCTAAAAAGCAGCCAGAGAAGACAACACATTGCATAGAGATTATCAAAGATAAGAAATACTACTAACTTTTCAATAGAAAAAATACAAACCAGAAGAAAATGAGGAAACATCTTTAAAGTAACCCAAGGAAAAAAAAAAAAATACCCCATACCTAGAATTCTACATACACTGAAAATATCCTTCAGAATGAAGGCAAAATAAAGACCTTTCCAGACAAACAAAAGCCAAAAAAATAAATTGCCAGCAGACTGGTACTAGAAATAATATAAAATGTTCTTTATGCTAAAGAAAATGATTCCAGATGGAAACTCAGATATAGGAAGAAATGAAAGTGCAATGTTATGAGGCTCTCACATTATATTTTATGTGGTATAATTTGAAGATAAACTACAGCAAGTTAAAGATGCATATTGTAAACCCCATAGCAACCATTAATAAAGTAAACAAAAAGGTATAGTTAATAAGCCAAAGAGGAGGTAAGGTAGATTACTACCAATACAATACACTCAGTTAGATTTATAACTTTAGCTAAGGTTTTGTCTTATGAGTGAAAGGATGAAGCTCTACCGAAGTCTGTAGTATACACTAGCCATTTGCCTGTTTTTGCATAAACATTAATTACACAGTTTCTCCATGTACAAAACTAAAGGACTCAGGACACAGACATTCTAGAAATTCAATAAACACTATCCTGCCACAAAAGTAATAGATTCCTACTTAGATAAAATACAGGAAATTTTTTTTTACAAACTTAAATGATAATTTTTGTCACTTAGATCTGACAATGTCAAAAGAATGGGACCCACCAAAATTTAAATTAAGGTTCAGTGGTACATATACACAATGGAATATTACTCGGCCATAAAAAGAAATGAAATTGAGTTATTTGTAGTGAGGTGGATGGACCTAGAGACTGTCATACAGAGTGAAGTCAGAAAGAGAAAAACAAATACCGTATGCTAACACATATATATGGAATCTAAAAAAATAAAAAAACAAAGGTTCTGAAGAACCTAAGGGCAGGACAGGTATAAAGACACAGACGTAGAGAATGGACTTGAGGACATGGGGAGGGGGAAGGGTAAACTGGGACGAAGTGAGAGAGTGGCATAGACATATATACACTACCAAATGTAAAATAGATAGCTAGTGGGAAGCAGCTGCATAGCACAGGGACATTAGCTGAGTGCTTTATGACCACCTAGAGGGGTGGGACAGGGAGGGTGGGAGAGAGACGCAAGAGTGAGGAGATATGGGGATACATGTATATGTATAGCTGATTCACTTTGTTATAAAGCAGAAACTAACACACCATTGTAAAGCAATTATACTCCAGTAAAGATGTTTAAAAAATAAAATAAAATAAACTTGATCCACATTGAAAAAAAAATGTTCTGAAAAATAAAGTCTACTTTTAAAAGTTAAAAAAAAAAAAAGGTTCAGTGGTATAAATCTTTTCTCAGAGTATGAGAACATAACCATTCATTTCTGAAACAATTCAAGACATTTAAAAAATCTATTTCATTCTAGAAAAGACCTGACAGGAAAAAATTGTGTCTACTGCTAAAACCCATGTAAGAAATAAAAACACCTTTCCAATGATTCCCATGCAATTTCAAAAAGTAAACTTGAAAGCCTTATATATATATTGCTTACATATGCTAAAGAGATTAGTTGTCAACAAAATACAAAACTTCATAAACTGAAAAAAAAAATCTTAGTATTTTGGCTTGACAAAAGCAAACTAAAAAATCAAAAACAAAAACGAAAGAAAACTTAAGTATATAATACATAACTTTAGTGATATCTGAAAGCTATTTTATTATATAAAATATTTTCCTTTGGAGAGCCTCACCAGCTGGTACCATTTGCCCAGAGAGACAGCTGTTTTTTAGTTTTCCTATCTCAGCACGTTTCCAACTGTCAGTTCTCACTGTATGCAATCCCATAGTGACAGAGTACTTTAAGAGAAATGGCTCATTAACTGTGAATCTACGAAGTCCACTCTCTTCAGTGAATTCAAATTAAACCCACAGACTTGTTAGCTCATAACAGAATTCCCCACACATTTTTTTGTTGTTGTTCTTTTGCACTGCAGACTTAAAGTAAAATATTCATGTCATCTACTATAAAATTTTTTGCTCAATCCTATAAATGCACTGACATAAAAATGTTAGTGGAAGTATATCTTGAAAAATTATGAATTACAAAGCTATTTTTAAAAAATGAGGACTTCCAAATTCCTTTACAATGTAAGTGGCTTACAATTTTGCAGACAGACTAATTTGAACAATAAAGCTCAAATTTAAAACGTGTAATAATAGGTTCTTAGAAAATTCCCAGTAACAACTCTAATAAGAGGAGACTGAGCATACAGGCCTATAAGAATCAGATGAGATAATGCATATAAAAAAGCTTAAAAAAAAAAAAAGAAAATCAGTTTTTGAGTGTAAGGTGTTTTTACTATCAATACAAGTAAATCACTTTTATAAATTATTTGGAAAGAGTATAACAAAATAAGCATGGAACATGCGAGGCAGATGCATATCAAATATATGTACACCAAGAGCATATCACTTGATGATAACCACAGTAATTCCAGAAATTGGAAACCTTGTACACTGTTGGTGGGAATATAAAACGGTGCAGCCACTATGGAAAATAGTATGGAGGTGCCTAAAAAAGTTAAAAATAGAATTACCATATGACCTAGTAATCCCACTTTTGGGTATATATCCAAAAGAATGAAAATCATAATTTCAAAGAGCTATCTGCACTTTCATAGTCATTGCCACATTATTCACAATAGCCAAGATATGGAAACAACCCAGATATCCAATGATGGAAGAATGCGTAAAGAAAATGTGGTATGTACCTATAATGGAATATTATTCAGCCTTCAAAAAGAAGGAAGTCCTGCCATATGCAACAACATAGATGAACCTGGAGGATATTATGCTAAGTGAAATAAGTCAGTCACAAAAGGACAAATACAGCACAATTCCACCTATATGAAGTATCTAAAATAGTCAAACTCAGAGAAACAAGAGAGTAAAATGGTAGTTGCCAGGGACTGGGGGGGAAGGTGAAATGGGAAGTGGCTGTTCAATGGGTATATAATTCCAGTCATGCAAGATCAATTAGTTCTAAAGATCTGCTTGCTGTACAACATAGTGTCTATGGTTAACAATACTGTTGTGCACTTATATATTTGTCAAGAGGGTAGAGCTCATGTTAAGTTTTCTTACCACTATGTGTGTGTGTGTGTATATATATGTTAGTGGAAGAATATCTTGAAAAACTGTTAATTACAAAGGTATTTTTAAAAAATGAGAGCTTCAAAATTCCTTTACAGTGTAAGTGGCTTACAACTTTGAAATTATATCTATCTATCTATCTATCTATCTATCTATCTATCATCTATCTATCTATATCATTACAAACACAAAAGAAGATTTGTTAAAACAAAAAGAAACTTCTAAATAAGTACCACATTGGGTATGTACTGATTTGGAGACAAAGTCACAGAAACTATGGCCCCCTTCTCCATTCTGTCCCAAATGGACTATTTTCCCTAAATAGATACATATTGCTTGAAGAATTATAGAATATGTTGAGACCAGGTCTCTTCTCTGCTGCCTATGAGAATATAGTTTTGCCAAGATTGTCAGCCCACACCACCTTTGAAACTATTCAGAAATTATCACTAATTAGGAAAGATGTGAAAGTTTTAATATAATATACATTATCTATATTCCTCTATCTACATTTATCTACCTACCTATGTGTGTATACACAAATGTGCATACATACATATACTGTCTAGATATTACATAGGTTTCTGTCCTTAGAAAAAGTAAATTAATAACTGTCTCTAAAGATGTACACTGGGCTTTTTAATTGAAAAAGTAAATACGGACAAATATCTTTATGAAATCATTAGAACAATGGGCAGCAGCCTTTTTAAACTTAGGGGTAGTACACTGTTTACAGATCTCAAGTTGTATGGGAATGCAGACCACTAGAGTATTCGACTGGTTCTAAGATTTGTAGGGTTTCTCAGTACACTGAGGAGTCCCAAATAAACTGTCACTGGTTCCAAGTCCAAGTCAGAATTCTCGCACTGGCCCCTAAATTACCTCAAACAAGGATCATCCTGCATTCTGGTATCTATAACCAATGACTTCCAACGTTACATATGTCATGACCCTAAAAAGAAACTGCTTTCCTAATATTAGATTTTCCCATTTCATGAATCTTTTTAATTCAAGCAACTGATGCCTTGAAAATGTCCCTCATTTACAAAAACATACATTTGTTGTTATTTTCTAAGAAATAACTACGATCTCTGAGACAGCAATAGCCTGTTTGAAAGCAAACAAAAATAATTCTTTACCCTCTACCTGCAATCTTCTACTCTGATTACAGCAATGAATATAGCATTAATCAATGTGAAGTCTAATTCCTGCTCTCTATCAGGAAGTTTGCTCAGTCAACAAATGTTTATTGAGAAGCTGCTATGTACCAGTCATTGATCAGGCACTGGGGATATAGAAGAGAAAAAGACAGGTATCTGCTCTTAGGAGACAGTAAAAAGTAAACAAATAAATTGCATAGCTCTTTATTACATCATAGACTAATGAATTAGTAATTCCCTAATTCCCGGCTAAACCTCTCATCTCTAGTTTCTATGTGCCAAGTGCACCTGCTAGCTGTTTTTACTTCCTAGTTGTTAATACTAATGATATATTTTTCTTTAATATTTCCACCAAATCAACCATCACTAAACATAAGTTGTTTGAACAACCTGTTTTTAGGCTCCAAAAGATGTCTAGCTCAGTCAAGCTAGGTTTTAGCAAACAAATATTTTATCTGATATACTGATTGTGCCCCTCAGTTGATTTTAACATTAGCATAGCACAGAGACACAATTGTTCTAGGAGCTAGATGGGAAATGAGTACAGATGAACACTGAATATGTTTTCTTAGCATCCTAGTATAGCTTCAACTAGCTATTCTGTATTCAACAAGATATTTCAGGAACCTAAGCAAAGCTAAAAAGTATACACAATCTTTTCATATAGTCTACATACTTCTTAGCAATCAAACCCACGTTTAATCTTAGATTTGGGAAACCTAATGCCTGTAAACATTGTCACAAACTGGTCTTCCCTCCTTCAAACTGCATCTGCTCTAACTCCTAGAAAAAGTTACTCTTGAAAAAGGAGTTCAAATGCCCTTGAAATAAATGACTTTCTAACTGAAGATATGATAACCACATGCAATCCATTAACCTCTGCCTCAGACTCTTTCATCTGTAAAAACGGCCAAACACAACTTTCTGCACTTAAAAATCAACTCATAGTCAATGAGTTACAACAGGTTTTGTTAAGGTATTCCATATAATTTTGAATAGTGTTATACTGATTCCAAATACTCATTCTGAATAAAATTCCAGAATTCTTTCTCAATTCTATATCACAATGTAATCAGAATCCCTCTGTTCTGATCAAATAATTCACAAATTCCCCACAAGAGATTCCCAGTAGTATGTGTGTCTGTACACACACGTACATGAATATGGATATGTGTGGATGCAGGAGTGCATTCCCAAAGGAAAAAGAGGTTCAAGGAACAATTTGTACAGTCTCTTCTTTAAAAATCAGAAAAAAAAACCTGACAAATTCATGAAGAAGAATAAAATAAAGAGTGTAATGAGAAGGCCCATCTGCCTATGACATAATAGCCAAGCATGATTTTTTAGAATCTTTTCCCTTTAACTAATTTAACAAAATGTTCTTAAAACCTAGAGAGTACTGCAATGGGGATGTGGTGGAGGGTGGGGAGGGCATCAGTTAGCACATATTTTAGGAGTCAAATATAGTTTATCTTTACTGGTACTAGTAGAATTTAGCCAATTTTCATTTCTATTATTTCCAAAATACTAATTAATTTTGAGGAAAGGAAGAAGAAATAACAAGATGTACAAACTTAGAATATGCCTATCCTTCTTCTGGCTCATGCAAGATATATTTGTAAAATATTTGTATGTAAAACAACCTGTATATATTGCAAACTACATGTCATGCAAAATATACTTTGCATTATCTATCTACCTGAATAAAGATTTTTTTTTTCCAGAGCGCAGAAAGATAAAGATTTAGTACAAAAGGACATTGGCTCAGAACAACATACCAGATGAACATAAAAGGTTAATTTTAATAATCAAATTCATAATTCATCTAATCTAGGAAATGTCGAGAATAGTTTAAAGAGATATTCCATTTAACATGAACTAATGTACCAACTGTCAGTAACAGTGAAGATAACTAAATGATTCTGAAATACAGTATGCTTGTGTTTAATGACATCAATAGACATGTAGGAAATTTACAATAGATTATTTGCCCAGTTACTGTGATGCTTGTAAAACCATTACTAGGCTACAGATCTTTTCTACTTTTAGAACTGTCAATGATCCAAGAAAAGGAAAAAAAAAAGCAAAAAACAGATTATTCTTTTCTTAGACAGGTACATTTCAGTGAAAATACAATTTTAAGAATGGTATGCTTTTGTTTCTGGCACAGAAAAACATCTCTAAGCATTATTCATATTATTTCTCTCCCCTAAAGTTAACATACTTTAATGCCATATGGGCACAAATTTACTTCTGTTCATTTAAACTTGCAATTAAACTTTATAACATAGAAAACTGCTAAAGTAAAATAATCCCATTCCACTGAAGGGCTTTTTTTTTTTCTAAAATAACATGGGTGGTGTGCCAAATGGCTGGGGTGGTAGCTCATTATACCTTCAGAAAGAATCCAAGTTTGAGGCTTATCTTGGGTTCTCACACATAGCAGCAAAACCTTGGAGTGCTATCAAGGGTTAGAAAGGGCAGATCAAATGTCTGAATTGAGTGAATCCATTCAGGGGGCATTGGTTGTTTAGTAATCTAGTGAGCAATGCATTCATCTACTGATCAAGGCATTTTACTGTAACTTTATTAAATAACAGAGTCCCTTATATCTAAAATATTCAAACCATTTCACAGAAAGAAGCCCTTGTGCTGCCCAGAAAATGTTCCTTTTTTCTTTAATCTATGTCAACTCTTTTAAAATCATAAAACTCCATTTAGTGACTGAAAGAAATAACTTGTGAAATTTTGATTTATAGGGAATCAGAAAGTAATATACTTTCAAAGAAGTAAGCAGCAGGATCTGGTCCAGCATATCATTAATCTTAAATACACATTCATAAAGTGGGTAGATGAGAAGATAAGGCATCCCCAACTATAGTAAGAAGGCCAAAGAAAGATATCTACAGAATCAGGCAGCAATATGGGGAGAGGGGGCAAACCTGGACACATAAAGCAACATTTTCCATAGTGTCTTTAGTATCAACAATGGTAAATTCTTACTCCATATTTGGATAGTTTGAACAATGTTGTAAGGGCACTTCAATTATTCACTGTTAATAACTATACATAAATTCCAACTGTTGGCACCATGACAGATAAGCCAAAAAATAGATAAACTTCAGAAGCAGAAATAAACACTTCCTTTTTGAAACTGAAATGCAGTCACATATTCAATTATATTAGTTAATTTGATAAAAAGCATCCACAAAAAGCTTATAGCTTACTTAATGGTACAAGACTGAATGCTTTCTCCCTAAGATTGGGAACAAGTTGAAGATTTGCACTTTTAACACTCTTATTCAACATAGTGCTGGAGGTTTTGGCCAGTGCAATGAGACAAGAAAAGGAAATAAAAGACACACAAATCAGAAAGGTAGAAATACAACTGTCCCTATTTGCAGAAGACATGGTTATCTACAAAGAAAATCCCAAAGAATCTAGCAAGTAAAAATAAAATCCTACAACAAATAAGTGAGTGCAGCAAGGAATGCAGGAGACAAGATAAACTTACAAGTATCAATTATATTTCTATACACAGCAATGGAAACATTAATGCTGAAATTTAAAATATTATAATACCATTTACAACCACTCAAACAAATGAAATACTCAGGTGTAAAATTAACAAAATGTGTATAAGACTTGTATGCTGACAATTACAAAATACTGATGAAAGAAATCAAAGCTATAAAGAAATGCAAGTCATTCTATGCTCATATAAGACTCAACAAAGATGTCAATTCTCCGTAAATTGATAAGCAGTTTAATTAATTCCTATCAAAATCCAAGAAAACTTTTTTTACAGAGACAAGATTATTTATATATATATATGAAAAGGTAAAGAAACTAGAATAAATAAAACAATTTTGAAAAAGCAAAATAAAGTGGGAGGGATGGGTCTACCCAATTTCAAGACTTACATCGCTAGAGCAATTCAAACAATGTGGTATTGGCAGAATAACAGACACATAGATCAATGGAATAGAATAGAAAACTCAGAAATAGACACACACACATATGCCCAAGCGAATTTTGAGAAAGATGTAAAAACAATTGAATGGAGGAAAGACAGTCTTTTCAACAAATGGTGCTGGAGCAACTGAATATCCATAGGCAAAAAAACCAAACCTAATTCTCACACCTTATACAAAACTTAAGTGAAAAGGGATCATGGATTTAAACTGTGAAACATAAAACTAAAAACTCCTAGAAAAAAATCAGAAGAAAATATTCAGGATCTAGGAGTAGGTAGAGTCCTTAGATTTGACACCAAAAGCGTGATCTATAAAAGAAAAAACTGATAAACTGGACTTCATTAGAACTAACTTTTGCTCTGTGAAGAACCTCATAAGAGGATGAAAAGACAAGGTACTAATTGAGAGACTATATAAATGATACCCTTGGTTCATGGTAGTTATGTTCTATGGATTTTCCTTGAACAATGAATTAGCGAATATCAAAATACAGGTTCCTGCAAGCCTCTGGTCACATTTTCATCAACTGATCAACACATAAACTTGTTATGTGTGTTTCTGTTTAAAGTCACCTTATTTAATATATATTGATTCATCAGCATTGAATTCATGGCCAATAGCACTATAACTCATGCCTGAACAAAGCTTATCTAACACGTATATTCTCTGTAAGGCACATCACAGCACAAAAAGGTAAAAAATGTGGCACTAAATAATCTGTAAAGTAGACACTTGTTTACAGTAGGAGCATTAAAACAAGAAGGCAGAGCATCACCTTGTTCAATGTCAGCTGAAAATATGCGTGTTGGGTGACTCAAAATTTTTGCCATACTGTGCATATCTGCAAATGACTGCAAAAGCACTGCAAGTATTGATTTGAGGGTTACAAATTAATTTTAGTGAGTAGGCAAATTCATAAGTACAAATTCCATAAATAATGAGCATTGACTGTATTTGCAACCCACATACCTGAAAAAGAACTAGTATCTAAGATACATAAAGAACTCTCAAAATCTAAGAGTAATAAAACCCAAACAATCCAAGTAATAAATGGCCGAAAGACATTGAGACATTTCACTGAAAAGGATATACAGATGCCAAATAAGTACATGAAAAGATTTTAAACATCATTAGCCATTAGGGAAATGCAAATTAAAACCACAATGAAATACTATTACACTGCTATGAGAATGGCTAAAATAAAAAACAGTGACAACATCAAACGCTGATGAGGATGCAGAGAAACTCCATCACTCACATATTGCTGGTGGGACTGTAAAATGACACACCCACTCTGAAAAACTGCTTGGCACTTTCTTAAAAAGCTAAACGTGTAACTAACCATATGAGCTGGCCATTGCACTCCTGAGCATTTATCTCAGAGAAATAAGCAATAATGCTGACACAAAACCTATATACAAATATTTATAAGAGCTTTATTCATAATAGTCCCAAAATGGAAACAACCGAGATGTTCATCAACAGGTGAATGGTTAAACAAACTGTGGTACATCTATTCCATGGAATAATGCTCAGCAATAAAAAAGAATATTGATACATGCAACAACCTGAATGAATCTCCAGAGAATTATGCTCAGTGAAAACAGACAATCGCAAAAAGGTTACATATTAACTCTATAATCCCATCTATATAACACTGAAATAATAGAATCATAGAATTACAGAAATGAATGATGAAACAGGGGTTAAGGAGGGGACTGAGGTAGGTAGGAAGTGGGTACAGCTATAAAAGGGCAATATAAGAGATCCTTGTGGTGATGGAGATGTTCTATACCTTGGCCTCATCAATACCAATATTCCAGTTGCAATATCGCACTATCCTTTTGCAAGATGTTAGCATTGGGGGCAAATGGCGTAAAGGTAAACAATACAAAACCTCTCTGTATTATTTCTTACAACTGCATATGAATCTACAATTATCACAAATTAATAAGCTAATTTAAACAGTGAAACGCAGTTACATTTTCAACTATTTTATTGAGTATGTCATACAGCTTCCTTGAGGTAGAAATTTCTAAGTTGTGAAACTCATGTTCTTTATTTTACTTCAAATTAATATACATTAAAAGAGGAGCATGCATTTTAAAAGGTGAGTAGAAGGATAAAGTCAAATAGTAAAATATTGAAATAAAATTGCTTATACAATAAAAACTTGTTTTTAAACTCCCAGTGTAACAACAAAAACAAAGCACTTCATAGTTGTTTTTTCCTCAATGGAAAATGAGAGTTAGCTTTTCAAAATTACAACTAAAATCAAGGATCTTTTGGTTTAGAGTTCTAGTATAGCATTAATTTAGTTTTAAAGAAATTAATGTCACAAATTTGACCCAGTTATAGGAACAGTTATTGTTCTATTTTCTGGCTACTAGTGCCATCTCTAACAAATCATTTGACAAACACACACCCCATAAGAAAGAGACAAAAATGATTCTCAAAAATACTTTTCCTTCCAGAAAAATAAATCAAGGAGAAGAGAGGGTGAAAACATCATAGATTTTAAATTGGTGCCACTATCTTTATTTGCAACAGATAGCAAAAAGCCATACAATTCATCAAGAAAAAATTAATCCATCACCTATTTTTAAATGATTTGGCAATGATATATGTTAGTTAGGAAAGATTACAAGTACAAAAGAAATAGCAATAGCTGCAATAAAAAATATAACATCTGCGCCACAGAATATAGCAAGAAACAATATCTTAGGTTAACAAGTACCAACTCTCAAGAACTGTGAAAGGTCTGAGATTTTATTTACAAGCTAAGAAGTTAGCATACTACTGTTTCAAGGATGCTGGCAGCAGACAAGAGACTCATGGGTCTGAAACAAAGGGCTTTATTACTCATAGCACAGCCAGCAACATGGGCATATTCATGTCAGTTCCCCTTGCACCCAAGTCCTGTGGGGGGCAACATCATGAGCCCAGATGACACCTGCACATTTTGGGTTGCATTACTAGAGAGGAACCTTTGGCCAAAGGCCCATTACTTTTTGAGCAAGCTGCAAACTTTGTTGCAAACAAGCCAGGCCGACTCTCCTAGAAAACTGGCTCAAATCAGTGGAAGAATGTCTTGCAATCTGGCAAACTCACCAAGAATGTGCAGGAAAGCTGAGGGCCTTCCCCAACAATATTTATTCTTTCTTAAGTAACAATGTTTACACCAGACAGAAGACTTCAGAGCAATTTAAGGTTTAAGTATTAAGTAATTAATCAAATTATTACAAAATATAAAACTTTCCTACTTTCTTTAAGTGAAATACACAAAGCAATTAAGTATTAGCCTACATTCACAACACACCAAAGATCCAGTGCATATGTTCACTATAAGCTGTGGCCAGAATGTACAAAGGAAGAAGCATTTCTCTGCCACCTTTTAATCACCAGTGAGGCTGTAAATTACTATAAAGCAACCTAGCTTTAGAATTCTGAGATGTGAGTTGAAGAAGCAGTAGGAGAAGTCTAAGAGAAACAGTTGGGTATGAAGAGAGTAAAAAAAAAATTTAATGGTTTGAGAAAGAAAGCCAGGCAATACAGACCCACAAAAGTTCACACCTCACCAAAAGAAGTTGTTCGGTGGTTCTCAGATTTTAATGTGCTTATTATTCACCTCAATATAGTATTAAAATACAGACTCTGATTTAGTAGGTTCAGGGTGGTGACTGAGAGTGGACATATTTAATAAGCTACCAGATATTGCCTCTACTGCTTTGAGCAGACACACTATGAGCAGCAAGGGTTAGAAGACTTTCTCTGACTGTCAAACATTTCCTATGCAAAGTCTGTGGTGCATTACACTCCAAATTTGTTCAAAAGATGAGATTTTGAAATTTTCTGTCATTGGGGAAAAAAATCATGTTACTCATGTTATATTGCCTTTAAGTTGTGGCTAATAATAATTTAAAATTTTATTTTCAAGTAATGTTAAGTTAATTCATATAATTATATGTTCTATATAATATATCTGTGTGCTTTTCTCCATATAAAAATATTTGGAGCATACTGGTCCTCAAGATTATCTTAATGTAGTTCTTAATTATCTTCTGGTATATGATCTATGTATAAAGGTAGTAGTGATTCCAACTTCAATTAACCAATTTAGCTCACAATGTGCTCTTCCTGCTGCTAGTATTAAGAATAAACCTAAATATATAATTCATTTCTTGGCACTTTTTAAAAGGTCTTTGATAACGTTTTAGCAATATGTAGGTTTCTGTACAAGTTCAGAGAATAAACTCATTTTAACAGGGTTGTGAAAACTTGCATGTCGAGAATAAACTAATTTGATTTCTGGAAAGAAATGTCAGGATCATGTATTAAGTATTATGCATCTCAAAATTAGATTTGTCTCTATAAATCCTTAATCCCAAGATATATGACTCTTTCAGAGAATAATGGCAAATGCATCTGTTCACATTCAAAAAGTTTGTCCACCCTCAAATTATTTAGAATATTAATAAAGGATACTATAAGAATCAAGCATTTATATATAAATCAATGTAATATTTACTAGTCCAAAAAAAGCATTCATTTTAAAAATAACAGCTCTCATCTGCTTTTAATAAATGCACCAATACATCAGTAATATACCAACATTGCCATTATTTCTTTCTGTGACTTTGTTCCTCAAAATTCCTCAGCATCAGGATAGAAGTCTGGATAGTAAGACCCCAAGAACTCACCAAGTAAGAAACATCTCACCCTGATCTGACCCGCTAATAAAATTTTTTTTAATGAGCTAACCATTATATATCAATAACCGTGATGTGAAAACTGATCAGTACACAATCATTCCACAAATTATCTCTCTTGATCTAGCTAAAATACAACACTCTAATTTGAAAAAGACAGATTTAAGACAACCAAGACAAGCAAGCAAATGTTCCATAGCTTATTTTTTGCTTTCATAGTTACAAAAAATTTTTTAAATACATTATTTTTTCTCATGTTGAAACCAGAGCCATCTTTTTAAAAGGGTTAAAATCTACATTAACTTAACTATAATTTCCCCAGTGTGACCTTCACAGATGTTTGGTAGAATTCACCACTGATGCCATCTGGGTCTGTAGTTTTCTTTGAGAAAGGATTTTTAACTATTTCTTTAATAGAAATAAATAGTTTAGTAGGAAGAGTTGATCTATTCAGGTTAATCTATTTCTTCTTTAGTGAGATTTTAGAGTTTGTTTTCTAAGGACTTTGTCCATTTCATCTAAGTTGTTGAATTTACTGGCACGAAGTTACTCATAATATTCCTTTACTATCCTTTTATTGTCTGTATGATATGTAGTGATATCCCCTCTCTTACACCTAAATTGTCAATTTATGTCTTCTGGCTAGGAGTTTTTCAAATTTTCTGATAACAGCAAACATCTACCTTTTGGTTTTATTGATTTTTTTCCCCCTTATTGCCTTTCTGTTTTCTACTTAATTTATTTCTGCTCTTATATTTATTATTTCTTTCTTCAACTCAGTTCAGATTTAATTTGCTCTTCTTTATGTAGTTTCTTAAGGTAGAAGTTTAGGTCAGCAATTTTAAACCTTTCTACTTTTTAATATAAACAGTTAATGCTATAAGTGTTCCTGTAAGTATTGCTTTAGCTGTACCCCACTAGTTTTGATATGGCATATTTCCATTTTCAGTAAATTAAATATATATATAATTTAAAATTTTTCCTTGGAATTTCTTCTTTGACTGCTGGATTATTCAGAATTGTATTGTTTAGTTTTAAACAATAAAATTGGGATTTTTCCAGATAGCTCTCTATAAGAGAATGTACTGTGTATAGTCAGAGAATATACTTTTTATAACTTGAATATTTTTAAGTTTGTTGAAAGTGACCTTATTGCCAAGAATATGGCCTATTTTGGTAAATGTGAGTACACTTGAAAATAAGGTGTATTCTTATGTTGTTGGATGGAGTGTTCTAAAAATACCAATTTGATCATGTTAGGTCATAGTATTGTTCAAATTTTCTATATCCTCATTGATTTTTCATCTACTTGTTTGATGAATTATTGAGAAGGGTGCTAAAATCTCCAACTATAACTGGATGTATCTACTTTCAGGTCTTCAGTTTTTGCTCTGTGTATTCTGAAGGTCTGTTATTAGGTGAATAAACTTTTAGAATTATTATATCTCCTTGATGAATTAATCCATTTATCATGGTTGCATGACCCTCTTTAGCCCTACTAATATTCCTTGCTCTGGAAACTAATTTTTCTGGTATCAATATAGTTCCAGCTTCCATGTGATTAGTGCTAACATGATGTACCATTTTTCAATGCTTTTATTTTTATACCTTGTGTCTCTATTTAAAGTGGGTTATTACAGACAGCATATGACTAAGCCTTGCTTTTTTATCCAATATGACATTCTCTGCTCTTTCACTGGGCCTTTTAGATCATTTACATTTAAAATAATTGTTGATACTGTTGAATTTAAATCTGACCTGCTATTTCTCTCATGTCTTCCTCATTCCTTCTTTGCTCTTTTCCAGGCTACTTTTATACTGATATTTTTAGTCATATCATTTTATATCTCTTTATTACATTTTTAGCTAAACCTCTTTATGTTCTTTTTTACAAGGTTGGTCCAGAAACTACTAATACATTTTTAAAGTATCAGAGTCTATTTTCATATTATACCACTTCACATATAGTAGAAAAAACTTAAATATCCATTTCTCCCTTCCAGCCTTTGTGCTATTGTCATATATTTTATTTGTACATATGCTTTAAACTCTACAATGTATTATAATTATTTCTGTTTAAAAAGTGAATTATCTTTTGTCATCAGTTTTATTGAGATACAATTCCACACCATAAAATTCACCCTTTTGAATTGTACATCCAGTGGTTCTCAGTATATTCACAGAATTGAATTGCCACTATCTAAATTTAGAACATTTCTATCAATCCCCAAAAAAACACCTACCCATTAGCAGTCACTCCTCAATCTCCCCTGCACCGAATGCCTGTCAGTGACTAATCTACTTTATGTTTCCATATATCTACCTACTCTGGAAATTTCATACATTGGAATCATTCAATATGTGTTTTCTTGTGACTGACTACTTTCACTTGTACAGTGTTATCAAGGTTCATCCATATTCCAGCAGGTATCTATACTTTATTACTTTTTACTGCCAAATAATATTTCATTGTATGAATATACCACCCTTTGCTTACCCATTCATCAGTTGATGGACATCTGGGTTATTGACACCTTTTAGCTATTACGAATAAGGCTGCTATGAGCATTTGCATACACATTCTTGTGGGGACATATGTTTTCAATTCTCTTAGTTATACACTTAGGATTAGAATTTCTGGGTCATACAGTAACATTATGGTCATATGGTTTAACATACTGAAGAACTGCCAGACTGTTTTTCAAACTGGCTCACCATTTTACAATCCCACCAACAACGTATGAGTGATCTGATTTCTCCAACATCCCCACCAACACTTGTTATCTTTCTATTTATTATAACCATGTTAGTGGGTGTGGAGTGAGATCACATGGTTTTGATTTGCATTTCCCTAATGATTAATGATGTTGAGTATCTTTTCATGTGCTTATTGGCCATTTGAATATCTTTTATTAAGAAATGTTCATTCAGACCTTTTGCCCATTTTAATTGTATCAAATATCTTTCAAAGATATATTTTTTAAATATAAAAAAAGTATATTTACCCACATATTTAACATTTTCCATGATCATCATTCTTTTGTGCAGCTCCAAATTTCCACCTGGCATCATTTTTTTTCAGGTCCTGCCAGAAGGACCTCCATTAACATTTCATGTAGTAATTGTCTGATGCTGATGAATTATTTCAGCTTTTATATGCTTGAATGTTTTTTTGTTTTTGTTTTTTTTTTTTGCTGGTTTCAAACAATGTTTTTGCTGGTTATAGAACTCAAGGTTGACTTCTTTCTTTAGGAATTTAAAGTTGTCACTCCACATTCTTCTAGCTTTCATTATTTCCGAAGGGAAGTCTGCTGTCATTGTTATATTTAATCCTCTAAATATAAGGCGTCTTTTTTCCTCTACTAGTTTTTACGAATTTCTCTTTATCACTATTTCTTAGCAATTTTATTATGCTATGTCTCTGTGTGATTTTCTTCATGTTTCCTCTGGGGTTCATTTTGTTCCTTAAAATCTATAGGTTTATATTTTTCACAAATTTGTAAAATTTTCAATCATTATTTCTTCAAATATTTTTTCTGCCACCCATCTCCTCTCCTTCTGGGACTCCAAATATCTGAGGTCTCTTGATATTGTCCCAGAGCTCTGTTTTTTTTTCAATCTTTTCTTTTTTGTGTGTTTCATTTCTGGTAGTTTCCATTGTTATGCTTTAAGTGCACTTATCTTTATTTCTGTAGAGTCAAATCTGTTATAAATCCCATCCAGTGTATTTTTAAAACCAGATATTGTTTTTTCCATCTCTAAAAGTTCAATTTGGATCTTCACTATATATTCTATTTCCTCCTTACCATGTTCATTCATTTCTCTATCTTCTTGAACTATGGAGTATATTTATAACAGTTAATTTAATGTTCTCATCTAATTCTACCCTATGTATCATTTTGAATTTGTTACTATTGATTCATTTTTATCCTGGTTACAGGTCATATCTTCCTAGGTTTGTTCATGCCTGGTAATTATAACTGGATGCCAGACACTGAATTTTATGTTGGTTGCTGGAATTTACTATATGTCTTAAAATGTTCTGAGGCTTTATTCAGGGATTGTGGGACACAGTTAAGTTACTTTTATACAGTTTGGCATTTGTGAGGATGTTTTTAAGCTTTACTGGAGTGATTCCTGAATAGCCTTTAGTTTAGAGTTAATCTGACTCCACCCAGTACTAAGACAATACTCTTTTGAGAAATAGCCAATGTCCCATATTAAGGAGATCATTTTACTCTGGTGAAACATAAAGTATGCCCAGCCCAAGGAAAACTTCAGAGATTGCTCTTCATGTTCTTTTCCAGTGACTTATTCCACCCTGTTTTTAGATTGCTTTAAAACATGTATTTTAGTAGACAGTAGATTACTCGCATGTGTGCGATGATCAGTACTCATCCAAAAACTTAAGGTAAACCCACTATACACCTCTAGAGTATTTTTTCTTTTTGCTTCTGTGCAGCTCTCGCCTTCCAACATACTGCCCCACAAATTTGAGCAAATCCTACCCAGTATGGCCTCCCTAAACTCTGATTTATCAACTCAGTGGCACCTCCAGGCTATGTTTGGGTTTCTCCTCCCTGTGCTGTAGCCTGGAGCCTCTCCACAGGCAGTAAGCTGTTGTGCAATGTCTGAAAGTTATCATTTCATGTATTTTCTCTGACTTTTTATTTAAGGCAGAGGAAAAATTCATTCCCTGTTACTCCATATTTTGGCTGGGCGTGGAAGTCCTATACACTTTTAGGAATATAAACATTCATTCATTTACCAATCTTCTGTCACAAAACCAAGGACTTTTCTTTGAGTATTATCATACAGCCTCGAATTCTGTAACGTTTCTCTTTCTTACAGATGTCATACCCATCATGCATCATCTATGATTTCTCCTTTACTTTCTTTAAAGGCATTGAGAACATTTAAAACATTTAAGAAATACTTGCAAAGCAATGAGTGAAAATTTATTTAGATTTTATAACTCCCTACACATACACACACACATAATCTCTTACAGTTATTGCATTCATATCTAATTGGACAGAAATTTCTTTTAGTACTTGCCTTTATCCAATATTTCCAAATACTCAATTTTTTCTTCATAAAAATAACAAATAGGGACTTAAACTTAAAAGCATTTGCACAACAAAGGAAACCATAAACAAGACAAAAAGACAACCCTAAGAATGGGAGAAAATATTTGCAAATGAAACAACAAAGGATTAATCTCCAAAATATACAAACAGCTCATGGAGTTCAATATCAAAAAAACAAACAATCCAATTAAAAAATGGGCTGAAGACCTAAATAGACATTTCACCAAGGAAGACATACAGATGGCCAAGAGGCACATGAAAAGATGCTCAACATCACTAATTATGAGAGAAATGCAAACCAAACTACAACGAGGTATCACCCCATGCCGGTCAGAATGGCCATTATTAAAAAATCTACAAACAATAGCTGGAGAGGGTGTGGTGAAAAGGGAACCCTCCTGCACTGTTGGTGGGAATGTAAATTGATACAACCACTATGGAAAACAGTACAGAGGTTCCTTAAAAAACTAAAACTAAAAACTAAAAATGACCCAGCAATCCCACTACTGGGCATATACCCAGAGAAAACCATAATTCAAAAAGACACATGCACCCCAATGTTCACTGCAGCACTATTTATAATAGCCAGGTCATGGAAGCAACCTAAATGCCCATCAACAGATGAATGGATATAGAAGATGTGGCACATATATACAACAGAATATTACTCAGCCATAAAAAGAAACGAAACTGAGTTATTTGTAGTGAGGTGGATGGACCTAGTCTGTCATACAGAATGAAGAAAGTCAGAAAGAGAAGAACAAATACCGTATGCTAATGCATATATATGGAATCTAAAAAAAAAAAAACGCTACTGATGAACCTAGTTGCAGGGCAGGAATAAAGATGTAGACATAGAGAATGGACTTGAGGACATGGGGTGGGAGGGGAAAGCTGGGGCAAAGTAAGAGTAGCATCGACATATATACACTACCGAATGTAAAACAGTTAGCTAGTGGGAAGCAGGAGCATAGCACAGGGGGATCAGCTCGGTGCTTTGCGATGACCTAGAGGGGTGGGATAGGGAGGGTGGGAGGGAAGATCAAGAGGGAGGGGATATGGGGACATATGTATGCATATGGCTGATTCACTTTGGTGTACAACAGTAACTAACACAGTATTGTGAAGTGATTATACTCCAGTAAAGATCTATTAAAAAAAAAAAAAGAATATATTGTACAGAACAGAGAAATACAGGCATTATTTTGTAATAACTTCAAATGGAGTGTAATTGAGTACAATCTATAAAAGCATTGAATCACTATGTTGTAAACCTGAAACTAATATAATATTGTAAATAAACTCTACTTCAATTTAAAAAAAATAAAATTAAAGGTAAAAAAAAAAAAAAAAACCAAAACCAAATATTTTTCTTTCCTTTCAGTTTTCATTGGTTTACACAATTATAATGAAAATCAGAACTGGAATAAACAAGTTCGGGAATAAACTCAGCTGGAGGGAAACAGACCACTAGAGAATGCCCTAGGCTAGCCATGATGTTCAGGGTGAATCAGACTTTCAGTAAATTAGCAAGAAACCAGTTAGAAGTTTCTTAATAGAGATTCTACTATATAATCAAGTTGTATCAAGTAATTTAATACCTAAGAACTACAGGCTTTTATTAAATGTTTTAGGAAATAATACATTGATCAAAGGGAGAAAGTCTCGTATAAAATGGCAACTACCTAGACGAGTGTAGAACACAAAAAGAAGGTTGTGTCAAGGAACCCCGCCACCCTTCCCAATAAAGGTGATCACGTGAAACTTAAAAATATGGGTCTGACAGGGCTTCTGAAGAAGACAAAGAGCCCAGTTTGTGTGAAAGGAAGAGGGTCAGACCAGGTTAAACAGACGGCACACACAACGTCTCAGACAACAATAAGCAATGTTCACCGTATGGCAAACAGCCTAACATAGCAGAGAGTGCAGAGTGCAGGGATTTGTAGTAATACATCAGTTATTTCCGAGTAAGAAAATGTAGTATATTATCTATATAACTTTAAAATGAAAAAATCAGCTGGTTTTCTTGGAGAGCTCTTTAAAAATCAGCATCTTAAATTAGATGGTAAATATTACAATCCCTAACCTACCCTTTATCAAACTACAGAACTAACTTACTAAAAACTACTTTGGTGAGAAAAAAAAGTGATGACCTTCCTAAATGCCCAACTTACTTCCTAGAAAAAATTTATCATGCTTAAAACACTAATTTAGAGCATTATAAAAAAATGGTTTGGTCTAAATACTTTTAAAAAAACCCCAAAATCTAGCTACACTATAATAAAAATTGAATATTATGTTACCATAATACTTGGACAAAGATACAAAAAAAATTTCCCATGAATATACTGTTGAATCAAAGTTTCCAATGTATGATACTGGCAGGCAGTGTGATTGAGAACTAAGAATATGGGATCTAATAATAATGCACTAAATGTTCTTAAGTCAGTCATTTACCTTGCTCTTGCTCACTTTAGTCATATCTGAAATCTGTAGAGGGAACTTTAAAAGCCATACAGCATAGGATAAGCTCTGAATATTAAGCAAAAGAAGTATGATCAGTTTTTCAGAATGTCACAAGAGAAAGCAGTACATCCCTAAGGCTACAGCTAATTATATCTTGAATATGGTACCTTCAAAATTCACTGCTTTGAGTGCTTCTAAAAGCTGTTCCATTGTCCGTCAGTCCTCCCAGTACACAAGCAGAGAACTTTTTTCTGAATCTTCAGCTTAAACGTTTTCCTTAGCTTTAGGCAACTGCTGCTTTCCTACAATCTTCAGAGAATAAAATAATTCCCTCCCTTCATTTATAGTGTTACCTTGAAGGGATCTATAACTATGATCAAGTTCTCTACAATCTTCTCTTTCCAGTCTATCTAAACATAGGAATACATTTTACCTTACCTCTCAATCTCACATTCTTTGGATTTTGTGGATATTTTTCCCTGTTAGATTTTTCTACCAAATACATACTTTTTAAAAGTGAATTTGTTACTATTTTAATGCCAGGTCTTCCCATTTTACCTAAGTATATAAATATCTGAAGTCAAAACAGGAAAAATACTTAAGTCCCATAACAATACTGAACAGAAATATCATATTGTCATTTTATTCTATAGTCAATGAAAAAATATTATTGAGTGCTGGTCCTGAGCCAGACTCTGTGCTGGGCACCAGGCATAATGTAGTAAACCAAATGAACAGAGCCTCTGACTTCACTTAGCTTACAGTCTAGACAGAAAGATATATCTAAGAGAGACAGACATTAAACTCAAGGAAAAAACAAAGTATAATATGAGTAATGACAGTAATATCAGGATCTCTGAGAATCTAACCTAATTCTAGGTTAGCGAAAGACTCACTAAAGAAGTGATACTTAAGTTATTATCTGAAGAATGAGTAGCAGTTAGATCAGGAGGGAAGAAACGTTTCATGCAAATAGAGGTCATATTAAAGCTGTAAGAAAAATAACCTCACGTAACCCAAGAAGCTCATAATGGCTTGAGTATAGAGTATGACAAAGGAAAATGAAGCTACACATATCAGCTTGAGCCTTGTAGGCCATAAGAAGTAGTTTGACCTTTATCCTAAAGTCACTGAGAAATACAAGATAATAAAGTTTATAACTTTGGAATAACATTTTGGCTTCAGAATGGAGCTGTCAAGGATGACACTTAGCCAGGGAGATGAGTCAGAAGAACTCCAGTCGGAGCACCCTCACTGATCTGTTTGACTGAGTCTATAGAAATCATCATTCCTTCTCCTAGATATATATTATTCATGTGGCTTTAAGGACATCACAGTCTCACTGTTTTACTCTTGCCTCAATGGCCTGCTCTTCTTGGTCTCTGCTGGTGATTCCTCATCTCCACAATTTCTTAACGCTGAAGTGCTCCTGGGCACAGGGCTTAGACTCAACTCATCCTGACCCACAACTTTTATTTTTTCAAAAACACTATCAACAGCTACATACTATTTATTTTGTTTATTATCTGTCTTCCCCTTCTCCACAAAAATGTGATCTCCATTCAATGTTTATCTGTTTTGTTAACTGTGTGATATCCTCAGTACCCAGAACACTGCTTGGCTCAGAGTAGGCAGTCAAAAAAAAAAAGTTTTAAATTAATGACTAAATGAGTGAATGAATAAACAAACAAACAAACAAAAAAAAGAACCCTGAGACTAACGTGGACTCACCATGGATGGAGAGGATTAGGGAACCAGTGAGTAGGAAACTAGAAAGAGTGGTGAGCTGTACAAATTGAGGGAGAGGAAAAACTCAAGCTTAACTCCTAGGTAGCTAGCCTGAATGACTAGATAGATTACTGATATATAGGAAAACGTCTCCTGGGGAATGGAAAGCTGATCAATCAGTTCAGTTTTACACAAGCAGAGTGTGAGGTGCCTAATGAAATGCCAAGTGAAGGCGTCCAGTCCAGAGCACAGGGAGATAGGGATGTAGTTTAGTATTTAGAGTCAAATAACTCAAAGATGGCATCAGAGGCTATGGGAGCATAATCATTCACCAAGGGAAAATGAATAGAGAGAAACAGAAGACCTAGAACTGAGTCCTGACACACCTCACATTAAGGGATTGACAAAAGTACTAGAAGGGGCAAAGGAGATGAAGAACAAGTGTTCACAGAGGTTAAGAAGAAAACCAGAGTATATCATTACATGAGGGCATAATTAAGACAATATTTTGAAAAGAAAGAAGTCACAATGTCAAACATTGCTAAGTGAATGAACAAAACAAGAACTAAAAATCATTAAGATGGGAGAGACTTATGCACGTTTAAATGCTGGCTAGAAAAAAGCAGTAGAGAAAGTGAGATAAAAAAAATAAAAGGTCATAGCATAACTGCACATGTGAAAACAGAATAAAAGAGAAAAGAGAAGCTAGGCAAATTTATTTTTTGTTGTTTCCCACAGAATTACTAACATACACATTACATATTATTTTAAAACCTATGATGTCAATTATGACTGTTTGGGTAACCATAGCAATAAAACAGTATCAAAACATATTAATAATCATGAAGTTTTTGCAAGCATATGTACTCCTTATTCCCACTTTAGTGGCTACCATACACAGCCTTTACCATCACAGTCAGATGAAACAACTTACAAGGTGTAAAGGGTCAGAGTGAACAAAAGATAGACAGTGGCTTACAGTCACATTTAATATAGGTAACTTCCTGCTTATAAGAGAGGTTAGGTCCTGAAGAGCTATGTATAGATGACATTTTGTAGATAAAACTGGTCCAGAGATAACATTTAATAATAAAGGCAAAATCATAGCCTAATTTTAAAAAGCAAAAAATAATGCATTTGGGTAATATACAGTGAGTTCTTTTATTTTAAAATTTACCATAAAACATATGCAAATTGAGCCTACTTGTACTCTAATAAAACACTTAACTTTAACACCCTATCTTAAATCTTTGAGCGTGGAGGAGTAGACACCCACTTTAGCAGGTTGAGGCCTTGTGTCTCCAGTCTGTTGCTCTATGAAACACACATATGGATTCCTGACAGGAGGCAATGACTTGATTCTTAACAAATGCTTGCTGAGAAGTAACAGTTACCTGTCATGCCAGGCTACAAATGCTAACCAAGAACACCATCACAGCTCTGGCTGAGTCTCTTTCGGAAATCCTACCTAAGAACTAATTGCCTACTTTAGTTGAAAACTGTTCTCTCGTTAAGTGTGTAAACACTGATTGAAAAGAAGTCTTTCACTGGTTGAGTCCACATCTTCATTAAAAAAAATGTATTTATGTGTGCTCATGTGTGTTTTCGCGCCTGTTTATTCCCAATTACCCCGTAGGCTCTGTCTCAGTACAAACCATCAAATTATTTTTAACCACCTCACACCACTGTCTTACTCTCACTTGTTATTAGACACATAACTAATCCCCATCTGACCTTAGTTATTAAATGTTCTAGCTTTTTTTCTTTTTTTTTTTTTTAAAGAATAAAAGGCTCTTTTTCTTTTTTTAAAATATTTATTTATTTATTTATTTATGGCTGTGTTGGGTCTTCGTTTCTGTGCGAGGGCTTTCTCTAGTTGTGGCAAGCGGGGGCCACTCTTCATCGCGGTGCACGGGCCTCTCACTATCACGGCCTCTCGTTGCGGAGCACAGGCTCCAGACGCGCAGGCTCAGTAGTTGTGGCTCACGGGCCCAGTTGCTCCGCGGCATGTGGGATCTTCCCAGACCAGGGCTCGAACCCGTGTCCCCTGCATTGGCAGGCAGATTCTCAACCACTGCGCCACCAGGGAAGCCCTGTTCTAGCTTTTTACATTGGAGTTAGCGTTTTATTTATCTTATTTGTTTTTCTACCCAGCTAACCAAGTTCATCAGGAAAAATTATATATTTCTCTATTATCCTCCCATTCTACAAGTCAAAAACAGGGCAGTAGTTTTTCAATATTATTTAAAGGAAGATTTTTTTTTGATCTTGCAAATGCCTTTTTCTTGATATCTATCAGAAGAGTCAACCACCATTTACCTTCATGCGGGAAGGATCCCATATTTGTTGTTCTGCCACAAGATTATCTGAATTCACCAGTTTACTCTCATTATTTGGTTAATAATTTGGTTGGTAAATTCAACAAAGATCCGAGGGTCTGCTCATATGTTAAAGTTTTTATAAATAACTTAGACAGGAGCCACTGGTGATATTCCACAGGCAACTAGCAATAAATAGCTGTCATTGCCTACCTCGGAAACCAAACAAGAAGCACAACTCTCAGTTGGGTTGCTGTGATTATAGAGGGTGCATATTCTGTACGTGGGAATATTGCTAGCTCCTACCCATAAAGCTACCTGAAAGAAAGCCATATTTAAATGAAGGCCCGAGCAACAGCAGGCTATGTCTGAATTACAAAAGGCCATAGTAGCCCAGTCAATATATGTGGGTTCTTATGATCTACCCTTATATATAATTTTGGAAGTTTCTGTAACTTGAATTCACTCATCTGGACTGGAACTTATGGCAAAAGTCTATGAGTGCTGCCCAGCAGTGACTGCTGGGTTTTAGACAAGAAAATGTCCAGATGCAGCAACACAGTACATGCTGTTTGAAAGACAATGGCTTGTTACCGGTCATTAACTGAAACTGCCTCCATAACTGAAGGGAATAATCTTGAGATCTGAGCTACCCATAATGTTTTGTGTAATGTCAGAGAAACGTTCTAATAAGGTAGGCAGTGCAAAGAAAATTTCCATAATAAAATGGAAATGGTTGATACAGGAACATCTACCAGAGGAAAACAAGAAGATATATATTTATGAGCAGATAGCCTCTTTTCCCTTAGGACCAACTTTGGAGGTACCTGGATGACTACTGGATCCTAGTGCCACAGGGGGAGTGTCCTATTAGCAGCCCCTAGTTGACAAACAAAAAGCTGCTTGGTTTACAGATGTCAGTTCCAAGGTGACAGACAGCATCCTGTTTGGAAAGCTTCCACACTGTGACCAACTGATGGAAGAAACTCTGATTAAAGAAGATTAGAATAAATCATCTCAGTGGGCAGAACTGCACGTTGTTATCCTTTCAGTGACAGGAGAATGAGACAACCCCATGGGCCCTGCAGTTTGTGTGACTCATGGGTGCTAGTGAATGGCTTGGTCACACGGTCAGGCAGAGGGGCTATGGAAAAGTGAACTAGGAAAGTAATTCAGCAATGCAAACTGGAGCCTATGGCAGATGCCCATGAGTAAGGGGCATGACCCTATGGGAATTTAAGGGACTCTTTATTTAAAGTAGGGCGTGTGGATTCCCATCAAAATAATCATAAGGTGAGTCTAACCAACAGGTGGATACTTAGTATGCTCACTCGACTCAACGTTGCCACTTTGGCTTATAAAATACGTGGACACAGCGGAGCTGTAGCCGTGCAACAGCGGCTGATCATCAGCTTATTCCTCTTGTACCTTCTGAGGTACAAAATGCCAACAAGGACTGTACCATCCACCAGTGATAAGACAGACTGCAAACAGCTATGAGGCAGATTTCCTACAGTGAAGGCTCCACACACAGCTGGCAAGTGAACTATACTGGACCACTGCCCACAGCCCCAGGAGACTATAATGGGCATGAGAGGTATAGACACTCTGGACTGAGCTTTGCATACTTGGAGGTAGATGTAAACACTCAAAACACAATAAAAGGACTGGAGCAAAAAACACAGAACCGATTTGGAAAGATTTCAGGTCAAAAACTGCATTTTATGGCACACAGTGTCCAACCATGGGTGAAGAAACAACACCTCAAATGCACATATCATGTTGCTTATCATGCTTAGCATAGAGGTTTACAAAAAGCTGGAGCAGACAACTGAACATCTGTTATCAAAAATGGGTAGAAATAAAGTCAAGAAGAGCTAGCTTATAGACCTTCACAAGTGTATGCTCACACTCAACAAGAAGGGGACCAAAGGAGGGTCCCCACGAAATCGAATTCTCTGCTTTTGCAAGGGATCTGAGGAAGATGGGGTTGGGGAGGATGCTGGTATGACAATACAATTCTTCTATTGTGTCTTATAACAGTAAATGCCCAATGGGGTGAAGCTATATGTTTGCCAAGACTGCCTCTGTTTTGGAACCTGACAAGGTCTAACCTGAGTAGCATCAAACTGGAGACGTTTTGGTCCTTCACTATGATGCTGAAAAGGACCAACTGCCGATGAATGAATGGAACTCTAGTAGTATACCAGTATCTTTTGATTCTTATTTATCAGGTTACATCTACTACAAAAGATAGATTTGGAGAGGAATTTCCAGGAATTGTTCCCTGCTGGGCCATCAAATCATGCAATATACAACTCCTAGCAGGCTGGTCACTGTGAAACTGTAAACCTTAATGACTGAAAGCTTAGAAAAGTTCCTGGCTATAATGGAAAAAAACATAGCTGCTGCATGCCTATCATGCCATAGTACAAATACATATCACCCTTGTTTCTGTGCATGGAAAGCAATTAATCAGGACAGAAAGAAATTGTGGGGTTCTAGTGGGAAAAAAACAATAGGCATTACATTGTGGGCTTGAATCCCTGCAGAGAATGACTCCACCCTGAGCCTGAGGAAGGCTATGTGAGGTCTTACAGCATATTCAGACTAAATTACATCTAGGTACGATCACTATCTGTGATGGTTAATTTTATGGCGCACCTTGGCTGGCTATGGTGCTCAGATACATGGTCAAATGTTATTCTGGCTGTTTCTGTGAGGGTGTTTTTGAATGAGATTTACATGTAAATCAGTGTACTTTAAGTAAAGCAGATTGACCTCCCTAATGAGGGTAAGCCTCATCCAATCAGTTGAAGGGCTTAAAAGAATAAAAGTTGATCTCCCCAGAGCAAGAGGGAATTCTGCCCGCAGACTGTTTTTGAAATCAAACTGCAACATCAACTCTTGCCTGGTTCTCTAGCCTGCCGGCCTCCCCATCAGATTTTGGACTCACCCAGCCTCCATAATTACATAAGCAAATTGCTTAAATTAAATGTATTTTTCTCTATATGTACAACCTATTGGTTTTGTTTCTCTGGAGAACCCTGACTAATACACTATCTATTTAGCCTTAGGTAAGCCCCCAACACATCTAGTAAAAGGAGGAAGATACATTACACACTAAGAGAAATAATATATTATTCGTGTTATAATAGAATTATTTTAAAAGCAAATTTGAGACACAAAAAAGAGAGAGGTCCATTCTATCCTATGTGGATCAGAGAAAGTTTTCTTAGAGGTTGATCTAAGCTTGAAGGATGAATAAATATTCTGCAAGCAGATGGGAGGGAGGGTGGTAAAGCTGCACCCCTGGCACCAAATGCTCCCTGCATGAGTAGAGGCCCAGAGATATAAAACAGCATGGCATATTAGAAAACCACAAGGAGGTTTATATAGCTCAAGCATAGGGTGAGTGGGAACCGGGGCAAGAGAGGAGGCAAGTGATAAAGCCAGAAAAATATGCAAGGGCCAACTCATGAAAGGTCTGGTATAACAAGGCAAGCAGTTTGAAATTCATTTTGTAGGGAAACACATAAAGGTTCTAAAAACAGGCAAACATGCTCACAGTTGCAGCTTTAAAAGATATCTCTGGTAGCAGTATTGAGAACAGTTCAAAGATGGAGGTGGAAGGAGGGGGGCAGGCATGGATGGACCACATTGAAGGTAGTGTCTTAGTCTGATCAGGCTGCCATAACAAAGTACCACAGACTAGGTAGCATAAACAACAGAAGTTTATTTCTCACAGTTCTAAAGGCTGGGAAGTACCAGATCTAGGTGCTGGCTGATTAGGTTCCTGGTGAGAGGGCTCTTTCTGACTGGTAGACAGTTACCTTCTTGCTCTGTCCTCACATGGCCTTTCCTCAGTGTGTACATGAAGTGGGGAAGAGAGAGAGAGAGAGAGAGAGAGAGAGAGAGAGAGAGAGAGAGAGAGAGAGAGAGAGAGGGAGGGGGGAAGAGAGAGAGAGATCTTTTCTTATAAAGGTACCAATCGTATCAGATTAGGGCCCCACCCTTATGACCACATTTAACCTTAATTACTTTCTAACAGCCCTATCTCCAAATACAATCACGTAAGAGGTTAGAGCTTCAACATATGAATTCTGACAGGGGGACGCATTTCAGCATGAAGCTGAACTGCAGTAATCTAGTTTAAGAGACGATATAGACCTAAGCTAAACCAATAGCAATAGAGACAGAGAAGGATGTGACGTAAAAAGGTATAATAACAAGACCTGGTCACATGAAGTTAAACACGAAGAGTGAAAGGACTATGTAGTTTCTGCCTTACAAAACTGGATGAATGGTAGCGCCATCCATTTAAACTAGGAAAGTAGGTTACTGGCCCAGCAGAACCTCAGGGGCTTCAAGACTTGGAAAATGCAGATCCAGTGAAGAGTGGAAGTGAGAAGTCAGACTGAAAACAGAGGGATTACACTGACAGGTCTGAGATTTGCTTTTGCCCTAGTTGCAAACTAATCAGCTAGCCTGTTACTGTTGCATGAGTGCTAACAACAGACACAAAACTTCTGGGTCACAGATAAAGGACTATTAATCACAGCATAGCATCAGCATATTTGCACTGGTTCCCTGGGACCCCAAGTCCCTGGGGCACAACATGATGTGACCCTAGATGGATGCAGCACAAGAGCAGTCCAGGTCGAAGCTGAGGAATACCGAGCTTGGGGAGCCCACCATTTGCTAGCAAGCTGTAAGCAAGCCTGTTCTTTGTCCCGGAGGAACACCTAACCTCATGCTTCAATACTGCCTGTTGCAAACACAACTCTTGAGAAATGGCCCAGGTAAAAACCAGGCAGAGTCTTGTATTCTTGGCATATCCAATAAGACATATAGGAGTATGAGAGACTCATAGAAACTGTCATAATACTCACCCGCCTAGTTCATTCCCTCTGTGATGCCAAATGCATTTATGCCCCAGGCAAAATACTAAGTAAGGTATTTCTAAAGAAATGGAACAAACTATTTGGAGACAACTCAAGTGCTAGAATGGATGTTGTTATCCCAGAAAGAAGTATTCCAAATTCTAGTATTTGAAGGGTCCCAAATAAAATGGTACAGTCCAAGAACACTGAAGTATAGCCTGCCAGGGAACAAGCCACACTCACAAACACAAAGCTCCTTCAAGTTTCCTATCACCAGCTTCTTCTTCCCTAATACGCAACTTGTGAAACTTTTCAAACACACAGAAATGTTGAAAAATAGTACAATAAACACTTTTACATCTCCCACCTTGACTGAACAACTGTTAACAGCATTTTGCCATATATGCTTTCTGTTTATTTCTGTGGTTTTTTCCTCTTTCTCAAGAAGCGTTTAAAAATAGCTTGCAGGCATCATGACTTTCTCCCTAAATATTTCACAAGCATCACCTAAGAATAAGGACATTTTCCTACATAACTGTAATACATAATATTATCACACCTAAAGAAACGAACAATTCTTCCTCAGTTGCCCCTAAAGAGTGCAGAGGTTTTTTTGTTTGCTTTATTTTTTTTAACAAAAATCCCATCAATGTTCATACACTGAAACTGGTTGCTGTCTCCTTGTTTAGTTTCATCTATAACAGTTTCTTTACCTCCGACACATAAATCTTTTCAGTATTTTTAATGGCATTGTGTTTTACATGTCCCATGTTCTGGACTGTGTCCTTGTGGTGTCATTTACTTTTCCCTCTGTTCCTATATTTCACGAAAATGGAAGACACATCTAAAGGTCTGATTAGTGTCAGATTCAATATACATAGCAAGAATATTCACGGTTAATGCTGTGTACTTCAAACTGCATCATATCAGAAGACACGTAACGTCAAGTTCTATTAATAGTGATACTAACTTTATTCACTTAGGTAATGTGCTGACAGCTAGATCTCTATTTTAAGGTACATATTTTTCCCCCTTACAATTGAAAGAAATCTGTGAGGTGATACTTTGGAAATACTTTGTAAATATTCTGTACAAATACACTGTGCAAATATTCCCTCACATCATTTCACCTAATGAAATTAGTATCCATTCATGATCCTCATCTGAATCAATCATTTCATTAAGGGGTTGTGTGGTAGTTTTCTATTACTAATTTAACACATTACCACAAACTTAATAGCTTAAACACAATTTAGCATCTCACAATTTATAGATCACAAATCTGGGTTGATTCTACTGGTTTCTCTGCTCTAGGTTTCACAAGGCCAAAATCAAGGTGTCAGCCAGATGGGCTCTTATCAGGAGGTTCTGGAGAAAGTCCCCTTCCGAGCTCACTCAGGTTGTTGACAAAATCCAGTTCACTGAGGCTGTAGTACTGGGATCCTCGTTTTCCTTGCTGACTGTCAGTTCAGGGATACCCTTAGCTCCTACAGGCCTCTCTCCGGTTCCTGCAAGTGGGTCCTCTATCTCAAAGCCAGCAATGGTGTGTTGAATCCTCATGCTTGGAATCTCTCTTCTGGCCTCTTCTGCAGAATTTCTGTGACTGACTCTTCTGCCCGTCTCTTCCGCTTTTAATTACTCTTGTGATTGTACTGAATCCACCCAGATAATCCAGGACAATCTCCCTATCTTAAGATCAGCTGACTAGTAACCTTAATTACATCTGCAAAGTCCCTTCACAATAGCTCCTAGATTAGTGTTTGATTGAATAAGCAGGAAATGGGAGTCTTGAGGGAACATCTTTAGAATTATGGTGATTTTCTAATTTTGTCATATTTTTTTACTTTTAGTAGCCAGTATTCTTTGGTAAAGTAGAACATTCCTTCCTCACCTGCAAATGAACTACAGTTCCTAATAAAAAGTCTAGCTACTTAATTCTCTCCTTTTGATTACCAATTTTCAGATAATTTTCATCTTATGATAGCAAATTAACTACATTTTTTTTAAATGTTATGGAATCATGACTTTTTATTAAATGTTTTATAATCAATAGAATCCTAACTCTGTTTTACCCACAAATTGTCCCAATTTTGGACAAAGGAAATCCTTTCAAGTTGGTTTCTCTGTCCTTTTCACATACTTCCATTAGACTAAATGTTTGCTTTCCAGAAAAAGATGATGTCCTAGGCTCATCTTATATTTTCCCAGTCACACAGATAGTGCCGAGCCAGAACTAGGACCCAGATCTCCTGATAGCCAATATAAGATGTGAGAATTTCACCTTATATGAAGGTAATAGTTATACACAGATAATCACATTATATTCAAATATTTGAATATTAAAATAATAATTTATATTATTATTCTTTACTTTTAGTTGCTCCTATTTCAAGTACCTAAATATGGCCATTGGAAAAAACCCCAAAAGACACTGCTGGCCGACATTCTTCAATAAATTCCTTTTTTTAGATGCAATATTTTTCAGTAAGTTTCCACTATTTTACAAGACATATTACTAATTTAGGTCCAGGAAAAAAAATTATGCCCTTACTTTTTCTTTTTTTTGGAAGTGTGATCCTATCCATGAATAAAAAGCCAAGCTTGTAAGACTATCCAATCACTGCTATCCTCTTACTAATAAGCACATGGACCATTTATTAATTTTTAAAGAATTAAACAAATATCAAAGGAAATGCAAAGACCCAAATTAGGCAAGAAATCAAATCTTTCATTAGAATTTCTGCTGGATTACAAGTTCTCCATTTAATAATAATTCAGTATTGACATGAAAGAGACAGTTGAAAAATTTGACAAGTTACATGCTGAGTTTTTACCATTCTATTTACTACGTAACATGATAGCCTTTCTAGTCTTTCTGAGTCTACCAGAGATGTTATTCCTTGGCCTTTTGCTCCAATGTACATACATTAAAGACTTCTATTTTGAAAATTACCCTTTCACACCACTCTCCCTAAAACTGAAAGTATCTCTAAATTTAGAGAAATTAACCAAACTTATTAAAGGCTATATGTTTTTATCAAGCTATATGTAGACAGTAAAATATATATATACATATTAGCAAAAGCATTTGTTTGATTACAAAAATGTAACTATTTGAAGGTAAAGAGTATTCTTTTGTGTACTTATGGTGCTGCATTCTAAAAAGAAAATGACATCTCAGTTTATTTTACTTACACAATAAGTTTAATTTACATAAAAATGATAGAGCATTTCAGGAGCAAGTCTTAAAAACAATTTCTACTGAATGACTGCTATAATAATCTCCTTAAGAGAGAAATACACATAAACTAAAACAGCAGTTGTGAAACATACATAGTACCTCTCAGCTCAAGACAAAATTCAATATTCAGTAGGAAAACACTTAAGAAAACAGAAGGGCTTTTGGTTTAGACTATAGGCTGAAGTCAAAATTCGTTTCCTTAAAACTTAAATCTTAAGCATATCCAAAGCTGTATATTAAGGCAGGCTCCCAGGCAATAAACTCAGAATTTCTGAATTCCGTCCTATCCATCACTGAGGAGAAAGGAGATTTTTCAGTGCTTCTACATCTAGGACATTGTGGATGAGAGGCTTTTCACAGGTTCTCCCTTAATGGAACTAGAGATCTTATTGGTAATATGAAGTACTAAATATTTCTAGAATTTAAACATGATGTTTATTTGTTTTCTAGGAACTGTAGACAGTTATACGAGAACCTTCAGAATTATAGTGACATAAGTCTTGAGTTGACTATGAGGGTTAAAAATTTTTTGTGACCCTCCATATGTCCTAAGAATTAGGTAGGAGCTCTCAGGAGAAAGGAATCACTTACACATGGGAATATCTAATAAGACACACTACTTAGATTTTGATAAAGATGATGTTGGAGGATATAGATTGAGACTGAAAAAGATGCAGATGTCAAAAAGGCCAAGGTATGTTTGGAGAACAGCACCTATCCAAGTGAACAAATGTACATGGCTTATGGAAAAGAGTAAAATGTAATCCCCATTAAAAATAAACAAACAAACAAACAATCCCAGTCCTTCTCTAAGGCCATATAGTATGGATATTCTATAATAAAAATACTATCAGTTTGCAGCACATAATTAAGTCATGTGGAATTAGGCAAACTTTTTTTTATGGACAGCAGAAATCATTCAGGGCATTAAATATAGTTAAGTTACAAATGCTGGAGAACAACGTCAAGAACTCTCAAGAGTCTGTGATTTTACTCTGAGTTGCACGTTAAAAAGTTAGCCCGCTACAGTTTCATGGTTGCAGCCAGAAGACACTAGACTCCTGGGTAAGAGACAAAGGATTTTATTACTTAGGTTACAGCAAGCAGCATGAGCTTCATGTTTTCATCTGTTTCTCCTGCCCCTCAAATGCCAAAGAGGCAATGTTGATACGCCAAGGGTAGAGGCTGAGCACATAGTGACATTGTATCATGGCTGTGGAACCTCAAACTTATGAAGCCCAATCTTACGAGGGGGTTGCTAGCAAATCTGCTCATCCTTTGCCACTAGTAGGGAAAGGAAGGTGACAGTACCTTGACACAAACAAATCTGCCCTCTGCCTTGGAGGAAGACACAATCTCTATCTTCCAAGGCTGTTTCCTATACAGACATCCTCAAAAAGATGGTCCAGAACAAAAGCTGCCAATGTCTTTGCTCAGACATGTGCAGAAATGAAGAGATCCAAGGAAAATTGTCTCCCGGAAAACATAAACTAAATTTCATATATTCTTCATGCTACTGTTTAACCAAATAATTAATTTTGACTACTTTATTAAAGAGCCAAAAATGAAATAAAACTTTCAGCTTTTCCTTATAGAAGTAAAGTGGCTGTTTAGTTATCGCACTAAACAAATGTGTCCCTATGCATTTTATTGAAAATACTTAATATAACACCAATGAGTACAACTTTGAGTTTTAACAAAACATTCACTTGAATGACAAATGACATTTTCAAAGGTTCCTACCAGTGGTAGCATGTGAGGTATCGAATGTTTCACAAGGCCTAATCCTTTATCAAGTCAAAGGTTAAGTAGGTTATATCCAATTTATTAGCCAAATATCAATCTTCTTCATATACATAAGTACTTTTTTTAACTTTCAGGAATAATTGACAACTATAATTGTATATATTTAAAGTGCACAATAAGATGATTTGCTATACATTGTAGAAAAATTACCAAGATCAGGATAATTAACACATGCATCACCTCACATAGTTAACACAGGCAACACTTTGTGTTTTTGTTTTTTGTTTTAGATAAGCACTTAAAAGAACACTTATTCTTCCTGGCACAGCAGAGGATTCAACCTCCTAAAAACATTAAAAAAAGAAAATTTAGCATGAATTTGTTCCCCTTATAACGACTCACTACAAAATATTAAGGTCATGGGAAGGATATATTTGTGTAAAAACATAAACTTTTAAACTGAAAATATGTTTCTAGCATTACCACAAAAAATAAACAAAAAATGCAAAAACTGTTTTTAATCATTTTTTTGTAGAAAGAGTGCATGTACTGCTTCAGCTTCAAAACCTTTATTCTGACTATTTAAAATTGGAAAAACACAAGGTTGAAGTTGTATACATGACCATACCTCTCCAAGCGCTTCATATCTTTTCTGGTTCCATCTGTGCAAGTCTTCCCGGTAGTTAAAAACAAATGGCTCCCCAGTTTTTATGTGCCTTAACTGCCCCTCTAGAAGACAAACAAACAATATTGCTATGATTCAGAGTACATTTATAATAATATGGAAAGTATAATAAATAATGTCTAATAAAAATTTAAAATATCTTAGAACAGTTTCATTTTTTTCATCAGATCTTTTTCTTCAAATATCCATATGATGCAAACATATACATAGTATAAAAGAATGACCCCAAGTACTCAAATGCTATGTCTTTGATCTTTGTTTCTCTAAGCCAAAGCAAATTAACAATATTTGAGGGCCTACAATGTATGAGGATTTTTGCTAGCTATAGCCATGAACGTGGTCCCCATTCTTAAGCTTAGAGGCTACCTGAGGAGTAACATCATAAACATTTAAAAGTTAAGCAACTTTTCAGAAAGTTAAAAAAGAATGAAGTTAAGTCAACAATCTAAAAACTGCTACAGGCAATTCACATAGATAATGAAGTCTAAAAGGAGTTTAGAAAAATGAAGGATGCCTAGAGGCTAGAATAGGTTCAGAAGGTTTTAGTGAAATTTCTCAACTAGGCCTTGAAATACAAGTAAGATTTAAAATGGAAATTGGAGAGAGAGAGTGAGCCAACACAGGTTTAGACTGTCAAGTCAGACTCACACAATTCAGAGATTTTATTGATAATTAATAACTTTACTAATCACTTCAAGGGTACAAGCAATCAAGAGGCACAGGCAAAGCAGGTCTGGAACAGCCTGACCATGTCTTCCCAGGGCCTCTCCTCTCACTGGATCGCACTCTCTGGTCCAGAACAGGTGATGTCTCTAAGGGGGGCACATGAGTTACCTAACACATGGGTGAACATGCTGGTTATAAAACAATTCTACTTTATGTGCCAGAGAGCTGTACTGCTCATGTGATATTTTTCAGAGAAACATGCCCTACATATCCACAGATTATAGGTTTGTTTAACCATAAGCAATGCCAAACCAGTTATCCTGCTCAAAACACTCCATGGATAAGGATTCTCCTCATAGCACAGACCAGGCCACCTGTCTTCTTTCTTTCCCCAGAAGCATTCCCCTGGTATTCAAGAGAGAAACAGACCACAGACCAAGTGCTTTAACACCTTCCCTCTCCCCTACTCAGACAACATAAACAGAATTTTGAAAAAACATGACAGCAAGTTCAAATAATGGTGAACAACCCAGTTTAAAAGAAACAAAAAGAGTATGAGCCAAATAAAATAACACAACATTGGAGGACACGTGGAATCAAATAGTAGAAGGCCCAAACTACTGGGTTTGGACTTTATCCTAAGAGCAATGAGGCACAAGGAAGACTTCAGGGGCAGAAGAGGGACATGGTCAAGCTGAATGGAGTTATTAGTACTTGATTTTTATCCAATGAGGACATGCAAGAGTGAAGAAAGACTTGAAAGAAAAGCTATGGCACTGAAACTAAAGCCAGGAAATATACTACTCTAAGTAAAACTATTTCATTGTTTTTATGAATCAGTTTTACTACATATAAAATGGGTATTTTTAATATATAAAATAAGGGCTAATCCTTATTTGTAAAGTTCTTTAATACTCAACATGAGACACTGCATTGGATCATTATAACACTCTTTTATGGTCAGATGATGCCATGTAAATTGTAAGGTACATCTACAGTTTTCTTTCTAGGACAGGGAAATTCCCATTTAGCATACCAATACAAGTAGATTGAAGACATCTGCAAATCTAGCACTTGGAAGTTTGACTAAAGCAACCTTAAAGGTACATGACATACAGTAATGTATAATATTGCTGCACTAAAATTTTAAATGTATTTTCTACGAGACTGCTGTGTGCAGGGAACTGACTTACCTAGATAGTGAGTTTAGGTAGTTAGATATAGATACTTATAACTACATCTCAAAGAGAGGTTTGGTTTTTTTAAAATTCTCTATTCATTTTGGACATAATAATTCTCATAAAGTGATAATGATTTTGATACTTTAGGGAAAATAAGCCCTATCAAAACAGCCAACTATCAGCACTAGTATTTTCTGTTTGCTTGTTTTTTTTTGTTTTTCATTGATTTTATTTTTATTTTATTTATATTTTTTAAAACATTTTTATTGGAGTATAATTGCTTTACAATGTTGTGTTAGTTTCTGCTGTATAACAAAGTGAATCAGCTATACATATACATACATCCCCATATCCCCTCCCTCTTGCGTCTCCCTCCTGCCCTCCCTATCCCACCCCTCTAGGTGGTCACAAAGCACTGAGCTGATCTCCCTGTGCTATGCAGCTGCTTCCCACTAGCTATCTATTTTACATTTGGTAGTGTATACATGTCAATGCTACTCTAGTATTAAAAGTGAAAAGAAGGTAAAGATGCAAAGAAAGTAAGCATTCTTAACCAGAAAAGATAATCTGGATCACTTATGTTATAGTTGTATTTGCAAATTTGGTATTTCTCAAAGGTTTGGAAAATCTCTTCAGCAACTGTCAAAGGTCTGACTTAGGATATTTTATTTTAGAGTCCCCAAAAATCAGTTGTAAAATTTCCTGTGTATACCCAAATGCACGTTATTCTGAAGTGTATCCATATATTTTATCAGATTGGTGGTGGAGTCTAAGACCCAAAATAAGCTATCAATGGCCTAAATGAATTAATAAATTGAAAGTATTTAGGACACTTCCTGGCATGTAGTAAGAGTATAATAAATATCAGCTATCATGGAAGACAAGATTCAAACTCAGTTTGTTGCTGAGTCCAATTATTTTTTTTGGTGATACGAAAGTGTGCTTCCTCATAATACTGTACCGAGGTATAGTGAGTGTGGGGAAGGGAAAAGGGGAAAAGCCTTCACCTTCATCTTCCAAAGCAAGGGCTAGGCCTTATACAATTCCAACAACTGGAGAATGGCTAAATAGGCATTTTGAACACAAAGAGTATTTGAAAAGGTACAGTGATTTGAAAGAACAAGGTATCAGTTTGATGCAGGTAAAAAGAATCTCTTCCCCTTCATTACAAATTTTTTTTTCCTTAGGGTGAACTCTGTATCCAAATTCTTCTGTTACCCAACTAAGAACTTTAAAATTCTTTAGAAAATGTAGAAGCTTCTTCAATCAGGTAATGAAAGTTTCAATTCAAAGCTTTCATAAAAGCTTTTGCATTATAAATCCTGAAAAAAAAAGTCTCTGGAGATACTAAGTTAGAACTGCCCTTTTAGCTGTTTACTACTGAAACCAGTTTCCTGGTTTCAGAACCTCACCTCTTTGAAAAAGTACTCACCATTCACACTGAATTCAACCCTGAACTGTATCATGCTAAAAATAAGATCCATAAAAGTAACATTCTCTCCTTGGAATGCAAGAATCTTTGCCTCATACTGTTAAGTCTATATTTATGGCAAGACAATGTCCAGGATATTTAAAAAATAAATGATAGGTGTGTGCAAGGGTCCATATGCATTCATGTGTAAGTACACATGCACGTGCAAAGGTGTAGGTGTGTCTGAAAGTGTGTAAGTACAGAGCATGTGCATGCAAGGGTATAAAAATGTAAGCAAAGATGTGTGTATGAATGTATCCGATAGGAAAGTGAGAGAGAAAAGTGTATTGCTTCTTTGTTTTTCACTCCCTTTAAGAAATGTTCAAGGAAGATGAAAGATAGACTTCAATGAAAACTGATATCCTCTAGCCATAAAGCAAACATAGTTCTATGATTTACCCGCACTACCAACACACTCCCCCAATCCCTGTTCTGAAAGAGGAGTCTGGTAATTGTTTCAGAGGGGCAGAGGCAACATTAGTCTCAGAGCAATTTTGACTCTGTTAATTAAATTATAAAATTTCTTTTAAAAACAAAATAGTACTACTCACACACACTTTGCCATAAGATAGCCTTTATTAAAAAACATGAAAATTAGTATCAGAAAAGAGATCAAAGTTTCTAATATGCTCTGTTTAAACTCACTTAATATTCTAGTACACAGAGACTGTCACTATAAGTTCTAACACCTATAATTGATATTGTACAGACACATCAATCTAAGGAGGTCTCATCAGCAGGAACTGTATGGACACTGCAAAGACAAGACATTCTCCTGTGGCAATATGTACAGCTTTAAATACATCATGCGACAGGCAGTGTGATTTGTACAGGACACCTGAACTCTTCTTGTAACTTACTGTACAGTCCTCTTTTGCAACTTGGCTCTGACTTGGTATCAGAAAATGAATTAGGTTTTTGTACTTTTTGTATGTTGTATGACAATCGTCAATGTGAACAGAATAAAATAACTGCATGTAAAAGTTTGAAAAAACACAGTTATGACAGATCACCAATTTAGTTAATGCAGCGCAACAGTAGAAAGCTGTGATTCAAATGCTACCTGGCCTGTAATAACATTATCCTTCAAGTATTACAATGTTATTAATCCAGGGTTTCATTGCGCTTTGTTCCATAAACATCCTTGCAATCTATGGTATGTTATTCCAAATCCCAAGTGCAAAGCTTATTTTATTCAGAACTTAATTAACAAACTTTACAATAAGGATGTTGCCTAAAAAGATCATGGAATTGAGTATTATGCTTTAAAATACTGTCACAGATAATTATTGCCAGTCATTTCATTTTAAATAACATGTGAAATAGTAGCATGTTTCTACATAATTTAATTGGGAGTTCCAGCTGGATACAAGGGAGCTGAACCCTCAAGACTGAAAATACATAAGCTGAATCCAATTCACGTTCGTTGGTTTAAGTGACTTGACAACTATGGGAAATTATTACTTGGTTCTATTACTTGACTGAAGAACTTCATCATGGAAGGATAAGACATTATTCTCAAAAGAAACACATAAAACTTTCTAGCTAGCAAATAAAAGTAGCAAATAATATCTGCCCTATTAGCATTGTTAAACAAATCTTGCATATAGCATACACCACTTACTTTCATTAAAAGCATATTCAAATCCTTCCAGTGTATCAGGAAAATCAAGAGGTGGTTCATCTTTTTTCATTAGTTCATCCAAATCTATCCTAGATAATAAATCTAGAAAAGAAATTACATGAAATTTATTTATATTCATTTTCATAGTTAATAAAGATTATATTTTAAATTATTTTAAGTATTCTTTTATTCTATTAGATTACTTTTTATGTGTTGCCTTAACTGATAAGATTATTAAATTTTTAAGTTCCCAAAGTGCTATATTATGATGAAGTACAGTATCAGTATAACATAAGCACTTTCAAAACCATAATTCTCAAAACAATCCAACCTAGATCCTATGTACCACTATGGTAAATTATTAACTTCTTCCTTTCAAAATATACAGCTATTAATTTGTACCTTATTAACCAACCTCCTTCTATCATTTTAAAAGTTTCAGATGTTAATATGACTTTTAAAAGGTCACTAAATCTTACATATAAATGAAACTACTATGAATAAGGGAACTTAAAAATAAAAATAATGGTAATATAGCATATTATTCTTTTAGAGGAGAAGATCATAATATTAAACTAAAACATGCTAACTGGAGAAAACTGGCTAACACAAAACAGTTTTTATTCTTCACATCATTTGATTATATATAATAAAAAAAAACTGTCAACAAGGTTTTGTAAATAAACATTTTATTTTTGAATCTCTTTAGATTTACAGAAAAGTTGGAAGATAGTACAGATAGTGTCTGCACCCAGTTTCCCCTATTGTTAACATCCTACCTTACAAGGCTACATTTGTCAAAATGAAGAAACCAATGTTGGTACATCACTGTTAACTAAGCCCAGATATTATTCATCAGTTTTTCCATTAATGTCCGTTTTCTGTTCCAGGATTCCATCCAGGACACCACATTGCATACGGTCGTCATGGCTCTTCAGTCTCATCTTTTTATTTTTTGAGCATTTCCTTACTTCCTGTTACTACAAGGTGCTGCAGGCTTATCTTGTAGTTTCCCTGCCCCAGCCCTAAAATCAGTCTGTAGACAGTATTTAATGATCTCTTTTAGGCTATCATCATGGGATGAGACAAAAATTCTTACTATATGTCATCTTAGTGTCATATGGAAACTCGGAAAAATTAAAGATAAACTTCAAATTTATTTAGTTCCCAAAAGATGTGTTTTGTTTTGTTTTTTAAGTTTAGATTTTGAGATTTTTTTCAATCTAACTCAAGTTCCCGAAGAAAAAGAGCTCCTCGGATACACAGTATAGCAAACCAGTCCCCGCTTTCCTTTAAACAAAAGAAGAACCTCAGAGTTAACACTTTATTTCTGTCTCTCACTTACAGAGATATAACAAATCCATCTGTACAGATCATAAAAATATGCTAGAGAAAAAAATAGTTTGTCTACCTCCAGTCTCTAGTCTCTCTCCGTAGGACACAAAGATAAGACATCAAAAAACTTGTAAATAAAAAAAAAAAGTCATTGTTTAAAACTCTTCAAACTGCTGTATCAAATAAACCTCAACTCACACAAAACTGTACCATTTTCAACATACAAACATGTTTATAAAAAAAGGTTTGCAAATTGTCTAGTAAAATAAAAAATGTCACAAAGTATGCATACTGGGCCCAAGAGATAACATGCTGACAAATTTCTGATTCATTAGTAAAGTTCTGAACAACATGTAAATCTTTGCAAAACAGAGTAAAATAGAAGATTTTTAATATCAAAAACTGGCTTGAAGATTCTCACTTCTCTCCTTCCAATGAATTGAATTCCTTTACTTCACAGTCATCTTCCACAGTTCAAAACTTAGAAACCTTTTAATCAGACACACAAAAACCGTCCAATACATAAGCAGATGTATTATGTCTAATATCCATTTTCTCTTTCTATCAGCTCAGATCATAAAATGCCATCTAACATCTATATATCATTTTAAAGACTTCACATACTTTTCCTCACTTGATCATCACAGCCCTATAAAGTAGTAGCATGTGTTATCATCTTCACTGTCTTTGAGACAAGGAAATAAGCTCAGAGAGGTAAAATGGCCTGCCCAAAATTAGACCTTAATAGTAAAGTGGGGTTAATAAAATAAATTTATTCCCCAATACCTAACTCAGTACTCTTTCAAAATCCCCATACTTTTATTCTATGTGCTGTATAAACTCTAAAATGGTGTACCCCCTCTCTTCATTACCTTATAAAAAGAATAAACTCTTCTGAATACAGAAATATGCTCTGGCTTTGACCAAAATGTTCCTTTGAATGATAAAATGAACAACTAAACAAATACGCATTCCTCAAGCTTCTCCTCTGTCAACTAGAGAACTAGATATAGATTTTTTTAAATTTCATTAGCATTGAGAAGACACGTAGAAAAAAATTGTCAGAAATTATTTTTCTGCTTTGTAAAAGGAAAACAATGTTATATAACTGCATTTTACAGAGACTGGGTTCCAAAGGCAGTAGATTAGGCAAAAATCAAGTATAATAAAACATTTCCATTGAAAATCCCTTCAATCGCCTATAAAACACAGTACAACTGAATTCTTATAACCTAAATACACATCAGATGTAACACAACTGTTTTTTCTAAAACATGCCTCTGGTGATTAAAGTGAGTTAGCAACTAGAATTCTAAACTTCAACAAAGCATATGCAGTAACTGGATAAAAATACCATTTTATACCCAAAAGAATTGAAAACAAAGACTCAGATATTTGTACACCCCTGTTCACAGCAGCATTATTCACAGCAGCCAAAAGGCGTGAGCAACCAGTTTCCATAGACAGATGAATGGTGTGATGGTTAATTTTATGTGTCAACTTGACTGGGTGCCCAGATATTTGGTTAAACATTATTCTGAGTGTGTCTGTGAAAGTGTTTCTGGATGAGATTAACATTTGAAACTGTAGACTGAGTAAAGCAGATTGCCCCCCACCTCCAATATGGATGAACCTCACCCAATCCATTGAAGGCCTGAATAGAAGGTGAGTAAGAATTCCCACTCTCTGTATGACTGTCTTCAAGCTAGGACATCAGTCTTCTGCCTTCACAGCACAGGCTCTGAGGATTTTGGAGCAAAGCCTTGCTATCCACTGCAGGTAACTACTCTCCTTTTGAGAAATACCTCTTGGCCTGCTACTGGGCCTGAGTAGAGACTGAACACTTACCCACGGGCTACCAACTTACCATGTAGCTGTCCATCATGAACTAGGTGTTAACTGACCCACCAAGTCATAAAGTTGGCTGTGTACAATAGCATTCCATCATCAAATGGAAGTGGTATGTATGTGATCAGGACTGAGTAGGCCCTGAAGACAAAAGTAAGTTACATGAAGAAGTGGCCCAAATGCCTATGGTCTCCACAGCTGCTACACAGCCTTCTATCCATCAGTGTGTACCTAAGCCCTCATCAGTTGACAGAAGAAGAAAAAACTCGAGTCTGGTTTATAGATGGCTCTGCATGATATTCAGACACCACCCAAAAGTGGACAGCTGAAGCATTAGAGCCCCTTTTGGGGATATCCCTAAATGACAGTGGTGAAGAGAAATCTTCCCAGTGAGCAGAACTGAGAGCAGTGCACCTGGCTGTTCCATTTCTTCGGAAAGAGATATGGCCAGACATGTGATTATATAATGATTCACGGGCTGCGGCCAATTGTTTGCCTGGATGGTCAGGGACTTGGAAGGAACACGACTAGAAAATTGGTGACAAGGAAATCTGGAGAAGAGGTATGTGGATAGACCTCGCGAAATGAGCAAAAGATGAGAAGATATTTGTGTCCCAAGTGAATGCTCACTACAAGGTAACCTCAACAGAGGAATATTTTAAAAATCAAGTGTGCAGGGTGATCCATTCTGTGGACACCAAACTCTTTCCCCAGCCAAACCTGTCATCACCCAATGAGCTCAAGAACAAAGTGGCCATGGTGGCAAGGATGGAGGTCATATGGGGGCTCAGTAATATGAACATCCACTCACCAAAGCCAACTTGGCTACAGCCATGGCTGAGTGTCCAATGTGCCAGCAGCAGAGACCAACATTTAGTCCCCAACATGGCACCATTCCCTGGGGTGATCAGCCAGCTACTTGGTGGCAGATTAATTACACCGGATCACCTCCATCATGAAAGGGGCAGCATTTTGTTCTTACTGGAATAGATACTTGCCCTGGATATAGACTGGCCGTCCCTGAACTCAATGCTTCAGCCAAATCTGCTATCCGTGGACTTACAGAAGGCTTTATCCACCATCATGGTATTCCACACCACATTGTTTCTGATCAAGAAACTCACACTACAGCAAAAGAAGGGTGGCAATGGGCCCATGCTCATGGAACTCACTGGTCTTAGCATGCTCCCCACCATCTTGAAGCAGTTAGTTTGACAGAATGGTGGACTGCCTTTTGAAGACTCAGTTACAGGGCCAGCTGGGTGGCAGAACCCTGCAGGGCTGGAACAAGATTCTCTAGAAGGCTGTATATACTCTGAATCAGTGTCCAATATATAGTGCTATTTCTCCCACAGCCAGAATTCACAGGTCTAGAAATTAAGGGATGAAAATGGGAGTGGCACTACTCACTATTACCCCTAGTGAGCAAGGAAAGAATGTCCATTCTCCTTATTCTTATTCAACATAGCATTGGATGTCTTAGCCAGTGCAAAAAAGCAAGACTGAAAGGGAAGAAATAAAACTCTCCAACTAGCAAATGACATGATGGTCTACATAGAAGACCCCAAGGATCTATCAAAAAAAACTCCAAGAACTAATAAGCGACTTCAGCAAAGTCACAGAATATAATATCAACACACAAAACTTCATTGTATTTCCATAAACTATCAGTAAACATGTGACAATTGAAATTAAAAATACAATACCATTTACAATCACTCTAAAAATTATAATAAAGGACTTCCCTGGTGGCGCAGTGGTTAAGAATCCGCCTGCCAATGCAGGAGACACGGGTTCGAGCCCTTGTCTGGGAAGATCCCACATGCCGCGGAGCAACTAAGCCTGTGTGCCACAACTACTGAGCCTGCGCTCTAGAGCCTGCGAGCCGTAACTACTGAGCCCAGGTACCACAACTACTGAAGCCCACACGCCTAGAGCCTGTGCTCCACAACAAGAGAAGCCACTGCAAGGAGAAGCCCACACACTGCAACGAAGAGTAGCCCCCACTCGCCGCAACTAGAGAAAGACTGCAAGCAGCAATGAAGATCCAACACAGCCAAAAAAAAAATATATATATATATATATATAATAAGTATAAATCTAGTAACAAATGTGTAAGACTTACTTACAAAATTACAAAGAGTCAATGAAGGAACTCAAATATCTAAATAAATGACAGACATTCCATGTTCATGGACTAGAAACCTCAATATAGTAAAGATGTCAATTCTCACATTCGTCTATAGGTTTAAACACAATTCCTATCAAAATCTCAGTAAATTATCTTTTTGTGGTTATAGACAATTTTACTCTTAAAATTTACATGGAAAGGCAAAGGACCTAGAAAAGCCAAACAATTCTGAATAAGAATGAAGTGGGAAGAATCATTCTAGTCAATTTTAAGACTTACCATTTAGTTCAGTAATCAAGAGAGTATGAATTAGAGAAGAGATAGACACAGACACATGGAACAAAATAGAGAACTCCAAAATAAGCCCACTGAAATATGTCCAATTTATTTTTGACAAAGGTGAAGAAGTAATTCAATAGCAGAAACACAGTCTTTTTCACAAATAGTGCTGGTGCAATTGGACATCAATAGGCAAAACAAACAACAACAAAAAAAAAACCTTGACCTAAGTCTCATACCTTATATAAAAATTAACTCAAAATGCATCATTAGTTTAAATGTAAAATCTAAACTATAAACCTTTTAGAAGAAAACATAAGATCTTCATAAAGTAGGGCTAGGCAAAGAGTTCTTAGACATGACATCAAAACCATAATCCATAAAAAAAAACAAACTGATAAATAGGACTGTTTTAGGGACAAAGTTTTATTCAGTTTGTCAATCTGTTCTAAAATACACTTCACTATGCATTTGCCATTTTATCTTCTAATATTTTCAATTTGACTCCCTCATTAGTCATTACAAGCTCACGTGTGCTAAGCATTGTATTCCTATTGTACCAATGAAGAAAAAGATTTAGAGAAGTTAAGCAATTTGTTTCATGGGGAGTGGGAAAATGTGAGTTTGAATCCAGATAGTTCTATATTTAGACCCTATCCATATTCTTTTAATGTCACTGTACTAACTCTAAAGTCCAGAAAAATCCATCTGATCTCTTACATACTGCTTGTGGAAGTGTAAATTGGAACCACAACTTGAGAGATCAAATTTTTGCATTATCAAGTAAGGTTGAAGATGCACAAAAGCTATCTAAGTGGAAACACAGCAAGTTTATTTAGATGGAAACACACACGTTCCTTATCCTCCTTCCTAAATTAACCATTATTCTGAGTGTGCAGGTCATTCTCAGCAGCATACATACATGCAGTAAAACCATCTATAGCGTTGTCTATAACTGTCTCCAATTCCTCTCTTCCCATTCTCTACTGAAGTTCTCCAATACGACTTTCATTTCCGTCAATTCACTGAAAAGCTCTTTGTGAAGACCATCAATAACCTCTACACTGTCAAATCCAAAAGTAAATTCTCAGTCCTCATCTAAGCTGGTTTATAATCATTACTAAATTAATTACTCTCATTTTCTTCACTATGTGTTCAGGATCTCTCTCTTGCTCCTCGTTCTCAGCCTATCTTACTAGAAATTCACTTTAAGCCTCTTTTGCTAGTTCTTCCTCATTTTCCTGACCCTAAGATCGAGATGCCCCACGGTTCAATCTTCAGACCTTTTCTCTTTCTGGCTACAGTGACATCCCTGGTGATCTCAATTAGGACCATAACTTTAAATATTACCTCTATGCTAATGATTCCTAAAACTTTTATCTCCAACCCAAATGCCCTCCCAAACTCTACACTCAACTTCTCCAGCTTGATGTTTAAGTGGCATCTCAGTTTAATATTTAATATATCGAAAACTTAACACTTGCTTTCCACCATCACCACCACAACCTGCTTTTCCTGCACTTTTCTTAATCTCATAAAATATCCCTAGAGCTAATGCCACAAAGACAGAATACAGGATCATTATCCTAACCTAGTATGACATTTCAAACAACAAAAATATGGTAAGGGCACTAGTCTTGACTCAAGAGACCACTAGTGTTAGTTTTACCGTTAAATACATGACCCGGAATAAGAAAAGCATTAAGAATTCTTACATCTGTAAAATCACATGATTTTATGATTTATTTACTGAGTACATACTATATCTCAGACACTGAGGTAGTCATGGGATACAAATAATTACAAATAGATTAAGTACTGATATTCTTATTTTAGAATTGAAATGAATGTAAGGTCGCCTAAATATTCCTATACCTTCATTAGGCACAATGAAAATATCCTGAAAAAGCAAATTAAGTATGTACCTTTGAGGGCTGTTGTCTTTTCTTTTTCATCTGGACCTCCCTGCTGGATGTGTGCCATGCTTATCCAAATTGGCAACAAAATTAAAGAGCTCAAGGAAATAGACATCAATCTTCAGAAGACAGTCTAGAATGAATGAAAGCAATAAATTAAGCTCTACTCAATCCTACCTACTCCATGAGAACGTCCTAGATCCTCCCAATTGGAATTAATCTCTCTATCCTGATTTCCCCCTGCACTTTGTTGATGCCTATACCGTAGTACTTATCATAGCCTGCCTTGCATTATAGTTATTTATGTATTTGTCTGGGTCACCTAACAGATTATAAGCCCCAGGATAAAGGTATCAACTTTTTGTCATCTTGATGTCTCTCATAACACCAAACACAACACCTTATACACACAGACACCTAATGCTGCTAAACTGAATTGAGCTAAACTTACTATTTAGGTGTAGTTCCCTATCATCTAATGTTTTAAAAAATATCTCCATGTAGTTTCTAAAACTTGACATTTCTTTTAAAATAAACTGTCAGCATGTCATGTACAAGGTCAGAATATTTTTTTCCTGGGACATGCAGACAGGCAGAAGGAGAAAAATACATAAGGTAGCCATAAATTACCTCTAGTGTAATTCAAAATACAACTTTAAGGGAAAAAATTAGCCCTTTTAAAAAAAAACTATGTCAAATTCTATGTCTGGAAGCCATACTCTATAAATGGCACTCCAGTAAACAATCGTAATATAAAGTTACGATTTATTGAAATCTAATGCTGCTCTGCTTTGGCCAAAAGGAAGGCTTTTAAACTATAAATAGTTTCTCCCAGGGTGCCCACAAACAGGGAAAAAAAAAAACAAAACACTATTCCTAAAGTTTAAAAGAAAAAAATGCAACATATACAATGGAAAAAAATTAAATGAAATTAAAACAGTCAGTCCATACTTTAAGGAAATTACATAAAAACTGCGATAAACAAGATTGAATATTCTTCTGACTGATTTACTTACTACCCAAAAAGCAAACTTCAGTTTCCACTCAGAGGTATATTGTACAATTATCTTTAAAAACTGAGGCATTTTTATAATTAACAGAGTACGGCAGGAAATGCTTTAAAATAATAATAATAATACTTAAAATAATATTTTTAAACTATGAACATTCCCAGGGTCATAAATCAATGCTGCCCTTATCTCAATTCTAACTGTAGGTGGGGTAGTATAAGAGGAAGGGCCCTCTGGCTCTACTACTAACTAGCCATGTGTCCTTGACAAATTATTTAACTTCTCTAAGCCTCACTTTCCACATATGTAAAATGTAAATGATAATCATGTTTCCCTCATGGTGTTATAATGAGGTTAAATGTAGAACATTTAGTATAGTGCCTGATGCGTAATTAAGTGTCCAACACATGTTGGTTTATATTTTTTAAATGTTGTAAATGTATCCTAGCTTCACTACTTAATAACAGCTCTGTGGCCAGGGACAAGTCACTTAATATCCAAAAATCTTCAGATTCCTCATTTATAAAGTGTAGCTCATATAATAGTGGTTGAGAAGTAATATTACAGAAGGTGTGTACAGCTGATCATTGCTATTACTAGTGGTATTACTGCTTCTCAATAATGTGAGGTTTCCTAACCTAGGGATAACTAAAATATGAGACTATTTTTGACTGGGAAAGCATTTTCACTTAGCATGGAAGTAGTTGTTGTTTTTCTTCTTTGAATAAGGTAACTCAAAACTCTGTAAATTCTACATGGATGAAATATGTCTATATTCCTTCAAGACATGTATTTGTTGTCTATAGGGTGGGCAATGTGCAAGACACCAGGGTGCAATGGTGAGTAAAACATGGTCACAGCCCGGGTGGGGCTTACTCTCTCATGACCAAATGAAACTACCAAATTGCCACAAATAAAATATATGAGACCCAGACTGATCATTACAACACTGTTATAAAAAAAGCAATATTTGTAAGGGTTATCTATTTACATTCAGGAATTCGTTTTATCTGTCAAGTCCCACAAGTTTGTGTACAAGTTTCACCGGCAACTCCTTATTATCTACCATCGTGTAGCAGAAATGAAATAGAAATGTTCATAATGATAGAGATTCCATACAGTGCTTTTTGCTAACAATTCCAAAACCAAATTAACTATCTATAGGAGACTTCTTGCATTTTTTTACTCTATCCCTCTGCCAATTGAGTTTTCTTCTAAATGTAAACTGTTAGGTTATTTTTCACTGGCCTCAAATTGTCTAATTTCTAAACAGAACAATTTATATTATTATTTCATTGTGATGTTTCACTGAAGGTGAAATTATAAAATAGTTTTGATGCTAGAGTCATTTTCAAGATTCATATTTTAAAATTCTGGGGATCTAATGTACAGCATGGTGACTAAAGTTAACAATACTGTGCTGTATACTTGAAAGTTGCTAAGAGAGTAGGTCTTAAAAGTTCTCACCACAAAACAAAACAAAAAAAGTAACTATGTGAGGTGATGTGTTAACTAACCTTATTGTGGTAATCATTTCGAAAAACATACATAAATCAAATCATCACATTATATGTCTTAAATGCACATAATGTTATATGTCAATTATATCTCAATAAAACTTGAAAAAAAGCTCTAACTGCTCTACAATGTTTAATAACACATTCCCCCTTTAAGACTTTGATCTTCATGAGGACAGGTATCATGACTGTCCCTAGCACAATGTCTGATACATTGTGGAGCTCAATGAATATTTGTCAAATTCACAAATAAATGAGTAAGAGATATAGGGAAAAAATACAATTCACATTTTAAAAAATCATTTTCAAGACTCCCAAGATCAAATATCAATTAAAAATCATTATGCTTATTTTATACAAGACAACCCAAAAACACACGTTGCAATTCACTGAAGTGATGATATATAAGTTAGGAGACTATTAACTACTACCTTTGACCCTAAACTTTATAGCAGCAGATACAAAGCAGGTAAGCATGAAGCAAATTGCCTATCGCCTTCTTATTCACTGTTAGATTTTTATCTTCTTGAGTTATTCTCCTTGGCTGTGGCACAGCTGGTGAAACTAAATCAGGAACATTATAAATTCTCAATTTAGTTTTCCTCATAAAAATTCAGAGTTATAACATGCATGACCATAGATAAACACTACTGCAAATGCAGCCAGCAAGCTATTTGATACATTTGATATATATGTATTAATACGTGCACTCGACATAGTTTATTTAGTATTATCTGATGGAGGTTAGGTTATAGGGAATAAAGTGGTGGAAGGTTTTTACTGATGTGAACTGCGACACAGTTGACATGCTGTATACTTCATGATAACCACTGCTGTTTAAATATGGTTTCCTAGAAATGGTTACAATATAAACTAGATTCAAAACATCTCAGTTTGCGATTTCATTCTGCGAACTACACAAAGCAATTATCATATCTTCTTCCTTTCTATGGTTCCAACAGAGAATCTACCATGTATAAATAAAGCTATAAATAACTTGTCATGTGTAATCTTTATCCAGTGAGCATTTCAAAACATGAAACAGTAGAATATTTCTTATTTGCCCTATTTGCTCAAAATATGGCATGAGCACTTATAAAATGTACACAAAGATACACAGAAGCCTTAGTTTCCTACATCTGTTTGTTTTTAGGCAGGTATTAAATAGGACCTAGATATAGATTATTTTGCAACAGAAGGCCTTTCCACCTCACATTCTGAATGCAATGATGAAAGTACAAAACACATCACAGGACAATATCACAGGACAAGTAAAATTGGGTTAAGTCCCTGGAACCCCTGGAGCTGGTTTGGTCCCCCAAAGAATCTACGCTAAGTCAGGCTCTGAAATCCAGCTCATGAAAGCTTACTTGCAATCAAAAACACAGTAATTGAACCGGAACCAGAGATTTAAGAAGAACCAAAACATCTACCCAAATTACAGTTAAAATATGCATGTTACTCAGAAGTTCCTCATCAGCAAAGGTTAGTTCATAACAATCCTGGACAGTTTATAGTTCTGAGTCAATAGTGTGAAAAATGTATGTTTTGGAGAGAGAGGGTGTGTGATAGTGTGTGTGTGTGTGTGTGTTTGTGTACAGACATATGGACACTGGGGAAGAGGCTAAAGAAGAATAAGGGCATCAGGCTGAAGAAGACATGGAAGACAAGGCCCAGGGTAATATGGGCTCTTAGTGCATAGAAAATGGTGGCTTCTACAGAGAATGTAATCTATATGTGGGTCAAGGTTTAGCTCAGAGTAGGAATATCTTGTTCCAATCCAAACACACCTAAAGTAATTCCTTAGTTTCTCAAGCAAAGTGATGTTTTAGGTTTGGGATGAGAAATTCAGGTTTTTAGCCTCAATTCCACCACCTAGTGGCTGAGTGATCTTGAGAAAGTCACAACTTCTCTAACCTAGGTAATGGGAATAACAAAGAAAATAAGAGCACTTCCCTTTACAGGGTGATTATGAAGATTATACGAAAAAATGTAGACAAAAACATTTTACAAACTATAAATTCCTTTATAAATATTAGTAATCCACATAACATTAGAAATAATTTAGTTCCAATTATTATGTGCTCAAACGCCAAAAAGGATATTCTCATCATTCAGCTTATAGGAATGAGAAACTTTCAATGTGCATCATTTGGGTGAATTCTTAGAATAAACAATTAAGCCCCATAATAAGTACTTCTTGAGTTGACTTGGGTTTCCAAGACTATATTGAACATAATTATAATGGAACTTAAATTAATTTTTAATATAATTTGTTTATAATTTTGTCTAATCTTATTAAAATGTATGTCTGGAAAAGTTCAAGTATGTGAGTCCTACCTTCATTCAGATTAAAGTTGTGTCCAAAAAAGAACACTATTCCAACTATCTCCTAAATGCACATCTTATAAAGTCACCAAGTCCTTTCACATCCATTATCTTATTAAGTCACTGCCACAATTGGCTGATAGAGTCAAACTACTCAACTTCAACTAGGAAAATAATTCCAGTTTCTTTATCCTACAAAAGGTTTTCACTCTTGTGTACTAATTTATGTCATCAGGGAGTATTACAATTTGGAGTTTAGGCAAGTTGGAGGAAGTTGATTACATATATACAGACAAAAGCTGTCCACCAAAATTGTCTCAGCCTATTTGGTTTGCTATTCAAAATTAAGATTGATAAAAATTACTCCCCATCATAATAGAATACTCCTCAGCCATAAAAAAGAATGAAATATTGCCATTTGCAGCAACATGGATAGACCTACAGAATATTATACTTAGTGAAGCAAGTTAGACAGAGAAAGAAATATTATATGGTACCACGTATATGTGGAATCAAAAAATAAAACAAATGAATCGATATACAAAACAGAAACAGACATAGAAAACAAATTTATAGTTACCAAAAGGGAAATGGAGGGGGGGAAGGATAATTTAGGAGTATGGGATTAACAAATACAAACTACATAAAATAAATAAGTGACAAGGATTTACTGTATAGCATAGGAAACTATATTCAATATCTTGTAATAACCTTTAATGGAAAATAATCTGAAAATATATATATATATATATATATATAACTGAATCATTTTGCTGCACACCTGAAACTAACACAATATTGTAAATCAACTGTACTATAATAAAAGAATTTAATAAATCAATAAAAAATGTAATCCTTAAACTGGAAACAAGCTGAAACAAACTACTCATCAAGTTTGTTACACAACTATTAAAAAAAAAATTACTCCCCATCATTCCTCACAGTACTTTGGCAAATCAAGCATCTAAAAGGAAGAGTCAAAAGTTAAGGAATATCAAATACAAAGATTTTAGAAGAAACTAATATTGTACTACTGTGTCTTTTTAACAGGTTCCGAGCTTGGTAGTCATCTGGTTAGGTTTCATATTGCTTTCTGGTTTGCAAAAAGACAGAAACTCAACAAGGCTAGAGTGAAAACCTTAGAATATCTGCAAGACAATGCTAAAACTGAATCTAAGAAATTAAACATGGCTAAGACAATTCTTTAGATAACCCTCAATTTTGAAGCCTCACAAAAGAAAAAATAATTTAAGTAGCCTTTTATGAAGTTTTCATAATACAGAACAGAAATAGCAGAGCTATGGCAGAGGACAAAATAATTCTCAAAAAGGAGATATGCTCAAAATTTTAGAAAAACAGAGTATATCAAACAAATAGTATCTTTTATAGGGGTCAAATTAAAATGTCATTAGCTACTTAAGAGACTCTATGGTAGGGCTTCCCTGGTGGCCCAGTGGTTAAGAATCTGCCTGCCAATGCAGGGGACACGGGTTCGAGCCCTGGTCTGGGAAGATCCCACATGCCGCGGAGCAGCTGGGCCCGTGAGCCACAATTACTGAGCCTGCGCGTCTGGAGCCTGTGCTCCGCAACAAGAGAGGCTGCGACAGTGAGAGGCCCGCGCACCGCGATGAAGAGTGGCCCCCACTTGCCACAACTAGAGAAAGCCCTCGCACAGAAACGAAGACCCAACACAGCCATAAATAAATAAATAAAATAAAAAAAAAAAAAAAAAAAAAAGAGAGACTCTATGGTAAACATGAACAATAAAATATAGCTAATGTTATGAATGTACATACCTCCAGGCCAAATTGACCAAGCAGAAACTATCTTCATAAGATTTAAAAGTAGACAATACCATGAAATAACAGTAATAACATATTTGCAAAGCGTGAACCAAATTTTCTCATTCCGTAACTACTCTTACAAGCATCTGTGCTCAACTTTGTGAACTCAAAGTTCAACCTGAATTTTAAAATATAATATGCATGTTGTAGACACTAAGATGACCCGCTCTCTGCCCCCACCATGCCCCTTCAAGGGGAACTTGCTGCTCAGTAGCAGGGAGTACACTCAGCAAACAGCCCCAAGCTGTTCACCACTTAAGAGTCAGCCTCAGATGCAAAGCACTGCCTCACTCAAGGTCATGCCTTTCCCAGGTTGACCCTCAGGAGCTGACTGAACCAAGCAGGGAAACAAAGGCCCAGCCATTTCAGCCTGATGCAGGAGAAGCCTGACAGGCACTATTTGCTCCAGAGGTCACTGCCAGGTTGGTTGAGGTTCGATCTCTAATAAACACCTTGCACTCCAAATTTTGTCTCAGCATCTGCTTCTGAAAAATCCAAGCTGCAACAATGTACTTTTCTAAATGATTTTTCTGCAAATTAAACAAAAAAAGTTCTGATGCTAAGATTTTATATATCCAGACTTTATATATCCTGAATATATAAAGAACACTAGCAACTCAACAATAAAAAGACAACCTAATTTTAAAAACTGACAAAGGATATGAATACACATCTCTCCAAAGAAGATATACAAATGACCAAAAAGCACAAAAAAGATATGCTCAGCATCATTAGTCATTATGAAAATGCAAATCAAAACCACAGTAAGATACCACTTCACACCCTATAGCATGGCTGTAAGCAACAAGAAAGAGAAAAACAAATGCTGGTGAGAATGTGGAGAAACTGGAACCCTCATCCATTGTTAGAAGGAATGTAAACTGGTGTAGCCACTCACGAAAACAGTTTGGCAGTTCCTCAAAATGTTCAACATAGATTTACCAAAAGACCCAGCAATTCCACTTCCAGCTACATACCTAAGAGGAATGAAAACACATGTCCATACCACAACTTATACATAAATGTTTACAGAAGTATTATTCATAATTGCCAAAAAGCAGAAACAACTTAAATGTCTATCAAGTGACAACTGGATACACAAAATGTGGTATATATCCATATAACAGAATAGTACTCACTAATTAAAAAAAAGAATGAAGTAGTGACATATGCTACAACATGAACGACAATGAAAACATGATAAGCGAAAGAAAGACCACATAGCATATGATTCCATTTATATGAAATGTCTAGAACAGGCAAATCCACTGAAACAGAAAGCAGATTAATAAACAGTTTTGGGGAGTTGGGGTGGGGGAGAGAATGAGAAGTGATTGCCAGTGGGTACTTAAGTTTCTTTTTGAGGTGATGATTCCGATAGTCCAAAAGAGATATGTTTACACTGGAGCAGTATTCCTCACTGTGTATTAAGTGGCTCTCTCTCTCCCATCTCTTCTTTAAAGTTACCATGCCAAAGGTCAAGGCACAGTCTCAAAAGGGAGGAGGCTTGACCATTTCATTCATTCTTCTCTTTTCCTTCCATGAAAAAAAAATTGTTAAGTGGACTTCAGGCAGACTCACTTAAAGAACTTCTCTCTTCAAATGTCCCTATCATCCCTTCCACCAGAGCCAGGCCGGCAGCCATCTAGGCCTACTCTATCTAGACACTGGGGGCAAATACATTATTTCCTAGGTATAAAAGGTGAACATTATATATAAAGTTTTTGTAAACCACAGTACTCTAGTCTAGCTTGTTCTAGTTCTGTGCATTGAGGATTCTCTGTTAATGATAATTTGCCTCCCTGGCCTGTCCCTATCCCTTACATACATCTTCCAGTGAGAATCTGGTCAGAAGCACTGATTCACTTTGGTCATGATTTGTTAATTCTTCAGCCACATACCACCTAAGAGTATCCCAATTTTACCCAATTTCTAATAAGGACTGAAATTTGGTAATAATTGCATTATTATTACTATTATTATTGCAACTGATCCCACACATAATACTAACTGACTTCAAAGTTAGAAATGTACCACATACTATAGGGAAAAATAAAAATGAAGGAAAAACTTGAGCATATTATCAAGCAATTTATTCTGATGCCTGGTGAGCTATACTAATAACACCAGCAATAAAGTTTAATGGCAAAGTTAAGCTTTGTGGAGACCACAGTTGTACTGCAAATAGGCATTTAAGTACCACTCATATCCAGTGTCTACTGACAGTGCACTCCTTATTGTTTATTTAAGGGGAAAACATCTGTAAAGCCTGACTTTACTTAAATGTGTTAACAACTGGGAATGTTACCACTTAAGTGCCTTCAGAATGAATGACTTTTTTTTTTTTGGCTTCTGGACTTTCCCAATTCTTTATGAAGTGATAGTACTTTCTAGAATTTAATGTCTGTACCATATTTCAAAAATGACCACATCCTGAGACCAACAGGTGATGAACTCAGAAAGACTTGGGAAGACTCTCTATTGCTGTGATACTACAAATATCTGATGTTAAATAAAGAGAATTAGAAATGTGAAACTTCAAATCACCTTTCTAAACTACAGTATTAGTTACAGTGGCTATTTACTTTATACAGAAAACAATAAACACAATTCATATTGTAACTTGACTAAATTAACAAAGGATTTGAGGCAGCAAAATTCTCTTATTCCAAAAACAAAGAGCTTTGAACCCTCCTGGCTTCCACAAAATATTTTTCCCCCACTAAAACAACCATCACTTAGCCACACTATTAATTACAGGAAGTTAACTCTGTGGCACTAAAGTTGTCAGCACAAGGACACTGTGTGGAATGATAACCCATTTACATTATTAGACCTATGCTTAAACACAGTATGCCAGATGGCTTTCATTACTATTGTCTACATAAGCACAAAGTAGTAGAATCCTTTCCTATGATCATGAGAGTAAAGAATTTTACAACTAGACTTTACTTCCAACATTATAGTTAAGTTTCCTGAGGAACTCTCCTGTTGAGAATAACTAAACTCAGAAAATACATTACAAAACATTACCATATCTACAAATGTTACTCACTAAATTAACATAAAGGATGAAAACAATAATAACTTCAATACCTGCAGAAAAGTATTTGATAAAACTCAATACTCACTTTTGGAAGATAAGTAATAGCAAACTAGGAATAAAAAAGAAGGTCCGTAACATGATAGAGAGGTTCAAAAAAATTACAGTAAAATTACTCTACATGGTAAATTACTAGGAACATTCTCTTTAAAATCACTTATCAGGAAAGAATGCCCTTCATTACCACTTTACTATTACCACTTCTAGTCAAAGTTTTTTGGAGGTTCTAGCCAGTATAAGAAGATATGAAAAAATAAATAAAAATGTATAAGGATTGAAAATAGGAACACAAAGTCACCATTACCTTCAGATGATATGATTATATAAAACAAAAAATCGAAAAATAAGATTTTCAAAAATAAAAAAATAAGAAGAATCTCTACATTAGGAATAAAAAGAGAATTTAGCAAGATGTCTAAAGCAATTTATATATAAAAATAAAGTGTATTTATAAATACCAGCAACAATCAGTTATAAGGCACAGTTGTGTTTTTTTTTTAAAAAGACATCATTTTTAACAGCAAAAAATAATTTACATAGTAAGAATAGATCTAACAAAAGTTATGTGAAAACGATGTGCAAAAAATGATAAAATGTTACTAACAGACAATAAAGAAGACTGAAATGCATGACGAGATATACCATATTCATGGACAGAAGGACTCAATACTGTGAAAGTATCAAATTTTTCTCTAATTTATAAATGGATTCAATATAATTCCACTCAAACCTAAGAGTTTTTCCACAAATCTTGAAAACAAGTTCAAGATTTTATATGGAAGAACATCGGCCAAGAAAACTAAGACACTCCTAAAAAAGAAAAATATGATAGGAAGACCTGCCTCATCAGGTATCACAGTAATTAAGACAGTATATGATTAGTACTAGAATAGGCAAGTTGACCAATAGAATAAAACTCCAAAGCAGACCCACATAACAGATTCATGTGACACAGATGACACTGACATGTCACTGAGCAAAGGGTGAACTTTTCAATAAGTGGAACAACTGGTTAACTACGTTGTAAAAACTGAAATTAGATACCCACCTCATTCCATAGATAGATATCAATTTTGAATGGATTAAGAGAATAAATGCAAAAAGCAAAACTTTAAACTTTTTAGGGGAAATTATGGGAGACTACGGTTTTGATGTTGGGGCAGGAAATACAATTTAGATATTTACAAAAGAGATATTATTTTACACTCACTAGGCTAGAAAATATTAAGAAGTGACAATACCCAAAGTTAAAAAGAACTGGGTATAATGGAGACTTTTATTTACAGTGCTGATCAAAATATAAATTAATACAACCACTTAGAAAAATTGGCATAAGATATCCAGGTTAAACATTCTCATAATCTTCAACCCAGTAATCTTACATCCTGGTCCACTACTTGGTCTTGTATATGTGTATCTGGAGATGGGTATAAAAATGTTCAGAAAATTTGGTCCCAAAGGATACATATCATCATAGCATCAAAAAAAGCCAGTTTATACATTACCTATAGCTGAATAACAAATTACCTCAAAATGTAGTTGCCAAAAACAGTAAACATTTATAAACTCCCACAGGTAATATGGATCAGAAATTTGGAAGCAGCTCAGCTGGGAGGTTCTGGCTCAGATTCATGAGGTTGCAGTCAAGATATACTGGCAAATTTTGGTGACTAATCCCTTGTCGGTCACATCATTTGCAAATATTTTCTCCCAATCTGTGGGTTGTCTTTTCATTTTGTTTATGGTTTCCTTTGTTGTAGAAAAGCTTTTGAGTTTAATGGTCCCATTTGTTTATTTTTGTTTTTATTTCCAATATTCTGGGAGATGGATTGAAAAAGATATTGCTGGGATTTATGTCATAGAGTGTTCTGCCTATGTTTTCCTCTAGGAGTTTTATAGTGTCACATATAGGTCTTTAATCCATTTTGAGTTTATTTTTGTGTATGGTGTTAGGGAGTGTTCTAGTTTCATTCTTTTACATGTAGATGTCCAGTTTTCCCAGCACCACTTATTGAACAGAGCTGTCTTTTCTCCAGTGTATATTCTTGCCTCCTTTGTCACAAATTGACCATAGATGCGTGAGGTGTGTGGGTTTATTTCTGGGCTTTCTATCCTGTTCCATTGATCTGTATCTCTGTTTTTGAGCCAGTACCATACTATTTTGATTACTGTAGCTTTGGAGTATAGTCTGAAGTCAGGGAACCTGATTTCTTCAGCTGTTTTTCTTTCTCAAGATCACTTTGGCTATTCTAGGTCTTTTGTGTCTCCATACACATTTCAAGATTTTTTTGTTCTAGTTCTGTGAAAAATGCCCTTGGTAATTTGATAGGGATTGTACTGAATCTGTAGGTTGCCTGGGGTAGTGTAGTCATTTTGACAATACTGATTTTTCTAATCCAAGAACATGGTATATCTTTCCATCTATTTGTGTCTTCTTCGATTTCATTCATCAGCATCTTATAGTTTCTGGAGTACAGGTCTTTTGTCTCCTTAGGTAGGTTTATTCCTAGGTATTTTATTATTTTTGATGCCATAGTAGATGTGATTGTTTCTTGTATCATCAAAACAAACAACCCAATCAAAACATGGGTGGAAGACCTAAATATACATTTCTCCAAAGAAGACATACAGATGGCTAAGAGGCACATGAAAAGATGTTCAACATCGCTAATTATTAGAGAAATGCTAATCAAAACTACAATGAGATATCACCTCACACCAGTCAAAATAGCTATCATCAAAAAATCTACAAACAATAAATGCTGGAGAGGGTGTGAAGAGAAGGGAACCCTCCTACACTGTTGGTGAGAATGTAAATTGGTACAGCCGCTATGGAAAACAGTATGGAGGTTCCTTAAAAAGCTAAAAATAGAGCTATCATATCACCCTGCAATCCCACTACTGGGCATATAGCCAAAGAAAAACATGGTCCGAAAGGATACATGCACCCCAACGTTCATTGCAGCACTGTTTACAATACCAAGACATGGAAGCAACCTAAATGTCCATCGACAGAGGAATGTATAAAGAAGATGTGGTAAATATACACAATGGAATATTACTCAGCCATTAAAAAGAATGAAAATGCCATTTGCAGCAACATGGATGGACCTAGAGATTGTCATACTGAGTGAAGTATGTCAGACAGAGAAAGAGACTATCGTATGATATCCCTTATATGAAGAATCTAAAAAGAAATGATACAAATGAACTTATTTACAAAACAAAAGCAGACTCACAGACTTAGAGAACGAACTTATGATTACCAGGGGGAAGAATGGGGGGAAGAGATAGTTAGGGAGTTTGCAATTGACATGTACACACTGCTATATTTAAAACAGATGAACAACAAGGACCTACTGTATAGCATAGGGAACTCTGCCTAATGTTATGTGGCAGCCTGGATGGGAGGGGAGTTTGGGGTAGAATGGATACATGCATATGTATGGCTGAGTCCCTTTGCTGTGCACTTGAAACTATCACAACATCATTAATCAGCTATACTCCAATATAAAATAAAAAGTTAAAAAAATTTAACTAAGGATGGATCATAGATTAAAATGTAAAACGTAAAACTACAAAAAAAAAAAGATATACTGGCAAGGTCTACAACCATCTGAAAGTCTGACTGAGGCTAGAGGTGGCTCACTCACACAGATGAATTATTGGTACTGGTTGTTGCTAGACGCCTCAGTATCTCCCCACATGGGCTTCTTCACAGGTCTGCTTGACTATCACCATGCCATGGCTTCTGGCTTTCTCCAGAGAGAGCCAGGAAATCAAGGAGAAAGCTGCAAAATTCTCACCATCACTTCCTCAATATTCTACTGGCACAGACGGCAACCCTATTCAAAGTAAGAAAGGTCTACACAAAGGCATGAATATCAAGAAGGAAAGACTATTGGGGGCCATCTTAGAATCTGGCTACCACAACTGGAAAAGACTGTTCTCCAATTAAAGCAGGGCAGATATACTGTGGTATATTAATAGAATGAATAGTATATACCAGTGAAAGTGAATGAGCCACAACTACACTCAAAAACACAGATGAATGTTCCAAAAATAACTAACACTAAACAACCAAGAATCAGAAAACTATATAAATTATAATAGCATTTATATAGAGCTCAAAAACAAAGTAAACTAAAACAATTTATTGGTATCACAATTTAGGTGATAAAACTTAAGAAAAATCAAGAGAAAAACACAAAATCCAGAATAGTGATTACCACTGGGAAGGTGGGAGGGGTATGAACTTGATAGAAACACAGGGGTCATTGTAAATTGTTGATAGTGTTTTGAGTGTTGGATTGAGTGGTGAATTTAGAGCTGTTCATCATATTATTATGGTCTATAACTTATGTAAGCATTACAAATAGGGGGCTACTTTTGAATCAGTATATAATATACATATAATCACACACAGGCCCTGGCTGCATATAATCTTTTTATTTATCAATGATATATTTAAAATAAATGATAAAGAAAAACACTAAAAGAAAAAGAATAACATAACTAATTTTAGTAGCACTGCCTTTTATAAATTGTTCTTTGGGGTATTTTTTTTTTTTTTGTAAATTTATTTATTGTATTTATTTTATTTTTGGCTGCGTTGGGTCTTTGTTGCTGGGTGTGGGCTTTCTCTAGTTGCAGCAAGCAGGGGCTACTCTTCGTTGCGGTGAGCCAGCTTCTCATTGCAGTGGCTTCTCTCATTGCGTGCGAGCACGGGCTCTAGGTGCGCGGGCTTTGGTAGCTGTGGTACGCAGGCTCAGTAGTTGTGGCTCACGGGCTCTAGAGCGCAGGCTCAGTTTTTGTGGTGCATGGGCTTAGTTGCTCCGCAGCATGTGGGATCTTCCCAGACCATGTCCCCTGCATTGGCAGGTGGATTCTTAATCATTGCGCCACCAGGGAAGCCCCAGGGGGCTATTTTTCTTAAACATAATGTTAGGAGTCCAGTCCTGTCTATTTAGTCAGAAATTTGTGGGTCCTACTGGTGAGTGAACCTAAGAAGCAGTTATAAGGAAAAAGGAAACAGGTATTGAGTAAACTTCAGAGCAGCTATATGTCAATAAAATATGATATTACTAAAACCCAAATGATTCCTTGCCTGTTTGGGAATGGAACTACTATTTTGAATAAAAATTGATTTTCTCAAAAGCTTTTGCACCAGCTATTAAAGAAAGATAAACTGTAAATATGGTTAAAATCTGTATTAAAAATAATATCCCAAAACTTTATAATAAAATATTTTAAAATACAAGTACACATATAAACTATTACGTTTTTGTTCTTTCCTTGGTAACTGCCACTAGTAAGCATAAGTAAAATCTGCCTTTGAAGATATACAAGCAACTAAAATTTTAAAATGCTGGCATAAGAGCCAGTTATAAGCAACTTGAAAATAAAAGATGAGGACGAAGAATCATTTCAGAATGATCTGTCCCCGTGACTACCAAAAGATAGGCTCAGCTAGTCACAATAGACTATTTTCCACAGAGGATCATCTGCCAGTCTTTCAACATGACACAAAAATGGGCTTTAATTCTGAGGAAAAAAAAATCATAACTTTCCTTGTTTTTTCAAAATAAGGTAAAAAAGAAAAAATGCTGTAACAGCAGCCACTGGAGGGAGGACTTGATGTTAAAATGAGAATAAAACCAGCATAAAACATTTTATCTGGTGCTTTGTCTGAAAATAACATTTTGTTAAACTCATTTCTATTTGTTTAAATGACAAATGCTGAAAATACTGCTTTTTCTGCATGAGAGTTAAACTTCCTTTCATTGAAAAACAGATGTTGATTCAACTGTCCTTTATTGGTACACAAATTAGCAGTAAGAAAATTATAAAGCTGCCTGAACTAACAAAGAATTAGCACCAATGCTTAGTCTAAGTATACATTTAAAGGCCTATCCTTCCTGTATTTTGTTCATTTGAAATATTATCCACAAATTTGCTATAAGACCTCAGGCACTACTTAGTCCCTAAGTAACCACCTCAAATCCAACTATTCATAAGTTGGCAGAGCTTCTGTAAACTTGTGGCATTGCTCTTCATGTGGTTGATGGGTTTGGTTTTGCTCTTAATGAAAATATTCATATATTTTATTATTCATTCATGTAAACCTGGTTTTACACACACACACACACACACACACACACACACACACACACACACACACACACACACATATATTACAAGGATCCCAAAGTAAGCTGCAAGCCTCCAGGGCTGGCCCTTTACAGACCACTAAGCCTAAGGATATTATTTAAGACAAGTTTAAATAAAGATTCAAAACATAAAATCATAGAACTGGAAAGGCATAGAAGTGGGCTCTTTCACAATTCCAGTCTCTATTTTATTAATGGTTATCTACTAAACAATAGACACCAGGCTTGTATAAAGCCCTGAAACAATTCCAAACCTAACATCACTTCCCTTTTTAAAATGATTGCTTAACAATCAATATTTTGGAGTTGACTTCTTAAACTCAAGAATCCTACTGTGATTTAATCAGTGAGCCAACAAAACTGTCAGTTCTGAATAAGAACCATTCAGAAGAAAAAGCAAGAAATGAGGTGTAAACTCTGAGGCGCATAGAGATTCTTCATCTGACAAGATAGTCTATTGAATAGGGAACACCTAAACTAAGAAAACAGTTTCAAAAAATAAATCGGTAACAACAAATATGAAGAGTATAATTCAAACACTTATGCCAAAAGTTTATTTATATTTTAAATTTACATGGAAATTCACTATTTCAGGACCTCTGTAGTATAGTTTTAATTTTTTACTTTTATGAAGTAAATAGTTGGTCCTTCATTTATATATTTTAATTTTTAGATATAGCTAATATTCATATGCCTTTAAAAATGAGTAGAAAACAGTAATTGGAAAAATGCTAAATGTATTCATTTTCTAACAATAAACCAAAAACTAAAGTTTTGTAATTATGGAATGTCTAGAAAAAGACAACCTCACTCGAATGTTTTGCAGAAACTGAAAACAAGTCTTAGGCAGTAATACATCTTAATAAGTAAGGTAACCAACAGTTCCGTAATTCTGTAGGTGAATATATGCGTTATATTTCAAGGCTGAATTAACTAAAACAGATATAAATGACCATCGATTTGAAAATTGTGCTGCAATTCCTATCAGGTCAACATTTAGACAAAACAAAAGGTAGTTGGGCTCTGAGAGAAATACATTTCATGTTTACAGTCTAAGACTCTCTAAGGAAGAATTTTTTTCTTATTTTTAGAGTAATCTTAACTAAAGTGTGTAACTCAATTTTGCTAAGATTTTTTTTCCATGTTTTCATAAGAAAATTTACTGCTTAATTTAAAAAATGAAATTTAAACTTAAGACACAAAACATTTCTACTCTGAAACATTTCTCATTCACTAATTACTATTCTGGAAATATTTTCCTCAAATAGTGTGCTCCCTAAGTACATCACGAAATTTAGCTCTTTGTATTTTATATTATGGTCAGCTGTATACAGGTCATATCACCTCTCTGAGGATAAGGGCTGTTTTCCTCATTCTGACATGTCTTACACATTATGGGCTCATTAATGTTGACTTAAACAGGGCCTGTTTATAAAATGATCAAAGCCTATTAAAGCAAATAACATTCCCAAGAAATGGACAGAGGAAGGATAATTAATGCAAAAATGAGTCCTTGGGAAATCCCTGGCGGTCCAGTGGTTAGGACTCTGTGCTTTCACTGCCAAGGGCGTGGGTTCAAATCCTGGTCGGGGAACTAAGATCCGACAAGCTGTGCAGTGTGGCCAGAAATTAAACAAACAAACAAATAAATACATTTTAAAAATGAGTCCTTTATTTTTGAAACTGTATTTACACAATTGTGGTAAATAAGTAACACTAAATGACATTCTTTCAAATGAAACCTATTAGCTAATCTAGATTACTTAAATAAAAAATATTGATACTACTAGAGGATACGGTTGGATTTAGATGACATAGTCAAGGTCTTATTCAGAAAGAACCAATATGGGACTTCCCTGGTGGCACAGTGGTTAAGAATCCACCTGCCAATGCAGGGTACATGGGTTCAAGCCCTGGTCCAGGAAGATCCCACATGCCAAGGAGCAACTAAGCCTATGTGCCACAACTACTGAGCCTGCGCTCTAGAGCCCGTGAGCCACAACTACTGAGCCTGCATGCCTAGAGCCGGTGCTCGGCAACAAGAGAAGCCACCGCAATGAGAAGCCCGCGCACCTCAACGAAGATTAGCCCCCGCTCTCCCAACGAGAGAAAGCCCGCGCGTGGTAACAAAGACCCAACGCAGCCAAAAATCAATTAATTTTTTAAAAAGTTATTAAAAGAAAAGAACTAATAGTAGGAACAAAAGTCATATAGAAGCATACGGTTTACATAATATATATAGTCAGGTCCTCATTCAAATGGAAGCAATACACACTGAAAATAATAGCCCTAAGGAAACACAGTATCACTTCATTATTGGTTTGGTCAGTGCCTAATACAATAGTTTAGGGCTTTGGTAAAGCTGGGTTCAATATGTGGTGTAGGTTTGAGACACAGGCAGACCTTCCTATCTTTTTCTAAGTTTTAAACTAATTTTAGGATTTCAGAATCTTCTGAAATGCATAGTAGACCAGTAAACATTAGGGCTGAATAAACAACTACATGGAAAATATAAAGCATATATGATATTTTAAAAGTCATATGGCCCAATAAAAGTACAAGATTGATCAAATGAGAAACTTCTCAATGAAGAGGGCAGCAACAGAAGAAAGAAAAGGCATTCTCCCTCAAATATCACTGTAATTTTCACCTTAAAGTCAATATGTAAACAATCCCAACTGTTTTATTTACACAGATTTTAAATATGTGACAGACACTGGCAAACCAGCTCATAAATGGGAAAGAGAAGAACCACAAGATTTCAAGCCACATTAAACAGTATATAAACATCTGAGTGCAACAAATTCTGACATTTTCAACACTGATTTTCCATTCCAGTCACTTGGAATGCAATGCCAGGTAAATAGAAGAGAGTGGGAAAATCATGGACTAAAAAGTAGTAAGAAATGAGGATGGTGTTCCTTCTACACCCTAAGCATTTCTCACTAAAAAATATGAAAGGTCAGTTCCAGGAGTGGAGAACTAAGTGCAAACAACTACAAGTTAGAATATAAAACCCTCTGGCTCTTCTCAGCAATCTATGATGTCTTAAGCATAATATATAGGGCAGACAGACAATCAGTGTCTTCCAAAGTTCACAGTATAATAAGTTAATGAACAAAATAAATCAAATACCATGTTATCTACCCTATCCACATCTTAATTCTCCATTGAATTTAAATGCTTTATAGCTACTACAATACCACGTGGGCAGTTACCTATCAAATCATACCTGGTGTCAAAAAGGGGGAACATATGCAACTCAAAGTTTTCTAAGCCAGACGAGTGTCTTCCCTGAGAGAAGACAAATTATCAGCCTAGAGAAGAGTTATGACTGCAAAAGCATTGAGTAATGAGTGCAAAATTAAAAATGTTGAAAACCTGAATTCTTTCTCCCTCAGATCAGTAACAAGGTAAGAATGCCCACTTTCACCATTAAGTGGATTAACAAAATTAAACATGTATAGGGTACATAAAATGCAGTATTTGATTGGCTTTGTCCATTAACTTATGAATACCCATTCTTATCATTAAGTGAACTGAGAAAGGTTAATGTAGATAAGTTGTTGATAAATAAAATGTAGTATTTGATTGGCTTTGTTCATAAGTTTATTACAAAGTGAACTTTGGACACATGGGTAACCTGCCTGCCCCACACATGATGCTTAAGTCAATATACTTAGCTAAGGAAAAAACAAAGGATAGAGATTGGAAGCTAAATTATGCCTGATTGCATTTATATGACTGTTTACATAGAAAATCCTAGAGAAACTACAAAACAACTACTATTGCTAATAAATAAATTTAACATGGTGAGAGACTACAAGGTAATTATATAAAAAGCAACATTATTTATATAAACATATACATATAAATGTCAAGAACAATCAGAAAATTTGAAAAAAATTTCATTTCAGTGGTGCCAAAAAACATAAAATACCTAAAAGTAAATCTAATAAAAGCTATCCGAGACTGCTACACTAAAAACTATTTTGCTGAGAGAAATCAAAGACAACCTAAATAAAAGGAAAGAAATACCATTTTCATGGATTAGAAAATTCAGTATTTTTATGATGACATTTCTCCCCAGATTGATTTATAGATTCAGCACAACCCCAATCAGAATCACAACAGGCTATTTTGCAGATATTGGCAAGCTAATTCTGAAGTTCATATAGAAATGCAAAAGATTTAGAATAACCAAAGCAAATTTCTAGCAGAACAAAGTAGAAGATGTACTTTACCTAATTTCAAGACTTAACATAAAGCTACAGTAATCAAAACAGTTTGGAATTAATATAAAGATAGACATATACATCAATGAAACAGAATAGAGTCTAAAAATAGACCAACACACTGGAAGTCAGTTGATTTCCAACAAAGGTGCTAGTCTATTCAACAGAAGAAAAGTCTTCAATAAATGGTGTTGACTCAAATGAATTATCTGTTTGGAAAAGATAAAAACCAACTTTTACCTCACATCATACATAAAAACTGACTCAACATAGATCACGGACATGAATATAACATCTAAAATTATAAAAATTTAGAAGAAAACACAGGAGAAAATCTTTGGAACCTTAGAGCAGGCAGTTTTCTCAGAACAACAATAAAAAAAAACCCCACAAATCATAAAAGTATAAAAATTGATAATCTGTGCCTCATTAAAATTAAAAATGTTTGCTTTTCAAAAAATGACATTAAGAAAATGAAAAAGAAGCCACAGAATGGAGAAAATATTTGGAAGACACACACACACAAAAAAAACTTATACAGATTATATTTTTTAAAAAACTCTTACAACTCAATAATAAGACAAGCAAATTTAAAAGTAGGCAAAAGATTTAAACAGCTACCTCTTGAGAGAAGACATACAAATGACCAATGAAAAATGGCAGAAGAAAACATTTGGGGGCGACGGAAATATTCCTTATCTTGACTGTGATGAGAGTTTCAAGGAAGTATGCTAAAACATCAAATTATATAAATATGTACAATTTATTGCTCTTCAATTATACCTTAAAGCTACAACAGATAAAGGTGGAGAGACTTTTTAAATGTTAAAATTGATGGTAATTGGCATGATTTATTCTATTTCCCTAAAATCTTTACATGTTACGGTAGTACTCATTCCATGGAGAATGATATATCCTGTGGGTAGAAAAAAGTATGACAAATATATAAACTATTACTTGAGGAGGGATTATTGCTACATTTCAGCCAAACCTTATTATTTATTCTAAGAGAAATTAGCAAATACACACAAATAGAAAAATAACCTAAATATCACAAGTATTTAGCTTTGACTATAATTATAACTGCTATTGAAGAATTCATAAGACTGTCAACCAGAAAAATAGCTCTAAATATTGAAATTTCAAGCAGTCATATACTTTCTTAATACATTAGAAATAATTAGATTTCTAATCCTACTACTCAAGTCAACTGAGCAATATATACACACATGAAGAGAGCAAAAAAGAAACTTAAGCTGAACTTCAATGAGTGTCTAATAACTTACGTAGATTTTAGAGAGCTGGGGAGTAGATATGGACATGTGGTATTTCATGCAAAAGCTTTAAAACTAATGACCTTTATTGAATCAGCAGACCTACAGTTTCCTATCATTCCTTCATTCATTCACATAATAAAAATTTATTAAATGCCTCAAACATATCAGATTCTGTGTTTGACAGAAGCGATGCCAAAAGGCAGTAGAATATATGGTTAAGACAACTGACACTGGAGCCAGAATGCCTGAGCTTAAATTTTAACTCTGACATTTATTCTATGTAACACCTAGGGCAAGGTACTTAACCTCCAGGTGTGCAGCGAAAGGTTAACTCAGAAGGCTTGGGATGTCCAAAATCTGTATATTCTATAGAAAGGACTGGCCCTTGACTGGCTTCTGGGAGATAACCTATAGGTCCTTGGAATATCATGCCTGATAATAGTATCTCCATACACCTGAGGCCTTGGGCCATGCCATACAGTTTATACTAACCATATGATTTATGGTGAATGCATGTTTTTATTCACCTGGATCCTGTGGCATGCTGTATCAGTTTGATCTCTGCGGGGGCTGGAGATTGAGTTGGTCATGGGGGCACTCCATGCCTATGTGACTGACACTCTAAAAACACTCAGGACACCAAGGCTCAGGGGAGTGTCCTTGGTTGCTAACACTTTGCACTTGTTGTCACACACTGTTGCTGGGAGAATTAAGCACTTTCTGTATGACTTTTGAGAGAGGACAAGTGGAAGCTAATACCTAGTCTCTCGTGGACTCAGCCCTATGTGCTTTTTCCATTTGCTGTTTTTAATCTGTATCCTTTCACTGTAGTAGACTGAAACTGTGAATTTAATAGCTTTTCTGAGTTCTGGGAGTACTTCCAGCAAATCATCAAACCTAAGGGCGGTCCTGGAGACCCTCAATACTGTAACCTTGTCTCCACATCTAAAAAATGCACTTAACATTACTACCTACTTAAAGGATAGCTGTGGGGATCAAATGAACTAATGTATTTTTTTAAAATAAATTTTTTTATTTTATTTATTTTTATTTTTGGCTGTGCTGGGTCTTCGTTGCTGCGCACAGGCTTTCTCTAGTTGCAATGAGCGGGGGCTACTCTTCGTTGCGGTGCACGGGCTCCTCATTGCAGTGGCTTCTCTTGTTGCGGAGCACGGGCTCTAGGCGTGCAGGCTTCAGTAGTTGCAGCACGCGGGCTCAGTAGTTGTGGCTCGCGGGCTCTAGAGCACAGGCTCAGTAGTTGTGGCGCATGGGCTTAGTTGCTCCGCGGCATGTGGGATCTTCCTGGACCAGGGCTCGAACCCGTGTCCCCTGCATTGGCAGGCGGATTCTTAACCACTGCGCCACCAGGGAAGCCCTGAACTAATGTATTTTATGTTCTTAGAACAATACCTGGCATATAATGTTTGCTGCTTCTCATGCTGTTACAAAAATAAATGGTCCTAGCAACTGAATAGCTTGGTCCAGTGAGAGAGGCCATTAACTAATAAAATTGCAAGTGCTAAAACATTACGCATAATGTACCAAAGGAACAAGGAGCATCACTTCCTTCTTTCGGATCCCCAACACTGTTGTCTTAATTTAGGTCCCCATTATCACTCATTTTCTAACTTAGAATATCCTCTTAACAATATAATCCTTACAGGATTCGCTGACATCACCATAACCACTGCCACCACCAGTCCCACCACTGCCTGACCCAACTGTATATTCCTTTAACCTGATTCCACAGTCTTAGAATCCATTCCCACACACAATTCCCTGATTTCTATTGATATAAACTGACGAAAATCACACACATCTTCGTGCAAACTTTTTACCTCACCCTCTGGGGTCTGTTTGGACTCAAGTTTGGTTATAGGTCTAGAAGCAAGGGAAGGTGGTTGGAATAAGAAAAGAGGAAGATCAGCAATCCATTGTGGGCAACTCATGGGAGGCCATTACAGGTTCTTTAGACCAGGGGAGACAGGTCTCCTGGGAAGGAGTAGAAGGGTTGCTTCTATTGGCAAAGAAGGTTCAAGAGAATTTAGAGATCCAAGGTGTCTAGCTTCACCAGAAACTGCCTATATGTACCCATCCCAATTCTCAAGGTCCCAATCCTTCCTTTAGGATTGCGAATTCAAGTTGTGCTGTAATTCGGTCAACCACGTGATTTGTTTTACAGAAACCTAAGTACTGCAACTACTTTTAGGGCAGCAGTAGAAACCAACTGGTACCTGGAAGTGGAATGCTGCCATACCAAAAAGCTCAAGAATGGCTTGAGGAACCAGGCAGAGGGCTCTGAAAAGAGTGTTAGAGAAAGCCTACAGCAGCCCGAAGAATCTGTTAATAGACGCCCCATGGTCTTTGATAAGGCTGTGGGTGAGGACCTGCAAGAAAGCAAAGTAAGTTATTGGAAACTCGAGGAAGGGGTTGTTATGTAGTGGCAGCAATTTCAGTATCCCATGGAATTATATGGAAAGTAGAAAATGTACCTCATGAAGTGGTTGATCTAACAAGGAGATTTCCAACTAGAGTGCTGAATGTGCCACCTGGTTCTTTTTGCTGCTAACAGTAAAACATGAGAAGCCAGAAATAAACTAATAAAAGGACTGTTAAACAAAGAGGAGCCACGACTTTCTCTGTAAAAGATACTGTCAAGGGAATGAAAAAAGCCAGAGACTGAGAGAAAATATTTTCAAAGACATATCTAATAAAGGTATCTTATTCAATATATATGAAGAACTCTTAAAACTCAACAATAAGAAAACAACCCAATTAAAAAATGGGCAAAAGACCTGAACAGACACCTCACCAAAGAAGATATACAGATGGAAAATAAGCTTACAAAAAGATGTTCAACATCATGTCATTAAGGAATTGCATATTAAAACAACAATGGGATACCACTACACACCTATCTGAATGGCTAAAATCCTTAACACTGACAACACCAAATGCTGGCAAGGATATGGAGCAACAAGAACTCTCATTCATTGTTGGTGAGAATGCAAAATGATACAGCTATGTTGGAAGACAATTTGGCAGTTTCTTCCAAAATTGAACATATTCTCACCATATGATCCAGGATCATGCTCCTTGGTACTTACCCAAATTAGCTGACAACTTATGTCCACACAAAAATCTGCATACAGATATTAATAGCAACTTTATTCATTACTGCCAAGCTTAGAAACAACAAAGGTGTCCTTCAGTAGGTGAATGAATAAATCAATTGTGGTACATCCATACAAAAGAATATTATTCAGCAGCACTCAAAAAAAAAAAAAGCTATCAAGCCATGAAAAGACAGGGAGGAAACTTAAAAGTATATTACTAAGTGAAAGAAGCCAACCAGCAAAGGCCTGCATACTGTACGATTCCAACTATATGATATTCTGGAAAAGGGAAAACTATGGAGACTAAAAAGATCAGTGGTTGCCAGGGGTTACGGAGGAAGGATGGCTGAATATGCATAATAGAGAGGATTTTTTAGGGAAGTGAAACTAATCTGTATGATGCTAGGATGTTTTCAATGATAAAATGGAGTCATCTAGTTTCTTAGAAGTACTTGCAGTGTTCCTAATGCAGATTAAATTTCACCATTAAATCACTCACACTGTTTCAAAATAATGAAATATTACCTATAAACAATAATACTCTTACAATTACCTGTGAAATACATTAGCATGAATTGATTTTATCATATTAGTCACCTAGAAAAAAGTAGGAAAAGACCCTAAAAGAACAGGCTACAGATCAAAAATGCTTTGATGGTGGACGAAAGAGGTCCAAAATGGTCTCCAGTAAAACCAACTTTGTTGGATCCTAGAACCAAACCTAGAGCCATCCTGTATAAAGTTCAGGCCAGAATCCAACCTACAGGAAAGACCCTACCACCTATCATTTTTCATTCCATTTTTCCTTCTTCCTTTCTTCTACTTCCATGTACCAACTTTTTTGCTCAATCACTTTAGATGGTATATAATCTAAAAGTCCTCTTTGAGGCCTTTCCTTCTTTCAAGTTTTTGAACAATTTCAGATGATTCAACTTTAAAGTGGGTCTATGGGAAACTGAGTTCATCGAACTCTTAACATTCTTCCACTAGAGCACACGGAACCCAACCGCTGATTAAGAAAAAGAAAAGATCAGTCATGAACTGGTGTATTAGTCTGCTCCAGCTGCCATAACAAAATACTGGGGTGGCTCACACAACAGAACTTTATTTTCTCACAGTTCTGAAGGCTAGAAATCTCAGATCAAGGTCTGGCAGGGTTGGATTTTGGTGAGAACTTTCTTCTTGGCTTTTAGACAGTCACCTTGTTGCTGTGTCCTAACATGACAGACAGGGAAATCAAGTGAGATCTCAGGTGTCTCTTCATAGAAAGACACCAATCTTATCAGATCAAGGTCCCACCCATATGACCTCATTTAACCTTAATTACTTTTGGGGGGTTAGGGCTTCAACATACGAATTTTGAGAGAATGCAACTGAGTCCACAGCAATTAGAAAGTATCAAGGGATAACATCATGTTTAGGAACATTTGTGTTATAACATTCTTGATACTTTTCCAAACAGCCTCAATCTTAGAAGATAGGGTGCTTCAACATCATCAGTTCACTTGGCCCTGCTTTCAAATGCTAAAGCCATTCTTATCCCTAATCAGAGGAAGGAAGAAGCAGAGAAAGGAGATGTGAAAGGTTTTGGACAACTACACAGTTAGATGGCACAGTCAGCACAAGAGATAACCTCTACTTCTAAGCCAATTACAAGTTCAAAGGACTCCCAAAGCCCTGTCAGGCTTGATAATTCACTAGGAAGACCCAAAGAAGTCACTGAAAACTGTTATACTCATGATTATAGTTTACCACAGGAAAATTAATACAGATTAACATCAAGGAAGGGAAAAAGCATATCGGACAAAGTTCAGGAGAGTACCAAACATAGAGCTGCTGATGTCCTCTCTCTGTGAAGTTATGGACATGTTGTTCTCTTGCTAACTATATGTCATAATATGCATGGACTATTGTCAACCTGGAAAGCTAACAGGAGACATGGTGTTCAGAGTTTTATTGGGGCTCCATTACACAGGCACGACTGAATGACTGCCCACATGGTTGATCTCAGTTTCCAGGTCAACTGATACCAAGGGACCCAAAGCCCCTACCCTAAGTCATATAGTCTCTCTGGCTACGGGCAGCCTCTACCCTAAATCACACTGTTAGACGATGTGACCCAAAGCTCCAAGGAAAACAAAAATACTAGAGATTACCATCCAGAAGCTGAGGGCAAAGGCCAGACCTCTTTTGGGGCAAGGTTAAATCCTTTACCATACAGGAGACAAGAGAAACCAGTCAATAGTTCCTATTGCCTAGAGGCAAGTCCAGGCCCCTTATCAAACTATACAACATTCTCCTCACATCCTCTGCCCCTCCCCCCATGACTTGGTTCCTATCTCTTTCTCCAACTCCATCTCTCATTACAATCAAAATTTCTGCTCTAGTAGTTGCAAATTCCTTTTAGTGTTTTACAAATACCAGACTGCTGAGAGCTATTTCTTCTGTCTAGAAACCCTTTCCACTTTATTTATTTTTTTAAATCTCTTAGATTTATCACTTTAAATTTATGTATTTATTTATGTATTTTTGGCTGTGTTGAGTCTTCGTTTCTGTGTGCGGGCTTTCTCTAGTTGCGACAAGCGGGGGCCACTCTTCATCGCGGTGCACGGGCCTCTCACTTTCGCGGCCTCTCTTGTTGCGGAGCACAGGCTCCAGACGCGCAGGCTCAGTAGTTGTGGCTCACAGGCCTAGTTGCTCCACGGCATGTGGGATCTTCCCAGACCAGGGCTCGAACCCGTGCCCCCTGCATTGGCAGGCAGATTCTCAACCACTGCGCCACCAGGGAAGCCCATCCACTTTATTTTTAAATGACTCATCCTTAAGTTTTCAACTTAGGTATCATTTTCTCCACAAAGCCTTTCAATAACCCCAGGTAAGGCATTGTGCCTCTCCCATACCATCCTATACATACTTCTATCATAATACAAAAAATTTTGCTGAAGTCTTGTCTTTATAGCAGACACCCCAACCAGCACATAAGATCCTCAAGTATGGGGTCCAGACTGCCTTATGACTAGGTATCCATCTTTTACTGATTCAGATAACTGAGACCCTGCCTAACTATTGTCTTGTTTTCCTTGCCTCATATTTCAGTTCATGTAGATCTTGGGCCCTTCCCTGTTCCTTTATCCCTCCCTTCTCCCCATCTCTTTCGAGACCAGTGCCCAATCCCCATTCAGCTAACACTTGTTGACAAACCCCCTTTCTTTTCTGCCAATACTTCCTTTACCTCCTGATCTGATCCTTCCTCTCCTCTCTGCCACCCAACCAATTCCTGGATATTACCATTTAAGATAAATACTCCAACTACATTAAAGAGTATTAAACCAAATGGACCAAGATGATTGATTAATTCCCGAACTACTTGAGTTAGTAACAGAGTCATTTCCATAGTACAGACAAAAACGATGATATCAAGAAGAATGGGGTAATTCAAATCAAGAGAGCATCTCACCTATCAATTAATCAAACTTTTCAACTTCTTAAACTGCATCACCTCGAGTTATAATCTTGGTCACAATTCTAGCTTGTTCCATGTTCTAAACAAAGCACACAAAACTAAGCTATGCTTTGTAAATGAAAAGGGTATCACACTCCTTCATTACCTTGGATATTAACTCCAAATTCTTTTTTAAATAGAGATACTGTGTCTGTTGAGCCACATATAGTATCTTTCATGTTGCTTTCTTATACCTATCACAGATAATGGCAATGTGATTAGCAGGGGATAGGAATAGTAGCCACATCCCACAGCCATTGGCAGTTACAATGTTGGGTATTAGTTGCTATCATTCCCTTAATTAGCTATTAAAGGGCCTTACAAGGCCCAAATCCACAATCTTAGTCTTATTAGCACCTCTCTAACCTCTGAGCAAATCAACCCTAAGTATATTATCAACCTAGACCACACTTAAAATATTCAATCTGCTATAAAGAAATGGAAACAAACATACAATAAATGCTTTGCTTCAATGATCTGTCTTCACAGTGATGTTTTTCCCTACAGTAAAAATTATCTCTGTTATCTATACTGCAGTATCTATATTGCAAAAATGAACTGTTCTCAAAAAAAAGGAGACAAGAATACAATATCAGAGAAAGCAGCACAGCACTGTTACCTCTAAATTATCTTTAACTTAGCTGTAAAATGTTAAGCAAGTCAGTCATCTGCTACCTCATCTGTAGCAAATTAATCAATTTTAATTTGTCAAAGAGTGATAAGCAAAAATGTGGTACAATTTTTCATTCATTACTTTAAATCAAAGCAAAGTAATCAACTTAAATAAGCTTTATAACTGAAACAGTTAGCTAAATGCAGTACCCAAAGAGTACTTAATAAACAATAGGGTACAAAACATTCAATAGTTTAAAAAAAAAAAAAAAAGATGTGTTACCTTGCACTAATGGGTCATCAGCCATTCTGAATAAAAAAATTCCTTCCTCTCTTCCTCAGATAATGTAAAAAATTTTTTCTTAACAATGCTGAACATTGTTAAATTACACATTACTCATTAAATTACTCAAACCTCATTACTCTATGGTTGGAAATGATGTGATACATGGTCTGAACAACTTAGTTTACTTCTGTAGGACTGTATACACTGCACACCCTCCAAATACTAACTGCTGAACCAGATGAACCGACATATGTTACTTGGTATACAGTAGGTCTTACTGAATCACTTAAGGCCAGGTGGCTGACTTCAGAACCACATGCTGAGATACAGCCGGTGATTTGCACTTTCACCCTGTCCCCCATCCCATTCCAATCTGTAGAGCTATATTACTCTGTCACTTTGTTGCCAGGTCCCCCTCTTCTGCTGTCAGTTCTGGTGCTTACGGTCCATTACTGTTACTGATCTCCTTTGCCATTCTCCATCTAGCTACATCCAACTGCTAACACTTCTTTTTCTGTTTCTTCATCATTTTTCTCTCTTTTCCTGCTCTTCTCAGCTACCAGAAAAAAAGAGATCTACTTCACAGCCACAGTCAGCCAAATGATACACTCCTTTCCTTCTAAATAAAAAGAAAAAAGAATCAAAGCAGGTGGGGATGATCTTTGGCTTTTCAGAACTCTTTTCATCACAGTCTGATACCCAGAGGTTCATTCATTGTTACAAAAGATGCTTTATGGTTTCTTTTACTTCTAAGTTTGGAGTTACTGCAGATACTTGGTCTATAGACAATTTAAGTTTTTACAACTACAGTATTTTAGGGTTAAAAAAGTAACAGAAGACAAGGTGGCTGCTTTCTCAACCCTTAAAAAATTTACTCAAAAAAACCTGCAAAATTTTCTATTAAGATCAGACCTTAAGGGGAGTTCCTTGGTGGTCTAGTGGTTAGGATTCTGGGCTTCCACTGCCATGGCCCAGGTTCAATCCCTGGGAACTGAGATCCCACAAGCCATGTGGCACAGCCAAAAAAAAAAAAAAAAAAAAAAATCAGATCTTAAATGAATAGTGCTCCAAAGAAGATATACATATGGCCAAAAAGCATTATGAAAAGATGCTTAATATCACCAACCAGTAGGGAAGTCAAAACCACTGAGATACTACTTCACACCCATTAGGATGGCTATTATTAAAAACAAAAAATAAGAGAGAAAATGTGCTTGGTGAGGACGTGGAGAAGTGTTGGTGACGATGCAGAGAAAATGGAGCCTCCATGCATTGCCAGTAGGAATGTAAAATAGTGTAGCCATTGTTGTTAATAATATGTCAATACTTAAAAAAGTAAACATAGAATTAACACATGATCCAGCACTTCCACTTCTGGGTATATAACCAAAAGAAATTAAAGCAGAAGACTCAAACAGATATCTGCACACTCATGTTCATAGCAGCATTATTCAAAATAGCCCAAAGGTGGAAGCAACCCCAGCATTCACAGACAAATGAATGGATAAACAAATTGTAGTCTATATATACAATGGAATATTATTCAGTCTTAAAAAGGAAGAACAGGGGCTTCCCTGGTGGCGCAGTGGTTGAGAATCCGCCTGCCAGTGCAGGGGACACGGGTTCGAGCCCTGGTCTGGGAAGATCTCACATGCCGCGGAGCAACTGGGCCCGTGAGCCACAATTACTGAGCCTGCGCGTCTGGAGCCTGTGCTCCGCAACAAGAGAGGCCGCGATAGTGAGAGGCCTGCGCACCGCGATGAAGAGTGGCCCCCACTTGCCGCAACTAGAGAAAGCCCTCGCACAGAAACGAAGACACACAACACAGCCATAAATAAATAAATAACTAAATAAATAAAATTTAAAAAAAAAAATCAACCTTCTGGGGTCATCAGTAGACTATCCAGAAAGAAGTCGCCGGGTTCCTCCCTGTCCTGATGCGCCCTTGCTCCTCGCTTGACCTTAGTCTGATGTCCCCTCCCTCACACGCCCTTTTCCTCTCCAAAAAAAAAAAAAGGAAGAACATTTTAACATATGCTACAACATACATGAACCTTGAAGACACTATGCTAAGCAAAATAAGCCAGTGACAAAAGGACAAATGTCGTTATGATTCCACTTATATGAGGTATCTAGAGCAGAAACAGAAAATTCATAGAGAAAGTAGACTAGTGGTCGCCCAGTGCTGAGGAGAGAGGGGAATGGGGAGTTAATGTTTAATGGGTACGGAGTTTCAGTTGGGAAAGATGAAAAGATCTGGAAATGGATGGTAGTGACAGCTGCATAACAATGTGAATGTACTTAATTCCACTGAAATGTACACTTAAAAATGGTTAAAATGACTAATTTTGTTATGTATATTTTACCACAATTTAAAGAAAAAGGAATGAAAAGTAAAGTTGACATAAGTTAGCTTATTTCACTTGCTACTTAGTTATCCACGGCCACTGTACAAACACAATCTGACCCTAAAACAGACAGCTCAAGTTATGTTCAACTGAGTAAATAGTGCTTAATTTTGTTTGCACTAATGAAAAGCTTGGAAACATCTCTACATATCTGAAGACATCAGATTATCCTCATAGAGGTCTGCCTGGGAAAGCTGAGAAAAACAGGCTGTCAATAAAAAAGATCTCTCAGGCTCACACAAAACACTGAGTAAATATTCTTGAGATTTTTAAACACTGACGCCTCCATGCCTATATCCTTGCTATTCCAAGATACACCAAATACATTCCTGCCTCAGGGCCTTTTCCTAGCCTAAAACACATACCCACATACCTGCAGAGCTCACTCTCTGATTTCATTCAGATCTCTACTCAAAAGTCCTCTTATCAGAGAGGCAGGTTTTGACCGCCCTATTTAAAACAGCATCCGCCATCATTCTCTCTCCCCTCAACGTGCTTTATTTTTCTTCATAGCCCTTATCACTACCTGATATATCTACTTGCTAACTGTCCTTCTCTATCCGCTACAGTGTAAATTTCAGAACAAAGACCGCCCATTTTGTTCACTATTGGAAGCCCAGCAATTATAATACCACCTGACACACTGAAGATGGCCCATAAATACCTGTTAATGGAATGAGTGGGTGCATGGTTACGGTGTCATAGGTCATGCTGCCCTCTTGGCGTTGGTGCTATTCTACCATTTACCAGCTTCACAACAGCCACTGCTTCTAAGCCATCCAGAGCATTCCCGGTTTAGGCTTAAGTGGAAGGAACACTTAAAGAGTCAGATAGAAGCCTGGTACCAGTATGTCAAAAAACTGCTCCCTGGCTTATTTTCTAAATACATCAAATGAATACAGTATATCTGTCCCTCACAATGAGGGATAAAAAACAAGCACGAAGAATACACCTCTAACACCGCTTTAAGACAAAAAGATACAGTGGATTGCATCACATTTCACCTGTTTTGATAAACGGTACAAGGCACTCGCTAGCCTGAAAACCAAAGGATTTTCCCTCTGCAACTTTTCAGAGGATTTGGGGAAACAGACAAAGGCAACAAGACTGTCAATAAATATAGCCAGACATTAAGTAACCAATTACTTGGCATAACAAATACACACTCTGGAGCACTAGAAGAATATGTTAAATCTCTGGATGAGGGAAAGAGAAGACTGCCTCCAAAATATACCTAACTTGATTTCAAAGTCAAAAGTATTCAATTAAGAATTCATCCCAGTGAAATGTCCCACCAGCGCCCATGCATGTTACAAGTTTGGGGAGCATTTTATAACTGCACTTTAATCTTCTGTCTACAGCGAATGTCTTCTGGTAAAGGTTTGGCAGGTGATGATCATTTTCGTAGAAAAATCTTCAACCAGAGAACCACCAAACCTCCCCACCTGAGAAAGCTTAGAAAGGCCCATTACGCTACAGTCTCCAGGCTCCCAGAACCCCAAACGTCCAAGAGTAAGGAGACTCATCTAGGGAACACACGTGTCTTGCCCCGCCTCGGAAGTGGAAATGGCAGGTGTAAGCTGCCCATCAGCGGGGTCCTGGACACAGGGCAGAAGTGTCCGCAGGAAACGCGGCGCCAGCGACCCCCGCCCGAGACGAACCAAGGCCAGCCTCTTCCTCTGATTCCGGCCCAGGCCTGCCCCCCCCGGAGCTCACAACCCGGCAAACGCAGGTCCTACCTGAGCTCTGCCCCCAGCTACAGGGCTGTGGGGGGAGGCGGGAGGAGGCGTGGCCTTCCAGCTCGCCAGCCGAACTCCCTCGTGCGGTTGTTACGACTTTCCCTCTCCGGATCCGCGCCCCGAACAAGTTCCAGTTGCACTTCCGGGGTCCGCAGGAGACTGAAACGTCATTGCGCACACGGCGGCGGCGGCCGCGACAAGCCGGAAGGAGGCGGGGCGTGGTCGCTGGGTTGGTGCTTGTGGCGGTAGGTGGGCAGGGAGAGAGAGGCGTGCGGGAGGGAAGGATTATCCTGTTATATCCTTGTGGGCTCTCTTCGCCTTTCCTTCGCCCTTTCTTCTGAAGTAAGGGACACCCCTTACTGGGTAACTTCAGAGTATGGGGCCACCGTGAAGCCTCGTTCTCCAAGCGGAGTTTAAAAACTGTTGGGAGAGTGCCCATGCCACTAATTGCCCACTCTCCCACACATGGTTTATCCCGCTTCACCTGGTCCCTTCAACGCCAGAAAAGACAGGGGGTGGAAAAGTCTAGATTTAGAAGATTAAATTTACCTGTAAATTATGACTTACGTGAAGTAGGTACTCATTTTCTTATCTCCTGACTGCTAATAGGATAGATTGGAAACAGCTGTGTAAAGCTAGGATCACATCACTAACAGTGGGTTGGATCTAAACTCAGCCTTTACGGTAAAAATCCCTGAGAGTAAAAATTACTCATGAATATCCCCTAAGTGGCCCACAAAGTGCAGGATACGTGATGTTAAGTATAAACTCTAGGTCTTTAATTCTTATGCACACTTGAATGTGCGACCTCTTAGCTAGTTTATATGTTTTCATGAAAAGGGAGTTTGTAGATATCTGGGCATTTAAACAATCCTGATAAATCCGAGGGGCAACACTTTGTTTTCATCTTGCTTAACCATTCACCAGCATTTGACACAGTTCATCACATCCTCCTTTTTGAAACTTGAAACGCTTTCTTCATTTGACTTTTGTGAACTCACAGAGCTCTTTTGATTCTTCTTTGCTAGACTCTGCCTCATTTCTTAGTGTGTCCCAGCTCTCTTGCCCTCTTTAGCGACCTTTATTCCCCAGGTAATCTCATTCTTTCCTTCACTGTCTTTTATATAGCATCACTATGCTGATGGCTTCCAAATATCCATTTACAGCCATGATTTCTTTGATTTCTATGCTAACGTATCTAACTTCTTAGTCAACATATCTACTAGGATATTTAACATGCATTTCAAACTATTTTCTGTCTCCAAAACCTGTTTCCCTCTTCCTGTTGCATATCTTTACATCTCAGTAAATGGCATATTGATTCTTAGAATTGTTCAGGTCATAGTTTGATTCTTCTTTCTCTCAAGTTTCACATCCAGTCAGTCCCTCAGCAAAATCTATCAGCTCTTTTCAAAAGGTATCCTAAATCTAACCAATTCTCACCACCTCTACAACTACTATGCTAGTCCTCACTGGATGCTCTAATTGTTTCTTAATTGTTCTACGTGCTTCTGTTCTTACTTCTCTACAATCTAGTCTCCACTTGTAATAGATGAATTGCCAGAAGCTCTCTGTGGACTACTTTAGGCATTAAAACTCATGGACTAATTTGAGAATTAAAACTCCAAGTGGTTCCATTGCTTGGGGGGGGGGGCACACTTTTATGACTGCTACCTCCAGCAGACCTACCAGCTTCTCACTTTGAAAATCAGATAAAAATTCTCTTTTGACAGTGAGAGAAGAAAAGTGAGCATTTTGAAATATACCCAGAGCTCTCTATTTTCCTTAATAAAATCTGCCTTTAAGGGAAACTATTTTACCAGAGCCTAACCAACTGGGGGGTTACCAACCTAGTGGAATGAAAATACTCAACTCCAGGCCACTCTAGCCTTTGAAGTGGAAGGAAAGTGAACAACATGCAGAAACAAGGGGACAGTAAGCAGAGAGATGAAACCATTGAGAAGGAATCAAAAGGACATGCTGGAAATCCAAAACACAGGAACTGAAATGAAAAACACCTTTGGTAGGCACATAAGTAGACTGGACACAACCAAGGAAGGAATCTAGATTGAGGTTATGTCAATAGAAACTTCCAAAACTGAAAAGAAAAAAGAATGAAAAAGATGAAACAGAATATCCAAGAAAAGTGGGAAAATTACAAAAAGTTTAGCATATGCATAATGGGAATGCTAGAAGGAGAAGAGAGAAAAGGAACAAAGGAACTATTTGAAGTAAGGACAGAATTTTCCAAAATTAATGACAGATTAAAACCCACAGATCCAGGAAGCTTAGAGGACTCTAAACTGGATAAATACTAAAAAAATTACACTTGGGCATATATAATCAAACAGCAGAAAATGAAAGGCTATGAGAAAATCTTGAAAGAGGTCAGAGGGGAGAAAACAACCAATGTTGCCTACAGAGAAAAAATAAGATATGAATTACATTGAACTTTTCTTCAGAAACTATGCAAAAAGAAAATGGAATGATATATTTAAAGTCTTGAAGACCTAGAATTTGATATCCAGTGAAATTATCCTTAGAAAATAGAGGAAAAATAGTCTTTCTCAGACAAACAAAAATTGAGGGAAATTGTCACCAGTGGACTTGCCCTGCAAGAAATGTTAAAAAGTTCTTCAAAGAGATAGAAATGTTATACATCAGAAATTTGGATCTACATGAAGAAAGAGTTTTTGAGAAGGAATAAATGAAGGTAAAATATTTTTTTAAACTTTTCTTAATTGATGTAACAGATAACACTGTTCAAAATAATACCAACATTGTGTTCTTTGATTATAGCTTATGGGTAATTGAGATGAATGAGAGCAGTGTTATAAAGGACAGGAGGGAGAAATTGAAAATACTTTGTACTTTCACTACCCATGAAGCATTATAGTGTTATTTGAAAGTGGACTTAGTTAAGTTGTAAATGTATATTGCAAATTCTAAGGCAACCATTTTAGAACATCCAAAAAAAAAAAGTTTTAATTGGTGTCTTAAGAGAGGATGGAAACTGGAATCATATAAAATGTTCGATTAAAATCAGAGAAGGCAAAAAAAGTGTGGAAGACCAAAAAAAAAGAAGAAGAAAGAATGAATGAAGAGAAGCAACGAATAGAAAACATTTAAAGTGATTTAGATCATCACTGGATTTTTAAATAACTAAGATTGAGACATTCCAAAATTATCCTAATGTAAACAGAAAAGCCATAATGCATGCCTAGCTTATAATCTAGGGGTAGGGAAAAAGATCTGACAAAGAGGGTTTAGATTGTAGTATTACAAGAAAAAGTAGGATTTCTGCTTATTTCCCCCACCCCCAAGCACTACATATTCGATATGTCATATTATGACATATATATGTGTGTGTATGTATAGATATATATAAATAAGAGAAACTATGAATTTTAAAACATTATGTCAATTATGTAAAAATCATGTTTTCAAGCTTGAAATGGTACTTCCTCATTGGAATATTAGGACTAATTCTTCAATCTCTTCTTGGTACTTTTATGAACTTTGCCTTCCAGTTTATATCTCAATTCTCAACTCTTTTATTCCTAGTTCTCCACAATTACTTCTTTAAGCACAAAATTTACTCTTAACTCTTCTTCGTTCTAATCCTCTTATACACTGATGTCTGTATTGTGGGCAACCTGATTATTCCCAAATACCCTCAGAAACTTATTCCACCTCCCAATATTCACTGGAACTTGATATATTTAATGTTGAATATGGTCAGTGGGCTTTTAAGATATATTCCCGCATCCTTATAATGAGCTTTCTTTCTTACACATACACACACACACACACACACACACACACTACATTCCTGTGGTAAATCTGAGCTGTGAGTACAACTATATGATGAGTTGTGTGAGTTCTCCTAAGAGAGAGAGAAAAGACAAGTAATAGAGACTGATCCCAAGCTAACTCATTGTTGGAATCATTAGGACTTAAAGAGCTATAATTATATAACTATACTTAATGACTTAAAGGAAAAGAATACTCACATTGAATGAAAATACAGGAATTCTTAGCAGAGACGTAAAATTTATAATAAAGAACCAAATGGAAATTCTATTACAAAACAACAAAATATCTGAAATTTTTAAAAATTCACTTGTTGGGCTTAACAGCATAATGGAGATTGTGAAGATAGAGTCAGTGAACTTGGACATACATAACACAAAAATAGCATACCTGTGCACAAGAAAGTCAAACTTCTGTGAACCAACAATAAAGAGAAAATCTTAAAAGCCGCAGGAATAAAATGACACATTCATATAGGAGAACAGTGATCCAAATGATCAGAACTTGGGTCTTCTCATCAAAAACAGTGGAAGCCAGAAGAGAGTGGATCGTTTTTGAAGTGCTGAAAGAAAAAGACAGTCAATCCAGAATTCTGTATCTAGTGAAATATCCTTCAAGAGTGGTGAAATAAAAAGTTTTAGGTAAAAGGCTTTATCACAAGCAGATCTGCACTACAAGAAATGCTAAAGGAAGGGAAATAAAATCAAATGGCAATTCAAATCTTCAGGAAGAAAGAGCATTAAAAGTAGCAAATATCTCAGTAAATATACATTTTACCTCTTAATTTCATTAAAATACATATAACTGTTTAAAACAAAAATTATAACATTGTCTAGTAAGGCTTATTATATCTTTTGATATAGTACATATGAAAGCTAGCTATACCATAAAGGGCAGGGTGGGGTAAGTAGTGAATGTACCTTTATACTCTATAGAAAGTTAAGGATATATGTTTTAATACTTAGAATAACCACTAAAAGAAATGCAAAGAAATGTAAAAAGCCAATAGATAAATTTAAATGTATAAGAATATTCACAGCAGTTTATTTACAATAGCCCCAAACTATAAATAATCCAGGTGTCCATCAGATAATGGCATAAACAAATTTTTGTATATTCATGCAATAGGCTACTAAACAATGGAAAGGAACAAGCCACTAATACCTGAAACAACATGAATGAACCTCAAAACATTAAGCTGAGTGAAAGAAGCCTTGCACACAAAAAAGGTATGCAGTGTTATAATTTCATTTATATGAAATTCTAGAACGGGCAAAACTAATCTATGGTGGAAAAACTAGATCAAAAACACTAGGTTTGGAAGATACCTGGCTTGTTCAAACAGTTCTAAGGAGGCCAAAGTGGCTGGAAAGAAGAAAACAAGAGTAGTAGAAGAGGAAAGAGGGATGTGTGAATGAGGGATCATGTAGGCTATTGTTAAGACTTTTTACTCTGAATGAAAAGGGGAGTCACTGTAAGTAGAGGCAAGACACTATCTGATTTTAAAAGGGTCTCTATGGCTGCTTTAAGAATTGACTATAAGGGGTCAGTATAGAACTAGGTAGACAGTTTGGGAGACTGTTTTGTTCATCGAGATGAACAGTGATGGTGGCTTGGACTCAATAAGTTTTAGCTCTTAATGTTATTTAAATTCAAGATAGGTTTTTCATCATTGAATTTTTAAAAATATTCAGATATATTTAATTTTCAAGAAATATTTCTTATTTTCTGATTGCTTATTTTACATAGTAGTACGTCCTTTTATGTTTACAATATCATCCGAAAATTCTTTTCTTCTGTTTCCTCAACCATCTCTCTTTCCTCTAAGGTTGGTTATTCTGTTTATTGTCATCCTTGTCTTTGATTGATTTTCTGCGAATATCTGGTGATCCCTGATTTTCTGTTTAGGTCTTTGTAAAATGGGTTATGTTGATTACTTTAGAGGTAACTAGAATGTTTTTCCTTCCAATATTTTATCATGAATATATACAAACATAAAGAAAGTTAAAATAATAGTACAGTGGACACGTGTCCCCACTACCTAGACCCTCCTGTTAACATTTTATTATACTCTACTAGCTTTGTCACATAACTGTTTACATATTCATCTTCTATTGAGCCATTGATTTATCTTTTTTTAAAAAAAAGCATTTCAAAGTAAATCATGGCATTAATTTTTCCTGTAGTTGTGTAAGTGGAGGTTTTCTAAACAGGAGGGAAAAATGAGGCTCTCAGTCAGTAGATAGGGCTTTTCCTAGTCACAATTACCTTAAGGATGTAAGGGTGGAAAATAGAAAGGTAAGCTGAAGTCTCTCACAGTTATTAAACTAAGAAGGGTTTTATTCTTGTGGAGGAGAAATTCCCTCCTGGTCCGTCTTTCTGTCTCCCTCCCCCCAACCCCCAGTCAATTTTGTGCCTTTTTCAGAGGAACAGTGTAACCTCAAGCTTTGCTATGTGATATTTTTCTGCTATATCATTTATTTGTTAAGATGTTAAGATTTAGCTGTTTGTGATTTTTAAAACCCAAATAACAGCAGTTTAAGCAAGATAGAAGTTTATTTCTCACACACATAAGTGTAGGTACCCCAGGACTAGTTTTCCAATCATCAGTGACCCAGGTTTCTACATTTTTGTGGTTCTGTCGAGCTCAATATGTGCCATCTACAGCTGATGAAAGTGGCTGCTCTAACTCTGGACATTATGCTCACCTTCCAGCCAGAAGGAAGAGTCCTTTAAGAATTTCCCAGCCAGAAGTTGCTCACACCATTTTTGTTTATATCTTATATGTCAGTACTTAGACATACAGTCACACATAACTACTAATGACAGATTGAAATTATAATGGAGTAATCACAGTTTGGGCACACAAAATGGAGTCAGGTGGCCATTGAGGATATGGTCTCTGGTCTCTGCATCACTGAGAGCTTGAACTTTCTTTGAAATGTTCCAGGCCCAAGGACACCACCAGCCATATTCAGAACAACACTTGCCAGCTGCAACCTTATCATCTCAAGGTCTCCCTTTGTAACTGTGCAACCATTTCAGACCCCAACCAATCCATGCTTACCAAGCACCCTCACTTCTTGCCAGCTCTAATCATAATTCTTGAAAAACAACTCATATAATTAACTGTGGCCTTGCAACTTTTTGCCTTTATAAGCCTCTCGCATTTTGTAGTCTGGTAGAACACAATTCAAGTGTTTGTTGAATCTGTGTCTCCCAGGCTGCAGTCTTTATTTCAATCAGGTCTCCATTTCTGAAACTTTGGTTAACAGTACCTGCTATTAAGTACTAGGAAATGTGATGTTGATTCAAGGTGACCATGGGCTTCACAAGACAAAAGGGAGAATGGATGTTGCAGGTACAGCTAGCAGTCTTTGTTTTAGACCTCAACATCCATATTATTTCCAGGAAGACATTTCCCAGGCAGATCGCTCACTTTCTATAGGAAGCCATTCTCAGCATGTTAGCCTGAGGCAAAAGATTCCAGCCAAACTGTATCAGAGCCCAAGTTAGTTGTGTCTGTTCAGCTGACCTGTCTTGAACCGGCACTTCCCTCAGTGCTTTTCAAAGTGCTGTGGAATTACTTTAGGGATATTATGAGAAAGCCGATAGATACTGTCTAAATAACCTTCTTAACCTTCATATCTCTTTTATATTTTGGGTTTCCTGGAATAAGAATTCATTGGAAGAAAGCATTACTCTGTGGAAGTTTGAAAGCCGTTATCAGTATTCTCTGCCGATAGCAAAGGCTCTTTAGTTGGCAACTATCAGAGCAAATTCTATCTCTCCACTCTGTGGTCCTAGGCCCACTGTAGCCACCAGGGAACAGTTCAACTGAAATGACCCATCAACTCCATTCCTGTTGTTATTCTTAAAACTTCCTGGCACAGCATCAGATACCTGTATGAAGGAAAAGCTTCTTCAGCCCCTCTCTATTTGGCTTCGAGGTAACCAATTCAGCTTGTAGATTTTATTGCCTAAGGTAAAACATCCTGAGCCTGTGTACCTCTTAACTGTACCAATGCTTACCAGGTTAGAGCTAAAAACAGTATACAGCACAACACAATTCATATGTGCGGTAACTTTATTTTCTATAAATGATCTCATCTTGTTCTATAGCTCTTAATTTTGCTAAGGTAAATTTTACCAGGTAAAGTTAACCTTTTCCAATTAAAAATTTTTCTCTGCTAAATGTTTACTCAATCCAATGAATAAACTTTCCATGAGGAATATAAATCATCTGACAGTTGACCCCCTTTGTACGTCTTAATTCTTGAGATTAGTGTTGGGTGTAGGGGAAACTTATGTGTCCTTATGGATGTGGGGCAAGAAGCCTCTGTCCCTGTGCTGGGTTCTTGTTAGAGCCCAAAGGACATTGAGGTTAAAAAAAAAAGTCATTGAGGTGACTTTTCTCCTCTCCTGTTATTGGGATTCCTACAGTAGGGTACATTGAGGTATGGGCCGGTCTGTCTCATCTGGTATTTTGGCCATTGTCTTAGTGTTCCTCACTACTCTCCAGCAGCACGGCCATTTGCCTCTAGTTATGCAGGACCTTCAATCTGTGGTCTTTGTCTCATGACACCAATCCTGGGACTGAAAAACTCATTGATGGAATGTTTCCAACAATACATTTCAATTGTATTCAAGGTGCATTATGGTTCTTAAAAAGATTAATTCTTTAAGAATATTAAATATTGCCCACTACTACTCATACCAAACAGTATCAACAAAAGATCGTAAATTCCAAGCATGAGAAAATTTGTTTGCCAAAATAGAGAACTTATATTTTTGCCAAAAAACGTATATATTTGCCAAAAAAGAGAACTTTTCTCTTTTTTCTAGGAGAAAACAGGGGAATAACTTCATGTTCTTGGGAAAGGGAAAAATTTCTTAAACAGGGTGGAAAAAAAATATGAACCATAAAAGAAAAGATTGGTAAGTTGGACCACACAAAAAAATTGCCTTTCCTAGTGTGGAAACACTGCCTTATGTGCAGGGCAAAGGTGATCCGGGCTCCAGTATTTTCAATGCACCACACCTGAGATAGATAGAGCCTTCATTCCATTAGTTGGGGGGCGGGGTGCTGGAGGAGTCCTCATCTCTTGTTTTACTTGCCAAGGACTCAGCCTCTGCACCAGGTAGTTGACGATGGGATGAAAAACGTTGAATGTTGCTCCTCACACATGTAGAAAGTTCTCAGATTGGGAATTTGGGAGAGAGGGAACCCCATGTTATTGGCTGCAGCCCTCCAGAATGGAGTCTCTGCCTTGCTTGGAGCAGAGAGGGAGAGAGCAGTGTTAGTTTAAATACCACACACTCTAGCCTTTTTTTTTACCAAATTTTCATAGATTTTCTGGAATAGATGTTTCTTGATGTGCTCTTTGCCTTTTGGACCATTTTCAGAGCCTTTAAATGATGTTTGTTTGCTCATTTGTTCTTTTAACTTTTCATTTCGGGAGCAGGTCAGTAGACTTTTTTACACTGTCATGCTGGAAGTCAGTACAGGGGTGCAATTTTGAACATATGGAGTCTCAATTCATTTCTAATCTATTTATTTTACTTTTGAGCCCATCTTTGATTCTCTATTTTTTATTTGTTATATTTCATTTATTAGTACTATGTAGTTGGGTTAAAGATGATGTGTTAAAGCTTGGACTCTGCTGTGCATTTTTTTCATTGATGTGTAATTGACATATAACATCATTAGTTTCAAGTGTACAATATAATGATTTAATTTTTGTATATACACACAGTGGAAAATTCACATATAACTTTATAGCTCACCCTCAGTATCCTTGATACCTAGCTGCAAATCATGTAGTGCTGTATTTACTATTGAAAAAAGTTAGTTTATAAGTGGACTCATCTAGTTCAAACACATGTGCAAGGGTCAACTGTCTTGTGAAATCAACACAATAAGTCTAGTTACATCCTTCATACATAGTTACAATTTTTTTTCCTCCTATTAAGAACTATTAAGATCTACTATCTTAGCAACTTTCAAATATGCAATACAGAATTATTAACAATAGTCATCACGTTGTACATTAACTACATGCCTGTGACTTTTTAATTTTATAAGTGGAATAGACTTATTTTTCTGTCAAGATGTGGAGACTTTGGGAATTCCCTGGCAGTCCAGTGGTTAGGACTCTATGCTTTCCCTGCAGGGGGCACGGGTTCATTCCCTGGCTGGGGAACTAAGATAGTGCAAGCTGCACATCACAGCCAAAAAAAAAACGATGTAGAGATTTTATTTTTGTTACTTGTGTACATACAAGTGTTCCTTTTATTTAAAAAATATTTTTATTGAAGTTAAGATGATATATTAGTTTCAGGTGTACAGCTTATTGTTTCAGTATTTTTATAGATTATACCCTAATAAAAGTTATTACAAAATAATGGCTACTATTCCCTGTGCCGTACAATATATCCTTGTTGCTTAACTACTTTATACATAATGGTTTATATCTCTTATTCCATAAATCCATCTTGCCTCTCCCCCTTTCCTCTCCCCACTGATAACCCCTCGTTTGTTTTCTGTATCTGTCTGTTTCTGTTTTGCTATATACATTCATTTATTTTATTTTTTAGATTCCACATATAAGCAATATCATATATAGTATTTCTCTTTCTCTGTCTGACTTATTTTACTAAAAATAATATTCTGTAGTTCCATGCAGGCTGCTGCAAATGACAGAATTTCATCCTTTTTTTATGGCTGAGTAATATTCAATTGTATATATTGATGGACACTTTAGGTTGCTTCCATATCTTGGCTATTATAAATAGTGCTTCAATGAACATTGGAGTGCATGTATCTTTTCAGATTAGCGTTTTCATTTTTTTCTGGATATATGCCCAGGAGTGGAATTGCTGGATCATGTGGTAGTCCTATTTTTAGTTTTTTGAGGAACTTCCACACTGTTTTCCATAGTGGCTGCACCAATTTACATTCCCACCAACAGTGTAGCAAGGTTCCCTTTACTCTACTTCCTTGTCAACATTTGTTATTTGTAGACTTTTTGATGATGGCCATTCTAATAGTTGTGAGGTGATATCTCATTGTGGTTTTGATTTGTATTTCTTTAATAGTTAGTGATTTGGGGCATATTTTTATGTGCCTGTTAGTCATCCATGTGTCTTCTTTAGAAAAAAATATCTATTCAGGTCTTCCACCCTTTGTTTTTTTTTTTTTTTGATTGTGTAGTTGTTTGTTTGATATTGAATTGAATTATCTGTTTATATATTTTGGGTATTAACTATTGTTGGTCATATCATTTGCAAATATTTTCTCCCATTCAGTAGTTCAGTAGGTTGTCTTTTCATTTCATTTTCTCTTTGCAGTATGTTTCTCAATGTGTTTCCTAAAAAGCTTTTTAAGTTTAATTAGGTCCCATTTGTTTAGTTTTGCTTTTATTTCTTTTGCCTTAGGAGACAGAAAAATATTGCTACAATTTATATCAAAGAGTGTTCTGCCTATCTTCTCTTCTAGGAGTTGGTTTTTTTTGGTTTCAGGTCTTACATTTAGGTTTTTAAATGCATTTTAAGTTTACTTTTGTATATGGTGTGAGGAAATGTTCTAATCTAATTTGTCTACATGTAGCTGTCCAGTTTTTCCAGCACCACTTATTGAAGAGACTGTCTTTTCTCCATTGTATATTCTTGCCTCTTTTGTCATGGATTAATTGACCACAGGTGTGTGGATTTATTTCTGTGCTCTTTATTCTGTTCCATTGATCTATGTGTCTGTTTTTGTGACAGTACCATGCTATTTTGATTACTTTAGCTTTATAATATAGTCTGAAGTCAGGGAGGGTGATATCTCCAGCTTTGTTCTTTTTCTCAAGATTGCTTTGGCAATTCAGTGTCTTTTTTAGTTTCATATAAATATTAGGATTATTTACTCTAGTTCTGTGAAAAATGTCATGGGTGTTTGTTTTTTTTTTTTTTTGGTCATGGGTGTTTTGATAGGGTTTGCATTAAATCTGTAGAATGCTTTGAGTAGTTTGGCCATTTTAACAATATTAATCCTTCCAATCCCAGAGCATGGGATATCTTTCCATTTCTTTGTATCATCTTCAATTTACTTCATCCAAGTTTTATACTTTTCAGAGTATAGGCCTTTCACCTCCTTGGTTAAATTTATTTCTAGGTATTTTATTCTTTTTGATGCAGTTTTAAATGGAATTTTCTTTAACTTTCTCTTTCTGATGTGTATTATTAGTGTATAGAAAAGCAACAGATTTCTGTATATTAATCTTGTATCCACCAACCTTACCTACTTCACTTATTAGTTCTAATAATTTTTTGGTGGAGACTTTAAGGTTTTCTATATCATGCCATCTGCAAATAGTGACAGTTTTACTTCTTCCCTTCTGATTTGGATGTCCTTTATTTCTTATTCTTATCTGATTGTGGTGGCTAGGTTTTCCAATACTGTGTTAAATAGAAGTGGTGAGAGTGGGCTTCCTTGTCTTGTTCCTGAATTTAGAGGAAAGGCTTTCAGCTTTTCATCATTGAGTATAATATTAGCTATAGGTTGAGATAATATGTTGAGATGTTTTCCCTCTATACCAACTTTGATGAGAGTTTTGATCATGAACGAATGTTGAATATTGTGAGATGCTTTTTCTGCGTCTATTGAGATGATCGTGTGATTTTTATCCTTCCTTTTTTTAATGTGGTGTATCACATTTATTGATTTGTGAATATTGAAACATCCTTGCATCCCTGGAATAAACCTAACTTGACAATAGTGGATCATCCTTTTTATGTGTTGTTGGATTTGGTTTGCTAATATTTTGTTGAGGGTTTTGGCATCTGTATTCATCAAAGATATTGGCCTGTAATTTTCTTTTTTGGTAGTGTATTTGTCTGGTTTTGGAATCAGGGTAATGCTGGTCTTGTAGAATGAATTTGGGAGTATTCTGTCCCCATAACTTTTTTGGACTAGTTTGAGGAAGATAAGTATTATCTCCTCTTTGTATGTCTTGTAAAATTCCCCTGTGAAGCAATCTGGTCCTGGACTTTTGTTTGTTGGGAGATTTTTAAATTACAAATTCAAGTTCACTACTAATGATCAGTCTGTTCAAGTTATTTATTTATTCCTGACTCAGTCTTGGCAAGCTGTATGTTTCTAGAAATTTGTCCATTTCTTCCAGGTTGTCCAATTTGCTGGCATATAACTGTTGATAGTATTCTCTTAGAGTTCTTTTGTATCTCTGTGGTATCATTTGTTATTTCTCCTCTTTCCTCTCTTATTTTGTTTATTTGGGTCCATTCTACTTATTGGTGAGCCTAGCTAAAGCTTTATCAATTTTGTTTATTTTTTCAAAACACCAGCTGTTGGTTTAACTGATCTTTTCTAATTTTTTTTTGGGGGGGGGTGGTCTGTCCTCTATTTTATTTCTTTCCTCTCTGATATTTATTTATTTCCTTCTGTTGACTTTGGGCTTTGTTCTTCTTTTTCTAATTCCTTTATATGGTAGGTTAGGTTGTTTATTTGAGATTTTTCTTGTTTCTTAAGGTAGGCCTGTATTGCTATAAACTTCCCTCTTAGAAGTGCTTTTGCCACATCCCATAGATTTTGGAGAGTTACATTTCCATTTTCATTTGTCTCAAGGTATTTTCTGATTTCCTCTTTGATATCTTCATTGACCTATTGGTTTTTTAATAGCATGTTATTTAATCTCCACGTGTTTGTTCTTTTCCCATTTTTCATTCTGTAATTGATTTCTAGTTTTATATTGTTGTGGTTGGAAAAAATAATTGATACAATTTCTGTCTTTTTAAATTTGTTGAGACTTGTTTTGTGGCCTAGCATGTGATCCATCCAGGAGAATGTTCCATAGGCAGTTGCAAAGAATCTATATTGTGCTGTTTTTTAATGTAATGCCCTATAGATATCTACTAAGTACAACTGGTCTATTATGTCATTTAAGAGCACTGTTGCCTTATTGATTTCTGGTCTGGATGATCTGTCCATTGATAAAAATGGGGTGTTAAAATCCTCTACTATTATATTATTGTTGATTTCTCCCTTATGTCTGTTAGTATCTGCTCTGTGTACTTAGCTGCTCCTGTATTGGGTGCATATATGTTAATGAGAGCAATATCCTCTTCTTTTATTAATCCCTTTATCACTATGTAATGCCATTCTTTGTCTTTGTTATAGGCTTTGTTTTAAAGTCTATTTTGTCTGATATGAGTATTGCTACCCCTGCTTTCTTGTCATTTCCATTTTCATGCAATATCTGTCTATCCCCTCACTTTTAGTCTGTGCCTTTAGCTCAGAATTGAGTCTTATAGGTAGCACATAGATGGGTCTTAGTTTTCATCCAATCAGCCACCTTATGTCTTTTCACTGGAGCATTTAGTCCATTGACATTTAGATAAATTATTGATAGATATGTACTTTGCCATTTTATTACTTGTTTTCTAGTTGTGTTTGTAGTTACTCTCTGTTCATTTCTTCTACTTTTTGTTTCTTCCCTTGTGGTTTGGTGATTTTTTTAGTAGTATGCTTGTGCTCCTTTCTTTTTATTTTTGTGTATCTATTGTAGGTTTTTGATTTGTGGTTATCATGGGGTTTATATATATTGACCTATAACTGTATCTACGTGTTTTAAACTGGTAGTCATTTAAGTTCAAAAACATTCTAAAACATCTACATTTTGTACTCCCCTCCACCACTTTTTGTGTTTTTGATGTCATGTTTTACATCTTCATGTTTATCCTTTAACTTTTCATTGTAGTTATAGTTGTTTCTACATTTTTTTCTCTTTTAATCTTCATACTGGCTTAAGTTGTTGATCCTCAGTTCTTTGTATTTCCTTTCCTTGTGGGATTTTCCATTTTCTATGGATTCTTACTTCTTTTCCACTTAGAGAAGACCCTTTAACGTTTTTTTAGGGTGGGTTTAGTATTGATTAACTGTTTTAGTTTTTGCTTGTTTGAGAACTATTTATCTTTCCTTTGATTCTAAATGATAATGTTGCTGAGGAGAGTATCCTAGTTTGCACATTTTTCTCTTTCAGCACTTTGGATATATCATGCCACTCCTTCTGGCCTGCTGATATCTTAAAATGGCTGCTAGCCTTATGGAGATTCCCTTGTATATGACTCTGTTTTTTACTTGCTGCCTTTAGAATTCTCTCTTTAACTTTAACTTTTGCTGTTTTCATTTTGATGTGCTTTTGTGTGGTCTTTTTGGGTTCATCTTGTTTGGGACTCTCTGTGCTTCCTCTACCTGGGTATGTTTCCTTCTTCAGGTTTGGGAAGTTTTCAGCCATGGTTTCCTCAAATACATTTTCAAACCCTTTCCCTCTGTCTTCTCCTGGCATCCCTATAATGCAAATTTTGGTATGCTTAATGTTATCCCAGATATCTCTTAAAATGTATTCGTTTTTAAAAATTTGCTTTTCCTTTTGCTGTTCTGATTGGGTGATTTCAATAATTCTGTCTTCCAGATCACTTATGCATTCTTCTGTATCACTTAGTCTGCTATTCATTCCTTCTAGTGTTTTTATTTTTTAATTTCTGTTATTGAATTCTTTATTTCTGATTGGGTCTTTTTAAATATTTTCTAGTTCCTTGTTAAAATGTTCACTGTGTTCATCTATTCTTTTCCCTAACTCAGTTAACATTCTTATTACCAATGCTTTGAATTCTTTTTTTTTTGGCCATGCCACATGGCTTGCAGGATCTTAATTCCCTGACCAGTGATTGAACCCACAACCCTGGCAGTGAAAGTTCAGAGTCCTAACCATTGGACCACCAGAGAATTCCCTTTGAATTCTTTATCTGGTAAACTGTTTATTTCTGTTTCATTACTTATTTTTACAATGGTTTACTTGTAAGAAACCTTTTACTGCTCTTTTAACTGAGAGCAGTTTCTCTACCTTTTCATTTTGCTTAACTTTCTCTGCCTCTATGAATTTAAGTGAAGCGGTTACCTATTGCAGTCTTGAAGGGGTGTTCTTATGTGGGAGCTTCCCTATACAGACTGTGTGCCCATTGCCCTTGATGGGAGAGCTGGATTTGACATGGATGTAAGTCAGGTCTTTCTTCAGGGTATTTTTGGCAGCTATCACCTTAGTAAGGTGTGGGGCTGGAGATGGAGGTGCTAGAGCTGAAGACTGGAATGAGGTGAGACTTCCCCTCTGCTTAATGGTTATCTCCACCCTATCAGGGACAGGGTCTGATCCCATGTTGCTGCAGTGGAAGTCCTTAGGGTCATGCCCAGGCTGACTCAGTTCCCTTTAAGTATGTTCTTTCCTCTGTCCCAGCACCAGAACCCTTTCCCCAGAATGGGGAGTTCTGAAGCGGGTTGGACGCACACGTGGTCTCAGTTTCTTTTGGCCCCAGACTGAGTTCCAAGCTGCCTCAGATGTACTTCCTGTACAGGTGCCTGCAATTGTTTCCCTCACTTTGCTCAGATGCAACCTCAGGTGGAAGTCCATTTTGTCCCTCACAGCTGATCACTGCCCCCAGCCTACGCCACCCCTGCCCTGTTGTGGAGCTGTTTTGCAGGGCAAGTGGGTCCCTCATGGACTCTCAGCAGTGTATCGGCTTGTGAACTGCAGTAGAGCTGCTGCCATCAGAATTCTGTGCTGGTTTTGATACTCTGCTTGAATAAGCACCAACAGTGGCCACCAGTGTCCCACCCAGGCTCCACCCCAGGACCACGTCACCTCTGTGTACCACAGTCAAGTTTTCTTCCCAGCCATGGCAGCCCTAGATCCCATGTCACACTGTGGAGTAAGTGGAGCTGGATCATTCCTTTGGATCAGACTGGGGCAGGTGCCAAGGCAATCACAGGAAACCCAGCAGCCATGAGAGAAGTCCTCTAACTGCCTTCTCTGCCCTGCCTTGGTGTCAGGCCAACACACGTGCACCCTTCACGAACAAAGTCCTTGCTTCCCACAGCCCTATTAGTCCCTGCTGTCCTCCAGCCAGCTAAGGGAGCTCATCTGCCTGGTATATGACCCAGGACTGGGGCACCCAATCTATGGCTCTCACCACTCACTCCCCAGGGTGGGTCTCTGCCCATGTATTTTCCCTTTTCCTCTAAGTCCCCTCCCAGGGGCATTACCTGATTGCTTTTCAACCCTTCCTACCTGATTACGTGTGGATCTTTTTCACAGTGTTGTTTGTACAGGAGTCTTCCTGGCAGTTTCCAGTTAGATTTTGGTGAGAATTGTTCCACGTGTCATTGTATTTTTAATGTGTTCATGGGGAGAGGTGAGTTCCATGTCCTGTCTCCACTGTCTTTTTTGATCCCCCCAAAGGTTTACATTTTGACCTCCTTCACCCATTTTTCCCACCCCCACCTTCACCTCTGGCCGCCACCAATCTATTCTCTGTATCTATGACTTGTTTTTTTCTTTGTTTGTTTGTTTTTAGATTCCACATATAAGTGAGAGCATACGGTATTTGTCTTTCTCATTCTGGCTTATTTCACTTAGCATAATGCTCTCAAGGTCTATCCATGTTGTTGAAAATGACAAGATTGCATTCTTTCTCGTGTGTGTGTGTGTGTGTGTGTGTGTGTGTGTGTGTGTGTGTATGCATATCACATTTTCTTTATCCATTCATCTATTGATGGACATTCAGCTTTTTTTCATATCTTGGCTATTGTAAATACTACTACACTGCAGTGGACATGGGGGTGCATATATATTTCTGATTTAGTGTTGTCATTTTCTTTGGATAAATACGCAGAAGCAGAATGTTTTCCATAGTGGCTGCATCAGTTCAGATATCCACCAGGAGTGCAAAAGTGTCCCCGTTTATCCACATCTATTCCCATACTGGTTATTTCTTGTCTTTTTGATAATAGCCATTTTAAAAGGTGTGAGGTGATATCTCATTGTGGTTTTGATTTGCATTTCCCTGGTGATTAGTGATGAGCATCTTTTCGTGTACCTGTTGGCCATCTGTATGTTTTCGTTGTAAAATGTCTGTTCAGATTTTCTGTGCATTTTAAAAATCAGATTGTCTTTTTTTTTTTCCAGTTGAGTTGTATGAGTTCTTTATGTATTTTTGTAACTCCTTATCACATATCTGGTTTGAAAATATTTTCTCCCATTCTGTAGGTTGCCTTTTGATTTTGTTGATGGTTTCCTTTCATGTGAGGAAGCTTTTTATTATAGTTTGAGGTAATCCCACTTGTTTATTTTTCTTTTTGTTGCCTTTGCTTTTGTTGTCAGATCCAAAAAAGTCATTGCCAAGAGAAATGTCAAGGGTCTTACCACCTATGTTGTCTTCCAAGAGTTTTATAGTCTTAGGTCTTGAATTCAACTCTTTAAGCCATATTCAGTTAACTTTTTTGGTATGGTGTAAGATAGTAGTTGTTTCATTCTTTTGTGTGCAGCTGTCCAGTTTTCCCAATACCATTTATTTCCCATTGTGTATGCTTGGTTCATTCATTGTAAATTATGCATGGGTTTATTTCTGGCTTCTCTAATCTGTTCCATTGATCTCTATGTCTATTTTTATGCCAATACTGTACTGTTTGATTACTATATCTTTTTAATATAGTTTTCAATCATGGAGCATGTGCCTGAAGCTTTATTCTTCTTTCTCAAGATTACTTTGGGTGTTCTGGGTCTTTTGTGGTTCCATACAAATTTTAGGATTTTTTGTTATATTTCTGGGGAAAATGCCATTGGAATTTTGATAGAGATTATATTCAATCTATAGATTATGTTGGGTAGTATGGAATTTTAATAATGTTAATTCTTTCAATCTATTAGCATGGTATATCTTTCCATTTATTTTGTCATCTTCCATTTCTTTCATCAATGTCTTATAGTTTTCAGTGTACAGGTCTTTTCATTCCTTGGTTAAATTTATTGCTAGGTATTTTATTCTTTTTCCATGCAATTGTAAATGGTTTTTTTGTTTGTTTGTTTGTTTACTTTCTCTTTCTGACAGTTTGCTATTAGTGTATGGAAATGCAACAAATTTTTGTATATTGATTTTGTATCCTGCAACTTTACTGAATTCATTTGTTAGTTTTAACAGTTTTTTAGTGGAGTCTTTAGGGTTTTCTATATATAGTATATATCTGCAAATAGTCACAGTTTTACTTCTTCCTTTTCTAATTTGGATGCATTTTATTTCTTTTTCTTGCCTAATTTCTCTGGCTAGGGCTTCCAATACTATGTTGAAGAAAAGTGGTAAGAATATGCATTTTTGCCTTGTTCCTGGTCTTAGAGAAAAAGCGTTCAGCTTTTTACCATTTAGTATGATGTTAGCTATGGGCCTGTCAAATATGTTCTTCATTATATTGAGGTATGTTCCCTCTATATGCACTTTGTTGAGAGTTTTTATCATAAACATATGTTGAATTTTATCAAATGAAATCATCTGTTGAGATCATCATATGATTTGTACTCTTCAATTTGTTAATGTGATGTATCATGTTGATTGATTTGTGGGTATTGAACTGTCCTTGCATCCCTGGAATAAGTTCCACTTGATCATGGTTTATGATGTATTGTTGGATTTGGTTTGCTAATATTTTGTTGAGGATTTTTGCATCTATGTTCATCACAGATATTGGTCTGTAATTTTCTTGTTGCATTCCTTGTCTGATTTTAGTATCAGGATAATGCTGGCCTCATAAAATGAGTCTAAAAGTGTTCCCTCCTCTTCTGTTTTTTGGAAGAGTTTGAGAAGGATTGGTATTAATTCTTCTTTGAACGTTGGGTAGAACCAGTGAAGCTGGTGGTCCTGGATTTTTTTGTTGGGAAGTTTTTGATGACTGATTCAATCTTATTACTAGTAATTGTTCTGTTCAGATTTTCTATTTCTTCATGAGTCAGTATTGGTAGTTTGTATGTTTCTAGAAATTTATCCATTTCTTCTAGATTGTCAAATTTGTTGGCATTTAATTGTTCATAGTAGTCTCTTATGATTCTTTGTATTTCTATGGTATCGGTTTTAACATCTCTTCTTCCATTTCTGATTTTATTTATTATTTTTTCTTGGTGAGTCTTACTAAAGGTTTGTCAATTTTGTTTGTATTTTCAAAGAATCAGCTCTTAGTTTCATTGATATTTTCTATTTTCTTTTTTAGTCTTTTTTGTTTATTTCTGCTCTTATCTTTGTTATTTCCTTAATTCTACTAACTTTGGGCTTTGTTTTCTCTTTTTCTAGTTCCTTGAAGTTTGAAATTAGGTTATTTCAGAATTTTCATGTTTCTTGATGTAGATGCTTAAAGGACTTAGAATGCTTTTGTTGAATCCTGTAAGTTTTGCTATGTTGCATTTCTATTTTCATTTGTCTCAAGGTATTTTTTAATTTCTCTTTTGATTTCTTCTTTGACTCATTGGTCATTTTGTAGCATGTTGTTAAATGTCCACATATTTGTTAATTTTCTAGTTTTCATCTTGTAATTGAATTCTAGTTTCATACCATTATGGTCAGAAAAGATGCTTTATATGATTTCAGCCTAACTAAATATATTAAGACTTCTTTTGTGACCTACGCTATCCTGGAGAATGTTCCATGTGCCTGAGAGAAGAATGTGTAGTCTGCTGCTTTTGGATGGAATGTTCAGTATATATCTGTTAAATCAATCTGGTCTAACATGTTGTTTAAGGCTGATGTTTCCTTATTGATTTTTCTGTCAGGATGATCTATCCACTGATGTAAGTGGGGTATTACAGTACCCTACTATTATTGTATTGCTGTCTATTTCCCCCCTAGGTCTGTTAATATTTGCTTTATATATTTCGGTGCTCTTATGTTAAGTGTGTAAGTATTTACAAATGTTGTATCCTCCTGTTGGATTGACTCCTTTATCATTATGTAATGTTCTTTGACTCTTATTAGAGTCTTTGGTTGAAAGTCTGTTTTGTCTCATATAAGTATAGCTACCCAACTTTTTTTTCCCCATTTTCACGGAATATCTTTTTTCCATACCTTCACTTTCAGTCTGTGGGTGTCCTTCCATCTGAAGTGAGTCTTTGTAAGCAATGTATAGGTTTTTTTTTTTTAATCCATTCAGCCACTCTGTGTCTTTTGATTGGAGGATTTTGTCCATTTACATTTAAAGTAATTATTGATAAGTACTTATTGTCATTTTCTTAATTGTTTTCTGGCTGTTTTGTACTGCCTCTCAGTACCTTTCTTCTTGTTTTCTCCCTTTGTATTTTGAATATTTTTCTTAGTCACATGCTTAGATTTGTTTCTCGTTATCTTTTGTATACCTACTATAGGTTTTTGCTTTGTGGTTACCAAGATGCTTACATATAGCAACTTATTATTGTAATAGACTATTTTAAGTTGATAACAACATAAGTCTTAACACATTCTAAACCTCTACAGTTTTACTCTCCTCTCCACTCCACCCGAAGTGTTTTATGTTTTTGATGTAACATTTTCTGTCTTTTTATGTTGTATATCCCTTAACTAATTATTGTAGATATAGGTATGTTTACTTTTGCCTTTTAACCTTCATACTAGCCTTATAAATTATTAATTCATTTCATTTACTATATATTTGCCTTTACCAGTGAGATTTATAATTTCATATGTTTTCTTGTTACTTATTTCTTTTTTGCTTATCCTTTCTTTTTATCTTAAAGAAGCCCCTTTAACATTCTCTGTAAGGCTGATTTAGTGGTGATTAACTCTTTTAGCTTTTGCTTGTCTGGAAAACTTTCTGTCTTCAATTCTGAATGTTTACTTTGCCAGATAGAATAATCTTGATTGGAAAGTTTTTTCTTTCAGCACTTTAAGTATATTATGCCACTCCCTTCTGGCCTATGAAAAATCTGCTCATAGTCTTGTGGGAATTGCCATGTACATACTAAGTTGTTTTTCTCTCTCTGCTTTTAAGATTCTCTTTGTTCTTAACTTTTGACATTTTAATTATATTGTGGGTCTCTTTGGGACTTATTTGAATATCCCTGGGCTTCCTGGATCTAGATGTCTGTTTCTTTCCAGGTTAGGGAATTTTTTAGCCATTATTTCTTCTTTCTTTTCTTTTTTTTTCTTTGTCTAACTGTGTTTTGTTACAAAGAGAACAGATTCTTTTTGTTTTTGCTGTGTTGGGTCTTCGCTGCTGCACGCAGGCTTTCTCTAGTTGTGGTGAGCGGGGGCCACTCTTTGTTGCAGTGCACAGGCTTCTCATTGTGGTGACTTGTTGCAGAGCAGGGGCTCTAGGTGTGTGGGCTTCAGTAGTTGCAGCACACAGGCTCAGTATTTGCAGCACATGGGCCCTAGAGCATGCGGGCTTCAGTAGTTGCAGTACGTGGGCTCAGTAGTTGTGGTGCATGGGCTTAGTTGCTCTGCAGCATGTGGGATCTTCTGGACCAGGTATCAAATGCATGTCCCCAGCATTGGCAGGCAGATTCTTAACCACTCCGCCACCAGGGAAGTCCCCAGCCATTATTTCTTGAAATATGTTTTCTTCCCCTTTCTTTTCCTCTTTCAGGGACCCATATAATGCAAATGGTAGTATGCTTGATGTTGTGCCATAAGTTGCTTAAACTGTCTTCAGTTTTTTTCAAGCTTTTTACTTTTTGCTACTCTGATTGGTTGAATTCCACTGCTCTGTGTCTGAGTTCACTGATCCTTTCTTCTTCATCTAGTCTGTTCTTAAATTTCTCTAGTATATTTTTCATTTCAGTTATTGTACTCTTCAGGTCTGTGACTACTGTTTCATACTTTCTTGTACTTTCCAACTCTTTGTTGAAATTCTGGCTATGTTTATCCATTTTTCTCCTAAGTCCAATGAGCATGTTTATGACCATGACTTTGAACTCTTTATCGGGTAAATCAGTTACCCCCATTTCATTAAGGTGTTTTTCTGAAGTATTTTCATATTCTTTCCTTTGGAACATATTCTTATCTTTTTGCAACAGCTACCTCTCCAGGTTTGAAGTAGTGATATAGTGTGGGAGATTAACTTCATCATTCAACCCTGGCCTAGCTCTTGGTTGTCTCTCAAACCTTTGTGCTTGTCCAAGCAGCCTATTTTATTTTTAATAGCTCACAGTAGTTGAGGTTGTGCCAAGACCTGTCAGTGTCCCAAAAGAGGGGTAGTCAATCCACATCTAGACTTAGGCTGGATCAGAAGCCAGACCCTCATGTAGCACCCTTTAAAGTATGCAAGTGTATGCAGTTCAGTGGGACTGCAAGCGTAAGCCCCACTAGCCACCAGAATCAGATAATCTGGAAGTGTCCCATGGGCAGCAGTCACAATATTCAGGGTTCGAGATGAGTGTATAAACTCCTGTCTGGGATATACCAGTGAGCAATAGTGAGGCAAAGGGAGAGCACAAAGATGGTTCCCAAGCATACCTTCCCTGAGAGCACCTCCATACACCTCTAGATGTGTGCCAAACCTGAAATCTGCCCCTCAGGTTTAAGCTCCAGGACAAGCATATAGCCTCTTTAACAGAAAGACTAAGGTTGTGTTCCAGTCTGCTATCTGTGCAGTGCCCTGAGGGTGGTAGCCTGCCAAGAACTGTCTCTTTGATTGTTACAGTCCTGTGGGACCCAGGAACACCAGGTGACCCCTGGCTACCATAGCTAGGCAATCAAAGGGCATCTCCTCAGTGGCAGCCATAAAGACACCAGAAGTATAAACCAACTCTCCTCCAAAAGATAATGGCACTCTGGAGCACAGCAGAGGGAGAGCACAAAGATAGCACCCACCCTCCTAGGTCTATGGAAAGGATTACAATCAGCCCTTAGATGTGTATTTAATTAGAGGCCTGCTGTTCAGGCAGCAGCTGTGATGATGTACTAATAGGCCTCTTTCACAGAAATTTCGAGCTCCTTGGCCTGTTGCCTCTTTTTGTGCCCCGGGAGTGATAGCTGTATAAAACCTTTTTCTCCATTAGTTACAGTCCTGTGGTACCTGTGACTGTAAGCTCAGCTGACCACCAGAGCCAGGTGATATAGAGGTGTCCCCTGGTGGCACCTGCAAAATTTGGGGGTGCCAGAGAAGGGTAATAATCTTCTTTCTGGAAGATGTCAGTGAGCTGGAGTGATGCAGAAGGAGAGCACAAAGATTGCATCTACTAGCCTCCATTCCTTGAGAGGCCGCCTAGATGTGTGCTAAACCAGAAACCTGCCTCTCTCAGGCCAAAGCTCCTGGATGAGCCAATAGGCCTCTTTCTTAGAAAGACTATGTATGTGTTTCAGTCTGCTGTCTATGGGCCTGGCAGTCTGTGGAGATCTCTCTCTTCAATTGTTACAGCCCAGTGGGACCCAGGAACACAAGCCCCCCATGGCAGCCAAAGCCAGGAGATCATTGGGTGTCCCCTTGGCGGCAGCCACAGAAGCTGTGGCCCCAGATGCTTGTAAAAGTTCATCCAGGAGATACTAGCACTCTGAAGCATGGCAGAGGGAGAGTATGCAGATGGCACCTGCCTGCTGGAGTGAGACAGAGGGGGACTGGAAAGGTGGCACCCACTGGAAAGAAAAAAAAAATGATGCCCATCAGCATCTGTCCCTAAGAGTATCCCAGCAGGCCCCTAAATTTGTGTTAAGTTAGATGCCTGTCCCTCAGGCAGATGCATTAAGATTAGCAAATGAGCCTCTTTCACATAAAGTCTGGATGAGATCAGGTGCTTCTGTTTCTGGCCCAGGATGAGTCCTAGCGCATGAGTCTTTAATAGACATTTCTCAGATCACTGTAGCCTTGTGGATCTTGTGGATGCAAGCCCTGTTGGTTTTCAAAGCTGGATATTTTGGGATCTCATCTCACAGGTGCAGGTCTTAAATGTTGGGGTGTCTGATGTGGCCTCAAGCTCCAGGTTTTGAGTCCCTTCCTGATTGTGGGTCAACCCGCCAGTGGCAAGGTTTATGACAAGATTGTGTCTTCAGCCTCTCTTACCCACTTTGATGTGGCTTTTTCTCTTTTGCCCAATGTGTAATTATCACTTAGCTAGTTTTTAGGTTTTTTTTTTTTTTTTTCAGAGGAATTTGTTCCATATGTAGCTGCAGATTCAGTGCGTCTGTGAGAGGAGGTGAGTTCAGGCTATTCCTACATTGCCATCTTGAACCAGAACCTCACTGCGCATCTTTATTTAAAATTTGGGTCAGTTTTTTCACATATCTACAACTCTTATTATCTCAAATGGGACTCCAATACAGACCTCATTAAGTGCTTAGAGTGGGTTAAATTGGTTACTCATTGAGAGTCTGGCACAGAGCCTGGCTTATCGTAGTGGCTTAATAAATGACAAAAAATACTAACTCCCAGTTCTTATTCCTAGTCCAGCCCTACTTCCACTTCTCTACTGGTCCCCCCATGTAGGATATTTCAGTGCCTAAATTCTAACTTGTGATGGACAGACTCCAGGGTGGCTTCCATCATCCTCACCTCCTAGCATTCACACTATTGTGTGATCCCTTCCTCCTGGGTATGAATGGGATGAGTGACTTGCTTTTAACCACTAGAATTTGGTAAAGGAGATGGAATGTGCATGATTAAATACATGTGATTATGTTACATACAATTGTAACATTGATCTTGCAAGGAGACTCTCTGTCCCTTACTGACTTTGAGGAACAAAGAGGCCATTTTGGCTAGACTCACATGGCAAGAAACTGAGGCCCTGAGTTGATAGCCTGCACGGTAATGAATGTTGTCAACAATGATGTGAACTTAGAAGTGGCACCTTAGCCAGTTGAACCTTAGATGAGACCACAGACCTGGGTGACACCCTCATTGAAGCCTTGTGAGATCCTAAGCAGAGAACCCAGCTAAACCATGCCCAGACACTGGACATAGAGACTATGAGGTGATAAATGTGTATTGTTTCAAGCTGCCAAATTATGATAATATTGTTATGCTGTAGTAATTACTGATACAGATCTTTATTCTTACAAATAATTATTACGATATTTTGAGGGGAAAAGTGTTATATCAATACAAGGTTTTGGATTCTTTAAATTCTGGAGAGACAAGAGTTTACTGCTTTACTGAGGATGCTGTTGAAAACATTTCTCAAAGGCAAAGCAGATAGTTTTTATCATTGTGTGGAATAATAGCTGATACTGAATATACAGGTCTCATAGTTCCCCATTAAAATTTAAAAGCTTTCAGGCATCATGTTAGGAAAGTTCATCAGTAGAGATACCACTTTTACCAGTTTTTTTTTTAATTGTGGTAAAAAAGACATAATATAAAATCTACCATCTTAACCATTTTTAAGTGTATGGTTCTGTAGTGTGAAATATATTCACACTATTGTAAAACATACCTTCAGAACATTTTTCATCTTGTAAAACTGAAACTCTATACCTATTAAACAACCCCTCTTTTCCCCTTCCTCTAGTCCTGAGTAGCCATTATTCTAATTTTTTCTATGAATTTGACTATTTAGATACCTCATATAAGTAGAATCATACAGCATTTGTCTTTTTGTGACTGTCTTATTTCACCTAGCATAATGCCCTCAAAGTTTATCAGTGTTGACAGGGCTTCCTTCCTTTTAAAGGCTAAATACAGCTTTTTAAATTTTTTTTTAAAATTATGAAATATTTCAAGTATCATTAAAATCATTTAAAAAAACAAATTTTTTTATAAGAAATTCCTATTATAAACTACCTGAAGCTCTCTTTGACTCAAGAATCTGTGAACTGGGATAGTAGAATATTTAGAGTAAGCAGATATTAGTAGACAAAACAGTGATTTATTTTTCCTATTTCTTGGTTGGTAGTTTTATAACATTTTTTCATAGACATGACAAATGTAAAATATCTGAAATACACATTATCATCTATACAGTTGATCCTTGAACAACACAGGGGTTAGGGGTACCTACCCTGTGTGTAACCCATGGTTCTGCATCCACAGATCAATCAAATGCATGTTATGGAGTACTGTAGTACATATTAGTAAAACATCTGCATATAAGTGAACCTGCACAGTTCAAACGTGTGTTGTTCAAGAATAAAATGTATTTTATTAGAAATTAATTCATACTATTTTAACACTGCTAGGCCAATAATAGATACCTCTTTAAAATTACATAAAAATACAGTTAAATAAAACACAGAAGGAAGATAATATTTTATAGGAAGATAACATTTTTGTAATAAGCATATATAGTTATAAAATATTAGGCTTCATTCTTATTGTTAACTTATACAAAAATAAATGTGAGAAAGAGTAATTGTTTTGGAGTGCCACTTTTTATCATACTTTAAGAAACATATCAAATGTAAAGTCAAAATGATCTGATAAAACAATAACTTATTTAAATTTCCCAATTATAAGTTTTACTGCACTTATGGCTACAGTAATTTCATAGATCAAGCATAGAAGAGAAATCAAATGCAAACTCTTCTCTCTTTTCTACATTTCTCTCCTTTCAACTCATCTCATTCTCCCCTTACTATACTTCTTTCCTTTTGGAAGGGAGCCATATAGACATTTTTTCAAGACAAACTAAATCACTTTGCAGGATTAATACAGATGTGTACAGATTCAATAAAAAATAGTGTTAACAGATGATCCTTAGATATATTAGAAAACAAAAGGAGCCAAATGTGAAATCCTATAACAACTTTATAAGATTATTTTATTTAGCTTTTGGATCAATTTTTTTTGACTTTCTATTTTAGTGTCTATTCTAATAAAATATAGTTGTGCAGATTTAGTACACAGACCATCACTAAGCTGAAGGAATAAAGTCAACCATTGCCTTATGTTTGTTGTTTTAGTAACTGTTTATAGATAAGAGTATGTGGAAAGTCTAATTTTCATAAAAATTTCTTAGCATTTTTTAAATGGTCTGCATAAAATTTTTAGAAATTATTTCAACCATGTCTTAAAACACTTGGTTTATGATTATACTGGCCAACTAAAGTACATTCTTTAAAAATAAAATGTGTTATTTGGCAGGCAGCTGGCTACATGGCCATTTATGTGTTTTTATGTAAGGGAATAATGCAAGAGATTTTCTAAGGTGTCCTCTGCACTCCAAGCTTTACTCTTTGAAAAATGTCCAAGTACTTTCCTTTGGAAATCATGTAGCCTATACATATTTTATAAAAATCACAGAATGTGGGAACATGAATAACCTGAGAACATCAGAAACAATGATGTTCAATGTCATATGGTCTAAAATAGTTCATGATATAAGGCTTCTCCCAGATGTCCTATAGGTTGCTCAACAGTCTAATTGTCTTTGCTGTCTTCTTACAATGACAGCCATTTAAACAACTGTGTTTATTAACTGCCCGCTAGATGAATAACTCTCTAGTAGGTATCTGGGGAGACTACTGCTATAAAGAGAGATTTCATATTATATTGTAAAGCCTTCAAGGTCTTTTTAATCTAATATCAGGCACTGATGGGAAGAATATAGTAAATACAACCCTACTTGACATAGAGGCACTAGAACACGTTCCGTTTCCTTCGTGTGTGTGTGTGCCTGTGTTCGTGTGTGTGTATCAATGCAATGGAAATAAGAGAAGTAACAGAAGCTATGGAACTATGGATAACGAGATTGCTGGAGTGAATTTTGAACATGATTTTCGGAGAAAGATGGTTTCTAGTTGGGAAAAATGGCAAGCGTGTGGCTTGGATGACAGGCAGTTCGCTGAACGTGGCACCGCTGGTATAGGTTCTGATAGGGTATGATTAGAAGTTTGAATCTGATGTTTGAAAAACCACTGTAGGCATAGATATTACTAAAGGTATACTTCAAGAGAGTGCTTTCTGTGGCTCTGATTAAAATAAATTGGATGAGGAAGAGGCTATGGGAAAGGAGACTGGTAAAGTGGTGGGTATTAAAGGCAATTAAGATCTGGACTTGGGCTACGGCTACAAAATTAATTTGAAATTTTCAGATGACCCTCAGGGGGGTATGTGACTCCAACTTAACATCCAAATGTTGTATTTAAAAATCCTTCGGGAAAAGATTTCCAAACATTTTGCCTGTTGTCATAGATACTTCAAGACTGAAAGAAAAAAAATAATAATTCAAAGGGAACACGAGATGGCAGTAGTTATATCATATTAAGAGAAAGACCGAGGAAAGAAAAACATTTGAAATTATTTTAAAAATAAAAAATATGTAGCATTTTATTCTTTATGTGCTGTACTCTTTTTCAGTTCAGAGATTACTCAGTCATTGGTTTCACGCTTCACAGCACATCAGAGGTTCATTCTGACTAGAGTAAAAATCCTACTCCATTACATGTGATTATTTCCTAAAATAAAACTGTTGCTGTTTTCTGCAGATTACTGTTCCTCTGTGTTATCTGAGGCAGAAGAGTCCTGGATGGTACACATTAGTTTTAGATGTTCCAGCATTGCTTTTTCTTCCTCTTGTAGTCTTTCATCCTTCCTCATTTCCCACCTAAAAGAAAAATCACATCTTAGCATTTTTGTAACTTCCAAACTACAGTCAACACTCAGTTTTTCAGGGTTGAGTATGAGCAGTCACTGATTTACTGAGTGTTTCTCCTTCTTTATTCTTTTACTCAGTGCCTTGGGCAACATAGTTCATTGGCACTGCTTCTGCAGAGTGGGCCAGGAGAATGGGAACGGAAGTAGAGTCAAACCAGCTCTACTCCAGGGGAAAGTTTCCAAGTATTGTTTTAAGTGAGTTTTCTATATTTCTAGATTTAAAAAAAGTATGGCTTCCCAGAATATGCATGCATATGAATACATCTAGAATTAGCAATTAATAAGCAAATATTTTTCATAGTATTTTCTCCTCACTGATCAACATATCAGTGGCTTTAAGTTGCAGAGACGTTTGCCAGGAAGACTTTAGCCACAAGATTAATACCAAGCTGAATTGGATATACCTTAAAGGCAGGTTCATCTATTCCTAGAAATAAGATCAGATTTCAAGTAATCAAGTTAAATCACCCAAGAAAAGCAGCAAACTGTCAGCAAGCTTCCACAGAGCATTTGCTAAAAAAAAAAAAGAAAAAAAAAAGAAAAGACTAAAGACTTTCTAATTCTGGATGATTGGGAGATACAGAACAAAATGTTAGGATATGGAACTATATTTGTATATAATCTTGCAAAGTAAATATCACAATAACCCAAGTATTGTTAATCCTTCCTTCCTCTCTTATATATGCCACTGCCCCAGGAATGGCCATGGCATACTTAATCCAGCACTACCACAAGGAGTCGTCTGCATATATTTCCTTTTTCTTTTCCTCATTCCTGTTTTTACCAGCCCCTAAGCCATCAACCATGATATGCTGTCACAAAAGGATTTTAAAACCAGTGTTGATAATCCTAAAAGACCCTCTGCTAGAAGGGCTTCAAGGGGATAGGATTTCTAACAACAGATAAGCAGCTGTTCACTGAATATTTTCCAGAAGCTCCCTATTTTATTATAGTCAGAATTCCTAGATAATAAACAGCCTGTCATACACGAGGAAAGGATAACAATTTGGGGTGAGATTGTTCTGATCTTGTTTGAGTAGTGAAAAGGAGGCAAGGGCATTGCATTTTCCATAGAAACCTGCTAATAGGATCCCTGTTTCCACACAGGTTTCCTTGTTGGAGTGTTGGGTTCACTATGCCTGGCCAGCCCTAGGAGGTGAGATATATATATCTTCACACACATATGGGATGATCTGAGAGATTCAACCTGGGTTTAATTTACATTGCTTCCTCATCCTCTGCCTGGAACTCTCCTCAACTCCCACCACCAACCAACCTTGGCTGGACCCAAAAACTGCTATTTCTGGCCATCTTAGTTTCTCTGTATGGTCAGAGTTAGGTTATGGATCTTATAGGTTTTAATAGCAACTTGAAAGATAAAGAGATTTTTCACCACCGCACTATTTGAAGTCATGTCACAAGGGGCAATACTCCTGAGCTCACTACTTTGAGATTTAAAATTTAGCCCACAAGGTTACCTTATACTGCTTTCATGGAATTTTGAAGATTAAAAACTGTCATTACCCATTTTATATATGTGAACTTGGGCATCATTAATTTGCATGTTGAGTTGAACTCCTTCCAAGCAGGAAAACATTAACAGAAATTACTTACATAGTACTAACTAAGGGCTAGGTATTGTTTTAAACACTTGACATATCAATCTTTAAATCCTTACTACAAAATGTTATTATTCCCATTCTGTAGAGGAGTAAACAGGCACAGAATGTTAATGTCACTTGGCCAACTGTCTTTGGATTGAAATCAGGGACTCAGGCTCTGAAGTCTGGGCTTGTAAATGCAACATTAACTATGTTTTTAAAACCATTCTGCAAGTGTCATTAATTAATGTTAAAAATAGTTTGAATACTTTATTTCCTGAAAAATGTTGCTGGAATGGGCTAGATATTTTTAAAAAGGCACTTTCTAAAATTCATATATATATATACTTAAAAAGAAATCCAAATATGAAAAATAAAGGTGCTAATATTGTACTGAGTAAATGAATTATGAATGTCAACAGAACAAAATATGTAATATGCACATATTTTGAGCATTGTCTCTAGTTGTGAAAAGTGAAAATATAATCTCTCTACTTCATTAAAAAATCTGTATAACTAATGTAATTTAAATGAATTGTATATATAATAAAATCCAAGATAAGGACTTTTGAAGCTTCATGAAAATTATAGGCACTTCACAGCATAATTGAGCTGTTAGTAATTAATGATATTAGGCAAAGTTATTACCTACCACAAAATTCTTGTATTTGCTTTGTGCTTATTAAGAAGAAATAATCTCATAAGAGAATAAGAATATGACAAAGATAGGAGTAAAGTAATACTAGAACTGTATTTTCCCTAATAATTTTACTTATATTGAATAAAAATAATAGGGATTTGAAGTGTATGTTTATTTTCACAAGCATTGTTATATTTCACATTTATAAGTTCTTAAGATAAGTTTAAATATAATTCTATCATAGTTTTAGGCTTTGTTAACAGTGCAAAAACAAGTCAGCTCTATCAAAAAACTACTGGAAGAAAAAATAAGCTATCAATTTGTTAAACATAATTAACTCAGTAATTTGTTCCCTAGTTTCCTCTATTATATTTAAAATCTGTAGTCAAACATGTCTGTACAGAAATTAAAAAATGTTGGAACCAATGTATTCTAGTTCTCCTTAAAAAGCATTATGGAGTGATTATGTTTCTACTTTTCCCATCTTTGGTAGGCTGTTCTCCTTCACTATTGCTAAATTTCCCACCTGCTTACCATGGAAAAAGAACTGCAACCTGACCCCCACGCCAGCTGGTGGCAGTCTTAGACACTGACGAGCAGCAAAATCCCATGAGACCTCAACTGATCTGTACCATAATCTTAATCATCTTCTGGAATTTGCCTCATCTATATGGCTCCTTGGTGAGTAGATGTGGGAGCTTGATCTGTCTTTGACTAGGGGGTCCCTTTTCATCCAAACACAACAGGTAACCTAAAAACCTGGGCTGAAATATTCTAACACAGCCAGTCGTCACAACCTTGCTCACTAGTACTACTTCAATTGACTTGGGGGTTCTCAGTTTTGGTGAGCCTAACTGGGTTTACACAGACATTGAGATCTAGACCAGAGGTATCTTCCTGCTCCTCTGTATGTTATATGAATGTTAGCTAATACCAAATGGCTCTTACATGTACCAGACCATGGGCTAAGAGCTTTCTGTTTCTGCTCACCTCAGTGAGCTTGGGATTTGAGAGGTACAAAATAAAAACAGTCAAAGATCAGTGAGTAACTGTTCTAGTGATCAGTTTGGTAGAATCTTTTATTTGGGGGCCTTTGTGGATAGCTGTGTGTCAGAGCCAACCAGGAGAGCTATGCCTGGGGAGCGGTTAAGCGTCAAGTGTGTCCATGGTAGCGTGAGTCCTTACTGTCAGAGAAGCAAGTCCTGGGGGACCCTTACTGCAGGAAAGAGCAACCAACACCAGGCAAGAGGAGGAGGGCCAGAATCTGGAGTGTGAGCAGTTCTCTGAGGCATTTACTACGCCTTCTACTAGGAGAAAAACATCTAAAATCTGTGAACTCAGAAGTATCCTGATTAAGAGCACATTCTCTGGAATCACTCTGTCTTTGGGATGAATCCATACCCCTCACGTACTAGTTGAATCACTTCAGGCAAGTTTCTTAACCTCTTCTATGCCTCAGAGTTCTCATCTGTAAAATGCGGTCAAAATAGTTTGATAGGAGCACAGCCATGCTCATTTGTGTATGTATTGCCTATGACTGATTTCACTCTACAGTGTCAGATTTTAGTAATTGTGAATGACACTGACTGAGACCAACTGTCCTACTATGCCTAAATTATCTACTATTTGGACTTTTACAGAGAATGTTGCCGAATAATGTTCTAGAATGGTGGTTCTAACTGGGGTGACACCACCTCCCTATGGGGAAATATGGAGAGCATTTTTGGTTGACACTGTCTAGGGAGTGCTTCTAGGACCCAGCGAACAGAGATGGTAAACATCTTTAATATACAGCAAACCTAAACAATAAAGAGTTGTCTTCCTGAAATGTCAATAGCATCCTTGCTGAGCAACATGTGCTCTAGAATCTCCAAAATATTGTTGAAGCATCCCTATTTAATTTGTGATTTTAACTAAAATGGTGTTTCGTGTTTCACTGCTTAGAATACTATTTGCTGAAGAGTAGAGGTTTTGAAGTCAGGTGCTGGATTTGAATCCCTTACAAGCTGTGTGGCCTTGGGCAAGCCAGATGAATTGTACTTCAGTTTCCTTATCAATCAAATGGGAATAATAACAGCGCCTGCTTCATAGAGTTGCCGTCAGAATGAAATGACTAAGTATACATAAAACATACAAAATAGTGCACAGTTCATAGCAAACACTCAATAAGTGATAACTGTTAGTAGTAGTATCATGATTATTTGGCATATTGGTTAAAGTTGCAAATAGCAGAAATCCTGACTGTGGTGGTTTACACAAACAGGTGTTTATTTTTCTCACATAATAAGAAATCCAGAGGTGGGTGACTACTGGCATGGGTTAAGTAGCTTGACAGCAGCAGGGCTGGTGCCTCGTGTTTTCTTGTCCTTTACCTCATGGTTCCAAGATGACTGTTGTAGCTTCAGCATCATGTCCTTGTTTTCAGGCAGGAAAAAGGAGGAAGGGGCTAGAGCTGCACCTGACTCATTTTATCAGGGAAATAAAACCCTTCCCAGATTCCTCCCAGCAGACACTGCAGCCACACTGTCTAGGTTTGAATCCTGATTCTGCCTTTTACTGACTGTGTGACATTGGGCAAGTTTCTTAACCTCTCTGTGCCTTAGTTGTCTCATATGCAAAATAGGGGATGCTATTTTTAGCAACTTTTAAACATCTTTATTGGAGTATAATTGCTTTACAATGTTGTGTTAGTTTCTGTTATGTAACAAGGTGAATCAGCTATATGTAGACATATATCCCCATATCCCCTCCCACCCTCTAATGGTATACATCTTAATGCATTATTGTAAATAGTAGGTGAGCTATGAATTCATAAAATGTTGCTATTATTTTATGAGACTCTACTTGTATCAAGTGGCTTCCCCACAGCTCCTACCTTGATGTTCCTTCTCCTACCCTGTGCCCTTCACATCGTTTTATCTGATAAATTCCCTGTTTTTATAAACATGTGGGTAAGATGAAGTTGCTACATATTACAGTGGTTTTACTCAGTGTTCAGTTATACATTTCTATGATCATGTTGTTGTTGCCTCTTGTTTTTCACGAGGGAGACATTTCTTGCCAGTTCACTCTGTTCAGCCTAGCATGGCCAGGGCTGTTTTTGTTCTCCTGTAATCCCTTTGTTGTATTTTTCAAGTACAGTCTATAATGATGGCATTTGATCATATTATTGGCATTTCTCCTGAAACACCAATAAAACACTTGGATATAAAAATGTAACTAGAAATAAGCCTCCTGATGTAATGTTATTAAACATTTATGTAGTACTTTATATTTACAAAGTGCTTTATAATTATTTATTAGTTAATTTCACTGTTAAACAACATTAACCATCTGGCCAAATTAATGATTTCAAATTGTCCTACCAGTTGGTATCTGAGGAGTGAAAAGTGAAGTCGTATTGGACTTTATTCTTCTCAAACAACCCTTTTTGTCCTTCTCTGTACAGCACAGTGCAGACTGGCTTCAAAGGGAGGTTCAAATCAGAGGGGAAAATTATGTCTCTGTTCTCTTCTTCCTGCTGTCCTATAAATGTGGGTTTTCTTCAGGATTCAGTCCTAGACTATTTTCAATTCTCTCTTGGAAAGCCCCACATCTAACCCCACATATTCAACTGTTGTCTCCACATCTATAATTCATCTGTCTCCCAAACAGTAATTCAGTATCTTTAAAATTCATTTTCGTTCCAAGCTCTCTAAATTCAACTTCTTGATGTTATTTTCACTCCCATTCCAATTATATTCATCATTCATATATTTTTTCATATATATATTTTTCACTTATTCAAATTGACCATTAACCCCCCACACTCAGTAACACAGGGTCTGAAGTTCACAAAGTAATTTACGCCTCTACTTCCAATCTTGTCTGCAGTGTCAGTCTCCAGTTAAGGGACAACTTACTCTGCAGTCATTCTCACATTCATCCCTCTGCAATCAGTCCACAGTTTGGGTGCTGTGATAGTGTGATGTGTAATAAGAAATATATTTTTAGTCTTCTTACCAATTTCTGGCACAGAGGTCCTAAAACCCTTGGAATTTACTGTGTGGAGAGCTATAAAGGTGTCTTTTGTTATGTTAATGGAAGCACCTAGGGTTGGAGGCTGGTTACCAGTGGAACCAACCACATGATTAGAGAGCTGGAATTTTTAGTGCCACCCTCCACTTCCTGGGAGAGGGGCTGGAGATTAAATTCCATCACCAATGACCAATGATTTAGTCAATTATGCCTGTGTAATGAAGCCTCCATGAAAATCCAAAAGGAGAGGGTTCACAGAGATTCCAAGTTGGTAAACACATGGAGATTTGTGGAGAGTGGCATGCTGGGAGAGAGAGCATGGAAGCTCCACTTCCTTTCCCCATGCCTTGCCCTAGGTGTCTCTTCCATCTGGCTGTTCCTGAGTTATATCCTTTTAAAATAAACCAGTAATCTAGTAAGTAAAAAATTTCTCTGAGTTCTGTAAGCTGCTCTATCAAATTAATGGAACCCAAGGAGGGGGTCAGTGGAACTTCCAGTCTGTAGCCAGGTTTGTCAGAAGTCTAGGTGACAACCTGGACTTGCAATTGGCATCTGAAGTTCGGAGGCAGAGGGTAATCCTATAGGAAGAAGCCCTTAACCTACGGGATCTGATGTCATCTCCAGGTAGTCCCAGAACTGTGTTGAATTATGGGACACCCAGCTGGTGTCAGAGAATTACCTGGTGATATGGGAAAAAAAAACCCTCCACACATTGGAAATGTGTGCAGAATCATAGGTGCTCATGATCTTATTGCCTGAACAGTGCAGTATTCCCCAGATATTCAGAGCTCAAGCCTCACACCACTGCTACACCAAACCTTCAATGACTGCCCTGCCCAGAGAGTTTATTAAGTCTTAGTGTTCTACCTCCACAGTAGTTCTGTTTAGCTGCCACCATCTCTCCTCAGGGAGAAGATGATTCTCCGTATTGCCTTTGGACTCATGTTTTCCCACATTTGCATGTCTACTTTTGCTATTCCATTCACTTGAAACGCCTTTCCGTATATCCCAAACCTGCTTATTCTTCAGACTCAGTCCATATCTCACCTCTTTCATAAAGTCCTTCCCAACTACCTAACCCTGATGTGATTGTCCTCCTTTGAGTCCTATAGTACCTAATATCAGCACTATTTTGGTAAATTAACCATATATTGCTTTGTTACTTCTATTACTTTCTTGAGTGATTACATTGCTTTTTTTTTTCACATGTAGTATTTTTTTTTAATATTTATTTGTTTATTTATTTGGCTGCACCGGGTCTTAATTGCAGCTTGCAGGATCTTTAGTTGTGGCAATGTGGGATCTTTAGTTGAGGCATGCAAAGTCTTAGTTGCAGCATGTGGGACCTAGTTCCCTGACCAGGGATCGAACCCCAAGCATTGGAGTACCATTTTTAGAAATGAGACAAATATTTCAGCCAAGAATCTGTGCAGAGAATTTTGTAGACCATCTTGTTTTAGTCATTTATTCTTGATGTTGTTCAAATGGATAAATATATAGGAAAAAAATAGAATAAACTTGGAAATTTGAGATTTAACAAGAAAAAATCTGAATTATAGAACCAATCACTAGCACTTGCTGATGGATATTGACAAACCATCCCCCTTTTCCTCCTAAATGTATGTATGTGTTTCAAGATTTTTGTTTTTCGATCCCAATTAAATCGAATCGAATTAATTCGATTCGATGCAGGGATCGAATGCATTGGGAGCATGGAGTCTTAGCCACTGGACCACCAGGGAAGTCCCCATGTGTAGTATGGTTTCATCTATATTTGCAGTTCCTTGAGGAAGACTTTTAATTATAACTTTTACTCCAAATTTTTTTTTCAAAGAAGATATTTCAAATAGCAAACAACATAGTGCTTTGTACACTATGCTCTGTACACTTTAAGCACTCACAAAATATCTGTTGATTGCTATGAGTTAGAAGCTTAGATGTTCCTATGTTATTCTTAGCTAGATTGAAGAAATAATAATCTTTAACCTCTAGTGTCACAACGGGTAGTAGCTGGTACCTAGAATAGGTATTGTTAAATTGTTATTTGTATGAATCATAAATATGAGGACTCTAGGAGCCTTAAAATTAGTCTCCTCATCCTTTGTTTCTACATCATTAGTTGATTCTTAAGGTCTTAAATTCAGTGGTCATACCAAAAGACAACAACTTCTTGCAAGTTCATTCATTTACTAATCATCTCCATACCAGTTCTTAGGATATGCTGCTGTAGATATAGAAGAAATAGAAGACTGGCCCAATTAGCAAAACTCTGGGAAACTCTGTCTCAATGAATGGTAACAGTAGGAAATTAATTGTAGTGCACCTCTACATAAAAGACTGAAATTAGAGGACCTTCTGAGTTACTATGTTGGGCTTTTAGTACATGTATAGCCTATGTTATGAGAGATCTGCTTTGGTTTGTAGTTTATTTGGTATTTATCACAATGAGCCACATTTTAGAACAGTTTTACTGTGTATAATTAATTTGCCCATTCATCCAGCAAACATTTATTGAGTACCTGCTAACCTCAAAAGACTGGGCTAGGTAATGTAGAGGTGAGTTGAGCTGGATATGGTCTTCTCTTCAGGGAGCTTATTCAGACCAAAAGAGGTCATCATATGGGCTTGACTGAGTAATTATTCTAAATCCATATTCAAAATCCCATAAAGATTTTGTAGAATATTTCAGTTTAGGTATGAAATGTCAGTGAAAATATAAGGCACTGGTGCCATTTCCTTAGGCTTTATCTTAGCAATTGTTTGTGGGAAAGGCATAATTCAGACATTTCTTCCTTCACTCATGAAGTAATCTGTGGTAGTCTTGGGGAATACTTCATGTCCTTCCTCATTCACTGGAAAGGTAGCAACATTAATGACAGAATGCCTCCTCATTTTTTAAAGGTCATTATCAAATTCTATGGTAAAATTGGAAACTATAGAATTTGATGTCCTTCTTTAAAGACGTTTCTGTAGAAAGGTGATTCTGAACAGCACTTAATCCCAAAGGACAAACTTTAGGGAGGGGACAGATAAATGCTATCCTAAATTTGAGAAAAACTTCATGAATATTGTGATTCATGAATAGCTATGGGAAATCTATTATAAACCAGAAAATCAGCTTTGAATGTAATCACCGTGAATATAAATGGCACCATTTTTAAGTAGCTCTTTTTATCCACATAAACCACAGAATTAGAGAGTCTCTTAACTTTGGAGACAGGTCTTTATAATACTATACTTGATAGATGAGACCTACCTACTTTTTTTTTTTTAATTATTTATTTATTTATTTATTTATGGTTGCGTTGGGTCTTCGTTGCTGCGTGCGGACTTCCTCTAGTTGCCTCGAGCGGGGTCTACTCTTCTTTGCAGTGTGTGGTCTTCTCACTGTAGTGGCTTCTCTTGTTGCGGAGCACGGGCCCTCAGCATGCGGGCTTCAGTAGTTGTGGTATGCGGGCTCAGTAGTTGTGGCACACGGGCTCACTAGTTGTGGCACGCAGGCTCACTAGTTGTGGCTCGTGGGCTCTAGAGTGCAGGCTCAGTAGTTGTGGCACACGGGCTTAGTTGCTCTGTGGCATGTGGAATCTTACCAGACCAGGGATTGAACCGGTATCTCCTGCATTGGCAGGCGGATTCTTAACCACTGCACCACCAGGGAAGTCCTGAGACCTACCTACTTTCTGATATGTTCTCCAGATGAGGCAAATCCACAACCACGTTTATCTAATGTTTTAAAACCGAAGTTTTAAGAAATGCATATAGTTTCAGTTCATCTTCCTTACATACATTTAGTGAAAATGGAGAAATTGTTATTCTTTTCATGTAACATAGACAATTGATTTATTGCTTAGCTTTATCTTCTCCAAAATAGAATAGTTTAGAATTTCCTTCTAGTTAGTAATTTTTAATACTTTAAAAGTTTTGTTTTTCTCTTAACTTTGTATTGAATCTCTAAAGTAGTTAAATAATAGGAATCATACATGGGAGCTACGAGGCCTTATACCATTTTCAGTAGGAGCATTAGGGAATGAGAGGATGGCAAAAAATCTCACTTTGATAAGGGATCACAGAGAGCTTTGCAAACTTATTTCTAACTTAAGTTAGCTATTCCTTCAAGCTAATTAACGTATACTAGTCTGGGGAGAATTCAGTAGGAAAAAAGAAAGCATTAAGGTAACTCATTCAAAAAAAAGGTCAAAAATGGTTAAGAATATCATTTATTTGTACTGTTTTATTTTCAAACTTAAAATAGAGATTTTATTTTGAATATTATAGAGGTTTTTGTGAACTGTAAAGGATGTTCAGTGTTTATAGGATACAATAAATGGAAATCACATCCTTGCCTTTGGAAGTTACAAAACATAAGCATTTCTTAAAATAAGGTGAGTTATTCCAACTCCCGTCAAATTATTTTGCCTCAATTTAACACTTCAATATCCAGAAAATAAGGTTTGTCTGTTTATTTTATGAAAATACATCACAGTTTGTTAATATACCACTTAGAACCCCTGAAACCCAATGCTATATATATTTAGTGTATAGAAATAAATAGAATAAATGAATAGTGAAATATATATTAAATATATATATAAATACACTTATATCTGAAATCCATACTCAATATAATTAAATATCAAAACTTGCCATCATGAATTAGCAGGTTGGTTGCTTGCTTTAGCCAAGAATTTGTTATATGTTTATGATAACTAGCTATATATGCAGTTTATCTAGCTATTTCTGCAAGAATTCAAATGGATGTTCTTTTATAAGGTAGTTGATTTCTTTTGCTACTAGTAATACAGTAAAATGAATCGTTCCAAGCTCAGAAACAAGCAGCAAAACCCTTAATTTGAATTTATAGTCTACAGAGACTATCTGCAACACAACTTAACTTTCCAACAATTTATTTTCATTAATATGATTTGTTCTATATATTTAAGTAGGAGAGTTATATACCAACCAATGGGACAAGTAAGAATGCTAACGGTAACATTTTAAACAGTTATGGCTTAGGGAAAACATAAATGGAAGCATAGCCATCAGTAGTAATGGAAGCTGAACTTTTCCATTACCAGTAAATCACCCATATTTTCATAGAGACTTTTATCACCAATGGATTTTTAAAAATTCTAAGAGTTTAGATAGAAGTCCAAGGTCATGCTATTTGGCTAGCACTCACTGCTGATACAGAAGAAATGCCCTTTGCTAGGAGAAGTGTCAAGACTACTATATGTCGTGAGAACCATATTGCTCTTTTTTTCTCAGCAATGTATTTTTCTCAGAGTAATGTACAATTTAATGAATAAAAAAGTCTTTTTCTTTTCTAGCTAAATTTGATGTACTTGGAAATTTTCATGGACTGTGTTCTATAGACACTTGCTGTGTATCCCATTTACTAAACTGCTATGTTAAAAGTTACGTAAGCTATGTCAAGAAATGTTATTCTTGCTCCAAAAATGATTGTTTAAAAAGTCTTATTTTCACCAAGAAGAAAAGGATTACATATTTGCAACTCTAAAACTTCTAAAAATTGAATGCATTTATACTAGCCATGTAAAGCTGATGACAACCCAGGCATCACAGGTTGTTTTGGCAACGCAGACTGGCACAAGGCTAACTAACCACTGCATAACCACTTCTGGGGATAACAATCTGAATGAAAGCACTATTTATAAACGTGAGATCTATCAGCTGAAATGCCTGTTTGCAACCTCTCGTTCAAATTAATAGCAGCATCATGTTTAGAAAAGGATTTGAAATATAGACCTGGCTCATATTTTATTTAAAATTGGCTAAGAATTTAGAAAGTTTAAAACTGTTCTAGAACCTAGGAGAAAATGAGAGCTCTACACGGTTAATGGTGCCATTATTCTTCATTGAGTCACTGCCTATGTATTCATATTCACATAGTATCCAACGTTCTTTCATTACTGAATGAATGAAATTATTTACTGAATGCCTACTATGTACTGGCACTGGGGGGGGGGGGTTTGGAGCATATAATTATGACAGCTAATGCTTATTTAGAAATTTCAATGTACCAGGCACTGTTCTAAGGACTTTGCATATAGTAATTCATTTAGCCCTCATAGCAACTTTAATTAATTAAAAAAATTTTTATTTTATATTGGAGTATAGTTGATTAACAATGTTGTGTTAGTTTCAGGTATACAGCAAAGTGATTCAGTTATACATATATATGTATCTATTTTTTTTCAAATTCTTTTCCCATTTAGGTTATTACAGAATATTGAGTAGAATGCCCTACGCTATACAGTAGGTCCTTTTTGGCTACCTATATTAAATATAGCAGTGTATACATGTCAATCTCAAACTCCCAATCTATCCCTCCCCCCCACCCTTCCCCCCTGGTAACCATAAGTTCATTCTCTAAGTCTGTGAGTCTATTTCTGTTTTGTAAATAAGTTAATTTGTGTCATTTTTTTGTTTTAGATTCCACATATAATTGATACCATATGATATTTGTCTTTCTCTGTCTGACTTACTTCACTTAGTATGATAATCTCTAGGTCCATCCATGTTGCTGCAAATGGTTTTATTTCATTATTTTTATGGCTGAGTAATATTCCTTTGTATATATATATACCACATCTTCTTTATCCATTCCTCTGTCAGTGGACATTTAGGTTGCTCTGTGTCTTGGCTATTGTAAATAGTGCTGGAATGAACATTGGGGTGCATGTACCTTTTCGAATTATGGTTTTCTCCAGATATATGCCCAGGAGTGGGATTGCTGGATGATATGGTAGTTCTATTTTTAGTTTTTTAAGGAACCTTCATACTATTCTCCATAGTGTCTGTACCAATTTACGTTCTGACCAACAGTGTAGGAGGGTTCCCTTTTCTCCACACCCGCTCCAGCATTTATTGTTTGTAGACTTTTTGATGATGGCCATTCTGACCAGTGTGACATGGTACCTCACTGTAGTTTTGATTTGCATTTCTCTAATAATTATCGATGTTGAGCATCTTTTCATGTGCCTCTTGACCATCTATATGTCTTCTTTGAAGAAATGTCTATTTAGATCTGCCCATTTTTTGATTGGGTTGTTTGGTTTGTTTTTTGTTTTTTTGATATTGAGCTGCATCAGCTGTTTGTATAGTTTGGAGATTAATTCCTTGTTGGTCACTTCATTTGCAAATATTTCCTTCATTCTGTGGGTTCTCTTTTTGTTTATGGTTTCCTTTGCTGTGTAAAAGCTTTTAAGTTTAATTAGGTCCCATTTGTTTATTTTTGTTTTATTTTCATTACTCTAGGAGGTGGATCCAAAAAGATATAGCTGCAATTTATGTCAAAGAGTGTTCTGCCTATGTTTTTCTCTAAGAGTTTTATAGTATCCAGTTTTACATTTAGGTCTTTAATCCATTTTGATTTTACTTTTTGTGTATGGTGTTAGAGAATGTTCCAATTTCATTCTTTTACATGTAGCTGTCCAGTTTTCCCAGCACCACTTATTGAAGAGACTGTCTTTTCTCCATTGTATATTCTTGCCTCTTTGTCGTAGATTAATTGACCATAGGTGTGTGGGTTTATTTCTGGGCTTTCTGTCCTGTTCCATTGATCTATATGTCTGTTTTTGTGCCAGTACCATACTATTTTGATGACTATAGCTTTGTACTATACTCTGAGGTCAGGGAGCCTGATTCCTCCAGCTCTGTTTTTCTTTCTCAAGATTGCTTTGGCTATTCGGGGTCTTTTGTGTCTCCATACAAATTTTAAGATTTTTCATTCTAGTTCTGTGCAAAATGCCATTGGTAATTTGGTAGGGGTGGCACTGAATATGTAGATTGCCTTGGGTAGTATAGTCATTTTGACAATATTACTTCTTCCAATCCAGGAACATGGTATGTCTTTCCATCTGTGTCATCTTTGGTTACTTTCATCAGCGTTTTACAGGTTTCCAAGTACAGGTCTTCTGCCTCCTTAGGTAGGTTTATTCCTAGGTATTTTATTCTTTTTAATGCAATGGTAAATGGGATTGTTTCTTTAATATCTCTTTCTGGTCTTTTGTTGTTAGTGTATAGAAATGCAACAGATTTCTGTGTATTAATTTTGTATTCTTCACCTTTACCGAATTCATTGATGAGCTCTAGTAGTTTTCTGGTAGCATCTTTAGGATTTTCTATGTGTAGTATCATCTCATCTGCAAATCGTGACAGTTTTACTTCTTCTCTTCCAATTTGGGTTCCTTTTATTTCTTTTTATTCTCTGATTGTCATGGCTAGGACTTCCAAAACTATACTGAATGAAAGTGGTGAGAGTGTATACCCTTGTGTTATTCCTGATCTCAGAGGAAATGCTTTCAGGTTTTCACCTTTGAGTATGATGTTAGTGGTAGGTTTGTCCTACCTTTATTATGGCCTTTAAATATGGCCTTTAAATTTAAATATGACCTTTAAATATGGCCTTTATTATGTTGAGGTATGTTCCCTCTATTCCCACTTTCTGGAGAGGTTTTTTTAATCATAAAGGGTGTTGAATTTTGTCAAAAGCTTTTTCTGCATCTATTGAGATGATCTTATGGTTTTTATTCTTCAATTTCTTGATGTGGTATATCACACTGATTGATTTGCAGATGTTGAAAAATCCTTGATTCTCTAGGATAAATCCCACTTGATCATGGTGTATGAACCTTTTAATGTACTATTGAATTCAGTTTGCTAGTATTTTGTTGAGGATTTTTGCATCTGTGTTCATCAGTGATATTGGCCTATAATTTTCTTTTTTTGTGATATCTTTGTCTGGTTTTGGTGTCAGGGTGATGGTGTCCCTCACAGAATGAGCTTGGGAGTGTTCCTTCCTCTGCTGATTTTTGGAATAGTTTCAGAAGGATAGGTGTTAAGTCTTCTCTAAATGTTTGCTAGAATTTGCCTGTGAAGCCATCTGGTCCTGGACTTTTGTCTGTTGGGGATTTTTTAATCACAGTTTCAATTTCAGTACTTGTGATCGGTCTGTTCATATTTGTGTGTGGATGATTTCCTACCTTTACTGCATGTTTGCCTTTACTAGTGGGCTCTTCCATTTGTAATTTTCTTGTTTCTTGTTGTGGCCTTTTCTTTTTCACCTAGAGAAGTTCCTTTATCATTTGTTGCAAAGCTGGTGTGGTGGTGCTGAATTCTTTTAGCTTTTGCTTGTCTGTAAAGCTTTTGATTTCTCCATCAAATCTGAATGAGAGCCTTGCCGGATAGAGTGTTCTTGGTTATAGCTTCTTCCCTTTCCTCACTGTAAATATATCATGTCACTTCCTTCTGGTCTGCAGGGTTTCTGCTGAGAAATCAGCTGATAACCTTATGGGAATTCCCTTGTATGTTATTTGTTGCTTTTCCCTTGTTGCTTTTAATATTTTTTCTTTGTTGTTAGCTTTTGTCAACTCGATTAGTATGCATCTCAGCATGTTCCTCCTTGTGTCTGTCCTGCCTGCAACTGTCTGAGCTTCTTGGACTTGGGTGACTGTTTCCATTCCCATGTTAGGGAAGTTTTCAGCTATTATCCTTCAAATATTTTCTCAGGTCCTTTCTCTCTCTCTTCTCCTTCTGCAATACCTATAATGAGAATGTTGATGCATTTAATGTTGTCCCAGAGGTCTCGGAGACCGTCCTTGTTTCTTTTCATTCTTTTTCTTTATTTTGTTTCATGGCAGTGATTTCTGCCATTCTGTCTTTCAGCTCACTTATTCGTTCTTCTGCCTCAGTTATTCTGCTATTGATTCCTTCTAGTGTATTTTTCATTTTAGTTATTGTACCGTTCATCTCTGTTTGTTTTTTCTTTGGTTCTCCTAGGTCTTTGTTAAACATTTCTTGTATCTTCTCGATTTGTACCTCCATTCTTTTTCTGAGATCGTGTATCATTTTTACTATCATTACTCTGAATTCTTTTTTGGGTAGATTGCCTATCTCCACTTCACCTAGTTGTTCTTCTGAGGTTTTATCTTATTCCTTCATCTGGGACATATTCCTCTGCCGTTTCATTTTGTCTAACTTTCTTTGATTGTGGTTTCCGTTATGCGGGCTGCAGGGTTGTAGTTCTTCTTGCTTCTGCTGTCTGACTCTGCAGTGGATGAGGCTGTCTAAGAGGCTTGTGCATGCTTCCTGGTGGGAAGAACTGGTTCTTGCCCACTGGTGGGTGGAGCTGGGTCTTGTCCCCCTGGTGGGCAGGGCTGTGTCAAGGGGTGTGTTTATCGGGCAGCTGTGTGCTCAGGAAGACTTTAAGCAACCTGTCTGCTGATGGGTGGGGCTGTGTTTCTGCCCTGTTGGTTGTTTGGCCTGAGGCATCCCAGCACTGGAGCCTACAGGCTGTGGGGTGGGGCCAGGTCTTGGTGGGAAAATGGCCTCCAGGAGTGCCCATGCTAACGAGTACTCCCCAGAACTACTGCCGCCAGTGTTTTTGTCTCCACAGTGAGCCACAGCCACACCACACCTCTGCAAGAGACCCTCCAATACTAGCAGGTAGGTCTGGCCCAGTGTCTTATGAAGTCACTGCTTTTCTTTCCTGGGTCCTGGTGTGCACAAGACCTTGTGTGTGCCCTCCAAGAGTGGAGTTTCTGTTTCCTCCAGTCCTGTGGAATTCCTGTGATCACACACTGCTGGCCTTCAAAGCCAGATTCTCTGGGGGCTCCTCCTCCAATTGCCAGACCCACAGGCTGGGGATCCTGACGTGGGACTCAGGACTTCCACGCCTGTGGCAGAACTTCTGTGGTGTAATTATTTTCCAGTTTGTGGGTTGCCCACCCAGTGAGTATGGGATTTGATTTTATTGTGATTGCACCCCTCCTACTGTCTCGTTGTGGCTTCTTCTTTGTCTTTGGATGTAGAGTATCTTTTTTGGTAGGTTCCACCGTTTTTTTTTGTTGATGGTGGTTCAGCAGTTAGTTGTAATTTCTGTGTTTTTGTAAGAAGAGGTGAGTTCACGTCCTACTACTCCACCCGTCTTGTCTCTGTCTAGCAACTTTAATTATTGCCACACACCAGGAGTTATCCAGGGTCACACAACTGGTCCGTGGTGGAGCCAGGATTCTAACCCAAGCAGCTGGCTCTAGAGTTAATGCTCTTACCCACTATAGTACATCTACTGCAACCTATGTCTCTGTGTCTCCTATAATAATAAGTTAAATGTGAGCTGCTCACAGTTTAAGACCAGTTAATATCCACTCTGTATTTGTTAACAAATTAATTAATGGGAAAAAAAACAACAGTCTCTTTGCATCCCATGATGGCAGGCCAGAACTGGAAGACCTGATTTATTTCAGACCCACTTGAGTTGAGATGCCTCAACTTTTACAGTGGTGGCAGATTAGGAGCCTCTCAAGATAACTCCCATTGCTTCAGCTCTTTGGGGATGATGGGACCACTTCCTCACTTCCCTTCCTTACTCCTGGGGAACTAATTAGAAGTACTGCTTCCTCTAACTTCATGCTGATATCAAGGAGGTTGGGAGGCATGATAAACAAGATCTTTACCCTCAAAGAACTTATATTTGAATGGATATCAAAGCTATTTCAAGAAATTTTTTCATCTTATGGCCCCTTCAGTAAGCTGTGGTGCCCTCTTCAATAGCTACACAAAATGTGGAGTATATCATGTGTCCAGACTTGGTCACTCTTTCCAAGATTCTTGCTGTTTCAGCTTAGGATATTTAACATGAAATCACCACTGCAATGTGGTGCCTCCATAGATGAATTTTAAGTTTTAATAATTTTTCATTTTCACCTTTGAGAGTAGCTCTGTATACATTTTAAAAATTAAAAACTCAAAGCAAAACACGGCCAACACTTTGATATGAGTCCAAGCTTTGGTAAAATGCATAAAAGTAACACCAAGTCCAAGAGAAATTGAAACTCTAAGCACATTTTGCTTGCATTCACTCCTTGTTTCTAATTTAATAAATATTTCCCAGAATGGAGTTTGTAAATCAAAGTAAATATATATATATATAAAATGCTTACTTATTCCCTTTTGGGTTCTGTGTCAATTGTGTACATTTCATAAATATAAACATAAGACATATTTGCTAAGGAATTACATTTGTTGATGTGGCAACCTCATGGCTTAAAGTATAAAAAATTCATACCTTGTCAATTATGAATTGCATTTCCCCCATTTGTATAGAATATGGAATTTTTTTGAGTACTGGCTAAAAATGTACATACTATTTCAGATGTAAGTATTGCTTAAAAAAAAAAATCAACGTCACCCTGCCTTAAGAGATGAAACATCTGAAAACTATAATCCTTTTAAATAAATTTTAAAAAATCTATTCTTTGCTCATTTATTCAGCTTTCTTCTCACTATAGCCAATTACCAAACTTATCAGTCCATTTCCTTTTATTTATATTTTAGTCCAATGAGTGTCATAACAGGAAGTACGAATACCCTTTAATACTTACAGATTTTTTTTTCAAATTTAAACATCTTTCTTGCTAAGCAGAATTAATGCACTGACTCACTCCCACAGCTAACACCCTGGATGCCCTTTTTCTATTTCATTACCATTTTGTGGATGAACACATCACTGGTGTGGTATTTATCTTGATAGGTAGTGAAAAAACAGTCTTGCCTCAAAAAGCCATGCCATGTTTCCAGCCCTTGTTTATAAGGCATCTTCCAGCAGCAATCTCACTGCAGAGTTGTATGTACTAAATGGTGGCCCAACCCAGATCACTGGTATTTTCCCTGAGTAAAATCCTATGTATGCTGTCAATTTAATTAGAAACTGGCCCTTTGCTCTATCTTCCCAATTACCTCACCCATTATCTCTCATAACCTAAAATCATATCATCCTCCAGAGAATAGGTTATTTCTCCAAACATCCTTTTCTCATTGCTTCCAGATAACTGTGACCCTTTTTCCCCTTCAACTGCTTATAGTCATTTTAACATCTGTCATCACAGCTTAAGGTATGATTATGTCTAATAATGCTTTATTTTGCAGTGGGTGTATCACAGTTATTGCCATATACAGAAAATTCTGACTGACATTTCCAGAGCTTTTTGGTGACAGAGTAAGTAAAGTAGTATATTACCTCTTTCTATGACTGCCAGGTGAATAACCCAACACAACTACCTAATATCTTGAGAGAAGGCCTTACTATTTTGGAGAGCCTTTCCCCCCCATTTCACATCCCCACAGCACTGCCCTTTATTCCTCTCCTCTGAGTTTATCTCCCTAATTTAAATTCTAACTTCAAATATATCAGTTGACTAATACTAAAGTTAACTTCCAAAAGGAGTCCATTTAAACACCTTCCTTCTATACTTAATGATACAGATTTAAGGTCGAATATTTGTCATTTTTTAATGGAAATAGCTAGGAAGCATTAAAAAATAGAGTGAACAATTGACATTGAAATATTTAGTAAACAAAATCATTTCAGTTATTTCTGTCCTACCACCTAACCTATTTGCCATAACCTATGAATTTGGCCAAAATGCAGGAAGTCTAATTCAAGCTGACATTCAAAGGTTATTCTCATTAATGTCTAAATTTTCGTGTTGAGTTCCTGCTACTGTATTACAATTCCGATTTCCATATCAAATTTATTAAGTTTTCTTTACTGTTAAAATCCATCATTGGCCCAGGAATATACAGTAGAACCAATAATGTCTATTGATGTTTAATATGCCTAACTTTGTTGTAAATTCAGTTTTTAAAAACAAGGTCTTTGCCAGCCCTTTTATTTATAGGCAATAGACTATACTCAAGAGGATCTTACCTAACAATTTAGAATTATCATTACAAAATGTAAAAAGCCTGTTGTGGGCCAATTCTTCTTTAACATTAGCCAGAAGATGAACTTTGCCCAAAGAATTCTTTGGAAATATAGTATATTAATGACCCAATGGAATAAACTCTTGACCATCAAAAAGCACTGAGTTTGAAAAATTGTTTTTTCTTAACCTAACCCTGCTTTATACAACATAAACAAATTCATTACTGCTGAAATATGCTGCATCTCTAATTTCATTTTCACAAAACTTCAACACACCACTGCAGAATCCCGATTAATTTTCTCAGTAAATAACTATGGCATTACCATTATTAGTGTTCACTGGAAGTCCCTATTTAGAAGAACAACAGGGAAATTACTACACAGTATTCCCCACCCCCAGCAAACACATAAAAACACAAGTACACACACACACCCATAGATAATAAAACACTGGAAAATGATAAGAATATTCAAGAAAATGCTTTATTTTTAGCTGTGGTTCAGCTATTCAGCTAACTTTATCTACTGGTATATTATTCCATTATTTTTAAAACCTAGGAAAATATTAGCAATTGAATATTATGAGGAAAAATGTCAACCTAATTATGAAATGAAATTAAGCTATCAAGCAATGGAATACTGTGAATCATTAACCTTAAATTCTGTATTACATGGAAGCAGAGAGCAGATTCCAGATAAAAGGCTCAGACTGTATACTGTGAAATATTTTACTTTCACCTGCTCCTAGATTCTGTGGGTTTCTTTTCTATTTCTTTTTCTTTCCTTAATAACTCAAATTTTCAATTACTAGAATTTCATTCCCATTCATTTGCTATTAAGCTAGCATTGCCTGTGGGATCTAGAAATTGAATTGATTAAGTATAACCAACCTTTTTATAGAGAAGGGCCATTTCTAAAATCCTCTAAACTCTCCTAAGCTTTGAAATTCTTGGTGTTGTGTTGTGGAATCCATTAATGTTGGAGAGGGAAAGTGACAAAAGATAGTAATGTAAGACTCTGCGTACCTATGCTTCAAGCCATGAGTCATGATGCTGTCAAATGGATGGGTATTACAATTTGCTAGGTGATGGTAATTAACTAGTCTAGACTCCTTTCAAAAACTACTAAGCTACTTAGTGAATGTTTCTTAGAAGCTATACAAACTTCATAGATCAGATAACTGAACAAAATACTGGCATATAGAAAAATATTTTTGGAGTGCCTACTATGAGTTAGGAAATATATTAGGCACAGGGGATAACACCGTGAATACAATAATTATTGCTCCTTCTCTTATGGAACTTACTTATATCTGTGGCAAAGAAATTTTGGGCAAGTAATCAAACTGAATGAATTAATGAATGGCAGTAACTGCAAAAGTCAATGGTCACGTCCTTTATATTTCAATAATTTTTATAGTTTTCTATATATGGATCCTGCATATTTTGGTTAGGGTTATTCCTAGAAATGTTATGGTGTGTATGTTGCTATTATTCAGAGATTTTTTTTTTTTTTTACTATATCTTAAGTTTCTTACTGGGATATTGATATTTTTCAATATTTTTCTCATATTTCATAGCCTTACTGATTTCTAAGAGGATTTTATGTGGTATTTTGGGGTTTTCTAAGAAAGAAATATTCTCTGCAGTTAATAACCATTTTCCCCTTTTCCTCTCCAGCAGTTAGTCCATTACTTCTGATTTATGTCTTATTCCACTAGCCAGAAATTCTAGAAAAATGTTAAATAGATTGGGAATTCCGTTCCCCCGTGATTTTAATAAGAGTTCTGGTTTTATAATTATTATTATATGATGTGATCTGTCTTCTTAGATATCCTTTCTTTATGAAAAGGAAGTTTCCTTCCTTCCTTTTTTTCCTTAGGATTTTGTCTGTTAGGAATGGTGTTTTGTTTTGGTTTTTTTCAACTTCTTAATTATGATTTCCTTCTCAGTTGGCTAGAATATGATTTTAAGTAATTTTTTTCAAAAAGGCCATTTGATGCTATAGTTTTAAAATTCTTGAATGAGAATTCTACTGCCATCACACATAAACATCTAGGAGGGCATACAATTCTTAGGTTACAACTTTTCTCCTTAAAATGCTATAGACAGGTAGGAATGCAAAATTGAACAGCCACTTTAGGTAGTGTTTTTGGCAGTTCATTAAAAAGTTAAATATACATCTACCATATAACCCTGCTATCCCACTCCGAGGTGTCTTCCTAAGACAAAAAGAAATTTACATTCACATAAAACCCTATAAACAAATGTTTATGGCAGCTTTATTCACAATAGCCCCAAACTGTAAACAACCCAGATGCCCTTAAACTATTTCATACAATAAAATATAACTCAGCCATAAGAAGGAACAAACTGTTGGTTCACACAACAACTTGGGAGAATTTTCAATGCATTTTCCTAAGTGAAAGAAGACTGAATCAAGTGGCTATATGCTGTGTGATTCCATTTTACATGACAGACACTCCTAAAAAAGCAAAAGTACAGAGAAGAAAACAGATCAGTGCTTTCCAGGGGTTAGGAATAGGAGGAGAGATTATCCATAAAGGGGTAACTCTTGTTTTGGGGGTTGATGAAATTGTACTGCAGGGAACTCTAGTGGTCGACACATGACTCTCTGCATTTGTCAAAATACATAGAACTGTACACCACAAAGAGTGAATTTTATTATATGATAACAACAACAACAAAATCAACTAGGATGTGGGGGGAATATGAAATACAGACTGTGACATGGGAATCACACAATATTACAAATGAATTACATAACTACACTGAAGGGGGTGGACAAGAAAGGAGCCAAGCTAAGAAACTCTGGAAAGCAGCGTTTTAACTGACTGTTTTAAGACTAAAGACAAAAGAGCTGTTCACAAACACTGTCCTCTAGTTGGTAATTTGTTTCTAACAGAGGGATTAAGAAATATAAAACTACTCTCTTAGATTAAAAAATTTTTTTTAGATTTTTAAAGTATTTTTAGATGCTTTTAAAGATATTTTTACTTATGTTTATATAGTAGGGTTATCAGATAAATTATAGAAAATGGGAGTCATGTTTCTTACTGTAAGAGAAAGAAGTTACAAATAAGGGAAGAAAGCTAGAATGAGCCCTGTCATGTTGGATTAAAATTGGAGATATCAATATGAACTTATTCTTTTAATATATTTACATATAAATGATACAGAAATAAATTTTGATGTGTTTGTATGCATGAGTTAGTATCTACACATGTGTTTCCTAGCTCTATCCACTGAAAGGAGTTAGAAGGTACCCCAGTAGCGATGAACAGCTGGCATCTAAATCTTAGTTTATAAATTCCACTCTGCTACGCAAAAGACGGACTCCTCAGAGAAACAGCTACTTCTAGGGCTAGGGCAGGGAAAACACAATATGAGCCTGGTACATCAGAAAGTAAGGAGGTTAGGGACTTCCCTGGTGGCACAGTGGTTAAGAATCTGCCTGCCCCACCATCACCCTGATACCAAAACCAGACAAAGATACTACAAATAAAGAAAGTTACAGACCAGTATCACTGACAAATATAGATGCAAAAATCCTCAACAAAATACTAGCAAACAGAATCCAACAACACATTAAAAGGATCATACACCATGATCAAATGGGATTTATCCCAGGGATGCAAGGATCCTTCAATATATGCAAATCAATCAATGTGATACACCATATTAACAAATTGAAGAATAAAAACCATATGATCGGGCTTCCCTGGTGGTGCAGTGGTTGAGAATCCGCCTACCAATACAGGGGACACGGGTTCGAGCCCTGGTCTGGGAAGATCCCACATGCCGCAGAGCAACTGGGCCCGTGAGCCACAGTTACTGAGCCTGCGCGTCTGGAGCCTGTGCTCCGCAGCAAGAGAGGCCGCGATAGTGAGAGGCCTGCGCACCGCGATGAAGAGTGGCCCCCGCTCACCGCAACTAGAGAAAGCCCTGTCACAGAAACGAAGACCCAACACAGCCAAAAATAAATTAATTAATTTAAAAAAAAAACATTAAAAAAACCCATATGATCATCTCAATAGATGCAGAAAAAGCTTTTGACAAAATTCAACATCCATTTATGATAAAAACTCTCCAGAAAGTGGGCATAGAGGGAACCTACCTCAACATAATAAAGGTGATATATGACAAACCCACAGCAAACATCACTCTCAATGGTGAAAAATGAAAGCATTTCCTCTAAGACCAGGAACAAGACAAGGATGTCCACTCTCACCACTATTATTCAACATAGTTTTGGAAGTCCTAGCCACAGCAATCAGAGAAGAAAAAGAAATAAAAGGAATCCAAATCGGAAAAGAAGAAGTAAAACTGTCACTGTTTGCAGATGACATGATCCTATACATAGAGAATCCTAAAGATGCCACCAGAAAACTACTAGAGCTAATCAATGAATTTGGTAAAGTTGCAGGATACAAAATTAATGTACAGAAATCTCTTGCATTCCTATACACTAATGATGAAAAATCTGAAAGAGAAATTATGGAAACACTCCCATTTACCATTGCAACAAAAAGAATAAAATACCTAGGAATAAACCTACCTAAGGAAACAAAAGACCTGTATGCAGAAAACTATAAGACACTGATGAAAGAAATTAAAGATGATACCAACAGATGGAGAGATATACCATGTTCTTGGATTGGAAGAATCAATATTGTGAAAATGACTATACTACCCAAAGCAATCTACAGATTCAATGCAATCCCTATCAAATTACCAATGGCATTTTTTACGGAACTAGAACAAATCATCTTAAAATTTGTATGGAGACACAAAAGACCCCAAATAGCCAAAGCAGTCTTGAGGGAAAAAAACGGAGCTGGAGGAATCAGACTCCCTGACTTCAGACTATACTACAAAGCTACAGTAATCAAGACAATATGGTACTGGCACAAAAACTGAAACATAGATCAATGGAACAAGATAGAAAGCCCAGGGATAAACCCACACACCTATGGTCAACTAATCTATGACAAAGGAGGCAAAGATATACAATGGAGAAAAGACAGTCTCTTCAATAAGTGGTGCTGGGAAAACTGGACAGCTACATGTAAAAGAATGAAATTAGAACACTCCTTAACACCATACACAAAAATAAATTCAAAAAGGATTTGAGACCTAAATGTAAGACCGGACACTATAAAACTCTTAGAGGAAAACATAGGAAGAACACTCTTTGACATAAATCACAGCAAGATCTTTTTTGATCCACCTCCTAGAGTAATGGAAATAAGAAGAAAAATAAACAAATGGGACCTAATGAAACTTAAAAGCTTTTGCACAGCAAAGGAAACCATAAACAAGACGAAAAGACAACCCACAGAATGGGAGAAAATATTCGCAAATGAATCAGCGGACAAAGGATTAATCTCCAAAATATATAAACAGCTCATGCAGCTCAATATTAAAGAAACAAACAACCCAATCCAAAAATGGGCAGAAGACCTAAATAGACATATCTCTAAAGAAGACATACAGATGGCCAAGAAGCACATGAAAAGCTGCTCAACATCACTAATTATTAGAGAAATGCAAATCAAAACTACAATGAGGTATCACCTCACACCAGTTAGAATGGGCATCATCAGAAAATCTACAAACAACAAATGCTGGAGAGGGTGTGGAGAAAAGGGAATCCTCTTGCACTGTTGGTGGGAATGTAAATTGATACAGCCACTATGGAGAACAGTATGGAGGTTCCTTAAAAAACTAAAACTAGAATTACCATATGACCCAGCAAACCCACTACTGGGCATATACCCAGAGAAAACCATAATTCAAAAAGACACATGTGCCCCAATGTTCATTGCAGCACTATTTACAATAGCCAGGTCATGGAAGCAACCTAAATGTCCATTGACAGACGAATGGGTAAAGAAGTTGTCGTACATATATACAATGGAATATTACTCAGCCATAAAAAAGAACAAAATTGAGTCATTTGTTGAGACGTGGATGGATCTAGAGACTGTCATACAGAGTGAAGTAAGTCAGAAAGAGAAAAACAAATATCGTATATTAATGCATGTATGTGGAACCTAGAAAAATGGTACAGATGAACCGGTTTGCAGGGCAGAAGTTGAGACACAGATGTAGAGAATAAACGTATGGACACCAAGGGGGGAAAACTGCAGTGGGGTGGGAATGGTGGTGTTTGAATTGGGCGATTGGGATTGACATGTGTACACTGATGTGTATAAAATTGATGACTAATAAGAACCTGCAGTATAAAAAAACAAAAACAAACAAAAAACTAATACTAAACTTTCTTTGGGTTATTCGTATGGAAATATGTTAATATAAATGTTTCAGACATTACATGAAATTTCTAAAAATCTTATATGTTCTGGTATAGTGTTATAAGTCATAATTCTAGTTATTACTTCAAAATATATATCTCAGAAATAAAAAAAAAAGAAGGTGGTAAAGAAGGTAAAATGAGCAAATCATAAATAAAGCCAGCTATTTCAAAAACAAAAAACAAAACAAAAAACAAAACAAAACAAACAAACAAAAAAAGAATCTGCCTGCCAATGCAGGGGACACGGGTTCGATCCCTGGTTTGGGAAGATCCCCTATGCTGCGGAGCAACTAACCCCGTGCACCACAACTAATGAGCCTGTGCTGTGGAGCCCGTGTGCCACAACTACTGAAGCCTGTATGCCTAGAGCCAGTGCTCCGCAACAAGAGAAGCCACTGCAATGAGAAGCCCACGCACCGAAATGAAGAGTAGCCCCTTGTTCGCCGCAAGTAGAGAAAGCCTGCGTGCAGCAACAAAGACCCAATGCAGCCTAAAATAAATAAATAATAAAATTTTTAAAAAAAAGAAAGTAAGGAGGTTAAAAAAAAAAAGATGGGACTATATAAAAAAGGCTTAGGAGCCAGCCTGGAAAAGTTAATTGACAAAGTTGGAACAGCTTGAGCAACAAAATAAATAATGATTGCATTACATTATAACCGAATAATAAAATAAATATTCATGAATCCATACTAATATAAATAAGTAAATAAATAGGGGGATATGTGACAACTCTTACTCAAATAACAATTCTAAATAATATATACAAAGGAATAAGAGAAATAGAAATCACTATTAAAACACCATGGCAATATTGCCACACAATGGATACTAAAATTAGTAGGTAAAAGTTTATGCAAAAATTGGATATTTGCATAAAGTCAAAGTATCTCCCTCAAATATTTAGTAATTACAAAGGAAAAAGAGTAACAACATTGGAGAATCCTAACAAACGCCAGCTTAACTAAGTGAGCAAGAGTAACATCACCAGTAATAAGACTTACTGATGTTATTTAATCCCTGATATGAGACACTGAGAAGGGCCCATTGCCTCTATGGTTTCCTTACCAATAATGCACAACCTTAATCTAACGAGAAAGCATCAGACAAACAAATTGAGGCACAGTCTACAAAAATAACTGACGAGTACCCTTCAAAAGTGTCAAGGTCATGAAAGACAAAGACTCAAGAACTGGCATAGATTGGAGGAGACTAAGGAGCCATGACAACTAAATGCAATGTGGGATCCCGGAACAACAAAAGGACAGTGGTAGAAAAAAGTTCTGTACTTTAGTTAAGAGTAGTATCCTAAGGTTGATTTCTTAGTTTTGATAAGTGTTTTTTGGTTATGTAAGATGTTAAACATAAGGGGAATCTGGGTGAATGGTAAATGAGAAATCTATGTACTATTTTTGTCACCTTTCTGTTAAGTCAAAGATGGCACTAAAAAAATGCTGTAGATGTGCCATCATCTCATAGCACTTAATGCTTCAGAGAAGTTTAAGCCCAGCCTAATTTTGTCCCTTTTTAGGTAACCTGCTTTATTTTTTCCTTCCTGGATGCTTTAAATCTGTTTTCCTCTTTCTTAAAATTAACTACATACAAAAATTAATTTGATTTTCTTTAGTACCAACTTAAATCCTTTTACTTTTTTCCAAATCTTATCCACTTCCGTTGTTACTTTGGCCTCTTGTTATTGCATCTCATTGTTTCTCTTTCTTGCATTACATATTGTAACCTACGGGTTTCCACAGTTTGTTCAGAGGCTTGCCTTATATCCTATGGAGGATACTACAGAGTGTTCTAACCTTTTTGTCTGATCCCCATATTAAGCATGTTTCTGTGTGTTTGTTTGTTTGTTTTTCAGAGTGATTTTCACATTCCCTCAAGCTGGAGCATATTTTCACAAGCACTATTTGGGTTCTTTGGATCATTCATCTTTAAAGTAAGAGAACTCTATCTAGACCACTTCCATTATCTTGTGATTCATGGAAAACCATTGACAACAGGATTACTGACTGATCTCGTTTTTATCAGTTTTAGTGTTTTTATAGTTATTTCATTGGGTGGTTGTAAGAGGTTTTACTAGGGGGTGTTAGGTAGCACGCACTTTAAATCAAGCTACCTATTCAAAATGTCGGCATTTTTGAATTACTAATTTTAGCAGTATCTCCCAAGATATTTCTGTTGAAGAATAATATTTGTACTGTGAGAGTTATATCTGGAACTCCTGTACTCCAGAATCAAAAACAAAAATGTGAAGCAATAGTTTCTATTTCACAGGCTAATTAAAGCAAGAGATTTGGTATTTCTTTACAAAAAGAATGATGAAGGTAGATAGTGGCCTGGAAACCAGTGAAGCTGATTGCAAAATGAATATTTAAAAGCCCCTCTGATTTAATGTGCTCTTGTTTCCATTCCCTTTATTCTTTACAAAGACAAAGAGTCCTCTGTAAATATTGCTTTAAGGATTATCAGGCTTCAATTTTCAATTTTGTCCGAAGGCCATAATTTAAACCATAATATTGGCTTTACAAATGTAAACAGTGATTGAACCTCTTTCCTTTAGCTAATAGAAATGCCAATGAAATTAGAGTCAATTAAATAATTGCTTTATTAACCTAATGTATTACTGCTGTAAGACGTGCTGTGGCTCATCCAGTCAGGAGGGGAGCTAGGAGAGAACAAAACTACATCAACATAAAGACAATGGAAACCAGCATTTTGTAAAAACTTGATCCAATGAAAAGAATAAAACATTTATTGAAATTTTGATATATCAATTTCATTCTTTATAGTTTAACCATGACCGAAGATGGAAAAATCCTAAGAGATTTTAAAGGTTAAAGATCTTTCAGAATATGTTAAATGTCCCCTCTTCTGCCAAGTTTTCTCTGTCTACCTCTGTCTCCAGACTCCTCCTCTGCTTCTCTCAGGCAAGATATCTCACTTTTTCCTTTATGGTAATACAGAGGTATGTGATTACTGACTTCTAGTGTTATATACCTTGAGAGATGATTTGCAATTATTTTTTAAACTTCTGTATTCCCTACCATGTGGTCCCCTGCCTTTTTGAGGACTGAATTTATTATCTCAATAATTTCAGAACCTAGTGAAGTATTATACCTGGTAATACCACTAAGCAAATACTTGAGGAATGAATGAGTAAATAGGTAGGTAGCACTGTGGTTTCTCTAGGAAGGTGCAGAGCAGGTTCTCAGTAGTTAAAGCCCTTCTTGTAGCTCACCTTTCTCCTGCTCTGCCCCAACTGTTCTTGTATACCTGAGCACAGAACAGCAAGAGGAGAATTTTGTGGGTCTTTTTTTTTCTGACCCAGTTTCAGACAACACCAAAAGTATGGCCAGAGTTGGCTACTTTGGAAAGGTGTTATGGATGTTAATGATGGAAGGATGGATGAAAGGATGGAAGGAAGGAAGCAGGGGTGCAAAGAAGGATGACCATGTATTGGGTGCTATGTTATCCCTTCCATATATATTATCTAATTTAATCCTAAAACAACTATTCAGAGTAAATATTATTATCCCTATTTTTACAATTAAGGAAACTGGGACTTTTAAATGTACTTTGTACCAGGCCACACAGCTGTCCAGTGGCCAAGCTAGAATTTAAATTTCAGTTGGCTCATTCAAAACTCAGTGCTTTTCTTAGAATATGGGAATTAAGGAAGTTTTAGTTCTACAAAACTGTAATGACCCATTCTGTGAGTATCCTAAACTTGATGCAGTTTTATTTTTCAGCTTTGAACAATAGGATTCAGAAATACTTGCCTATCATTTCTATCATACTTAGTTTCGTTTGGTAGTCATTCATCTGTTGGACATTTACTAAGCCCAAGCACCCAGCTGAACACTTGGAACACAAGTATGCCTAGGACACAGTCCCTGGACTCAAGTTCCTTTGCCCTTTTCTTAGAAGAATTCTCATTCTGGAAAGCCAACCTACTTGCCATCCCATTTGTGGTTTCTTTACTTTCTCTTCTGCCTTTTAACAAATTCCCTAGCCACAAAAACATAACCTCATACTCCTTATACTAGAATATTTTATCTGCTTTCTGTTCTTAGTCTAAAAGGAAGGCTCATGTCTTCTCCAAGGTCAACAAAAATCTCCTATTGTTTATACATGAAAATATTTAAGAAAGTTAGGTACAGATTTTGTACTATTATCATGTAAGTTATATTAACGGGGAGTGAAATTGACTTTACAAACTACTTATATATGTACATATATACATGTACATATATATGCATATAGTCTTTAGAAAGTATTAGACTCTAAACGTTCAACTCAGAGGAAACTTAATCTTTACTATCTCTTTAAGTCATCATTTTATCTTAAGTTTGTACCTTCTGTATTTTGTCTATGAAGAATCTACAACTCAGAATGACTTCCAAAGCATCTGCTCAAAGTATTGGCATAGAAAAGGGATTAGGACTTAAAATTAGAAAACATGAGCTTCAGTCCTATCATTCACCATCAAGTCACTTAATCTTTCTGTATCTTCTCTAATCTGGAAAATGGAAATAATAACAGTAGTAGTAGCTACCTTATAACATTATTTGGAGGATCAAATGATATTATTAAATGAAGGGTTGCAGAGCACTATACAAATGTATTACAGATCCATAATCCCTTATCTGAAACCACTGAGGTCATTTTCAGAATTCAGACCTGTTTTTAGATTTTAAAAAGGTAATACAATACACATTCTTTTTATTAGGAAGCATTCCTAACAGGGTCTAGGGCAGTACCCTATAACCCAATATATTAATATATTTGCAGCAAAACATATAAACATTCATTTTAAGTGGGATAAATTAAGACTATAAACTTACAAAGACTTTCAGCTTAAGAGCTTTCTATAGTTCAGAATTGCAGATAAAGAATTGTGGGTCTCTGTTTTATCTGCATATAAGTTTAGGCCATTTAAAATTTTTAAAAAACTCTATGTAACTTTTAATGATTAGGATTGATTTCATTTAGTATAGTACAGATAATTCATACTTTCACTTTTATGGTTTTCTTTCCTTACTGGTATATCAATGCCAATATTTATTGACCTTCATAAAGTAGTGAATACTATTTACATTTGGAAGAAGAGAAGAGGTAAGAGGAGATCTTTCAGAACAATAAATGATAGTGATGTTCAGGTAAGCAAGGAATGAGTGACAACAAGTAAGTCAATCTGCAGGTGTTTATGTTATTTATGGGATATAAAATAAGAGAGAAAATGTATGTGAAAAGTACATTGTAAAGTTAGGAATACTATATACTATGTGCCCTGCATTGTACTTGACATTATGGGGAAACAAATTCAACATAGGATCTGGTCTCTGCCCTTGGGGACCGTACAATCCAGCACAGAGATAGAGCTAATGTGTAAAAATGAAGGGAGTTATTGAGAGCTAAGCATTCTCCATTCATTAGAAATTGGTATGGATAGAAGCTGACAGAAAAGGTTTTGTGAAGGAAGTAGTACTTGAAGGACACCTTCAGTTCCGATAGAGTAAAGATGATTGAGCAACAATGTCATATCAAGCAAAGACATGAGGGTAGGAACATGTGTTCCAGAGGCAGAAAAGGGCCAGTGTGTATAGAGCAACAAATGAATATTAAGTCATGTAGTATAGCCATTTGTGGAGGGATTTAAAAGCCTAGTGGGAGTAGTTTGGAATTGATGGGCCACGCAGTAGGAAATCCCTGCAAGTTCTTGTGCTAAGGAATGAAATCCTGAATTTGGACAAGCTTAGTTTGACAGTGAAATATAAAAGTGAATCATATTTGGGAAAGACTGGAAACAAAGAGGTTGTTGAAATAATCCATGCAGGCATGTAATAAGGATAAGACGGGTGTGAGGAAGGGGAGGGTTGGCCTGGCTAGAGAGTTGCTGAATAAGAAGAAGAAAAGGTAAATTTGAAATATCTGGTTAGAGGGCATGGAGACAAGCAATAAAGAAAACTGGCATTTTTCACCAATTCAGATTCAGACTGGCAAGCCAGTTGATGCAGTTAGGGACAGACAGTGGAAAGAGGAGTCTACTGGGGGTATGGGAGGGGAGGAGAAGAAGATGAAAAACAAAGAAAACTGAGATCAGAGAGTTATTTTTAAAAAGCAAATTACAGAACCTAAACTCCCTCATATTCTTCACTGATAATTTTGTCAGTGATGATTAATGTTCAGAAATGATGGTGACTCCAAGTCATCACAACATTCTCAATCATAAAAAAAAAAACCCACAAATCTAGCACAATGTACACCAAGATAATAAGACAGAACACTTTTATAACACATTTTATAAAGACTGTCACCAAGTGTTGAAACAAAAACCTGAAGAGTTACCCAGAGTTAACTTAGGGTTATTCAGAAAAATGCAAATTAACTAGAACATGCTATTCCAAAGCACGAATGAGATAGTCATAGAACCCTGGAATGGGAAGAGACTTTGAAGCATTGATTTTAATTTGCAAGTGTTCAGACCTCTCTAATTGATGAAGAGTTTATACCTAATTATCAGAAAACTCTTCCTTATATCATACTGATATCTCTTTAACTCATATCCATTAGTAAAAATCACACTCTGAAACAACTCAAAACAAGACCATCTCCTGTGGTAGGTAAGTGACTGCCTAGAGCCAGAGGTGGGAAATGTATTGAGAGCAAAGAGAACTTTTTAGGATGAGGGAACTCTTCTGTATCTTGATTGTAGAGGTACAAACTATTTAATTCAATTGACTTGTATGAAATTACCAAAATTCATTAAATTGTACACTTAGAATTTCAAACAAAGACTATCTTCCATATTAGGTAAGAGCCCTTCAAGTATTTGAAAACAAATATACTTTTCTTTATTAATTGTACTTATATATTTGGATATTTAAGATGCAAATACTTGATCCAGAATATGTTAGTTAATTTGCTCAGCATGGAATGACTAGCAGGACTTTTTTTTTTTTAAAGAAAACAATTACTAAAAAACTTAAATATAATAAATAGGAAACAAAATATAAAATAAGCAGATAATTTGATAGTTATTTGTATAACATCTCTTAGGTCACAATCAGTAATTTAAGAAGATTATCTTCAATAGATTGTCTGCTTCATTCCAAGGTCCTAGAAATGCTCAATTTTCTGTAATTTAGCATTAGTTTGGAAAATACAGTGTTGAAGATAAAAGACACTTTATGAAAGAGTGAATGGAAGCCCAAAAGAAGCAATAAATTGGGCATTTGTATAACCATAGTGGAAAGGCGCCATTTTGGTTAATATATTAACTTGCATTCAGTAGATGTTTCTGTCCCTACAACCTTTGACATTCTATTAGTAATATTAGTAGTTTCATATCAGGTTGATTAAATTGACCACTAAGGTGGGTGAGGTTGGTAGAAAGGCAGACAAAAGAACATACTTGTTAGTTGCCCTGAAAATTTTAAAAGTATCAAAATGACATTGACCTTTCCAATGAGCATGATTTATAATCACATTTAATTGCATGTTTCCCACCAATCACCTTCATTTCCATTATCCAGTAGTTATGTGGCATTATTACAATCTAAAAAACAAAGAAAGAAACAAAAATCACAGAATAACTGCTTTATGTTTGTATCTTTTGATACCGAAACCCAGAGCAGTGTTTTCATGATAAAGGAGACTGAATCACTTCTAAAACTTTTAGCCAGCTTTGGGCTTCCTTTGGCCTATTCTGAAAAAGAAAAGATCTAAGTAGTAAAATGACTAATACGTTTATTAGTCACTTGCAGACCTTTTGACTAAACATTATTTATAATTCTGTAGTTGAGGAAAAACTAGATGTACAAATCATTAAAGGTGAAAGGATACGGTATAGATAAAAGACCTCATTTGAACTATACCATTTGAATTCTTGAGAAACTCCACATGTAAAAATTATTTTAGGAATGCCCTTTATTGAAGTGTTACCTATATACAGTAATATTAATGAATTTTAAATGAACAGTTTAATGAATTTTGGCAGTTTCATACAATTAAATTGAATTAAATGGTTTGAACCACCACAATCAGAAAAAGAGGAGTTCCCTCATCCTAAAAAGTTTTCTCATGCCGCTTTGCTCTCAATAAAATTTCCCAACTCTGGCTCTAGGCAGTCACTTGATCCACTTTGTGTCATTATAGTTCTGCTTTTTCTAGAATTTCATATTATTGGAATCATATAGTACCTGGACTTTAGTTTTTAATTCTTACGCATAGCAAATTTTTGAGATTCATTCATGTTTTTGAGTTATTAATATTTTGTTCCTTTTTATTGCTGAGTAGTATTTCATTGTAGAGATATACCACAGTTTATCCATTTCACAGTTGATGGATATTTGGGTTGCCTCCCTTTTTGCTGTTATGAATAATGCCGCTATGAACATTTGCAACCATATCTTTGTGTGGACGTGTGTTTTTACCTCACTAGGAGTGAATTGCTGGGTACAGTGATAAATATAGGTTTAACCCAATGAAGTACTATCAGACTGTTTTCCAAAGCAGCCGTACCATTTTTCATTCCTAACAGCAATGTATGGAAGTTCCAGTTGATTTACAGTGTTGGGTTAGTTTTAGGTATACAGCAAAATGATTCAGTTATACATAAATATGTCTATTCTTTTTCAGATTCTTTTCCCTTATAGGTTATTATAAAATATTGAGTATAGTTCCCTGTGCTATACAGTAGGTCCTAGTTGGTTATCTATAATAGTTTATATATAGTAGTGTGTATATGTTAATCCCAAGCTCCTAATTTATCCCTCCCTGACCTTTCCCCTTTGGTAACCATAAGTTTGTTTTCTATGTCTGTGGATCTATTTCTGTTTTGTAAATAAGTTCATTTATATCATTATTATTTTTTTTTTAGATTCCACATATAAGTGATATCATGTGATATTTGTCTTTATTTGTCTTTTGCTGTCTGGCTTACTTCACTTAGTATGAAAATTCTATGTCCATCCATGTTGTTGCAAATGGCATTATTTCATTCTTTTTTATGGCTGAGTAATATTCCATTATATACACACACACACACACACACACACACACACACACACACACACACACACCACACCTTCTTTATCCATTCACATGTCGATGGTCACTTAGGTTGCTTCCATGTCTTGGTTATTGTAAATAGTGCTGCTATGAACATTAGGGTGTGTGTATCTTTCCAAATTAAAGCTTTTTGTCTTTTCTGGATATATGCCCAGGAGTGGGATCCCCCGATCATATAATTCTAATTTTAGTTTTTTAAGGAACCTCCATACTGTTCTCCATAGTGGCTGTACCAATTTACATTCTTACCAATGGTGTAGGTTGGTTCCTTTTTCTCCACACCCTCCACACCTTTTTCATGATGGCTATTCTGACTGGTGTGAGGTGATACCTCACTGTAGTTTTGATTTGCATTTCTCTAACAATTAGTGATGTTGAGCATCTTTTCATGTACCTGTTGGCCATCTATATGTCTTTTTTGGAGAAATGTCTATTTAGATCTTCTGCTCATTTTTTGACTAGATTGTTTGTTTGTTTGTTTGTTTATATTGAGCTGTATGAACTATTTGTATGTTTTGGAAATTAAGCCCTTCTTGGTGGCGTCATTTGCAAATAGTTTCTCCCAGTCCATAGGTTGTCTTTTAGTTTTGTTTATGCAAGAAGAAGTAAAACTGTCACTGTTAGCAGATGACATGAGACTATATATAGAAAATCCTAAAGACACTACCAGAAAACTAATAGAGCTCATCAATGAATTCAGTAAAGTTGCAGGATACAAAAGTAATACACAGAAATCTGTTGCATTTCTACTAACAGCAAAAGATCAGAAAGAGAAATTAAGGAAACAATCCCATTAATCATCACATCAAAAAGAATAAAAATATCTAGGAATAAACCTATTTAAGGAGTCAAAAGACCTGTACTCCAAAAACTATAACATGCTGATGAAGAAATTGAAGATGACACAAACACATGGAAAGATATACCGTGTTCTTGGATTGGAAAAATCAATATTGTCAAAATGACTATACTACCCAAGGAAATATACAGATTCAGTGCAATCCTTGTCAAACTACCAATGCCATTTTTCACAGAAGAGAGCAAAAATTTTGAAAATCCGTATTGAAATACAAAAGACCCTGAATAGCCAAAGCAACCTTGAGAGAGAAAAATGGAGCTGTAGGAATTAAGCTCTCTGACTTCAGACTATACTACAAAGCTACAGTAATCAAAACAGTATGTTACTGGCACAAAAACAGACATATAGATCAATAGAACATGATAGAAAGCCCAGAAATAAACTCACACACCTATGGTCAATTAACCTACGACAAAGGAGGCAAGAATAAACAATGGAGAAAAGACAATCTCTTCAGTAAGTGGTGCTGGGAAAACTGGAGAGCTACATGTAAAAGAATGAAATTAGAACATTCTCTAACTCCATACACAAAAGTAAATTCAAAATGGATTAAAGACCTAAATGTAAGACTGGATACTATAAAACTCTTAGAGGAAAACATAGGCAGAATACTCTTTGATATAAATTGCAGCAATATCTTTTTGGATCCACCTTTTACAGTAATGAAAATAAAAACAAAAATAAACCAATGGGGCCTAATTAGTCTTAAAAGCTTTTGCACAGCAAAGGAAACCATAAACAAAATGAAAAGACAACCCACAGAATGGGAGAAAATATTTGCAAACGAAGTGACTGACAAGGGATTAATCTCCAAAATATACAAACAGCTCGTGTAGCTCAATATCAAACAAAAAACAACCCAATCAAAAAAATACGTAGAAGATCTAAATAGACATTTCTCCAGAGAAGATATACAGATGGCCAAAAAGCACGAGAAAAGATGCTCAACATCGCTAATTATTAGAGAAATGCAAATCAAAACTACAATGAGGTATCACCTCACATTGGTCAGAATGGCCATCATCAAAAAGTCTACAAACAATAAACGCTGGAGAGGGTGTGGAGAAAAGGGAACCCACCTACACTTTCGGTGGGAATGTAAATTGATACAACCACTATGGAGAACAGTATGGAGATTCCTTAAAAAACTAAGACTAGAACTACCATATGACCCTGCAATCCCATGCCTGGGCATATATCTGGAGAAAACCATAATTTGAAAAGACACATGCACACCAGTGTTCATTGCAGCACTATTTACAATAGCCAAGACATGGAAGCAACCTAACTGTCCAATGACAAAGGAATGGATAAAGAAGATGTGGTACATGTATACAATGGAATATTACTCAGCCATAAAAAAAAGAATGAAATTATGCCATTTGCAGCAACACGGATGGACCTAGACATTATCACACTAAATGAAGTAAGTCAGAAAGAGAAAGACAAATATCATATGATATCACTTATATGTGGAATCTCAAAAAAATTATACAAATGAACTTATTTACAAAACAGAAACAGACTCACAGACTTGGAAAGCAAACTTATGGTTACCAAAGGGGAAATGTGGGGGGGACATAAATTAGGAGTTTGGGATTAACATATACACACTACTATATATAAAACAGATAATCAACAAGGACCTACTGTATAGCACAGGGAGCTCTAGTCAATATTCTGTTATTATCCTATATGGGAAAAGAATCTGCAAAAGAATGGATATATGTACACGTATAACTGAATCACTTTGCTGTACACCTTTGTCTTTTTCTTACTGAGTTGTAAGAGTTCTTTATGTATTCTAGATTCAAGCTCTTTGTCAGAAATATTCTGTGAAAATTTCCCTCCAACCTTGGCATGGATTTCTGTTTTCTTAACTTTGTCTTTTGGAAGACAAAATTTTTAATCTCGATGAGAATCCATTTTAAACTTTTTTCTTCTTTTACAGTTCGTGCTTTTTATGTCCTATTTAATTTTTGTCCAACGTTTTACCTAATCTGGTATCTCAAATATTATCTCTCCTGTATTTTTCTTTAGAAGTTTAATAGTTTAGCTTCTCATATTTAAGCCTAGTACTAATTTTGAGCTAATCTTTGTGGAAGTTTTGAGGTAAGGATCAAGGCTAATATTTTTCCCCACACAGATATCCAACTATTCTAGTACTATTTGTTGAAAAGACTGTTTTTTTTCTCTATTGAGAAAAAATAAATAAATTGATCATGTAATTGTGAATTATTTTAAATAGAGGTTTTAAAAATTTTCATTGTCAAGTGTTTGTTGCTAGTTTATAAAAATGCCAGTTTTTATTTCTACCTTGTATCCTGCAAATTTTCTAAATTTATTCATTAGATTTATTTATTATTTTTTTGAAGTATAGTTGGATTTACAATATTGTGTTAGTTAAAGGTGTACAGCAAAGTGATTCAGTTATATACATGTATATATTCTTTTTCAGGTTCTTTTCCATTATAAGATTTAATAGCTATTTTGTGGATCCCTTAGGGTTTTCTAGATTTATATCATGTCATCTGCAATTACGGACACTTTACTTTTACCTTTTCCATTTGCACGCATTTTATTTCGTTTGCTTGTTTTATTGCACTGGCTAGGATCTTCAGTAAATGTTAAATAAAAGACATCATTGCCTTGTTGCTGATCTCTGAGTATTATGTTAGCAGTAGGTTTTTCACAGGAGCCGTTAATCAAGTTGAGTAAGTTCACTTTTGTTCCTAGTTTGCTCAGTTTTTTTTTTATCATGAAATGGTTTTGTCACATGTTTTTCTACATCTATTGCAATGACCATATGGTGTTTCTCCTATACTCTTTTGATATGTAAACTGCATTGATTGATTTTCAAGCACATGTAAATAATCTGACCTAAAAATAGAACATACGAAGGCTAGAACATAATAATGTCATTAAAAATGGAAAATAAAAATGTGTCCTAATATTACTTATTTAATATAACTTTTTTTTAATCAGCCAAAAAATATCAAATGTAATTTATCTGACTTAATATAGGTTGGATTGGGACCAACTCAAAGGGAAGAAAGTATCTAATGTTTTCCTTTCTTTTCTAATTTAAAACTTTTTATGTTTATTGAAAGTGCTCATATCTAGTTGTTTTGACAGTGCATTAAAAAGTTGACAACTCCATATTGCACTTCATTTAAAAAAACTGCAAGTCATTTGCCTAAAAATCACATTTTTTTCTATAGAAAAAGAGCTTGTCTTTAGGTAACTTATTTGTACCTGATTATGTAGGAAAATTGAATCCCCAGCTAAAAGTTTTAGCAATGATTCAGTTTCCTTTACAGTAAAAACAAAAATATTTCTGTGATTAAATTTAACTGTGGTATTGGGCTACTGCCTGATGCTTTTGATTCCATGAAAGTTTAATTTCATTCTAGAGAGAAAACACTTGGGTGATTAGGGACAGTAATAAGTACCCATTCCCACAAAAACTGAACATAAAATGAAACAATTCATCATACAAAAAATAGCCTCCATAAAAATACAGTTTCCTGAAAGGTAAATTATAAAAGTATGCATTTAGCCAATCATTTTAAATACCATAATTATACAGGCTGCTCATCAAAAGACTTTTAAGACTCATTAAAATCATAAAACAATTCTAATTAAATCCATATTTAAATTAAGTTTCTATAACTAACCTACAGGGTACTTTAAATCAAACAAAAAAAAAGTTGTATAAAAGATCCAATTAATTGTAAGTTTTTGTAAGAATTAAAGCCTAATTACTCTATGATTAAGTTTCTCCCAAATGTAATCATCAATGGCTCTATTCAGAAGATTTAGCCTTCTGTACCCCAGATGCCAGTGGAGGGCCACGGCCTGTCTTTGACACCAGCAAATCTATTTGTCTGAAACCAGCATGACTGTGGAAACTTTACCTCCACCCCCACTGGGGATCCAAGCAGTGAGAACAAACAAAGCTGCATATTTTATACAGATAAATGTCTCCCTATCAGCAGAGGTCCCTGTCTGATTAAATGGATTCATGTTCATCAGCAAATTTTAAAAAATCCATCTTCAGAGCAGGTTTTGAAAACAATGGTCATTTCAAAGCTTCCCAAGTCAATGGGAAAAGATGCACAAGAAAAGAATAAGATTTGCAGCTTACAGAAAAAGAGAACTAGGCCTTCTAAGCAGACAGCACTAAAGCATTTCCTTCTAACCCTATGCAACTCTTCTTTCTTACTCAGCTACTTGAAATGTTTTTCATTTTTATTAGCCCAACTTCCCACGGGAAAGAAAATTAAAAAAAGCTCTGTGACATCGCTGCCTCTTGTGTGTTCTCTGAAACTAATTAACCCTATGAAGTTATTAGGGCAGCATCATTTTTTCTATGACATCACACAAGGTGAAGGTCACTTCTATAATAATCTTGGCTTCATTCATGTGGTGCATACCCCACAAAATATAATTTATTGTAATTTCCCCAGTGCCCTGATAGCCAAGTGATTAGTTATGGTACATAAAAAGTTCAGATGTATAACATATGATTTATAGCCTCTCTTTCTGATAATCTAATTTTCTTTTATGGTAAAATGAAATTTACTATTTATGTTTTATAGATTGTTATTTTGAGGAAATGACTATTTAAAGTACCTTCATATGGACACTTGCTGATTGCACAGTATCTGGAAGCAGAAGCATCCAAATGGTTGGGATATAAAGGCAGTTTTTTAATCCAGCTGACAAGAACCTTTTCTGAACTACCTGTCTGTGCTGGTGGCAGAATGTTTGTCTGGTGACAGGTTAAGTTAGGCCAGAGCTACCTGCCATCCACTTCAACAGACATCAGGGTAAGAAATGGTGGCTCTGGGCAGATGGAGCTGATGAGTTCAGGATCCAGCTACAGCAAGATTTCCTTCCCTTCAAGTGCACTGTCCCTGACTTGAAAAGTCCCTAGCTCTTTGCCATAAAAACCTCTTTCCAGACTTTTTAGTTGTGGAATTGACTTTCCTGCATGTCTCTGCTTTTAGAGAAGGGACCTTTTAGAGCTTTGACCCTTAAATCGCTTCTCCTCTACTCATTACTATATTATCTTCAATTTCATTGTGCTTAAATTGTGTTATATTAATGCTAAGTTTAGGTGTTAATACTGAAAAAGGTTTCTATTCTAAGAGAAAGCTCCCTCCCCCACCCCCAGTTGATTTGAGAGGCTCATATGAAGGGTGAAATCAGCACACATAGTCACTACAGAAAAGGGTAGACTGGAGAGGAAATGTGAGCAGGCTTAGGTAGGTGAGACAAAGGGTGGTCCATTCATCTGGCTCCTGACTGTGAAGAGGTAAGGACGTGAAAAAAGCTGTATCTACCATGGTGACTTGCCAGGCCCAGGGAGAGGTGGTGGCTTTCTTTGCCTGTATCAGGTGTAAAATGGAACAGCACCTGTGATCCCTGGTGATAAGGATGCTGGATTGGTAAGCCACACAGCTAATAATAATGTCTGTTAATTATTAAGTACTTAACACTTTACAGGTACTGATTCTTTCAATCATCACAATTATAAAGCAGTTAGTATTGTACCCACATTTTATAGCTGAAGAAACTGAGGCCCAGAGAACTTAAATCATTTGTCTAAAGTAACACAGCTAGTATACGGCAGAGCTGGCTCTAGTAACTCTTAAACATTATGCATACTGCTCTTTCAATTCTTTGTATTCTGTACTTGTTTAATAGCAAATACTTATGTTGCACTTAAAATGTGCCAGGCGCTCAACTAAGAGCTTTAAACAAATGTGCCAGGCACTCAACTAAGAGCTTTAAACATATTAAATCTACTTGGTTCTCACACAACCCTATGAAATATGTACTGTTATTATTCCCATTTTTTTTCAGACTAGAAAACCAACACACAGAGAGATTGAGTAACTTGCAAAGGTTATGAAGCTACTAAATGGGAGAGGCTGGATCTGAACCAAGGGAGTCTGGTTCTGGAGAGTCCATGCTCTGGACTGCCTCCTGTGTATTTTCTTCCGTTGTTTCTTAGTACTTTGTAAAGACTCTTAAAGCTTTAGCCTGTCCCAATTGTTCTAAGGGAGAATTAAAAGAGGTCGTTTTGGGCCAAAGCACTAGAAAAGGTGTTGTCTGGGTCTAGGGGTAGGGGTATGGAAGCAGGAGTCAGGGAGGAGCAGAAAGGTGATCATCTGCACAAGCGAATCCAAAGGAAAGGCAAAACCAACAGAGGCAGAACAGCTGGTCAGTGTCCCTCCCCAGACAATGGTTCTCCTTCAGGGCTCCCTTTGGATATCCTGGTTCCATCCATCTAAGGAAGGAAGCAGCTGTTCATAGACCATCTCCTCTCCTTGCCCTCCCCAGGCTTCTAGCTACCCCCTCTTGCTGAATGTGTTCTCCACACCACTATTCTAGCTTTTCTCCTAAAATTCTAACCACCCCTCTTGGTGGTTTTATTTTTGACTGAGCTTCTTCTGCTTTCTCCTCTGTAACTGGATTGTATCCTGTACAAATTCAGTCCTTGGTCTGCGCTCTCTCCTGTCACTGAGAGCTCACTGGGTTTAAGTATTGCTATGAGGTGAAGTCCTGCAAATCTATAGCTTCTTCAGAATGCCTTGACCCCATCTCCAGTAATATGAGGTATATTCTTACTTAGATATCATGTTACCTCAAATCTTAAAAATCCAAACTGGGGCTTCCCTGGTGGCGCAGTGGTTGGGAATCTGCCTGCTAATGCGGCGGACATGGGTTCGAGCCCTGGTCTGGGAGGATCCCGCGTGCCGCGGAGCAGCTGGGCCCGTGAGCCACGGTTGCTGAGCCTGCGCGTCTGGAGCCTGTGCTCCGCAACAGGAGAGGCCGCGATGGTGAGAGGCCCGCGCACCGCGATGAGGAGTGGCCCCCGCTTGCCGCAACTAGAGGAAGCCCTCGCACAGAAACGAAGACCCAACACAGCCCAAAAAATTAATTAATTAATTAATAATAATTAAAGGTGCTAATAATTAAAAAAAAAAAAAATCCAAACTGAAGTGAATTGTCTCTCTCCAAACCAGTCTCCTGCCATCCTCTCCTGTCACTGTCAGGCCGTGGAGGGATAACCTGCTGGAGCAGACTGGCCTCATCTCTCTTGCCTCCTGACATGGTGTTGCTCATCTTGCCTCTGTTTCTTGTTCTTTTTCTTTCACCTAGCAAGATTTCATTTTCTCACTCCCTGCTGTAGACTGAATATTTGCATCCCCCCCAAATTCATACGTTGAAACCTAATCCCCAATGTGATGATATTTGGAGGTGGGTCCTTGGAGAGGCAATCAGGTCCTAAGGGTGGAGCCCTCATGAATGGGATTAGTGCCCTTATAGAAGAGACCCCAGAGAACTCCCTTGTACTTTCCACTGTGTGAGGGCACAGTGAGAAGACAGCTACCTGTGAACCAGGAAGTGGGCTCCCACCAGACACCAAATCTGCTGGTGTCATGATCTCAGACTCCTCAGCCTCCAAAACTGTGAGAAATAAACGTTTGTTGTTTATTAGCCATCCAGTTTATGGTATTTTGTTATAGCAGCCCTAATGGACGACGTAAGACACTTCCTTAATCCTCCCCATATTTCTAGACCTTATTACGTTTCTACAAATCTTCCCTGATTATCTCAGGTCTTAGTGACTCTCAGCTCCTTCATGTTGAATGTCTATACCCCAAAATGTAACATTTAATCAATTCTGTCTTGCATTTTTTTGCTGTGTATTCATCTGGGTCCTAAGCTAATCTTAGCTGAGTATATGTTATATGTCAGGCACTCGAGTACTGTCTGTACCCCATCATTCCATCAAATCCTCATGGTAACTCTGTGGGGTCTCATTATATTCTCCAGATTAGACATAAAAATACTGAAATTAAGAGAGATGAAGTGACTTACTCAAAGTCATCGGGCAAAATGGCAGAGGTAAAATTCATACCCCTTTCTGTCTGAGGACTAATCAATAATCTTTCCACTCTATGTTGACTAAATCCAATTTCTTTAAACTAATTTTCTAAATTCCTGAGTTTGATTTCTTTTCCCTATGAAAGAATCTGGGTTTTAATCTGGAGCATATGTATAACTATTATTTTAAATCCTATTATGAACAAAATAAGGCATAAATAAGTGAATATATAAATAAAGCATCAATGACTTCTATTAAAAATCCAATAAATTCTAATATAGATTTTTAATTGACAATTTCATATTATCAAAATAGAACACAAAAGATATTACCAAAAATTTTAAAAATTAATTTTATCCAAATTCAATTAATTTTATCCAAATTCCAAAGTAATTTTATCCATTCATGATAAAAACTCTTACCAAAGTGGATATAGAGAGAATATACCTCAACTTAATAAAAGCTATTTATGCCAAACAACAGCCAATATAATACTCAATGGTGACAGCTGAAAGCCTTCCCACTAAAATCTGGAAGAAGACAAGGATGCCCACTCACCACTTCTGTTCCACATAGTATTGGAAGTCCTAGACACAGCAATCAGATGAGAAAAAGAAATAAAAGGTATCCAAATTGGAAGGGAAGAGGTAAAATTGTCACTATATGTCAATTATATGAAGTTGACATGATACGATATATAGGAAACCCTAAAGACTCCACACAAAAACTACTAGAACTGATAAACGAATTCAGCAAGGTAACAGGATACAAGATTAACATACAGAAATCGGTTACATTTCTTTTTGCTAACAATGAAATATCAGAAAGAGATTATAAAAACAAAACAAAACAGTCCCTTTTAAAATTGCACCAAAGGAAAAAAAACACTTAGGAATAAACCTGACCAAGGAGGTGAAAGATTTATATGCCGAGAGCTAAAACATTAATAAAGGAAATTGCAGATGATACAAACAAATGGAAAGATATCCCATGATCTTGGGTTGGAAGAATTAGTATTGTTAAAATGGCCATACTGCCCAAAGCAATCTACAGATTTAATGCTATCCTTATCAAATTACTCATGACATTTTTCACAGAATTAGAAAAAATAATCCTGAAATTTATATGGAATCATAAAGGACCCAGAATTGCCAAAGCAATCCTGAGGAAAAAGAACAAAGCAGGAGGCATAACCCTCCCAGACTTCAGACAATACTACAAAGCTACAGGAATCAAAACAGCATGGTTCTGGCACAAAAACAGACGTATGGATCAATGGTACAGAATAGAGAGCCCAGAAATAAACTCACACACCTACAGTCAGTTAATCTTCAACGAAGGAGGCAAGAATATACATTGGGAAAAAGACTCTTCAGCAAGGGGTGTTGGGAAAGGTGGACAGCTGCATGTAAATCAATGAATTTAGAATACACCCTCACACCATACACAAAAATAAACTCAAAATGGCTTAAAGACTTAAATATAAGACATGACACCATAAAACTCCTACTAGACGAGAACACGAGCAAAACATTTTCTGACATAAATCGTACCAATGTTTTCTTAGGTCAGTCTCCCAAGGCAATAGAAATAAAAGCAAAAATAAACAAATGGGGCTTAATCAAACTTACAAGCTTTTGTACAGCAAAGGAAACCATAAAGAAAATAAAAAGACAACCTATGGACTGGGAAAAAATATTTGCAAACAATGTGACCGACAAGGGCTTAGTTCCCAAAATATATAAACAGCTCATATAACCCAACGACAACAAAAAACAAACAAAAAAACACAACCCAATCCAGAAATGGGCAGAAGACCTAAACAGACATTTCTCCAAAGAAGACCTACAGATGGCCAACAGGCACATGAAAAGATGCTCAACATTGCTAATTATTAGAGAAATGCAAATCAAAACTACAGTGAGGTACCACCTCACACTGGTCAGAATGGCCATCATTAAAAAATCTACAAATAACAAATGCTGGAGAGGGTGTGGAGAAAACGGAGCCTTCCTACACTGTAGGTGGGAATGTAAATTGGTGCAGCCACTATGGACAGCAGTGTGGAGGTTCTTCAAAAAACTAAAAATAGAGTTGCCATATGATCCAGCAATCCCACTCCTGGGCATATACCCAGACAAAACTATAATTCTAAAAGATACATGCACCCCTATGTTCATAGCAGTACTATTCACAATAGCCAAGACATGGAAACAACCTAAATATCCACCAACAGATGAATGAATAAAGAAGATGTGTTACATATATACAATGGAATACTACTCAGCCATAAAAAAGAATGAAATAATGCCATTTAAAGCAATGTGGATGAACCTAGAGATTATCATACTAAGTGAAGTAAGTCTGAAAGAGAAAGACAAATACCATATGATATCACTTACATGTGGAATCTAAAATATGACACAAATGAACTTATCTACGAAACAGAAACAGACTCACAGATATAGAGAACAGACTTGTGGTTGCCACGGGGGTGGGGAAGGGATGGATTGGGAGTTTGGGATTGGCAGATGCAAAAGGTCCTACTGTATAGCACAGGGAACTATATTCAACATCCTGTGCTAAACCATAATGGAAAAGAATATGAAAAAGAATGTATGTATGTATGTATGTATGTATGTATCTATCTATCTATCTATCTATCTATCTATCTATCTATCTATCTATCTATAACTGAATCACTTTGCTATATAGCAGAAATTAAAACAACATTGTAAATCAACTATACTTCAATAAAATAAAATTTTAAAAAATTAATTTTATTCAATTTGAAATATTTGAGAATCAACAATAAAGTCACATATATCCTACAGTCATGTGTAATTCAAAGTTGTATAAAATAGATATTTAAAAGTCAGAATAGTATTTATAGAACCTCAGACAAATTTAGTTATCAGTCATAGTGATCAATTCATAGCTCTCTTTGTCAAGTCTTTTCTTCAACAGGATATGGCTGCATTAGTACCTAGTGGTTTTACTGATGGATAAATGACAGTGGTGGAAGATGCTGTCAGAAATCTGTCCATAGGGCCCTCAGAGCCTCTTACATTCTCTGTGCTCTACATCCAGACCATTAATAGCCAGCACCTGCATCTTTATAGGAGATGCCAGAATCTACTCTGCCAGTATGCAACAGTTCAAATAAAACAGAACTAGCACTTAAACTCATGACCACTGACTTGAGAACTGGATGAAATTACACCTCTCACTCTACTGTTTACCAAACCAAACCAACCCACAAAGAGAAAAAAATTCCAACACCAGTACAACTATTATCTCCTACTCCTATTCCTTGTCTTTCTGCACCCTTTTATAGAAACTCTGCTTCTCCTTGATTTGTTCTCCTCTGCTGTATTCCCCACTTAAAGAGCACGTCTCCATCATTCCTCAGAGCTGCTATTTCCCCAGAAATGTAGAATTTGAACATACATATCAGGACCGTAAGTGATTAATTTCCTCGAATTTTTAGAGAGTTTTTTTTAAATTATTAAACTATAGTAGCATTTGCACAAAAAGAGTTTTGTGGAAGCATGATAATTTAAAATAAAAAGTGAAGCTTCTTTGGCTGAAGTAGAGAAAGCAGGTCACTGTAAGGGCGACCCCCAGAGTCTTTGGCCGGTGGTGCAAGGACAGACAAAGCAGCAGCCATCAGGGAAGGTGCTTTTCTTTAGTAAAGTACGTTAGGGCTCACAGCCGTGTCCTTAGCATTGCCAGGAGTAGGCTAGCATCTACAGAGCTGCTGAACGCTGAAAAGCTACTGCTTCTTGCTTCTCTTGCAACTAAAATATGAATGTAAGGATTGTAGAAATGAGGAAAGATGGGGGTGGGGTGGGGTGAAGAGAAACATCACGAGGGTAGTATGAGTAGTGGATTAGGTGGCCTGGCCTGTCATGCTACATTTGAGGTACATGAATACAGGCAGAGAGAGGACACATTTCTGTGTATTGTTTACATGTGCTAGGCTGAAGAAATGAACACTACTGTGTTTAAGAGAGAAATTATGCCAGCAGTGTGGCTTAGGTGTTGACCTCTGCCAATGTCAGGGACCTGGCTAGAGACAGGAGGAACAAGCTATTAAGATCTGCAGTGCTTTTTCCTCTGCCCGCAGAGGCTTCTGCACAAGAAAATACAACAAAGCAGATGCCAAGAACTGGGGAGAGAAGTGTGGGATCCCAAATAGACTTGTAAATATGACATGAGTTGGTGCCATTTTATCTATCACTATTGCAACCTAGTGACCCAGGGTAATTGTGGGAAAGAGCCTCAGCACTGTCAATTAGTTATGATTTCACCTGAAGCACTGCTGCAAACTTCACTGCAGTTTTTGTTTGTGAACTCAGTAAAATTAACCAATATGGAACAATGTTCCAGCTCACTTAACTAGTCACAAATCGTCCTGGATATGATAACTCCTGCCTAACAGGGTCTGTTGCTCTTGATTGCTCTGTCTCAGAGCCTTTTGTTCTGAGATGGTGGTCTTAAATTCAGAGTGTCATGGGTGGCATTTCAGCATCATTTCTAAGATGCTGGTACCACGGTTCTGTTTTCTTAGAACTGTCCCCCTATATGTCCTCAGGTGAACAGACGTCCTAGTTTTAATGATGGTGTCCATGTGTACACACAGAAACATGTAAAGGGTTCATTATTCCTAACAGAAGTACAGAAACTTAGAGAAATAAAGCACTACCTGTCATTTTCGTGATCAACAATTGCAATAGAGTGCATAAATGCTTCAGTTTACAGAAGTAGCTAGACCTTCCTGAACCCTCCCAGTGATTAATTAGAAAGCCTGTCTTACAGATTTTTCTCTCAGGTGTAGTAACCTTGTAGCCCTTACCATTAAGAACTTATAAATAAATGCTTGGTTAAGCATAAACAGGGTGATAGGCAGTGAAAGAGTGATGATCTCGGTTTTTATGCAATATGCTCACTCTGTCATTTTACCTTGGAGGACAAAATAATATACAAAACTGAAAGCTGCAAAAGCAACTATAGTAAGCAATTTGTTATTATCCACTTAAAAAGTATTACTAGTCCTCACTGTGAATGATCATCTTTGTGATTAATTTTAGTCAATAAAAATTTACTAAATCAGATGTTTAAATTTACTCTATAAAAAGAAGTAAACTAGATCACAAAGCAAGTACTCAACAATCAACAGAAGCCTGCCCATTTAGCAGATACTTGATTTGCACAAATTGTTTAAGTTACCCAACATATTAAATACAGCTCTTCATCTCCTCCCCATATATTTTATGTTAATTAACCTAGGTAACTGCTGATTCCTTCCATTATCCTATCTTTTTAAATGAACTTTAAGAAATAATATGTCAAGCTGGGAGCTTTAACAATCACGAAATGATATCATAATCTTCAAAATTTTAGCTTCTATTATGAAAATGGTAATAAAAAGTGAAGTTAACCCCATTACAACTATGCAATCAGAATCCCATAAACATGATAGTATATTAAGAAAAAAAACAAAGATCAAACTGGCCGATTATAAACAATACATTTGGATAATTAGCTAAATTTGTGAACAACTTAATTGATTCATCTTAAAAGGATCTTTAAAGCAGTAACAAATTATTTTCCAAAATCTAGGCCACAGTGTGTGAGTCCAATCTTTCACTTTTGTTACTGGAGCAATGTGGTTTACGCAAATATGACAGATTTGTACTTCTCTGATAATTGCCAGTTTAGTCGAGGATTTCCTTTAAACCAAAATAATGACTTGAGACATACTCTAAAATATATTCTTAAGGTATAATAAAGAGTTTGGATCAACATGTTTCTCTTTCCAGCCCACATTAAAGTACTGTAGCTGCCAAAGAGGTTGCCTTATACCTTGAATAATTTCCAAACAAAAAATTACCAATTTACTTGGATAAGAGAGCTGTGGTTTATATGTGAACAGGGAATAAGAGAGCCACCTAAAATATCAGTTTGATTCCTTGCAAATCCTTCTTCTGTTACAAAAAGTTAATATCACACCTGCACTCAAACAAATGCAAAAAACTTAAGACCATCAAGTTAAATTGTAAGCTCTTTATGGAAAAATAACTTTCTGTAGCTTCCTTTGTAATTCCTCTGAAGATTAATATTGTGCATCCTACATACACTGATCGAAAGAGTTTTACCTTTTTATTTTATTTTTCCAGGAAGAAATGAGAAGGAAGAATATATAAAAGATAACATCAGAAAGGCACTCCAGTTTTCTGGGTATTTGACTCATATCCTTTTTTCTGGATATTTAAAGCTATTCATCCATAAAACTATTTTTTTGCTCTAGTCTATCGAGGGCAATTTATAGTCACTCAAAATCTCACTACCCGAAAATAACTTCAATATTTGGTGAGTGTCTTTCCAGGCATCTATGTTCTTATGAAGACAAAGAGGTGAAAATATTCTTTAAGATGGGATAATTCTACAAATGCTGGCTTTAATAACACATAACAAATCAAAGGGAAAAAAATGAGGTGAAAGAGAAAAATCATTGGACTTCTGAAAAACATTTCTTCACTGAGTTGTTAGAATTCCTTTAAAATTTCTCTAAATTTAAGGAAAAAATATTATGAAAGGATTATAAGTGACTAAAGTCAGTGCTTAAAACAGCATCTCTTGAGAGCTGATTGTAAAGGATGTGCTGGCCCATCTGTGGTCCGGCCTACTGCTTCCTTTTTTCTCTACCCTCAGTTGTTCATAAACGTGCGTGCACATTTGTGTATAATTATTTTTACACTCTCAAGATTTATAACATTGAAACATATAATAAGATTTCTGTGATTGTTTAACCTTAGGTATTTTTACATGTATTTTATTTTGATTCATTTCTTGCTAATAATAACTATCACGGGTGCTGTAATCCCTAAATTCTTACCTGCTTGAGAACATTGTCTTTATGTTTGAAAGATAACTTGCCAGTGAATGAAATTCTTAGATCACATATTTTTGCCCATGGCTCCACTGTTCTCTGTCATTAGTGTTGCTTTGAAGAAGTTTTAGAAAAACCCGTTTTTTCCCCTTTTACGTGACTTACTTTCTCAGGTAGGATGCCCATATGATTTTATCCTTAAATACCAGAAATTGTATTAGCATATGTTTTGGTGTTGATTATTTTATATTAAGTTTTCTCAGATATAAAGGTCCCTTGTAATATACAGATCAAATCTTTCTTCAGGAAAGTTTTCTTATATGTTAGATCATTTTTTGTTCCATTTGTCTGCTATTTTCTTCAGACACAGTAATTTTTTTATTGTTGGATCTTCTTTGCCACATCTATCATCTTCTTTATAATAATTTTTATATTGTTCTTTTTTCCTAATTTGGTTTGTGAGATGTATCCTCCATGTTTTTATTTCCCAATTCTGACCCACATGACTTTGTTCTCATGAGTATATATTCTAATTTTTATTGCCTCTAATGGGGCATTCATGTCTGTAATGATTTCTAGTTTCTCTTTCATTTTATTCCTGAATTTTCTAGCTCAATTTTCATCTTCTGTTATTTCACTGTATCACTATTTTGAACGCTGTTTTGATAGTTTGTTTTCAAGAGGTCATGTTATCTGTAATTTCTTTGAGACTCTGGAGAACTTTTTTTTTGACATTTCCTGTGTTTCTCTGTGCCATTCCTCTTCAGATGCATATTCTTCATCCATCTTTTCGTTATGTTCCTTTTTTTCCCCCCAGGTTTTATGCGTAGGTCATAGTTGGTTTCTTTCCGCTGACAGGGCAGGCAAGATACCTTCTGAAGAACAGGCTGTTTTTTGTTTATTTGTGCTTTGTGGCTTCTTCAAGGAAGCCTCTCTGAAATATATGTACTCTTACCTTCTTCAAGAGTTCTTTTAATTCTTGCGTCATGAGTTTCCCAAAACTCATACCATGCGCTGGCTGATTCTCATCTTGTTCCCTTTCTCAGTGCGTCTCTGTCACACTCTTTCAGACTCCTCTGTAAGTCTCATTACTGTTCATCAATCATTTGTGGATTAACCTTTCACTCCTTCTTTCCCCAACTGACATGTGATGTTTGTGAAATACACCTCTGGAATGGAGGAATTAGCAATGGATCAAATTAGATCTGTTTTAGAAAACACCAAATTGCTGTTCCTTTTTGGTTGGAGGAGAAGTGTAGGGCATATTTCAAAGGTAGTATCCTTTTGAGTTATTTATTTTGAAAGGATTTTATGTTTTTATATCAAGGATTATTATGTTTCTTTTACTAGCCAATTCAGAAATTGAGTCAGCAATGTTCTTTTTTCCTAATTAGGTTTTAGTTATAGCTAGGGGCATCCTAGGTGCCTATGGCCAAGAGCTCTAACATAAATAAAAATGCAGTACCATTCTCTGTTCTATTATAATTATTAACTGAGTTAAAGCAAAACCCACCGAGACGACTATTAAGCTGCAGTAGAAACTTTAGGAAATGTGTGGTCCCCAAAAGCACTTTTTACATCAGTCCTTTCTGATGTAAGGTGTCAGAAAGAGGTAAGCTTACATATCACCTTCCTTTGAAAAGCATACTTCCCCAGACCTTCAGAACTTTTCCACGGCGGCTCTGCCCTGATTCCAGTCTGCCGTAATTATCTTTGGCACTGAAGGAAAGTGAGAGACATTTCCTCAGCTCCTCCTCCTCATCTGGAGTGTTGTAATTAAAGACTGGGGTAGATAAAGAATGATTCTTCTGATTTGAACAGGTTTGGCTCAAACTGGCTTGAATTATTTTATTTTTTCAAGTATAATTTCTCAAGTATCCTGCAAACAGTCTTTCCCTGCATTTCTGTGGGCCCCACAGCAATATCACAGGTAAAAGGGGTTTTTAAAAACAGTTACTATGTAAGGTCCAGCACGGTGACCATAGTTAATAATACTGTATTACATAATTGAAAGTTGCTGAGAGAGTACATTTTTTTTTTTTTAACTTTTGGCCACGCCACGTGGATTGTGGGATCTCAGTTCCCCGACCAGGGATCGAACCCCAGCCCTCAGCAGCGAGAGCGTGGAGCCTTAACCACTGGACCACCAGGGAATTCCCGAGAGTAAATCTTGAAAGTCCTCATCACGAGAAAAAAAAAATTGTAACTATGTATGATGAGAGATGTTAACTAGACTTTTATGGTGGTGATCATTTCGTAATACATACAACTATCAAATCATTATGTTGTACACCTGAAACTAGCATAATGTTATATGTCAATTATACCTCAATATAAAAGAAAAATTGCAACATGGATTGAGGAGACATACTACTTTCAAGAATGATAAAACTTATAGCACTTGTCTGTCCATCTCTCTTTCTAATCTTTTTCGTACTTCCAGAATATAAGGAGGCTCAAAGTAAAAGACTTCTTTGCCTTACAATCAGGGTAAACATATTCCTTAGGTCATGAAAATCCACACTATGGTTCCCATGTTTTTTATACTACATTAGGGCCTATGATATGAGTCTTAAATCAAATTAGACATAGTTAAACAATTGTAGCCATTGACTGTTAGTTAAACATATGAAGCTATCAAATATTTAAGGCCATATAGTTCCTGGTTAAAAAAAAATGAATATCTGAAATATTTACAAAACAAATAGTCTGTAGTAGTCTACTGTAATGTAATTTATTCTCCAGCATAATTAATATACTTTATATATCTGTTTCAGCTGAGGACTTAAAATATTAACAAGTATTTTTTCAGGGAAAATATCCTTAAAGCTAATTTAGAAAATCTAAAGCAGAATAACATTTCACAAACTGCAGTTAAGTAAAACAAACAAACAAAATGGCAGACCTCATACAGTTTTGCTTACCAGGGAGACCCACTCTAAGATTCTAATGAGAATTCTGAGCATACAGTAAGAGAGAACACTTATCTCTGTGAATGACTTTTTAAAAGTATAAAGCTTGGGTTTGAATTAACTAACATCTATTATTCAATAGTTCAATTCCACAGACATTTACTGTACATACAGCACAAGGCAATGAGTTAGGTGGTATTAGGTATAAACAGATATATAAAACATGACCTCATGGAGTGAAAGAGCTAGTAACTGGGAGATAAAGCATGTGTACAGGTAACTGCAATAGAAGGCAGAAGGTGGTGATGCTATGAAAAGTACAAACAGAAAGGCTAGGAGAGCAGATAGGTCAGGATATTCACATCTAGCTGGGAGTAATGGAGAAGTCTTCTTGTAGGAGGCAGGCTTTAAGTTGAGTCTCAGAGGATGGGAAAGATGAGGCTGGAGCATATGAAGAGCACAGCCTGATCAGAGGCATGGAAATGTGAAAGTATTAGAGTGTTTATGAACACAGGGAACACAGCTTGTCCAAGGGTGAGATGTGTTAGGCAGCAGTGGAAAGAAGCAAGTGTTGTACCTGAATGTGGACTTCTTCTTATTCACATGAGAAAAAAGTTGTTTTCCAGTTTCACTATGCATCAGAATCACCTTGGGGATCCTGTTAAAATTCCAGTTCCCAGGCCTGTCCCAGGGCTTTGGCTGCAGTAGGCTGAGGTGCATCTGTGCATGTGCATTTGCAATGAGCACTCTAGACCACATTTTGAAAAACACCCATGTGGGGCTTGGAAAGCAATCCTTCAGGAGTTAGAATATATTTTTAGTTATTATAACTTATGCGTGTGACAATTTGGTTAGTTTCAGAAACTCTGGTTTTTTGGCTTTGTTTATGGCACTGAATACTTTCTCTAATATAAAAATAGATAATGAGTTCTAAAAATATTGATAAAATTTAATCACACACACACACACGAACAGTTTACACCTCCAGTTGTAAGAAATTTCTCTTCTACCAAAAAGAGTGTTCAGAAAAATAAGCTGTGCAAGCCCAAGAATTCTGCTGAGTTTGAAGTGTCTGTATTCAGAAACAGTGTGAGACATCAAATGCTCTGCATATCAGTAGGTTCATGTAGAAAAGAAATTTAACTAAGAGATGAACTAGGCTGGGGGGCAGTGAGGAAGAGGACTTCTATGCAATTTGACCTGTCAGTGTTATGTTGAAAAGGGCTGTGCTCATGCTTACATAAATCTTCATGCTGTTTCTACTAATTAACATGTGTAAAAACCTTAGGAAAATTTTCCACAGGGGTAATGCATCTCTTTACCCCTCTACCCCCTTTAGAACTCATTTTTCTTCTAAGCTTTTTTAATGGGGGTTAGAACCCTACAGTATGAATCACATTCTTGATTTCTTTGACAGCATTGCCATATTTTCATCCTTTTGGTGTTTCTTAATTTCAGACTCTGCATTTTGACAGCTCAACCCTGTTGATTAATGCCTTGTAGGAACCCCTATAGGGCCTGGCTGTTAGTGATCTGATTTTGTGCCGGATGCCTGGGCTGGTACGTTGAACCCATTCACCACCCAGGTGGCTGCATGTGGACTAAATGAGCTGTGAAGGGTTTCCTCTTTGCCCATCGCAGTCGTCCTTGCGGAGCCCCACAGTATGCAGCCACTGCTCCCACATGGTTTGTCACAACCCATCAACAGAAATAAATGATTGCCATTCTCACCTGTCAGTGGGCTAGCCTCCACTTCAGCTGGCCTCGTGATTGGAAGCTCAAAGGGAACATTTCCCATCTTTGTAGAGCATGATTATGACTGAACGCACTGCTCCCCTATGCATCTTGGCCAGTAAAAACACGCACGGAAAGCAAATTAATTGGCTGTTTTGCCCCAGTGATTAGAACATTACACTTGAAGTCTGCAGAAACTGATATTAGGCAAGCAAGATTAGGTCGGTTCCGACTTTTATCTGCCTAGTGCAACATGATTAGCAACTGCTTCATTCAAGGTTAGTGCACTTGCTGCTGCGGAAGAAAATCTTCATAACATAATGATGCCACATACCTTTAAGCTGATAAGCATGTTCTGGGCAGAAATCAAAAATCTCTTTGGGAAGGAAGCAAATGAGGATATGTAACAGAGAACTCATCAAATGGCTTTAAAGTCATCCTTATGTCTGGCACTTCTGAAAATTATATTCCTAGGAAACCGGCTCTGCAAGCTATATTTGCAGAGTGTCGAGATGGTAATTGTGTCAGTTCAGGAGACAAAGAATAAAAGGACCCAAGGAGCAACATGAAGTAGAAGGTGACACCTTCCAATGAACTAACTAAAAATGAGCATGCTTTTAAAAGAAACAGAAAACTCTTCTTTCTTACAATCAACAGAAAGAGCAAGGAGAGCAAAAGATGCAATGGCAGGGCATCAAGTTAGACCTCATAATTAAATTCAGAGATGCAGTAGATCAAAGAGGAACTATATTAAAAAATTAGGTCTAGGGTGTGGATCTGAGTTTCCCTGTTAACAGCTTTGCCTGGAGTATAATGACAAGAGGCTTTATCTAACAGAATAATAAACAAAGTTATAGAGTACAAGTAAAAGAATGCCTGACACTTTATTTTAAATATGATAGTGTTTTAGATTTAGGCCATGTCTCCAAAGCTAAGCAATTTTTATTATTGCCCTATGTTTTCTACCACCACCCAGGGATAAGAGAGTGAAAAAAAACTGTCAATAAATGTCAAAATCTGAGTTCCTAACTTCCATTCTCTCTGATTTTCTTAGAGGATCTTTTTCCATCTCATTGTTTGCTTTTTAGCCCACAGATGGATGCCCCAAGAGTAAACTAAATCTTCAAAATGGTGTATAGTTTAGAAATACTATTAGTGTATTTCATGTTTATTTAATTTAGCTCAGTTTCACCTCTGCTACAGAAAATGACACCTGTGGCTTAAAACCTAAAACGCCTCTGCTTGGTACCAAGATTCAAATGCATAGAAGCTTTTCCCCATATCATAGACATTTTGGTTTTCCAAACTCTTGGTATTTTTTTCCTCTTTTACTTTCCTTTACCAGCAGAAAGTACTGTCTTCCAGTGTTTGGAGACATAATGTTTTTGGGCTCCTAAGTCACCTGTCTTCTAGATTAAGCCTGCATGTCATCATGGTGGACTCCTTTCACATGGTTAGTGGTCCTTGTTGTAGGAAGTCTTGCCTGCTCAAGGCCATATTTATCTCCATCCTATACTGTACTTCCAGGTTCCCCTATTAGAGTACACTGGATCTTTTACTTCTCCTCCTATCTTATTCTTGTCTTGGTCTACTCAAGTGAGATCTATCTCCTTGTCTCCTATATATTTTGCCTGCTCTTTTGGGTCCTACTTGCAACTCATTTTTTCCTTCTTGTCTTTGCATTTTTTGCCTTCTTTTTTTTTTTTTTTTTTTTTTTAGTTTACAAACACCATTCCCTACTGGATCTCATCTGCTCATTGATCCAAGTGAACATTCTTTATCTTCTTTAACTCCTGGATCTTCATATTTCCTTACAAAGCATATCCCTAACTGTATTCTGAGATACAACTAGGCATTTTATACACATGCACACACATACAAACAAAAACTGGTGTCTTTTTAGAACTTTTGTGCCCATACCTGAATAAACACTGGGAAGTTTGAGATCACCGGATATATAAATAAATACATGATCGTTACTCAGCGTTAATACATAGGTGGCATTTGTTAGCCAGTGGCTGCCTTGATCTATGCTATTTATTCTATGATCGCTGTCAATACTAGGAATTTTCTTGTGTGATTTCAACATATACTTGTGATTTTAATATTTATTAGATAGCAAAGATTCACACTATACAAATCTCCCATGGATTTGTAGCTGAAAAAGAAATTTTTAAATACAAAGTAGTCTTGTGTTACCCAAATTTTCCCCAATCAAATAAGCAAAAAGATTGAACTCTTCAAAGTGAAAATGAACAATCTTGTCTCTTGAGCTCCTGTTTTTATATTGTTCATAATTAGAATTATGAAAAGTATGTAATGTCAAGTTTGGGAAACAGTATCTTACAAAACATCTGCTTCAAGGATTTATAATATACAAGTTTACATTGAAGAGACAACTTGATCAAGAAAAGTGAAGGCTCTGAGATTTTATTCTGCGTGCAAGCTAACAAGATAGCCTGCCAACAGTTTCATAAAGGCTGGCAAAAGAGGCAAGGCCATTAGGAAAGAGGCAAAGACCTAATTACACAAGGCACCATGGGCAACACCACCTTCATGTTCACATTTGTTACCCTTGCCCCTCAAGTACCAGAGGGCCATGCAGATGCTTCACACATAGTGGGTTTGTGTCACAGCTGAGGAACCTCAAATTTAGGAAATCCAATCTTCTAAGGGGGCTGCCAGCAAACCTGCCCAACCTTTGGCCCTGAGGGAGTTATTATCTTTATTATCCTGGTAGAGAAACAAATCTGCTCTCTGCCTTGAGGGAGTCACTACCTCTATCTTCCAAGGCTGTTTGCTTTGCAAACATCCTTGAAATGCAAACATCCTTGCAAAGATAGTCTGGGACAAAAGCTATCACAAGACAGGTAGAAACACCATGGAGAACTGCCTCCTCTATAAAGTTTTAAATAATATTAATTATTTAGAATAATTCTATAGTCTAGGTTGCTGTGGAAAATATATTATGTATATTATGTTATTTAATCTATCAATAGCTCTATGAAATAGGTACTGTTATCCCCATTTCATAGATAAGGGAATTGAGGCACTCAATAAGTAACTTGACCAAAGAGGGTTTGACTCCATATTGCTACACAGTATGCTGTATATATGATATTAATATTCTCATGTAAAAAATAAACTAGTCGAAACCAAATTTTGATGCATGCATTTCAGATAGGAGGCATAAAACGTAGTTCCTGATAGGTTACTAGAGCAAGTCTAGATTTGACTACTTATAGTTGATATTAATCCCATACAAGTATACATTCCTTTGTAATTGACCATCGCATTTCACAGGTATTATCTTTCATTCATTCAAAAATTATTGATTATCTACTATAGGCAAGGCTTGGTTCTAGTGAACAGACACACAGTTATTGCCTTCATTGAGCTTAAAGTATAGTCATAGACACATATTAAACAAATAATACATAATTACTTGTTCAATTACAATTGTGCAGTCTTGGCCTGGGTGAGCTCATTCATTTCTCCCAGATTCAGTTGCCATTTATATGCTAATGACACTTCCCCCTCCCAGATCTATAACTTTGTCTATTGGCTTCATATTTTTTTTATCTGAAGTTTCGCTAAGCATCTGGGGTGTTTCTCCCCACAAATGGCTTTTTCTCTAGTGTTCTCTATCTCAGTGAATGACAGTACCATTTATCCGGTGGCCAAATGAGACATCTGGGCATCATGATTTTCTTTTCTCTTTTGTCTGATAAACCATCAAGTCCTATTTTATCTAGTAAATATTTTTTGAATTAATCCCCTTTGCTGCTAACCTAATTTAGGCCACCCGTTACCTCTGGCTAGAATCACTGCAATAGTGATTTAGAAATTGGTACTGCAATCTCCTGTCTTGCCCACCCTCTCTAATCCCATCTCCACTTTACAGCAAGAACCAACTCTCTACAAAGCAAATCTGGTTAAGTCATTTCCCTGTGGAAAACCTTTCATTGACTCTCCCATAGTCCTCAGGATAAATAGAAATCTTTGCACAGCACACAAAAGTTCTTTATGATGGGGACCCAGACTTGTCTTTCACCTTCTTAACCCTTAAACTCTGCTTTCCAGCCATATACAACTTTGTTAACACATGTGAAAGTACAATGTTCTTTCTTCCCTCCAGGGCTACAAGTGTTTTCTAGTTTGGAATATTATTTTGCTTCTCTGCCTTCACGTCCCTGCCCTTCCCTCCAGCTCTGTCTGGCCAATTCCTATTCTTTTAATTCTAAAATGTCATTCCTGCTATGAAGTCTTTGCTATTGCTCCTAATCTGGATTGACTTTCTTGCCTCTGTATTTCGAGAAGCACCTGTACTTCTCTGATCGTGGACTGTAAGTGCCTTTCTAGCTGTCTACACATACCGCTTCAAACTCCAGGAGGAACAGGAACTGTGTCTATCTCGTTATACAAATTACATAGCACTTTGTATAACATAGTACAAAGTACTAGCACATATATATCACACTCTCATTGAAATTTTTTTTAATGAATGAATGACTATATGCATAAATGAGTGAATGAGTAAACAAACGAACCATGTCTCCTATAGTTTTCCCTGCAACTAATGTGACGCATGAGAAAGAGGGGCTCTTTAAAGATCAGACCCTTCCTTCCCTTATTAAGTAATCATGGACATATTGGAAAAGAAATGGAAATTAAATCCTCAAAAAAAAGAAAAGAAATCCTTCAAAATAGACTCTTATTCATTGAGGCAAACCTATGATATAAGAGAAGTTCATTTTCATTTTGGCCTCCTCTCACTTCAACATCCTTTCCTGATTAGCATCACTGCCCCCTCCTCCAGCCCCTTCCCCTAATTAGATGCCCCAAGTGCTTCTGCTGAGCTTAGCAGAGCCCTCCACTCTCATTGCCCCAGGGCTTACACTCAGAGAAATGGAGAAATGGGCCTTGGTCCTGGGCCATCTCTACCCTTGCCTTAATCAAACCTTATTTCTTCTTCCTCCTCTCCTTTGCAAACATTAACACTGGCTGATGTCCTAATGGCTCCTAGTGGCTTAAGGAATTATATTAGCATTCTAGGAGTTAAAATGCCTCAGTTAGATTGAAAGTTAACAGTAAATACTTGAGCCAACTGTGACAAGCTACCGAGCTTTAGGACACCCTTCAAATAATAATCCCTAGTCAAACTCTGTCCCCTATGTTTATGTGAGGGCTTAGCTTGAGTTTTGACACAGAAAAATCATTAAAATATTTTGAATTATATGCATGAAATCTAATATTTGTTCAAGATGAGGGTAATCTAAATAAAAATGTTAAAGTGACATTAATTTGCTTTTTTCTGTTGAGGAATTCATTAATGAAATACAACAGGCAAACAATTTCAAAGAATAAGGGAACAGAAAGGGAGAGCTTAGCTCCAGAAAGGCAACTTTTCAAGCTGTAGAAAGCATTGGGTGACAAATATTCAGGGAATCAGAAGGCAAGATGGAATGACAGAGAAGGAAAGGGAAAAGGATCAAAAATGGCAATCAAGAGGAGAGAAGGGCAGAGTGGGACTCTGAATTTATTACCAAAGGAGAGCAGGAGTTAATGCAAGTGGTAAGAAAGTGGACCTAGTGCACATGAAGCAGAAATGTTCATCCACCAGGTACATTTCACACAGGCCAGAGGAGAGGCCAATGCAATCAGCCTAGCAGGGTGAAGGAAACACCACTGGCTGTGGAATGAAGAAAAGGCAGCAAAGAACAAAGAAGATTTGACCTTAGACTTAGTGTGAGGGTTGTGAAGAGTGAAATATTTTTAAAAAAATGATAAGCTGAAATATTGACAGAGAATGTAGGTATGTTTTTGTCTGGAGCTAAATATGAGATGAAGACCAAAAGATTTAGGAATTAAAGTCCCTTCTATTTTTATTATTGCTAATCTCATTTACCTAACTAGTCTACTTGCTTTCTGTATTTCTCTCTTTTAATTTTCCCTGGTTAATCTTCCTAAAATACATTTGATTATATCATTCTAGTTATTGCTTTATTCGTTACCTTTTATGGGTCTCTGCCTTATCTCCCACTACTTACTGCCCAGACCTCTTTCCTCCTCTAACAAGCTTCTTGAAAAGGGTGGGCTTTACTGCTGAATGCATTTTCTAGTGGTCACAGTAATCTAGCTGGTCCAATTCAATGAACACTTTTTAGTCCTAATCTAACTTGGTCTCTCTGGCATTTGAACTGATGAATGCTCATTCTTTCATGAAACTCTCTCTCCCCTTGCTTCCTTGCACTCTTCTTACCTAGTTGTCTTCCTCTCTACCTGATCAGTCCCCATAGCTCTTCCTCTGCTTCTCCCTGTCTTCACCTCCTGTAAACATCCTTGAGGACTCTCACAACCCAGACCTCCCTGATAAGCTCCAAATCCATATTTACAACTCTAGCTACTTCCACCCAAATGAACTCCTGCCACTTCAGATTCAACGTCCAAACCAGAATTCGCTATCTCACTGCCTCTTCCCAACCCCATACTGGGCTCCTCTGTTGTGATTTTGGTGTACTTAGGGAAGACAAGTCAGTTCATCCCATCCAAAAGAGACTCTCCCATCATGCTTTGTTTAGGCTGGTCCAGGACCCCCAGTATATCAGCTTAACATTATTCTGTCAGCTTGGAATTACAGATCAGCTGGCTCATTTTACCCTAAGTAGGTATTGATTCTAACTGTAAGGAACAGAGAGTAAGATAAGAATGTAGTAAAAGCAATATTTGTGGGAGATAACTCTGGAAGCAAATTGAAGGCATTTAGGCTTGAATCTGGAAATTCAGTTGGAGACTCCGGGACTAGAGGAGGAGGTCTATCTGTGAAAGACATGCTGAGAGAAATGTTGGTGGAGCCAGTTCCATGCAGCTGGAGTAGAAGATCTGTTTAGTTGCTGCTGTTTAGGCCTTTACACTTAGTGTTTAACACTGGTCAGGGGAACAAAGCCATTCATTTGTGGTAGTAGGAGATAAAAAGCAGAGACTGCCTGGTTCTGGAGGACCCTGGGCTCCCGTTCACACTAAAGGGCTCGGTCTGTCCTGAGCAGATCAATGTCAACACCACTTGGGGCTGTATTTGGGGAGGTAAGCCATTTTTATCCACCTCCTCACTTTCTCTTCATAGAAAAGATTCACACAGGTTTTCGCTAAGAACTTCCCTATGCAGGAGTACAGGCATACCTCAGAGATATTGAAGGTTTGTTTCCGGACCACAGCAATAAAGCGAGTATCACAATAAAATGAGTCAAACAAATGTTTCGGTTTCCCTTGTTGTCATTTCAACAATCTCCACGGCATCTTCACCAGGAGTAGATTCCATCTCAAAAAACCACTTTCTTTGCTCATCCATAAGAAACAAGTCCTCATCCATTAAATTATTATCATGAGATTGCAGCAAATCAGTCACGTCTTCAGCCTCCACTTCTAATTCTAGTTCTCTTGCTCTTTCTACCACATCTGCAGTTACTTCTTCCACTGAGATCTTGAACAACTCCAAGTCATCCATGAGGTTTGCAATCAACTTCTTCCAAACTCCTGTTAATGTTGATATTCTGACCTCTTCCCATGAGTCAAGAATGTTCTTAATGGCATCTAGAATGGTGAATCCTTTCCAGAAGGTTTTCAATTTACTTTGCCTAGATTCATCAGAGGAATCACTACCTATGGCACCTATGGCCTTATGAAATGTATTTCTTAATATGATAAGACTTGAGGACTTCCCTGGTGGCGCAGTGGTTAAGAATCTGCCTGCTAATGCAGGGGACATGGGTTTGAGCCCTGGTCCAGGAAGATCCCACACGCCACAGAGCAACTAAACCCGTGTGCCACAATTACTGAGCCTGTGCTCTAGAGCCCACGACCCACAACTACTGAGCCGGTGTGCCACAACTACTGAAGCCTGCGTGCCTAGAGCCCATGCTCCGCAACAAGAGAAGCCACTGCAATGAGAAGCCTGCACACTGCAACGAAGAGTAGCTCCCGCTTGCCACAACGAGAGAAAGCCTGTGTGCAGCAATGAAGACCCAACGCAGCCAAAAATAAATAATAAATTTTTTAAAAAAAGTTGAAAGTTGAAATTACTCCTTGATCTGTGAGCTGCAGAATAGATGTTGTGTCAGCAGACATGAAAACAACATTAATCTCACTGTACATCTCAATCAGTGTTCTTGGGTGACCAGGTGCATTGTCAATGAACGGTAATATTTTGAAAAGAATCTTTTCTTCTAAACAGACGGTCTCAACAGGGAATTCCCTGGCGGTCCCGTGGTTAGGACTCCATGCTGCCACTGCAGGGGGCATGGGTTCAATCCCTGGTCGGGGAACTAAGATCCCGAATGCTGCGTGGCTTGGCAAAAAAAAAAGGAAAAGAAAAAGAAGGTCTCAACAGTGGGCTTAAAATATTCAGTAAACCGTGTTGTCAACAGATGTGCTGTCACCCAGGCTCTTTTGCTGCATTTAGAGAGCACAGGTAGAGTAGATTTAGCATAATTCTTACGGGCCCTAGGATTTTTGAGATGGTAAATGAGCACTGGCTTCAACTTCAAGTCACCAGCTGCATTATTAGCCCCTAACAAGAGAGTCAGCCTGTCCTTTGAAGTTTTGAAGACAAGCATTGGCTTATCCTCTCTGGCTCTGAAAGCCCTACACGGCATCTTCTTCCAACAGAAGGCTATTTCATCTACACTGAAAGTCTGTTGTTTAGTGCAGCCACCTTCAATCATTATCTTAGTTAGATCTTTGGATAACTTGCTGCAGCTTCTACATCAGCACTTGCTGTTTCACCTCACACTTTGATGTTATGAAGATGGCATCTTCCCATCAACCTCATGAAGCAACCTCTGTTAGGTTCAAACTTGGCTTCTGCAGCTTCCTCACCTCTTGCAGCCTTCATAGAATTGAAGAGAGTTAGGGCCTCATTCTGGATTAGGCTTTGGCTTAAGGAAATTTGGCTGGTTTGATCTTCTATCCAAATCACTAAAGCTGTCTTCATATCGGCAAAAAGGCTGTTTTGCTCTCTTATCATTTGTGTGTTCACTGGAGTAGCATTTTTAATTTCCTTCAAGCACTTTTCCTTTGCATTCACAACTTGCCTAACTGGTGCAAGAGGCCTAGTTTTCAGCTTATCTCTGCTTCCTCAATAACTGTAATCATTTCTAGCTTTTGATTTAAAGTGAGAGATATGTGACTTTCTTTCACTTGAACACTTAGAGTCCATTATAGGGTTATTAACTGGCCTAATTTCAATACTGTTGTATCTCAGGGAATAGGGAGGCCCAAGGAGAGGGAGAGAGATGGGGGAACGCCTGATAGAGCAGTCAGAACACACACACATTTATCAATTAAGTTTGCTGACTTACATGGGTGTGATTTGTGGTGCCCGAAAACAATTACAATAGTAACATCAAAGATCACTGATTGCAGATCACCATAACAAATATAATAATAATAAAGTTTGAAATGTTGTGAGAATTACCAAAATGTGACACAGAGACACGAAGTGAGCAAATGCTGTTTGGAAAATGGTGCCGATAGACTTGCTCAACACGGGGTTGCCACAAACCTTCAATGTGTTAAAAACTTAATATCTGCAAAGTACAATAAAACAAGGTATGTCCGTATTAGACTAGACAGCCACAAAGGAACAGGAAATAGCTTGCTGATTTTTTTTTACACATTTGTAATTCTCTGCTATTGCCCTCTCTTTGGTGATAGTTTAGGATAATGGAAAAGTACAGAAAGAGATTAGATTAAAATCCATATTTTAATCCTCTAGTTGCCAAATTTTCATGAATCTATGTTAATTAAATAACTTGAATCAGGCCCTCATTTACACATTTACTCCTTAATTATTGTGATTATCTTCACTTTAAAATTCTGCATCAACTGGAAATGAGTCTCATAAAACAAAAAAATATTGTGACATATTAATGTTGACATGAGGAAAATATGAACATTTCAAAGGCTTTCTCCCCCTATTTTACTGTATGTATATGTAGAAGGTGAATATGAGGCAGTTATTCAAACATTTCAGATCTCAAATATCTGGATAACTGAAGGAAACCTTTGAAACTTACATTATTCCCATCTCAGGCTTCCCTGGTGACGCAGTGGTTAAGAATCTGCCTGCCAATGCAGGGGACACGGGTTTGAGTCCTGGTCCGGGAAGATCCCACACGCCGCAGAGCAACTAAGCCCGTGCGCCACAACTACTGAGCCTCCGCTCTAGAGCCCACGAACCACAACTACTGAGCCCGTGTGCCTAGAGCCCGTGCTCTGCAACAAGAGAAGCCACCGCGCTGAGAAGCCCGCGCACCGCAACAAAGAGTAGCCCCCGCTCCACACAACTAGAGTAAGCCTGTGCGCAGCAATGAAGACCCAATGCAGCCAAAAATAAAATAAATAAATTAAAAATGGATTTCTATAAAAAAAAATTATTCCCATCTTTTAATTTTCCATTTTTTTTTGTTGAGTATAGACAGTTTCAAGTGACTTATATGTCATTTTTAAATTGCCTTAAAATTGAAATAAATAGTGTAATCAGAGAACTTCACAGGAGAATAAAAGCTTCACTCTTAACAAATGTACATTCTCAGTGGTGTCTGATGTCACATCTTTTGTACATAGTAGCTTCCTCCACAGATGAGGAGTCATGAAGGTTAGCTTCCACAGTGATTCACAAAACCAGGCAGGGAATGAATTCCCTAATGTCACATATGCTGTTTATACTCAGGATCATCATAGGCTGAAGTAGTGGCCCGCTGAAGAGCATATTTAGTTATACATACCCAAACTGTAGTTAAGCTTATATTTTAAAATGACAGTCTTGACTTTTTAAATCTTACTTTCTTAAAACTTATTTCAGAGAGTTATTAGACAGGGATAGAGAAGACAGAACTATAGTCTAGGAAGAACACTTTTGCTCTTTATATATTCAGATATCAGTGTTTGGTTAAAAAAAAAAATGAAAAGGAGGGAGGACAACAAAATCTATCATGGTGTTTTAAGATGTTGGTACTGAGGACATAAGAACATATATGGGACGGAAAGTACATGATACTAAAGGGGTTGTATGAATTATAATCAGAAAACACTTATAAAGCAGTAGATTTTCTTATCAAAAAAGAAGGTAGCAATTTGCAAATGTCTCATTGTTGGGCTCTCTTATAACCTTGGGTATATTGCCCAATAATATATGACCATGGGGCTCATTGAGTCAAAGTAATGAAATTCATAGAACATTGAATATATGCAGTTTGGTTACAAAATCATCATGTGGTATAATAATAATATAACACTAACATAAATACATCTGTATTCTGGAATGGAACAACGTTAGTATCTCCAGAGTCTTTAGGTGAAGGGTGTGGACCTATAAGGGAAGCCATAAAACTATATTCCCACCTCAGTATCACATCAAAAACCAAACAAACATACAAAACCCAAAAGGACCGAAGCAGTAATGATACTCCCTAAACTACCTGAATGACTGTTCTGGAATCCTGGACTATCTGTAGTTTCCCAAACTCAAATGCTGTTTCTCACCTTTTGCTTTTTTCATGCTTTTCTCCCCTGTGCCTTGAACACCTTTGCTTCTGTTTTTCCCCTAACTCCTACTCATCCACCGAGACTGAGTTCCAACCATCCTGCTTTAGTTGCGGCTCCTCTGCATCCACCAGCATTGCAAGCATATCTCTAGTAACTCTAAAACTTGAAAGGATTTGCCCCACTGTAAGTGATCTGAGGGCAAAGAGTGTGTGTACCTTTCATCTTTTATTCCCCTGCTTTGGCACAGTGCTTGTCACTTAGTGAGCATTCAAGGAATGGCTGTTGAACTAAACCAAACTGCAAAATCAACATTCCAGAAGAGCTCTGAGGAAAAGAGAGATTGCCGACATACCATAGAGTTGATCCTGTGCTACAGTTAAATTGGAGTGCTTCCTCCAAGAATTTACCCCGCGTATCTTGCCTCTAAACCCTAATTTATGCTCCTTCCTCCCCACAGCATATTTCTTCCCAGTGTCATCTGCTGAAATCCCACCCATGCGTCAAGGCCTCCCTGAGATTACCTGTTCTCAATGAGCTTATTTCTTATTTTCCAACTGGATATTATTCCTCTGCCTTTAACCCATAGATTTTTTGTTTTTATGACGATTTCTAAGTTAAGCTTTGGGCTCTCATTATTTATATATTTATCTCCTAAACATCTTTGTGCTTTTGCACTGGCTACTATTAAGCTTTTATACATACCAAGTACTTTATAAACAGTTCTTTAATTGGATGCAATGAACCTAGGGCAAAAACAATTTTTAGTAATGATATATCTGAAGTAGATTATAAATATTACATTACTTAGATCATGAGCTATAAAGAAAAAAGTTTTCTTTTAAAAAAATCAAGCTATATGAATAGATTACAAAAATATATACCATATTCACAGAATTGAATGTAGTAAACTTATATAAGAGGAGACAACTAACTAAACCAAATCCTGTGACTCTTGATTCAGATTCTATTAATTAAGAATTTGTAATAAATAATTTGATCCATTTCTTTTTTACATTTTCTGTACGTGGTGAGCCAATTTAAGAGGATAAACAGCACTAAAAGTCTTAAGCCTTTAAATATGGGAATGAAAACTATTAATATTAACCTATTTTAAATATTAAAACAGACTCTTCTACCTGGAAACATATATGCATTAGGAAGATCTATAATTCAGACTCCTCACTAACCATTGATCTATTTTTGTGAAGTTTTATGTGCCCCTTCAAATTTGATTGTTTCACTGATTTTGTAATTAAATAAATTCAAACCAAGTTATTAGAATTCTTATCATTCATTTCCTCTCTTCCAAGATAATTAAGTGTTTGGTTTTAATCCCATCAGGAGAGTGGTTTTGGTTTTTGTTTTTTAATTTTTATTGGGGTATAACTGCTTTACGATGGTGTGTTAGTTTCTGCTTTATAACAAAGTGAATCAGCTCTACATATACATATATCCCCAAATCTCCTCCCTCTGCGTCTCCCTCCTATCCTCCCTATCCCACCCCTCTAGGTGGTCACAAAGCCCTGAGCTGATCTTCAGGAGAGGGTTTTGATAATGTCCTTCCCTCTGCAGACTACCAGGTGTTATCCCTTGTGGCCCCAGGGGTGGAGCCTGTCAAGATTCCAGAAGGAGCTAAAGTTCAGAGTGACTGCTCCACCTAGTGACCAGGACCAGGAATCTGCCCCTTCCTTGGCCTCCCCTAGGAGTTGCCATATGACAACTCATTCCCATGCAACCCACTGACAATAAGTAAATGGTGTGTATTTCCATGTCCTTACAGATGAGCTACAAGTTCCACCAAACCATGCTTGTAAAGATTACTTTTGTGAAATCAGACATGAAAATATGTGCATTAGGGCCCTCAGCTAGGCCTGAGGTAAGAGGCCTTCAGTCAAGGCAAATGCAAGATATGCTCTCCTGGGCCAGAGTCCTCAAGAGGCCAGATGAGGGAACATTCTGAGAGAAGGAGGTTCCTGAAAACCAGGGAGGAAGGCCCAGTGGACAAAAGAAGGGAAAAACATTATAAGCTTTGCTTCCTCTCCAGCCATTCTGCCCATTCTGTCACCAAGAGGCCTGAGCATTTAAGATTTCAAGGTCATGGAAAATCTAAGTAGTTCCTAGGAATGAGGCATCTACCTCCTTATTCTTTGGTAAGTTCCTCCTATCACTGAAGGAACAAATACACAGTCTCCTTTCTTTCCCCTCCTCCCCGAAGAACCTTGTCTTTTTTTGCTGAAACCCACTTCCCCTGCTCAGAAAGAAATAGATATAAGGGTTGGGAAATTAGGATGTATGTGGCTCATTAGATATTATATCAGGGTCCATTTTTCTCACCCATGCCTTTACCTACTAGGTCCCACCAAAACTGAAGTGTGGTTATTCCCTTTAATGATCTCACTTCTTCAATTTTAGCAATCGCTCTTCCTTTTTCTCTCAAGCCATCTCCAGACTACGTAAGACTACCTGTAATAAAATATTTTAGGGTTGAAAGGAACCTTATAAGTCATTTATTACAACCACTAGCCAAGTCCTCCTGAAATCCTAGTCAAACAAGGACAACTGGCCTACACTGCAAAGCTAACTGTTTTAGCTAATCAGATAGAAGAATCCATGCTGATAACTAATGGGAGAAGAATGAAGAAGATTCTTGGGCCTTTCTCTCTTCTCCCAGGCAACCGACATATGTTTTAATGGCAAGTCACTGAAGATAATATTGCATTTAATATATCAGGTAAGAAAGGAAGACAAGAAGAGGGGGACAGGATGGTATAATGACAGGATGGAAGGGTCCTGTGGTTCTCTTGAGCAGGTGGGACCATTTATTTATTCAATGCGTAAGCCTTGATCCCATTTATAATTTTGAACAATCAGGAAAAACAGCTTTCTAGCTGGTAGCAGGAAGGTGATGTCGAAATAAAGCAGAGATTCAAAGAGCAAGAATGTTATTCTTTTTTTTTTTTTTTTTTTTTTAAAGATTTTAATTTTAATTAATTAATTAATTTATTTATGGCTGTGTTGGGTCTTCGTTTCCGTGCGAGGGCTTTCTCCAGTTGCGGCGAGCGTGGGCCCCTCTTCATCGCGGTGCGCGGGCCTCTCACTGTCGCGGCCTCTCTTGTTGCGGAGCACAGGCTCCAGACGCACAGGCTCAGTAGTTGTGGCTCACGGTCCCAGTTGCTCTGCAGCATGTGGGATCTTCCCAGACCAGGGCTCGAACCCGTGTCCCCTGCATTGGCAGGCAGATTCTCAACCACTGCGCCACCAGGGAAGCCCCAAGAATGTTATTCTTAAATTGGAACCTAACCTGGAAAATCACAGTGAAATGTACTAAGGGACCATTCGTGACCAATGACTGGAATACCATTTTGTATTTCTTTGCAAAGATGCACTCTTGCATAATTAGCTTCCATAATCATAAAAGCACTCCTCAATGCGATAAGGCATAAGGCATTTTATTTGTTTTCCTATATGATGTTTATATAAAAATGTTATGCTTTTTCAACCATACATCAGATACTCCTTATTTCTAGCATTGCCAATATGTTTTTATTGGTAAAAATCAAATATATTAAAACTATATTCTGACCAAATAATACTTTATCATGTTTTGCTGTTGTTGCTTTTAACTTTGAAAAGTTAATCTCAGATTTCATTTTCACTGTGTTACAATCCTGTGAGAAGGGTTCTATTAATACTAAATAAACAGGTAAACAGGCACAAGGAAACTTGTTCAAGTCAGAGAGTTAGTTAGGGACTAGCTAATTATTTGTGGTGCCATGTCTGGGGGCATATGTCTCCTCAGTCCCACACCTGGACGCTTTTAGCTAAAAAATGTGCTTTGAGCAGACTGTGCTCCCTTGTGAGCTGGGTCCTGCTGATAGGCCTTATAGAAACTGATTGCAAATGGAATATTCTCTCTGTCTGTTACCTTTTCTCATCAGTTTGCCACAGGTCCTGTTCCAATGAGCTCCTCTGAAGAGACAGGAGCCACAAATGCAACTCAGTCATGTCAATCATTGACAAACATTCTCCAAGTGAAATTAATATGCAAGACTCTGCATACAGTTTTGTAAGCATTCCTACAATGCACAAATATGTTGAGTCTATCTAAGATTGTCCTTTTGAGCCAGAAAGTATTATGAAAGGAACAAGTGAGACTATATTTTCTTTTTTAGGAAGCATTAAAGATGTCTTCTTGGGGCTTCCCTGGTGGCGCAGTGGTTGAGACTCTGCCTGCCAATGCAGGGGACACGGGTTCGAGCCCTGGTCTGGGAAGATCCCACATGCCACGGAGCAACTGGGCCCGTGAGCCATAATTACTGAGCCTGTGCGTCTGGAGCCTGTGCTCCACAACAAAAGAGGCTGCAATGGTGAGAAGGCCCGCGCACCGCGATGAAGAGTGGCCCCCACTTGCCGCAACTAGAGAAAGCCCTCGCACAGAAACGAAGACCCAACACAACCATAAATAAATAAATTAAAAAAAAAAAATGCAAACCTTTAAAAAAAAAAATGTCTTCTTTAGTTATTACACTAAATATTCTCTAACCAACAACATATGCTTGCTAATAATTTTTGTCTTGCAGAAACATGATTGTTTTCTAACGGGAGGTATTTGAAATGCCTTAGCTAAAGACTGATTTAAAGAAAAGCCTTCTTTTGGATTCATCTCAACATCTATCAGGTGGTATTATTTTTCTGATAGTCTTTTACTCTGTCCTTTGCATTCTAAAGAGCTTATGTGCAACCTATAATTATTTTCTGCTAATTAGAGTAATTCATGATTAATTATTCAAAATGATTCTTCTCCAAAATCAAATCCATTTCTTGTCATGACATTTAAAAAAGATACAAATAAAGTATTATCAGAATGCAAATTTCTGTCAGAGGGAATACTTTTTAAGTTTTCTTTAAATAGCATTAAAATCTTTCCCTACCAGCACAGGCCCCGTGATTCCCTACATCAATTAATGTAGACTAAAGAAGGGCAATTGGACCATGAAGTGATGACTATTAATGGTTTTGATAATTACTAAGGATTACTTACACTGACTACATAGGAGTAGGTAATTTACAATATTCTTAAAGAAGAGCTGCAAAGCAGGAAGACCTAACGATGACTAAGGGCAAACAGTAAACATGTTAACGTGGGAACCTGGATGTCCAAAGATGTATTTTGACATGGATCATGCCTCTTTGTGGACACTCACTTGAGTCCTGTTGATGGCTAAATCTCCCTTTCCTGGGAGAAAAGCCCAAATTCCACTTCCTTCCTTCAAGAGGCAGCCCCTTCCCCCATTATCTCCTAGGGAGGCCCTGGACCTTTCTGTCTGTAAGCCAGGATCACACTTTGTCTGCCTCCTGTGCCTTTACCCGACTCTTGGCCCTACTCATTATTGTATGAGACACAAGTGTCTTTCCTTAGAAGGTGAGATCTTTTCTACTTAAATTTTTCTTAGGCAATAGCCTTAACATATGTGTGCTATACATAATCAAATTTTCTACGTACATTTATTGAATACCTTCAGTGTGCAAAGCCTTAAAGTTGCCTAATCTCCTAAATGAAGAAAGTTGAACATACCAACTCTGTGTGACATAAACAGTTCTATTAGATTCAAGCATGGAAAGCAAGATGTATATGCATAAATGTAAGAGTAAGAAAAAAAAGGTCTTTAGAAATAGAAGCTACTTCTGGGATTCAGAGGACAAGAAGAGAAAATTATAAATCTAGGAAATGCTGAAATTGTTGCCAGAGGAAAGCACACTGCTTCCACTTTGACCAGGACATGTAACCATCGTGTACTTCATCTTCATTAAAACTTTTCAGTTTACTTTATTTGCTTTTTTCCCCTAATGGGGTTACAACTTAACTTTTATAATAAAAAATTATTATAAAAGTTTGTTTTATCAAACATCCAGATTTTCAGAATAACCATGACAAAAACTGGGGAAAGAAAAAAAAAAAAACTAGATGATAAGTGACCTTAGAAGTCTGTGATGGTGACAGTCATGCTTGCTAAATAGTGCATGTGTTTCTTTTCAGTTAGAACCATGTGACTAGTTCTGGCCAATGGACTGTGAACAGATTTACTGTGTGTCAAAGCACTTAATTGCCAGTAGGAGGACACCCTATACCTATTTGCTATCGCCATGGCAACAAAAGAAGCTGTATGCTGAAATGGCAGATTCAAAGACAGAAGCGGCCTTGGTTGCTAGGTCACCACATGGAGGATACTGCTCTGCAGAGTTGCCTGGACTTACAGTTACTTTGCTTTCTTCAGCCTACAGAAGTCATTAACACTAACCTGTGTTGTATGTGGCTCAGTCAGGCCTCAAGGTACATCTTTGTGCTGCAAGAAACTGTTTCGTATAGGCCCATTTCTCATCTAAATACCAGCATAAGTTTACGTTGGCAGCGTATTAGGGTCTCCTTAAATACTCATCAACATAAATGCAGAGCTCCCTTTTTGTGCTTGCAGAAGTAATTCTATGTCTTTCCTATTTGGGAGACAGCATGAAAGACTGCATACTGTTTAGTAAGAGGGCTATTTCTTTTAACAGCTAAACAAACAATTAAAAAACCATTTGTATTACTTTGCTTTCTGTAGTTCACTGGGTACACAAGGAAGTAGTAAGGCTGGAGATAATGATAGAATAATTTTATTTATCTAACTATCTGGAAAATTACTTTGCTAGGCAACTCTTTGAAAACTATTGCTGATTTTTGGTTTATATATCAAAAGTGTTAATATTCTAGTATTAATATTAAAAGTATTAATATTCTAATATTAACATTAAAAGTATTAACATTCTAATCATTACATCTGGTTGGATGTTCAAAGAGCTTAAGAATTTTTATCATGACACTATTTAAATAAAATATTAAGAGACCAGGCAAATGTCCAATGACAGATTATTCATATAATAAATTTGAGACATCCAGTCCATGAAATATTTTGTAGCCATTTAACATGATAATGGAGAACATCAACTTTCAGATGGAGTGTGCTAACATTCATTTATCTGGTTAGAGATGGGAAGGGTTACAGCTAATATGCTAGGAACTGTGTGGATCTTGAAGCCTATCTTATTTATACTACAGCCTGATTGTCAAAATTTGCCTATATCCTTTGAATTTTGTGCAAGTGAGCATGTGAGTTGCTTCAGGGGGAAAAATAGAGAACTATCATGAAAAGAATATTTAATGATATGACAAGCAATAAAGAATAAAGACAAAAGAAAATGAGCTGGACCGCCAACTCATGGCAGCTACACAGAATTGCAGGGATTGACTTAAGAAGGTACATTCATTAAGTATTAGACAAATGATCAAAGAAACTTAGCACTAGGGCAAATACTTGGCAAAACCAGAGAGTATGAATTGTCTGCTTTGAAAGCAGAAACTTGTCTAACTTGAAGTGCAGTTATGTTTCACATATACTTTTTGAGGCCATATTTTCTTTCTCAAGTGTAATTCTAGTTGTTGGCCATGGGATTTATTTTTCTTTTCTTCCCTTGTTACTTTAAGAAAATTGAGGCCAGCTGATGTGTTTTTACTTTCTATATTTGAATCTGAAGCGAAACAATTCCCATTGAGGGTTCTGGTGGAACTTTATTTTAGTTATGTTTTAATAAAGTCTTATTTGTATTGACTTCTGAGGCAGCATGGCATTCCCTAACTGATAAACTACTTGGGTTTACTTTTTTATGGAGAAATTTTAATTTAATATGATAGAGTCAATCGTTGTTTTTCAGGTTTTATATGCATGCCTGGAAGCCTTTTAATAACTTGCAATAACAAACAAAATAAATGTGACTTTTAGGGTAGACACTCTTGTAATTGATATTTCTACCAACTCAGGGTGTTTATTTATTTTGCCAAAAAATAAAGTGCATTCTTTTCATCCTTGGGGAATAAAGAGTAATGGAGTGGCAATTTACTAAAAAGTTGTGAGAGATTCAATAATTGCAATGAAACATTTCATACAGATCTATTTCTTGCTTTGGACTTGATCCTTGCATAACTCACAAACAGTAAAAGATTTTTTCCGTATTGTAATAAATTCATCTGCCTTTCTGCATGAAGTAATTAGGGATCAAGGTGTAACAGAATATCTTAAAAATATATTAACAGATAGTAGACAAGGTTTGTATGCAGAGAAAATTATATTATTTTAACTTTGAAAATTGTATATTTTCAATACTGAAGAATGGGATTTTGGACACAGAAGTGATTTTGATAAATGGCAGAATTCTGCTTAAGGCCATAGAAGAAGCAAGAACAAGGAACATAAGAAGAGGGAATCTACAAATTAGTATGTTATGATTACTCTCTTTCATAGCATTTAACAACAGCTTTGAAAAGATCCAATGTCTTCCTTCAGAAGTTTAAACTTATTTCTTCCATATCTAAGTAGCATGTACTGTAATTCAAATTGACATGGTTCCCTGAGAAATAGTGGGACAACCCTTGGATAGCGATGAGGCATTACTGAACAATGTTTTTGGATGATACACAGTAATAGAAATTTGAGATTGAAATGGCCTTTTCAAGGCAGTAGGTTACACCTATGAAAACACAAGATAGGTATTTAAGTTTTTCTCTCATTCCTTGATATTGACCCTCTTTGAGTGTTTGTGCATTAGTCAATTTGACACCTCAAGGATCCCTAATTGTTATGAAGATGTCAGCAGGCTGGTAACATTTTTTGAAAGATCTATTTAAAAAAAAAAGTCTGAATGTTACTCACCCCAAGACTGAATATAATTTTTCACAATAGTTATAGGGTTGATGAAATACTGAATGGGTTGGGGGTAGAGGGGTTGCAGCAGGTGGGGTGGGAAGAGGAAGCAGAGGAATATGACGATTTCAGTAATTTGCTGCGGTGATCATGCTTTGTCTCAGCTCTCAAGAAACAAAAGTAATAGCTACTATTTATTAAGCTAAGCTGAGAACTTGGAGGACTAGAACCACTGAGCCTCAGTTTCTTCATCTTTATATAAGGGAATTGTCTAGCTCACAAATTACTGTGAAGATAAAATTATATAATATATATAAAAGCTGTTCCAAGTTAAATTATACAAAAGTATTCAAGGTTTAAAATATTCAAGGTTTAAAAGGTAGAGTTTCATAAATGGGAGAACACTGAAAAGCCTTCCAGGAGACTACCCTGTAGATGTGTTCTTGATATAATGGACACACTAAAGAAAAAAATGCTGTATAATAAAAAAAAGGAGTCAAATCCAGAGAAAACCATAATTCAAAAAGATATATGCACCCCAATGTTCATTGCAGCACTATTTACAATAGTCAAGACACGGAAGCAACTTAAATGTCCATTGACAGAGGAATGGATAAAGAAGATGTGGTATATATATACAATGGAATAATACTCAGCTGTAAAAAAGAATGAAATAATGCCAGTTGCAGCAACATGGATGGACATAGAGATTATCATACTAAGTGAAGTAAGTTAGACAGAGAAAGACAAATATCATATGGTATCGCTTATATGTGCAATCTAAACAAAAATGATACAAATGAACTTATTTACAAAACAGAAACAGACTCACAGACATAGAAAAGAAACTTATGGTTACCAAAGGGGAAATAAGGTGGAGGGATAAATTAGGAGTTTGGGATTAACATATACACACTACTATATATAAAACAGATAACCAACAAGGACCTACTGTATGGCACAGGGAACTCTGTTCAATGTTATGTAACAACCTGTAAGGGAAAAGAATCTGAAAAGGAATTTCTCTCTCTCTCTCTCTCTCTCTCTCTATATATATATATATATATATGTATACATGGAATCTGAAAATAAATATATATATATATATATGTATGTATATATATGTAACTGAATCACTGTGCTGTATACCTGAAAATAACACGATATTGTAAATCAACTATACTTCAATTAAAAAAAAAGGAGTCAAGGTTGAAAGAAACACTGCCTAACATAGACGTCACCTACGTCATCAAAGACTAGGAAGGTCCCATGCATTGCAAATCTTCAGGATATTCAAATATAAAATCTCAAATGTCCTTGACCCACCACCAGGTGTTGCCACACTCATTTTCTTACTGCAAATCTGATTTTTATATATTTCTAAATTTAGTTTTAAATGGTCAAATAATTACATCAGACTTACAAATAATAACTAATACAGTAATTAATATAGTCCACTCAGGGGAAAGAATAGTTTGAGGGTTTTTTTTTTCTGATCTCATTTATGTTATTACTTTCATTGTCGCAAAAAGTTGTAGGTAGGCTTGTAAAATTTTCCTGCTTGTTTACAGTACTAAAGTAAATTTCCTGAGTCATTTATTTCTCTCTTGCCTGCATAAAAATGTTGTATGATAAATATTCCAAGAAGAGTCTAATATCAATATTGGTCTTTTCTCCTAGAGTTTCTATTCCTTCTAGTTTTTAAGCTTGAATATCTTGGAGTTCTCTTAGAGTCTTGCCTTTCCAGCCACATATTTATGTTCACTGAGTCCTATCTATACTTCCTTTTCATTGTTTTGACTCTTCATTCCTAGCTGATTGCTAATTTCATTCAGATGTTGCTCTAATAATCTTTTCCACAAACTTTCTAAACTCACTTCCTCTGATACTGTGGCAAGCCAAGCAAAGTCTCCTCCTTCATAGGAGATTTTTTGACTTGGGGCAGGGTGGTTGTAGGAGTCTGTATAGTTTTCTTTCAGCAGAGAAGACCTTTCAGCGGGGACGCTGGACCTGAGACCTGAATGATGAGAAGGATCAGCTGTTTGAAGAGTGGGAGGAGGAGTACTCCAGGGATAGAGGGGAGCAAGTGAAAAGGTTGTGGTGTGGGTGTGAGCTTGGTGTACGTGAGGAAAGGAAGGCTGGCAAGGAGGATGTGGGGGGTGAGAAGAGATGGGGCCAGAGATGGGAGGGAAGCCAGATCACACGGGACCTCGCAGGAGTTTGTAGTTTTCCTAAGTATGCTGGAAAGTCATTGAGGGGTTTTAAGCAAGGAGAGTGACAGGATCTGATTTACTTTTTAAATAGTCACTCTGGTTGCTGATGGATTGGATGCTGTGGAAATGGAGTCAGGGGACACGCCAGGATATTCTTACCTCCTTCCTCTAAATTCCCCAAAAGTTCCTCTCTTACTGACTTGCCTATAAATAGATGCAGTCTTGTATTACTCCACGTTAGGTGTGCAGCACACAATTTTGCCAAATGCTCTTTGAGGGACTCCATATCTTGGCCTCTGTGTCTTAGGACTCCTTTGTGCTTTCCATAGCATTTAGCCAAATGCTTTGTACCTGACAGGTATACAACAGATAGTAATTTTTTTAAAAATTAATTTATTTATTTGGTGGTGTGATGTCTTAGTTGTGGCATGTGGGCTCCTTAGTTGTGGCATGCGAACTCTTCATTGCGGCATGTGGGATCTAGTTCCCGGACCAGGAATGGAACCCGGGCCCCCTACATTGGGAGGGCAGAGTCTTATCCACTGCGCCACCAGGGAAGTCCTGATAGTATAGTAGTTGTTAATGGAGGCCTATTATATAAACTACCCATCCTACCAAAACAGAATATACTTGAGCAGGTATGAAAACAAGGCTTTTGAGTCTTCTATATTCACTGAACCTCATTCCATGTCAACATCTAATAGAGTTCATCAACGTGACTGGAGCTAACCAAAAGTTTGTTGAAAATCATCAAATGCTACACTTAAAATATGAACATGTCATTGTGTGCAAATTTACCTTCAAAAGAAAAAAAAAAAAGAAAGTAAACAATATTTGCACTCTAATGATATGCATACTGTAGTGTTTAGGAAGAAGTATACCAATGGCTGCAACATATTTTGAAATGAATCAAAAAATAAGATGGATTGATGGATGGGCAGAAGGATAGATGGATAGATAGATGCAAAGGCAAGTATAGTAAAATGGCAGAATCGAAGTGATGGGTATATGGGTATTTAGTGTAAAATTATTTCAACTTTTCTGTACAGTTGTAATTTTTCATAGTAAAGTATGGTGAAAAATTAGATGAAAGTGATAACTAAAAAAATTATATTAACAAACGATTAAGTTTATAGTCATTGTACTTTTATGTATCTGAGTTTTCAGGAAAACTTCTAATCCTTACATAGAACATAGATTTAGTCTATTAATTTATGACTTTGAAAAGTGCCCCAACTTCATATTGGCTTTATAAATTAGAGTTTTGGTTATATTCACCTATATTTTCTTTCTTTCTTTTTTTTTTTTTAATTTTATTTATTTATTTATTTTTGGCTGTGTTGGGTCTTCGTTTCGTGCGGGGGCTTTCTCTAGTTGTGGCAAGTGGGGGCCACTCTTCATCGCGGTGCGCAGGCCTCTCACTATCGCGGCCTCTCTTGTTGCGGAGCACAGGCTCCAGACGCGCAGGCTCAGTAATTGTGGCTCACGGGCCCAGTTGCTCCGCGGCATGTGGGATCTTCCCAGACCAGGGCTCGAACCCGTGTCCCCTGCATTAGCAGGCAGATTCTCAACCACTGTGCCACCAGGGAAGCCCCACCTATATTTTCTAAATAATAGTTATGTCTCTGATAAAATTTTCTTATCCATACAAGTCATAAAATAGAGTTCAGACATTAAATCATTGTTAAAATTGAGTATTTTGTGATACTTAGTGATAATAAAAATAATTATATTATTGCTTATTGGGCAGTATACTCTAACCGTAGCACTTCATCATGAGTGACAGCAAAAAGCACGATCAACTGAATATAGCAGCAATCTCTCCCTGACCCACTCTCCCTCTCTCTCTCTTTCTCTCTCTCTCTCTCACTGCCCCATCTCCTCTTCTTCATCTCTTGTTTTCTGATGCAGAGAAACTGCATAGGGTAGGTAAGCATGGCATTTAAATAGGAGGGGAAATTATCAACATTAACGTAATAATATTAATATTCTATAACTATATTTGTCTTTTTTGAGAATGAAATTTCTAAAAACCTGAAGCACTCCTGTGCTACTGTATAACATAAAGACGAACAATTTTTCTCAATTTGCAAACTTTTGGTTTTCACCTTTCTTTAAGTTCTAGACAGTTTATTTTAATGTATTGCTTTTGTGAATGATTTCAATGGAAAAAACTGTTCTTCAGTTATTCTTTTAAAATGACAGAATGCACATTCTCACATTAACACCTTTTTACTCTAGGAAAAATGAATGGAATGCCTATCTGAAGCACACTTTTAACTTTCAGTTTGCATCGCTGACAGTTGATATCTTTGAAGGAGACTTGGAGCGGCAACACAAAAGTATCCCTGCTTCGGCTGGACCGACCTGTGGATAATGTTTGAAGTCAGTGGAAGCTTTAAGTTTTTAAAAGGTCTGCCCAGGTGTCAAGAAATATAAGAAATGGGCTCAGAGTTGTGTGGAAATGAATAGGTTGCATGCATTTTAAGGCAGTCTTACAGGAACACATTGAGAGATCTGGCATCCTTAAAATTGAGCATATGTCCTATCAACATTCCTAGTACAAAGTATTTTGTTACCACTTCTGTGCAATAAATAGCCCTGTGCAAAGGCACATCATTGAACCGAAGCATATGGAGGTGGCTATTCAGTGATGCTGAGCTGTGCTGCAGCCTTACTCACCTTTTTTCTACACATTTGCCAATGGAAATTTCTGCTCTAGAAATTATACTGTAGCAAAAAAAAGAGTATATGCATGAGGGTGGGTTCCATTTCTCAGGACGTGTCAACATGAACCTGTGCTGCTGTCTGTTTCCTGAGACTACTGAATCAAAAAACATGTGCACCTATGCTTTAAGGAAGCAGTAACTCTTTAAATTGCCCTTTATATTTATGACTACTTAATTACTTTATTTTGCCAAAAATTAAGTCATTAAAATCATCTTGAAGCTTGACTTAAATTGCAGAAGTAGCCTGCAAGTTGTATAATCTTTAACTATGTTCCATTCAACACATTTAAGAGATGTAAAAACTCACAAGTGATGATATAAAGGATAATTTACGCTTGCAATGCATTTTTGTCCAATTAATAGATTGCCTGTGTGTTGCATATTTTGCATGACAAAAGAGCAGAATATTAAAGTGCCATTCATAATGAAAATGCACTTTGCAAATTAAAAGTGCCGAAACAGAAATTTTTCACCCTGTTTAGGAAATAAACAGTCCTTAACCAATTAAACTGCATTGTAATAATTCTATGATTTATTGCAAGTTGTTTAACTTTCAAAACTCGGCTAACCCATATTAAGGTCACAATCCATCATGTCTTGCTTGGAAAGCCAGCAAATAATGGCTGTTGTATTAGCTGCTTTTGATGATAGTATGAAAGAAGTATTAGCACTTGTCAACAAAACTGCTTACAACATAACATTAGCATGCATGGGCTGCTGTACCTATTTATTATTCTGGCAGCTTCACACATATTGTTACAAGCTTATAAAACATTTTGTCGGGTGGAAACCGAATGTACACTGTTTGGTTTTCTGATAGACTGGCAGCATAAATGTCTGGGCTGACTTAGTTTAGTTTAAGTGTAAATAGAGACACAAATTCTTCAACCTGTTCTCTTATTGATACTGAAAAGTGCTGAATTATTCAGCATCCAACTCTTCTGTTTGTGTCTATCACAGTTATCAATTACCCATCAGTCTTCTTGTCAAAACAGAATGGATTAATCTGGCTGAAAATAAGACAAATAAATGGATACTGTAACAGGGGTGCGGGGTTGCCAGACTGTCAAAGGGAAATCCAGGCAGTGACATTTGCCGTCAAAAATGGGATCTCTGGCTTAAGTGAGCAAATGATTCCCCTTTGTGAGCCAAGAATGCACTTAGCTCACCGTAAGTAAATTAATCTGCCTTCTTTGACTGCTAATGCATTAGCACTGAGGTAATAGTTCAGTTTCTAAAATTCCTTTATGTTCAAATAATTTTGGTCATTGTTATTATTCCTCACAGGAAATGCAGCTACATTCAGGTACTTTATCTTGATAAAGAGAGGGTTGCCTGGTAAATAAGTGGACCCATTTTAACAATGAAGTTATTGCTGATAGTTTTGTGCCACTTCATAGCTCTCAGCTGATGTGATACCAAGTAACTTTTGCACAGATGGCTGGTGGAACTCATCCAGCATCTGCAAAGTCCATCCCTGTTTTCTTTCCCAAACATTTTATTTGGAAATCTTGTTTGGCAAACTTCCTGAGACTCTGCCTAGCTGTTCAAAGTACATATTTCCAATCTATCTCATTTGGCCCTTCCATAAAAAAAGAGCCAGCAAAGTGCCTTCTTATTTGGCACAAAAATTGCAGCCACAGACTGAAGCAACTTTTAGGTTCCTGGCCAAAAATTTACAAGAATTTTATCTTAGATGCTTCCATACTGGACTGTTTTACATAGTCACCATTAACATCTGAAGCTTTCACATCATGACAGGATCAAAGCTCCCCAGTCTGTATCAACTGACAGCTTAACTTTGCTGAAAGTTCCCACTTGTTCTCATTTTCCTTTGTATCCTAACCATTGTGGACATGGTTCTTACTTAGACTGTAGGGTGGTGAGTTATTTAAGAAGAGCTACCTGCTGGAAAATGGCTCCATCCACTTGATGATGAATGAACGTATTACTTTTGAATGAATCATCATCTTTTTTTTTTCTTTTTCTAGTAGATCATGTAAAGAATTTTAAGCATTTAAAACGAAAACAAAACAAAACAAAAAGCCTTCCTATATATTTGGGGGGTTTGAAAGAGGTCACACTAATAACCAAATTCCAGGTGCAACTTCCATAATTCTCTTAAAGACTTTGACAGACTGGAAATTTCCATCTCACATTCCCAGAACATTACCTCAAGTTTCTCTTCAATGTAAATCAGTTTCCCAGAACGTCAACATTAAAAGGAAAGGTACTAATTGGCTTGGTCACAGCTCATCTTTGCAAAATCTCCTTTGTTTGGTATATAATCTCAAAACTACCTCATAGAAGACAGCTATTTAACGTGTGCAAACACTGAAACTTCTCTTGAAACGAGGCAGTATTTTTGCTACCAATTTATTGTTTTACTTTGTCTCTCTTGACCTTGTTCTCCTCTTTAATAAATAACCCTTTTATATGGAAAGGTAGCATTGTACAATTTTGCATGGCCCAAAAGTGTTTTCAAAGTTTTAATATTTTTTTTTCTAAAATTAATTCTTTGCAATACTAGCAACTAGGTTAATTGACAGGTGTGTATCACGACCTTATTTCCAAATTCCAGATGCCATTTCCCATTCTTTGAGGAGCGTTTCAAAATGCATGCCTGCCATTTCAGACCCAACTTGTCCCAGTCTAAACATTCTCTCCCAATGGTACCCTTTTACCAAAATCCCAGTCAGTGGCTAAGTCCTGAAGAGTCTGCCTTTACAATGCCTCTTCTGTTATCCTCCCTTCAATTACCACTATCACCATGCTTTTGCAGTCCCTACGGATTCATTCATACATTCATGCATGCACCAATTCATTTATTAAACAATTCTTTGAGCGCCTAACATGAGTGGTCTCTCTCTGTCTCTCCTTCCGACACCCCTCCCACTCTGGCGTTCTGCCTTCAGCCTGAAATGCCCTCTTCTGCCAACCTACCCATCCTTTAAATTTCAGTTCAATGCAACCTCTTTGGGCATTTTTCTTATTCCTTCACCCGTGTGTTATTTCTTACTTCTTCAAGTCACCTGAGCATTTTACTATTTCCCTTATCACAACAGGGGACAATTTCTATCTCAGTCTCCAACTGTGTGACTGTGGGCAAGTTATATACCCAACTGAAGCCTCAGTTTCTCCTCTAAAATTGGGGATATTATTACTCCATAAGGTGTGAGGTTAAATGAGATAATGCGCATCACATTCTTAGAACAACGCCTGCGAACATTCAAGATCTTGCTTGTTATATTATTGTATGCAGCAGGGACTTACAAACGCCTGCTGTAACATTTGTATGTCGAGAGATAACAATTTTATTGCCTTTGGTGTTTCTGAGGGGCTTAAAAACTACATTTACGCACTATCCCAGGTGGTGGACCAGGGCATCGCATTCTGGGCTGAACTCGCTGGCGCCAGGCTGCCTGTCTTCATATCCTGGCCCTTACCATTCACTAGCCCATTTTTTTGGCAGGGGGCGAGGGGTGGTGGTGGTGGGGAAGTCAGGCAGTTAAAAGTTGCTATATCGAATGGATAGTTGTTAAGATTAGCTGAAAGTAAAATGTTTAGCAGTGCCTGGCTCATAGCAAGAATTCTATAAATGTAGCTTGTCGTTATACTAGAGGGGTGTCAAAATGCTCCTTGACCCAATTCTACGTGGTGAGAAAGGGCCATTAACACGAATGCATAATTCCCTGAATTATTGTCACATCCTTCTAAAAGGCCTTCCTGAATAACAACTTCTCCTAATCCCAGTCTATCTTGTATCTCCCAGACTGACTAAAAACTGTCAAATTATATCACTCCCCAAACAGAGGGTGGTTCACATTCTCCATCTACTGGGACATCGACCTCTCTTTCCGGCTTGCAGGGTGCTTCCTAATCATCTCCCTTCTCCTGAAATGTTTTACCTCATTATCCCCCTCAAGTGGATCGTTCATCTTCTAACACTTCAGTTACCGTCCTCCTGGGTCCGTAAACTCTCCCAGAGGCCGCACTCTCTTTCTGGCCTTGCATCTTCTCTCCTATTGATCACTTCCTTCCCTGCCCCATGTCTAGAAGCATCCTCCCTATCTGCATCCATCTTTCGACATTTAAGACGCTTGCCTCTGCCACAGGCTTTCTGACTAACTTGCCCTCAAAGATCTATCATCCAAATGCTCGAAGCATTTAGAGATTTTACCACACAATTTAGCTATCAATTACAAATTGTCTTACAGCATTTGCTTTGCGTTTGTTTGCCTCTCCAGATATATTTCACTGTCTTTTCTGTTTCCTAGCTCTTTCCCTCTTTGGCTAATCCACAAAGCTCTATGGACAATCTCCCTGGTCTCTCATGGTAACCATGCCAGTTGTCCTCCAACTGTCCTTGCTATTGGCCGAGTCTGTTTTTATGCGCCAGGAAGAATTTGCCTTCTTTCGAAACTATAAGATATTTCTGCCATTTCTTAGACCAAATGACATTTTTATTCTACAACCAGCCTTACCTGATTAAGGCAGCACTATGTTGTTTGGGAGAAGCATGGACTTTAAGGTATTCGCGTTTTAGGTTCGAGTCTTGGTTTCGCCATTTTCTAACTTGTGTGACCTTGAGCAAGTCACTTTTCTGAGCCTCAATTTTGTTCAGTATAAAAATACTAATACCTAGCTCACAGAAAAGGTATGAGGATTATAGGAGATGAATAACAAAGTGCCTGACACATAACAGGGAGTAAAGTTTAGATACTTCACCCCATATTCATAATACCTACAGTCTATTCCTACTTGACATACACATTGACACAATCATGATTACTCTATAGATTAGGTTTTTTTCGGGTACTTATGCATCCATTTAACATCACTCACCAAATGATTAATTCCCTAGGAGTAGTATACATACTAATCTTAGTATCTGCAAGTTTAACTAAGTGCTTTGTCATGAAACCTGTAGAAGCCAAAACTTACTAGTTGTTCAGAGCTGATTAACATTGTAACTTATCTTTCAAATGAAACACTGGTCTCTTTTCTCCCTCACATTTAAGGAAATTGAAGGCCAAAGGCTAAAATTCCCTTGGTTAAGGATAAAATGCAGAGGAATGGAACTACCATGTACATGGCTTGCCTTCCAGTTTTTGAATTCTGGAAATGTATTCCAGGATAGTGGGGCAGGGTTTCACAGGATAGCTAATGAAAATTTCCTCTAGAGCAGTCACAGTTATCAAGCCAAAATGAGTCTCATAACTGAAATTACCTTCAAATTTTAATGAATCCCTCAGCAAACACTTGTTCTGGTTGGGTGTATCCAGACTTTGGTGGAAAATGAGTGGTTTAAAACTGAAGACCTGCTTTAAGCAGAGTTTCTGAGTGGGGAAATCACAATAAAATATTGAATTCCTAGGTTTAAATGGGAAGCAAACTTGTACCTACTTTTTTCTTTCTTTCTTTTCTTCTTTTGAGGACAGTCTAAATTGCTCAACCTAGGCTGTTTATTGTTTCTAGCTACAAATATTTTCCTCTTCCCTGGGGACAATCTAACCTTCTGAGTCAGAGTTAGCATGCAGGGATTAAACAACCTCTGTGGGCAAGATATCGAGCAGAGGAAATTCAAAACTTTATATGACTCATATATGACTGAAATAACAGTCTATCACATATAGTGGTGAAGACAATTTCTACCCTCACGGGTTCATCTTTGAGACTAGAAGAGGTCTTGAGAAACCACAATTCTTACCACTGGCTTTTAGGAGAAGGGTAGGCAGGGAATACTTCCCTGATTCCTCTTTAAACTCTTATTTAAAGGCTGTTGAGAAGTTCTGACTCAGCAACTTTTCAAGTTATCCAGTGCTTTAAAAAGGTTTACATGTGACCTCAGCTCTGCACAACACAGGTTTATAATCAGTCTTCTTTTTGGAAAACCAAAGCTTTAGAGAAACTGAGTGAATAATGCCACAATAATGGTATTTCAGCTCAACAATGAGATTTTCTCACACACACACACACACACACACACACATACATATGTACACACACACAGCCCCTGGGAACAATTCTCAGGAGCATTTTATTGTTTTGATGGGATAATAAAATATGAGGTCATCATAATAACAGTAAGATACCTTTACTCCTTCTGGAAGGAAAAGGTACAGCAAAATATTTTCCTAAGTGGCAAAGACGACAAGAGCTCCTCTCCGTCCTGTGTAGACAGTATCTAGCCTTAGAAGAAGGATTCCCAGAGCGATAGTTTCACCCCACGTTGTGAAAGAGGTTAAAAATATATCTTTTGTCATAAGGTATTAGCACTGACAAGCTTATTATAGCAAACAAGGCTCTTCCTCTACTCCTTCTCCCTAGGCTAATTTACCACATCTGAATTGTGTTTAGGGAGGGAGGGCTAGGGCATGTGGGATGCATGTAGTAAGTCAGCGAATAAAACTCTGTAGAAATTCTCTTGAAGATGAAACTGCTCCATAATTATTTCTTTGTTTATTTTCACAGTAATTGTCGCCTTTGTCCACAGACTATTCTAGTAGAAGTTTGTCATTATGATGATCAGTCCATTATAGCACATACACATAGCAGATATTAGTTATCTCATATAATCCCCATACTTGTTCTGTAAGTGAGGTATTAATGTTTTTACGTCTGAGCAAAACTGAAGTGCGGAGAGGTTAAGTGACTTGCCCAAGGTCACAAAGTTAGCAAGTAGCAAGAGCAAGAGTCAAACCCAAAACTCTATGACACCACAGCCCATGCTCCCTCCACATGATGTCGTGCTGCCTCAACTGGGTAAGGCTGGCTGTAGAATAAAGATGTCATTTATTCTAAGAAATGGCAGAAAGTTTGGAAGGAAGGTGGAAGGAATTTAATCATTTTCTCTTGTTCATATTTTCACCTCTCTCCTATATCTCTTTATTTTCCTCACCTATTCATTTTTCCCATCTTTATTGTCCCCATTTTCATAATTGAATAAATAAGAAGATTGGTTCTTGAGGTAGAAAATGGTGGCAAATGTGTGCAGTTTCCTACTTAGTGGAATATGGGGAAGCTCCTGAATGGTCCTGACTCAAAAAAAACCCCAAATTTCCCATTCACTTACCATAGTTGCTGAAATTCCCACTATTAGAGAGTCACTCCTTTGGCTTAAGTGTACTTTGTCTCTAAAAGTTAACTTTGCACATGACAGTTTATCATGTTATTTACAACGTTTCCCAAGATTTGTGCGACTTTTGTTTAGTAATAAAGCCGCATGAAAGGTTTAGACAAGCCCTTTGTAGCCAGAGAAGAGAACAAGTTCTTTGAGAAAGGAAAACTGAAAGGAGTAGATGCTGAAAGGAATAGATGCTGGGAAGGGCATGGTGCTCCGTGGAAAGCAATCTTAAAATATGTCAGCCTTTTATTTAGGGTTGCATGGATCTAGGGGGAAAGGAGGCATGTGCAGACTTTTAAATAGGTTTAATTTCAGCTTACATGTCAGGAAGTCTTCCCTGACTCCCCAAGACCAGATTATGAGTACCTGCTCTGAGCATTTTAAAATATCTCTACTAAGATCTGTAAACAACTAATTTTGCTAATCACTGTCTGTCTGGCTCTATCACCAGATCGTAAGTTCCTTGAGAGCATTCATTAATTCATTTGAGGAATATTTTTAATACCAGTGTAAAGTTCAGAAGGAAAACTATACAGATTTTAATATCCAAATGGTTGGAATTTTTTATCACTTTTTATTTGGAGATTGTGTGCAGCTTGAGTATAGGAAAAAAATCAAACACGTGCTTCTACCTCGGGATTCCGGAGATGAGCAGATATTATGCAGTCACCTTTCAGTAGAAGGCTATGAACAGTTACTGGGATAATATAAAAGGGGATCATGAATATATTTAAGAAATGTTTCTGATGTAAGGCAAAAATGTCTTAGGAGTTTTTCTTTTATGCTAGGTTACTAAGAACATATTTCATAATCTCACTACTGACTTAAGAAATGTATAGATAGGTTCAAAATGTTCAAAGTGTAGAAGACTTTGAGACCCTAAAGAAAGAAACAAACACAAGAAATTGAACACGCAAGTGGAAGAACCAAAAACTAATGGATTTTAGTGTATTGCTAACATGTAAAAGAGTACTGGGTAAGAAGCAACTTGACAATGATTGTTTAGAACCAGTAACCCTTCCAAAGGAAAAGTTAAGAAGCAAACAACGAAAACCCCTCAAACAGAAGGTTTTTTGAGAATTTGTCAGCTCATTACCTTGTTTGAATTATAAAATTGCTTCTTTGTCCTGATCAGAAAAATCCTGATATGACATAACCCCCTGCTGGCCAAATTCTGTCACATGATCCCATAATGTCATTAGTAATCATTGGGTATATCATCATGGCCATCAACACATGGAAATAGATTTGCCTACTGGAAAGGTTATCAGTGAATAATAGTGCATAGACCAAAGCCCTGTAACCTGTTGCAGCTCTAAACTATGGCATGCACTTGGGGCCACTCACACAGTAATTCCTGGCAACTCATCACTTGCTATAATGCAGAATATAGTAGAAAATGGGTCTCAATCCATGGACTCCGTTATTGGAGGGCGTGGGGAGTTGCTGACTGGCAGAAAGTCTTTGCTGCAACGTGGATTTACCTCTAAGGAGGCCCATGGGTGCGGGCCTGACAGCACTGCTCAGCACGGTGTGCTAATGAACTGTGTGCTAGTTGTTTTCCCTCTGTTAAATAAATCCGGCAGGGGTTACGAAGATGCTTGTAAGATTTCTGTTTTACTTCCTTAAATAAAACTACAATTTCAATCTGCTATGAACCATGGAAATTGCCATTCTCTAGGTCAAAAAAATGGTTGAGTATCAGCAGTTCTGTAAGATTTGACCTAATTGTTAAATGGTCATGCAGATTTGGTACTACAATGTAACTGGGAAGAAAGCAAGAATTCAAATGTGAACACTAAATGCCTTGTTCTTTTCAACGGAAGTCCTATCCGGTTAAAAGAGAAGGCAAATTCCTATTAGCTGCAATTATTATTTGTGGAATTTCTAATCACAAGGTGCTGTGAAGTATACACAATATACAGAAGAGACCAACATTACCCTTGAGGAATTTATCATCTGTATGTGAGGATTTGGCTAAATATAGATCAAAAACAGTGTTTCCACTTTCTACATAGCAAACAAAAATGCTTTATTGTAAAGTGCAACTAACCTCTCATAAACTATACTGATGCCAGTACCACACATACCCAGAAATATCACTTACTGACCTTATTTTTAATGCACATCCAACTCCCCTCCAAAACACAGACACACACACACAACTCAACTATATTAGTTTTCTTTCCAGGACTAGCTAAGTAACTTGTAGGAATAATGCGAGGTCCCTTGTTAAAAAATGATTATGAATTTCGAGATGACGCCAGAAGAGCATTAAACTGGGGCCCTTCTCTCATGGAAACCTGTGGAACCACCCAGGTTGCATGCCCATGAAACCAACCTTGCTTCTTTCTGTTTCTCATACGTGCCAGGCTCATTCCCACCCCAGGGCTTTGGCACTTGCTATTCTCTCTGCTTGGAAAGCTCTTCTCATGGCTAAGGTCTTGGCAAAAACACGTCCTCCTCCGAGCGGTCTTTCCTTACAACCCCTATCTAAAGAAGCTCCTTCTTTTATCACTCTCTGAATACTACTTTGCTTTCTTTCCAATACTTTGCTCTGTTATTTTCTTGCTAATTTATTGATTGACTTATTTATGGTCTCATTTTCCTCCACTGGGATGTACACTCCACAGTAGAAGTGATTTTATCTTGCTTTACTTCCTCTTGTTTGCATGGTTCCTCAAATAGTACTTGGTATATAGTAGGTGTCCCCTAAATAAGTTTTTGATGAATAAATGAACAAACTAGGTTATTTACAAAATAGGTCTAATTTGTAAAAAAGTTTCACTGGTCTTCAACTTTTTATGTGTCCCCAAAGACACAGCTAACACACACATGCATCCAAACACAAGAATGACCCAATGAGTGAAATTCAAAATTTCAGCCAATGCAGTGCATCAAAAATGGAACACTCATTCAGTTGTGATTACTAAGAGATTTATCTTTAGAAATCATATTGCATTCTAAAGGTCAACCTGCTTTTAGAGTTAATTCTGCTATGGATCTCATAACTTAAAATTATTATGTAAACTGTTATGTGAAATTGTTATGTTAAGTAAAAATGAAGAGTAGGCATATATTAAAATGTTGACAGAAAACATCTCACAAAGTAATTTCTAAGAAAATATGGTAATTCTTAATTGCAATTGTACCTACTGTTGATAATAGAATATAATTATTAAGACATTGTTAGGGGCTTCCCTGGTGGCGCAGTGGTTGAGAATCTGCCTGCCAATGCAGGGGACACAGGTTCGAGCCCTGGTCTGGGAAGATCCCACATGCCGCGGAGCAACTAGGCCCGTGAGCCACAACTACTGAGCCTGCGCGTCTGGAGCCTGTGCTCCGCAACAAGAGAGGCCGCGATAGTGAGAGGCCCGCGCACCGCGATGAAGAGTGGCCCCCGCTCGCCGCAACTAGAGAAAGCCCTCGCACGGAAACGAAGACCCAACACAGCCAAAAATAAATAAATAAAATTAAAAAAAAAAAAAAAAGACATTGTCAAACATCTTATTAGAAAACTGAATGTAGCTATATTTTTTTCACAAGCCTAATATTCACTTCAGAGTAGTTAAATAACAACAAAAAAATCAAAATAATTACAAAAGGTCATAAAAATTAAGACTTTGAGCCTGTAAAGGAATTGCTATCATGCTATCATGAAAGTATCCTTGGTTGAATTAACCTGAAGCTCATGTTAGATTACAAAGCCTCCCATAAGATACTTATTTAATTGTGTCTTTTAAATTTAAAAGTCAAAGATAATGGCCCCCTAAGTCTTGATTTTGCTTTTCATGGCCCAACTGGTTCTAGCTGGAGAGTTGATACTGCATGCAAATCAGCTTTTTTGGTTGATTTCATAGTTTCCAGCTACAACTAGAAATTAACAAAACAACTTATAAGCACTGACTGTTGAAGACTTTTCTACATATCCAACGAGATGCGCAATGCAAGTTAAATAGGAGAGCATTTGCAATTTAAAATATAATTTTCCATAATGAAAATGTAAAGCAGTCATTCTGTTTCATTCAGCATGGCAGGTTAGGAATCCCCGTGAAGCTATATTGAAGCAAAGACTAGATTAATAATTTAATTTGGTTCAGACTATGCAATGGGGCACCACAACCTTTTATTCTGTAACCAGCTGCTGACCCTAATATGGATGAACCAATTAGACATCTCTATTTAATTGTTGGGTGACCCATCTAAAACTCACTAGGAATTTTCATTTTAAACAACACTTAAAGACTCCTAGTTATCCCCCTGGCGGGGGGGGGGGGGGGTGGTTGATTTGATAGAAGCACACAAAGCAGTCCAGCAAACGGGAGAAAAAACTGCAAGATCATTTTAGACTGTGTTCTGTAAAAGAACATCTTAATATAATGAGCCTTTTTTCAGTCTCCCTTGGCGGAGCATCAGCCCTCTCAGATAACCCCACACAAAGCAAATACCATTCGTCTGAAGTTACATTTGCTCCCTGTTATCACAACTTATGCCACTTAATTCATTATTCAACGAATTCACTTTCTTGTTTATTAGATGCAAGGTAGCCGCTTATCCCTAAAGGCCATGTATGCAAAAGACTGCTTGTAATCCTGTCACTTCAACCTCTCTAGGCTTTATACTGCTTCAAGAATTAGGAGGAAAAGAGCAAACAATTAGATTTATTCCTGATGATATTAAATCTGTACATGATGAAAGAAATAAGAACGAAATGTGAACCTGAAGTTTGTTGATTTGGAAAGTGGCTTCAGATGTTATCTTGACGTGTAAAAGTTAGTACATTCACTCGTTTCCCATAATAAACACCTAGAATTAGTCTTCCTACATGAAAGGGGAATAAATTAATTAAAATGCATTTTTCTTGGGTACAGGTTATCTGCAAAAAAGGTATATATCTATCAACCGCATTTCAAAGACGCAGGCTAGCTCAACCATTCACGTGCTTAAGACAGATATTAACATACTTTAAAATCTGATATCTGATCTGTCAAGGCTTTGGGGTACCATTCTTTAAGTATATTTAATATGGATTAAAAAGTGCAATGAAAATGTTTCTTTTCAACATGGGTAATTCAAGATTCTTTTTGGTAGTCAATAACAAGATATGATAAATATATTCTGCATAATATGATATAACTATCTGAACTCTTCATACAACATAATATTAATGGTCAGAGATATTTCAAGTTGATTCAGTAATCTTATGCTATTAAAATTATTAAAATGTAAATGAATTACTGAATTAAAACAACTTTCACTGCACTCTTAGCACAATTAATATTGTATAAAATTATCTGCATAATTATACACAGTATGTTTACATAAAACATCCAGGAAAAAGCTACAAATCAGAGGCTGAGTATAAAATATTTTAAGCTGTGCGCTGAAGTCTTCTAAATATGGAAATCTAAGTGGTTGTTTAGTATTGGTGCTTGATGTAACTGCAGACAGTTCTAAGTTTTATGCTTTACTTATTTAAATGCTAAATAACCCTATACTTATTTTTTAAATTCTTATAAATATATATGATTTATAAAATGTATCTAGACTGAATGCATTTTAAACCTCTGTGCATTATACACAAAATTAAGAGGCATTTATTTTCTTCAATTAATTTACATTATGGGCTAACTACTTGAGATTCAACATTAGTTCATCAACAAAAGCCACAGAGGACATTTTAATGCAGCGTATATACACAGATATGACTAGGACAAAAGACTCGACATCCCCAGAAAATAGGAACCATTTATAGGGAACCTCATTTTGTGAATAGAGTTGTGACTAATAAAATGATGTGTACAGAATTACCTGCAACTATTCTAAGGAAGGAAATACACTTGAAAATTCACATATCTAGTAACTGTGGATATTATTGTAGTTATTGCCATTCTTCCAAAACATCAGTCATAGTAATATAGGGATGAACAAATTGATTCACCTGAATAATTAACCTTACCACAGCATAACTACCTTAGTTGCAGATTAATGTTTTCTGTTCAGCTTAAGACATAAACCTACCAGAGAAATCACACTCATTAAATATACTGCAAAAATCAATTGTTTTCTGCCACTCTGAGGAATTAATATCAACAACTAAGTTGTGCAGTGTTTTTAAAAGCTTATGTTCATCTGTGCCGATTAAACAAAAACAACAAAATAGAGCAAAATGAAATTAAAGAGTGCTAATAAAATACAACTTTTCTGTTGATATCTTATATAACTTTATTCATTATTGTACAACTTTTGGTTTTTTACATGTGGGAGATTTAAAAAGTCACCCAGTGATTTTTATAGTGCAACCGTATGCTAGATAAAGATATTTAAGCTGTCAGTATAAACTGCTTCTGTTTTCATTTTGCATTTAATTTCAATGCCAGACTCAAGGCATAAATTTTTCATCACCTGCAATGCTATGAATAAAAGATTAAAAAAAGAACTGAGAAGAAATTCTAACACATGCGGTGCATGCAGCACATTGTGCAGACGTAGTATTCATAACTAGATGTTTAATTTCCATCTTTTTTTTTTTTAACGTCAGGAACATTATTATTTGAGTTAATACATCATGGAGCTAATTTCCAGCATTTCAGCTTTGCAGAATTTAAGTTTATGTAGTTTGGGCCAAATAGGCCATTCATTCCACTTGAAATCTGAAGTATACACCCTAGGATTTACATGCTACTTTGTTAGCACTGCTGGATTCTATTACTCTCGTATTTCTAGAGAGGGAATATTTCAACATCATATATTTTTGTTTTATTCCATGAAATAGCATGTACATTAACCTTGCCTGCAAGTTCAAAGAACTAAGAATTACAGAAACGATCCCACCTAATATCAGTTCCTCATTAAGGCTTGCATCGTCTTCTCAGCCGAAAGATATAATCAATCCCAAGAGGCAAAGTTATGAGCTCAGTGTTAAGGCATTTTTTATTTAGTACTTAGGACTGTTTTCTGTAGCACAATGCACCTTCATTGTCACTTTATTAGCCTCCAAAGGACACACACACCGGAACAATTTCTAATTCTTGCCAATAGGCTCTCAGTGAGCAAGAGATGTGCGACAGTTCTTCCTAATCTCATCAGGAGGGCCTTGGCTCTGTTAGCCTTTTCATTCTGAAACCTCACTTTCTCAGGGCAGTCAAGAACCTGTTGAGGACGCCAGGCCTGTTGGGGACAGCAAGAGTTAGTCCCTCAGATGTCAGTGACATCTAATAACGTCTAGCTTAATGTCTTTGGCTCTAATTACTCATACTAATATTTTACAGTTATTGAAATTCAATCTAGGGAAAGCTTTGGAAAAAAAATAAGCCAAACCATGTTCTGCTACATTATTATCAATGTGGTATCCAATTAGCTCAGTTGATTAGCTGATAGTGCTAATGAGACCTAGATCATTGGTTCAATTCCAGGGTGGCCACTTAGTTTTACTTTGTTCAATAGTCACAGACAGATACCTCGTTTTACCCAGCTGTCTTAAGTGCTACTGGTCACCAAAATAACCGAATGAGAGAGTAAGAATGAATCAGTGCAAACCCGTCCCTACAACTAGGCTCTAGAGGGCATCAGTATCACCTTTGCAATGATCGTACAAAAATAAGTATTTTAATAAAAGAAAACTCTTTTTTTGGCTTATTGTTTATGACTGTAAAGCAAGCACTTTACATCTTCAAAACATTAATGGGCTTTAATTAGCTAGACTTTATAACGTCTCTATGATGTTGGCAAGTTTAATTAAGCTTACTTTACAGATGACAAAGCTTAAACTGAGAGGTTGAGTCACTTGTCTGAGGTCACATAAAATGTCAGGGGCATTTCTCAGATAAGAATCCCTGTCTTCTGTATCTCATTCCATCCTAGTACCCATGAGACTGCTCTGCCTCTATGGAAACATCCTAAAGTCACAGTAACATGTCACTATATTATCACATTATTTTTCATTATGCCAGAAAACACAAGCTTAGTGAAAAGACATGGTGAGGCAAGGATTACAGATGTATCTCCTTTCAAGCAACATAAATGTATGGAAATTTGGATTTGTTGAACAGATAAATTAGAGGGTGTCATGTATCACTTAGTCTATGCTACCTCACATTGCTATTAACCACTTTTTTTTTTTGCATGTCCTAACTTCCCAACTAGACAGCACAGAGACCAGACCATGTCTTGCATCGCTTTGAATCGGTAGTAGGTATTAATAAATATTTATTCATGACAATGGCATTTGACTGGAGGGAGACAGGAGAATATAAGATTTCATACCCTATGGGAATGGTAAAATAGGGAGGGAGAGAAGCTTCATGATGGTGGGCAGGGGTGGATTTTTCCCGTTGAGCTTCTGTCATTATGGCAATTCTATTTTAATATATTATAGTCAAAAGCTTTATAAGAACACCTAACACATATCCCGGATAGCACGCATGAAGAGGATCTACAGAGATTACACAATTAAGGAAAATTCTTGCCAAGGGTAGAATGCTTAGCATCAGGGAGAGGAGGCAAGTTGATGCAGCTGTGGAAGGTAGAGGCTTCACTTTGCAACCCCACAGCATCCTGACAATGGGGAAATGGTGTTGTGAGAAGATTAGTTGCTCAGTATTACAGAAGAGAAAAACACACGATGGAGGGGCAGGGGGGAGGACAGTAAACATTTTCCATTTTATAAAATGATTATTCATAAGACGTTTTAAAGTTGTGTGCTTTTCTCATGACTGAAGTGATCGTAAGTTAAAATTGATTTACTAGCAAGTTTCAAAAATATGGCAATTTTGTGAGTTAAAGTATGCCTGTAAAGATTTTCCTCCCCTTGGGTAGCTGACTTGGATTTGATTCTCTTAGTAAGGATCAAGTCAAGAACTATTGAGGTTGCTTTGTAACATGAGGAACTGTTTTGGAAATAGTTCTTAACACCTATGTGATCCAAGAAGGAAATGGCAACAAACTCAAGGTATAATGTGCATATTCCTCGGACATGGGCCAATCCAAGTTTTTCATTTCAATACAGCCATCTTCTTCCTGTTCATGTCTCTCTATCATTACATCTCTGGTTATTGGACTCTTTCAAAGAACAGCCTTATGAAGTCAATGGAATGGTCTTATCACTAACTCCTATAGTGTTTAGGGATAATCACTTTTTTTATCTTATATATGAATAATCTGCACAAGATTATTAGAAAATATAAATTCGTTTCTCAACCTTGTTAAAAACTAGAAAAAATTAAAGTCATTTAGCGCTTATTCTCAGGTGAAATATAGCATTCACTTTCATGCTACACAGATTTACAGTATAATTACATGGTCAATATAGTTCAATTTTCATCTTCTGATTTTTAAAATAATATTAATGAATTAGAGCTTTATACTATTTGAGCTTTGAGACTTCTTTAATGTATAAGAAAATGTACTAAACACTAGTATTTCAGGGATGGTTTCTTCCTACTGCATTATGATTTATTAACCTAGGAAGATTCCAGGTCCATGAACCTCTTGAAAGCATATGCACATTTGGAGGGGTATATGCATATGTTGCATGTTTCGAGGCAGAGAGCTTTTCTTAGAACTTCAAAGGAGTTCTTGTTTCAAAAACAGATGTACTACTGTACATCTTCATCTTGTGTTTGCTTTTAAGAAGTTAATATTTATCTCTTTATAATAATGAAAGATACCTATATGTATACATATATGTATTCAGTGTAATTTCTTTACGAATTAGCAGGATACTCAAATGAGTTTAAAATGCTAGAATTGAAGGAGTGCTTCCCGGAACTTCTGCTCCCAGTGTCCTTGTCCCCATGGTGAGCCACAGCCACCCCCCGCCTCTGCAGGAGACCCTCCAACACTAGCAGCCGTGTGGCTGACAGGGTCTTGGTGCTCCGGCCAGGTGTCAGGCCTGTGCCTCTGAGGTGGGAGAGCCGAGTTCAGGACATTGGACCACCAGAGACCTCCCGGCTACACGTGATATCAAATGGCGAAAGCTCTCCCTAAGATCTCCACCTCAATGCTAAGACCCAGCTCCACTCAACAACCAGCAAGCTACAGTGCTGGATGCCCCATGCCAAACAACTAGCAAGACAGGAACACAACCCCATCCATTAGCAGAGAGGCTGCCTAAAATCATAATAAGGCCACAGACACCCCAAAACACACCACTGGACGCGGTCCTGCCCACCAGAAAGACAAGATCCAGCCCCACCCACCAGAACACAGGCACCAGTCCCCTCCACCAGGAAGCCTACACAACCCACTGAACCAACCTTAGCCACTGGGGGCAGACACCAAAAACACTGGGAACTACGAACCTGCGGCCTGCGGAAAGGAGACCCCAAACACAGCAAGATAAGCAAAATGAGACGACAGAAAAACACACAGCAGATGAAGGAGAAAGGCAAAAACCTACCACACCTAACAAATGCAGAGGAAACAGGCAGTCTACCTGAAAAAGAATTCAGAGTAATGATAGTAAAGATGATCCAAAATCTTGGAAATAGAATGGAGAAAATACAAGAAACGTGTAACAAGGACCTAGGAGAACTAAAGAGCAAACAAACAATGATGAACAACACAATAAATGAAATTAAAAATTCTCTAGAAGGAATCAATAGCAGAATAACTGAGGCAGAAGAACGGATAAGTGACCTGGAAGATAAAATAGTGGAAATAACTACCACATAGCAGAATAAAGAAAAAAGGATGAAAAGAATTGAGGACAGTCTCAGAGACCTCTGGGACAACATTAAACGCACCAACATTCGAATTATAGGGGTCCCAGAAGAAGAAGAGAAAAAGAAAGGGACTGAGAAAATATTTGAAGAGATTATAGTTGAAAACTTCCCTAATATGGAAAAGGAAATAGTTATTCAAGTCCAGGAAGCACAGAGAGTCCCATACAGGATAAATCCAAGAAGAAACACGCCAAGACACATATTAATCAAACTATCAAAAATTAAATACAAAGAAAAAATATTAAAAGCATCAAGGGAAAAACAACAAATAACATACAAGGGAATCCCCATAAGGTTAACTAGAGGGGTGGGATAGGGAGGGTGGGAAGGAGATGCAAGAGGGAGGAGATATGGGGATATATGTATATGTGTAGATGATTCACTTTGTTATAAAGCAGAAACTCACACACCATTGTAAAGTAATTATACTCCAATAAAGATGTTAAAAAAATAAAAATAAAATTAAAAAATAAAAAATTAAAATTAAAAAAAAATAAAAATTTTATATGAGATAGGGTTAATCAAGAATGATTAGGAGAAATAAAAATATGACCAAGGCAATGATTTAGACTATTAAAGAAAGAACATTGATGATAAAAAAATAAATAAATAAAATGCTAGAATTTGTTTCTAATAATGAAAAAGAAAGGAAAGCGACACACATGACAACTAAGAAAATTTACACTAATTATAATATTTCTATACTAAGCGCTGGAAGAGATTAACAGGGGCAGTTAAAGAAACGTCTTTCCTTGAGATATTTGAGATATAAATAAATCCTCTTTCTAAGAGATATTAGGTGTAGTTCTTCCTAGAAAGTAGTGTGCTAGACTAGAAATCTTGGGGTCCTTTCCAGGTTTATACTTTCTTTATTATGTGCTTCTAGGCAATGTAAAATAACTATTTTTATTCATTGTCAATCAAACAGATCACTTAGACACATGCTATGCTTACCTAACCTGTCTTTTAAAAGGGAAACCTATTTTGAACCAAAATACCCTAATCACACACACAAACAGACACAGAGGATGAGATGAGAGAGAACTGGGTTCCCTTTAGATTTACATCATCAATTCACTGAGTTGTCAAAAGCAAGTTAATCTTGCCCCAAACCCTTGAAATGTATTTCTTTTTTTTACTCCCAATTGCCTCAAATACAGAAAGTTGGATTTGAGATTCTTAGTCCCTATTCCAGGGTTATGCAAACAAAATTGCTTGAGAAGGGCCCTGGGAATCTACAGTGTAACAAGTGGTCCAATACACTCATGATCACGCAAGTTCAGAAAATTTGGAAGGATGTGATATTCTTAGTCCTTTAAGATTTTGGGATTTTGGCTAGTTGGTATGTGGTTCCTTTCTTCTGAAGATCTTCAAAATATTATGTAACTCCCTGAAATCAACTTCACCTAGAGGCTGGGAGAATAATTCCAATCATGAAATGAATTGTTGGTGAATATGCAACACAGCACTCAAGGAGTTAATTCAAAATTCTATTGTCAAGAAATGTAGAGGAATGGGAATGTATGGGAATGTATGATATTAAAAATAACAGCTTTCTTTATTGTCCTTTAAAAATCAGTACTGATTTCAAAAAGCACTGATAAGCACAGGGTCAGCATGTTTTTTCAGTCATACTCTTGGGGATCCATTAATATATTCTTCTGGACAACTGGTTCTATTCGGATCTCACAAAAAAGGCTTTTAATTCAAAAGGGGAAGGGCAAGGTATTGGTGGAAAATTGTAAAAGGTTTATGTCTTTTTTTTGGTTTGTTTTGATTAACAAAATTGAGAGCCAAGACACCCTCTATTTCTAATCATGTTTCTATTAACTTAGACCTTTTTTTCCCCAACCTGAAAGTGTGGGGCGAAATCGCTACAGAGTCATTTGCCCATATAACAATGCCACTTGGAGAATAGATCTATGACCAAAAACATTGTTAACAATGGACATTTTTGCCTTGGGTATGAGGCCCAGTAACATCATAGTATATTTTAAATAATGTAAGCTTATATATAAAGGAGTAAATATAAATATAGGAGTAAATGCAAAGATAATGACACATCTATTGACAAACACCAGAGTTTCCCAATCAACAGGAAGTGACTACAGGTTTAGCAACTAATCTACAAAACAATGTCAAAAATTTGAGCGGTAACCTAATAATGAAAATATACCTTTCTTAGGTTTCTAAAAGGTAATGCCTAGACATACTGATGTATTTCTAGATTTTTCTTCATAGAGGAAATGCTACAGAATGAATGGTGGTCACTGCACATTAGAGGGCTGCTTTACTGTAAAGGGAATTCCGTGCAGCCATTTTGGTGTAACCTTGCACAGCTCAGTTGGTAGCTCCTTGCTGACTGGTGTGTAAATTCCATTATTATTTAAAGTAAAATGCTGAATTGTTAATGTAAATTCAACTGCCCCTTTTTTGTTAAGTAAGCAGATTTACTTCTGGCCGACCCCAGGGAATAACTTTAAATTTCGTTGGGTAGCTAAGTGATTTTCATTTGGGGCATATGTGAACATTTTTAAAAAAGAATTCCTGCAGATACAGAATTGATACTTGGAGTTTCTTCTAAATTTTACGTGCCAACTTATTTAAATTATTAAGATTGAACTAGCTTTTGATCTCAGACCATCATTTTATAATCATTTTATCTATAACAGAAGCTTGGCTTTACTATTTCTTCACAATAATTTCGTTATGCTCCAAATTCAACATTCATGCTTTTAGTGACTCTGAAGTGATTATCTTCTCAATTAATTATTCGTAAGCCTCTAGGCTTATCAGTATGGTGAATTTTAGAATGCCCCCAGTAAGAATGTAAAATCACTCCTGAAACACACAGTATATATTATAACACTACTGTTAAACAATCACCTAAGTTTCAGGGCGACTAAAATGTTTTCCAGTGCTTTCCATATTGATTTCTAGTAGTATTCCCATCAATGATATATTAGCAAACTAGTGACTTAGTGATTTAGTCTGATGAACATGACTTTTTTTGAAGTTTCTGTTACACAATAAATTATTTTTAAACACAATTTTTGGGTAGTTCATTTATTTAAATGACTCCTAAACCTTGGGAAAGATTAAGAATAAAGTTTTATGTCAGCTTCATTTTTAATGGTTTTCTGGTGCCTTTCTTCTATGGTAATCTAATTTATATTATCTTTAAAATCTATCATATAAATATATTACCAGGCACAATTATTCTAAGTAGTAGCATTACTATTATTTTTATATTTATACTTACTTATTCAAGTCACTCAGCATGCTATTAATGGGCCATGTAGTTAGAAATCCTAATTTGTTCTTATGACTTATAATTAGTTTAAATAAATGTTAAATACAAAGTATTTTGAAGTTTATAAAAATTATTTTTTGTATGTGTTACATCCATGTCCATAGATATAAAAAAAAAGATTTTCTTTCTTTCATAATATACTATAATATGGTTACAAGTGCATTGAAATTCATCTTGTTAGAATGGTAGTAATATATCCCACCAGGACTACTGTTCCTAGTAGCAATTTAAAATAATTATTGTGAGACTTGATGCTAGACATCAGGTTTGCAATAGAATTACAATGAGGGAAGTGTATTAGAGACAAAACATTGCTGGAAGAAAACTTCATAATGGCGCAATTTGGAACTAAGCCTCAATTTTACAGTAATAGATTCTCTTTATGATGGCACAAAGGAGTGAATGCACTTAGCAAATTTAAATCTATTATTAGTCACACTTTGTGGATTGCAGTGCAAAAAGGAGAAAAGAAATTAGCTTTTTAAGTATGTTCTTATATAAAACAGGTTCTAGTAAGAACAGTCTTATAGAAAAACCTCCTTGCTACACTGCAGAAGCACCGGCAGTCTCTATAACAGCAGGGGGTTGTCCAGGTTTAAAAGTCTTTCCAAAATAGTTCTGGAGGTCTCTGATTTCAAATAATAAATTTCTGAAGTCAGGATACATTCAACATCAGTACATTTCTTGTTTACAGAAATACAGTATAGAACAAGAAAGACAGGTAATTTGGTCTTTGCTGCTTACTGCAACCTCTCTCCTTGAATAAAGATGTGCCTTTAGTTCACATTGCTACTATACCTGCCTTTAATGTGATTTCAATTACAGTAAGAGAACTCAATAGCATTAGACCAGTATGATTTGGCACTCGTCTGTGTAAAAGGAGTTTCGATAGGCAATTTTGCAAAGGAAACCAATAGCAAGAATTCCGTAGGTATTCTTAATATAAAATCAAAACACTAATAATCCAAGCTTCCATTTTCAAGTTAAGTAAAACCTTATAGCTTTGTTTTAATTATGATCCATTTTTCCTATTTCATCCTAAAATAATACTGAGTAGAATATTTGACAATAGTACAATTTAGTTTTAAAATAACATATAATATTTCCATCATGTTATTGATTGGATACATAGGAATGCGGCTGTAATCCTTAAGAAGTGTGAAACAAAATTCTTATCTGAGATGTTTCACATAAGTATTTATCTGTGGAAAAGAGTAGAATCACCTGGTTGAATTGAGAAAAGTTAACCATACACACAAAAAATTAATGTTGGTAGATTGATGGGATAAGAAAGCAAGGGCAAAAAATGAATGGTCCCCCATAAAATAAAGTCCTACACAACCTAAACGGGGCAGATATAAATAAAATTAAACAGTCCAAAGACTTTGCTAAAAACAGCATTTTCTTATAAATTATTCACATTTACTGCCCATATTAACACTTAATATTGCTTTCCTATGATTTTGATTTTGCTCCGTAGCTGCCTCTGTTTAATAATTGGAGTACACTTTTATCCTACCGGGCTCCAGTTAGCAGTTTATACATAGGCTCACGCCTGCCAGCATTCAATTAATCCCTAAAATACATACTCTCGTTCTTTCACTTCAAAGACATCACCCTCTCCAAGTTTTCCTTCCACTTCTCAGTCTTCAGTATGTGGTATATACCTCAGCTTTGGGTCTTGTCTTTCCTCCTACATACTCAACCATTCCCACAGCTTCAGTTAGCATTTATGTGCTGATGACTCAAATCTATCTCTTTACTGAGCTCCAGACCCATACATCCATACTCCCATACTCCTACTGAGTATCCATCTCTCCTCAGATACTCCATAGGCATCTCAAACTTAGGGTGCCCCAAACTGAATCTGGCATCTACTCTCTCCCTGAACCCAAATCTATTTTTTCCCAGGTGTTGTTCATCTTAGTGAAGCATTTACTCAGCTGCCCAAGCCTGAAACCTGTATATCATCCTGGAAACATCTCTCTTCCTTCTCCCATGTTCAACCAATCCCCAAGTTCAGATGTTTTTACCTCTTATTTAACAAACTTGTTTATTTCCATCTATTCCCATTGCCACTGTCCTAATTCGGGCCACCATCATTTCTCTACAGAATTATTCTAACAGTCTCCAAATGGTTTTATCTCACCCTGATCCAATCCATTTTCCATGTTACAGAAGGAAGATTCTTTCAAAATCAAAACACATAAGGGAAATGACTGAAAAATATGATTGCATAAATTTTTAAAAAATCTCCTCAGGAAAAAATTCCCAAATAAAAATCAAAGATAAATCATATACTTGGAAAAATATTTGCAATACATATAGCAAAGAGTTAATGTTGCTAGTCAATAAAGAGCTCATAAATCAATATCTAAAAGAAATAAAGGCAAAGGACATAAGCAGCCAGTTTGCATAAAAATAAATGGAACTTAAGAATCTGAAAAGATGCATGGGACTTCCCTAGTGGTCCAGTGGCTAAGACTCTGCGCTCCCAATGCAGGTGACCCGGGTTCCATCCCTGGTTGGGGAACTGGATCCCACATGCCACAACTAAGAGTTCACATGCCGGACTTCCCTGGTGGCACAGTGGTTAAGAATCTGCCTGCCAATGCAGGGGACATGGGTTCAATCCCTGGTCCGGGAATTGATCCCACATGCCACGGAGCAACTAAGCCAATGCACCACAACTACTGAGCCTGCGCTCCAGAGTCCACGAGCCACAGCTACTGAGCCTGCATGCCACAACTACTGAAGCCCGTGCACCTAGAGCCCGTGCTCCACAACAAGAGAAGCCACTGCAATGAGAAGCCCGTGCACCGCAACGAAGAGTAGCCGCCGCTCGCCGCAACTAGAGAAAGCCCGCGCACAGCAACAAAGACCCAATGCAGCCAAAAATAAATAAATAAATAAATTTAAAAAAATAGAAGAGTTGACATGCTGCAACTAAAGATCCTTCATGCCACAACTAAAGGTCCTGCAGGCTGCAAATAAATAAGAACTGGCGAAACCAAATAAATAAATATTTAAAAAAGAATCTGAAAAGATGCTTAATCTCACTCATTGGAAAGGAAATGTAAATCAAAATTACATATCACTTTATACCTATAAGATTGAGAAAAATTTAAAAATTTGAGCATGTGGGAAAAATAAGCCCTATCATATACTATCAATGGGTATGTAAATTAGATAAATAAACAAGGATGCTTATTGTAGCAATTTTTACAATATGTAAAATGGAAGATAATATGAATATTCATCAAATGAATTTTGGTTAAACCATTTATGGAAATGCATATCCTGGAATATTAGGCTGTAGTAAAAAAAGAACAAGGTGGATCTTAAGGAGGTCATATGGAAAAATCTCCATGTTATATTTTGAAGAGGAAAAAGTGAGGTAGAGAACGGTTTGTACAAGGTGCTCTTATTTGTGTAAAAAAGGATATGTATACATATATATGTATATGTATGCATAGATAGAAATTCTCTGAAAAACTGCATAAGAAATGTTCACAAGGAGGTAGGGGGAGGGATAAATTAGGAGGTTGGGATTAACACATGCACACTGCTATAGATAAAACAGATAACCAACAAAGACCTACTGTATAGCACAGGGAACTCTATTCAATATTTTGTAACAACCTATAAGGGAAAAGAATCTGAAAAAGAATATATCTATCTATCTATCTATATATATATATATATAACTGAATCACTGTGCTGTACACCTGAAACTAACACGACATTGTAAATCAACTTATACTTCAATTAAAAAAAAAAAGATGTTCACAGTGATTGCCTTTGGGGAGCCCTTTTATGCTATGGCATGTGCTATTGATACTTTTTCAATAAGTGAAAACAGCTAGTTATAAACATTACAAATACTATCATGCCATTCTCACCTTAAAAAACTTTCATGGCTTCTAATTACTGTTAGGATGACATTGAGGTTCCTTAAAAAAGCTTACATGACATTTAAGACGGGGCCTTAGCCTCATAGTGACCCTTTCTCTCACCACTTCCCTCTCTCAAACCCTACCTCTGGTCACAGGAAACATCTTCAGTACCTCAAATGTATGTGGAACAATTCCTTCTACACTGTTCACTTCTTCCTGTCTAACTATTTATGCTTCAGAAAATGTGAAAGTCTCTTTGGCCAGGAAGGGTTTTCTGATCTTCATATCCTTTTTAATGTTTAATTGTATGTCTTTCCTACCACTAGACCACATGCTACATGAAGACAGGGACCATACCTCCCTTGCTCACAGTTATAAACCCAGTGATAAATGTAATGCCTAGTCTTCAAATAACTGGATGTAGATGAACAGAAAGAATTAAAAGGAATTTGACTGATTTATTGTTAAGTAGCTACAATTTGGCCAGTCTTTAGTAGTGATTTTGGAAGTAAAAGAGAAGGTAAAGAATGAGCTGAAAGTGGGGAGTTTGGGTTGCAAAAGCACACAAAACTGCTCAGGATAATTACAAGTATGTGAAGAACAGTGAAGGAACATTGAAAAACTGATCAACGGGTTAAAAAAAAAAGTGTGGAATTTGGGAGTAAACAGAGTGGGAAGGGATGAATACGGGTAGATTTCCTGATGAATGTGGGGTTTTAACTTGATCTTTAAGTAAGATGGGAAAAGGATGAAGGGTTTTGGAAATAAGAATGGAAATAAGGATGAAGGGTTTTCTAAGTGAAGGCAAGAATGTAAGCAAGAGAACAGGGAGGCTGTAGAGATGCAGTTCCCCTAAAAAGTTGCTTTGTTTCTGCTCAAAGGGAGACTTGGCCTGCTCTATTCCCTACAGCTTTGTGACGGTGCCATCTCAGACCTAGTCTAGAGTTACTACGTTCTCCAGAAATGGGCTCTGGAAGACATACTAGAGGAGGTTCCCAGTGGCCACCTTGGGATGGAAACATTATTGCTGAGCTGAAACCATTATTGCTGGTGCCCAAACCTGTCCACCTTCAGGATACCTCTGCTGAGTTTCTAGGCCACTAGGTGCCTTGTAACTCTTGAAAGAAACATCAAAGCGTGGCTCATTTTTTCCCCTTTAATTCCAGTATTCAAGTCTTCAGAAACTTTTTCTAGCAAATGATATGTCATTTCTGACTCTTTCACTCCACCTCCACTGCTGCCACTTGAATCTAGGCTTCATCGCTTCTTTCCAGGAGAACTTCTTGATTTCTTACTTCATTCCTTCCCACTTCAGGTCCATTTTCTCCTCACATCTGCCAGGATATGATTTCTGTGCTAGGCACTCTCTTTTTTTTCACACTCCACATGTTTTCTCCACTGGTGATCATTTGCTCCCATTTCTTCAACAATCACCTGTACACTAATGGCCCTCAAATTTATGTTTTGGGCCTGAACTTTCTCCTGAATTTCCAATAGGAAACTCAACATGTCACAGGACAAATTCCTTCTCTTCCCCCAAGACCTTTTTCTCCAGTGTGTCTCATCTTGTTAATGCCATCACCTTTGCTCTGAGTGGATCAGGCTACAAGCATTGAATGATCTTTTGCCTTTTCCACAATCACTCAACATAGGTTATTACTTCTTCTTCCAAACGTTCCTTAAATTGTTTGCTCTTTTTTCACTTCTGCTGCACTGCAGGGATTCCAGTCCTCAGTTACTGCTGGCTTAGTCTTCTCATTGTTTCCCAGGCTTGCAGTATTTCCACCTCTAGACCATGCTCTGATCTGCCGGGACAGCCTCACAGTAAGAAGCCTACAATGGCTTACCAAAACATAAGGCATAAGGATTGTTGCTGCTACCTGAATCCAGTTGACATTTCTGGTCTTATATTTCCAACCAAACTTCCCATATTTCCAACCTTCTCAGGATAATGAGCCACTCTCTATTTTTAAGCAGTGCCAAGTTTCCCCACATTTCTGGGCCTTTGCCAATGCAGTTTTCTTAGCCCAGTGTATGCTTTCTCCCGTTTCTAGGGGGCCACCTCCTATAACTCCTTTCATTTACTCTCACAAGTCATCTCTTGCAATTTTTTTCTCTTTGCCCCCAAGCCGAACTAATTGATTACTTATCTGCATTCTGGTAACACATCAAACACACACACAACAATGTGTTAGGACAAGCTGTTTGGGATCATCACTACTGTGTGATCAAAGCACAAAGCTGGTTCAATGGCTAAACCAGGAGTTCTCTGACTGCTCCAGTGCCTAGCACAGTGTTTTGCACAGGGTAATCATTTAATACACGTGTGTTCAATGGAGGACTAGATAACTTTCTATGGCTTTTTCTACATCAAAGTTAACTTTGTCAGATTGGCCATCAAAGAACTCTTTGAAATTGTCCATTGCTCCCCCAACATCATTTCTTCATTTGCCTTAGAAACAGGGCTCTGTGCCTCATGTAGATCATAAATATACTTTATTTGCATTTATATCAATTTCTAAACTTTTGCTTATACTATTTCTCCTGCTTGGAAAGGGTTCTGCCTCCTCAACCTGTATAAAATTTCTAAGCACATGTCTCTCTGCAACTTAGAAACCCTCTGGAACTCTCTGCATTTTATGCTGGCTATCTACTCATTTTGTATTCCCTTAGATCTACACCTTTTGTATGACATGATTCTTTACACACAAACACACCTCACACACACATGTATATTTTATTCTACAGGTTGAACCTATGAAATAGCCAATATCCAAAAATTTTGACCTACAAAAATGGCAATTTCACGTGGTTCAACCTAATGATAAACTTTCTGAGGGCAAGTTACCACAACACAAAGTTTTGGGCGTGGGAGGTTTGGGGCACAATTCTATGCAGACAGTAGGTCAGAGGTTCTCAAAGTGAGGTCTGTGGACCCCTTGGGTCCCTAAGATCCTTTTAGGGGTTCATGAAACACACAATTTTCATAATGCTACTAAAATATTATTTGCTTTTTTTTTTTTTTTCTTTTCCTTTTTACTGTGTTGAAATTTGTAATAATGCAGCAAAAGCAATGGTGAGTAAAACTACTGGTGCCTTTGCACCAGTTAATGCAGTGGCACCAAACTCCTCTAGAGTTCATTGTATTCTTCGCTGCATTGCACTTGTATTTTTTTTTTTTTTTTTAAAGCCAGGATGACTTAGGGATGCCCTTAATGAGGTAGTAAAAACAACCCATTTTACTGAATCTTGACAATTGAATATGCATCTTTTTAATATTTTGTGTGATGAAATGGAAAGTACACATAAAGCACTTCCACTACATACAAAAGCACAACAGTTGTCTAGAGGAAAAGCATTTGTGTGGTTGACTTACAGGCTGAACTAGCCACTCTTGTCCTGGAATACCACTTTTACTCGAAAGAACAACTGACAGGTATCTGATAGATATTTTCTCAAAAATGAACAACATCAGACAGTCATTTCAAGGAAAGCAACTGATGGTATTTGTTGCCAATGATAAAATTCAAACATTCAAGCAAATTCAGAATTCTGGAAAACTTGTATCTGCTGCCATAAACTTGACAGTTTCCTAGTACTTAAAGAATTTTCTGGTGAGATTAGTGGTGATAAAAAACAATTATAATTTTTGATATTGTATAATGAAGTGTATCAACATTTAAAGATCTGTATAATTCAGTGAGCCGGTATTTTTCAGATGAACAATACCTGAAGTTACTAAATGTTACATGGTAAAAGACTCTTTGAAGTGCAAGGTATGGTCTCAGATTCCACATAGCAACTAACCTTTTAGAGGCCACACTTGTTGAGTTTTGGTATAGTATTAAAAAAATACCCACACTTATCTGAAGTAGAAATATAAACATTCCTATATATCTGTGTAAGGCCAGATTTTTTTCCCTATACTTCAACCAAAGCATCATACCAAAACAGATTCAATGTGGAAGAAGATATGAGAATCCAGCTATATTAAGTCAGATATTAAAGAGATTTGCAAAAAAGCAATGCCACTCTTACATTATTTTTTTGTTTTGAAAAATGTAGTTATTTTTCATAAAATGTTATTTATGTTCATATGTAACTGGTTTTATTATTATTTTCAAGTGAACTAACATATACTTTAAAATTTTTAAGTTTTAGTTTCTAATATGGTAAATATCAGTAGAAATAATCCTCATAAATGAAAGCTTTGGGGGATCTTCAATAATTTTTAAGAATGTAAAAGGGTCCTGAGACCAAAAATTTGAGAACCACTGCAGTAGATGCTCATTAAATGTCTGGTGAGGTACTGAATCAATGAAGCAATACAAAGGAAACAAGGAAGGTTGTGATTATATATGCTGAGATATGTGATTAGGGGTTCACTTTTGTGTGCTGCCTCAAATACTAGGCTGTTACCATACCTGTCACCATACTGAGAAGTGAATGAGGATTAAATCCTACTCAGTTTCAGAAAGCAATGAGGTGTTCCACTGGCACATCAATTGAAACTCAGTTTTAAATGGAAGCAGGATTAATTATTCTTTAAAAATTATAAATGAAAAAAGACTCACAGAGTAAATGCCCCCCTCATCTGGCACTGGTTCCATTTATCAGGCAAAATCTTCAGGAACAACTCTTAGACTTCCCTTAAATTGCTTTAGAAAATGTGAGTTATGAATACCACTACAAGGTACATTTCCTGGGAGGCTGGATCACCAAACACATGACACTGGGAAGTAGTCAGTCTTCTAGCATTGAAGTTGTGCTCTCACAACACAACTCCTTTGGGCAGGATGGGTGTGGGGAATGGATGGCTTCATGGTGAAGTCAAGTGGGGCAACAAGGAAAAGGGGGCAGGAGCAGTTCTTCAAAGGAGCACTGAATTAGCAATACAAAGTCAAAAACATGTGGCAAATCGTTGACTGCTAAGAACCAACAACAGCCAACAGACTGGTCTGCTGTGCCACAAACAGAAACACCGTGGCTCTTTTTGAGCAAAGGCACTGGGTCAAATGAGACTACGAGGCAAATAGCAGCTGCTGCCCATAACAAAGGAGACTACAATATGTTTATGAGAAAAGGATTGTCAGTCATGCTCTGCCTAGCTATTCAGCTACACCTGCACAGATATACATCAGGAACCCAATCTTGAAAAATAAAGAAGATTTCTGAGGAACAAATGGCACACAATGTCTCAGTAAGCACCTCTTTTTTTTTTTCTTTTTTTTTTTTTTGAGAGAGTTAGTTCCCATCATACTTTATTTTTGTCTCTTTTGGCATAAATTGTTTTCAGCCTGGTATTCTAGTTATACCTGTACAAATTTGATTTTTCCATCTCTAGTGGAAGACCACTCATTTACCCTTCAAAGTCCATAGCACAGTGCCATACACATAGTAGGTGCTCAATAAATACCTGCTGAATAAATGAAGTCTAAAATTAGCAAAATGGCTTCATTAATATTGCAAAACAGAAGATGGCGGTGTGGGAAGATGTCAAGTTAGCGTCCTCCCACAACTAGGGCGCCTGCCAGCTGCTGGTGGGGGATCCTGATGCCCAAGGAGATGGGAGGAACCCCCAAGTGAACCAGTAGGATGTGGGGGGACTGAGGGGGGAAGGAGAAGTGGAGTCAAGACAGGATTGACGCCCCTGAGGCTGGGGAGATCAGGAGAGGCAGGCAGGAGGGGCCGCTGGGAGGAGCTAGAGGGGAGTGGAGGGCATTTGCCCCACCCACCTGGGCACGGGGAGCCTACTGAGCCCCCAGGCCAGTCTCCTGCCAGCCAAAGCCCCTTCCAGGCCTCATGGATCCTTGGGGGCATAAGAGGGAGGCTGAGAATATCAGGAGAGGCAGGTGGGAGGGACTCTCATGACCAGAGGAGCAGGAGAGGAGAGGAGGGCGTTTGCCCCACCCACTCGAGCCCTGGAAGCCTGCTGGGCTCCCAGGTGAGGTCGTCCACCCTCTGAGACCCGGGGTGGGGGGCACACCTGGGCCCCTTCTGTTCCATTGAGCCTAAGCCCCACCCCCCCACAACCCCCCAAGGCCTTTTCCAGCCCTGTGTGTCCTAAGCATAGGCCCCACCCACTGCCTAAACCTTGCCCTTGCTTAGGCCCCGCTCTCCACAGCCAAGGCCTTCCCCCTACCCTTTTTTTTTTTTTCTTTTCCCTCCTCCTCTTTTTTACTATTGTGGTACTGTTGTACCTTCTGGTTGTTGATTCAGCCATATTTTTATTTTTATATTCTTCCTAACATATCTGTTAGTTTCCTAGTCTGATTTTATCTTTTACTTTGTTATTGTTCTCTCTCCCTCTCTCTTTTTTTTTTTTTTGCCACCCCACACGGCTTGCGAGATCTTGGTTCATGAGCCAGGGGTTGGGCCGAAGCTCCTGCGGTGGGAGCTCTGAGTCCAAACCACTGGTCTAACAGAGAACCTCAGACCCCAGGGAATATTCATTGGAGTGAGGTCTCACGGAGGTCCTCATCTCAGTACCAAGACCCAGCTATACCTAACAGCCTACAAACTTCAGTGTTGGAAGCCTCAGGCCAAACAACCAGTAAGACAGGAACACAATCCCACTTATTAAAACAACAACAACAAAAAAAAACACAGCAAAAAAATATGTCACAGGTGAAGGAGCAAGGTAAAAACCTAGAAGACCAAATAAATGAAGAGGAAATAGGCAATCGATCTGAAAAAGAATTCAGAGTAATAACAGTAAAGATGATCCAGAATCTCAGAAACAGAACAGAGGCACGGACTAAGAAAATACAAGAAATGTTTAATAAAGATCTAGAAGAACTAGAACAAACAAACAGAGATGAACAACACAATAACTCAAATGAAAAATACACTAGAAGGAATCAATAGCAGAATAACTGAGGCAGAAGAATGAATAAGTGAGCTGGAAGACAAAATGGTGGAAATAAGTGCTGAGGAGCAGAATAAAGAAAAAAGAATGAAAAGAATTGAAGACAATCTCAGAGACCTCTAGGACAACACTAAACGCACCAACATTTGAATTATAGGGGTCCCAGAAGAAGAAGAGAGAAAGAAAGGGTCTGAGAAAATATTTGAAGAGATTATAGCTGAAAACTTCCCTAACATGGTAGAGGAAATAGTCACCCAAGTCCAGGAAGCACAGAGAGTCCCATACAGGATAAACCCTAGGAAAAACACACCAAGACACATATTAATCAAACTAACAAAAATTAAATTCAAAGAAAAAATATTAAAAGCAGCAAGGGAAAAACAAAAAATAACACACAAAGGAATCCCCATAAGGTTATCAGCTGATTTTTCAGCAGAAACTCTGCAGGCGAGAAGGGAGTGGCAGGATATACTTAAAGTGATGAAAGAGAAAAACCTACAACCAAGATTACTCTACCCAGCAAGGATCTCATTCAGATTCGATGGAGAAATCAAAAGCTTTTCAGATAAGCAAAAGCTAAGAGAATTCAGCACCACCAAACCAGCTTTACAACAAATGCTACAGAAACTTCTCTAGGCAGGAAACACAAGAGAAGAAAAAGACCCACAGAAACAAACCCAAAACAATTAAGAAAATGGTAATAGGAACATACATATCGATAATAACCTTGAATGTAAATGGATTAAATGCCCCAACCAAAAGACACAGACTGGCTGAATGGATACAAAAACAAGACCCATATATATGCTGTCTACAAGAGACCCACTTCAGACCTAGGGACACGTACGGACTGAAACTGAAGGGATGGAAAAAGATATTCCATGCAAATGGAAATCAAAAGAAAGCTGGAGTAGCAATACTCGTATCAGATAAAATAGACTTTAAAATAAAGACTGTTACAGGGTATAAGGAGGGGTGCTACATAATGATCAAAGGATCAATCCAAGAAGAAGACAGAACAATTATAAATGTGTATGCACCCAACACAGGAGAACCTCAATACATAAGGCAAATGCTAACAACCATGAAAGGAGAAATTGACAGTAACACAATAATAGTAGGGAACTTTAACACCTCACTTACATCAATGGACAGATCATCCAAACAGAAAATAAATAAGGAAACACAATCTTTAAATGACACAATAGACCAGATAGATTTAATTGATATTTATAGAACATTCTACCGAAAAGTGGCAGAATACACTTTCTTCTCAAGTGCACACAGAACATTCTCCAGGATAGATCACACCTTGGGTCACAAATCAAGCCTCGGAAAATTTAAGAAAATTGAAATCTTTATCAAGCATCTTTTCTGACCACAACGCTATGAGATTGGAAATCTATTACAGGAAAAAAAAAAACTGTAGAAAACACAAATACATGTAGGTTAAACAGTGCGCTACTAAATAACCAAGAGATCACTGAAGAAATCAAAGAAGAATTAAAAAATACATAGAAACAAATGACAACGATAACACAATGACCCACAACCTATGGGATGCAGCAAAAGCAGTTCTAAGAGGGAAGCTTATAGCAATTCAATCTCACCTCAAGAAACAAGAAAAATCTCAAATAAACAATCTAACCCTACACTTAAAACAACTAGAGAAAGAAGAACAAAGAAAACCCAGTCAGTAAAAGGAAAGAAATCATAAAGATCAGAGCAGAAATAAATGAAATAGAAACGCAGAAAACAATAGCAAAGATCAATAAAACTAAAAGCTGGTTATTTGAGGAGGTAAACAAAATTGATAAACCCTTAGCCAGACTCATCAAGAACAAAAGGGAGAGGACGTAAATCAATAAAATTAGAAATGAAAAGGAGAAATCACAACTGACACTGTAGAAATACAAAGGATTATAAGAGACTACTACAAACAACTATATGCCAATAAAATGGACAGCCACGAAGAAATGGACAAATTCTTGGAAAGGTACAATTTTCCAAGACTGAACCAGGAAGGATTAGAAAATATAAACAGACCTATCACAAGTAATGAAATTGAAACCGTAATTAAAAATCTTCCAACAAACAAAAGTCCAGGACCAGATGGCTTCACAGGCAAATTCTATCAAACATTTAGAGAAGAGCTAACACACATTCTTCTCAAACTCTTCCAAAAAATTGCAGAGGGAGAAACACTCCCAAATTCATTCTATGAAGCCACCATCACCCTGATACCAAAACCAGAAAAAGGTATCACAAAAAAAGAAAATTATAGACCGATATGACTGATGAACATAGATGCAAAAATCCTGAACAAAATATTAGAAAACAGAGTCCAACAACACATTGAAAGGATCATACACCATGATCAAGTGGGATTTACCCCAGGGATGCAAGGATTCTTCAATATATGCAAATCAATCAATGTGATACACCACATTAAAAAATTAAGGAATAAAAACCATATGATCATCTTAATAGATGCAGAAAAGCTTTTGACAAAATCCAACACCCATTTATGATAAAAACTCTGCAGAAAATGGGCACAGAGGGAAACTACCTCAACATAATAAAGGCCATATATGACAAACCCACAGCAAGCATCACACTCAATGGTGAAAAACTGAAACCATTTCCACTAAAGATCAGGAACAAGACAAGGATGTCCACCCTTGCCACTCTTATTCAACATAGTTTTGGAAGTCCTAGCTACAGCAATCAGAGAAGAAAAATAAATAAAAGGAATACAAATTGGAAAAGAAGAAGTAACACTGTCACTGTTTGCAGATGACATGACACTATAAAGAGAAAATCCTAAAGATGCCACCAGAAAACTCCTAAAACTAATCAATGAATTTGGTAAGGTTGCAGGATAAAAAATTAATGCACAGAAATCTCTTGCATTCCTATACACCAGCAATAAAATATCAGAAAGGGAAATTAAGGAAACACTCCCATTTACCATTGCAACAAAAAGAATAAAATACCTAGGTATAAACCTGCCTAAGGAGGCAAAAGACTTTTACTCAGAAAACTATAAAACACTGATGAAAGAAATCAAAGATGACATAAACAGATGGAGAAGTATACCATGTTCTTGGATTAGAAGAATCAACATTGTGAAAATGACTATACTACCTAAAGCAATCTACAGATTCAGTGCAACCCCTGTCAAACTACCAATGGCATTCTTCACAGAATTAGAACAAAAAATGTTACAATTAGTATGGAAACACAAAAGACCCCGAATGACCAAAGCAATCTTGAGAAAGAAAAACGGAGTTGGAGGAATCAGGCTCCCTGACTTCAAACTATACCACAAAGCTACAGTAATCAAGACAGTATGGCACTGGCACAAAAACAGAAATATAGATCAATGGTACAGGATAGAATGCCCAGAGATAAACCCATGCACATATGGACACCTAATTTACAACAAAGGAGGCAAGAACATACAATGGAGAAAAGACAGCCTCTTCAATAAGTGGTGCTGGGAAAACTGGACTGCTACATGTAAAAGAATGAAATTAGAACACTACCTAACACCATACACAAAAATAAACTCCAAATTGATTAAAGACCTAAATGTAAGACCAGAAGGAAAACAGGAAAAACACTCCTTGACATAAACCACAGCAAGATCTTTTTGGACCCACCTACTAGAGTAATGGAAATAAAAACAAAAATAAACCAATGGGACTTAATTAAACTTAAAAGCTTTTGCACAGCAAAGGAAACCATAAACAAGACGAAAGGACAATCCTCAGAATGGGAGAAAATATTTGCAAATGAAACAACAGACAAAGGATTAATCTCCAAAATACACAAATAGCTCATGGAGCTCAATATCAAAAGAACAAACAATCCAATTAAAAAATGGGTGGAAGACCTAAATGGACATTTCACCAAGGAAGACATAACAGATGGCCAAGAGGCACATGAAAAGATGCTCAACATCACTAATTATTAGAGAAATGCAAATCAAAACTACAGTGAGGTATCACTTCATGCAGGTCAGAATGACCATTATCAAAAAATGTAGAAACAGTAAATGCTGGAAAGGGTGTGGTGAAAAGGGAACCCTCCTGCACTGTGGTGGGAATATAAATTGATACAACCACTATGGAAAACAGTATGGAGGTTCCTTAAAAAACTAAAAATAGAACTACCATATGACACAGCAATCCCACTACTGGGCATATACCCAGAGGAAACCATAATTCAAAAAGACACACGCACCCCAGTGTTCACTGCAGCACTATTTGTAATAGCCAGGTCATGGAAGCAACCTAAATGCCCATCAACAGATGAATGGATAAAGAAGATGTGGCACATACATACAATGGAATATCACTCAGCCATAAAAAGAAACGAAACTGAGTTATTTATAGTGAGGTGGATGGACCTAGAGTCTGTCATACAGAGTGAAGTAAATCAGAAAGAGAAAAACAAATACCACATGCTAACGCATATATATGGAATCTAAAAAAAAAAAAAAGATGCTACTGATGAACCTAGTTGCTGGGCAGGAATAAAGATGTAGACATAGAGAATGGACTTGAGGACACGGGGTGGGAGGGGGAAGCTGGGGCGAAGTGAGAGTAGCATCGACATACATATACTACCGAATGTAAAATAGTTGGCTGGTGGGAAGCAGCAGCATAGCACAGGGAGATCAGCTCGGTGCTTTGCGATGACCTAGAGGGGTGCGATAGGGAGGATGGGAGGGAGGCTCAAGAGGGAGGGGATATGGGGACATATGTATGCATACGGCTGATTCACTCTGGTGTACAACAGAAACTAACACAGTATTGTGAAGCGATTATACTGCAATAAAGATCTATTAAAAATAAAATCTATCGAGCTATATACACTGGGTGTACTTCACAGAATGTATGTTTTATTTCAATAAAAAGTTTATTTAAAAAAAATATTGCAAAACAGTCAAAACACCTGCTGTTATTATTCATCTATTTGTTCATCCAACAAATATTTGTTGACCTCCTATCCCATGTAAGGTAATATGCTAGATGATGTTGGTTATGTTAAGATGAAGTAGACATGAATACTTCCCTCAATGACTCCACAGTTCAGTAGTCCAAATTTGTCTCTTTACTGCGAGCTAAAAACACAATATACATTTTGTTTTTTTTTCTTTTTGACTACATCCTTATCAATCAACATCATTTTTTTATGGAAAATTAAGATAGTCAGGAAAAAAGAAGGATCAGATTCACAAAAGCTATATGCAAGCAGAAAAAAAATGTTAGGCTTACTTTGCCAAAACTCCAAGGATGAATAGGATGTTGCTCATATAACACAGTGTATTTGGTTTAGAACAGAAAAGATGTACCAGAAAGACATGGTGTACCCATTTATTGACCCAATTTGAGCCTATAGCAAAAGAAAGCTCAACTGAGAAAAATCTTACTTTGGTTACGAGAACTCACAATCCTCATGTACAATAGGAATGGAAAGAACAATTTCCAGGTGGTGAAATTAGTTAACATTGGGAAATAGAATAGGGTTGTGGAGTTTCCTTCTCAGGTTGTTTTGTTTTGTTTGTTTTTTTTAAATATAAGGTTGATTATCATTAGAATATGATTGAGCTATCTTTCTCACCCTTAGACCCTTTCAGGACCCTTTCAGTCATACGAATGCCAGTGAAAAAGAATGTAACAGGGTTGGTGAGCAACATGTCAGTTTCATCAGTTTTACTACAAAGCTAAAAGATAATTTACTGACATCATCACATAATCACCTGATCACTTTCATTTAGACAAAATAATTTTTGAGTGCACGTTGTTCCAGGCACTGGCCTAGTGAATACATCACTGGATGAAGAGGCAAGATACCTGTCCTTAAGGAGCTTACAGAATAGGGAGTACATACAAGTGACTCCAGCATTGTGTGATAGTAATAATGGTTTTATTGTATGCTAGAGCTAGAAAGTCTAACTCAAACCAACATAAGGAAAAATTCATTGGCTAAGATAACAGAACAGCAATAGAACCTCAAAGAATAACAGGGGACCATTCTCTTGATTTCACATTAGCTTCTTTTGGATTGGCTCCGTTTTCAGATAATTCCCCCCTTGCAGAAGAAGGGAGCTCACGGGTTACCCTCTTTAACATACAACTGAAGAGAAATCAAAGCCTTAGAATGTGGTATTATTGGCCCTGATTAGGCTGGTGTGGATTATCTGCCCATTTCTGAACCAATCACTGAGGCTAGGGGGATTAAATGCATGGATTGGCTCAGCCTCCAGCTCACTCACCTTTACCTGAGGCACATAGCCATGGGAGGCAGGGTACTGTTGTCTCAAAAAGGAGGACGTGATTCTAGACCCCTAAAACAGCAAATGTCCACTACGCAGGAATACACTTGCTCGACAGTATATTCAAGAAATAGCCTTTGAAGAGGGGACGGAAAAATTAGGGGTATGGGATTAACAAACTACTATATAAAAAATAGATAAGCAACAAGGATTTACTGAATAGCACAGGCAATTTTACCCATTGTCTTGTAATAACCTATAATGGAATATAATCTGCAAAAATATTGAATAACAATGCTGTACACCTGAAACTAATACAATACTTAATGCAGTATTATAAAGCAACTATACTTCAGTTAAAGAAAGAAATAGTCCTTGAGCACATTGTGGAGATGATGTACTGGCCTAAGCATTTTTCAAGATTAAAAAGATGTTGACAAAAAGCTTATAACCTAGAAAGGGGGATAGGAAGATACACAGATAAGACACAAAGAAGAACTCCTATGTACTTTGGAGAGTTGTTGGAATAGAATTCATCTCATCATAACCTAAAGTAATACAGTTTCTCCTTACTTTGGAATGACCTTTAAATAACCTATATTATCTTGTTCTAAAAACTGCATCTTCAAGAAATGGCAAACTTCTCCAATTGGGGCTACTGATAGAAGGAAGATCGTCACCATTAATAATGGCGCCTCCCTTAAACACAGGACCTAGCATACAGTTGGTACTCAAAAAAATCTTGGTTGAATGAGTGTCTGAATGAACAAATACCATGGCAACATGTTCATGGGTAATAGATGAGATTCCTGTGGTCATGTAATGCCAGTTTTAAAGATACCTCTAAACCTTGTCTATGACAAGTTATTTCTCTACAGGTTCCTAGGGAGCCACCTTGCTCCCTCAGGTAGCCCTCCGGGGCTCAGCAGTAGCACCATTTACACAGCTCGCATTGTGTGTGATGAAATCCAACCTGGCATCTACCACACCTTCAGTTTTTCAGCATAAAACAAAGTGCAGCTTCCCCCACAGAGCATCCTGATTAAACAAATTAACTATGGTGCTGCCTGCAAACACACACACTAGAGTGCAGGAAATGAACAGATACAATGGCCAAGTCTGTATTTAATTTTAATTAAATTTCATTCTGTAGCTCAATTAATCCACATCTCCAAATGTCAGCAGGACTTAGGCAAATGGAATGACATCTGCTGCACTGCACAGGACTATAAAACCTTCACTGCATGCTAGGTCTCTGGAAGCACACCAGGAAAAATGAAATATCTTTATTAAGTGTGGAGTAATGTGTAGAAGTCTAACTCACGGTCTAATGAAAGAACATAAACTAGGAAAGAAAATTAGACTAAGAATGCGAGTGGTTACGGGCATGGCAAATATTGCTCAATATCCTGCCTTGTGTTATTTATTGTTTTAAAGTTGCATTTGGTTTTATAGCTGTTTCCTTTCATATTTACCTAGTGGGTTTCCCAGTTGCCCAGGTTTGTTTTCTTTTTTTAAACTGACACAGATTTCTTTCCTGAGAAAAGGGAATTGGTGAAGTAGGGGTGATCTTTCTGCATAAAATATGGAGAAGACCACATTTGCTATGCAAGGCCATTTGTTACAGGAAGCCAGAGGTGGAGCAGAAAGAATGTGGGGTTTGACAAGCCTAGATTAAAATTTTTGATCTGCCACTTAAATATCAGATTAGAAGGTTAAAAAAAAAAAAACAAACCCAAACATTATTAACTAGTGAGACTGTTCCCAGCCTGACAATGACTGGTTTTGGGAAATGTTTTTGTAGTGTTTTTAGAAAATGTCAATGTGATCATTACTGTTGGATGACAAGAAATAGATGAATCTTATTACAATAAATTTGTTTAGCATTATGTGTCAGACACTGTGCTAGAACTGGAAACACAATGCTGAGTAAGACATGGTCCCTTCTCTGGAGAAGGGAGTGGAACAAGGAAAAAATAATCACAAAAAAATGTGACAAACTCCTATCAAAGAGAGATGCCCAAATTATTAGACAAACCCTAGAAAAATGCCAAAAGCCTAGGAGTGGGTGCTTGTCTCCTATGAAATGGCCCTAAAGGATGGATGGGATTTGAGCGGAAAAATAGCAGGGAGAGAGCAGACGGAAAAGTAGGTGCAAAGAAAGGGTCGGGAAAGTAATTTGTTTTCTAGTTTGGAAAAAAAGTTCAAAGTCTAGAGAGAAACTAAGACAGGAGGTGAAGAGAGAAAGGTACTCGGGTCAGACTGGCTGATGTTATATGTACTGTGACGGTCTCAGGATTGGATCCTGTAGGAAACGGGGAATCTCTGAGGGCTTTGGACCGGGGAGCACATGACCGGATCTGTGTTTGGCAGCGCAGTCTTCAGAAACCCACATCCTCCATCCTGGTCTCTCAGAGCTAAGGTGAGATTTTTGCCCTCATCTAATACACTGTTTTGTTTCTCAACTGTTCACAGCACAGGTGGGGAAAAGGAGTGCTATTTATTGGGCTGCCTTAGAATCCTCAACAGTGAGGAAGTAGACTTTTTGGCCTTCATTATGGTGTTTGGGACCATCATAGATCCAAAAAGATCCCTGTTGAGGATCAGCCACTAAATTTATGTAAAGCCCTCAGAAAGGAAGAGGCATAAAACCCGGGAAATGTAACCAAAGGAGGAAAACACTGGACTAAATAAAGAGGGGCTGACCACAGAGGAAGTCCAGGTTTCTGTTCATCCAAGAAAGAAAAGGCAATAAAAGGAAGGCTTTCTTCACCTCCGTAATGGCTGTGATTCAGTAAGAGGGAGATTGCCTGCTGACTTTGAAATTCAGGATATCAGAAATGTTGATGTTACCTTAGAATAGCAGTTTGATGGTTTTACTAAATATGGGCCAAGTAGGATTTTGGGGGTTGGTTTGAGAGCCTCTAATTTAGTGTAGCGTTATTACAAGAATAATATTTTGCTGCCTTTTTAAGAAAAGCCATCCTAACTTTTAACGACTTAGAAAAAAGTTCTCAAACAACTTAACTGTGAATTGGAGACTCACTGGAATGATACAAAAACATGTAGAAGCAGAAACAGAAAGATTTCAATTTAAGTGGAAAGAAGCTAAAGATAGAGTGGACAGTCTAGCATTCTCACTTAAAACATTAATTCAATGTTGAAGATTGAGGAATCTTACATAAACTAATAATCTATAAAAGTTTTTTTCCACTATGTGTGAATATTTTGGGAGGGGAAATAAAGCCTCTTTGTATTTTGCCGTACTTTGTATTTCTCTCAGATTTTCTTTTTTGTCTTTCATAAATTTGTCTTTATTCTTCTCTTTTTCATATGTCTATCTAAAATTTTAACTCTTCTAATTTTACATTTTTTGATTTAAATTATGTGCTTACTCAAAATAGTATAACACTTTAGAAAAGATCATGTTTGTCTATCAACATAGAAGGTGGACTGAACTGGAGGACTAAACTTCAATATATTAATTATTAAAAACTTACAGATAACAGAATAAGGAATTTGATTCTGGCAAAGTCTTCAAGAAAAATGTTCTAGTTCTGCTATGGCTACAGTACTGAATTTTAAAATCAGCATATGAAGATGTGGCACTGAAATTTATCTAATAAAAATGTATAGGAAATAATAATTAGCCTAAAACTATCTCATGATCCTATCTAGTGGGACACTGAATTGACATGTGGTTCCTAGCATATTAATGAATTTGAAACAGGAATCAATAATGTACCACTAATTTAATCAGGGTTAAAGTTGGTTTTATTCCTGCCAGAAAGACAATGAGATATATTGATATTATAATAGTCTAAATATGTAAAAGTGAAGAACTGACATTGTAAAAAAAACTTTAATTGAGCTAATGAGTTAAATTGCCTCTAACAATCAATCTTAATGTATAATGTGAATAAGTACATAAAGCATTTCTGGCTTTTTGTTTGCACTGAGTTGTAAGTATTTTATATACAAAATTGGTATAAAAAAATTGGAATTTAGAAACGCTAACCTATACTACTGAATGCTTACTATATTTTCCAAGGACCTGGAAAAGATAATATCTAACTATGAAGTTGTGTGATTCTATCAAGAATGTTTTTAAAAAATGAAATTGATTGACACTAACCTAACTTATTTAGTTGAGGTTTTTCTTGAAGTTGGGAACTCTGAGTTTAGAGCTCAAAGTTTCTTGTAGCACTGAGGGTCCAGGAATTTAGGCAACTTGTATTTATGATAGTTTTTCATTGGTAGAAATAACTTCTGTGTTGAACGATCTTGAATGATCACTATTTCTTAGGTCAGGTTTTTGACAGTAAATGAAGTTAAAAATGTACCTTTTTAGATACTAAAAGTTAGATATACATAGTTAAATGACAATTACATTTTTCTCTAATTATCTGAATAATTTTTTCGATTTTCAATTTTGTCCCCACATATGTGGGCCTCTGAATAGGAAGTCACTACATATATTATAGATTTCCCCATCTCTTACCCTTAGTTTTTTCTCTAAGATGGAAACCAAATGGTCACATAATATAAATTAGTTATTTCAATATCATTCCTTTATTTTTATCAAAATAAAATATAAAATTTTACCTCATCAGAATTTTATACATGAGCCAAGGCACCTAAAGGGCAGGTTTCATAAAGCACCTATATCCTAATTAATTAATGAACCATCATAAAGTATTAATTAGTAACAGGCTCTAAGAAAAATTTATAAAAATTTCTAGACATTCATATATTATTAAATAAATACTATTTATACATCACAAGGTATAGTATCCAAGTAGGCTGCTTAGGAGATATCAAGAGAGTAATATGAACTACAAAAATCTCAAAATAAGATCAGCAAAGTTTAGTGAGACAAAGCAAAATTTAGAGAGGTTTGAAAGTCTATCTTGGTCTTGATTTTGCCCTTCTACTAGAAATCCATTGCTTGACAATCCACTCAAACACAAAGGACAGTGAAAGAATGAGTGTGGCACAATATATAAAACACTGTGGAAAGAGTAGGGTTGACATGGAGTATTGTAATGGTACAGAGTCACAAACATTTAAAACGGATTTGATCTTAGAAATCACCATAGACCAATTATATCATCCATCATTCCTCCCCCTCTTTCCTTCATACTTCTCCTATCCTATCCTATCCCATCCTATCCTCACTCCATCATATCTTTTCCCTCCCATTTCTCTTCTCACCTTCCTTCCGCTTCCTTTTTCTCTCCTTCCTTCCATACTGTTTCCTACCAAAAGCCCATTATTTGCTAGGCATCATGCTAGGTACCAAGGGAAGATAATTAAGATCGGGTACCTGTCTTTAAAGAGCATATCACCACCTTTATAGGAGGGCCAGTAAATTATCTAAACAGATAATTGTCATTCAATGTGATAATTATGATGAAAGTGAAGGGAAGCCTGCAGAAGGGCACCTAAAATCAGACGGCTCACTGGATAGAAGATTCCTGAGATGCATCTTAAAGCATGAGGAGGATTAGCTAGGAAAAAGGAATGGAGAAATATGGTTTAGGCCGAAAGGACAACATGAATGAAGACCCAGGGGACAGAAAGCATCAAACAATATCTGTACAAGAAACTCAAGTCTGCACAGCCACATTTGGTGGCCTGGGGAGTGACAGGATTAGTTTTATATTTTAGAAAGTTCATGCTGACAGCAGAGTAGAAGGTGGATTTAAGAAGAATGAAACTGGAGTTCGGAAGACTAGTTGGGGGCATTTTTTCTACTGGATTCCAGGTGAGGGATGATTAATGCCTAGTGACCATAAAATAAAGAACATTAAACAACATGCCTGGTAGATACAGAATCAAACCCCAGGTTTATCCACTCCCAGTCCAGAACTCTCTACTGTACCAGAAACACCGTTTCTTATCCTATGGTAAAACTGAAACATTTTTGTTGTAGGCTCTTTTAAGTACATGTAAATCTGTGAAGGATAAATCTTTTGGGATGACCAGATTACTGAGCTCTGGGAGCTCAGCTCCAAAACTTGTACAGAGAGCAATTCAGTATTCATTTATCATGAGTATTCTGCATAATACATCAATCACTTGAATACAGAGATATGCCATTTTAGGGGAGAAGAAAAATCCAACCAGAGCCCTTAATGTTATATTCATTGTTATCAAATATTTGGAATCCATGTGAATATAAGCTTCTTGTTTCCAGAGCAAAGGGTGCGGGCCTTTTCCTGGTATCTCTTCATGTGTAACATCCCAACGCTGCTACTTCTGATGCCCAAATAGCTGCTCCATTACACACCCCCCACTGCTGGTGCCACTGCAACATTTCAGGTAACGAGGTAAGGGGCACACTTGAGTTCTTTATGTGCCAAGAGGAGAAAAATTAATTTTCAGCGCTAAAAAGATGAGGCTGCTGGTGCAGACGGTCACTAACCACCACCAGCTGCTCCATAGATCCGGCGTTTGGAAAAGGGAGCCCATTTCAAAATCAATAACGTAACTTCAGGACATGAGACACCAAGCTGCATCAGTGTTTTGAGCAAGAAGACATTGTCCAAGCCATACTAAATAGCCGGGTGATTTGACAAAAATATTGACAATTCAGTTTGTGCTCACATTATATTTCTAAATATCCCAATATAGAGAGAAAAATCATAAATGTCAAAAATATTGTGCTTGCTTTAGTAGGCTCATAAATAGACAAAATATACATCTATGAGATTTGTTTGCAAGATGGAAGTTTTAACAGAACATGGGGTCTTCTGGGTGGACATAGGGGAGAATGTGATAACTACATGCAATCTTCCTGAATTCCAACAGAAAGTCAAGTGAATTTTATAGACACACACACACACACAAACACATACCATACCCAAAAGCATTTTCTTGTACTGTTTATGTCAAAGTACAGAAATATGAATTTTTTTTAAAGTACCATGAATGAAGAGTGTAAAAGAAAAAAAACAAAACACCACCCTTAAATCTAATCATCTCCCTGTCTCAGCTTCATGGATCCAGAGCAGTGGCTCTCAAGTTTGGCTGCCCATTAAAATCACTGGGAAGCTTTTAAAACAACCAGGGCCCACAGCTCCACCCTTAACCAATGAAGTCAGAATCTCTAGAGCTTCATTCCCGCTGGCGGGCGGGAACTAGGTATTGGTATTGTTTTCACCTTTCCCAGGTGACCCTAATGTGCAGCCAGGGTTAAAAGTTCCTTCCATGTCTGGATCTCTCAACCTCAGCACTACTGACATTTTGGGGCAGGTAATTCTTTGTTGTGGGAGCTGCCCTGTGCATTGTGTTATGTTTAGCACCCTGGCCTTTACCCACTAAATGCAGTAACGACCCCTTTTCCCCAGTTGTGAGACAGGCTGGGACCTGGGACCTTTTGCCGCAGCGCTTACACCTAGATGAACAACTCCTTGAGCAACAAAATACAAAGAAACTATAAGGAACTAAAAATAACTGTGTGCATGCACAGCTGGGGCAAATCATGAACAACAAGATACAAAAAGACCAAACCCCCAACTGCCACTTCTGAGGAGCTGGGCACAAAAGCAGGGTACTGCGAATGCACCCCGCACACAGCACCACCAAGGAAGGGGGTGGGCAGACCACCTAAAGCCATCCCTCCAGCCCAACCCCTAGATCCACCCCTCCGCTTACCCCACATAAGGAACCAGCTCCCCCCACACCCCTCCCCCGACTTCACGGAGCGAGCGAGGGAACTTGTTACTTGTTTTTGCTCCCTTGCGCTGCAGCATGAGTCCCAGTAAAGCCTTGCCTGAATTTCTTGTCTTGCTTCTTATCAATTTCTTTTGATTAAGGAGTCCAGGAACCGTGGTGGGTAACAGTTGTGACAACGAAAAATGGCTCCAAACACTGATGATTGTCCCCTGGGCGGTGGGAGGGCAAAATTAGCCTAGATTAAGGGCCACGGCTGTAGCGGGGGAAATCCCTCTTTCCCTTCTCTTAACTAACTCTTAGCAGCTGCTGTATGGACGCCTCCCTGTGGTCTACATGTTGTGCTATTTTGCTGTCTTCAAAGCTGCCTGCCCCTTACTTGGCTCCCTGCTCTCCCTACCTGCCAAATCTGACATAATCAAGTATTCCAGCAGGAAGTCTTCCCCAAAGCTTCCACACCATCCTGACTTTCTCTTCCTTCTGTCACCTCAGCATACCTGCCACCAGACTGTTAGCAGGCTGCCTCGCAAATATGCTTGTTTCTTCTGGTGGAAGACATTCTCAATCAGACTACAATCACATTGAAGGAATAAACGAGCTGCCTTTTGCTTATTTTAGAATCACAGAAGTTTTTAAATGGAAGGTTTTTAAAGATCATCTTGTTGTGCTTGACTTTACCAGGTAATATATGACAGGGTCAGACACAACTTAATACAACAACAGTTCTCCCAGTTAAAATTCCAGTTGGATTTTTTTGAGGGATTGAAGCTTATTTTAAAATTTACATGGAGGAGTACGGTTATATATAGCTAAGTACACCTTAAAAAAGGACTTGTCCCGCCAGATATTAAGATGCACAATAAAGCTCTAAAAATAAAAATCATAAGAATTGGCACAAAAACGGACAAACCGATGAACTGAACAGAATAGAGAGCTCGGAGACAGATCCAGGAATATATGTGAACTTAATAAATGAGTAAAGTAGCACCTCAAATCAATTTTAGCTGAGGAAAAAGGAATGATCAACTAGGAAATCTTGTACAGCTAATCTTCTTGGTATGAAATATTGAAATTCAAAGCTACTGTTTGATTTTCTCACATCAGTTTAACTCTTCATTTTTTGTTTTGGCACTTTTATCCTCAAAACCAAGTTGTTTCTTAGCTGGCTGCTTAATAAAATGCAACCTGTCTCTTTACTGTAAGAAATGTTTGTAACAATGACCAGTGACAGGCAAGTAACTTTGACTTTAATTTTCACTGTGAGGAAAGCAAATTTCAAGGTAAACAGTTGTCTATTTAAAGGAAAAGAAAATCATAGGGAATATTTTCAAATGAAAATATAAAAAGTACAAAGTAGAAAAGAGACACAAGGTGTAAAAATTCTGCGGGTGGAGAGAGGGCGTGTAAAATGAAGAAAGCACCTAAAATAGAAGCTAAGGGAAGCCATAAAATATAACGATTCTCAACAAAGCAGAAGAATGCAATAATTACCTTCAGAGGATTGAAGCTTGAAGGAAATAATGTAAACATTCAAGACTAAAAGGCAGGAGTAGGAAGGAATTCTAAATTCAGAGACTATCTTTAAATCTGAGCTGAATGGTTATTACATTAAAAAAATCTTTTATTACATTTTGGATGAGTAATAACAATACTACTTTTGATTTATGGAACATCTTTATCCCAGTGATTCCAAAGTGCTCAGAAAATATCTTGTGACAGATATTATTGCCTTTTAACAGATGGAGAAATCGAGGTTATGTAGAGCTTGAGTGACTTGTTCATTGTCACAATTAATCAACGGTAATGCTGAAAATGGAATTTAAAGTTCTCTGTTATCCAGTGTAGAGACTGTTTTCTGTCTCATGTTAAATGATCCATAATTAACTTACTATGGGAATAAAGGACATTCTTAAAAAATAATTATGAAAGTCATGTCTTGGTTAAGATTCATGCTCATGTTATATTATTAATAAAGGCATAAAAATTACCCAGATCCTTAAATGTTTTTAGAAAAATCTAACTTGTTATTTGAAGACTAATGTAGATATGGCAAAATTTCAGCAGTATATGGCAAATTCAGAGATGTTTTAACTTAAAAAATTTTTTTTTATTCATTCGTTATTCACTAATAATTTAACTGTCTTCTTAATGAGCTCTTAGCAAGTCCAATCAGTATTTTAAAAACAATTACTTCCAAACTAAAAATTAACCTTATATCTAGCTTGTGAATTTGAAGCTCAGCACACCTTTCTGATGTACTAAAGCATTCACAAGAAGAGAGTGGTTACCAATTAAACACAAACATGACTACTTAACAACTAATTTGGCACTGCAGGAATAACCTACTGATTTTCTAAGTGTTTATTGATGGAATCTAGTGTTGATATATTTTTAAGCAAGGAATCCAACCACTTATTCATTTACATACTGACTACAAATAAGTGATCATTTACGGACTGCACAGTCTACTGATGCATAGTTCTTCATCTGGATCTGACATAAACAGAAAACAGTGACGTTTAAAATTACCCTCCCAAATAAACTTATATCATAAAATTGATATAAAAAAATTATATATTTGAGCTGAGTTACCAGTCAAATACTTCCTTATTTGATATTTTTCTCTTCTTAGACCTTTCACATTCTCAAATTTTCTATAGTTTCCCAATATCTAATTATAACCGCTCTTTCTTTAATAAAGGTGTCACCTTGACAGAACTGTGTTCTGAAAGTATAGGAAGAGGCTGCCATTCTTTAGAAAGTTCGCAGACATCCTTGCCTCTGTCGTCCCACTGTGAATTGGTCCAAATAATACTTAATTGTACCTTAAGACACTGTGCAAGAAAGCTGCCACCAAACAGAATTCTCTCTGTTCTAACCATCACAGCATGCTGTCTTAGCCTGGACCAATCGTCCTGAAGACAAGGTATAAGTTTAACTCCTTTAGACATGATATATTTAGTGCCATTTCTATAGCAAAAATTCATCAGTACCCTCCCTTCCCTCATCTCTACTGAATAAGTACAAACTTGGAGCTTGTCATTCAATTCTCTCTACAAACTGGATTTAACACAACTTTTCACTACTAATATATGCCAGTCAAGGTGTGCTACTTTGCTATTCTTTAAGTACATTTTGCCCTTTTTTCTTTACCTTTTGCTTGCAAAGCTGTTTGCTAATAATGGCTCCTGAACTGAAATGGTCCTTCTCTCAGATTCACTTGATCAGCCCCTTCATCTTTCCATCTCTTCCATCTCCCTGGCCCTGCTCTCCCTTAATTCTGTAGAAACACTGTGTGACTTTTACTAAATGTATCATGTATTAATTTCTAGATGGCTATTTGTGTGCAAGTCTCAGTTTCTCTTACTGGACTGTGAGCTTCCTGAAGGCAGGTCTCTATCCTGTACACACGCTAGTGTTTCACACTCACTGGCTGCCTAATACCTATTTGTTAAATGAATGAATACAGGAGAAGAAAAAAAACTTAGAGGAATTATATAAGATGGTCAAATTGTTGAAATAAATAAAATAAAGAGCTGCACATAAAATTTACATGAACTTACAGCTCAGCCTATGTATTAAATAATTACTGACTTCTTCAAAGAGAAGAAGATAATTCTAGAATATAAATGTATTTAAGGCGGGATTTTTGTCTATTTAGTTCACTAACATATTCTAAGCACTTAAAGCAATGCCAAGCACACAGTAGGCATTTAATACATATTCATTGAATGAACAAATAAATATCAAAACCCAGTTATTTTAAAACATACTCTGGCTTTTTATATGTTATTTTTATTTTTACTCACCCTTAATTTCTTAACATTCCAGTTAAAGAAATCTAGTCCAATGTCATTTTCTTAAATATTACCAGGTAATGTCTCTAAGCAGAGATATTAAGAAAAACACAAAACTACCCATATTGAACATGAGTTTTGCATACTGAACTACTTTGTCACAAAGAGGAAGCCTATTGAACTTTCTGGAACAGATAATATGGTTTCAGATTGCCAATGATGAAGAGCGCTACTGTCCATATGTTGCCCTTGCGAAAGGGTTTAACTAAAACTCGTCAGCAGGTTTAAACTTCTCCAGCTCTTGCCCAAGTTTGACTGGCCTTGAGAAAGTTATGAAGACTGAAGAGTCCATTAGGTAATGACTAGTCATGCTGGAGCTGATGGTATCACTTTTGATCCATTCCTCACAGCTCTTGGATAAAGCAGCCCTGTAATCATAGGCTTAGCCTTCTTAAATGTAGCACACAGAGCCACGACCAGAAAGAGTAAGGAAAACCAGAAGCTGGGGTTGAGGCGGAGGTTAGTTCATCCTGCTAGTTCTCAAGGAAACTTTTCCAAATCAAAAACTGCAAAGGTCACATATCAGCCAACACCAGAGAAAACCCACAGCAATTCAGAAAGCAAAGATGAAAACTATAATCAAATTCTGCCACCTGAGTGTCACATTGCCTAATGCACTGATAACAAAACAGAAACCCCTAATCAAGAAGTCAGCACGCCATTTAGGACAAGGGTAGATCACGTGGAGTGTCAACATGGCTGCAAAGTCAGACTGAGCGAAATACGGAGGGCTGACAACATTCATCTGTTTCTTACCTTTCTTTCTGATTAGCAGACTTGGACAAGGTGGCAGATCAAGGCTCATGAACAGTAAATGTACGTGTGTACTTGCTTGTTCGTGTATGTGTGTGTGTGTGTGTTTATTTAACTACTATTTACTGTTCAAAATTCAGCTCAGATAAATTCCTCAATAAGCCTTCACTGATTGCCATCCCCACCTCCTATGGATCCTTGTTTCTTGACAATCCTTGTTCCTTGACAATCAAACAATCAGAACCAAATACCATAAATGATTAAGATCTGTTAATGTGCTGCTCAACATCACTAATTATTAGAGAAATGCAAATCAAAACTACAATGAGGTATCACCTCACACCAGTTAGAATGGGCATCATCAGAAAATCTACAAACAACAAATGCTGGAGAGAGTGTGGAGAAAAGGGAACCATCTTGCACTGTTGGTGGGAATGTAAACTGATATACCCACTATGGAGAACAGTATGGAGGTTCCTTAAAAAACTAAAAATAGAATTACCATATGATCCAGCAATCCCACTACTGGGCATATACCCAGAGAAAACCATAATTCAAAAAGATACATGCACCCCAATGTTCATTGCAGCACTATTTACAATAGCCAGGTCATGGAAGCAACCTAAATGCCCATTGACAGACGAATGGATAAAGATGTGCTACATATATACAATGGAATATTACTCAGCCATAAAAAGGAATGAAATTGGGTCATTTGAAGAGATGTGGATGGACCTAGAGACTGTCATACAGTGAAGTAAGTGAGAAAAGAGATAAACAAATATCATATATTAACGCATGTATGTGGAACCTAGAAAAATGGTACAGATGAACCGGTCTGCAGGGCAGAAATAGAGACACAGATGTAGAGACAAACATATGGACACCATGGGGGGAAAGCGGCAGGGGTGGGGGTGGTGGTGTGATGAATTGGGAGATTGGGATTGACATGTATACACTAATATATATATAAAATATATAACTAATAAGAACCTGCTGTATAAAAAATAAAATAAAATTCAAAAATTCAAAAAAATTAAAAATTAAAAATAAAAGACCTATCTCTAAAAAGAAAAAGGTCTGTTAATGTGTCAGTCTCCTCCTTTGGACTGTAGGCTCTTTGCAGGCAGGGACATGTCCTACTCACCTCTGTATCCCATTGTATCAGCAACCTAGTGGATGCTTCACAAAGCACAGAGAGAAGAACAGAAGCTTTTGATCTAGACAGTGCCTGGTTGAAATCCTAGCTCTATCAGTGAAGGCCTGTGGCCTGGTGCTATGGCCAGTATTCAGGGAAATTGTTCCTCAACCCTCTGTTCTGCTTCTCCTCTGAAGTCATCCTTGGCTCTGACCCCTAGAGACCATAGGCCAGTCTCACATGTCCCTGTGCTCACCTTACATCCAGAGTTCCAAATTTTCATTTGTCCAGAATAGGAGTTGGCACAAGCCCCAATTTTACTAGCCTTGTATGCTCTAGAAAATACTTTATTTTCTCTGAGCCTCAGTTTCCTCATATGTTAAATGGGAATAATACCTCTACCTTGAATGGTTGTCATGAAGATGAAAAGAGATAATATATATAAAGCCTCTGCCAGCACTGCCTGGCACATAGCAGGCACTGAATAAATGGTAGTTATTATTAAACCACCATTATCACCTCTAGCTACAAATATATAGATCAGTCTTCAGATGACTCTTAGCTAGAATCAAAAGACACACCGGTCTTTGCAGATACAAACAAAGGTCTGAAATGTTATTTTGAAATATAAAAGACAGTCAGCACTTTACTAGATGCTTAAAAGCAAGCAAGTATTCTTTCTTAAATCCTGACATGCCAGATTTTATACCTTCTCTAATTATCATTTTATGAATAAAAATGGGCAGCTAATTCAGCTGCTGTATCTTCCTTCTGTTTGGAAAACAAGCATAATTATTTTGAGGCACTGAGATATATGCTCAAAGCTTATTTGACAAATCAAGACTTTAAAAAAATTTACTATATATTCATACAAGAATCCTCTATATAACTCATGTTAAAATTTGAAGTGCCTGAGAAATGATGTACTAAAATAAGGCTTTTTCTTCTCAAAAATATATTTAGAAGCCAAAGAAAATTATTATATTAAGGACAACTCTGAATACCTTAAAAGAATTTGTGAAATATCAGTTTCCCTCTCACTGAATTTCTAGAATTGTGTGCTAAATTTAAAAACATTTAGTAGCCATTACTAAACGACGAATTTAAAATTTTTTCTTACTGGTGGTGCTAGGCTGTCATGACGCCCAGTGGTAACTCTGCCTCTCACCATACTCCTTGGGGTTACTATTCCGGGAATCTGGCAGATGTCTTTGAGATGTTCCTGTTCTTGGGGGACACTAGAACAGTGTGGAACCTCCCGATAAGGGTCAGAGTGACTCACAAGTCCACAATCTTACCAACTTTAACCAACATCACGAAGAGGAATGTTTAAGGACATGGCTATGCCTATTCCTTCTGCTTCCTTTGGTTGTCTTAAGTAAAGATTGTCTTTGGGGGAAGATAGCTAAAGGCCCTGGGGTTAGCCCAACTCTGCTTTCACCTGAAGTTTCTAGAAGGAGGTACCTAAAATGATAGAAATTGAGAGAGTTCTAGCCAGAAGCAGTAAATGAAGCAGTGAGCCTGTAGGCGGTGGGTTTATCTCATAGCAATCTACAGCATTCCTCCAAACCCTTAGTTGGCAACCATCTCAAGGATATGAAACATCGGCTCAGGTGTTTTAGTTCTCATCTCAATTTGCATTAGCTTCATAACAAGAGGTTAGATTGTTAAAAATAGGACTGAGGCTGTTTTTAAGGGAAAAGTTATAAAGTAAAAATAATAAAATAAAAATTTGAAATACAGATTCAGATGTACTCACAAGATAGCTACAATAAAGAGTGAAGGCCGAAGACTGAAGACACCGGAAGAAACTTTTGCGTTGGAGAAATAGGGGTCTGTTTCACTAACTTGAATCAAGATATTCATGTACAGCTCTAGTTGCCAGTCTCAACACATACCTATTTGGGTGGAAACTTAGCACAAAACCTGGGATGCTTTCCTATTTTCCCTTTGGTTTTATCTGTCCATAAACAAACACACATACGTTTGAAATGTGAAAAAAGCTTAAATTTTGTAGCAGCTTTTGGAAAGATAATGGAAACTTTTGTAAAAACAGCTTTAAACACCCTGTTTGCCAAGTCAAAGAATGTGCCAATTCTGTGAAAGCTGCTTTAGGTTTTGTGCTTGTCAAGAGTTGTGGAACCTGGCCTGTTCTGACAGTCACCAGAGATTATTTAAATATAAGAATAACTACAATTCTATCAGCCACTTCTTAAGATTGTAGTAAGCCCTCTGAATTAAAGGCCTACCCCAAACCTGAGTGGCATATGGCAGCAAATCACACTTACGGTGACAGCCCCCAATGTACGGGTGTTATGCTGATCAAGCCCCCCCTCTTTCTTGACCTACTGATATTAGGGAATTTTTGTTGTTGTAGCTGGAATTTAAGGACTACGTCCTTGTCCTTCTACCTTTTTTATCTTTGGATAACAGCATGCTTGAAAAGGCCATTGGCCAGAATAGGATTACTCATAGGAGAGTTATTTTCTATAACTATCCTTACAGATGCTTTCAGATGCTTGCTAAAAACAATACTATGGAAGACAGAAGAATTTTTAGTATTTCTTAGACAACTCTAATAATGTAAGCATGTTTTTAGGAAAAGATAAGAAGAATGACCATTGTACTAAAGAAAAGAAGAATGACTCTTGAGAAATTAAGTAGAGACCCTAACGTATATAACTGAATGAATAAATGAATGAAATAACAACTGAAGCAATATAAATATTTGTTGAAAGATATTCGAAAGGACGGTTACTTTATATTCATTATTACTCTACAGAATCTTGGAACTTTTCACCGTACAGTGAGACAAAAGCCACTGCCTTATGTGCCTTTGTCATTTTACTGATTAAAAAAATAATGATAACTTAAATCAATGGCATACCAAAAGAACAGAGGTAGAAGAAGTCTGCCTCAAGATCAGGCAGTAACCAGAAACCTACTAGAGCTAATCAATGAATTTGGTAAACTAGCAGGATACAAAATTAATGCACAGAAATCTCTTGCATTCTTATACGCTAATGATGAAAAATCTGAAAGAGAAATTAAGGAAACACTCTCATTTACCACTGCAACAAAAAGAATAAAATACCTAGGAATAAACCTACCTAAGGAGACAAAAGACCTGTATGCAGAAAACTATAAGACACTGATGAAAGAAATTAAAGATGATACAAACAGATGGAGAGATATACCATGTTCTTGGATTGGAAGAATCAACACTGTGAAAATGACTATACTACCCAAAGCAATCTATAGATTCAATGCAATCCCTATCAAACTACCAATGGCATTTTTCACAGAACTAGAACAAAAAATTTCACAATTTGTATGGAAACACAAAAGACCCCGAATAGCCAAAGCAATCTTGAGAAAGAAAAAAAGGAGCTGGAGGAATCGGGCTCCTGGACTTCAACTATACTACAAAGCTACAGTAATCAAAACAGTATAGTACTGGCACAAAAACAGAAATATAGATCAATGGAACAGGATAGAAAGCCCAGAGATAAACCCACGCACATATGGTCACCATCTTTGATAAAGGAGGCAAGAATATACAATGGAGAAAAGACAGCCTCTTCAATAAGTGGTGCTGGGAAAACTGGACAGCTACATGTAAAAGAATGAAATTAGAACACTCCCTAACACTACACACCAAAATAAACTCAAAATGGATTAAAGACCTAAATGTAAGGCCAGATACTATAAAACTCTTAGAGGAAAACATAGGCAGACCACTCTATGACATAAATCACAGCAAGATCCTTTTTGACCCAACTCCTAGAGAAATGGAAATAAAAACAAAAATAAACAAATGGGACCTACGGAAACTTAAAAGCTTTTGCACAGCAAAGGAAACCATAAACAAGATGAAAAGACAACCCTCAGAATGGGAGAAAATATTTGCAAATGAAGCAACTGACAAAGGATTAATCTCCATAATATACAAGCAGCTCATGCAGCTCAATATCAAAAAAACAAATAACCCAATCCAAAAATGGGCAGAATGTTATATGGGCAGAAGACCTAAACAGACATTTCTCCAAAGAAGATATACAGATTGCCAACAAACACATGAAGTGATGCTCAATATCACTAACCATTAGAGAAATGCCAATCAAAACTACAATGAGGTATCCCCTCACACTGGTCAGAATGGCCATCAACAAAAAATCTACAAACAATAAATGCTGGAGAGGGTGTGGAGAAAAGGTAACCCTCTTGCACTGTTGGTGGGAATGTAAACTGATACAGCCACTAGGGAGAACAGTATGGAGGTTCCTTAAAAGAACTAAAAATAGAACTACCATATGACCCAGCAATCCCACTACTGGGCATATACCCTGAGAAAACCATAATTCAAAGAGTCATGTACCACAATGTTCACTGCAGTTCTATTTACAATAGCCACGACATGGAAGCAACCTATGTGTCCATCGACAGATGAATGGATAAAGAAGATGTGGCACATATATACAATGGAATATTACTCAGCCATAAAAAGAAACAAAATTGAATTATTTGTAGTGAGGTGGATGGACCTAGAGACTGTCATACAGAGTGAAGTAAGTCAGAAAGAGAAAAACAAATACTGTATACTAACACATATATGTGGAATCTAAAAAAAAAAAGGTTCTGATGAACCTAGGGGCAGGACAGGAATAAAGATGCAGATGTAGAGAATGGGCTTGAGGACATGGGGAGGGGGAAGGGTAAGCTGGGATAAAGAGAAATGGAAATAAAAACAAAAATAAACAAATGGGACCTAAGGAAACTTAAAAGCTTTTGCACAGCAAAAGTGAGACGAAGTGAGAGACGAAGTGAGAGAGTGGCATGGACATATATACACTACCAAATATAAAATAGACAGCTAGTGGGAAGCAGCCACATAGCACAGGGAGATCAGCTCGGCGCTTTGTGTCCACCTAGAGGGGTGGGATAGGGAGGGTGGGAGGGAGACGCAAGAGGGAGGGGATATGGGGATATATGTATATGTATAGTTGATTCACTTTGTTATACAGCAGAAACTAACAAACCATTGTAAAGCAGTTATACTCCAATAAAGATGTTAAAAAAAAAAAAGATCAGGCAGTAAGAGGGTACATTTTTAGTAGAGAATTTAAAAGCAGTAATAACACCCACAAAAAGTCTTTTTTTTTTTTTTCCCTCAGTATAATCATGTACCAGAAATTCTAAGCAATATCAGTACTTCTCCCTCCCCCAGATTTTTTATGGGTCTAAGTTATGAATAACTGCTGTTGTGGTTACACTTGAATTTTAATACTATACACACACAAGCTTCAAATTAGCACATTTTTATTATTTATTATTTAATAAACATTTTATTCTGCTTGGAAAATAATTCAAAGAACCTAATGTTATATGGTCAGCTCGGATACATGGCAGCTCAGCTGCATGTGGTCATTCAGTTCAAGACTAAGTTCAAGACTAAGCCTGCAACCACTCTCAAGTTGTTTACTGTGGCTTCAAATGCAGTTGGGTCTCCAACTCCTGTGCTATGGCATATTCCTGTGTCTGAACAGTAGGTCTGAAATAACCAACGATAGCACAGCGAGAAAGAGTGAAGACACAGAACCTGAGTTACTGCAATCTCTTCTCTTCTTGTGAATGACCACTTGGAGTTTTTATCTGTGTTGAAAATTTTTTAACTTAAAGATTTTTTTCTTTTTTTCCCCCCAAATATAATAACATAGTTAAAAAGTATAAATCAATTACTTTTTCCCTTTTTTTGGTGCTGAAATATTTATTTCATTATTTATAATTTTTATTGACATGACTATATGCTCGAAGTTCAATGGAAGAAAATTATCACTACATATGTCCCCCCCAGACATCATCCTCATCACTGTTATTACTCATTTCACTTCATGATTGTTGCTGAAAATAATTTTATTGTGTAGAATGGGGGTGTTAAAAATGATCTGTTCCAGGTGTCAAATGTGCTCAGTATGTCACTGGCTTAAACAGGAGTTTTCTGCAATTTACTGATGTCATTGTTTTCTTCTTTCTTACATAGTGTAGTTATGATAAAAATGCACAATTTAGAAGACTGGTGGAAAAATTGCTGATCTCTTCAAGTTATCATCAGCTCAGAGGAAGCCAAGATTAAGAATGCCTAGAATTTTGAAGGCAATGCTCATTTGCATGGAATTGAAGCACTCTTCGTTTTGGAACTGAAAGAACTCATTTGAACTACCATAGGGATTTTTGTATTTTATTTTTGAAGTTCCAGGTTATTTGTTTCATTCACTTTATTCTTTTCCTCTCTTTTCTCGCATCTCATTCATGTGGATTTCTGTCACTTGCTCATTAGAAGGAAGTTAGGAGGGTTCTGAATCTACAGCAATGCCAAAATCGGATTCTTCTGAGTATTTTCGTTTTCAAGCTGATGATCTGTCTCCTTCCAGAAAGTCTCAGCAGTGAGATTCCTTTGAATATTTTCATCTTGTATTTGAGCATCTGGAGAATCAGCTGGCAAGTTAGTTAGTTGTGAAGATATAAATATATCTCACCACAGAGAAATATTTGGTATGACCCTATCTTTCGTTTTTTATCAGCTGTGAGGAGAGGCAACAGGGTAAGGTAACCCCCAAATCACACTGTGTGGGGGAGCAATAAGCAGGTAACTCAGGTGTATAAACTCATGACTTTCTCCTAGCATATCACCTATTTTTGTTTGTTTCCATTCAGTTGTAAGAACACTTCCATTTTTTCCCCTACTTAATTGATCAAAATTCTATACAAGCTAAACTATACAATTTCCTAAGGAACGGACACAGGCTGGATACTACGAACTCATATTTAATGTGGACACATGTAAATCATTCTTGTTTCAGGTTTATATATAGCATTACTCAAATTCACATCTATTAAATTGTTAAGGTGAATTCTACTCTCTCTCATAATTTGGAATTTCTAATGTGAATTTTATTTTAACACTTAAAAGTTTAATACTGAAGGCAGAGATACGGTGCTAATAACAATTATGAAAGTTTAAATGGCTTTGGGGAGCTTAAGTAAAAGGAGATAATTTATTTTTAAACGTATTAGGACAAGGAACAGGGTGTCAGCATTCATGAGTTCCTTAGCTAGAGCCATTAACTATTTCAGCTTATCTTGGTAAAAATTACTAAATATTTATATCTGCTTCTCTTCTAGAAAATGAGCACATGTACCTAAAACAAAACTAACTTTGATTTTTTATGGACAATTGACCTAGACAAGATTATTAAAAAACAAGACCATCGGGGGCAAATTCTTACATATATAATTCCCCTGAATTCCTTGTTATAGTTACAAATTTATTAAAAATTTAAGTGAAAAATTGGTATGATATGGCACATATAATATTTTGCCTAATGAAATATTTAACCAGCTTACACATATTAGGATATCATGAGAATATTTAACAGGTATAACATGTTTCAAAATAATTTAACTGTTACCATAAAAGATGCCATACACTAAGGTTGTATAATCCCTGTCTTCCTCTCTAAAGATTAAAATTTAATTCCTTTCTTAAGGTGTATATAACCAACCTTGGTTTAAATCGTGTTAAAATGATAAAAAATCTAGTTATTCCTTTTTCTATTATAAGACATTTCCTAAGAAATGAGAAATAGCTCCTAAATCATATATATTTTAAGTTGCAATATGATCTTAGTCAATTGTCCTATTACTATTAGACATTAATTTATTTGAATTAAATTCACTGAATATCAAAGTTTTAAGAAAATTAAGTACTTGGTGTTTGCAGAATTGTCAAAATGAGATAGTAATTGATATCTTTCAGTTATATTTTAAAGGCAATGAACACAAACATATACTCTTGCTAGACATACACTGTTCTACAAAGGAAACGGTAATGTTATCAGTCATGTTAAAGTTTACATAAAACTTTCCAGGGCTTCCCTGGTGGCGCAGTGGTTGAGAATCTGCCTGCCAATGCAGGGGACACGGGTTCGAGCCCTGGTCTGGGAAGATCCCACATGCCGCGGAGCGACTGGGCCCGTGAGCCACAATTACTGAGCCTGCGCGTCTGGAGCCTGTGCTCCACAACAAGAGAGGCCGCGATAGTGAGAGGCCCGCGCACTGCGATGAAGAATGGCCCCCACTTGCTGCAACTGGAGAAAGCCCTCACACAGAAACGAAGACCCAACACAGCCATAAATACATAAATAAATAAATAAAATATTTAAAAAAAAAAAAAAAACTTTCCAAAATCTGAAAAGAGTAGCAAGATCTGCTTACATTTACCTTTATAAGGGATGAAGCCCAAAGGCCATGGCTAAACAAAATTGTGACTATGCTTTTCAGAACTTGCTAAATGTTCTTTCAAGACTTCTTTGTTAAAGGTGGGGCAAGAAAACAATTGACACGTAGCCATTCTCAGGGGAGGGAGGAAGGAAGATAGAGGAGGGCAGAGGAATAAAGAGGGAGAGACAGGAAGTCTCCCTTCTTTGATGGATTGGGTACACGCAACTCAGCTGCCATGGAGTAAGCTGAAATTCACTGGTTTTCTATATGGATAGGTTTTATTTTTCATGGAGGATTAGTGGGTGAATGTCAGGAAATGCATAGGAAACACGGCTTAGCTAGACCTAATACTGAATTACACAGTTTTTCTGACCAAGTTTATCACTAACAATTTTGCACAGCCTATTCCACTTTTGAACCACTCTCTTAGGAATTTGAGATGGAGTTAATGCTACTTCCTGCTGAATTTCCAATAAGTAGCAAAGGAATTTATGGATAGAAAGAAAAGAGTGTAAATCCTATACAGATATTAGTGGTAACTGTTCATACTCCGTTTGATCCCTAGCTTTACAGCCTCCAACTTAGCTTCAGATAGACATTTAACAGTTTCTTCAAACCAAAAAAATGAGATGTTGATTGATTAGTTGGAAAGGGATGAGTGTGAGTGTTCTGAGCTATTCCCAAATCTAATAGACATTATGTATACATTATATACACCCATAGACCCAAACGATTTATTCATCTAACATTGTTGAGTCCCTATAACCCAAGGTGGTGTTCCTAGTACTACGATAGATACACAGTGTGAACCTCTGGCTTGTGCCCCTGAGGAGCTCACAGCCCAGTGGAGGGGAGAGGCTTGTACCTGCAGGGCAAAACAGCAAGCATCACAAAATAGGGAACACAGCTGTGGGGGCTAAGTGCTTCAAGTATTCAGAGAAGGGAGTGATTTCTTCTGGCAGAAGTTATCAGGATAAATTCAAGAAAGAAGGGGGCGTGTGAGTGGGTTATAAAGGGTGTTTAGCTTAATATGGGAAAAATGACAAGGATTTTTGTGAAACAGCCAAATAAAATCAAATGTAATGAAAACACATTATGACCAAATTAAGCTGATTACATCTAATAGGTTTTCACAAGGAAAGCTTAATATAACAGGTTTTAATTGTATCTCCCCTAAAATGAGCATTAAAATGAAATGGTCTCCTTTTAGATCTTAATTATTAGAGCACTTCCCAAACTTTGTAATATGAATGACATTAGTAAGCCATAACTCTAAACACCGTATTTCACAGAATGCATGTGTAACTGTAAGGCATAAAAGGTGATTGTTCATTTTATCTTATTAGAAGCTTCCCTAGCCTCCATGGCAGTGCTCATCTGGCCCCCACTTCATGCTTGAGTCATGCAGATTGGAGTTGACTCTCAATTACACCAAGTCTTTCTCTAAAGATGACAGTCCAAATGCAGTAGAGATAAAACACATCAAGGTTTAAAACAGGCCCGTTCAGCCCCAGTGCCGCTTCATCATGAAATGATATAATTCACTGATGCCTCTGCCTAGCCTAACATATGTTTTATTCACAGCCCGCGTCACTCTTCATTTGTAATTATTTCCCTTTTTTTTTATTCTTACCCCATCTTGTAATACTTTGCTTGGTTGAAGACAAATACTGAGAGGCGAAGAGTATTATCATACGATGACCTGTTCCAGGGTGTTAAACCCCTGTCAAGGTTTCATTTTAACATGGGGTATTGATGACAGTATATCAATTCAGGCATCATGTCCTGAATTAGACTATATTAATTATCACTTGAGTGCAAGATGCATGAAAATGCTGTTTCATTGACTAAAAGGATCTGACTGAATAAAAATCTATTTCTCATCTGGTTGCTTATGGATAAAGACATTTTTTTCTCTTTGCCTTGGATCGTTCTTTATTAAATATGATTTTTATATGATTGTATGAATAAATTGTCTTAGCCAACAGTGGAACTGGATAGTTTTAAACAAAGAAAATTTAATGGGTTTTCTCCTCCTGGCACATCTCTAACAATGTATTTACAGTTAATAATTTAGGCAGATTATTTACAATAACCTTTCCCCAAAAAAGTTCTTATTTTCAGCATTTATGAGATAAAGATATTTTCAAATTGTTGCCTCCTTCCTTTAAAGGAAATGAAAGTTATTAATATAACTTACAATTATTTTCAGATGATAGGAGAGCAACAAGCTCTCTCTGTCAGCTAACAATTATACTGAAAGGAAAATTAATATTACTCTTAACTTCTGAAACGAGGACATTCACTTGAAGAGTTCCAATGCTAGACAAAGTTAAAATCACTCATAAATTGAACCAACACAAAACTGCATATATATACATCTTTGCTAGAAACAATTGAAGCCAAACTTTTACTACACAAAACCTCTAGGTAGTTACAATTTCTATTTAGTTTTAACAGAAATATCATGTTGGGCTTAAAATTTCCTAAATCTTCTCAAGTTATAACATATCTTAAAACTTTTTCCAAGAGTATCTCAAAACTAACGTATAAGCCTACATTTAAAATAGGAAATTAGGAATTCTAAATCCAAATTTCACTAAAAAATAAAAAAAGAAAATGTTTACTAAAACATATATTATTATGTTTAGTCAATGAAATCAATTCATATACTAGAAATGATTTTCAATTGCAATAAAAAACAAACCACCTCCCCCTTAAAAAAACAGACCGGAAATGTTTTTAGCTTTAATACCAGCGTTTATTGGTAAATATGATTCTACAATCCCCCCCAAAATGGCCTTTTCAGTAAAAATTTCACAAAAGATTGAGTTTAAATTTTGGAATAGGGAATTTTAAAAATTGGAAATATGTATTTGTTGCATTATAAAGAAGAGTGGGGGTCCTATTAAGCAGAATGTTGAAACTCAGCTTGGCAAGTTAAAGGAGTCATCACAACTAAAAACTCATTCCCATTGTCCTTTCTACTAGGGTCTCACAATTCTTATATACTTATTAAAAGCATTAAGTGGGCCCCAGAAGGAAGCTGGGAAAAGCTCCCCTGCACTCCCATCTAACCTGCCCCTGGTAAAATGGGACAGGAGTTCCCAACATGTGCTTCACATTTAAGTCACCAGAGTGAGGCCTGGCCACAAAGAGATTCACTAGAAAGGCTGTATCCCAATATCATGATGGCTTTAGAAAGCAATAGATTTCTCACCATATTCTTTGATAATCACTGAATCCTGAAATCAAAATTTGATCATGCCCAGAAAACAGGGCCCAGATGATGCACATCTGTTTGGCCTAGAAGACATTAAATAAACCTCACCTTTGCCTCAAGTTATGAACTGTTAAGCCTACATAAAAATCTATTGTGTGGAAGAAACCTAAATATTTTTATGGGGCAAATAGTCAGTGTGGTAGAAAGAGTACTAGGATAGAAATGATAAAAGTCACAATACACGCCTGGCTCTGCTACCTACGAGTTACATGAAATGAAGACAGGTCATTTCTTTGAAACAAGTCATTTCTCTGAAACTAGCAAAAATAATGCCTGCCTTCCTGTGGTACAGATGTGTGGCTGGGATTATTGTAAGTGAAGGTACCCTGATGATGGTAAGACATGACATAATTTCAGGGCAGGGTTGCTCCTGCTGTTAGCCTGGTAAAAGAGGGAATAATATGAGGGGTGACTCATGTCAACCAGAGAAGAGGTACCACTGGAAGATGTGGACCTCATCAACAAATGTCTCTAATAAGAATGGCTGTAGATCTGAAGACTGCATCTGAAGACTGGATCTCGTTTAACTGTGCTACTATTCCCCCCTACACCACAGTTCACACTTTCTCTTTTTGCTCTCTCTTTGCTTTCTGGTTGGTCAGATAGTGACCAAGGTGAGCCATTCAAGGACCTCTCTGACAACAGTAGACACACACACACATTCACACACCAGCCTCAAAGGAAAGAAATTTTCCAATCTCAAAATAACTGTATTTTAGTATTAACCAGTTTAAAAATAAAAACACATTAGAACTGAAAATACTCCACCCACCCTTTGCTATCATATTCCAAGTTCATAATCCTACAATCATTAGACAAAGGATGGCCCATAAAATATTAAATGCAATAAAAATAAAAATACATTTGTTATTCTGCAATTAGTAATCCAATTTCCTTTATTCACAAAATCCAAATCCTCATGCACCAAAGAAAAACTGACTAAATTACCTGCTAACACCTTATAACATTAACAAGTTTTTAAAACCTACCTTAAAATAAAGGCTACCTTTAAATAATAAACTCTGACTTTTTTACTTCTCTCCAATACAAATTTCAATTTAAATTTATGGAACCAGAAAATATCACAGCTACTGTTGTTCTAAGATCAAAATATCAACAACAGAAAAGTAGAATTTAAGTTTTCATTTCACTTTTTTTTTTTTTTTACTTCAAATCATTAAAACGTTGCCTCTACTCATTTATCGTAATAAAATGACCAATCTTTCCTGATTCATGTACACAAGCCAAAAGGTTTACAGTTAACTTGTAAGACAAATCTCTCTCTCTTTCTCTTACACACACACACACACACACACACACACACACACACCCTACCTTTCTTTAGGGCTACAATTAAAAACAACAACAACAACTCATTGCCAACTAGTGAAATGGCCTATCGTATGACTGATACCACCAGAATGCAGTGTTTCACAGCTACCACAATGTAGGACTGACATATGACATTTATAAAATGTCAGAACCCTTCCCCCAATTTTTACTGCCTATTCCCCAGTAGGGTTTCACGATGTAAAATGAACTAAAGGCAACTGTGTGCTCATTAGCAGTGCCATTTCTGATACATTATGTGGATTGACAATGAACCACTGTGATATCAAAGTGCAGGTGTAAAAAATAATAAGGCAACTGCTTAACAAAATCTCACTAACTGTAATAAATATGCAAGGAGGCCGTTTTTTATTCATTGAAAATGTGGCATGGTACATCAAACATAATATCCAAGAAAGGGTTTTGACATGCCAAACTCCATTTAAAACTTGTTTTCATGACTATCAACAGAGAAACCCAGTAACTTATTTGTGAATGTAAAAGGTGATTATGCAAGTACCAGTAGGAGAATCTGAAGATATTAAGAGATTCAGATAGTGTCAGAAACAAAGCTAATGTCTAACTCTGCAAAAACTGTTAATTTTAATAAGTGATAGAGAACTTGTCATACTGGAAATTATTTTAGTACACGTAAAACATTTTGGACACCTCTTGCCTATTGGAAGAATATGCAAATTACTACCTCTCCATGAACCATGCCCCAGTTCTCCAATGGCCCCATGATCTTAATGCTTAAAAACAGATCCCTCAAGTGGAAAACTTAAAATAATTAATAAAACAAAATAGTGATAACAATTTGAATAATGTATTTGTATGTATATGACCACATGACTGGTTTTATTTAGAGATAAAAAGGAGAAATATGAGATCTAATTGTGATTTTGTTTCCTAGAAAATTAATTATATTGTTAATTCCCAAAATCAAGAATATATTTACATTTTATTGCCTTTGAGAGCCAGCCAGACCAATAAGTGTACCATTATAACTGTAAAATCCTGAAATCAGAAAATGATAAATACATTGGAAAAGAGTTTATTTAGTTTTGATATGCCCTCATCATTTAAGAATTGACAAAATGGGGCTTCCCTGGTGGCGCAGTGGTTGAGAATCCGCCTGCCAATGCAGAGGACGCGGGTTCGAGCCCTGGTCTGGGAAGATCCCACATGCCGCGGAGCAACTCGGCCCGTGAGCCACAACTACTGAGCCTGCGCGTCTGGAGCCTGTGCTCCGCAACGAGAGGCCGCGACAGTGAGAGGCCCGCGCACCACGATGAAGAGTGGCTCCCGCTTGCCACAACTAGAGAAAGCCCTCGCACAGAAACGAAGACCCAACACAGCCATACATACATACATACATACATACATACATACATAAATAAAAAGAATGTAAGCAGACAAGAATAACATTTAAAAAAAAAAAAAGGGAAAAACCTCACTATGTGGTTCTCAGGCTGCCTAAAATCATGTCTCCTCTGAGAAGATGTCCCTTACTTAAAAAAAAAAAAGAATTGACAAAATGATTTAGTGTCATGGACTGTCTGGGAAATCCCAGAACCATATTAAAAAGTTACCGAAGTACATCCGTTTTTTTCACATAAGGAAAATGTCCCATTAGAACTTTTGATGAGTATGAAACATTTTACTTTCACAGGATGCTAGGAATCCTGACCAGGTAGGTAGGTTTACTATTAAATTCTATCATTGTACTCTCCAAGTCCTCAGTTAAACTTAGTAATAAAGTTACTTAGCTAATCTCTTCTCAGAAATCTTTAATGGATCATTTTGAGAAAATATAGAGATATTAAAGGGGAATTATCAAGATGTCTTTAACAACACTGATAACAATCTTCAAGTATGAATGCTGTGGTAGCCATCACTCCTTTCCATAATTTCTTCAGGTGGTTAATTGCCTTAATGATAAGTGAAGAATGCACAATAGAAAGAGCATGACATCATAGTCATGGATTTCAAACTTTAGTACGCATCCAGATCATCTACAGAGCTGGTTACCAACGGAGCTGCCCAGGCCTCACCCCAGGCATTCGGATTAGGTATCTAATGGGTGGGACTTGGGTTTATGTATCTGTACCCGTCTCTACAGGCGATTCTGATAAACACCAACACTTGCCATCCATTCCCTCAAGATACTGATTAAAAAATTATCTTCTCAGGTGGATTTTCTAAAAAAAAATTACTGTAAAATTTTGGACCGTAATTACTTCAGACCAAAAAGAGAGACTGCCTTCTTCTGGATCCTCACAGAATCTTCTGCCATTTGGTACTTGACACACAATATATATTTTCAATTATCTTCACATTTTTTTCCTGCCAAATATGGTAACATTGAAAGCAGGACTATTCCTCCTCCATCGTTTTAATTTCCTTCAGTGCTTTTCGGAAATCACACTCTCAGGAAACATTCATTGACTGGCATTATAGAGTGACCTCTTCAGTAAGACACTAAGAATCAAATTGCTGTTGGTAGACTAAAAAAGCTACAAGAGCAAAGGGCATGAGTCTTTTTCACTGCAGATAAGCAAGGGGTTAATCATTTGGGGGTAGACTGAATGGAGTTTTTCTATACTAAATCTTTCAGTGTTACTGCCACACAGATAAATTCAGGTGTTCCTCATGGAAAAGTGAAATTAAATTCAACAAACATTTATCGAGTGTTTCTGCTAAGGGAAAGATACTCTGATGTCAGGTACTGTGGGGGGCCGTCACTCTACGACCTCTAAGAACCTAACACGGTGCTTTATATCTATCCTACTCAAAATTTCTTTTCTATTCTAAAACTGATTTAAATTATAATTTAAGCACTTGTGGGAAAGAGAACAATTAGATACAGCCTCTTCTCTCAAGGAGCTTTGAATCTGATATTGGTTTAAAAGACCAAACAACCTACCCATTTACTGGGCTGAAAGTAAAGGGAAGTTAGTAACATTCCAGAAGGAAAAGAAATTTATTATGATAATAAAGTATAATAGTATATGTACATATGTATGTGCATAGAGAAATGTGAACATAAATTTAAGGGTCTCTAGATTTTCTATGTATGTAGCACAAAGTTCCCTGCTGAATACAAAGAATGTTTGTGTTTTAAGCTGGGATTATTTATTTTTTTATTTGATTAGTCAATAATACATCAGAGTGAGTACCTGTATTCATTCATTCATTCAACAAATATGTGAGCACTGGCTTTGTGCAAAGTGTTTCCTTCCATTTGGCCTGAGATAGATTCAGGTGCTCAAGCTTAAGAGACCTTTTGGCCATTGCTTTTTTTGGTGGCATGAGACTGAATGAAAATCCTTTCCATTCAGGTTCTTCTCCGATCCTCAGAGACAAGTCTTTACCATAGATCATGCCATTGAAACTGGATTTAAAGGCAACACACACCACATTGCCAAAGATCTGACTGAAAGCTTGAAACTGGCTACTTCCATTCTCCGTCACAACTCAGAGCTCTCTTTATTCACTCTGCTCTGGTCGTGTTCCTGTATTATTCACAGTCATTACTCTCTCGCCCACTGTATTGTAGGCTCCTCTTTGGTATAAACGATGACACTTCACACTGTATCATCTTCAGCAATTAGCATAGTGCTCTGTACCAAGGTAGCCAGTAAATGCTTGTTAAGTTGCTAAAAAACTAAATTGAAAACATGGTGCTAAATGTGGCTGTAGAGGTGATGATAGCATGGGATATGAAGACGTAGTTCTGCTCCCACGAAATGTACATTTCAGCTGAGGGGAAAAAGACACATTCTCAAATAACTGCAATACAAAGTATGAAGTGATATGGGTCACAGAAGTGGTACAAAGGAGGTGCTATGAGAGTTCAGAGGAGGGAGAGATTACTTCCAGCTGTTCAGTGCCCAGTGTTCTGCTCGGGGCAGTGAGGACTATTGGATAAAAGAGAGAGTATTTGCTGCAATTGGATATAAAACTCACTAGTAGGATGAAACAGACAAACACACAGTTTCTGGTTATAAATAAAAACCCAAAGAGGCACATATTAAGTCCAAACTGTGTGGTACACTCAGCGCAATACTGCTTGTGAAAGCGAGACATTGATGGTGCAAGAGTGTTTGGCAAAGGCTTCGCGGAGACACTCAGCACTGAGCCTACCACAGCGGACGGAATGACTAGGTTAAAAGGGGGGATTTGAGACATGGGATGTAAGACTGGCAATGCCTCAGAAAGGAAGTTGAAAAAAGGAGATGCGATGCAGTTGCCCCTCTTCATAAAAATCAACCATCTGGAGCCTGAGGTATGGCTCATCAATTCCCTCCAATGAGCCCTCAACAGGGAGAGACAAGGATAGTGGATGAAGAGAGGGCTTGAGTTGCTCTGATAGTGGACGGATATCCCTGGATATCTTCAGGCTTTGCCTAGGGAACATAATGGTGTGCCCTCTGCCCCCTTGATCTTGCTACCCCCTATGAATCTGTTAAAGACATCGTTCCATATTTTAACTCACTTCTGACCTCTGACTCTTGCGCCAAATAATTGACACATTATGCTAAATATTTATGAAACTGGATATAAGACACCTTTTGATGAAAGATTAAAAAGTGCTATAAAAATAATTGTATACGAAAGTAATACGCCTCAGGAAAATTCATGGTATTCCGATTCCATCTTAAGGAAAAATGTAAGAGATAAAATGTTTTGTTTTGTTTTTTCTGTAAAAACTTCACACTTTGCTCGTTACAGCTCCCAGATGAATGCTTACATTTTCAGAATATTTTTCTCACTGAAATGGAATCAAACACTTCTCCTCGATCTACCTTTGGCTCCTACTTTGAATGGATTCAAGATGCAGGCCAAATGTTTTTTGCTCAGTTTTATGTTTTCTTTCATTGAGATATATGCAAAAACCAGAGTTCTTATTGAGTTTAATAATTTTGTTTTCATATACAATCCTTGCTTCCAAGAAGATTTTTAAAGCAATGATGTTTTTTCATAGTAAAATCATATGTTATTTTTGTCTTGAATGGATATAAAAACGTGAAAGTAACATGGTGGGAAAATAGTAGAACATGGTCAACTATTTAGCATACCACAATAAATTATGTGAAAATAATATTACTACAGAAGTAATTTTTCTTATCAACAAGCCATAAGTATTAACTAGGGTAAAGTTGTCCCCAGAAATGATGTAGTAAAAAAAAACCTAACAAATTACTGAATAAGAAATGCATATGAACTCTACTCTAGAATTCTGTTATACCAATTTGGAAAGATTTTCAAAATCCATTAGACGTAATGTGTAATGAAAGCTTCTAGTTTCGTTTTGAAAAGCTTCTTGTCATTTGCTTATTTCATCAGAAAAATCAGACAACCATAAGATTTTTATAATGGGTGCTTTAATTGCACTTAATATGACTAACTATACATGGAAGACACATAACACCCATGTATTTATATCAAAATATCGTGAAAACTGTGTGGTGTATATTAAAAGTATGCAGGATCTACTTTTGTTTTGTAAAATTGTAGAAAATTTGTAAATAGCAAGGGTGACCTCCAGTGTGCAATAGGCTTATGCCATTGTATTTTTTCTGTAACAGAAACTGTGTGTTGGTCTATTCCAATTCTCTAAGAGTGCTAAAGGTAAGGAGAAAGGGAATTTTCTGTGTCAAAATGAGTTTGTAAGTTCAAAGCAATTGCTTCATTTTGTTTTTTGGCTATTTTAAAGCTTATGATGTCGCTTGGAATCTGAAAACACAAAAAAGCATTAATCCATGGGAAAATAATCTGTGACTAATAAAAGTCAGAAAACTATTTGTCTTATATACGATCTGATTAGGACTTATTAAAGCTTTGGAGAATAAGTTGAATTTACATTTTTTAAAATGCAACATACTGCCTTGCAAACAGTAAAGCTACCTGACATAATCTCTATACACTGATACTGACACTTACAGCAAATAACAAACACCACCAAAAATCAAACTTAAAAAGCTTTTCAGAAAGTCATCAAGATCAAAAGCTTTTCACTGTAGATAAAATTTCTTTTTATGAAAAGCTAATGGCTTGCCACATTGTATAATATAATTTCTATTTGTCTCTAATCTCAACACAATAAAAACTATTCACATGAAAAGAAAAAGCCTGATGCTTTCCTTACAAGGCAATCCCACATCACTCACTTCATCTTTTACAGCGCAGATAATACAAATCATCCAGAGCTACCACGGAATTTTTTCTTTGCAGATTTTATTTTTATTTCTTTACTTGGTAAACAACCTAAACTTTGGGGGCATGAGGTTTCTTTTCAAAGGATTTTGTTAGTAAAACATCAAGTTCTGCCTTAGCTAACCAGACCACACAAAAGATCTAATTATATGGGTGCCCACAAGAGCCCCTGCCTGTCAGAGTCAGTGTCACTCAAGCTGTGCCACTCTTTCCATTAGGCATATCTACTTTCAAAGGTCTACACCATGGACGGTAAAAACTTGCTGCAGGCTGACTCTTGGCATAAAAGGTATAAGGCTGAGAACGAGTTGCTTTTTATGAATGTTCATAACAATCAGTGTGGATTTCTTAAATTCCTAGACAGGGAAAAGTGTACATAACTACATGTGATCTGGTTTGTTTATATAATTTACAATATACATGGGGTGTGTGTGTGTGTGTGTATAAAATGTTTATTACTGATAGAATATAATTAATGAATTATTTAAAATTCACGTTGGTGATGATATGCTCTAGTTTTAATAAACTATGAAATTCCCAAGTATGGTATCATTTCAGAAAGGGTAATTATTCCTTTGGACTTGTTATGATCTATCATGTCAAGAGTCTGTGTGCTACCTGCTAAGAAATGCCTGAGCAGGGCCTGACATGATGCACCCTAATGGCTCCAAAGGAGCCATTATCATCTATTGTGTCAATATTTTGCGTCTTAAAGAGGATCCACAGAAGAGTTCTAAACCAGGCCTTTGCATATCAGACAGTAATGATGACTCAATCTATTATGTCAATAATATGGTATAAAAAAGTCATTCTCTTGAATGTACACAATTACAGTCATAGGCATGTTTTGTCAATGATCTGCTTAGAATATTCTTTGAGTACTTGCAGAAGATAGCATTTTTCAGATTTCAATAGAATAAGTTTTTTTTCATTCTAAAAATTTGTTTTTGAACGTCATTTTAAATGTGGCAAATTAATACCATAAAAAGGTTTAGATCAAAAATTAAATTCACCTGAGCAAATTATTCTCACAAACTCCTCTTAAGTCAAATTAAGAGTCCCTCCAAATGTTTTAGATAACTTTGTATGTAAAGAAGATACCTTTTACTATCCTTCTGCAAGGAAACAATTCAAAATTATCAATGCAGTTTTGACCTCAATTCACAGCAATACATGTAGGTACCACAAGGGGCTCAGCATAGAAAATATGTAAGTACTCATTACATTCTACATTTTCTAATCAAAGGAGGAAAATTAAGGCCAAAGATCAGAGTCTACCAAGTTTTCAAGATATCATTATAAATGATGATTTTACTTTTGGAACAAATTTGTTAAAATGTATTAGAATTCTACTTCATTCGAGACATCAATCGTGGAATGTTGACCGTATTTTTAAACACTAAGAATTATTAAGTGATGCTTAAGAATACAGAGGGCATCTGAAAAATAATGTAAGCAAGAAAAATTATGATAGATTATTAAATTACAGTCCAATATAACTTCTTTCAAAGCTATGAATACATTTTAAGACTAGAGAGAAGAGAGTAACTTTTATGGCTTAATATTAATAAATTGACTTCTCATCCTAGTTATGTTAAAAACCTGTACCGGCAAAATACCAGCTATATTCATGTGCCAAGTTGAAGATCGAGAATTAAAAAAATAGTATCAGATGCCTTACACTTAACATAGGAATTCTAATAAAATGTCTTTTTTTGGGTAATTTTATACAAATGGATTAAGTATCCATAAAAAGTGAATACAGTGCTTTTTTGTGTGTATTGATTTTAAAGAAATAGTTTCTCAGATGTGTCAGACATGTCTAGATTTTTGAGTAAGAGAGTATTTTTTTTTTTTTTTTTTTTAATCTTGGCTCTGTTCTTACAAAGCAATGTTTTGGCAAAGTCGGCAAGTTCCTTAAATGAAGATCTTTTTCCCCCCCTTCTCGGTATCAGGAGACCATTTTAATTCACTCACCAGCTAAATTCTCAAAGGGACAAGTGTATATGGTAACATAGGAGCCAATATCCTAGCTATCAGTTTTCATACAGCCTAGCTGGACCTTTACATTACGGCTGCCCCACATTTATTGTTCTTTCATTGCATCTGTCAGCATTTCCTGACAGCGCATTATGGAGCATGGCTACAAAGTCAGTATCAATCAGTCCACGATCATGCAGATATAAGTAGCAGACTATTGATAATGGGCCTTAAATCAGATCATCATGGTTTAAGCATAAGATTCTTAAAAGGTGGCAATCTCAAGGGAACTCCTACTTGCCTGCACCTGTTACAAACCCTACAAGCCAGTTTCTACTACCTACCACCTACAACTTCTCCGAAGGAAAAAAAAAAAGGATCCATTAAACACACATCACCATGTATCATTTTACATGGTAACACATTTCACCATGTAAAATGAAGCATGAAAGCAAAAATGGCAATTAATACAACTTTTGCTCTATCTCTTTAAAAAAATGTGCAGAAGTAATACGTAATATCTCCCTTTACACTAATGAAGCCAGCCCCCCAAGCCCTACATATACATCACATTGATAGCAGCAGTTTTGTTGTGCTTTGGAAATGTCTTACTTCAAAAGCATTTCAACTTGATATGGCCATTTAACAAGCAAAGTGAGAGAATTCAGAGTTTAGAGGTATGCTACACCAAACTCAAGGCACCATGTTAAAAACAAAGGCATCTAATTTTTCCCAGACATAAATAATAAAACAAAACAGGAGTTGCATGCAAATTTAGTAACATAAAATTTAAGGTGATAAACAGAATGGAGGCTGGCTTCTTGTTTAGTATTCCTTAGTTATCACCATAATTGCTGCATGTCTGTCATCACTAGCAAAAGAAAAAAGTGTCTTTCTCAGCTGCTCCCCTGCTTGTTTTGTTCGCTGTATTCTTGTAAAGTGGGAGAAAATAAGTGTCATTTAATGAATAGTGCTATTCTTTGTCTGACAGCTTCATATCTGTTAGGTGTAGGAGGCCTCGTACTTTCTTTTTCTGATAATGTTTTTGACAGTGTGCTAAATTCCTCCCCCAAAAGGCCGGCGTGTATATTCTGCTAAAAGGGGCTTCATCTATCCTGAATGGGTGCCCTCTTTTAACCCCCTTCAGCTTCTGTTCTTACATTAATTGAGCTGATCAGATTGAGCATATGAATTTGTCTTTGATGTATTCGTATGTTTAGTTGACGTTGCTCTCTCTCTCATTGGCAGCGGACAGAGCTCTCAGACAAATAGGACTGTTGCCATGGTAACAGGCAATAGCTAGGGATCTCTTGAAAAATATTTTTATTTCAAAATTCAAACTGGAAAATTCTCCCTGGATATGGTTCTCAGTTCTAAACGTGTCATATCTAATGATGAATGCAATTAGGAATCCCACCAGTGCTTTAAATAATAAATTAGCCTAATTTTCTAGGCCTGGCATGATGACATACAAATACTAAAAAGGCGTCTTCCTTTTTAAAATCTGTGACAAAGGACTTATTAATGACTTTTGTTCTTAGGATTTCAAATTAAAACGGATAGTAGGCTAGTGATAGTGCTTTCTATCTGCTGAAAACCAGAGGCCTAGGGGTAAACTTATTATTTTTTTTCTAAAGAAAACACTTCAAGCTGCTCTGATATTTGGGTATTTCATAAAAAAAAAGCAGGTGTAGAAATCCTTCTATAAATGTTGAAGGCTATAGCAGTTGGTAAATCTCAGTGGATAAAAAATGCCCATAGCCATTTTTAATTACTGAGCATGAAAAAAAGGGATGGATGGTAAACATAAGTTTTATAGATCACTATCATCTTACAATGGTGGAATTTTCAAATTCTTACTATTTTATTTGAAATACAAGAGAAAATAGAAATAAGTAGTTCAATACATGATATAAATGGTATTTATTTTTAAAACAATTTATTCATGGCCATACAATTCCAGTTATATTAATTATTATTTCCTCCCGATGTGGGGTTTGGAGAACAATGAAAATCACTGTACAGTTGGGCAGTTTCAAGGATCTGACATAACGTGTAATCACATAATAAAGAGGGTTATTAAAAACCAACCAAATTTTTCTATTTGTTAAACTCATTGTTCAGTTCTTTGGTATTTGTTTATCACTGTGTTTATATGTCAAAATGCAGAACTTAGCTTTTTGACTTTAACCGGCAATGGTGCTACTTTCTGTAAGTCAATATAAGAAAAGCAAACAAATCCATGTATGTTATGGGTTTGTCTGAGGAAAATCAATCGTACTCAAACTTTAGAAGGTCAGCATACAAAATAACCAACAATTAAATTAAATTAAATCCAAACAGTATGTTAAATATGGCTTTACATCTGTACATGTAAAAAAGTTTGTGCTTAAAGCAAAAGATAGAAAAAAAGATAAACCTAAAATATTAACAGGTACTAATTTCTACTCTTTTGCTATTATTTTCTCTATAATAATTTTGACTATTATTACATAGCATATGACTATTACAAGTTTTATTTTAGGTTATGCTACTAAATCACATGAAATATTACTTTTCTCCTCAAAAACTGAAGTGTAATATTTCCTAAAATACCCCCAAAAAACCTGTTAAATGAAAAACTGCAGGGGACTAGCAAAGGACATCTCAGCTTCTATTGGTAAGTGAACATTTCTCCCCTTAACTCTATTTCTGGTCTGTTTCATCCAAAAACCCACAGTGAAGACACAAAATCCAAATCAACTTGAGATTTCCTAATGATAGCTGTGGCCTCCTGCAGCGCTCCTGGAAGGGAAGCACATACCTGGGAGGTCCAGGCACGTCCCTCACCCCACCTGGCTGTCCTGAGGGTCATATACAAATAGTCAGGTCTGATGGAGAGGATATACTGTTTCTTCCTCAATAAGGCTTTAGATGTTTTTTCTGAGTTGGGGAAATATGACTTCTTTGCACTCTTTCAGAGTAGTTAAAAACAATGTTAAAAAGTTTTATTTATTATTTTTATATATTTATTTATTTATTTATTTATTTTTGGCTGCATTGGGTCTTCGTTGCTGTGTGCGGGCTTTCTCTAATTGTAGCAAGCGGGGGTTACTCTTTGTTGTGGTGCATGGGCTTCTCATTGCAGTGGCTTCTCTGGTTGCAGGGCATGTGCTCTAGGCGGGCGGCCTTCAGTAGCTGTGGCTCGCGGGCTCTAGAGTGGAGGCTCAGTAGCTGTGGCTCGCGGGCTTAGTTGCTCCACAGCATGTGGGATCTTCCCAGACCAGGTATCGAACCCTGTCAGGCGGATTCTTAACCACTGCGCCACCAGGGAGGTCCTCTTTTATTGTTTTTTAAAATTACAAAGGTAATTCAGACTTCTCACACAAAAGCCAAAAAAATATCTTGGAAGCATCCCTTCATCCCTAAAGCTGACCACCCCGCCTTAAAAGAACCACCATCTTCAAATCAGTAATTGGTTAGGCATCAATTAAGATGTACAGTAAAAACCATTTTGGAAGCACCGCATTTCATTTACCATCTACCTTAAGACCCATGATAATAAGTGGTATGGGAAAGGAAAAAGAAAGCAGGAAAGTTTTTCTGTTTTTTTTTTTTTCCTGTGCCTAAATTAGATAGTATGACATGAAAAATAATACGGTTTCACCTCTCAGTCATCAACAGCCACAGCCCTGGAGCGGGGAGGGAGTGAATTCTGGCAGTTCCTTCCTCACCACTGTCACAAACCCTCTAAGAGCCTGGCAGTCACGATTCTCAGTGTCCTCCGAGTCTTCCCCGGTCTGGGAGCCACTTCCTTGAGGCGACTGACAACCCAGAAGCGAGAGTGCATGCTCCTCACTGGAGTACCATGCTGCCATGTTGGGGTGTAAGAGGAAAGCCTGGCCTTTAAGTGTTTAAAATATTTTGAAAACACAAAAGCATGATGATGCCAGTTGTTTCTCCTGCTCAGCACTGCACAGACCTGCTCCAAACATTGAGTGGCTCATTGGCTTTGGAGCTCAAGGCTTAAATCAGCTCCACAGGCGGCCAGCAAGCCAAAATGAATGCTAAGCACGTTGTTCTAAAACCCAGGCTGCATCCCACAACTCCAGGGATATAACTTAAAGACAATTTACCTCAGAAAATATAAGGCAGCTCAGGGCAGTGGAAAGAGACCTAGATTTGGAATCAGAATGACAAGGTCAGACATTTCTCAGCAGCACCCAGACCTTAAGTGACCTTCCTGAGTCATAACATCTTCATCTATAAAATAGGGATCACAATATTAGCCCTCCTCCCAGGGTTATTGTGCAGCAAAAACGAGATGACACATACGAATTTGTTTTAAAATGTGTGTTAAAATATATATAGATTGCACTTGAACCCTATATCCTCTATATTTTAAAAATTAGAATCAAGCATATTGATTTTGCCGTGTAAGCTACATTTCTCCATAAAATCTTCAAATGTATACTTATCAATCATGGATAACTAATTTAATTTTATAATGTATCACATTAAAATATAAAACATTAATTAAAAAAATACTTCTTTAGAATTAAGTGGTTTGTTTTCATATATTTAACTTAAAAAAGTCTAATTCCTATATACCATACCACTTTTTTTCTGCAACAGAATATGCTTTTGAATTCATTAATTTAGAAAGTAAGAGAAATTAGAGAGAAAATTAGTCAAAGGCAAAAATTATGATTCAGTAAATTATAATTAAATAAAACTACTTGAGAAATATAGAATTTATTTTGATAAAAAATTTCTTGTTTGCATATTTCAGAAAATTTAAATTAGATTCATCATTAGTAATCATGTCTGTTATAGATGATATATAAACATGTATACTATATCTATGTATATATAATAGATATAAAATTAGGTAAGATGGCTATAAATACACAAACTAGCCTCTGAATTGTAGGCAGATTATAGTCTGAAAGTTAATGAGGCAATTGCTTATTAACAACTTGGGTATATTTTCTCATACAAACAACATTAACATGATGTTATGGGCCCAGGCTACCTCAGAAAAAATCCATTTGACCCATAATTTACCATAGGGATTAATAACCATACATGGACAAGAATTGCCTGTAGAAAATACACATTTGCCCTTGTTGGTGCCCCCATGCTCTTTCACTGATTATTGGAGAGTTGGAAAGAGTGGTACACAGGGCTGAGCTCTGACAGTCCAGAGAGCAGATGACAATTTGCTTACTTTTAGAGGAAAAACTACTCAAAAGATCAGGAACAGGTATAAAGAATGATGGCAGAGATGATATATGCTATTTTCTGGTACATAGCAAAATAATTATTAGCCAAAATAACATTAAATAAAAGAACTAAGCAAGCTGCGATTTGTGGGAAATGAGAGGAGGTTGAAGAATTAGGGCAGGACCAGGAATGTTGGCACTATGGCTGCTGGGTAGGTGGAAAAAGAGGAGAGGCTTAACAGGGGTGCTTTCTCCCTAATACTACCCCTTCTTATCCCTACAAAGATTGTCCTGGGTTAGTCGTAAATCGATCCAAGAGCAAGGTGAGAAGCACTAAGAGAAACTGGGGGTAAGGAGGGCACATTTCTGTAGATGGTAGTACCAGAGTTGGTATTGAGGGAGAAAAAGGAAAGGCAACAAGTCCAAGTGCGTTCACTGAAAAGGAGAGGGGTACCCAAAGCCATGGCTGTCTGTGAACATTTGTGAGAAGAACTCAAGAGAGACGGAGAGCAGCACTTGATCACTCCCTCTCTCCCCGTGAGCCTCACTGGCCTCTCAGGACACCACATTCTCCTAGTTTTCCTCCTGCTCTACTGACCATTCTTTCTCGGTGACCTAACAGGATCTTGCTCCTCCCAACTTCTCGTTGTTAGCGCTAGGTCCCAGATCTCAATCAAGCTCCAAATCAGTCCTGTCCTGGCACACACTGCTGTCTGAACTATGATCACTGCCATAATAACTCCAACTCCAATCCCTCCTTTGAGTTTCACATTCTTATGCCCATCTTTTACTCCTCCTGGATGATGCCTTAAAGGCATCTCATATGTAATATGTACAAAATAGAACTCCGGATTGCCCCCCACCCCCGCCAAATTCCATCCTCGCCCAGGTTTCTTTATCTCCACAAATCACACCCTTATTCACACATTGGTTCAGGTCCATGGCCTGGGAGATATGCTTGATTTGTTTCTCTCACATCTCGCACTCAATCCATCAGCAATCCTTCAAGTTCTATTTTTCATATGGTTCAACTCTGTATCTTCAAAATAGATGCCAAGTCCAATTAGGTGAACCTAATTCCACCTGGGACTATTGTTGCAGCATTCTAATTTTTCTCTTCCACTCTTTTCACCCTTACAGTCTATTCTTGGCATAGCAATCAAAACAGTGCTGTAAATGTGTAAGTCAGATTACATCCCTTCAAGCTCAATACCCTCCAAAGACTTGTTATCTCACAACATCAAAGCCTTTCTGTGTGATCTGGCCTCTGGTCACCTTTGCCTTCCTCTCCTTCCTCTTGCATTTAGCTGCAGACATAATGGGCTTCTTGCTCTTCCTGGATCATGCAAAACTTGTTTCTGTCTCTGAACAGAACGGCTGTTCCCCCTGCCTGATGTGAAACTTCCTTAGAAGTTTTCATAGCTTGCTCCCTCGGGTCACATAAATATCATATATTCCTTCCCCGGTTACCTTATCTAAAAAGTCATCTATCCTCCATACCCCTATGTGCTTTACTTTATGTCATAGCCTTTATTACCACCTGATGTTATGTTACATATTAATTCATCAGTTTATTGTCTATCATTAGAGTATAAACTTTAAGAAGGTAAGGATTTTGTCCAACTTGTTCTCTATAGCTCCCCCTGAGCCTAAAATAGTCCTGACCTAGTAGGTATGTCAGTGCTCATTTTGACATCCCAAATCTTTCATGTCTTACAAGGGAAAATACTAGTTACTCCTATTGATACATAAAAATCATGTCTTACAAAGGAAAAATGTTATGGTACTTGGCCTTTAATCCATCTTTCAGAATATATTTTGCATGATTATTTTTTTAATAATGATTTTCAAAACCAGTTGGATTTTTCAAAAGCAGTTAAGACCTTTAAAAGTGTACTTTCTAGAAGTACATACTAGGAGAGGAAAAAAACGAAAAGGCTGACATTCCTTACTCTTATATTTTTAAAACGTGTTCTGAGATTTAAGAAGTAATTATGTAACTCTTCCTACTGAGATTTTGTTAAATAATTTACTATGTGACAGTTTGTGTCACAGTTTTTCACACTATATCTGGAGTTATGAATGAAACTATAAATGGCCTACTACTATGATCTAAAATAGAAATCCCAAGGGTAAAGGGTTTATTTATATTAATGGGTTAAATACCATAAAGTTATCGGCTATCTAGGAGAAATATTATGAATAAATGCTAAAACTTTACAAGAGTTATGAAAGTGAGCATTGTATGCTATTTATTTACACTATGTATTCAAAGTTAACGGCATAAATATTACTAATAAAAAAGCTGGTACTTATAAAGTGCTTACTTTGTGCCAGGTACAATTTGAAGTCTTTTATTTGATAATTCATCTAATCCTTGCAACAACTTTAAAAAGCAGCTCCATTTTACAGATGAAAACGCTGAGGCCTTGAAAATTTGGCTGTCCAAGATCACACAGCTAGAAGGTGGTAGAGCTAAGATTTGAAACTAAGCAATCTAGCTCCAGAGCATAAAAAATTAACCGCCTTGGATTTACACCACATGCTCTTTGCTCTGTGATTCTGCCAGCAAAGTGTATTCCAGTTAGCAAAAGAGGTTTTTATACGTAAGGGATTATTAATAATGGGAAATTCTTTCCTAACACTGTACTTTGAAGGTAGCTAATCACCCTTTGCTTTGAAAATGTTGGTCACAGAAAACAATTTATTTAACACATTGCTCATCTTCTAGTGGTCTTCAATTCTTTAAAGGTACACTCATTAAAATCATGTTTAACAGAAAATAAATTTTCTTTAGTAAAGTTGAATGTGTATAATTCCTAGAAAAGAAAGATTTTTTTCACAAAAAAATAAGTTACAAATGATTATAACATAAAAGTTTATTATTAATTTCTTACTCTAAATTCCAAACAAACTACAGACATCTTACCAACACACAGATATTGTTTTAAATTAGTTTTTACATAATTTGCACAGGTCAAAAGCCAAACAAAAATTTCAAGAGGTATGCCAAGAATGAAACCTGATTTTAGGGCCTTAGAGACTAAAATTTTGTTGACTTTTCCTCTGATTTCTAACAACTCTAAAATCATTCTCAATGGAAAGTAGGAACTACAGAGATAAAAAAATATTTCAAGCTTTAAAACTCTTTTCAGAACAGAATAATGTGTATGTACTAAGCCACAAGAGGCACTGATTTCTTGGCCATCTATCTTTTAATATCTTAAATTTCTCTGTCATTGATATGTTGTCTTTTTAAAGGCACATAACCTAAAAAAACAAAAAAATAAGTTTGCAATAACTTAAAGGTTGCCCAAACTACCAGAAACTAATCAAAGTTACCCATATATAAACAAACTGCCAAATAAGGCTATCATCTACTAAATATATAGGCTAATAAATTAAAAAATCACTATAAACTTCCTATATGTTAAGAGTGTCCAACACTCTGCATTCTACAGGGATGCTTTGCACTCCAGCTGTAGCAGTAAAATTACTGAAACTGTAATTCTCTTAATATTTAAATAATATATTAAAATTTAATTTTCAGCACCTGGAAGAATCTGTTTATGTGCCAGCAAATGAGGTAGCTGGGCCTGGAGCTCCTTATACATATGGGACTCAAAAACAACCTATCACAAATAATTACTAAGCTAGAGCAGCTGTAGTCACCACAGTAGTCATTTAAAAATCAGGTCAAAGTTGCTTGAATTCTTTTCCATTTCCAAGACACTGTGTGCATAAATTCTATGGTGTTTATCTTTTTCTATTTGCTGCATTTCGTAAATTATTTATTTTTACTGATAATTGTAGATTGGGGTGGAAAGGGTAGCAAGGGTATCTTGTGAATTTTTTTTTTTTTTTAAGTTGGGCATGTTAAAATAAATTAAGCTCCTGATTTCTCAGGTTCTTTAAATGGCTTACATGAATGCGCCGATCTGAAAGCATATGTATTTGTTCAATCTGTTTACAGGAAGGATTATATAGTCTGTGAATAAACAAACAAACAAAAAACTAAAGTATATTTACTGCTGTATGTATCTAGCTGTCCACACACATTGTGTGGTATGAAATGAGTCTAAATATAGATACACACATAACTCTTTAATAAGATATTCTTCAATGTATTCTCTATATTTTTTCAAAATCATGATGCCATCTGGTCAATGTATAAAAGAAAATCATTTAAATTTTATAATTTATTAAATTGGAACAAATTACTGGGGGGAGGGGACTACTGAATTGAAGATTCAAAAACATTTTATATTTTATACACTTTCATTCACACCTAAGAAAGTAAAACCGTTTTAAAGAAGGTGTTATATAGACACAATTCCTAAATTCACAACCCTATCTGAAATTGGATAGGTATACATCTCTCCTCTTCCATCTCTCAGCATTCCTAATGTACTTACTGAGAAATAAAAACTCAAGAGAGCATTGAACATCTTAGGATTTTTTCCATCACTTTAGTGAGACTCACATTGCTTTACCCAAAAGCTCTAGATAAAATGAAAATTAATTTGAAAAGTATATTTAGTAAAAGGATGACAATGGCAATAAACTCTATTCAAATAGAAATTTTAATTGCTTTGAGTTATTTTTAGATCTCCAATCAGATTCCTGGACATGGGAAAAAGTCTAAATGTCTGTTTTTGGAAAGCATCAAATGACATCCTACACCTGATATTTAGAAAGAAAATAAAATAAGATTTTTTTTTGTTGGAGGGAAAGATGGGGATTAGGGGATAGGAAAAAAATGTACCAAGAATTTATACACTATTACCTTCAATCATTTTGATGCGAGTCATTCATACCACCACCATGCTAACAAGACATCCAATTTACTAAACAATGAATCCTGAAAATACATTTAAAAGGTACAAATGACTGTCCAAAGAATGACACTGAAAAATATTAAGTAACAGCTCTACCTCAAGATAAGCCTCACCATTAAAGAGTTTTAATGAAGAGAGCCTTCAAAGGCTAAATCAGGAGGCATTGATTAGATTGCCTCTAACTTTGTGTTTTGACACCTTCGTCTTTCGTGGCATTATATTGTCTCTGTGCATCTTACAAAGGAAGCATTTTACTAGGCCCACACAAGAACAGGAGACAGCAATGCTTATAAAAGAGACTGTCAAGGGTGTGAGCCAAAATGGGTCTCATTTGGATTTCAAGTGAAGAAAACTCCTAATGCATTTCATTACAATGTATGCGAACCTTTGAAAAGAAGGATGGATTGGGATTCTCATCCCTATTAATTTATTGAAATGGATTCAGTTTTTTTCTTGTATATCAAGAGAGACCATGTGTTTCAAGCAAGGTAACAATATTATAGTCCCAATAACCAAATATGCTATGATTCAGTATGCCCTTCTGTGAGATAAAGAGGATGCAATTTTCCTGATAATTGGGATTTGAGTTTAAAAATAAATCCTACAATAGCATGGCAACAAATAAATATTCTTTGTTACTATCAGTTTTAAAGATATGATCAAGCTGCTATACAACACAGGGATTGATTCAGTCTTTGTTACCAGGGCAGGCTTTTTACCATTTGAAATCCTATTTTTCCCTTACTACTGTCATTCACATACTGACTTTTTATTTCATTGAGGAATTGTGTGCATGATGTAATTAGGATAACACCAATGAAAGTCATATTTTATTAAAAGATAGTGAAAAGAGAACGAGACAAAGTCACAGCATTTTAAGCACTGTATTGTGGTCTATATATACCTTCCTTCATAAGAATGTTCTAGTCATCAAGGCACCTATTAGGTAATTCATGATTTTTAAAAAAGGTGCTTATATTTGGCTGATTCTCCAACTTCATTAAAATGATAGCCACCATTCAAAAAATTTCAATCCTTAACCACGGAGAAATGCCATGAGCTAATGCTCTTAGACATCCTAAATAATTTCATAAATCTACAGGATTACAAATATAAGACATATGCTCTCATTGCTCTTTAACACCATTAACATTTAGAGATGATTGATTATGTTATACCAATAACATTCAGTGAATTCAAAGCTGATCTATTTTTTATGTAAATCACACAACCTGCTAGTCAAATTAAAGGTTAAATATACATAAAGTCTTAGAATAAAATACAGATAATCTTTCACATATAACATGGACCCACGATGCACACACTCAAATGTAATAGGAACCACAAATTCACAGGTTGCTTACTAACCACATCCAGAAAAACTGTATGAGCATGTCCTCCTTATGTTGCTATACATTTTATTCCAAATGGGAATAATATATCCACAGCTAAGTAGAAATGCAAAATATAGCTAGAAAACACAATTGGGAATAAATGTACATTTACAAACTTGGAAAGAACCCTCTATAAACAAATTCATATTCCTCATTTAAATTTTCCCAAGGATCTAACTATAAAATAGGTGCACTAAGAAAACATATAAACCAAATATTCAGCATGTGTACATACATGTTGATGTATGTGTGTATACAGATATTCTTCAAGCAACAGAAAACTATATACAAAAATTCTAACAGCGAATCTCAGTTAAGCTTAGTATATGATTATTTTTTTAAGAAAGTTTATACATCTTCCTGTAATACAGACAATAGAGTAATTTTTTGATGAATTGTAATTAAATTAGAATGATGCATGTTTCTTATTTTTATATTGACAGTTCCTGTATTCTCAGGCAGAGCCTATTCCTCACAAATATACAGCAGGTTACTTGTTGAATAATGTATTTCAAGTACTTAAAATTACCAGGGAGTTGCCTAAGATCTATACATGAATACATATTTTGGCCTTACTTTTCATCATTGCATGTCTTCAATTGAGTATATTTTATAATCTCCTAGCAAAGCAGTTAATATCAGTTTTTTTTTCAGGACATAACAAAGATAATAATACCATCTTTATGATATAAACTTTATGACATTCTGAATAAAACTGACAAGTATAAAATTTGATCCATAAAATAACTGATACACTTATGTTAATTCACCTTTTAAAAGATATTATGTGTTGCTTCGTTTTTTTGACAAGGTTTCCATTCATACTAGAGACATGTTGAAAAACACTATATTTTCTTTCAATAAGGAAAGTCACTTTACCCACTATCATGCTTGTTCTGTCTCAATAAAAAATCAATCATCAAATGCTTGCTTCCAAGTTTTACTTGTTAAACTGCCAATTTATGCATACAGTTTGGCTCAGCAGAATTTCACTCAGTACCATTTCTTTCATTATTATAATTTTGTACATCTCATAAAATGTTTTAAACTCGGGGGTAGGGGAAGTAACGAACGTTTATATGTGTTTCTATGCAGCATTTAATGTTATGGTTAAAATACAGTGGTAGGATGTAGTTCCAAATCATCATTTTTAAAGAAAAAGAAAAACTATATCTTTCTGTAGTTTTTCAAAGTAATAAAGGCCTGATTGATCCCACTGACTAAGGCAATTGAATCGGTTGTCTAAATGGTAGCAACGTCAATGTCAGATATGTGGTTATCTTTTCATCTGGGCCCATTCTTGAATGTAAAAATCAGATGTTTGAAGGACGTCTCACTGACCTGTTATGGCCTCTACGACTCTCAAACACAATACTAGTATTCCTTATATAAGTGCCACATTTTGGATAAAAACCGTTTCATCAATGATGCCTTTGCGACATCTGGCGGTCCTTAGGATATATAAAAATTACTTTTTGTTTTTCCAAATCTATCGGTACTTGAAATTCCAGACCAAAAGCCTTTGATACCCCCTAGCGGGGGCACAAAAGCACTCTGGCCTGTAAGCTAGGACGTGGACTACCATGAATCCATATGGTGCAAAAGGTCACAAATCTTGAGATGTGGTGACATCATGACAATAAGACACTTTCTAGACAGAAGCTGACCCATTTTGAATATAAAAAGGACCCTGATCACTTGTTCCCACACATTTAAGACTATAGAGAAAAAAGAAATATGCTAAGTGCTCTACACAGACACTGAACACTGGTGTTTAAGGGTACCTATAGTTCTCAGACTTAAGGAATACTACCCAGAGATTCCCGGCAAGATTGCTTTAAATAATCTAAGCATACTGGTTTTTTATGTTATAAGTTGATGCTCAGCAAATGTTAATAAGCTGGGGAGAAGTGGCTGAATCACAGGGTGCATGTTTCTATGCAATCTTCCCTTCCTTTTTAAATTATTAATCCAGCCATACTGAAGCTTGTTCTACATGCTTCTGCCTTTATTTATATTTCCAACAAAGCACGGAACTTGAATATTACTTTATGCAGAAGAAAAAAACTGCCCTTTGGATTTTTATTCTTGTTCTATAGGCAATTCAGTATGAGGAAGGGGGAATAAAAACTCATTTCCATCTCTTCATTACACTCTCTACAGGTATATTTGTTGTCCACATTGAGAAATCATGACTTTGCTAATTTTCTGCTCAGCAGGAGAAAATTACATGTACTATACAGTTGATTTTTCATTTATTCTAAGTCTTGGTGAAGTAGCACACTTGACAGCAATAAGATCAAATTCAAGTGCACTGTGTTTATTCTCCATTTTCAACCTTCTTTTCAAATATTTGTCTGAAAATCTATACTATTTTGGCTATAAACTAATACTTTCAAGGGGTTTTCCAGAGAAAAGAACTCAGGTTTTCCAGATTTTGCTTTATAGCTAATATTTAATATGTATCTCATTTTTTATTTTTCCAAGTGATTAATAGTTTATAAGCAGTCAGTGTAATAGATAGGGGATTCACTTCTCCTGACACAATACTAAGATTTATTGTATTTATGCATACATTACTGAGTTGCATTCAAAGACGTTTTTATTTCATAACTGAATCAATTTATTTTCATTTATAAAGAACATACAAAAACTATCCTGGTAGAAATGGGTTTGAATTTACATTCAATTTTTTAAAATTTCATATATATTAAAAAATTAGCAGATGTCTTCCATTAGTTACATACTGCTCTTAGTGGGGCAATAAGTTCCCTTGACAGTACTTATAGATTGAAATTTGAAATGGATATAGATACTTATCTTTTAAAATTATTCCATGTTCTCTACTTTGACAATACAGGATCATATAGAACAATAAAGTAAATAGAGAGTTATATTGCATTCTCTTGTCATTGTTTAAAAGGATCTTATTTAATTGAGAAAGTAGTGCGATACAAAAACCACCAATGTGCATTATTTTTAAAAAGAAAGGATAAGAGGAGGAAAAGTAAAATGATCTATTATCACTATATTATCTACTAATATTTTAGACTACAAGAGATGGTTTGATAAATAATAAAGTAAAAACTATAATGAGATATATTGAGTAAATTAATGGCATTTAATCAAATACCACTCTTTGCCCCAAATGTGCTTTGTATAATGAACATTACAATGGAAGCTACAAAAACTGATAAAAGACATACCTTTACAATAATATGGCTTAAATCTTTTAAAATGCTAAAGCAATAATTTTGATGAAGAATAATACCAAATATATAACCCTCCCACCTATAATTACATACAAAACTAGCAAAATATGTTTCCAATAATACACATTTAGATATAAAGAGGTAAAGTCATAATTCTTAAGTAAATTTTATTGTTTTCTTGAGTCTGTCTTTTAGAAATAGATTTGTAGGATGTTATGGAGAAATTTTAGTATGCAACTTCCAAGGGCCACACCAAGAATTATCAAAATAAATCCTGCCCTCAACTCTCAATACAAAGAAACTGAAATTTTGCCACATTATCTAAGTATTTATTAAAGTTATTTTCTTTTGTGAAGGCCATGTTGGAAGCAGCTAAAAGGTGAAAAGCCATAGAAGGATTAAGAAAAGTGAGAAAATTAAACGGAAATAAGCAAACAACTAAAAGTAAAGGATGTTAAATATGGAAGCCATTGAAGGAGATCCAACACAAGCATAATTGGTATCTCTTAAAAAAAAAAAAGAATTAAATAAATGGAATGGGGAAAATATCCAAAGATATAATTTAAGAAAATGTACCAGAAATAAAGTAAGATTTGAATACATAGATTGAAAGAACACATTTCCTTGGGAAAACTGACACAGAATGATAAACACCAAGACATATACTGGTGAGAGAACTGACCTTCAAAGATGAAGAAACAATTATCTTTCAGGTAAAAATATCAAGTTACTAAAGGAGGAAAACATTGGCTGGCTCCAAAGCTATCTACAGAAACACTGGAGCTATGGCTACAAAGTCTTCTGAGAAACAAAGAATTATCCCATTAGTATATACCCAGTCAAGCTGTCATTCAAGAATAAAGGCAAAAGACAAAAAATATTTAAACATGCAATATTCAAGAAAGATAACTATTAAGATCCTATCTTTAATAAACTACTGAAGACTGAACTTCAGCTGAGAGATAAATGTAGAAAATATGGCAAAAGGATGACAAAGAGAATTGAGTCCATTTAAATATACAACTAATACTAAAATAACTATGAGAATTATAGTTAAGGAACAGAATGTAAATGTTAAAACCAATACAACTTATATATAGTATGAGTAAAACTTTCTCAACAAGAACTGAGGAAAAACGATGAACTTATGGTGAGCACGTTAATTTCCTTATCTTCCAAATGAGAGGTCAAAAAATACCTTTAATGAGGTATAGGCATATAAAAAGTTATAACTGTAAATAATAAAAGAACCAAGACAAATAACATATTCAATTACAATTAGGTGGTGAAGCATAGGGATGTTAGAGAGGAAAGGTGGCAAGATGTTGAAGATACTAATTTTATCATTGTTTATTGTGGGGAGTTAATAGATAAGATGTGCTTAAGTATGTTATATGAAGTTACGGGTAGTCATTAGAAGAACTAACAGCAGAAAACAACTACTTGTTGGGGTAAGCTGAGTGGCTGGAGGGCATGGGAGGGGGCCTTACATTTCACTATTCATCTATTTGTGGCTTTGGATTTTTGCACTACACCGATGGCTTTACTTATGCGAGACAAACACTTTCTAAAAGTTGAAAGTATCCAACATATCTTCAATATGACTCTTAATAACAAAATACAAATCTGATCATGTTGGTCCCCCCACCCATTGCTCCCCCACTGAAACATTCTTCATTTAAGGTGCCAAAACCTTAAAAACACTTCACAACCTGGGGTGGTTCCTCTCTACGACCTCAAAGAGAACTGATTCCCACCATGTATGCTTTATTCCTTCCACTCTGGGCTATTTTCAGTTCCTTAAAAGTTCTGTGTTTCCTCTTGCCACCAGGCCTTACCTCTCCTATGCAGACAGTCCAATAAGCCCCAATTGTACTTCAGTGTGGATAAGTGGGGTGCATTGCAGAGTTAAATAACTTAGAGTAAATTAATGTTTCCCATAGGAAGTGATACTAAAACTGAGACCAGGAGAATGAATGAAATTAGCTAATTGAAGCAGCCAGTAAACATTTGTGTAGAATAAGAGGGCACCACGCAAAATGGGGAAAAGCCTAGCAGTAAGAGAAAGCAATGACTTTTGAGGAACTGAATGAAATGTGACTGAATCAAATTCAGTAAATACTAAGGGAATAATGCATTAAAACTATGTTGAGTTTCATCCTGGTAGTACAAATAATGATTTTGAATATGATTTTAAATAATGATTTTCTGTGCTATGAATCACACAGCATAAAATATAGTAAGTTCTACTATTATATATCTAAGGTCTTGGACAGTTTCTGATATATAATAGGCACAGAATATTCATTGAATTAATGAAATTTGAATTTCATTAATTTGAATAGCACTGAAGAAATGGTCACACTGTGATCAGATTATTTCAAAAGTGGAGTTAACCAAGTGAAGCCCAATAAATTCCACCTTTATATTAGAAACTGATGAAGTGTTTTGTTGACAGGGCCAACATTACTTTAAACTGTAGTATATTTTAAAACGTAGAGTTCTGGGTCTGGAGAAAATGGAGTAAATCCACTAGAGCTGACCTCTCACACTGATACAACTAAGGATACTAAGCAAAATAAAAAACAAACAAAACAAAACAAAACACTACTCAAGGACTATGAAAAGTAAATAATAGCAGGCATATTAGGGAGGGAAGTTTAAACTTGAATAAAGACCAACAACAAAATTTGTGGGACACAGCTAAAGCAGTGCTTAGAGGGAAATTTATAGCATTAAAGTGCTTGTAGTTGAAAAGAAAATAAAAACGATCTCTAACCAATAATCTATCACCATGGAAATTAGAATAAAAAAGCACAATAAAAGGAAAGAAATAATAAAACTAAGAGGAGAAATCATTAAAACCGATCACAGAAAAAATAAAGTAGGTAAAATCAAAAGTTGTTCTTTAAAAAGATCAATAAAATTAATAAACTTCTACTGACTCCCCCTGTCCGAGAGAGAGAGAGAGAGAGAGAGAGGACATAATTTACTACTATCTGAAATGATAAGGAAAATATCACTACAGACCCTATAAGCATTAAAGGGATAATAAAGGAATACTACAAACAACTGTAGGTACATCAGTTTGACCATTTAGATGAAATGGACCAAGTCCTTAAAACACAACCACAACAACTCATTCATGAAGAAACAGGTAACAGATGATTTCTTCCAGAAATCTGAAGAAAAGGAAGTACTTCTCAACTCAGTCTATGAGGCCTGCTTTAACTGAGTACTAAAACTAACACATTAGACACCATAACAAAACATCAGACCAGTATCTCTCATGAACATAGACAAAAAATCCTCAACAAAATATTAACAAATCAAATGAAGTGATATGTAAATAGGATAATACATTACTAACAAGTGGAGATTGTCCCCAGAATACAAATGTGGTTTCATATTTTAAAATCAATTAATATAACTCACTATTTTAACAAGCTAAAAAAGAAAAAAAAAACCCCACATGATCATATCAACAGATTCTGTGAAAGAATTTCACAAAACTCAACAACCCTTTATTAAAAAAAAAAAATCACAACAAAGCAGAAATAAAGGGAACTTTTTAAAACTGATAAAAGCCATCTACAAAAATACTACAGTTAACAACATACTTAATGATGAGAGACTCAATGCTTCCTCTCTAATAAAGTTATAATAAGATGTCTACTCTCACTACTCCTATTTAATGTATTACTGGAAGTCCTAGCCAATGCAAGAAGGCAAGTAAAGGAAATAAAAGGCATAAATATTGTAAAGGAAGAATTGAAATGGTCTCTATTTGTAGATGACATGATTGTCTACATAAAATATGGCACGCAGTTTACCAAGAGAAGTCCAAATGGTTATGCTAAACACTGCTACCCTCCAGCAAACAAATTTCCTATTGCTGTTTCTCAGAATAAAAAAAATAAAAAGCAAAATAAAGACTTCACAATCTACTTTTTTCAAGTCCAGCTTTCCTAATCATGATATTAGAAACTCACTTTGCATTTGGTGAGATCATCAAGCTCAGAGGAGCAATCTGTTTAAATATACTTCTGTTTAAAATTATAGAATTGTAACATAAGGAAAACATGTTATGATGTTGTAACAAACAACTTCAAAATTTGGGGGATTTATAGTTATTAAGCTGAATAAAACCAGGACTTCTTCTGTTCCATTTATTCATCAATTCTTACATCAGTTCTATGTGCATAACTACTGTAGATGTTTGATGTGTGTTAATATCTGGTTGTTCAATCTCCCCCCCATTATTCCTCTGTATGAATTTAGAATCAATTGCCAAGCTCCTCACTTCACCATATCTGAAAATTCTGTAGGGGTTGGGGTAGAAATTACATTAAAAGTATAAATTAAGTTTGGGAAAATAACATCTTTATGAAACTATATTTTCCTATTTAGAAGCATGTTACATTTCTCCATGTATTCATCCTCTTTTAAATATTTCAGTACAATTTTACATTTTTCTTAATATAGACACTACATTTTCTCAGCGCTTATTCCAAGGTAGAATATTTTATGGCTTTTATTGCTATTTTTCATATTTTAAGTTTATTTGCACTATACAGGAAGACTATTGATTTTGTACAGTTATTTAAAAACTGGCTTTATAATTGATCTCTCATTAACTCTACAATTTCTCAGATTAATTTCACATTAAAAAATCATAAAAATTATCATTATATTTCTTCTCTCCAGATTATACTTCTTATATGTGTTTCCTTCCTACCACAACAGTTAGAATCTAAAGAATAATGTTAAATAATAGTCGATGATATCAAGCATCCGTCCTATTCCCATTTTAATAAGATTGTCTCTCATACTACTGATAACAATGACTGGGTTGAGATTATGTTAAAGGAATATTCCCCTCAGTTTTAGTTAACCAAGAATTTTTATCAGGAATTTTGTTGGATATTGAATGCCTATTATCACTTACTAAAATTATCATATGGTTTTTTAAATTTAACCTTGTTATGTTGCCATACTATTTTAAATAATTATTATTTTCCTGGAAAAAATCCAACTTAGTTGTACTGCATTATACCCTTGTGTCCCAATGAATTTGATTTGCTCATATTTTACTTATCAATTGTATATTCTCATGTATAGTTATCATTGATAGTTGCCCATGGTTTTCCATAGGGCTATTTTCATTAGGGCTTAGTTTCAAAGTTACAAAGGTTTAATAAAATAACTGGATAGGTTTCTTTATTAGTTCTTGGAGGTTTTAGTCTAATTATATGATGAAAGGTAACAGATAATATTTTCAGTCGCTTAGATAATGTTCTTTTCAGGTTCATACATATTTTTGGTAAATTTTGGTGATTTGATTTTTTTTTTTTAAAGAAAAGTTTCAAAATATCAAAATATTAACATTTATTAGAAAATAAATGTAATATCCAAATTTTAAATCTCTACATCTGCTGTCATCCTATTTCTAGTAATTCTCTTTGCTTCTCAATTAGATTTAATACTCATGCTTACTTTTTATTAGTTTGTTGACATATTCATCAAATTTTTTCCAAAAACTTCTCATCAAATAGAGACCAGAAAGAAGTGGAATGACATATTCAAAGTGTTGAGAGAAGGAAACTATCAACCAAGAAACCCACATACAGCAAAACTATCCTTCAAAAATAAATGCAAAATAAAGCCATTTCCAGATAAACAAAGATATATAAGTTGTTGGTAGCATACCTGCCTTACATGAAATCCTGAAGGAAGTCCTTCAGGTTGAAAGAAAATGATATTAACTAGAGTCCACAGGAGAAATGAAGAACACCAGAAAAGGTAAATATGTGAGATGATAAATTTTAAAAGACTGAATAAATATTATCACTTTTTTCTTTACTCTTTACTGTTTTCTCAACTTCTTTAAAGGACACAGGTTGCACAAAGCAGTACTCAAAACTGTACTGTTGGGGTTTAAGCATATATAGATTTAATATGTATGGCAATAATAGCACAAAAGAGGAGGGAAGAAATGGAGTAATACAGGAGCAAAGTTCCTGTGAAGTAAATTGTGAAAAGATTCATATTTTAATACCAAGAGCAACTACTAAGAAAATAAGTCAAAAAATAGTAAAAATTCAGTTGAGGGATAAAATGTTCCAGAACAGGGCAAGCAAGTCTTGTTCTGCTACCAAACTGGACTACCATGCTAAATGAGATTCAATACATGCTTTCATAAGGTTTATGTTTGGACATAAAAAAATCTTTCAGTTCTGAAAATTCTCTATTCTTTTCCCACTTTGGAGTCTCTGTATGTGTCTAATCTCTGGCACTGAAAAAAAAAATCCAGGTTTTCCCTGATATTTAAATAAAATGTTTAGTTGAATTAATATATGATATATTCTCAGCCTACATGTCAATATATATTGAGTTATTTATACAAAATCATTTATACAAAATGATTAAAGACAAATTTTGGTCCACATATGAATATTAATATAAACATTAATTATTAGTTAATATGAACATTCATATGTACTTCATGTTTTCACAGTTCAGGGTACCTGAGTATACTTTTCTTGTGTCATTTTAAGTTCATGGCAATGGAAGACAATAAAATAGTCTGAATGATTAAGTTACTAAAACTAATATGGTACTGTTGCAATAAACTATATTAATTACTCTGACATTATGTGAAAAAGTTCACGATAGATAGGGGTCAGTGACCTGTAGCTACTCTAGAAGGCACATGGAGCTATACAGGCCTAACTTGGAGTATCACATACAAATATCAGTTAAGCTCCTTAATGGAGTCAAGCTCTAGTGGGAAAAAGTAAAATGTAGCAAAATTTTATAGTTTGCAAAATTCAAATTCTACAATTATTCACCAGTGTACTGTATAGCCTAAGACTGGAAGAGGCTTGAGATGTACTAATTAAGTACAGAAGAACACAGTCTGCAAAGATGTCCATATTTACTTTCTATTCTTTTCAAGCATAAACCCACTGTTGGACTCCATAATTTTAGTCTGATGTTCCTTCTTTCAAAGATGTTTCCTTGTTTTAGTGAAAGGAAGCCTGTTTATGACAGCCTGGAAAAGTAAAAGTTTCAAATAGAAACTGATAATATTTGCTTATAATAAAATAGAAAATACTACTTTATCATTAAAGACAAATAGTAAGTTCACGGAAAAGATCTGTCCTTTAAAAGGGCAAAAGAACTAATATTTAGAAAGGGAAATTGTTTTACAAATCTTACTACATAAAAAATTTAAAACTTCTATTTACTAAAAAACACCATTAAGAAAGTGAAAAGGGGGCTTCCCTGGTGGTGCAGTGGTTAAGAATCTGCCTGCCAGTGCAGGGGACACGGGTTCAGGCCCTGGTCCGGGAAGATCCCACATGCCGCGGAGCAACTAAGACTGTGCGCCACAACTACTGAGCCTGTGCTCCGGAGCCCGCGAGCCACAACTACTGAAGCCCGCGCGACTAGAGCCCGTGCTCCACAACAAGAGAAGCCACCACAATGAGAAGCCCGCGCACCGCAACGAAGAGTAGCCCCCGCTCACCGCAACTAGAGAAAGCCGTGCGCAGCAACGAAGACCCAAAGCAGCCAAAAATAAATAAATTTTTTAAAAAACTTAAAAAAAAAAAAAAGTGAAAAGGCAAACCAAGGAGTAGAGGAAGATATTTGCAGCAAAGGATTTGTATCTCCCCATCCATACGTCTATCAATATTTATCTATATTTTTTTCATACAAATCAATAAAGAAAAAAGATCAAGAGGAAAATAGACAGGAGGCTTAATTAAAGACATTTCACCAAAGAAGCTATCCAAATGCTTAATAAATACATGAACAAAATGTTCACCATCATCAGTAATCACACCTGTCAGAATTGCTAAAAGCATGTTTGTACTGGTGAGGATATGATGCAATAAGAACTCATATACTCCTGATCAGCAATATATTCTATGATCCAGCAATTCTACTTCTAGGTATAAACACAACAAACTGCCCACATATACACCAAGATTCAGGTACGTAAATGTTCCCAGCCACATTACTTGTAATAGCTAAGAACTGGAAACCACCTAAATGCTCATCAACAGTGGAATAGTTAAGAAACTGGATGTAGTCATACAATAGGACACTCTACAACAATGAAAATGTACAACTTTGGTTACATTCAACTACATGGGTGAATCTCACAAACATAATGTTGAGCAAAAGAAGCCAAAATGAATAAAAAATATGTATGATTTTACTTAAGTAAAATTTTTAAAAAGAGCAAATTTACCCCCCCAAAAAAACCCAAAAAAACCCAAAACCAAAAAATGGAAAATAACTGTTGTCAAGGGTATGGAAAAATTAGAACCTCTATGTTTTGCTGGTAGAAATGTAAAAATGCTGCAATCGCTGTGGAAAACAATATGGTGGTTCCTCAAAATATTAAACATAGAATTACCATACGATAAAGCAATTCCACTTCTGGGTATATACTCAACAAGATCAAAAGCATGAATTTCAACAGATATTCACAATAGCCAAAAGGCAGAAGAAACCCAAGTGCCCATCAACCAAAAAATGAATAAACAAAATGTGGTATATATACACAATGGAATCTTACGTGGCCTTAAAAAGGAAAGAAATTCTGTCAGATACTACAACATGGATGAGCCTAAAGAAATTATGCTAAGTGAAATAAGCCAGTCACAGAAAGACAAAAATAATATAATTCCACTTATTTGAGGTACCTAGAATAGTGAAATTTATAGAGACAGAAAGTAGGATAGTAATTGCCAGGGCTGGGAGAAGAGAGGAATGGGGACTTATTGTTTAATTGGTATAGAGTCTCAGTTTGGGAAAGTGAAAATGTACTGGAAATGGATAGTGGTGGTGATTGTACAATAATGTGAATTACTAATGCAACTGAACTGTACATTTTAAAATGATTAAAATGGCAAGTTTTATGTTATGTATATTTTACCACAATTAAATAAAACACAAACCTGAACTATGGTGTTAGAAGTAAAGATAGTGCTTAGTCTTCACGGAAAAAGGGAGAGGATGGTATTTAGAATGGAGCGTGGGGGTGGGGTGCTTCAAGGGTGCTGGCAAAGTTCTATTCCTGGATACGGTTATCAGTGGTGGTAAATGAATGCTTGCTTTATGATAACTCATAAAGCGTCACACTTAAGTTTTATGTCCTTTTCTGTTTGTTATATTTTACAATACAATCTTTAAAAATACCATATGTATATTACATGCATGTTCACAGAAAACAAAATATTTCAGTCATATATCATTACAACTTGTATTTTGCTAGCAGTCTGTAGTAGAAAGGACTTGGGCTTTGGAGTCAGCCATCAGCCTTGGACTTGAATCCCAGCTTGGTCATGTAAAAACTGTGTGACATTCAGCAAATCCTTATCTTCTTTCACTCTATTTTCTTAACTTTATAATTAAGAATATGACAAGTGTTTTACACAATGTTTTGAGAATTAAAATTTTATGTAAAAATGTACAGCACGTTGCCAATCAAGTAACAAGTGGTCTAAACATATGAGGCTCCATAGGCTTTCCTTTAGAAGACAAATTCCTTCACATTATAAAATATGTTTTCATTGGATAGTCAAGAATATTCTTGTGTGGAAACAAGCTAAAAAGAGTACAGATCAAGTTGAAAACTGCCCCAAACTATGTTATTTGAGAGGCTGTAGTTCATTCTTTCATTTTAATTGATAAAATTAAAAAACAAGCAGACTGGATTTATAACTTTGTTGTGAGGGTATAAAGTTATACTTCAAAAAATGTGAACAGACAATAAAGCCATGAAACAACAATTAGTCAAATATTTTTAAAGAGCTATTTATTAGAATAATAAAAGAGAAAACTTATCTTTCAAGCACTGCTACTACTTAACATTTTAAAAGATTCCTTTTGTATCCAAAAGACAATGGGACAGTCTTTGACTTTCTATATACCATTTACAGAGGTTTAACTGTATATCATACAAATGCTTCCAGTTTCATCCAAATCTACTGTTAAATTACCCATGTAATTATCCCAGTAGAAATCATTACACCTTTTTATTATTAATTTTATTAACACTTTACTGCTAGGAGTCTGGGTATGTGTATTTAAATGTAGTTCTCAGAGTTTTTATTATGACAAGTATAGGGAACACTTCTATATTATTTTATGGGGGAGGAGTGTGTAATTACTGAGCAATTACTAAGCCACTAACAATATGGGTAAAAAATAAGTGGCCATTAAGCTTACTTCAAGGCATACTTTTCAAAGATCCCAATGGCAGCATCTTTTTATCCATATTTCCATTAAAATGAAGCTAATTCAGTTATATATTCCACCTATGATGGGACTATGATGTGACAGCTCTTTCTTCTGAGCTTTGCCAACAAGAGAGTAGTTACCAAAAGTTATGCATCAATGTACACAGACAGCAAAAGGGGTAAGAGAAGGGGAAAGTTTATGTTTTCAGACTAACATGAGCATAGAAGACTGTATGTAAATGGAAATTTCAAAATGCTTATATATCTTTTCACTGGAAATTTAACCTTTATCATCATATTTATTATACACTTTATTTTCTAACTTATCACATAGTAGTGTTTACTGTTCTCAATCAAACTTAATTCAGTTAAATAAAGATCACAGATAAGATAGAAATATTAGTACTTCAGTAAATTCTCAGGATACAATTCTCATTCCCCTATTCCCTTTCTGTTACAATCCTGTATTGCTAGTGATCCTCCAACTATTTTCAAATCAAAATAACTACTGAGTGAGGGCTTCCTCTGTGCAAGTACCTATACCCAGAGTAAATCAGCTTGATTTCTCCCTAACCAAGAATTCCCCGTAGAATCTTGGGTATACAGAAATTGTAAAAATATCAGTTTGTTTCATTTTATTTAGACAACCTGAATTGGGCCACAAATTAACTTTTTATTAATTTCTAGTTGTAAAAATCCACCCCTACCCCCCTATCCCTACTCAGTTCCTTCAAAGTAACTCTTCAATATCAAGTTAAGGTCAACATAGAGTAGTAATCATAGTATTTTATGGGAATTTATATATAATCTACTAGTATTTTGGCAGAACAGAAATTACCAAGGAATGTGAATTAGAGTATGACTCTCTGAAGGATATAAATTGTAATTTCTATCTCCTTTTTTACATCACAGTCTATTTAGTAAATATTTATTCTTATTTTTCCAAGGGACACAGAAAACAGCTCAGAAAAGTGAGAAAAAAAAAAAAAAGACATACTTCACTCAGCTTATTTCTAATCAGGATTAGCTATGAAGGAAAACATTTAATTCAGGTAATGAACTTCATAAGGGACATTGTAAAATCCTACTGTTTTGAAAAATGTTTCTGCCTTTTTCAATATTAAAACATTAAAAAGATAGAATGAGGTCACGGAAGAACTTTGGAACTTCATAATCAAACTGCCTTATAGTATATGAAAATATGGTTTGTAAGTTTTTTATGAACAAGGATGTGCCTTACACTTTTTTGGGTACACTCTGCCTTTTCCTACACTAGTGTAATATATCCAGACTTAATAAACAAATACTTTGCTATAATATCATTGGACTTTGTATATTTAATGTGAACTTGGCTATGTTTAGGAGATCAAATCCCACCTCAACCAATGTTACTGGAGTGTTTTAATTCTATTTTCAACTCAGTGTTCACTGTATTTGATATTGTTTGAGACATTTAGATAATTAAATAGAGAGGTTGGATATGATTTTTAGTATGAGAACTCTCTTTATAATGGTATTTGCTGGGATGATAGTTGGATGGCGGGTAGAAACCAGTAAGAGAAAAGAACTATCCAGCTCACCTTAGCCTCATGCTGTAAGCTGCTGTTCGTGGGACAAGCTCTAAGGGGCAAGGGCCTAGAGAGCGCAAACAACTTACATTTGCACCATGCTTAATTCTATTTCCTCTACTCAATGAGCACCAATGTACTATTCAATGTTTTAAAGTCAATAAAATGAAACTGCAGTGAGGCAAAAAAAAGAAAAAAATCATTTGGTTTTATATATCAACTTCCACTTGTATCAAAAGCAAAAATACAAGTTACTGCAGAAGTTACAGATCTGGGAATGTCAGACTTACTCAAGGCCATGACATATTATTTTACTGGATTTCATTAAATTTCCCCCAAAATGTAAAGCATATATTCATTTAAAAACTTACTATCATTTTGTTGCAAGGCTCCTGGCAAACCACACATCAAGCTTAAGATTTAACTTGACTTCTTTGGTGATGCACCATAAAAAAAAAAAAAAAAAAAAATTCAAATCATGATTTCGTAGACATCAAAAGAAAAACCCCCAAATCAAGCAGTTAACCTGAAGTAAAAATTTCTTTTAGTTAAAAATAAAAGTAGTTTACATAGTCCTCCCATTAAAACATATCTACAGACATTTTCTTCTGAGTGGCACAACTCAAGCTAACGCACATGCTAAACAATGGATTTTTACTACTGATAAAGCTTTGGCACAGGCCAATTCAATCCTCCACCCTTTCATGTAATACAAAAGAATAGATTCTTAAAATAAAGGAGAGTAAATAATCAATAGAAAACAAAATGAGAAATAAAAACACTAATATAAAATTTGATGACAGAAAAGAATGCCAAATCTGAGTCTTTTTCAAGAAATTTGAATTTTATGAAATAAAATAAACATTTCATAGCAGGTTTGGAGGAAATTCAACATTTCAAAATCACATCTTAAAGACAAAAGAGTTGGAATTTTGCTGTGTTAAAATGTTTATGGATGGGTCTAGTTTGACAATTTAGCCTGTGGGATGTGACTTTCACAGTCTGTTGGCAGTTTGTAGGCAAGCCATCACACCTGTGACTCTGTGGTTGATTAATGAGTCTTTCAGCTCATTGCTACCATCTGAAGGAGGGCTATGGCCTTTCTGAGCTTCACTGGTTTATTCGCCTTAAACTGCAGTCCTGCTGAGGTATCGTCCATAAGAAAATCACACCTAGTTAAAGCTAATGAAAACCTCAATATGTCATTTTCTAGACAAGTCAAAAAGCATGTAAAACTAGACAAAAGATGTATTCAAGTAACATGAATGCAGTTTTGTCATAACCTGCCAATCCAAAGAGTCACATAAAAAAGCTTTCCTATGACATATTTCAGTGTCAAATTTTAGAGTGATAATTCTGAATTCTCTGTTCTGTAAGAGGGCTTCTACAATGCCAGCTCTTTTGCTATACATAACTTCTATTTTCATCAGAACTACAAAGATTCTAGTTCATGACCAGATAGCCATTTAGCTTTAATTGTCTATAAATGATTAATCCCATTGGGAAAATTTTAGGCCTTATTTCAAGGTTCTCACCTTCAGTTGTTCTACTTGAAGTGTGTCTGCTATTCTATGACTTTTTCTTGAGTGCAAGGCAGCACTGCAACTGTTTTTCCCCCAATCTTGCTCTAGAGACTGAAAAGCCATGTAAAACAAAAACACGTAATGCCCTCCCTATCCTTTTAAAGTGTGAACTAGAGAAGAGGAAGGCCTACTGTGAAAACAGTCTAGTATAGGACAAAATGGTGGGAAATTAAGGAAACATGGAAGATAGGAATCTTTTTCTCAGGGCTTCATACTTTAGCTTCATTTTTGAAGCACTATGAATCTCCAAAACTTCAATAATATTTAAATAAATACTAAAATTTATTTTAAAGGTAAATACCTGTTATTCTTTTTTATTTATTTATTTACTTATTTATTTTTTTATTTTTTATTTTTTCTGTTATTCTTTAATCTAGATTTTAGACCAGCATTCCCTTCCACAGTTTACATATATAATACAAAGTTTAGCTATATTTAAGTGACAGAAAGACTAACAAAACTCTCAGTACTATCAATAAATGAGCAGTAAAGAATCACGTTTCCATTCTAGCAATTACCACTTTCTGATCTTTATTATCATCACAATCATTGCTACTTTTCCAGTTACCTGTTTGATGACTATATTAAGAATAAAAAATATTGAGTAGTGTACTAATCTTAATTTGTAATGTGGTGATGTTTATTTGGAAAGAATGATGTTGGCTGATAAAAATATCGAGTCCTTCAAGAACTTAACTGAACAATGTCAACAGTGACTTTTAAGCATTCACAAAGTGTTTGATTATTTCAACAAGTTTTCAAATTGTTGTATCAATTATTTCAATCTTGGCTGCAAAGTTAAATCACATGGAAAACTTTTTAAAAGTACCAATGGCTGTGCCTCACCTAAGAAATTATTTAATTAGTCAGTTTTTTTTTCTTATACTCTTCCCAAATAATTCTAACATGTGTCCAAGGTTAAGCACCACTGCTCTATATAATTAATCCTCACGCTCATTTTGCTAATCTAAAAGAATAAAAAACTTAATTCTACCAGGGAAAAGAGATTTCTCAAATTAAGTTGGAAAATAAAGTCATCAGTCTTTAGGATTCTTAGATCTATTACTATAGTTTATAAGAAAATATGCTGGACCATGAGTCAGAAACCCTGGGCTTAAGTCATTGTTCTGCTACCTGCTAGTTCCATGTCTTCAGTAAGGTCCTCAAGACAAATGTTTTCTAAACTATAAAATGAGAAAGTTAAGATTTCTTCCAGCTTTAAAAGCATGTTCTCAAATAATTTCCAAGGGTGCAGAGTGCTGTTCTTAAATGTGAATCAGAGCATTATTTGATTCCATAACTAAAGTTCAGATCTAAGCCACGATGAACAGATGTGCATCACATAAGCCATCATGCTCCTCTCCTGTCTATGGCAGACATTGCTAATTGATCTCGGCATTACAGAAAAAAATACCACTCTCCTGGATTCTTCACTCATGATAAGACTATTTTCTATTTGGGAGTTAAGTACTTATTAGCTGTTGAAGGAGTTCAGGACATGCCATCTCAAAATATGCTGCTTTGGTGTACTGATTATTTTGAGCTGAAGACACTTCAAACACAGCCAATACAGGGAGAGGCATTTTCTGAACTCCCCTTATCTGCCTAAAGACAGATTGTCCAAAAGGAACTCAATTGCCATAAATCCCCTTCCCAGGTGTATCATTAACCAGGGGAAGACTAATTCTTCCCACAGGAGAAGAGATTAGAGGTCAGTACCACACCAGACAACTTTGCCACAAACTATCATACCTCCCATCTATTCTTCTAAAAGCCCATTCATCTTTCCTAAAAATCTTTTACTCTCCCATAAGTAGCCACATTCCTTCTCCCCTTCACCTATAAAGATGATATATAAGCTCTCAAATCTCACCATTTTGGGGGGTATTCACTTCCCCCCACCCCAAGTAATGCCCCCCTGCATGTAATATTAAAAATTAATAAATTTGTAAACCTTTTTTCCTGTTAATCTGCTGTTGTGCATTTATTTCATAGACCCAGCTATCAGACCTAGGAGAGTAGAGGGAAAGTATTTCCCCACCTATGTTGTTTTATTTAAAGAGATGATGTAATCAGAGTAGTCAGCAGAGGACCAAAAATGTCCAGAAAGAATAAAAACTTGTTAGCACAGTTCAGAAGCAAGGACACCCTGACTCACAACATGTGAATCAGGTCTTAACGGCAGGCATAGCCCCATGGAGAGATGCTTTACTCCTACTCATCGAATAAATTTTTTTTGTCATAACCTGGTTTCTGATGTCAATTTACCTTGAGGGAGAGAATGAACAGATTTGCTTCAAGTTATATTTTTCACTGTAAATTAGTAAATTGGAACTCTGATTTTGCACAAGTGTCTGATGAGTTTGGTTAGTGTGAGTCAATATTTCTGTATGAAACCAAGTTACCAGACTTTCAAAGCTGAAAACCAGATCATATACTAGGGTAGAAATACCAACAAAATTGTGTCCTGCCCAAGAGGTCAGTTGGTCCTCTAGCAGTGAGGCATTCAGTGAGGAAAACACTTACAAATATAGTGGAAATAACTCAAATAGTTTCTAAATAAAATATTTTCTTATATAAACTAAGAAAAAGGAAGCTTTAAAATGTACCAAAACCTTTTCATTTTTGCAGGGTTTTTTTCATATTTACAAATAGTAGCTTATAAAATGTTGTAATGATGCAATAAGACAAGAGTCAATGCTCTCTTGAGGGCAGGACCCCCATCCCATCCAGCCCTAGTCGCCATCTCTCATGATAAGTCCTTTACCAAAAGACAGACTAGCCACACCATCTGCTGCCTCCAGGGAGATAAGTTGCACATTTAAAAGTATGGCAATATTCCACTATAGCATAATGAAGAAAATGAAAAACATATTAGCAAACTGAACACTTTGGGGGAAATTTCATTTTCAAATTGTGTGCTGTTTTGCTTTTAAAGACGTAAAATTATTAAATAAAATGTGAGAGGAAGCAAATATTCTTCCTTGTAGCAAAATTATGACTGCTTTTACTTTGTGAAAAATAACATTATTTCCAACAAATGCATTAAAATCATACATATAATTCACATTCTTGGAGTTATGATGAACAAGCATCTATCTCTGACATGCACGTACTTTTGTTAAAATCAAATGTCAGTCCTAAAATCCCCATTAGATTATTTGCTAAATGAGAAAAATAAGCAATTAATTAGGAAAGAATTCCACTTAGTTTCTTCTTCAGAAACTCCCTGGGGTCTTACAGATTTAGTTTGAGGCTACCTCAGACCAGCTAGTTCAGAGCAACACACATGAACACGCAGACTAGGAAGCATCACTACCTCTCCTGGGCATTCCCACCACTGTCAGGTAACTCTTACGGTTCAGAGAGAAGGTGAAGCACTGAAGAACAGACTGTGCAGCTCCAGAACAAGCTGCAAGTACACTGAGAGATTAAGAGCAAGACAAATCAGGTGTACCTCTCCTAATTGACCAAGGCCGGTATTAAAACTAAGGGCTTCCCTGGTGGCGCAGTGGTTAAGAATCCACCTGCCAATGCAGGGGACACAGGTTCGAGCCCTGGTCCGGGAAGATCCCACATGCAGAGGAGCAACTAAGCCCATGTGCCATAACTACTGAGCCCACGAGCCACAACTCCTGAAGCCTGGGCGCCTAGAGCCCATGCTCTGCAACAAGAGAAGCCACCGCAAGGAGAAGCCCGCGCACCACAACGAAGAGTAGCCCCCACTCACTGCAACTAGAGAAAGCCCGCACACAGCAACAAAGACCCAATGCAGCCAAAAATAAATAAATAAAATAAAAAACAAGAAAACCCCAAAACTAGCACATCTTATCTGAAGAACCATCAGTCACCCACCAAGAGTGCCCTCACGAAGCCAAGGCTTATCCAAACCATATAAATGTAAGGCAAATAGAATTTTAGTGACACACTACAAGGCCATTTGATCTATGAATTACACTGGCCCAGCAATTTCTTACACATTCCTGAAAACCTTCAGGGTCAGATGAGGCCAAGGATTCAAAAGAAAGAATCTGTAACTCCTTCAATATTCCCCAGTTATGGGCCAAAGTAGTACAGGTGCCCCCTTTCTCTCCCACCAGCCCTCACTCAATTCAGCATCTGACTTTGTCCTAAGCATCCTAACATTCATTCACTGTGCCTATATGTTGCAAATAGAACTGATTTAAAAGTGAAAAATGCAGTGAAGAGACCTTTACCCTAGCCAAAATAACCTGGATGACCACTGCTCACCTTGGCTCCCTGGCTGACTCACGTTCAACCATCAATACGCAGCTCAAGTATCACCACATCCCAGGTGGATTTCCTGACTGCTTCCGCATTCACTGGAGTGAGCTCTCCCTCCCCTGTGATCTTCCAGTGCTCTTGCATGAACCTCTATTGTATCTATAACCACTGATTTTTTAGTCTGTCTCCTCTACTAGATTCTGAGTTCCTTGACAGCAGGGGCTATGTCTGGCTCATTTCTTTATCTGCTGTACCTAGTGAATGTTTGATGGATGGATGAATGAACAAACAGTCACAGATCCATCTATTTACTCAAAGTCTTGCTGGACTGAATAATGAAATAGAAGTATTCTTATAATCAACACAGTGTTTTTTGTGGGTTACATAATACTTTACTTTCATCTGCTAACAAATGTATTCTCTGTATAATAAAATAATAAGAGTCTGAATTGCCGTTTACACAAAGTTATCTATTTCCAGGGAGTCCTAACTCTCTTAAGTCCTTTACGGGTCTGACTTGCTGAAATGGACAAGTGGATGTTCATCACTGGTTCAGGCTGAGCCAGATGAACAACTATGGAAAAGACATAATCCTGATGAAAAGAACCTTCTGGGCAAGTGAGACAGGCAAACAACAAAACTTAATCAGCTTACTGACTTCTTTCCAAATCTGGTCAGCCCAGACCAATTCCATTTACCCTAGGACTCTACTAATAGGTTTTAATTCATTAACCTAGAATTGTCAATTATTTAACAATAAGAGATTCACTAGCTTCCAGGTCAGTTGTTAAATCCCACATCTCTCTGTGGCTTTAGAAAACTTTCATTTTACGGAAAACTAGAATATTTTATTTTTACGAGGGAAAACTCGGAGACATTTGGTGTCTAACAGAATACAAATGATAGGAGATGGAAATTTTGCAAAGTAATTGAAGGTTTCTAGGCTGAGGCCAGAAAAACGTTAGTGCTATGAATAGAAATCACCCAACTCTAAAGAGGCATTTTTTAATGAAGATAATTATGATGTTAGGACTACTTTATGAGATGAGAGTTACTACATTAAAATATCATTACAGTGAAAAATCCAAGTGTGTATGTGATCTGGAATCTTATTGAACAATTAGAACTGGAGCTCCAGATGACTCAGTGGCATAGATTTAGAGGTTCATATTGGTGGATCTAATCCATTCTGATGACATGCGTTATTTAGCTAACATAGCATTAAAAAAAATAAAATTTGGATGTTTTTATCTAGGTATGCACTCACCTCCCTGTACTGTATTATACCTCGTCTTTACATTTTTGTATTATTTGCCCAGCCCCTGAATGCATTTGATCTCGATAGCTGGGATAATCCCTTAAAGCCATAGAAATGAATGAGTTAGCTGAGAAAAAGAGGTGGGAAGGATATAGAGAGTTGGTGAATGAGACGACGGACTAAAGCTAAGAAGCCTCTAGTAGTATCTGAGGAAAGAATAAATCAGAATGTCTGTCTACAGGAATTCATGAAAGGGATATAGATGTAACTGGGGATGGGGGCCAAGAGAATAATCAGAAATAGGACAAAAAATCTTTGAATCTGAAGGAAATCACAATATCGAAGGGGCCTACTCAGTGCAACGAGAAACCAAAGACTCACACATTGACATAATCTCATTTCAGAATGACCAGGGGCAGTTGATGGGAGGAGTTACTTAAAACAAACAAAAAAGGCACCATCCAGGGATATGATAAGGAGAAGAACCGTCTGCCATCAGATTTCTCATAGGCAACATAAAATACAGGAAGATGTAGTTTCTTTATAAAGTCAAACATAAATATACAATACAACCCAGCATTCCCACTCCTAGGTATTGTCTAAGAGAAATAAAAACCTATATTCATGCAAAACCTGTACACAAATGGTTATAGAGGCTTTATTCACAATCACCAAATACTGGAAACGACCCAAAGGTTCTTTAGCAGGTAAGTGGATCAACAGACAGTGGTGCCTTCACACAATGGACTGCTGTTCTAGAAGAAGAACAAGCAAGTGGAAGAATCTCAAACGCATGATGCCAAGTAAAAGAAGCCAGATTGAAAAGGTGACATACTATCTAATTCTCTTGCAATGACACTCTTGAAAGAAAAAAACCTACAGGGACAGAGAACAGATCAGTGGTTAGCAGGGATTGGGATGGGAGAAGAACTGACTACAAAGGGTCAGCACAAGGGAATTTTTTGAGAAATGGAATTCTCTGTATTTTGATTGTGTTGATTGTTAAACAACTTTATGCATTTGTCACAACTCAGAACTATCTAGCAAGAAGAGTGAATTTTACTTTATACAAAATTTTTAAAATAAAAATACAAACTGATTTTAAAATACAGGTTATATTATATCACATAAAGGTGAGCAATAGAAGAACTAAAATGAAAATTTAATTAGCAGAGCTTGAAGGGAAGAGGAGGAGGTAGTGTGAGTTAAATCTTTTTTTGCAAGGTGCCCGTAAATACTAATTTTAAGTTGACAGATTTAAAAAAATAGTGGTGAAGCTTATCCCTTAGATTTATCAACCAAAAGAAATAAAATCAGAAATGGTTCAAATGGTTGCAAGTGCAGTGGAACTTGTGTGATTGAGGAGCTGGGGAGGGAAACTTTTACATTTCATGTCTTACGTTCCTGTACCATTTGAAATCATACACGTGTATGTATTGCTTATAGTTTATTACAAAATAAATTTCAAATTTATATTAATACAAATATTGTGGATGCAAAATATCTTGATTTAAATTTTTTTTCACCAGATCTCATATTATGGGAAAAAAATTAAATTTAGAGCTACACCCCCAAGGTACTTAAAGGTGAAAGTTTCATTTACAGTAGTATAAAAAAGCACTATTGGCGGCTTCCCTGGTGGCGCAGCGGTTGAGAATCTGCCTGCCAATGCAGGGGACACGGGTTCGAGCCCTGGTCTGGGAGGATCCCACATGCCGCAGAGCAAATGGGCCCATGAGCCACAACTACTGAGCCTGCGCATCTGGAGCCTGTGCTCCGCAACAAGAGGCCGCGACAGTGAGAGGCCCACACACTGCGATGAAGAGTGGCCCCCGCTTGCCGCAACTGGAGAAAGCACTCGCACAGAAACGAAGACCCAACACAGCCAAAAATAAAATAAATAAATAAAGGAGTTCCTTTAAAAAAAAAAAAAAAAAAAAAAAAGCACTATTGGTATCCTAACTAATGTCATTATTAACACATTACAAATGTACTGTAATAAATACTGTTATAAAGGTTAATATATAAAATATTACATAAAGTGAACAATTTTATTAGTTGTCATACTTATAATATTTAATTATATCAATACCTAATAGATATTTAAATTTCTCTAATTATGTCATAATAAAAATATCTTCAAAGAGATAATTTCCTCTCTTTATGTTGATATAGCAACAAAAATAAACTGAGATATTCAGTGATGACCAATAACCCTGAAAGCAGTCAAGGTTCTTTTCATCTACAGCCAAACTGAATCAATGGGCCTGTGACAGCTACTCCTGGTGGAAACTATGCTAAAATTTCTTGTAGAAAAACATCATAGAGGCTTTGGGGTCTGAACAGAATTTGACAGGGGAGAGACTTAAAGAATAGTTATTGAAAAAATAATTTACTCCATTCAAGCAAGTTTTTAATAGCTTTTGATCTGTTGCAAGAACCCCAAAGTGCCAGTATGTGAATGCATAATTGGGTAGGAGAAAATTCATTACAAAGTGAATTTTGGTTCAACTTGACAAGTAAAAAATTTTCCCATGGCTGCTTTTGAGAAAATTATTATACCTTCCTTTCATCAAAATGTTGCTAATTCTGCATTTCTGTCAATAGCATTTAATATATTTATTTAGGTTGTCTGTTTTCTACCTCACTAAAGTAACAGAGACCTTTATTTAAATCCCATCCTTGTTAACTTACATAATACATACACATACAATCTCTCCATATGTAAGAGAATCACTCTTGGCATCTCCACCGTGGGAGCCACGGAAGTGCACCGCTCACATCTCCTGCTGCGGTTAGCATGTGGAGTGAGGGCCCTAGCTGTCATTCCTCTGCATCTACCATTGCATTTGTGCTTAGGCCATGCTTCTCCCAAGCAGATCTCAGTCAGTGTCTGAGCACAGTGGAGGTAGAGTACCAGCCCATTCCTGCAGGACATGAGACTCTTCCAGTGTGGGACTTTAGCTCAAGGAGTCCCCATTGGCTTTGTCAACACTTTCTTAGAACTACTCTGTTATCTGAGCCTCTTCCAACCCAATCCTCTGCCCCACCTCCTTTCACAGGTATCAGATCAGCAACTGGGTCTGAAGGTTTGCCTGCCTATTCCTGCTTCCTCCTCTTTACCCTCCATGTGCATTTCTCCTGCCAAATCTCATGTACTTCTAATCCCATTTTGGCACCTGCTCGGAGGATGTGAACTGACACACTCAATCTGAAGAAATGATAAGCATGGCACCTTTCTATAAACACCTAGGCCACACTGGCTTCAAAGAGAAAGTATCAGAGCTAACTTTTACGCAAATGAGGAATAGATTTAGCTGGGCCCCCAAGCTTCCTTGGGAATATCTTTTATATCTGTGGTATATAATCTCCTCCTCAGTCTCTAGCCATAGTCTCTAATCTGGTCTTCCCTCCTTTTAATTATCCTGTCCCTCCACCCCAGCTATTATTAATGTCCTAAAGTAGCTTTCTGTTCCTATCACTCTTTGTTTAAAGGCTTTGATGATTCCCTCAAGTCCAACAGTTAAAGTCCAAATTTCTCAGCCCTCAGACCCTCTACAACCTAAATACAGTCAACTTACTTCTCAAGTTTTAACTAGAAGAGGGCTCTCTTCCTCCAAGGCTAGAGACAAGAAGCAAAGGACTGGAGATGACATAAACAAAACTGAAGTTTAGGAAGAAAAGCTGGGAGATTCATGTTAGACGGCCTTAATTTTCCTGGTAAATAGGTGATGGAGAGCCAGTTGCTGAGAGGGATATAACAAGTGGAAGAAGGGGGATAAGTATTGTGATAACCAAAGTGGAAATTCACAATGAATTAACAACTTTGTGGAACAGCTCTCAAGGACCCTTTGACATATATTAACATTCTCTAGTAAACTGTTACTTTATTACAAATAAATGCATTTCACAAAGCAGATGCTCGAAAATATTTTTTGAATGAGTAAAGTAAGCACAACTCTAGAGAATTAACAGAAGTGGTTAAGAATATGGACATGAGCTAGAATCTGAGAGCTCTGCATCTCGGTGCCTTAGACTCCTTATCAGGAAAATAATGGTAACATAGTACCTACTTCATAAGGTTATCATAAGGATTTATAATTAAATATGTATGTAATTTACTTAAATTACGCCAGCCACGTGGCAAGTGCTTCCTGTTTTCTGTCTTCATTATCACCAGTACTTGTACAGTGAACACTGAGGTAATAAAAAACAAATTTTGACCTAAGGGTACAAACCCGAAGTTATAAGACTAATAAATTCTGGGGACCTAGTGTACATCATGGTGATTATAGTTAACAATACTCTATTATATACTTGAAAGTTGCTGAGTAGATCTTACATGTTCTCGCCACAAAAAAGAAATGGTAATTATGTGAGGTGATAGAGGTGTTACTTAGCACTGTGATGGTAATCATTCTGCAATATATGTGTACCAAATCAATATGCTGTACACCTTAAACTTACACACTGCTATATGTCAATTATATCTCAGTAAAGCTGGAAAAATCTGACCAGGAATACGGTGTAATAGATAAAGCACCAGATACAGAATCAGAAGCCTTCATTTTGCCTTCCAGACACTACTTAATATCTGTGACCTTGGGTATGTCATTTTGCACCCTCACAAGTACCTGTGTCTTATTACATAGTTGTAGTGAGTGTCAAAGGGGAAGATTTGTGTGAAAGTACTTTATACACCGTAAAAGACAACATATACAAGTTACCACTCGGAAAACAATACACATTTATGGATTTGTTTGGTTCATGTACCAAAGCCCTAACCCCTGAAAATCCTGAGGATCAGAAGTTAAATTTATATCTCCTAGATACACTGTAGACAATCTCTGTCCAAAAAACATGCTGCTTTAGGAGTTAAAAATGGAAGGGAACCCTGCTCCTATTAGAGAAGATGGTGATGGTGGGTAGAATCATTCAGTCTGAGGTCTTTTGGCGGAGGTGGGAAGAAAAGGGTTTTCCAGGGAGCTAGAGCATGAAAAAAAACTACATTTGAATGCCATAGCGTATGCGATGTATGTAATGGCTCAGAGGTGTGTATTCATAAAATCAGCTTCCCCTTTTTCTTAAACCCATCTCTCCATAACCAGGCAGCCTGCTGCTACATCAGGAATTTACTGCTGTGAGCAGCTATAAACATTGTGCTAATGGCAGCATTGCCTGAGAACGATCATTGGGGAGTGTCGTGTGCGCAGTTCAAGCCCAGAGACAATATTTCCTACTCTCTACACACCACAGGGCACACACAGGATACAGCTTAAAGGCACTTTAATAATTATTATTATTAAAAGCAAACAATCAACTCCACAGATCAACGGCTCTTTTAACACATGTTTTCTAAACTCCCGTTTCCTCTCAGATGTATGGTTATCGTCCACTGGGAAAGGCCCAAAAATGGTAGCCAGAAATCTGCCACCACCACCCCTTCTGCTGTTCCTGCCATCATATTTAATTGTGCTTGCTCAACGCGAAGCCAAACTCATATGCAGTATATTTAGATGGTTAAAATAGCATAGCATTCCACTGTATTCACAGATTATTTTCAATGCCACCATTCTTGGGAATTAGTCTGGAATAAATAAGGTAAAGAGAAAAGAAGCAACATAAATTTGTTCCAGTGACAAAGAAAACAATACCAAAATGGCAGTCTGGAGATTCGCCGTGAATGAAGGAATACAGAGTGTTCCTTTTGGTGAGCTTTCCTGCAAATGCAATCACCATCTCATTTGATAGTCTGGATTTATTTTAAAGTGGGTGAGAAAGAAAGCAGGAAAGTAATTGTAAGAAACTGTGAAAAGTACCTTTATTATTTCAAAAGATCAATGTATAATCACTGTACTTACTCTTATATGGCATTAAAGGTAAAGGTGTAGAACTGATATATATGTTGATTTTCTAAACCTCTAAGGAGTCTTTATTTTCCACAATGGCAAACTTTCTAAGTTGAAAAACATATACCATTAATATATATTCAGGATCTCTTTTCTGAGGTCTCAGCTACTATCTATTTCTTCAAATGCCTTGAAAATCACAAATTTATAAAGGCTTGGTTGGATGTTTTTGTCGTCTAACTCCATCTTAAATTTTTCAACGATAGTATCATTTAACAAATACAAACCCTACCACCCCAAAAGTCAAAAGACTTCTGAATCGTGGAGTAGAGAACAGACTTTGTTGCTGGAGAGGTTATGGCTTGAACTGGATCAATTAATTAAAAATAAAGACCCGTGTTCTGTGCTTTTAATCTGAGCTGAACTTCACATAATAACAAAAACAGGCACTTTAAACATACAAAGCTTAATTAACCCGATTTTCATCCAAATGAATGAATATGCACACAGATAAATTTTTACTTGGGATTTTCCAGGATACACTTCTTATTCCAACATGACTATTGATCAAACACCACCTTTAGAGAACACCTACTCTGTGTTCATCTGTCAAAGGCTGACTTTTTCTCTGCATTCTTATTCCTCATTTGTTTGTTAATTAATCCAACAAATATTACTCAGAGCCAGCTATGTGCCCAAGGGCTAGTCTAGGTACTGAAGACACGGTTGGAATAAGACAGCCAAGGCACTCTTCTCATGGATTGTACTTTCCACCCTGGAGGTGGGGGGGCGGGGGGAAGCAGGGTTGAGCGACAATAAACAGAAACTATGATTTCAGGTAGTGATAGCTCAATTGAGAGAGCACAGTGAAATAGACTTGCAGGATCACTTTAGATGGGTGATAAGGAAAGACCTCTCTGAGCAGGTAACTTATGCCCCAGATAGACAAGATGGCACCAGCCATGGAAAGAGCTGAGGGAACTACAAGTACCAAGACCCTAAAATGGGGAAGAGTTTGGAGAATCCAAAGAACAGGAAAGGCAATGAACTTAGAACATCATGTGAATTGGAGGGACGTGTTTTGAGATGAGGCCTGATAGTAAGCAGAGGGCCCATCCTGGCCAAGGACTCAGGCTGCCACTTCAAGATTCGTTCTGACTTTGCAGTCAGCACAGAATCAGCTTGTGGAACAAAGGTTAGTGTTGTCTCAGATACACATATTATTGGCACCACCATATCTCCTCTTTCATGTACCTGAACCGTCCCTCAAGTGCTCATCCCTTGAGTCTTTACCTCCTACGTGGCTCACCTGGTCTTTAGACCCTCTTCCTTGCTCATTTTTTCACTGCTTGTCTTACAGACTCATGGGCCTGCTGCCTGGTCTCTGACCTGACACTTGTTCTGACCCTCATGATTGGTTTAGGCCTGGAGTGTACATAACCTCCATATACTTGACCTCAGGTATAACCTCACTGCTCCACCTCCCACCTCCAACTCCCTACTAATCCCAAATGACCTTTACTGTTTCCTTACTTGGCCAGACACTACCACTGCTTTCTGCTAGTGCTACTACTTTTCTAAGTATGTACAGTATTTTAAACTTTCAAAACCACTTCATATCCTTTAACACTCTCTTGATTGTGTCAACAATCTCTATGAAGTAGATATATAACTATCATCACTTAATTTTAAAGATGAGAAACTCCAAAGTTGAATAGTTTAGGTAACTTTCCTAAGGTAAGCTCACAACAGGACTGACCTGAGAACCCAGGAATCCTGTTTTCCCATTTCCATCCTGTTCTGGAGGTGAGGGAAATCTTGTCCACTCAGGGTATTACAGTCTTGAGAGAGTAAGTCCACAGATGGTCTGCTTATGATATTGGATTTGAAGGCCAGGCACAAAGGAATTTAGGAGGTGAATAGAAAGGATTCCCTTCTCCTCAACTTTTTTCATATTTGTGTATTTGAGTTCACTTTTGTTGTGACATTTGTTTGTGACAAATGTTTGTCCCCAGACAACATTTGCACTGCTATATATGAACTCAACCATAGTGTAGAGATAGATTAGTATAACTTTATTACCAATTAAAGAGAGAAAAAAAGGGAATAAGTAACTTGCTTAATTGGTGACTTTGGGAAAAAAGAACTGAGCATATTCAGCTGAGCTGCTTTAGGTTTTCATCTTTGGCTCTGCCTACCCCCAAAGATCATGGTTGTACGTAAGAAGTATCACTTTTTGGATGTAGGATAGCATATATAACTCTCATTTTAAAAGCTCAATATTCTGTGGTCTCATTTTCAAATATGTAATTTCAAATAACCATGTTGTCAAAAATTCAATGCTGCGCTCTAGAGCCCGAGAGCCACAACTACTGAGCCCGCGCGTGTAGAGCACGTGCTCCGCAACAAGAGAAGCCACTGCAATGTGAAGGCTGAGCACCGCAATGAAGAGTAGCCCCTGCTCACCACAACTAGAGAAAGACCGGAAAAAAAAAATTAAAGAAACAAAATTCATGCACTATTTTTTTTAAAACCAGCATTTGAGATAAACCTAAACAGGAGAGTCTCTCAGAGAAAATAACAGAAAAAATTTTCCTTACCAGTTCAATATTAATCAAGTCTCATAAATAACACTCTTAAAATAAATGGGAAAGTGCTAAAAGAGATGAAAAACTCTCAGGGGTCTTTCATCCTTCTAAGGCAGCTCAATTATATTCATTGTAGCTTGTGGTGTGTGGTAGTTTAGAATAGAATGCTTTTCATATCATTCTTTAAGAATCTAAGAGATTCTAGCTGTTTCTGTTAAAAATTCATGACCCTGGGATTTCCCTGGTGGCACAGTGGTTAAGAATCCGTCTGCCAATGCAGGGGACATGGGTTTGAGCCCTTGTCCAGGAAGACCCCACATGCCGCGGAGCAACTAAGCCCGCGCCCACAACTACTGAGCCTGCGCTCTAGGACCTGCAAGCCACAGCTTCTGAGCCTGGGCGCCACAACTGCTGAAGCCCACGTGCCTAGAGCCTGTGCTCAGCAACAAGAGAAGCCACTGCAACGAGAAGCCGGCGCACCGCAACGAAGAGTAGCCCCCGCTCATCGCAACTAGAGAAAGCCCGCACACAGCAACGAAGTCCCAACGCGGCCAAAATATAAATTAATTAAAAAAAAAAATTCATGACCCTTTTCCAAGAGAACTGTTTTGACCTGTTACTTCTGATTAAATTTGTAGGAGTTCTTTTTCCCCACTCATTCCTGCACATAATATGTCAGGGAAATAGACTTTAATAGCTATTAACCTAATTGAGGTATAACTAAAGTTGTTGAACAAAAACAACAATATGCAACTTGGGGTAAAACACAAATTCACTTGAAAGTGAATATCATACAGAGCAAATGCAGTAAGTTTTGAAGGACGTGTTGCCCCTAGATTACCATTTAGTGGACTGGCAGCAGCAATTCACAGCTGAAAGAACTCAGTAAATGATACTACAGCTAATCGACATAAATTCAAACTTTCCAAATAGCAGGGAAAAAATGACTTATCTTCCTTAGTTCGTTTCCAGACAGACATTTAATACTGGGCAAACATTATGTAGCCATAGATTCAACAGAAGACCTGGCCTTTCCTCCAGCACCGCTACCTCTCATCTCTCCAGGCAACTTTGGGACAGGTTAGGAACACCTGTGGGGGACTTGTGCCTTAATAGGGTGCACTCTGAGCTACTACCTGCCACATGGTAAGCTTGCTGAGAGAAGGCTCTGTCCTCGATGGGGAAGTTTCTGGATTGTTCAACTTTGTCCATGATGGGTGGGTGAGCTTCATTCAGGGGTGAAATATTAGGAATACCACTATGACGATACATCTAAGCTACCGCTTTTCTTGGCAATAAAGCTGCCTTTTTTTTTAAAACCTCCACCTGGGAAATACTGAAATCTCTCTCTCAAGATATTTTCTTATATGCACCCAGATATCTCAAGGATGATTCGACAATTCTACTATGTCACTATCCTTATTGTCTTTTATGAAAAATGATACTTCATATTTTTTTCAGAAAGATAAGAAAACATACAAAGATCATAAAGAAGATAAGTGAGTGTAAACAAACAGATAATACCTGAAGAATAAAAGCAACTGCACATATATATTTTATGTAAAAATGTGATACTTGATAGAGAAATGCAAATTTAAAATTTACACCTTACTGTTTTCACTGAAAACTTTAAAGGTATGGGAAAAAAACATATTCATTGATCCAAAATATAAAGAAAACATTTATGCTTTTGTGCAAAATAAATTACATGCATAGACTCCTAGACTGAAATCACATTATCATTTTATTGGGTTGTCCTGGGGTGTAAGTGTACGCGTGTGTGCGTATGTGTGTAAAGTAGTATGCAACTGAGACTACAGCAAGACGGTGCCAAAATAACTGGCTGAAAAGCAAAAAAATTCAATCATGACAGTTTTACTTACATGTTTCCCCTGATTAGTTGATTTGGCTTGGCATTTTGTATGCATTCATTAAATTGTTGTAAACAAAGGCATAGTATTATAATGACATTCAAATCAATAACTTTTGGTGTTTACAACACAAAATCAAAAATATTTAAAATTTAGGCTAAAATCAACCAATTTCATCTCAGAAAAAGTTTTCCTGCCTTCTGCAAATGCTTACTGTAGAAAAACAGCATTCACAAACTATACTTCATATAATTTCAAATATATATATATACATATATACATACACACACACACTCACATACAACCTATATATAAAAGATATATATCCTCTTCCCCCTGCCACATCCCCCAAATCCCCAATCTTATTACCTGTTTTTGAGCAGTACACTGAAGGTCATCTTATCCAGTCCCAGATAATTTGGCAGCAAGTTTGACCAATTCCAGTTCCATTTTGTGATAGCTGACTGTTGATAAATGAGAAGACGCTATTGTTAGTTATTAATCAGAGTTAATATGATCAGTAAATTAAAGCTCCAGCTGTGATAGACTAACTAAGAAGGAGGGGGGTCCAGAACAAGGACTTAGACAGATAACATCAATCATGTCCACAGAATAAGGTTTTTATTCCAATAAGACAGCAATTAATTTATAAATCCATTTGGGGATGTAGTCATTATTTATAAAAATATAAATCAATTTCTTGAGTCGTTATTCTTCCAAGAGCTAATGAAATTTGCCCAACAAGTTACTCTGAAAGGGTGACTCTTTGTAGAGCAAAGCAAAATAATTGGCAACTTTTTCATGTATCAATTTATAGTTTCTTGGGGTTTTTTTTTAGCACCCAGAAGTTTGATTAAAAAAACAAAGATGGAAGTACTATGGCTCGAAATTACAAGACACAGCTTAATTAGAGTATGATATTAATGTTTTTGGTTAAGAATCTGCTTTAAAGGGGAAATTATAAGGACCTGTAAATGTAAATAACATAAGTAATTCTTTTTTTCTCATTTAATAGATAATTTCACAACAGAGTAAGGAGAAAAATTACTGTGAAAGATAATCTCATAATTCAGAACTGAATACAACATACCATTTATTTAAATGAAGTGAGGATAATTTAACAGCTACAATGATTATTTATGGTTGGAGGAATCGAATGTACAACACAGGAAGGCAGCCAATAAACTCAAACTTATACAATATATTTGGTTTTAAAGTATTATAGATGCTTATACCCCTTAACACTAAATAGTTTTGATAATAAGCATCCAGGCCAGTGTTTAAAATCCAACCAGAACTATGCCCTGTCACCTGCTGATTAATGGAACACTATAATCCTGTCATAGAGCAGGAGAATTCTGCCCCAGGTTGTCAGCATTTGAAGGTCTTATTCTACTACAGTATTGATGAATGTAGACTAGGGTTGTAACAGGCAAGGTAAAAGTATTATCTGCATCCCGAATTAGGCCATTGTTTTAATTCTTATTTTCGTCAGAGTTCTAGGTCAAGCAATCCTTCTCTTCTGCCTTGTTGGTTCAAATAGTCTGTCAGGAGGCTACTGGGAAAAGGCACCAAAAAAAAGAACAAAGCAAAAGCAACTTTAGGTTTCAAGTCCTTTGGCATAAAGATGATCTTTTTAATGTGACTATGAAACATGCAGCTGAAACAATGGCATTATCTGACATTAAAAAATGAGCGGTGTTTATCACATTGACTTTATTCCAAACATCCTGACTTTAAGATTGTTAACAAATTCATTTTAAATTCAGGAATGTGTTTAGGGTTACAAGACAGCAAATTTACCTCATGCCACTTAAAATAGGAGCTCAAAGCTCTATTTACAACCAATTTTAAACTGTTTTATAGTTTACCTGATAAATTAGATAAATCCATAAAGATTGCAAGGTGTTTTGCGAGTGTGGGGGATGGGGGAAGCCAGGGAGGGGAAGACTGTAAGAAACACGGGTTTCTCGAGGAAGATTGTAAGAAACACGGGTTTCTCGAGGCTGCCGGAGACACAGCCGAACAGATGCTCTCTCTGCCCACAGTGAACTGACCGGGGCAAAAGTCAAAGTTTACAGACCAAACATATGAATCCGTTTGACAAATAGAAAGAAGGTAAAATAACTTTTCCCAAGTCAATTTGCGCAAACAAGAGCAAGGCCTTTTGCTTCCTAGCCAAAAAAGCTTATGAGTAAATATTCAAACACAAAGCACTTTTTTTCTAACTTGTGTAAAAAAAAAACCCACAAATTTTAATTAAATTTACTATTTAATTTCCACATACCTGATCAAGCATGTTTTCGCTAAACACCTTGTACACATGGAAAGGGTTAAAGGCAGAGGGCTGACCTTCCACACTCCTCAAGGTCATCTTTAAAGGTCGGATGCATAATGGCTTTTCCTCTGAACCATTCATAGAAAACAGCTGTTCTTTTAAATACTCCTTCAAGGGAAAAAAATTACAAGTCGTGATGGTAGGAAGCATGTATTCTCTTTAAGAATAAACTGGTCAATATCCAAACCTACCCTTTCAGCACATTTGCTAGATTACACAGTATTATTTGCCTCAGGACAGAATACATTTTCAGAAGAAACATAGCAAGTACATACCAATCAGGATTACAATAAACCCATCAAAAACAGGTTCACTTAATATATAGGGTAGATTAGAAAACCATTTAACAAATTCTCACATAATGAATGTATGCTTGATATATCAGAATCTTTTTAATAGGCATTGTCTTGTCATTGCTTCACATGTTAACATGTCTGGTTACCAAAACTTAACTCGGGTGCATGACTATTCACAGTACAAGACTGTTCGTCCATTCATTAAGTGTAGTTGCTACCTACTCCATGCTCAGCAGAGTACTGAGCACTCTGATAGTTCCCTGCAAGCAGTCTCCCTCTATGTAGAATTAATTATAATGCAAGCTCCTAAACTCTAGTTTCACACCGTGGACTGAAAAATATCAAGGTTCAATAGAAGCTCAAAGTATGTAATTTTAATTTTACCCCCAAATGCCAGTGACAACCTGGGGAGGAAAAAAAAAAAAAAGTCCATCTACTGCATTATACCTCATTTTCCATCCACAAATAAAAAGGTGAAAAACCATAATCTACTTCATAAGACTCCTTCTGGAAAATGATAAATTTAAATGACTAAAAGTTTCCCACAAACTATCAAATACTTAATAAGTCATTTAATAAATAATATAACAGAAATGTCCTCCTGATTTTTAGTGTGTCACAATATAATGTTTTCTTCAAGGTTAGGGTTAGGACTTAGGTTCAGAAAGTTAGAGCTGAAAATGACTTCAGAGGTCATCTTGAAAACCCTTACTGCTCAAAGTCCGGTGTGTGGATTAGCCAAATGAGCCTCACCTAGGAGCGTGTTAGAAAAGCAGAATCTCGGGCCCAACTGAATGAGAATCTGCTTGTTCACAAGCTTTCCCAGGAGATGAGTGGGCACATGAAAGTTTAAGAAACCCTAGCCCACACTACATTCAGTGGTTGGCTCTGAAAGGTCAGAAGACACACTTGAGGTCACACACGGGAGCTTGGTCGCATCAGTAAGAAGCCAGACCTCCGGTCTCAGGTCTCACTGTGTTTTCCCTGTGCCTCTGTAACTTCATGGAAAGAGAACGCCTGCTGTATTCACTGTAGAACGCAAATTTCAGATCCTAAAACCCTCCATCTCGCAATAAAAAACACTGCTTGACATTTCTTAAACCTGCTCATTGTGGACCATATCTTTTTTAGAATGATTAATTCTGTAGCATCTGACAGACACACAGACACACACGGACTCTTATTAAATATTATTAGATAACAATAAAGCCATCAGAAAAGAATTATATTAGATTTAGATTTTTGAACAGAAACAATTTTTCTCCATCATGATTTCTGAAAGTAAAATTTTAAAAAGGAATAAATTATTCCCCTTTCTTTGAAAAACTGCTTTGTTTTGGCTAATAACAATCGTTCTCACTGTTTCCCCTTACGTGGCTATGTTTTGGCTTTTTTTGTTTCCACAATTCAGAAAAGAGAAAGTGCTCTGTTCTGTTGTAAGCTGTGAACACAATGGTGTTTTCTCCCTCGTGGATTTCTCTGACCTCTGTGCTATATTGACACTTGTCACTGCCCCTTCTCGAAAGCCTCAGATTTTCTGTGGCATCACTTTAACCAGAAGTACTGCTAATGTGGTCTCTTTCTTTAGAAGAAATACATTTTTCTTTGAACATCTTTTCTTGAACATATTCCCTGTGCAGTTACATCAGAGCTTATTCCTCTATCCATCGCTTCTCTGTTGCTCTCCACTGAAGAGATCCACTGGCCTCATGAGCTCAACTACCGTCTTAGTTGAAAGCCACCAAATCTACAGTCACAGCCTCTTGTATCTGTGCTTCTGGCCAGCATCTTCAACCACCATTTGGACTTTTATGCTCGGACACCTTACCTTTATCTCAAACATTTAAAAACTCATCTTCTCTCAAAACTTCCCTCTCAATAGCACACCAATGCTTCCACTCACCCAGGCCTGTACGTGTAAATGCTCTGTATTTATGTTTTCGAACACTATTTAGCAGCACACCTGAAAGTGCTAAAGACATGACGCCACTCATCAAATGAACAAACGTCACGGTGCAATTTACCTACAGCATAACGATGCCTCACAGTATAAAAGCAGCCATAAGTATTATGCTAGTCACTCAGTCACCCTTGTGTTGTTTGTGTTTACTGCCTGCTTTGTCTGAGAAGTCAAAGCAGAGGCCTCGCTACTTTCGTTGATTCTATCCTCACCTTACATTATGCCTCTAACCTTGCAGCCCTGCATTTCACGCAGCACAATAAACCACCAAGTACTTAGCTTGCTTTCCCATCTGATAGATGTTGCCACAACAGTAAGTATATACAGTTGCAGAGAAAGAAAAATCGTAACTTTGAATCAGAATGTGGTGATACTGCCACAGAGAGTCTTATGTACATCAGCTCTCATAGCACACCTGTTCAGAAGCGCTTCCTCAGAGTTCCACGAGTTCTACGAGAAAACAGCCTTTGGATTTCCTGAATACAACAGGTGGCCGATGGCCAGTAAATATCCAACTTAATTTTTGTTGATTTTGCTTACTGGTGATTTACTGATCTTTCTCATGTTATGGGACTTTGAAAGAAAGGACTCCTCTATCAGTTTGGCAATCTATACCAGCCATTGTTGTGCTCAGAATTATTGTAACTCAACTTTACTAAGGCTCTGAGGGTACTCTGACTACAACATCTGTTCCTCTGTAACCACCACAGTTACTTTGGCCAATCTGGGTGGCCAGGTTGACATGCCCAGGAAGACCCTGACTCCGTAATGGAGGCCTTTCAGTTTGCCAAGGCCACGACTTCCTGCTTGCCGGAGGCGGAAACCTCAAACAAGCTGTGAGAGATCATTAGCAAGCATGAACAGGTTGTGTTACTTTGTAACAATTGCTACTGAGCTCCAGTCCCTTAAGAACAGGACCTTGTCTCATAGCTACAAAGGCTTCCATCCTTCTCAGGTGATCATTGAAGCTGACTGGTTGATTACCTCTCTGCAAGCCAGAAAACAAGATTTACTTGAAGTAACTTTCAGATAGATAATGGTGGGGAGAACATTTATGTAACTGAGTCGTAAAATCCTGTGGTAGAGTTAATTCACTCCTTGGAAATGTACGGTTTTTAAGGCCTACCTCATGGAGATAAAACACTATATCTTAACATTATTCATATTATACAATTTTTATTATGCCAAAAAATACATTCATGTGTTTGCAAATATAAACATAATTCTAATTCACACTAGATGTCACATTCGAATCCAGATATGTATGATCAAATTAAAAACCTAAGTTAGCAAACTTGGATTGTTTCAAGTAAATAACTGAGATACCTACTCTCTAAATTTTTGCTAAAATAGCCAGATACATGCAAGGTCAGACGCTTAACCCGGCACAGAGGTGAATAAGCATGACATTGGTTCTAATCAGTGTCCCTACATTAATGCATTTTCTTGGGTTAATCTAGTTGCTCCCGAATATGGTTCGATATTCTTCTGAAGTTTCTTATTATGTAAGGAATATTCAACTTCACCAACACGAGTATGACGTCTACAGGAGAAGAGCTATATCTCTCTTCAGAAAATTCATTTCACAAATACCAGATTTTAACATCAGCTTAGTGGTCACAAATACACAATTCCCATACTACACCTCTAGTCTCTACAATTCCGAACTGAGTTTATGAACCGTGTTATTGTTTAAACCGTATAAATAAAACCGACATTGTCTCGGTGAAGCTTCTGCTGTACAAATGCAGAACAGCCAGGGCTGAATAGATTCTATTAATAATGCAATATTGAGTTTGGTATTGACTTTAAGAAGTATTATCACCTCCTTTACTAACCCTTAGCTGCCAGCAGACGCTGCCTCAGGCCAGTACACACCTAATTGCTCGGTAAAAAGGCCGTTTCCCTACCTCATTGAGCCGCATGATGTGATAAATTTGCCTCAGGTATTCGCTGCCACCTGGTTTGTGGCAGATATCCAGGACCATCATGTTTATTTTCTGCTCAGTCAGTTCAAGAGCAATATCTCCTTCTTCTAAGGCTGTGTTTTTCTCTATTGTCATAAATGCACTAAATACAAAGAAAGCATACAAGTATCAGTGGTGAAGAATTGTAAAGATGGAAAATAATCAAAGAGATTGAGTGTGGAGAGTCGATGTAAATCTCGGATTCAAAGCACCTATAAAGACTTTGCTCAAATAGGTAAGCCTTCCCAAAAGGCTGCAGCTCACATAAACAGCGCCTTGGAACAGAGCACCTGAAAGCATTTTTAAAAATTGAATCGTTTCTTTTAAAACATTTCTTTATTGCATTTATACTCCTATCTATAAAACATTTCCCCATTACCACAATTGTTGAAATTGCTATAATCATGGGATGAAAACAAAACATTTCTTTCTAAGAACATGTAAGAAATAATCTGTATTTTCTCTTTGAGGATAAAGAGTATCTTTGATGCCAGAAATAGCTTTGGTATTCTGTCTTTTGCAGATTCCTCTTTACACCTGTCTCAGAACACACTAAAGACTAATTCAAGTGTCAAAAGGGGGAGCCTATTATGCTAAATATAGGCTGGGTGCTTCCTGCAGGAGTGCTGACCACTGGGTATTTTAAATTGGCCTTTTGACACTTGTTGCCTTCTAAAAATACATGCCCCCCTCCTGTTCTTCTAGGTGACAGATACTTAGCAAAAGTCACTACCCTGCTTACCCTTCCCGGAAAAGGGTCTATTATAACCACACCAGGAATGTGCAAGTTATATGCGGGAAAGGTTTCTTTTATAAGAACTCATGTGCTTATTATTGATTTTAAACATTATTTACATAGTAATAATGGATGACATAATTTTTAAAAAATTCTCAAGCTGTACCAGTGTAAAATTAATCACGATATTCAACTTACATCATATATATTCCATACTAATTTTCTTTTTACAAGTGCTATTAGGATCACGTTAGTCTTTGCAGTCTAAGTATTCTTAAGAAAACGCAGGGGTTTCCACTGTTTCCCAGACTAAATGAAATTTACTGTGGTGTAATCAGCTATATACTGCAGTTCATTACTGAGATTTTGCCATGATTATAAAATTCATTCTGCTAAGAGTCAGTGCCGCTGACCTGAAGACTGAACCAAATGATACCCAGCTGCTGGACATTAACTGTTATATTGCTTCCACATGTAGCTTCAAAGCATCCTTCTCTAAAAAAAAACAAAAAAAGAACTTTATGATCATATAAGCCTTGCTAAAAAATAAAGCAAATCCTACTCTTAAAGATATTTATTAGCTAGAGTAAATCTTTAAACAAACAAAAAAGACCTTTTTGCAATAAAAAAAAGTTTGTAAATATCTTTTTGAAGCTGCATGCAGGCTGCAAGCAAAATTTCTTGTCAGGTTTTGTAGAGGCTGACATGGAAAAAGTTGAGGCCCTCTGACAAAAGAGTGTCTCAGTGTCAGCCCCTGAATTGTATCCTTTCCTGTCCATCACTGTGCAGGTGAAGCAAATGATTGGATTCAGTCAATGCTATGATTAATGAGTTCCTCTCTGGATTTGGGACTGCCTATCAATCATGTCATTAGGGAGAATGTGCCCTGAAAGAGGCAGACCTTAGCCAAGGAATAACTGCATTAATCTTAATCTGTATATGCACCCAGCCAGCCAAGTCAGGGTCACCATGATGAAAAACAATAATCTTCAACTCGACAAATTACTTTGCAAAGACAGACGTTTCTTTACTTTTTGGCCTGTGTGTTCTCCAGAATCTAAGTTGACTGTTTACAGCTTGAGTGTTACTACAAAGTGAAGGTTATTTTAATGAATAGTAATGTTTTCAGGCAGCATGCAAGACAAGCAATGCTTACAGCTGCCACCTTTCCACTGCAGTTATTTTCACAGTTTCCATAAAATCAAAATTAAATCTGGGTGCAAGTGAAAGAAATCTAGCTAAATGATATTGTGTAGTTACAAGATAATCTTCATGAGGAATTAAGATTTCATTTATGGGCTTCCCTGGTGGCGCAGTGGTTGAGAATCTGCCTGCCAATGCAGGGGACACGGGTTCGAGCCCTGGTCTGGGAAGATCCCACATGCCGCGGAGCGGCTGGGCCCGTGAGCCACAATTGCTGAGCCTGCGCGTCTGGAGCCTTTGCTCCGCAACAAGAGAGGCCACGATAGTGAGAGACCCGCGCACCGCGATGAAGAGTGGCCCTCACTTGCCGCAACTAGAGAAAGCCCTAGCACAGAAACAAAGACCCAACACAGCCATAAATAAATAAATAAATAAATAATTAAAAAAAAAAAAAAAAAAAAAGATTTCATTTATTTTAACAGAAGGACTATTTTAGTTTAAGGGCTTACATTCTCATACTTGGAAAAAAAATTATGGTAAAGCCAAGGCAACCCTCCACCTGTATACAGACATCATGGTTTAAAATACATGTTCCTCATGGTATAGATCTATGAACTAAATGATCATCAATTTGTGAGAAATGCATAGAGATGGAAGTTCATGTGTATATCAGATAATCAACTCGAAATCAAACTCGAGATGAAACATTCCTATAGCACCCAAATCCATAAGAGATTACCTAAAGTGAGTTAATAAGTCAAATTTAACTCTTTCTCAAATAAATGAAATAACTTTAAATCTGGATTTTTGTACATTGATATTATTTGAGAAATTGAGAAAGACATAGCACTGTGCTAATTATAAGTTACATAATATGTATTCAGAATCTTTGAGGGCTATAAACATTTTTAAAGATCAATAATTATTTTGGATGCATGTTACAACAGATAGCTAATCAGCCAAATATTAGCTAGACAATTTCCTACTAAAGGAGATAACCAGATGTGTTAGTGCTGTTTATAAGAAACTTAGACGAAAATTAACTTCTAAGGAAAAAATTTTTCTTATGGATTCCTGTGTGTAGCCCCAGGTATATTACAGACATTACTTTAAACTGATCTTATTGATAGAGGGGGTCCTAATTCAGCAGTATCATAAATTTAACTTTATAATCAGATCCACTATTTTTACTCTGCTTTTTTCTCTCCCTTTTACACCCACTGCTATGGATAATGACGTGGCCTTAATCTTTTAGTCTTTGAATTAAAGCCTGTAAATTGGTATCAAATGCAAATGTAAAGATTAAGGTCACTGTCAATGTTACTAAGCATTTTCCTGACTGCTATTGTTATTCCTACACACAGGATGCTCACAAGTAAATTTCTAGAAGTCGTATGACAAGAACAGGAAAATCATGATTACTTACATTTCTTACATTACTTACATGACTACTTATATTAATTTGGATTAATATAAAGTCTTACAGATTAATATACACCAGTTAAGAGTATTTGTTATCACACTACTAACCAGTGAGTGCAACATATTTTAATGGTTTATAAATAACAAATGCTCCCCAGTTCTAAGCTCGATGTTAAGAACTTTACAAATGTTATTTAATTTTTCAAAACAACTCTACCAGCTTAGTATCATCACTAAAAATGAGGTTTTGAGAGATTCTATAACTCACACAAGATGGCCCACTTACAAGGGATTTGTATTTGTCCATCTGATTCCAGAGCCTGTGCTCTTTATCACTACCATGTACTAAAAGTAACAACTTTTAGTTGTTTCAGGCAGAAAGTTATAATAGTATCTTCTAGCAATATGAATATACTTTCAAAGAATGGGGGACCGTGTGTGTGAGAGTGTAGAAAAAGGAGGGGCTGGCTTAGTGAACTGTAGACCACATGAACCATAACTCCCTTATCAATATCATGCAATTCTATACTGAAGACTACTTTTAAGATAGGAGGACTCTATGTACATATTTAAATTCATCAGGGACCCTTAAAAATCTTCGCAATACCACAAATCACTTAGCTCTTGGTGACAAACCTATGAGAAGTCTGACATTTTCATACAGAAACAGCTGGGTGTGTTTATAGCTTGAGTGTAATATGCCCCAGTTGCCTTCTGGGATTCTTACATTACCAGATGAAAAATGTGTACCTTTTTGACAATCAGGTACACAGAAAGCAATAAAGAGCCTTTTATATCCATTAATTCCTTCTTAATTTAATCTCCATGGCCAATCCATTTACGAAACGCTCCAGGCTATCCACTAGATACCTGTTTGCACACTGAAAAGGAGTGAAACCAAATTCTCCTGGGTTTAACTACCACCCTTTTAATCAGAAACCTTAAGATGGTGACTAAACAAGTATAATGTTCCAGTGTATCAATGGGGTTCAAATTCTAATAAGACAAGGAACATTAACAATCCAGTTTTTAATGGAACATTTATCTTTTTCTGTATTCATCAAAGTTCCCATGAAGCTAGGAAAATGACCATTGCTGCCTATCCGACAATATTTGGTTGTGGTGGTTGTTTATTGGTGATTTTGTTTTTGTGAATGTATTTGATGAAATTCAGTGAAAGAAAAACATCGCTTTACCATTCGGTGCTCAGTTTCCTTGCTTTCAACAATTGGCATTCAATCCAGTTGGGTTTTTGCCGCTCAATGCTCCGTATGACCTTTTGGGTCATTCGATTAGGGCTACTTGTCTGCTCTCCCATGATGCTTTCCAAACACACACAGATTAAACCGAGTTTCTCTTTACTCCATCTGTCAAGGGAGGCACCTGTTAAAAGTTCCACAGTGTTTCCATCCTCAAATATCCGACATATAATTACAATCAAGTTCCAGACAAGCAGGCCAGCTTTCTTTAATTCAACAAAGTTTTTTGACATTTTTCTCTCAGACAGAAAAAAGAAGTATTTAACTGGGGGAGGCAAACATGCAATCACCGTAGGTAACTTGCTGATTACAATAGATACTGCCTGAGCAGCAAGCCTTGTGCAGCCTGGGGAAGAAAAGAAAGAAAAGGTATGATTAATATTAGCATTTGTGTTCCATCACTGTGTTGCTTTGAGTGTTGTGTGGAGATGTCTAATTTTTGCAGAGAAAATTGTTGAGAAGAGCAAGTTCCTGACATATTCCGACAGGACTCTACTGGGGTCCTCTGTAGTACTGCCAAAAATTCCCCAAATCCCAAACTTAATTTTTCCTCCCACAAATGAAGATTAGAAAATTCAGAAATATTACTTATATTTTTATCTACTAAGACCTCAGGTTTAAAGGGCCCAATGTCCTCCTAATTAGTAAATGCAAAGGTACTCCTGCTGGACCTCTCTGTGGCCTTTGGCACTTCCTTAAGCCTTTCTCCTCTTCCCCTGGAATCCATGACAGAATCATTCCAGCTCCTGTTGGGACTGGCTCCTCTTCTTTTAGTTCTTAGCCCAAATGTCACCTCCTCTGAGAGCCTCCCCACACCATCCCATGTAAAGCAGTCCCTTCATGCCCTTCTCAGGCCAACCCCCAGTCCCTCCTTATTATTAGACCCCATTTTATTGCCTTTATTATAGCACTTAGCATCAGTTAATAATAATCTCCTTTATTTCTTCACTATCTGTCTCCATCCACTAGAATATAAGCTCCAGGAAGGCATTCCTGTAGCCCAAGCACTTAGGACCTCATCTATAACAGTTGTTCAGTGAGTATTTGTTGAATAAATGAGTTAACAAACTGGTTCATGTTTACCTCTATTATTCTGCTTCTTTGTGTCCCATGCTAGTTCCACTTCTACTAACACCTCTTAAATGTATTTGCTAAGTCCTTGGCCTGTTGACTGAAGATTCTACTCTCCCTTACTTGGTGTTATTTCTCTGAAGGATTTACTGATCCTCCCTCTCTAGATCAGGGTTTCTCAACTTTGGCACTATTGACATTTGGGGCTGGAGAATTCTTTATTGTAAGGAGCCGACCTGTGCATTGTAGGATGTTTTAGTGGCATCTCTGTCCTACACTCACTAGATGCCAGTGGCATCCTCATCCATTGCGACAAACAAAAATGTCTCTAAAGCATTGCCAAATGTCCCCATCTTCCTAGTTGAGAACCACTCTTCTAGATGATTCTAGAATCTTCAGTCTTGGCCTTTCTCCAGGGTAACAGTCCTACGACTTCAGCTCCCCGATGGGCATTCCACTTCTCTGTCCTAGTCATCATTAACTCAAACCATAGCTAAAACCAAATTCATTGTTTTCCTCCCAGACTGCCTTGGCCCTCCTGACCCTCCCTCCCATCCTCTCTTCCTTCCTTCTTTTCTTCTGTCCTTCCTTCCTTTTCAATCTTGTAAACATTCCTGTTGATCCTTCATACCACACCGGGGACTGCACTGATAAATCTTCCTACTCCCTCATCTGACACCCAATTTTGCCTCACTGTGACCATGGCTACTACCTATTCAAGCCCTCCCTCACAAGTGGTATCTGGACTATTGTAGGACTCTCATCTCCCTGCTCCAGACCATGCCCAGCTGTACAGCCAGATTACCTAATTTCTCTGCTACAATTCTTTTAGCTGCTTTCCACTGTTACGAGATCAGTCTGCAGAGCGTTGCTGACAAAACACTCCACAGTCCAGTCTCAGCCAGTTTCTATGAACCTTTATTTTATCCTCTTTGCTTTTAGCCTTCTGAATATCTCATTATTCTCACATAGGATGCCCTCCCTCTTCATGGGTCACTCATAATCTTCAATTCTTGGTTCAAAGTCCTTGCCTCCTATGAATTTATTTGAACATATTACCCATATGACTATGTTGGTAATTAGGTCCATAATGTGCCATGTTGTACTATCTTTTGTATTATCATCTATTACTGTTTATGTTATATGCTTTTATTTTATATTATTTTATTTTTTTAACAGCTTTATTGGAGTATAATTGCTTTACAATGGTATGTTAGTTTCTGCTTTATAACAAAGTGAATCAGCTATACATATACATATATCCCCATATCTCCTCCCTCTTGCCTCACCCTCCCAGCCTCCCTATCCCACCCCTCTAGGTGGACACAAAGCACTGAGCTGATCTCCCTGTGCTATGCGGCTGCTTCCCACTAGCTATCTATTTTACATTTGGTAGTATACATAAGCCCATGCTACTCTCTCACTTCGTCCCAGCTTACCCTTCCCCCTCCCCGTATCCTCATATTCATGAGTTGTCTTTACAACTAGACTAAAAGCTCCTCAAGAGCGTGGAAGAAAATCTCCTCACTCCTTGAGTATCCCACAAAGCCCGGCACAAGTGTTTTAATCCACTATGTATGCAATTGAATTTGAACATTGGAACGGAGTGAGAAGTCTAAAGAGGATAGCTTTAAGTTCTTCAGAAAAACAGTTTTCACTGTTTTTACTGAACAAAAATAATTTAACACTGTGAAAGATTTTTCAAGATATTTGTGACATTTAAAGAGGTCACTCTGCTCTAAAAAAGTACAAAGCTCTTGGAAAACATAGGTCTAGTCTAGTGACTCCTCAGAAATTCATGACAACTTAAGAATCATTTTCAAAATTAACTGGATCAGTCTTTATATATTTGTAAAAATTGGGTCCAAAATATATTTGAATGATCTCATAAGACTTTTGTATTAAATAAAATAATAAATATGAAAGCACCTAGTTCAATACTTAGTAAAAAATAGTTCCTCAGTAAATGTTTTCTTTTTATTCAAATAAATATGTTTAGATGAGGCTTAAAATATAGATAAAGCAAATTAAGAAACCACTCTTCTCAGTGTTCTTAAAGTATCTTAAATGTTTTATTGTTTTTATGTGTTTGTGTCTCATATTCCCTAATCTGCTGTCAGGTATTTGACTTAAAAGATTATATCTTATATTCTGTTTATCCTAAAGAGGGCTTAACTGCACATAGTGAGTAAACATTTGACAATAATATAAGCAGATACTAGGTGAAGATTAGCAATTCTCTTCACAACTGTACTTCTACTGATATTTATAAAATCTGAGAATTGCAGGTACTCAAATCCCTAACTACTTTATTAAAGCTTAAGGCAAATTCCAATCAGAACCTTTAGGCTGATGACAAATCCATTCTACTAATCACAGGGTCTCTGAGTCTACGGTGATGTTAACACACCAGGGAAGGATCTTTTAAAAATGCCACACACTCATTTTTCTGTCTTTATTTAAATAAGTTGACTTCTAACTCACATATATATAATATATTGTAAGAGCCATCCCAATTTCAAAGCTGATAAAGTGTGAAAAAATGTATGTCTCAGAATGAATGCAATGTGAGAAGTATATTTATATATTTATCATTTCTTCTTTCCTATGCATGGACTACTGATTGTAATAATATATTTGGGGGATTATAAAACATGCAGAAAGGAAATTTACAATGAAATAGGTAAAGACAAATAATGTATTAAAATTAACTTTAAAAATGTTTTTTATTAGTGGTGTAAAATGTCAATAATACATTATTGAGTGAGGATAATGTGATTTAATATGCTTTATTATTTTAAAAATCTGGGCTTTAACAGTTCATGATACATTGATTCAAATGTCAGGTCATAAATTTAGTTTGTTTCAATACTTGGTTTTAATGGATGACATAGGTGAAAAAGCCGTGACATGGACTATATACATAGACCCACATGGAACTTGTGAAATCATGGCACTCGTTTTTCAATCTCAACCACCAAATAGGCAAAGGTTGTTGTTGAAATTTGAATAATAAATATTCATCATCATTACGTTAATCAGTTGTTCTTGCAAATAAATTGAAATATATTTCATTTTCGTATTTTTAAGAAGTGTTCAAAAATAACCAAAACTCTGATTTGGAATATTTGAACCATGTTAAAAAATTCTAAGTTCTTAAGTGTGCAGCTATGACATTTTTATGGGTGATACTGGTTTTTATAAAACGAACATTTCTGGTTTTTATAAAATAAAATATCTCAAGGACTTCTGATAACACTCTGCGTATTTCTGCCATCAGTTTCTTTCTCAACAATTCACATGTGAATGGTGCCTTGAATACATTTTCCTTGTGGTGTTACCTCTATTTCCTCTCCAGAATCCATTGTTAAAACAATTACTCCAGAGTTTCCCCATAAAGTATTCTTTTTATTTAAAAAGTTATTTACTGGTAAGAAAATATATTTTCTGGTATATCTTTCCTTTAATTGCTGTCAAAGAAACAAAACAACTAGCTGTGTATTTGCTCTTAGGGAGCAAATTCTTTGTGTATTTGCTTCGGGAGCAAATACCTAAGCTGAGCTATATCAGAAACATCTGAACTTCCATTCAGTTCTTTGGTAAATCTCTTATGCTGTATAATTTATTGTACTATTTATTTCTTCAAATCTTCAGTGTTTTCTATGTATTTGCTGACAAAAAATAAAGAAATACATTTTAGTTTGTCACCATAGTGTTTTCCATGTTCCGTTATTTTCACTGTGTCAGGAAGGACAATTTTTTCTTTAAGGTAGTGATTATTTGTCTTTTATTAAGTTAGAATCCTCAAAAAAAAAAAAAGGCCTCTAAACACTTCATTACTTAGATGAATTGTGCAAAGTACTGAATTAAATATCAATTGACTTAAAACATTGCTGAAAATGATTACTGAGGTTTATCTTCATGTTTTGGATGCTTAGTTTTGAAATCTTTGGCTAATCAAGATGACTTCAAACTATCTCTAGCTAGATATCTCTAACTATCTCAAGGCACAGTACTCATTTAGGAGGGATTCGTGTTTAACAACAATGTATGGGAAGCCATGTTTCAAATGGTTTTCCCACACATTTCCCATTTTTATTTTATTTTATTTTACTTTTGGCCAAATCTGATCAGACTATCAATGTTCTACCTTATAATACGGCTGAGAAACAGCTCATGTTAGAAATATTCCTAAGTGTGAGCTTTTTTACTTTGTCATTGTTTGCTCTCCCTTGGAGTCCCTGGTAATAGTTTTAAACCTCAGTTGATTTACAGGAATATGTTAAAGCCACTTGTGTGTTTTGTGAGGATTAATTTTGTTAAAACTAAATTCTGAAATACAAAGGACAACCTTAATTGATTACTGAACGCGGAAAGCTAATGAAGAAGTAAGGTTACCCTGTTCATGCCCTCCCCAACAATATTGTCCCCAACACACGACTGGCTCACTCACAGACCAAGGGAGAGTTCCAGTGACACCCCATATGAAATTTCAGTAGTTTTACTTTCTTTTTTCTCACACACCAGATAATTGTCTTGTACATCCCCTGAGGTGTTTGCACCCATTTGTAAACATTTATACTAGTCTTCAAGCACCAAGAGGGGATATCTTATTTACAGTTTATCCCTGGCCCAACCCCAGTACCTGGTATGTAGTAGTAACTGACTTAGTAGGTATCTATTGAATGAATAAGTGACTTAGTGTCTGGCATGTACATATTATCTATCTTATATACTGTAGTGAAAATAAAGGTTGAGCACTGTCAGTTTAAAAGAGGATAGGAATGAAGAACAATGGTATTCTCCTATTGTCACATCCACCTGGAATGCACAAAATGCTTTATAAGGTCACTTTCCTCCACCACTTTCTTTTATATATTTATGTGATCTGGCACTCCTTCATGGCTGTCTAAGTGCTCTACTTCTACTCTTAGTGATAATTTTATGAAAAAATATTATTTAGTAAGGAAAACCACAAGAACTGGTATCTACAAAGTAAGCATTTTTTGGAACCAGAGGCTCTTTGAAACATTATGGAAGAGTTCCAAAATGCCTGTAGGAAAAAAAAAAAAAAATTGTTCATGAATAGACCAACTTGAAAGCCGCAAGCAAATCAGTGCTACTCATATGACATGATACATAAACTATAGATCATGCTTCCTGTATTGCTCAAAATCTATGAAATATCTCAAAACTAGAAAGGAGAGGTGGCAACAACTCAGGTGAGGAAGAACTTAAGTAATGAAAATCTGACATTTTCCAATTTCAATTAAATGGCTTTACTAGATTCAAAGGCAGTTTAATAGGGCTTGGACAGAATTAAAGCATTACTATGAAAGGTCACTGATGGATAATTGATTTGAGTCTATATATAAGGTTGCTGGATAAGAGCCACATTATTTAGGATCTCCATGGAGAAGAATGAAAGAAAGGCTAGTTTCCTCAATTGACTTTAGCAGGTTCAGCTGGAATATTTTACTGTTGAAAGTTTCCTTACAGTTAGTGAAAAAAAATCATCTTTAAAGATGAAAATAAAAGGGAAAAGTTTTATTTTAAAAATCCTAAAGAAGATCCATGAATACAAACAGATAAGATACATTCAAAGGAATCTTGTGAAATTCTTGACAAGTATAAACATCTAGGTAGGAAGAAACCATTTAAGAAGAAAGGACTTGATTAATAAAATAAATGAATAATACAGGTAACTGATAATCTTTAAATACACTTGATAGATGCATTGCCCTGAAGAGGAACAATGCACTGAATCCAGAACCATAGATATTGGCGGAAAAATACCCTGTCAGAAAACTATGTGCAGCTACTAAATGGGGTGCTATTTTTGACCTAAAAGCTACATATGTAGGTGTATTAACAAGAGGAAAGAAAGTAATAATTGGTAGTTGTAGAGGAAAAACTTCAAAAAAAGAATAATTAAACTGAATATCAGAGCAATCTTCCTGAGAGGATGAATTTTAGATTACTCAATAGATTTAAGGGAAATTAGTCAAACTCATGTGACTAATCTGTGAATACTAACATGAACACAAAATATCACAAAAAATTTTGAACTGGTAGTTAGTCCATGTCCATCAACAGGTGAATGGATAAAGAAGAAGTGGTCCATGTACACAATGGAATATTAGCCATGGAAAACAATGAAACACTGCTCTTTGAGGCACCACAGATGAGCCTGGAGATAATCACAAAACATGAGGTAAGTCGGAAAGCAAAAGACCTATATCCTATGATATCACTTATCAACCATTTGAGTCATTTTCATTTCTAGGTTTGTTTTTTTTTTTATCATATGGCTCACAGTAACAAAAATTAGGAATCTTAAATATACATGGTGGAAAGAAGACTAATATAATTTACAAATTTTATAATTTTTAGAATTTTACTTGTTCTCATAACCTAGAAAATGTGCTTCTTCAGGGATATGTTCTTAAAGAAAAACAAATGTACCTTTGCTTGATTCTTTCCTTTTGGTTTCTTTTGGAATATAATTCCATTCTTTTGGAATGCTCTCACGCAGACTTTCAAGAACACTGTGCTTGTTTAGGTTTGTCTCACAGTTTCTCCAAGAGCTCAGCACAGATATTATCTGCTGCACAATGTCCTTGACGGCGTCAGTCAGTGCCAGTCTCAGGCATCGGATGACCTCTACCTCACACTCCATGCACGTTGAGACTTTAAAATCAGACAGCATATTACAGTTAGCAGAATCTGGAAATATTCTGTGCCCTGTTCAGTTGGGAATTCAGCTTCTCAATAATCTAGTTTAAAGCTATAGGAAAAGAAAGCTGCTTTTAGCCTAGAAATCATGTAATTGATAAATGGTCCATAGACATTTGAAAAAAAAAAGTTACTGCTTGGTAATAAAGGGAATGGTAGTTAAAATAACAGTGAATAACAGCATTTGCTGGTACTTTGGGGACTCTACTGGTGGATATATAAATTGTATGACCTTCTTAGATGACAACTTGACAATAATAGTAAAAGCTTTAACACTTTACTTACCTTTTAACACATTTATTCCTTCTCTGGAATTTTATCCTAAGAAATTAATTATGATTATATAAATAATATAAAGAAAAATTGGGAAATAATCCAAATGTCCAATAACTGGGGATTTGTTTAGTTAGCTTAGGTATATCCATCGTCACAGTAAAGCTATTTATTGATTAGTTAAAAAAAAAAAAAAGCAGGTTAACAATGAGATACCACCTCACACCAGTCAGAATGGCCATCATCAACAAATCTAGAAACAATAAATGCTGGAGAGGGTGTGGAGAAAAGGGACCCCTCCTGCACTGTTGGTGGGAATGTAAATTGATACAGCCACTATGGAGAACAGTATGGAGGTTCCTTAAAAAACTAAAAATAGAACTACCACACAACCCAGCAATCCTACTACTGGGCATATATTCTGAGAAAACCATAATTCAAAAATACACATATACCCCAATGTTCATTGCAGCACTACTTACAATAGCTAGGATATGGAAGCAACCTAAATGTCCATTGACAAATGCACGGATAAAGAAGACGTGGCACATATGTACAATGGAATATTACTCAGCCATAAAAAGGAACAAAATTGAGTTATTTGTAATGAGGTGGATAGACCTAGAGTCTGTCATACAGAGTGAACTAAGTCAGAAAGAGAAAATCAAATACCATATGCTAACACACATATATGGAATCTAAAAAAAAGGTACTGATGAACCTCGTGTCAGGGCAGGAATAAAGATGCACACGTAGAGAATGGACTTGAGGACACAGGAGGGGGAAGGGTAAGCTGGGACGAAGTAAGAGAGTAGCACTGACATATATACACTACCAAATGTAAAATAGATAGCTAGTGGGAAGCTGTTGCATAGCACAGGGAGATCAGCTCGGTGCTTTGTGACAACCTAGAGGGGTGGGATAGGGAGGGTGTGAGGGCAGCTCAAGAGGGAGGGGATATGGCAATATATGTATATTTATAGCTGATTCACTTTGTTGTACAGCAGAAACTAACACACCATTGTAATGCAATTATACTCCAATAAAGATATTAAAAAACAAAAAAAGTGGGATGAGTCTAAAGTAAAAATATTAAAATAAAAAGCTCACCCTTAAAAAAAAAGAGCAGGTTAGAAAAGAGTATGAGATACTATTTTTATTAAAAAATACATATCTACATACATTTATAAAAGAATTAAAAGATGTACTCTAAAAGGTTAATAGTGATTATCAATGACTAATGAGATTTCAGGTGATTGTCCTCTTCCTTTCCTTCTTCTTCTTTTACTTTTTCTCCCTCCCTCCCTCCTTTCTTTCTCCCTTTCTTCCTTCCCTTCTTTCCAATAATAAGTATTACCTGCAATGATTATGTATTACTTGTGTGATAAATGCAATAAAAATTTTTGTTTGTTTTTTAAAATGACTGAGAAGTCCAGGGACCATCACTTGAATCAATAGAGAAGAGCAACTATATGATTTTTTTTGCCCTCAAATTTCAAGGTGATATTTCTCAAATGACAGCCCATTGTTAAAACCACCATGGCGCTGAAACTAACAGCTGGTTCTTTGAAAAGATAAACAAAATTGCCAAACCTTTAGCCCGACTCATCAAGAAAAAAAGAGAGAGGGTCCAAATCAATAAAATCAGAAATGAAAAAGAAGTTATGTCTGACACCACAGAAATACAAAAGATCGTCAGAGACTACAACTCTACGCCAATAAAATGGGCAACCTAGAAGAAATGGACAAATTACTAGATATGTACAATATCCCAAGACTGAACCAGGAAGAAATAGAAAATATGAACAGACCAATTACCAGTAATGATATTGAATCAGTAATTTTAAAAAACTCCCAACAAACAAAAGTCCAGGAACAGATGGCTTCACAGGTGAATTCTACCAAACATCTATCCTTCTCAAACTATTCCAAAAAATTGTAGAGGAGGGAAAACTTCCAAACTCATTCTACAAGGCCTGCATCACCGTGATGCCAAAACTAAACAAAGATATCACAAAAAAAGAAAATTACAGGCCAATATCACCGATGAACATAGATGCAAAAACCCTGAACAAAATGTTAGCAAACTGAATCCAACAATACATTAAAAGGACCATATACCATATCAAGTGGGATTTATCCCAGGGATGCAAGGATTTTTCAATATCTGCAAATCAATCAATGTGATATACCACATTAATAAATCAAAGAATAAAAACCATATGATCATCTTAAAAGATGCAGAAAAAGCTTTTGATAAAATTCAACATCCATTTATGATTAAAACTCTCCAGAAAGCAGGCATAGAGGGAACATACCTCAACATAATAAAAACCGTATATGACAAACCTACAGCTAACATCATACTCAACAATGAAAAGCTGAAAGCACTTTCTCTAAGATCAGGAACAAGACAAGGATGCCCAAAGAGGTACAAACTACTATGTATAAGATAAATAAGGTACAAGGATATATTGTACAACACAGGGAATATAGCCAATATTTTATAATAACCATAAATGGAATATAACCTTTAAAAACTGTGAATCATTATGTTGTACACCTGAACCTTGTATAATATTGTACATCAACTATACCTCAATTAAAAAAAAAAACAACACCATGGTGAAGAGGATCTTGGTGATATCAAATGTTGAGAGTTTTATTTTTTAGCATGACATAATCATCAGTTAGGTAAACTTGTTGCTCTTTATGTGAATGGTGGACGGTGTAGCTGTCTGTCTTTTTAATGATGTTTCAAGACTTTAATTCATTGAAGGACATAAAGAAGCCTTCTTCCTGTATCAGTAATTAACATTCATTTGGGTTGAACTCTTTGGAGTCATGGATTAAATGCATCTCAGATATCTAAAACTTCTAGAAAGCCAGGAATTCCTCTATTTCCTTTTGTTAAAAGGGTATGTTTATTCCTTTTGAAATAAAATCAAGGAATTGAAAATGATAAAATAATAGACTTATCTCAAAGAATTATTTTTAAATTACATGAATTAATTTGTGTAAGGTAACTACCATATAGTAGGCACTGTGTAAGTATTTTCTATTATTATTATTACCTAAGATAAGAGTTTTCTGGAAAAATTACAATTGTACAGTGTTGCGGTGCCCAGTGTTCTCTTGATGCAGGATTCTGAAACATCTTGAGCACTAGATACTACTATAGGGAAGATTAATCAATATCCACAGATGCCGATGGTAGAGGTAAGAAAGAAGAAATGGAGAACAGAGAACAGAGAAAAGAAAGTGGCAGGGTATTCTGGTTTCTGGCTCTGCATACAATGAGCTTGGATGTTTCTACTTTATTCTAAGAGCAAGTAAAAAACTGAACAGATAAAAAAAAATCAACAACTCTTCCTGGATCTGTAAAAGAGGTGAGGACACAAGGCAAAACACAGCCCCCCAGACTGGAGAGACAGACAGGCAAATACAGCAAGGCACAGCTTACTGGAGTAGAGACTCACACACAGAAACTATCCTGGGAACCAGAACCAATGTAGGAAAATCTCAGCTGTAACTGATCAATTGCTGGAGGCTCAGTGTAGACAAGTCTGAGAGTTAAAACTCTAGGGAGACCCTCTCATGGGGGAGCTGTTACACTCTTGAGTTTTACCTCCAGGAACTTGACTAGGTTTCCACAGTAGATATCAGAGAAAAATCCTCTAGTGCTTCCAGCAAGAGGAGGGAAAAAGAAACATTTGTAAATATGCCAGCACACCCTGTTTTTCTTAAGGCCTGCCCTTAGGAAGAAGAACTACTAAAACAGAGCCTAACCCACTAGGCATATTCTCAGAGCCTAACTGTCCTAGGACAGGAGAAATACTCAGCTCCAGCCCACTCTAACCATACTCTCAGACCTAAGGAAGGGGTAAGAAAAAAATTGAAATGCTTGTTAAGTACACCACAGAGGCATAGGCTCACTAAAAGACTGAGATCTAAACATAGAACTATAGAATGCTTCCCCTCCTTTACACCTCTCCACCACTTAATAAAGGCCTATTTACAGCAGTTCTTTTTACTCAGAACATCATGTCCAGCTTTCAAGAAAAAAATTACAAGACAAACTAAAAGTCAAAAAATACAATTTGAAAAGACAGAGTGAGCATCAGAAACAGACATGGCAAAGATATTAGAATTATCAGACTGGGAGTTTAAAACAGCTGTGATTAATATGTAAAGGGCTCTAATGAATAAAGTAGATAGCATGCAAGAACAAATGGGCAATGTAAGTAGAGAGATAGATACTGAGAAAGAAACAGAAAGAAACACTAGCAATCAAAAACACTGTAACAAATGAAGAATGCCTTTTCTGGGCTTATTAGTAGAAGGGGCATGGCTGAGGAAAGAATCTCTGAGCTTGAGGATGTCTCAGTAGAAACTTTTAAAACTGAAAAGCAAAGAGAACAAAGACTGAAAAAAAACAAACCCCACAACCAGAAGAGAATATCCAAGGAGTATGGGACAACTATAAAGGTGTAACATACCTGTAAAGGGAATACAAGGAGAAGACAGAAAGGAACAGAAGAAATATTGAAACAATAATAACTCAGCATTTTCCCTAAATTAATGTCAAACACCGAACTACAGATCCAGGAAGTTCAGAGAACACCAAGCAGAATAAATGCTAAAAAACAAACAAACAAAACAAACAAAAAATGAACAACAACAACCAAAAAAATCTATACCTAGGCATATCATTTTCAAATTACAGAAAATCAAAGATAAAGTCCTGAAAGAAGCCAGAACATAGAAACACCTTACCTATAGAGGAAGAAAGATAAGAATTACATTTAACTTCTTAGAAACCACACAAGCAAGAAGACAGTAGAGTGAAATATTTAAAGTGTTGAGAGAAAAAAAAAAAATCAACCTAGCATTCTGCACCCTGCAAGACTATCCTTCAAAAGTGAAAGAGAAATAATGACTTACTCAAGACAAACAAAAACTGAAGAAATTTGTTGCTGGTCAATCTGACTTGTAAGAAATGTTAAAAGAAATTCTTTAGGTAGAAGAAAACCAATATAGGTCAGAAACTGAAATCTACATAAAGTAAGGAAGAACATTGAAGAGGAATAAGTGAAGGTAAAATAAAACCTTTTATTTTTCTTATTCATAACTAATCTAACAGAAAACAGTTTGTTCAAAATAATAATACCAGCAATGTGTTTAATTATGTGTGCTTATGTATATAGCATTCTTATATATGCTTATGTATAGTGAAATGAATGACAGAAATGATACATGAATGGGAGGGAGAAATTAGGATTATTTTGTTAGTATAATGTACTCACACAATCTGTGAAATGGTATAGTGTTATTTGAAAGTGGACTTAGTTGCAAACTCTGTCTCTCTATATATACTGCAAACTCTAGGGCAACCATTAAAAAAGTTAAAAAAGAAGTATAACTGATATGCTAAAAAAAAGTGAGAAAATAGAATCATATAAAATGTTCAGTTAAAACCAACAAAGGCAGAACAAAATAGTGAAAGATAAAAACAAGAACAAAGAACAAGGGAAACAAATAGAAAACAGTAACAAATATGGTAGATATTAATCCAACTATATTAATAATCACTTTGAACAACAATGGTCTAAAAGCACCAATTAAAAGACAGAGATTGATCAGTGGGGACCAAAAACCAAGACCCAACTATATGTTGTCTATAAGAAGTCAACTTTAGATATGAAGACACATATAGATTAAAAGCAAATAGATGGAGAAAAATATACCATGCTAACACTAACCAAAAGAAAGCAAGAATAGTTACATTAATTTCAGGCAAAGCAGACTTCAAAATAAGGAAAGTTATTAGAGATAAGGGAGGGCATTACATAAAGATAACGGTGGTCAGTTCTCCAAGAAGTCATACCAATCCTTAATGGTGTATGCACCTGACAACAGAAGTGTCAACTATGGAGGCAAAAACTGATAGAATTGCAAGGAAAACTAGATGAATCTGCTCTCATTGTTGGAGACTTTAGCACCCTCTATCAGAAATGGACAGATCAGGAAGTAGAAAATCACTAGGGACATAACTGAACTCAATTACCACCATCAATCACTTGGGTATAATTGACATCTATGGACTACATCCAACAACAGCAGAATACACAGTCTTCTCAAGCTCGTATAGAACATTCACTAATAGACCACATTCTGGGCCATAAAACATACCTTAACAAATTTTTAAAAAATATTAGCGGCATACCATGTTTACTCTCAGACCACAATGGAATTACACTAGAAATCAATAACAAAAAGGTAACTGGAAAATTCTGAAACAGGTGGATATTGAACAACATACTTTTAGATAATACATGGGTAAAAGTAGAAATCTCAAGAGAAACTGTAAAATACTTTGAGCCAAATGAAGATAAAAACACAACTTAAAACTTGTCAGATGTAGCGAAAATGGTTAGAGGGAAATTTAGAGCACAGAATTCATATACTAGAAAAGAAGAAAGATCTAAAATCAAGAGTCAAAGTTTTCACCTTAGGAAACTAGAAAAAGAAGAGCAAATTAAACCCAAGCTAAGCAGAAGAAAAGAAATAATAAGAATTAGAGCAGAAATCATGAACCTGAAAATAGGAAATCAATAGAGAAAATCAAAACTAAAAGCTGGTTCTTTGAAAAGATCAATACAATCAATAAGCCTCTAGTCAGGCTAACTAAGAAAAAAAGAGAGCACGTGCGAACTATTAATATCAGAAATAAAAGAAGGAACATCACTACAGATCCCATGGACACTAAAAGGATATTTAAGGAATACTATGAACTACTCTATGCTCCCAAAATTTGATAATCTAAATGAAATGAACCAATTCCCTGAAAGACACATCTGCCAAATTCACACAAAAAAGAAATATACAATCTGAATAGGCCTATATCCATAAAAGAAATTCAATCAATAATTAATAATCTTCCAAAACAGAAAGCACCAGGCCCAGATGGGTTCACTGGTTGAAATTCTACCAAAACATTTAAAAAAAGAAATTATACCAATTCCTTTCAATCTCTGTCAGAACATAGAAACAGAGGGACTATTTCCTAACTCATTTTGAAGCCAGCATTACCTGAATACCAACGAGACAAAGACATTACCAAAAAAGAAAGCTGCAGATCAATATATCTCATGAACATAGACACAAAAATCCTAAACAAAATATTAGCAAATTGAACTTAATGATGCATAAAAAGAATTATACACCATGACCAAATGGGATTTATCCAAGATATGCAAGGCTGTTTCAACATTAGAAAATCTGTAAGTACACAACTGTTAGTGAAAACAAAATCTGTAAAGGACAAAAACAAAATCTAGACACTTAACAATGTAACATTCATTAACATCTGGCATTTTTTCCATAACATAAAAAAACAAAAAGGAAAAGAAAAAAGCTGTGATCCATAATCAGGAGAAAAATCACCCAATAGAAATACACTCAAAAATGATAGAAATGATGGAATGAGCAAACAAAGGTTTAAATTAAAACAGACTTCATACATATGTGCAAGGATTTTAAAATGAGGAGAGATATACAAAATATAAAAAGAACTAAATGGAATTGCTAGAAATTAAAATATCTGGAATAAAAAAATCACTGGATAGTCTTAATAGCAGTTATACACTGCAGAAGAAAGATCCTTAATTTGAAGGTACAATATAAAGTGTCCAAACCAAACCACAGAGAGAAAGAAGGCAAAAAAAATAAACCAAACAAGAACAAGAACAAAATCAAAGAATACAGCTTCAGTGATATGTGGATAATACCAAGAGGTCTAATAATAAGAATCCCAGAAAAAAGTGGTGGTAGGGGGAACAAAAGATAAAATATCCCAAGAGAGAATGGCTGAAAAATTTACAGATATGATAAAAACTAAACATCATCAGATATAAAAGCTCAACAAACCCCAAGCAGAATAAATACAAGGGAAACCAAAACAAAGCACATCATAATAAAATTGCTGCAAAGTAGTGATAAAGAGAAAAATCTTAAAATGAAAAACAAAAAGAAGACACATTATATAAAAGGAAACATACACTTTAAAACCTATACTGATTTATCATCAGAAACAACACAAGCCACAAAATAGAATAATGTCTTCAAAGTGCTGAGTGAAAAAGGAAAACGAAAGACAACAAAAAAAATCTCTGAACCCGAAAGTCTATGTCTGATGAAAAATATTTCAGATATGAAGACAAAGCCCTTTTTTCATGCAAATAAAATATATAAAATAAAATAAATTGATGGCAGAAAATTTGTAGTACATGAAATGTTAAAGGAAGTATTGATACTTCAGGTAGAAAAAAAATGATATCCATCAGAAACCTAGATCTATACAAGTAAAAGAAGAGTACCAGAAATGGTAGACAGATGGACAAATATGAAAGACTTTCTTCTCATTTTTAGCTTCTTTAAACTGTAACTGACTAAAACAAAAAAAAAACCCAATAGATTGTGGGGTTTATAACATTAGTAGAAATTACACGACAACACTAGCATAAAGAACAGGAGAGAGTAAATAGAAATATACTGTGTAAGGTTCTTAGATTAGATGTAAAAGTGGTATAATAGTAAAAAGTAAACTGTGATGAGTTAAAGATACTCATCACAAGATGTAAACCTTGGAACAACTACTAAAATAAATAGAATTATATCTAATAAGCCATTAGCAAAGATAAAATGTAATATTGAAAAATACTCAGTTAATCCAAAGAAGACCAAAATAAAGGTGGGACAAGCAGAAAGCAAATAACAATATAGTCACTACAATATAGTAGTTCCAAGTGTTAGAATAGAGGATCCACAATTAGATATGCATTTAATCAATTGTTCATTTGATTTCTGACAAAAACACTGAAGTAATTCAACTGGGAAAGAACAGTGATTTCTAAAAAGGATGCTGGGAAAAATTGCATGTTTGTATGAAAAAGTATGAATTTCAACACTTACACCACACAAAAAAGCAACAATTTGAAATTAATCATAGAATTAAATACTAAAAACTAGAACTATAAAATTCCCAGAAGAAAACATAAGAGAAATCTTGGCACTCTTTAGATAAGCAAATAGTTCTTAGGACACAAAAAAGCACTACTATAAAGAAAACTGATAAGTTGGACTCATCAAAATTGCAAGCTTCTCCCTATCAAAAGACCTTGTTAAGGGAATGAAAAAGTAAGCAACAGACTGGGGAGAAAAAATTTTTAATACATTATCTTGACAAATAACTTGTATCAAGAATATATAAAGGATTCTTTACAACTCAGTAAGACAAATAATCCAATTAATAAATGAAGAAAAGTTTTGAACAGATATTTTACAAAAGAATTTTTTTCAAATGACTGTTAAGAACATGAAGAGGTGTTTGATGTCATTAATCACCAAGGAACTGTAAATTAAAGTCACAGTGTGATAATAGCACATACTCCTTAGAATGAATAAAAGCAAAAAGACAATTCCAAGTGTTGGTGAGGTATAGAGCAACCCAAACTCTCTTACATTACTGGTGGGAATGTAGAAAGACAGGATTATTTTGAAAAACAGTTTAGTAGTTTCTTATAAAGTTTAACTCACCGTATGTGTTAAAGACATTTATTTCTTTTAAAAGAAAAAGGGAGTTAAGGAATAGTGTGACTGAAGTACAGTCAAAGTAACTTACGCTTTGATATTTTCATTTGCCCAACTAAAGATTGCTGACCTACTTTGAGAGTACAGGCCTGAAATGATTGCTACCAAATCTATTACTTATAGTGTATTGGCCTTTGAAATGCCCACATGAGGTCCCCAACTTAATTGTTTTCTGTATTTCTATCGTTTGTAATCTTTTTTTTAAATGGATATTTCTACTCTTGTTTTCCCCCCTAGCTTATGTTCATTCTAAGGAGTTATGTGTTGGATTTCTAATTATTAAATCAAATTATGTGTTTCATTACGGAATTCAAATGTTCATAAAGCAAATGTTTCAAAAAGTTTAGTCTAATAGAAAAAAATAAAGAGAAATAACATGGCCTGTGATCAGAAATTCTGGGGTTTTTTGTTCTGAATCTGCAATTTAATCAGTGGATAATCTTAGGCAAGTCTCTTAACATCTCTGACCCTGGTTTACTTAGCAATAAGATGAGGATACTGCCTACTTCATCCTCACCTTTATACCCTAAAATCATAAGACTGTGATATATTATGGATAAACTATACAGAAACCATAGACAGTGTTTCAGGAGGAAGAAAATACACCAGTTTTTAAATAATGTACTCCAGTCGATCTGGGTAATTATATTTACTGACGCATAGATCCATTAGCGGTAAAATGCAAATATTGTGGGATTATGATGTGTCTCAGCTGTATTTCCTTTAAACCTGTCATATTTTCACGTCAACAGAAACCACCGCAAAAGGGCTTAATTTGTTATGAATTAGTATATTTTATTATCTTAATAGCATTTTTAAGATACCTGTGATTGGTAACAGAAGAAAAGGAAAACTTTTGCAGAGACTTAAATAGGAGAGAAAACACAAAGGCACTGTCCCTCACGACCACTGCAAGGTCTTAGGTTCCAGAGAATATTTAATGTTGATGGAGAAACAACTTGTACAAAGGCCAGGGATGTTTCACCAGTTTGAAGTTCTGCCCCTTTGAGCCCCTTGACAAAATTCGGGCTCTATGATATGGTGTACTACTTGTTCCTGTTCCTGTTCAGACTTGTCTGACCATGGGGAGGCGGGTTTGCTCAATGTGTAGATGGGAGAGAAGACTAATTAGAAGCAAGTAGCAGTTTTGCTTCTCAGGCCACACCTGAAACCCATTGATCTCTTCTAAGTCATTTTCAGTACAGTTTTGTACTGAGTGACAGATGGTTCAAGAACTTAAGAACTGAAAGATAAATAATGGTTGAAGCATGTGGTTCACAATTCTTTATAATCTTGTGAGAGAATTCCGCTCTTACCCCTGACCAGAAACAACTAAAACCAGCAGGGGTGGAGGGGGTTTTCAAGGTTGTTTTCTTTCAGTTCAATAAGTCTACATCAGAAATAATGCAGTCTTTAAACTTAGGAAGACTGACCATATTTGGGGGTTAAAGGAAACAGTGAGAGAATACATGAAAACTAGAAATAAGACTTTAAAAGGAGATAATTATTACAGAGTCTTTAAGTGACAGATTCAGGGTTTTGAAATCATTACATAAAGTTATCTATTGCTACTTTGCAGGGATAATGACCAAGAGAAGATGTAACATAATGACTTAAAAATAGTTTAAAAGGTATTCAAGTCATGTCTGGAGGATAGTTAAAAAGTTACAGGAAGAAGGAAACACCATGATATGAGCCAGTTTAGATTTTTTATATGGATTCTAGTAAATATTTTAAGGAAATGTCAGTCGGTTCCAAAACAGTGTATAAGAAAGCATATAGGTTGAAAGCCAAAGGTAAATGATTTAAATAGTTAATGGACTAACAGGATAACCCCTAAGTCCTCATTCTTCACTTTCCCAAGACATTAAGTATGAGATTTAAAGGCAGAATATTAAGGATAAAACAACGTGAGAATGTTTACACCTGGTCCTGAAGGTGGGGTAACCCATGAACATTTCCAATTCGGATATGCAACCCGTTCTGTCTTCAATATCCACTCTAGCTGCGGGCAAAAGAACAATACGGCTGGGGAAAACACATACTGTCCCCAGAACAACGATAGGACATAATTGCCTTGTAGAGAGAGATGCACTATAATCATAATAATAAATGCCTTTTACATTTGAAGAAAATTGGCCAGCAGTTTTGTCCATCAGTTTGTTTAATAAAAGCACCCAAGAATCACAAAGTATTTTTCACATCTTACTAATTTCTTATATGCTCAATAGCAAAACATAATCTGTGGTAATATTAAATTTTATGAGAGAACACTACCTAATAATAAAAAAAAAATCTGCATTGCATAATTTTCCCCTCAACTTTCCCCTCACCCTTGTCCCAAGTATATTAAATTTTGACAGGAAGTAATGGTTAATGATTCCCAAAAGAAGACTTTATACTGAAAAAAATGTAAGATAATCCTTTACAAATAACAGATTCAGCAAAACTGACATCAATAAAATTTTTAAAACATCTTTAAAGATATATTTAAGTATCTATAAAACACTACTTTTTCAAATATAAAATTTCTCATACCTGGAATGTTATATAAAAAGTCCCATAAATGTTCTTCTTCCATGTAGCTCACAAAAACATTTCCAAATGTTTGTGGAGAAAAATTGCAGTGGTACAATACTTTAAAGATAGCTTCTATCAAGCTGGATCCTTGGTTCAGATTACTTTCTGTATCAGAACCTTGTTCTTGAAAGGTGCGTTCTTAAAAGGAATAAAAATGGTTTAGTAAGGTAGGTATCAATGAATATGATTACATTCTCTTCACTTACTCTAGCATAATATTGTAAAAATGTATTTGATTAATATTTACATAACAAGAGAAACGCCACAGTCTTTCAAATCAATGGTCCATCAAACTCAATATAATTTCTGAGATAATCCTGGATATTTGTGGGGTAAAAACTTGTGAGAAGGGGCTTCCCTGGTGGCGCAGTGGTTAGGAATCTACCTGCCAATGCAGGGGACATGGGTTCGAGCCCTGGTCTGGGAAGATCCCACATGCCGCGGAGCAACTGGGCCCGTGAGCCACAACTACTGAGCCTGCGCGTCTGGAGCCTGTGCTCCGCAACGGGAGAGGCCGCGACGGTGAGAGGCCCGTGCACCGCGATGAAGACTGGCCCCCGCTCGTCACAACTGGAGAAAGCCCTCGCGCAGAAACGAAGACCCAACACAGCCAAAAATAAATATAAATAAATAAATAAATTTATTTAAAAAAAACAAAAAAAACTGGACAGTCCTGGCTACTGTCACTTTAAAAAAAAAAAAAGTTGTGAGAAGGACCACATGACATCACTTCAAAGGGCAGTGCTAGTTTCCCTTTATGTCAGAATTCTTTTTCCTCTTAAAGAAACTTTTTTGATTTCTTTTCTCATTTAAAAGTAATACACATTCATTCTAGAAACTGTAAAAAATTCAGACTAAGAAACTAAGAAAACTAAAATTGTACCAAATCCTACCAACCAGTGATAGCTACTATATTTGGTGCAGTATTTCATTCATATTATATACAAATATACACAAATAAGTATATGTATGTATAACTTGAACACCAAATAGAATTATTCTATATGTGCGCTCTTGTTATTGAAAATCTACTTAAAACTAGATGAATCTTTGTATCTCTCTTTGGGATTTGTGTTCTGAACATTATTATACCCTTTATTCAGAACATAAATTTCATAGGAAATTCACATTTATAGTGTTCTCAGTATTATGCTATCAATTCTACGAATAAATTTGTGTTTCTCAAACCCATAGATCCTGCCATTTCAGAATGAAGAGGTTTATCAGCTGGTTTCTCAATAAAACTAAATAGGAATTCTCACAAAGATAGAGCCATTTTAATCGCTCTTTTCCGTCCTCCTCTGGCTCCATTATGACTTCTTCAAAGATCAGTTCCTATACTGTTGCATATACAGGTAGGACTGAAAAGGTGAAATAATTTCTATTTTGTCTAGATAATTAGCATATGTCCAGTATCATAATATGTACAAATATTTATTGAATTAAAGATAATGACTCTCACAAAGTTTCTTATATTTTAAATATATTGAAAAAATATAGCCTAGATCATTTTGGAATGAGTGCATTTCCTTTTCTTGCTCATTTGGAAGCTTATCACTTCTATGGTTCTTCTTGATAATTTTATTTCTGTGATTTGATTTTCATGATCTAGAGAGCCTTCCTCAGGATTTTTGCTGTAACTATTGGTAAAGTGATGTTCTCTTTGTACTGGGGTTGCTAAGCTGGTAGAAAGTAGCCTGGAAGCTACTGATGTCCATTCTGGGGAGAACTCCATTGAGAAGGAAGTCGATAAAGTAAGTAGAACCAAGAGATGGAGAGAACAGTCCTGATGGGATGACACTGTGTGAGAACCTGGATCCAGTAATGCCTGTATACTTATGTTAGCTGAGCTGATAAATTTCCCTTTTGGGTTAAACCAGGTTAATTTGGGTTTCTGTCACTTGCAATCTAAAGGGTCCTAAGTTTTCATCAAGCACAAAAGGTTAAATGACAAAGAGTCCTAGTCCAGGCATTCATAATTTCATCTTTTTTATCCAAATAGTCTCCTCAGTCCTCTCTGCGTTTCCCTCCCTCTAATTCAGCTTACATTCAACTATCAGTTATCCTTCATGTCATCGCCCCATGTTTAAACCTTCCCGTTCCTACACTTTGTTAGAAATTCCTGAACCTGAAAATCAAGAGTTTCCACAATTTTTTCCCAAATTATGTTTCAATCCCCAGTCATCTGCTCCTCCCAAATCGGTGTACTTGCTTTCCTTGCACGTGTTCCCTCCCATCGCCTTTTGTTTGTCTCAACCACTTCACTAGTCTAGAATGTTCTGCTCCAATAAAATTCCCAAGATTTAATCAGTCAATTACTATGTCAGCAGCCATATTAGATGCTAAGGCCTACACCTTCCAGGGATTCACTGCCTCTGTGTGTGTGTGTGTGTGTGTGTGTGTGTGTGTGTTTCTGAGGTGGTGGGAATGACAGACATGTAAACAATCATTACAGCAATGTAAAGATAAGTAGGGTTACAGTACATCCCGGTTTGCCTCAGGCAGTCCTGGTTTATGTCTGTTGTTCTGGTGTAATTAGTAGCAGCATCCTCTTTCACTCTTAAACTGTGTCCCAGTTCGAATGACGAATTATTCGATCACCTTAAGTCTAAGTGCCTTAAGTATAAGGTACTATGAAAATATAGAGGATGATGTTGTAAATTTTGGGAGAGGAACGCAGAGAAGTCACAGAGAAGATCATGTCTCAGCGAAGTCTTAAAGGAGGAGTAGAAATTTACTGGCACGACAAGGTTGAGGTGGGAAAGGTGCTTTCCAGGAAGACAGAAGAGTTGGTACAATGGTGAGAAGACAGGTTGCTGCTGGTAGGGTGGCACGGCTGAAGTGTGAATGGTATGCGGGAGGGAGAGATAAAGCTAGACAATCAACACAGCCTGAATAATCTAAGGCCCCATGAATCATGCACTGACAATACAGATGGAGAAAGGGGGATGGATATGAGGAATATTATAATAAAAATAATGAGTTTTATTAGCATTAACATTGTTGTTATTACCATATAAATGTGTCAAAATATTTCAGTGTATATTTTTTATTTCTCTCTATTTTCCCTTGCCTCGAAAAAAGTAGTCTGTTTACTTGCCTCAGGGATTTTTGCTATTTGAAAAGCAACAAATAGACTGAAGTTAGTTGCCCGCCCAGACTTAAAAAAAAAAAAAGCTAAATCCATTGAATAGTTATTAGTTTGAACTAAATGAAATAGCCATTTTTTAAGGCCAAAAAATATTGGTACTATATATTGGTACCAATATTGGTACTATGATACCAAAGTGGAATCATATGTGTCTGGCAGGTGATCAGGGGCAAGGGTCATGAGGGCTCAGAGAGAGGAGACCTCTGGGACTGGAGAGGGACATCTGTGGGTTGCAAGGGCTTTGCTGGAAGGCAGAGCTCAGGGAGGCTTGTCTGGGTGAGGCACTGAGTGGATCCTTGACACAGGTTCTCAGTCTCAAAGGTTACAAGCCACGCCTGGCTGCTGTGCTTGGCAGGAGCCTTTGGACAGGGATAAAGGGTATTTCTATAGTAACTAGGGTGACCAGATAACTGATGATCGAAACAGTCTCACAAGGACTTCTGCACGACCCCGGGGTAAGGGTGAGAGCTCTAAGAATAGCTACAGTTAAATGTCCTACCAAACAGGCAGGAGGCACTCAGAATCCTCTTAAAATTGATTTGAAGACAGTAAGCAACTTAGATATTCCTTGTATATCTGAGTTTGTGAATTGAGATTTATACCAACTCCGTAAAACAAAGTTACTACCCACAAATTACACTATGCTGACCATCACATGAGCTGCATCAAGTGTAATTTCATCTTCCTAACACTCTACAGAATGGGTTCCGGTTATCCCAGTTTTACAGATGAATAAGTGAAATTGAGAAAAATTAAGTAACTTGCCCCAAGATCACAGAGGCAGTAAGAATTTGCCTGTGCTGTTTGCATTAAACTATAATCTCAAATTTCTCAAAGGCTGCTTTGACATTTTATTGTTGATAACCTCTGAATGCAAAGTACTCAGTCTAAACCAGGTATTTGGTATGTGGTAATTTATTGTCTTCATACAAAATACCTCAATTTCATGTAGCTTTCTACAATTTCACATATATGACCTCATTACCTCTCTAGTACTGTTTCCTTAGTGGACTTTTCTATGGATGTGCATCTTGTCTTTAGGTATCTTCCCACAGCATCTGGAACACTGCTACATGCTTAACTAATGTTTGAATACTAAAGAAAGAAGGAAGGGAGGAAGGGAGAAAGAAATAAATCTCTTGAGTAGTTTTGTTGGGTTTTGGTCCATCTAGTAATTGGTTTTTTTGGAAGGACATTTACCTCCTAGTCATAATATTCAAATGTCATTTTCCCCCCCGCAAGCCTCATCTTCCTCATATCCACTACTTCCTTTCTTTTCACCTACTCCTTGAAAACTCTCTTCTCTCTTAACTTCCTTATAGCCATGCTTTCTTGGTTTCAGGGTGCCTTGTGGGCTGTCTTTTCTATAGCTCTCTCTCTCTTCTATCATCTAAAACTGGGTTGGCAAATGAAGAAGCTAAATCTTAAAGAGGCTTACCCTTAATGAATAAAGGAGAAAAAAAGCATTTTATGAATAATCGAGAAAATAGCTACCTTCAGTAAAGATTAATAACTGAGCAATTGATTCTAGTTCCTTGAAAACCGATCATCAGTACATGGCATACACAGGTAACTCTGTATGTTGAAAAATTGTTTTGTGTTATTTACATACTAGTAAACGTAGATAGGCAAACCTCTTTGAAACAGTTCTGGCTGTATGGACCTGTATCTACTAGGATTCTTCCTCATGCTTTTTAGAAGGCAAAATTTTCCAAAGTGTGTTTCGTGTGGGTAGCACATATGTCCTGGAAGTGCTGGCTCCAACAATAGTGAACACTTTTGTTTTCTGCAGGATTTTTCACAGCCTTTAATTATTCATGAGCTCTGTGACTCTCTACAAAGGTACTTTGGTATACACATAGTGTTTCTAAGTATTTCTGACAATGAAACCCTTTTCTAGTATTGTGTCTAGCAAGATTACTATTCAATAAAACTGAATCTAGGAATCATGTTTGCAAAGAGTCTCTTACATTACCTTTAAGCCCTTTAGGTTTGCAAATCAACGTGAGCAGTTCAAATGGAAAAGGAACAAGGTAGAAGCACAAAGGGCTATTCTGCATAAGAAGATTGTCAATTGGAAAAGAAATTACTAACCAGGTCACCAAAGTTGGATTTAATTTTAATTCAAAAGCATCATTTGTGGAGCAAGAGGAATTTTGTTTTAGCAGTAGGCACTGGCAAGACTAACAAAGCACAGCCAAAATAGGTCTTTAAAACTTTGACTCTTACCCCACAGATTTATATCAAGTTCTAACTGATTAAGAAACATAATGTGATTATATGGCTGGAAGGCACCTCACAGGGAGGTCAGTAAATATTTGGTCAATAAATGAATAAGTCTTTGCTGAGTGAATAAATAAAATGTCTTCCAGCATCTGTGACAATGGTGACCTAGCTTGCTTTTGAATACTTTCAGGGGTGGGATATCCACTACCATTCAAGGCAGCCGTCCCTCTGCTGGACAGCTCAAGTTACCAAACTGTTTTGCATTTAAAAAATATAGCGAGACCACTTATCTGAAAGGACTACAGAAATCTGGGCAAGTCTCTTTAGTGAATAAAGAAAAGAAGAGCACTTCCTCAGTTATCATTAGGGATGACAATTCAGGGTTTTTGACTGACAGACTGACAGCCAAAATCCATTTCCTTTTAACTTATTCCCAAGCATGTCCACGTGTTGAATTGGACAGCCTATTATTTTTTTCTTTTTTACGTGAAGACTTAACATATTTGAAGATCGCTATCCTGCCTCCTCTAGTTCTTTTCTTCTCCATGTTAGACATACCCAGTTTATTTAAGCAAGGCATGGCCTGGTTTTTACTTAACATCTTAGCACTTTTCACTCTTCAGTGGGCACTCTCCATTTAAGCAGCCTGTGCCAAAAAAAGACCACTAAGCATAAGTGCACTATTGGTCCAAATTCTGCAACTGGCAGCCCTAAGGAGTAAGAGGCAAGTTTTGAGCTCCACCTGTGCTTCTGAATAAGCACAAAGTCCACAGAATGTGAAACTGAGTTAAAGTTATTTCAAAGAGAAATTCCTTCTGTAAGGCAGACACCAAGCCTATCTCTCCAGCAGGAATGGTCCCTCTAACTTCTTAAGTTAAAGAGAATGGGCTGTTTAACTTCTCTCCTATGGTCTCTGAAAAAAGCACCATGCTAGGTCTAGGTGCAGGTCCTCATGCCAAATGACCACCTTGCAGAGAAGTGATAAAGCCACTGTGGGCGCTTGGGTGCTGCACAATATTCTAGAACAAGGGTTGGCAACTATACCCCAGGAGACATGTCCAGCCTGATGCCTGTTTCAGTAAGGTCCACAGCTAAGGATGGTTTTTACATTTTCAAATCGCTGAAAAACATCAAAAGTAGAATATGATTTGTGACACACAAAAATTATGTGAAATTCAAATTTCAGTGTCCATAAATAAAGTTCCATTGGAATACTGGTGATGGGGTTCAGGAATGCTACCCCAAAATATGGCACCTTGGCATATTTAATATTTTAAGCCAAAGGAGCTTGAGAAAAGAGCAGAAGCAGGAAGGTCGCTCTGACCTTCCTGCTGCCCTTCTCCCCTGAAACAGGTCATGAAACCCTCACATCAGAGGTGCCCGCCCTATACCTGGAGGAAAGGTGCATCCTTATCTCTGAAGTCGAAACGATGCTGAGAAGAATCCTAGCAAATAAGCCTTGCTAAGTTTCCCCCAATTTGTTACACTTAACCTCATACTCCTTGACCTATCATATTTCTCCACCACTGTCCATTCTTCATTAAACCTAGCATAAAGATATTTTCTGTTTCTTTGGATCTTCATTTCCTTATGAAGTCTCTTGTGTCATGTAAAACTTATATTAAATAAATTTGTATGCTTTCATCCTGTTACTCTCTATCTTTGTCAGTTTAATTTTCAAACCCAGCCAGTGACCGTAAGAAAGCTAAGGAAAACTTTTTCCTCCCCTGCACAGCCATGTCATTTGCTTATGTATGGTCTGTACCTGCTATAATGGTAGAGGTCGGTAGTTGTGATGGAGACTGTGTGGCCTACAAAGCCCTCTATCTATAGTCCATCTGGCCCTCTATAGAAAAAGTTTGCTGACTCCTATTCCAGAATACTGGAAGAAAGCATACATATATTCCAAACATCTAATACTACATAAGGACATCTTCCGTCTATTCCCAAATAACTCACAAGCAAAAGTAGGTGTTAGCTCTTCAAGCAGCCTTTCTTTATCACCCAATCCATCAATCTCTTATCAGTCACTCTGTTTTAGAAAAGCACCTCATGGTACTTATTAGCAACTGAACTTATCTAATTTTTATATATATTTTTTACTTTATAAGGTCTGTCCTCCCCATGTTTCCCCAGCAATTAATCCCCCAGAATATGAAGGCAATATGGCGTCATGTTTACCACTATATCTCCAGCTGAGAACAGTGTCTTGTACCTAGTTGATGCCCATTAAATATTAGTTGAATAGAGAATGTATTTATAAAATCGTGACCCAACATTTTTAGAAATTAATTCAGAAGGATATTATTTCTCATTTCCAGGAATAAATGTCTCCACAAAGTCTCATGTTTTCATTTTAGAATTTATTTAAAAACAATAGATATACTTTCATGAAATAATAGCTGTTCATTCTTCTAAGAAGGACCACTTAAACACCAAGTGCGCAATTTGCTCAATTTCTCTGTATCTAAGTTTCCTCATTCGCAAAAGTCCTAATGATCCAAGGGTCATAAATGAAATAATATGTTAAATCACTTTGAGTTGTTGGGGAAAAGATACTACATAAATTCATGATAATAGTATCACTCGTAATATAATGCCAAATCATTTACATGCTAACACTAGAAGCACATTAACTACTGAAGAAGAAACATGTTCCTATAGATATATTAGACATTTTCTAGGTGCCAGGAAGAGACAGAATATAAAAAATTTCAGCCACTGTCAAGCCAAATTAGATCTGATTCTGTGTAGATGAAGCATCATAGCAAAATTTATATTACCAATCTCCCAAGCTATATACAAAGGTTCTCAAGAAGTGCTATAATATATAAAACTTGGGACTATTTATTTGGTCCAGTTCTCATCTTCACACCCATGAGAGCTGCTAAGGCAACATCTTTTCAGGCCAAAGATGTCAAAGGGGAAACCCACCTCCTGGAGACAAATTTATGCTTGGATGGAGGGGAGAGTTACTGAGAAGCTGAGGGAAAGACCACTGCATGGAGAGCACAGGAGGAGTGATGAGAGAAGAAAAATATATCAAGCATATTTTTCCAGACAGTGTATAAGAAGAATCTAATAGAAATTAAGTACCTACTAGGTGTCAAAAAATGGTGCTTTATGTTTATTTACTTTTTATAATTAGGTTTTTTTTTTTTAAATTTATTTATTTGGTTGTGCCGGGTTTTAGTTGCGGCAGGCGGGCTCCTTAGTTGTGGCTCCAGGGCTCCTCAGTTGCGGCAGGCCGGCTCCTTAGTTGTGGCACGCGAACTCTTAGTTGCGGCACGCATGTGGGATCTAGTTCAGGGATTGAACACGGGCCCCCTGCATTGGGAGCGTGGAGTCTTATCCACTGCGCCACCAGGGTAGTCCCTACTTACTTTTATAAACCTCAAAATAAACACGTAAGGTCATTATTAGTACCCTAATTTAGGAATGGGGAGAGTGAAGTTTAGACAGATCACAACGCTAATGAATGAAGTAGAATTTTTTCCTGGAAATTTCATTCATTCACAAATACTTTTTATGCTCCTTCTATGTGCTCAGTACCAATCTCAACTGTCGAGAACCAAGCCAAGTACTGGGGAACAATGACGAGCTGTCCCTGCCCTTCTGGAGCTTGCAGCGGCTGACACAGGGACTAAATACACAACTATGTCATTTAACCTTTCACTTAAAATTGTGACGAGTGTTACGAAAGGAATTATGGTGGGACGTTATGGAATGATCAAAGATGACTTCCTAGGAAGTAATACTGAAGCTAAAAGATGATTATCAGTTGCCAGGAAAATGAAAAGGAAGAAGATTCTAGGCTCAAAAAAATAACATTTCAAAGGTTCTGTAACAGGAAAGAACGTGGAATTTGGGCCAATTAATTGAAAGGTCACTGGTGTTGGAGTATCTCCCTCTTTTCTCAAGATACTTCTACAGGGACATTGCTATTAGAAATATACAAATCTAAGATGCACAACCTGGACCAGAATATGCATGTTAAGCTTGCACGGACCCGATGCTGGACAAGTCAGCCATTGGCAGAGCACAACGGGCATTGCTTGTGTCTTAAGGATTAGGGTCTGTACTCTATAAGTAGTGGGCAGCCACTAAAGGTTTTTAGCAGGGGAGTGATGTAATCAGTTCTGTATTTGAATAAGACCAAGCTTTCTGACTTATGTGAACGTTCTGATAAAATGGATTATAAATAATCTTAAGTAAATTATGTCTCTTTAAAAGCATAATACATTGGAAAGACAAAGCACATACCCAAATTTTTTGCCATCTAGAGCAACAGATACCTTGTTTGATGGCCCTGCTCCTCAAAAGGTGGTCCAGGGGCTAGCAGCACCAGGAGCAGCATTACCCGGGAGCTTGTTAGAAATGCAGAATCTCAGGTCCCACCCAAGACCTACTGAATCAGAATCTGCAGTTTTAACCAGCTCCCCAGGTAATGTTTTTGCACTGTAAAGTCCAGAAGCCTTGCTTTACATAATCATACCCTACAACCACCCTACCCTCATGGAGACTCAGCACAGACCCTAGATGATAACTGTTTCTGGGACTGTAATAATTCTATGGAGACCACTGATATTCTAGGCTAGTCTGTCATCATTCGCGGATAGGATCCTCAGTTGGAAAGACTAAGGCGAGAACACGCAAATATGATTCTACTGGTCTTGCTAAGAACAGGGTACAAATCCAGCAAAGAAAAAAATATTGAACAAGTAAGAATACAGATGTTGTCACTAGTGAAAGCAGCCAAGGACATTGAAGTTAGGTGCACTAAGGATACCAAGAGGGAGCATATTTTTACTTTTGGTCACTTCCTTCAAGACAGTCATGAAACAGCATAAAATGAAACTCACACACACATAATGTACAACAAAACACCAAGCTTCTGCCACAATATTCCTCATTACCCAAGAGATCAAGAAAACATTAACCATAAAGTCAGAGAATTTGAATTGATTAATTCATGTTAAGTCAACCAAGCCTTTGCAGTGGTGGCAGCCATTTATTGAGAATTCTCCGTAGGTCAGTTTCTTGACTATCTTTTGGCACTTTGTTACAAGGTTGAAAAGTACAGATTGTACTAGCAAAATTATCCACGATAGAGGTTCCTGATAGTTCTCATAAATTGTGCAACCCTGCAATTTTGTAAACTTTCTGTGGCTCTGCCAGGATGCCGTGCAGGTGTGGTGGGTGAAAGCACAGACTCTGCACACCGGCTGTCTGAATCAAATCCTGCTTTGCTGATTATTAGCTGTGTGACTTGGACAAATGACTTGATTTCTCTGTCTCACTTTCCTCATCTGTAAAATGGAGATGATAATTGTACCTACCACACAGAGTTTGTTTTGAGGATTCAGTGAGTGAACACATTTAAAGACTCAGAAGCAGTGTCTAGAACATGTTAAATATTACGTGTTTGCTAGTTGGTTGTGGTTGTTATGGTATTACTGAAAATCACCAGAAGCCAAGAAGTTTCACTGAGAATCATTCTTGAGCAATGGGCAAAGGAAAGAAAGTTAGTTACACTTCATTCAAATGTCACTAGCAGGAAAAGGCCACCTGCTAACAATTGGAAAATTGCCAAATATTTGTTCTTTTGATGTCACAAGAAACTGGTTAAGGTCATGTGGCCTCAGTGAGGTAATGTCAAAACAATTGCCCTGGGTTTTTAATGTCACTCATCCAAAATAGTGTCTTACAAATTTAAAATTTTCTATAAACATTTGTAGTTGAGAGGTTTTTTTCCTTCAAATTTAGGATGGCCCATCTTAAAAATAAAACCAACAAACATTACCTTCTCATGCCCATTGAACCTTATCCAAGCTTCCTAGAAGCTTGCAGCCTATGATTTTTTTATTATTAATGAATAAATTAAAATTTTACTATTCATTCATTTATTAAATTTTACTATCTTCTGACCTTCAGTGAAGTTGTATCTCATATTACAAGAAAGTTATTTCCATATATGCTCAGCTGATTCTTTTTAAAATAAATAGAAATTCTGATAAATCATTTTCATAGAGCAAGACCAAAAGCTACAGATATAAAAGAGATAAACCTCATATATTTTAATCTTTATAATATATGGTTGTCTATCAAGAAAAATTCTCTACCTAACATAATTTAATAATTGCTTATTGGATGAAGAGGACCTTGTTTTAAAATATGTACAATAAAAATATGTATTTAGGGACTTCCCTGGTTATCCAGTGGCTAAGACTCCGTGCCTCCAATGTAGGGGGCCTGGGTTCGATCCCTGGTTAAGGAACTAGATCCCGCATGCATGCCACAACTAGAGTCCACACGCTGCAACTAAGAGCCCGCATACTGCAATGAATATCCTACATGCGGCAACAAAGATCCCATGCGCCACAAATAAGACCCGATGCAGCCAAATAAATAAAAATAAAAATATGTATTTAAAATCTCTATTCTTATTCCTGAGCCAATTTAACAGAAGTTAAATTTTATCAATTAGACCAAAAAGACACTATTTATAAAGGAAAACTCTCACATAAAAAGCCCAATAGTTATGATGCTTGGAACACCTAATCAGCATATTTTACTCTAAAATTTTGCTTTCCTAAAAATATGATCAAACTTCTAAATTACCAAATGGTATTCAATGAAAACAAAATCTCTGAAAAAATATTATGTATGTATTTTTAGGTGCATAATAATTTCCATCTTAGTTTGGTTAATAAGATTCCCTGAATATACTGTTTCTAAATTAAAGTGACAAGGTTTCTACTGCAGCTTAATAAGTCAGTCAATCAATCGATTAGTAATTTCTGTCACTTCATCGTTACAGTATTTGAAGTAGCTAATAAAATTCAATACAATACCAAAGCAGTTATGTAACCCTGATCAAACACCTAACAACCTTTGCAAAAACTGATAGATATTTGAGCAGATTGGGTAAATACACTTCCGTATTCCGTAAGAACCAGAACTAAAGGAGATACAATATAGTACCTTTAATAACCTGTAAGTCCCTCAAAAACAATATCATGTTATACGTACAAAAGGTAGATGTAATATTTTTGGTAAGTAAATGTGGAATTTTTTTGTAAGAAAACATGGTTAAATATTCATTTAACCACAGTTGCTATTCCTATACTTAGTGGCTATATCAGTATAGTCCAATGTTTGATCGCAATTGTTTTTCCAGGCTGTTCTATATAACTCTATCAAGAGGAAACCATTTCTCTTCTGGGACCATGCCCATGAGTTTCATGAGTTATATTAGAGTAACTCTCCAGCCATGTCAGATACTATCTGTGTTGTGTAGTCACCTTGCCTGAAAGCTCAGATTTATAAAGTTTAATGGAAGCTCCATATTTTATATTCTAATGGATCACTGGCCAGTCACTGGACTTTTTCTGTAAAAAGTACTGTGTTAGCTTGAGGAGGAATATGAAAATAAAAATCTATGATCAGCACTAATTACCTAGCTGGAAAGAACAGTTAAATGCATGTGCACTGGGGTGTCCTGGTTGATTCAACCTGAGAGTGGACAGATTACAGTTCTTGCAGATACCCCTGGTCCACTCCAGGATTTAATTTGCAAGAGTATTTGTACAGAAGGGTAGGGGAAAGAAAGCTCCAGCTGGGTTCGGAATCCTGGATTACCCACCATTTATCAGCTACATGTGTCTCTTGGCAAATAACATTATCTTAAACTCTAATGTTATTTTTAACATGACGAAAATAATTATATTTACTTCATAAGGTTTTAAGAATCACAGTGCCTGACACCTAATAAGTAAACAATATATGTTGGCTACTTGAGCAATTAGTTTCCCTAGCACCTGTTTTCCCTTTAGGAGAGTGGAGTTATAGATATTGAAGGTAAAGATAATGGTTTCAGTTCAACTCTGTAAGATTTAAGGCCCACAGAGTACTGCTTGGGGGCTAAGAGAATAAAGTCAGATTCAGGGTTTCGAGGAGAGGTAACCTCTGAACTTCTCCTTGGAACACAGTGACACTGGAGGAGTTGTAGTGACCTTTGGCACCACAAGATTTTATGAATTTGAGAGCACCTGGAGAGAAGCAAAGGGCTCAGTAGTGAGGCACTTCCCCTAAGTGGCTTTTGGGAAGCAAACGTCAAGGTGTACGGAAGAGAAGAATATGGGGAACTGGTCATGAGCAGATCTGAGAAACCAAAAATTCCAGAAATGACTGGAACGATCTGGACTGGGAATGCTATGAACCTCATTTGTATACCAACAGGCTGGTCGGGCCTGGTAACATTTGCCTCATTCATATACAGATATAATAAGAATACAAGGCAGAGTAAGCTAAGGGCAGCAGCCACCATGACAGACACTGTGAAGTTCAGGGGAGGGAGGGACACATCAGTGTGAGCTACAGTGTTCAGAGATCTGGAACATCAGTGGCCTTTGCCCATTGGTGGAGGCTGGGCTGTCTATGGAGGGTCTTTCAAGTAGGAAAAATGGGTGAGCCAAGGTGTGAAAGGAGCATGTGCATGGGGCTTTGGGGACAATGGCTGAAATGGGTGTGTGTGTGTGTGTGTGTGATTGTGCGTGCGTGCGCACACACACACAAGAGAATAGTGGGGAAAAAGCTTACAAAACTAGTCTGGGGCCATATTTGAATGGCCAAAGGACAGGGATTTGTTCCTGTAGGTGATGGGGAACTAGAGAAAAAAGATTTTGATTAGAGAAAACTATACTGAAACTAGTGATTGATAAAAATTAATCTGGCTACACGTGTAGTATAGAACAGAAGAAATGTGTCGGGGTACGTGAAGATGGTTAGAAAACTCTTTATAGATGTAGCAGGAGAGCAGTACGATATACTATGAGATTGGCATAGCATTACTTACCATTTTCTAAAATAGTACTTACAGGGGAAAAAAGAAAGTCTAATTAAGAGAAGTATGGTCTTCTATTACTCCTCAATTTCCATTCATAATTTTCTCATGATTACTTCTCCATGCCCCAGTGGATATGGCTGTAAGCCATGCTTGCTAGTTCATAAGTTATATAAGCATTCTTCATGATCCACTGAAATGTCTAATGTGGCTCTAAAGCAATCTCTCTCTCCCTTTCTCTCTCTCTTGCTCTCTCAGGTCTAATTGATACTTCTGTTTTGGACATATAACTGTGTTCCCATAATATTCTTAGGCATTTCAAACCCCATATATTGATATATTTCTATATTATGATAGTTTATGATAGGACAGTATTATATAAAAATATTTTTTGCCCTCATTCAGAATCCCTGAAAGAAATCTTTCCAATAGGTTTATAAAGTTACTCAATATTTTGCCTGCTGCTAACCCCCCTGACTATTGATATAATGCATTTGGTTTCATCCCTCTACCAACATTCAAGTAGGAAAAAAAATTCCATTCAACTTGAGCAATGACTGGGTTTTTTCAGGACATTCTCATAACTACAAATACTCACTTGAGCTCTTTAGCAAGATTCTCAGTAAAAGACCATCATGATGCAGTAGAGTTTCCAGAAGCAGGTTCCAATTACACCCTGGCTGGGATAAGAGCAGTTTCAATTGACCCTCGGCTGTCAATCGTCCAGCTGATGGAGTCCTTTCAAAATGCAAGATAAAGATGGAGTAATGAAGTTAATTTATCTATGAAATTAATAGCTTTAAAGTACAGATGTAATGCTAACTCCTTTAAATGTCAATTCCTCCCAGATTACTGTGAAAATGCTTTCATGCTTGCTTACTTTAGGGCTGCTCAGGGAAGGAATTACATTTAATCTCTACTAGCTAAAAGCAAATTAACATTTGGTAACCTGCCAAATTTAAAACTGATACAAAATAACCATGTGTATATTTCATGGAACTATGTCTGTTTTAGCTTCATGGAGCAAATAAAAATTATTTATGCATTTTTTAATGCATTTATTTGTTCACTCAACAAATACATGAGTGCCTACTATGTGCTATTAACTTCTTTCATTATTCATGGAGAGAAGTTACAATGTGTTTTGGCTACTAATTTGCCATGTACTATGATTGCTGATAAAATGAAAGGAATTCAAAGCTTCTGTCAAAGGTCAACCATAATCTAATTATTTAATATGTAAAGCCTTAAATCAACATGCAATTATCAGAACCACTCTAACAGTCACACTGCTACCTACTTGGGTAATCAGTTTATCAAAGAGAAATAATTCCAAGGCAAATAAGCTTCTACTTGGGAAATTATAATCAGTGTTGAATAGAAAATTAAAATCAGGTCCCCCACATCACCACATTAATTTACCAATGAATCTGCAAGAGATAAGGAAATAAGGTAGAAACTGAACACTGATAACATTATTCACTTTTTCCTTCTAAAGTCTCAAGGTTTAGACTGACTAAAGGTCACAGCATCTGATATCAGCTTACAATTACAACAAAAAAAGGGCAGGAAATGACCAAACTCAATCTGATTGTGGAGATAAGGGTTGTGGGACTAGGGTGGCACTGGGAAGGAAAGATGAGATTGAGAAATGTAAAGGTGTGACTGAGAAGACCATATGCTTTAGCGTGGAAGAAAGCAGAACAGAGAGTATCACTGAGAGAGACGATTTGCAGCATCATTTCCAGATGAAATGTACTGAGTGGTGAACCATCATCGTAGTCTAGACCAAAGGTTTCCAAAGCTTGGGCCCTGGACCAACAGCATCAGCATCACCTGAGAACTTGTTTTTGGTTTTTTTTTTATAAATTTATTTATTTTATATATTTATTTTTGGCTGCATTTGGGTCTGTGTTGCTGCGTGCAGGCTTTCTCTAGTTGCGACGAGCGGGGGCTACTCTTCGTTGCGGTGCGTGGGCTTCTTACTGCGGGGGCTTCTCGTTGCGGAGCACGGGCTCTAGGAGCACGGGCTTCAGTAGTTGTGGCACACAGGCTCAGTAGTTGTGGCGCACGGGCTTAGTTGCTCCGCGGCATGTGGGATCTTCCCAGACCAGGGCTCGAACCCGTGTGCCCTGCATTGGCAGGCGGATTCTTAACCACTGTGCCACCAGGGAAGCCCTGAGAACTTGTTAAAAATGCAAATTCCCAGGTCTTACCCCATCAGAAATTCTGGGAATGGGCCCCAGAAATCTGTGTTTTAACAAGCCCTCTCCAGGAGATTCTGATGCACACTAAGGTTTGAGAACCACTGTGGAAGGCAGTGCTTTCTGGAGCACAGGTAGCAGGGATAGGCCTAGTTGGTATTACCTTTCCTGCCTCTGTGCCTTTGTGCCCATTACAGGTCCACCTTGGCTGCCACCTGGGCAGCAGCCTCCACATGACCCTATACTTAATCTTACCCATCCTTCAATTTGCCACAAAAATATCACTTTCTCTGTAGAGTCTTCACTAGAACTTTCTCTCCATAGCAGTCTATCTCACTCTGAATTAAAGAACTTATAGCAAGTATGCAGATTTTAGCACTTTATTATTTCATCAATTAAAGCTTTATCTCTCCACTCAGATTCAAGCCTTGTGAGCACACTTGTTTTACACCCCAAAGCTCTTACCAATGAACTAAGCACATTTAAGGCTCTGTAAATGTTAGCTGATTGACTCATATGCTCATAAATGGGTAGATAAACTCTTAAAAAAAAGAGGATGCTTTGTCAAAATGCTAGTTTAAACAAAAGTGAGAGGATCTGAAGATGTAAAATGAAATTTCGAAGCATCTCCCCTTTGGTTTGGCTTGGGGCATTTGGAATATCTCGCAACCTTATAATGCACAAGATCACCTGAACTTTGGACCAACTCAGGCTTCCCATGTGAGACTCTGATAACATAACTCAAAACAGAGAAACTCCCTGGCAATTGGTGAGGCAGTGTTAGCTAGGAAAACTTGTGCCCTAGCTAACACTGGTGTAGAGAGAAGCGGGGAATTATTTAACCCTCAGACCAGAGGAAACAGGTCTGTCAGTTCAGCAGTTCTGAATTCCTTTGGGTATTCCCAGATTGGTCTAGCTCTTGCAGTAATTCCAAACATGGTGCCAAAGGAAGAATCCACTAGGTGAGCCTTTTGGACTGAAACACTGAAGCAGATCCTCACAATGGCTGTCCCTGTTTCTATCCTAAACCCCAACTGCTGACTTCAAGAAACTTGCTCGGGGTCTGGTAGATGAAAAGCAGCTAGTTGGTAGTAAGCTGTGTATTAAAATTGACTTAGTTTTTGAACATTTCCTACCTATGTATTTTGCTTGAGTTGAGTGCTGACTTAAGGGTACATTTAATGAACTGAAAGATCCAGTTTGATGGAGTTTAGAAAAGGAAGGGGATTGTTGAGAGACAATTTGAAGAAGGAAGACAGGGGCCAGTTCATAGAGGGCCTCATTAGCCAAGGTGGGGACTTTGGACCTGTTGAAGAATTTAAGGCAGATGAGTTTCCTGACCTGGCTGCAGTATGGAGAGTGAATTGGAGGGAGGGTTGTGTTTTTGCTCAGTCCTTTAGACGTGTAATAAGACAAAATAATTTGAATGTCATTTCATACCACTTATTTGAATACCTGGTTATAAATAAAACCTCTCATTTACCAGATGGGAAGCTGTTTGTTGAAATGTACCTCAATTCTTGGATCTTTCGACTTATCACAGATTTTGAAATGTACAGTAGAATGACTCACTATAAGGAAAAATAAAAGATTACAAACATTCCTCAATCACTAAGCTCCAAGTAATAAATGCATTGAGGAGTCGGCACTGGGCATATGGAGAAGCATATGTTCCCTCATCCTTTGAGCTGGTGGAGCTGTGAAAGTGAGATTAGCCTTACAAAAAATGACAGAAAAGGAAATTTTTAATATATGTATATATGTATCAAATATGTACATGTTGACTTCCACTATAATACAAAGAAGAGAACAAAATTTATAAATCCACTGGAATGCCTAAATCTTGTATTATGAGACAGGACAAATTTATGGCTCAGTTATATCAGGCTTATACTCTAATTAGTGCTGCACTTCTGGGGCATGAAAAGGCCTAAGGAATTTTTCAAATCCAGGCAATGCTGGGGTTCAATCATTATTAGTTTATGAAACTAACAAATTATTTTTATAGAATCATTGTTCAAAATCTTGGCTGTATTTGGGTGTGTTTACTTTATGAAAACTTATCAAGTAGTTCACTTGTAATTTCTGCAGTTTTTTAGTATGTGTTCACACTGCAGTAGAAAATTTAAAAAACCTTAGCCCTGTCAGTGCACTATGGCTTGACTTCCAACCACAGCTGTGTGTGGGGCACAGGGCAAGAAAAGACTCTGTAGTAGGTTCAGACTCTGCAATAAGAGCAACCGCACTGCTCAGGTCACATGACCATGGGAGTCACTGCTCCTACCATATACTTAACATGCAGAAGCTGTCAGACTAGGGGAACATTGGAATGGACTCTGAAATGCACAGCTTGGGGATAACACCGAGCAGTGTTGGGCACTGTTCTTCAACACTTGGTATTTACTTTAAATGAACAGCCATCTATGTCCCTAAGAGAAAAACCATATGGGTCCAGGAGCCACGGTTGAAAGTTCTCTCCGAAGGATACTAGAAGCCACCTCCTCACCAGGGTTCCTGATTATCCGCTAGGAATTTGTGTTTTCCATTCCCATAACTCCCCATAGGCTCTGGGGGAGTGGAGGTCCTGGTTTCCGTGGTGGGGTGACTTGGGAAATGCACACCTCTACCAGGGGACCATTAAGAATTCCACTAAAGTTAATGTTAAAGCTGCCTTCTAGTTATTTTTGGATTCCCATGCCAGCAGCCTAGCAGGCAAAGAAAGGGGCTACTATATTGGTAAGGGTAATAACCCTGATTATCACCGAGGAGCTAGGGTTGCTACTGCATATGGGGAGCAGGGAGGAGTATATCTGTAACTCAAGGGATTCACCAGGGCATCTCTTGATGCTCTCATGACTGGTAATAACCGTAAATAGGTGACCAAAGTAACCACATTCTGATAAGGGAATGGTAGTTATGGTTCAACATCTCGAGGATGAAGGTCTGTGTCTATGCTGGGTAAGCAACATACGCCAGCAGATGTGATGACCAAGGGTAAGGGGAAGCTAGAATAAGTGGTAGAGGAATTTAATGACGATTAGCATTTGCAGACTCAGGAATAACGGAAGCAGGAGACACTTTAACTTGTCCCATTAACTCAACCATAATAAAACTTTTTTTTTTTTTTTTTTGACCAGCCATCACCTTGAAGAATCCATGATAAGGCCCAGAGAACTTAACATCAATAATGAGTGGATTTCAGTGGTGCAAGGGTTAGAACAAATGTCAATGTCCCCACATCCTCTTGCCTTTACCACTCAGTTGACAATGGCCTGCCTTTTGCTGTCAGAACCTGCATTTCTCTACCTTCCAGCAAGACAGGTTGGAAGTGCCAGCAAATTAACACCTCCAGAGCAGCCTTCAACCAATGACGGATGAAAATTGCTAATAAATTCCTCAGTATCCTTGTTGCCCTGGCGGGAAAACTCTGAGATGTGCCTTTCCCACTGGCTCCAAGAATTTCCCCTGAAGGTATAAGTTCCAGTTACTCCTATGGTAGTTGGCTTGATTACACTAATCTTTATTTGCTGTCTTTCTTTCTTTGTCTCACTTACTCATTCCCCTCTAGTGTTTCGTCCACTTAGAAAATAAAGTACTTTCACTTCAATCCTTGTCTCAGGGTCTGCTTCTCGGGGAAATGCAAAATAAGACATGCATGGAGACACTTAGGACTCATCTCACTTAATGTATGTTTCAGGAATATTGGGAAAATAGTTCAAGGTCATTTAGTTAATAAATATGGCAACTGGACTTTGAACCCAGGTTTTTCTGACTTCAGAACCCATGATTATTCCACTACTCCATGTTTCCTTCCATTTAACCTGGTTGATATATGGTGGGTAAGCTGCATTTTCCAGCATTGAGGATGATTGGCTCTATTCAACCTCCTGATTGAGGATACCATGTTTTTGACTCAAACTCAGGTTTGTGGTCTCAAGGCTGATTCCCAAATTGGAGCCATGTTATTTAAGGTATCTAGGGACTGATTTTGACCAGATGGTTCCTGTCATGGATTACTGGGCCAAATTTATACCAGAAACCATAAGTTACATGATTCAGAGAACAAAGGCAAGGGCATAACTAAAGAGAAACTGAGGGTGAAGGCCCTAAAGTGGGATAATGAAAGCAGAGGAGGAAAAGCTCCATACTACTTTACTACTTTTGCCTTTCCAAAACTAATCCTTCCAAATCTTTCTAGGAAGACAAATATTTAAAACAGTTGTAACATTTTCTCTTTAGTACCTGGGGAAAAAAGCTGAGGGGGGAAAACAAAAACCCAAAGTATTTTCTTCATCACTTTAATCAAGAATGTGCAAATTATATGTAGTTATAACATTGAAAATGTTTGCATACATTTTAATCTCTATAATGGGTATAGCCAAGTCTCTATGATATTTATAATTAGAGATGATTCAATAAATAGAAATAAGACAGGGTTCACCTGCACATTTATATATAGGATTTGCCTTGATTTTTAATAACTTTGCCCACTTAGGTAAACTGATACTCTTAAAGAGTCTTATTTTTTCAGAGTTGATGGTATCCACACTACCTGGTATGCAACTTAAAGGATAGGCATTCAACCTGTGAGGATGTGAATTATTTCTTGATTTTAGCAAATTAAACTTTTTCACTTGGGATGACCCCATTTCTCAAAAATCACCCAAAGATATATTAGTGCCCCAAACTCATAGCCCTAGCTCCACACTTTAGTGTTACACAGGTTAGTTTACCATTTTTCTAAAAATATATAAGAATCTAATTTTAATTTTAAAAATAATGTTGATATTACATGTCAATCATCACTTTTGGACTCTCCCAGAAGTGCTATTCTAGCACCTGAGTCAATAAGACACTGGAGACTACTAAATCACTCAACCATCCCTTTAGAGGAGCAGAAGTTATCTCTCTGGAGCCTTTAACTATTATTGGTCCTTATCTACCAGATAATAAATATCCTGCTACAGGAGTTCAAGAAAGGTCTCCCCTGGCATCACACTTCTGATAAGTGCAGAGACCCAATGAGAAAGTAGTTCAATATTCTTTCCACTTTATCATACTTGGAGCTGGTCCTTTTAACATGTTTGGATAATTGGTAAGACCTGCCACTTTCTGAAACATACAGCTCTTTACTAACACAGCAATACTGAATGATTGTTTAGTAAGCACTTACGTGATGGGTGCCTTGTAGGCACGTTAGCTAATTAAATCCTCATAACTCTGCCATGAGAATATCTCAGAAGCTAAGGGAAGAAGATGTTTCAAGATGGGGGAAGTAGACAATGGTATTATGTGCTGTTTTCAAGTAGATCAATAAGATCATACTGTATTTATGTCTCAACTTCCTCACAAAAATATAAACTATTTAACTAACTTTCCAAGATCACAAAACTATACACGTCTGCAAACCCTGTCTGTCCAATGTGAAAACCTATAGCTGTTTCTTATTATCTCATTGCTGGTTCCATTGCTATATTCTTATTTATATAATACCTTTAAACCATAATAGAAAAGGAAAGATATGTAGAAATATCTAGCTATATCAAGTAACCAGCTCACTTGACATTTTCACTTCTTTTAGTAACTGCTCCACAAACATATGACTTTTTCTCTGAAAATCTTTTCAAAGATCCAGCTGCTTGTCCATCCACACTCTGGAACAGCCATGTTAGAGCTTTGGTGTTCAAAAGTTCCCATTACTTCTCCCCTGACTGTTGGCTCCAGGTCAAAGCTTGGCACCTCATCAGAGTACAAGTTCTCTAAACTTTTCTCTTCAGTCCTATGGAACAGCCTGACAGCAGCAGCTGGGAGACCAAAGTTCTCTTCTGTCCTCCTCCCCAGATGTTCACTCCTGAGGATACTAGAAGCCACCTCCCCAAAATGAGCTTTCTTCCCATTACTGAGCTTGACCACTCAGATCAAATGTTTGAAAAGAAAAGTACCATTGAATGTGGCAATATCTGAAACAATACTACAATAACTCATTTGTTCCTTAATTCACTTAGTCATTAAACCAATATTTGTTGGCTGATTTCTATGTGCAAGGCCATGGAGACACAACAGTAAGTAAAAAACAAACAGTCATTGCTTTTACAGAATTTAGCAGGGAATACATGCATGGTTTAAATGGTCATACAAATAAAGATAAAATTACAACTATAAAAACTCAATCAAGAAAAAGCAAAAGATGCTATTAGAAGATGTAGTAAGAAGAAGTAAGCTAGTCTTTGGGGTTGATGAAAGGCTTCCCTACAGAAGTCACACTGGAACTGAGATAGGAAGATACATTGACATTACTAGGTAAAAGAGGAAGAAGACCTTTCAGGGAAAGGGAAAAGCATGTGCAAAGATCCTGTGGCAGAATGGAACATTTCATGGCAAGGAAATGTAAAAAAGGTTAATGTGTGAGGAGCAAAATCACAGGGTAGTGTGGTATCAGAAGAGTTTGCAGAGGAGGGTAAGCCACATCTATGTAGGTCTTACAGGCCATGGTAAATTTTTTGTGTATGCTTAAGGATAAAGGGGAATTCATGGAGGGCTGTGAGTTATAAGTGTGAAATGATAAAACTTAGTTTTGAAAATAGATTTTGGTTTGAGAAGTCTCTGGCTATAGTTTGGAGAATATTGGAGTCAACATATACACGGGAGGAAACCAAGGAGTCATTGCGGTAGTCAGGAGAGAGGTGATGCACTAAGGCAAAGGTGGTACTATGGAGAGCAGATATTAGGAGCTAAAATTAACGAGAGTCAGTAATGAACTGGATCCAGTAGAAGAGAAATAGGGAGGTATTCAGGTTGCCTTCTGGTCTCCGCTTTACACAATCACATGCAGGTACAATTAATCAAAATGGGGGAAAATGAAAGAGGATCAATTTGGAGGGGAGTATCCTAAGTTCAGTTTTGGTCATGTTGAGTTTGAGGTGTCTCTGTGCTCACCAGGTATAAACCTGAAGAAGACATTCATGTATGATTCACACCCATGAACATATAGGTCTGTAGTCCTGGAAGAGATTAAAAGCAGAGATTTGAATTGGGGGGCACTTAAAAAGTACATGAAACCATAGACATGTGTGAGTTCACCTACAAAGGGTTCTATGATAGAATGCTAAAGATGTTCAATTTTTAATGGCCAGGCCAAAGTAGATGAACCTGCAAAGGAGACAGAGAAATTTTATTGGCTATCTCTTCCCTCACCACTTATACCTAGCATACGCCTTACTTGGAGAAAAATTTTTAAATGCATTTATCGAAAGAATGAATGAACACATCTTGGTAAACTGCGTAAATGGGAAGAACCACATAGCATATAATATAACGAAGCCAAAGGTAGCTTAATATTTAGGGAGGGGAAAAAAAAGCATATAAATCCAAAATGGGATTACATTGAGTAAAACCATAATGGAAACAAAAGCATAGTAGAAAGAAATATCCACAGCTCAGAATGGACTGGCCATGAATCAAAACATCATGTTGTCATCATAAAAGAAAATGAGCAGTGTAAAATGAATGGACTGTTTACTCACACTGATTATGCTACTTGGATTCAGTGTCCAGTTATGACCTCCTTAGCTAAGGAAGACCTGAAAAGTATTTGGAACTACTGAGAGAACCACAAGATGATGAAAGTTGGGAAAATAATTAAAAAAACTTTATAATGCAACAGTATAATTGACTAAGATAGTATTCTTTCTTGAACATTTATATGAAAGTACAGTGTGCTGTCATAGTATTAACACTGAGATTAATATATTCTCCACATGCTTTAGTTTAATCTAGCATGAAACTGATTACCCTTTCTAAATCAACTCACATTGTTAGCCTGTAACACTGCTAGGGATAATGAATATAGTATATTTTACTTATTGCTTGAAAATACATATATTTTCCCTAAAGCAAACTCTTCTAAACTCTATTCCAGGAGTTCTAGGAGAACATGAAAAATTCTATTTTTACCAATTTATATACTTGGTTAGGCATTCTCTAGTAACCCTATAGACAAATTTACGGTGCATACAACTATTTATGCATCTCTAACTCTTATTGTAAGTCTTAATTTCATATCCTCCTTGCTCTGTTTCTTCCTTCTCACCTACTTTTAATTCATTATCTTAATATATTTAATACTATTAAAAGCCAACTTAAATCTTTCTGAAACAATGCACAGGTGTAAATAAATGAGCAAATAGGTGACTAAATTACTAAGATACACCATAATATTAAATATTTTAGTCTCATCCTCACCCTTTCCAAAAAAAAAGCATAATATATTTTTAGTTTATCATCATTCAACCCGTGTGTATTTCCCTGAACAATTCATTTTAGTTGCTAAGGTGAGGAATGGAGCTTTGGAGGATAATTTGGGGGTGAAAAACACACAGAAACAGCTGATTTATGTGAGGAAATGGATGGAAAGGTAAAGATTTTTAAGGTCACATGATGGTGGTCTAGGAATTCCCATTGCAATGCTTGACAAATGCAAATCAATAAGTTGAGTTATTTTGAAACTACTTTTATTGCTATCCTGGGTTCCTCTGTTCTGAACATGTTGGATCATGAATCACATGGATCAGGTCTTTCTGTGCAGATTATATGGAACTGTTAGAGAGAATAACTGTCAGAAAGTCAGGGTAGAAGGGCTCATACTGTACCTGCATGGAGAATTTAAAAAGGCAAGAGAGAGAACCAAAGGCATTTCAGGAGAGAAAACTACATAAATAAAGGCTCAAAGTTGAGAGTAAGCAATAAATAAAAGTTAAAATTGTAGAATAACTGTGTCTTAAAGACAAGAGAGAAGACTGACAACTGGAGCAGAGAAGAGTGTTGGGTGCTCCAGAAAACAAGCCAGGCAGTGTGGGAGAAGCAGAAACTACTGTAGGTTCTTGAGCAGTAGAATGGTGTTAACGAAAACAGTTTTTAAAACATATTAAATAATAGTAAGATGGACCAAGGTTGTTGCAATGGGTTGTACAGAAAGACTGGTTCTAAGAGAACTGTGGGAACGAATCAACTGAACATGATAATACAGTAGGAATAGGCAACAAGCAGGTCAATATGGAAATCAGAATCAAGATTCTACCCTGGAAGTGTTTAAGAATGATATGTTCCTTATAGAAAAGACACCATGGCTAGGGGACAAGGGAAGAGTGAAAAGAAGGATCTGTTGAAGAGATCATGCTGGGTTTCCAGTAATACAGTGGGTCATTCAAGAAATATGGGCAGCCGGACATAGAATGTTGGGGTAAAGGAAGTGCCCAGAGCTAGAAATCCTCTGTAGAGAGGTTACAGGGTAATACATGTGAATCAAAGAGCATTTAAAAAAATGAGGTTTCTTTTTCCTTTAAAATTTTTTTTATCTTAATAAAATTAAGCTGCTTTCATTATAGGAAATTTGGAAAGTGCCCAGATAAAAATTAAATTTGCTTACAATCCTACCATATAAACATGTAAACTATAAGCTCTCTAGCATAGAGTTTTTATATCCTTTCAATATTTGTTTTTCTCTACATACTTTTAAAATGCTGTGTGTAGAGTAGTATGGCATAGTTCAACACTTCTCAATTGTGTGCCATCTTGCAATAATTGTTCATCCCCTGGGAAATGGGGGCTCCCATATGATGCAAGTTTGGGGACTCTGCATACTAGATCCCTCCCTTGGAGGTAAACACTATACATTAGTATATCGGGGCTCCTGCAAGTCGAACCATAAAGAGACTTTACATAATGAATAACTGACAATCTTAGATTTTTCTTGCATGACTGTTAACGTCACCCTGAATTGCTCTCCCTCTGAAAGATGGAGATGCAGTTGTCAGGAGCTCGGGCTTTGGAAGCAGACAAGCCGAGGTTCAGAGTCTGCCTCCCAGATTTGTTCTCTTCCGAAAGTTGCTACCTGCACATCACTTTACTCTCCATGAAAGAAGCACATGAGTACTTATTTCAAAGACTGTTGTGAGGTTTGAAAAAGATAATGTACATGAAGCACTGGGCATGTCAGGTTCACAGTTATCACTCTAAAAATTGGGCTGGCTTTGATTACTACAACATTACTAACCTGCAGTTTTCCCTTAAGTATAAATCACAATGATTTGTCATTTAATATTTTTCAAAATCAACCTTTTTAACGACGCCACAGTAGTCTATCGCATGGCTAATCCATAGGTGATTTGTCTAATTCCATACTGTGAGACATTTATTTCCATGTTTTCCTTTTACAAATAATGCTTCGATGAATATCCTTGCATATAAAACTTTCTCAGCAGCTCTGATTAATTCCTTATGATTGATTCCTAGCAATGGAATTGCTGGATAAAGGGCCATAAATATTTTTAAGGTTTTTGATACAGTTTATTATATTGCTCTCCAGAAAACGTGTATCAAATTGCATTTCCACTGTGGGCTGAATAGTCACCACCATGTTCTAACCTTTGCATTAGGATAATAGTGAAGATTGATTGCTACAATCAAGCAGAAAGAAAAGTCTTATTACATTTACGTTTGCTTTAGGTATAGAAAAGAGAAAGAAGTTAAATATAAGAAGAAGCTATTTGAAAGATAAACCCATTTACATGCTGACTTCCCAGGCCTCTAGATGGGCTGAACAGAGCAAGCCTGGATGTGGAAGTCTTATCAGCTATGCTTAAAGAGGTAACTCCATCCGTTATAGATTAAGATAAAAGCAGGCAATAAAAATAGATTAAACAAATGTGATAATAACATGGAGAACAAATATGTTTAGAAGTTTGGGAACTCATCAAAATGAAACAGGTTGTTTGTTTAACCCACACTGTAAAGGATCCAGTTGTTTAATGTGTTATCTTTGCAATAACGAATATTAAAGTCAGCTATTTAATCCTCAAAGACATAAAAGGTATTTACATGCCAGCTGCAGTGTATGGAGGTGACAGAGTATTAAGGGTGTTCCATTTCTTTCTTTCTTCTTTTTTTAAAAAATATTTATTTATTTATTTGGCTGCGCTGGGTCTTTAGTTGCGGCACACGGGATTTAGTTCCCTGACCGGGGATCAAACCCAGGCCCCCTGAATTGTGAGCGTGGAGTCTTAACCACTGTACCACCAGGGAAGTCCCAGGGTGCTCCCTTTCTAGGAATCAGTCATAAGGAATTGTTCAGAGATGTTGAAAGTGTTTTATATGTAAGTGAAGTAACAACAATACTCTGAGGTCTTTGAAGGCAGGAGGGTAAATGTCTCATTGATCTTGGATTCCCTGTTACGTATATGGGGACAGGCACATGATAGGTAAACAGTATATGTTTATTGTGTCTATAGAGACTTGTGTATGAGGTTTTCATGCCCTCTTTTTACGGGTAGGACTCTTGTTCCTCAAGAGAGAGATACAGTCAGTCAATTTAGATAGTGAAATCACTAATAGTGTATTTCTAAGATGAATCAAGAATGTGTAGGGATAAACAATATTCTCCTACAGCTATACATGATATATTTATTCACAGATACTGAGGAAAGGTACTTTCCTATGATATATTCAGCAAAGAATCAAACTGACATTCCACGTAATGCCACAAAATGTCATCAAATTACTCTGGAAGTACATTTCATGCTTTAAATGATTTTTCTTATGTTTAAATGCCATTAATTAAATAATAAAAGTGAAAGACCCTATTCATAATTTTTAAAGTTACTCCTCTCTCAACTTTTTCCTCAGGCTCTGAGTTAGTCACATGAATTACCCTGTATTACTGCTTTTTTTTGACAATTAGTTGGAGAACTGTCAAAACCCCAGTCATAGATCAAGAAGGATGAATTTTAAAATGGCTAGGCAATTAGCTAAAATAAAACTAATCCCAAAAATTCACATTTTTCCATTACTTTTGTAAAACTATGTTAGTAGAATGATTATGAGGCCTATATCTTGGATTCTTGAGCTAAAAAAAGAAATATACTCTTTACTTACCTGAGTAGTGTCAAAAGTTTTAATTTCTTTTTGTAAGATGTATTTACCTCCATGGATAAAAGTTTCTATTAAACTTCAAAGGAATCAAAGAATTATAGATGGTATAGCTTTTAGAGGTTCTCACCTGAGTAAAGAAGGGTAGAAATGTGATATGCAAGAAAGCCAATGTAATGGTTGCTTGAAAAATGACTTTAAGGAATCTGAAGCAGAATCATTCATGCCATGCTGAAAAGTCCTAGGGAAATAAAAATCATTATTTCAGCATATACAGGGAACATTAACTATGAAGACCATCAAAACTTATTTTTCCTTAGTATTCAAAGTTAATGATTTTACACAAAACAGTATTGTGCTAGAATGGACAATGCACCCACTTCATCCACTTGGTATTTACAATTTAATAGGTGATTCAGAGGCCTCTCTGCAACAACCCTTACACTTGGGAAGGTATGACAATACCACTATCATTTAATTTAAAAAATTCCCATTATAAAATCTGTCAAAAATAAATGTATGGAGAATAGTAAAATGAATACCACGTATGTCTCCCTCCCTCAACCTGAATCCAATAAATGTCAATATTTTGTCATTTTCTTTTTGTCACTTGTGCACTTCGTTAATGCAAAAATGTTTAGCATAAAGGTACCTCTTTTTACTCTTTAAAGTGATTTATAAATACTAAACAATTAATGAGAATTTACAATTAATTTTGTATGCTCCTAAGGGCCTACAGAAGGTGGGTAAAGAAGAATTTAACTGTAAAATATATGACTGTGATTTCAAAATTAGAACAATTTGGCCAGATCTACAACTATCTTTGGAGAAGTAACTATAACATTTTTCTATGTTGGCCTAAATTCAGCAATAAATCTTGAGGTAATAAAAAAGGATTTGTTACATAAAATCTTTAGTAGATAGCTTGTCTAATAAAATTTTTATAGTAACAGAAGACTATATTTGCCTACATGGAGTTAAGAGTCACAACTGGGAACATTTTAGAAATAGAATTGTTTGAAGTGGTGCTATCTCTCTTCATCTAAAGTACAGTAGCAATAGCATCTTTTAAATAGTAGGTAGAACGGAATTTGACTTTGAAAACCCACCCCTCTCTTTTCATCCTACAGCCTGCTTCTTGTATCCTCACATTTCCAAATTTGACCTACCTCTCCACTGTTTGTTTCACCAAGTAGAACACCTTCTAATTAAATACATGTTGACATTTTTTAGACTTTTAATAGATCATCTCCTCTTTGAAAGCCATTTCCTCACTAAATTTCAGATAGAACCAAATTCCATAAATAGGCTCCAAAATGAGGCTGCCCTGTTTCCATCCCATACCTTCCACTGTGTGAACTAGAGAAGCAGGCATGAGCTAGGTCAGGACACCAAGACATGTTTTTCTAAGGAGTCTGGACTTTGTATTAGCAATGAGGAATCACTGAAGAGTTTATAGCATAGGAGTTTTATCAGCTATTTTACATTTTAGGAAACTCACTTGTGCACTAGTGAGGAGAACTGATTGGAGATTAGGGCAGGAGGAAGGGAGATAAAGAAGATGATATTTCAGTAGACCAGGCAGAAGAAGACAAAGTCCAAAACCAAAGTAAGAAGCAGAAGAGATCGTGTGTATGGGACAAATATAAAAAGAAATAAAATTAATAGAATTAACAATATTCATTCTCTAATGATATGGGGTTGGAGGCAGCAAAAGGGAGGAGGTAGAAGGCAGAAGGGTTAAGATAAAAGGGGAAGTCTGGACGACTTGCAGGTGCTTTCCTTAGTTTTAGATATGCTGAGGGGGCTGCAGACTCCAATAGGAATTTGGATTTACTGATCCAGCATATACAAGAGACATTTGGATTGAAGATACTGATATGTAAGTCACTAGCATAATGGTGAAGCCATGGGAATGGGTGAATTCACCCAAAGAAACAGTGTAAGATGAAAAGATGGACAAGGATGGAACTCTGGAACACACCAACATTTAAAGGGTGAGGTGAGAAAAAGAAGCACTCAAATGAAGCGGAAGGAATCATCAGAGAAGTAGGCAAAGAGCCAGGAGAAAGTGATGTTAGGGTTAGAGAAATGGCCAATAGTGTCATAAGCTGCAGAGAGGGTAAGTGAATGGAGGGACAAAAATTGTAAAGTTAGCAGTTGGGTGTGCATGGATGACCTAGCCCATGTTGTTTGTTTAGCATGATGAGAGCAGCTGCAGTGTATTGAGTAAATGGTAGGTGCCAAAGTGGAGACAATGAGCACAAACTCTGTTTTAGAAGGGAGGCACAATAATAAAGAAGGAATATTTTTTAATACAAGAGAGATATAAGAATGGAGATGAGAAGTTAAAGTACATACATGATGGTCTGGGTTTCGCAGAGAAGTAAAGGAGAAGGCCACCTTCTAGCAAATAGTGGGGTGGGACAAGGTGGAGGGTTTGGCCAAAGTGAAGAAGGATGAAAGAGGGAGCTACCCAGAGACAGGACAAGGGGTAGGATTGTCAAACGGTACAAAAGGACAGCTGAGTGATTTTTGCCAACAGTGTTCCAGAGGCTGAACAGAGAGGCCAAGAGAGTGAGGGTGCAGGAGAGGGACACGTACTAGCAAGGGAGCTAGGAAGAGGAAGGTGCTGGTATAATGTGAGAGGAGGTACAGTAAGGAGTCTGGAAAAAAAGGCTGTCTCAAAGAAAGTGATGTACTTGGGGAAAAGGATGGGACAAGAGCTGGGCTTGCTGAGAGAGAAGGAGGAACTAGAGGCTGTGGTATCATAGCCTCTGCCTACTTTTCCACCTACCTCTTTGAGCCCTTTGCATAAATCCCCATTTGTCCAGTTATCTGCAGGGGGTAGGGGGCACCTCATTTCTCCAAGAATGAATACCTTACCTAGAATGCCCTCTCTGTCATGTTCAACTGGCTCTATAGATGGCTCTACCTCAAAACCTTATCTGATAAGTCTTCCCTGACCACCCTGTCTAAAATATTTCCCTTCTCACCACTCCATCCCTCGCTATGCCCTTATTTGGCTTTGCTTCTTCTTAGGACTTAACTCTACCTCTGATGCTTTTACATTCACTTTTTGCTGCCTGCTCCATACCCAAGGGGAGGGTCATGGAAGATCATAAATGCACCTGCCTGAGTATGTGCAGGACCTCTGGAGCCAGATAGCCTGGGTGTGTATCTTGGGTGGGCTCTTTATTAGATGTGTAATGTTGTTTGGCAATTAATTTTGCTTCAGTGTTCTCATTTGTAAGATGGGGATAATAATAATCACCTCACAAGGTCAGTGTGATGATTGAGATAATGCATAAAAGCCTTTAGCAAAGTGCCTTGTACATAATAAGGGCTCAACAAATGTAAGGTAGTATCAGTATGATAACGACAGTTGCAAATACTTCTTCAGAAGGTCTACAACTACCTCAGAACTGACATGGAATTCCTAATAGTTAGTCTAAACAGTTGTCTAGGTACAGTTTTATTCTCAAGATTAGAAAAAATAATGGAGGATCTAATAATAATGGAATGGTTATTTGGTGCCAAAATTTCTTAGACTACAAACCATTGGCAATGCAATACTTCCCAGAACATTTCTGCCAGTCCCTAAACTCTTTTCCTCCACTGAGAGTTGTACTGGCAATAGTAAGGTTATTTGGCGATAATAAAATATTATGGCAGATGTTTATGGTCTCAGAGGGGGTGGGATCTGTATGAGCATTTAATTCCACAGCAAGATCCCAAATTAGTTTCATTATTCTGGAGAGTATAACAGGGTGAAAATTGGCCTACAAGCCTCCATGGGAGAATGAAATGATGATCTAGCTATTAGATAACCTCTAATGATGTTTTGGTATACAGTTAAAAGAGAAGATGCTCTAAATAATTCATAGTGGAGAGTAAAATACAATCATATGAGCCACAGAATTATATTTTCCACAAGACATAAAAGAATTTTGATATAGCAAATGTGCATACTCCTTTAAAAATAAGTAATTGTCCATAGGTTGAAGCAGAATACATTTCTTCACATTTCCAAATTAGCGGCCTGTAAAGACAGCTTTGCTTAAAGGGAAAAATATAAATTTGGGGAAACTCCTTGCCTTTGCCTTTCCTCCAACATCATGCCCCTTCTCTATTACTAACATCATACTGGCTCTGGGCTGATCATACCACCCGACATGAGCACACTATCCCAGATTCTGTCTCTTTTGGGTCCCTGATCTACAATTATGTTGCCTTCCTTCCTTTTTTCATTATCAAAACTGATTGACTCCTTGAGCTTATGCAGCCAGCTGCTGCTAGAATGAAATAAATTCAGTGCATATCAAAAGTGAGATAAACTGATATGTTTAAAAGAGTTAGCTGGGTTTTATGTTTCTCTTGTGCCACCCTGCTTTTGGCTGCCCTCCCAGAAGAACTGTGTCTCATAATATGACGCTAATGGAGTAAATCTCCAGGATGGAATCAAGGTAGCCCAAGGATGTAAGTTCCACAGGGGCGGAGGGGTCAGGTGAGATGTCTTATATCATCTGTGGCTACCATGGTGCCGAATCCATTGGAGGTACGCAATAAATAAAAATAACAAGAGAAGACCATAACTTCAGAAGAAGTAGAATTAGTTTGAAACTGAACTATTGAGACAACACTGGAATACTTGAGATAACTGAGGACATATGAGCCTTTCTGATGCCCCTAAAATCATAGCCAACTAACCATGAATATGTAGAGATAACCAAATTCAATCTACTTCACCATTTTAAACATAATTCTAAGTCACTGCTTTTCTTTCATAAAGCAGTGTTACCCCTGGGACTAAAAGTTGCTGCCTAAACGTCATTAAGTGAAAGACACAAGGTAAGCTACTTGGAGTACAGTATGGTTCCCTGCATTTCTCCTTCCCCTGGCTTGTGTTTCTCATGATGAAAATAACTCTTTGAGGTTAGAAAATGATGATTTGAAGTTAGAAAATGACTGGCACAATGCTTGGCCTATAGAAAGCACACTGTAAATACTGGTTAAAAAAAAAAAAAAGGAGTGAACAAATAGAAGGTATTGTCAGACCCTGCTCAGTAGAAAGGAGGATGAATTTTGGGGGCATCTGTGAAGTCAGTCTTGGGTGGTACACAGCCAAGGCGCAGATTGAGAACAGGACATATGGTGAAGAGACAGAACAAGACTTGACCCCAGAGTACAGGGCAGGAACCAGCTAGTCAGAGATTCAGGGCACTGGCCTTCTCCAAAATTAACGACTAGCCGTTTACCAGTGTCTTATCTTATTTAGACCACACATAAAGCTGTTTGATTTTAGTTCTTTTTTTTGATAGAGATTTCCCTCAAAAATAATGTTTAGAGGGAAGAGTACAAAGGGAGTCATTTAATCTAAACAAAATGGCTAAGAGAACTACCTCTGCTTTCTGGATCATTTTGCATTCTGCCAGACACTTTTTTTTTTTTTTTTTTTACATTTTACATATTTTTATTTCTATTTCCATCTAATCTATATTCATTTTTTAACAGCTTTATTGAGATATATAATTCACATACCACAAAATTTACTCATTTTAAGTACACAACTAAATGATTTCTACTATATTCACAGAGCTGTGCAACTTTCACCACTATCTAATTTTATGACATTTTAATTAGGCTCAAAAGAAACCCTGTACCATTAGCAGGGACTATCCATTCTCCCCTCCTCTCAGCCTCTGACAACCACTAATCTACTCTCTGTCTCTGTGGATGTGCTTATTCTGGAAGTTTCTAGTAAACTGAGTCACACAATATGTGCTCTCACATGTCTGGCTTTTTCCACTTAGCATGCAGGTTTTGAAGTTCATCCCTTGCAGCATCTGTCAGTACTCCATTTCTTTTTATGGCTGAATAATATTCTACTGTATGTATATGCCACATATTGTTTTCTATTCACCAGCTGATGGACATTTGGGTTCTTCCCACTTTGTGCTATTATGAAAAATGCTGCTATGAACACTTGTGTACAAATCTTTGCATGGACATATGTTTGCATTTCTTTTGTGTACATACCTAGGAGTAAAACTACTGTGTCATAGGACCATATGCTCAACATTTTACATGAGCATCCCTATGCTTAACATTTTGAGGAACTACCTGTTTCGAGTGTGCCAGACATTCTTGAAGTATGAAAAACAAAGTTTTAGTCCAACACGTTCTGTTTTGTGAGGGACAGTGAAATAATTTCATATAACTAAAGAAATAAACAAGCTAAGACAATAACTTTAAAACACCTAGTACTAGTTTGAAACTGAACTACAGACAAAGCACTGAAATACCTTAGAGTTTAGTGATTCAAAAGCCATGAGAATGATAACAAGTGAACCCCAAAGATAGGTCTGCTGTTCCTTGGCTTAGTGATCAACATTCTGGCCTATTGCTGATGACTCCAACCTTTGCCTGGTATGTTGGTACTTGTACTGAAATTCATTCTTCCATGTTATTAAATGATGTAACACTGGGGACAATCAACTTTCAAAAAATTTCCATTTTTAGTTTTTATATAACACATCAAAATATTCTGGAGATATAACATTCAATTTTAACATTAAAAATTTTTTCAGACTTTCCTAAATTACTTGGGGGTGAATATTTCATCTTGTTCACTGCTGTACCCCTTGTGTTTAATCCTGGTGCTCAATCATAGGGCCTAGGGAGGCAACAACATTTGTCGAATTGAAACTAAATTACATTTACCTAAAATTCTAAAAATTAATTTTAATCTGCTATATTAAAACTAACATTCTACGCAAGCAAAATGCAATACGTGAAATCACAGTCTGGGTATGTGTGTGAACGTGCATTGAATACACTTCTGAAAGTGCAGCTTAACTGCCTTTACAGAAGAAGATAAGTATAACTACACGTGATAAGCATTTTGGAAAATACATGGTGAATGTTTTCTGTTTCAGCAGGTTTCTTTCCCTGGAGGACAAACCTAAAGTACTCCTTTTACAACATTCTAACAGAAATCTGCAAAGGAGAGTTAAAAAAGAACACATATTTTTGCAAACACGTTTCATTCTTTCTGAAAAGATTTAAAAATCGTATTTCTGCCCTGGGATTTAGTAGTCCTATGCTAAGCTCAGGAAGGAAAATACAATCAGTTTATCTGTCAGAACTACTTGGAATAAAGGCAGTCACCTTCAAAAAAGGTATATCACATAGAGTAACAAATGTCAGGCATAGTTTATAAAAATTCAATGCTATCAACATCTGATTGCTACTTTTCACCAGTTCCTCAAAGCATACAGTTTACTTTTTAAATGTGAGACAGAGATACAATTTTTTTCTAAAATACTAATAATATGACAACTTCATATCCTGGCTGTGAAAAGAAGCTAATAAATAAGTCAATTGGGTTCTTGCAACATACACACACTTTTTTTTCCTATTTGGTGAGGAACATGCTGTCCTGTAGATTTTCTTTGTCAATACAAAGCAAAATATATTTTAAAGATTAGATTTATACTTTAAGAAAGCAATAATAAATTTCATATCAACATAAATGGATACAATCTGTGAAAATTTTTATGATCTGAGAAATAATAAAAGAATTAAAGTATGTATAGAGTTTTGTTCATGCTTCAAAGCAATACCACTATCTATGTTTTATATTAAGAAAACCAGAGGCAGTGCTTGATATAAAATGTTCTGCAATCCTGGTTGAAATTAGCAATTTAAATTTGTTGAATGAGGTTACAGTGCAATATCTAATGCACAAATCACAGAGATTTGAATACTTGCATAGTTGTTTTAAAATGTATCAGAAGGCCACAGGTTAACAATAATGAATGTGTGTTATATTATTATTATTAAAATATGCAATCTTTGATAATAATTTATTTGTTTTACAAATGCATTGGGGGGTTAAAATTTTTCTATTCATCTGTGACAGACCATGAAATTCAATATTGCTCACCATGACCAATCCATGAAATTTGTCAACTTTGTTCCTGATTTTCACAGGGCCTTCCCCTTAGATGAAATGACCCATTGAACTAAGAGCATAGTAATTTTTTCATCTATGGTAAATCAGTTTAGTTTACTAGGATTTATTATAGGCTTCAGACCTTGAGCTTTTTATGATTATGCACCATTATGTATATAATCCCAAATTTATGGCAATTTATCTCACTATTTCTTTCCCTTTCTGAAAGAATTCTCTATTTCTAAAATGAGTTCTCAATGGTAAGGTTGCCAGAAGAAGCAATCTGTAAACAATGGGTCTGTTGAAAGTCAAGGAGTGGGTGAAAATTATAGGGAAATTGAAATCAACCTTGTTAATTACTCTTAGAATTTCTAACACAAAAGTCTTAAAATTTACTGAAAATCAAGATTTATATATTGCCTTTACCAGCATAGTGCAGAAACAAATACTTTACCTAATTTATCCTAAGAAATAGAAATATGTATAATTTTTACTATCCAAGAAACTAAGAATATGCAATATCTAGTCTTTCAAGATAAAGTGACTATTTTGGAGGAGGGTTTAAACAAAATTGTATTAATGTTTTATTATAAGATTTACTCTAATCTCTTTTATAATATTACAAATTTGAATGAAATAAACCAGAAAAGTAGTTCAAATTTTTTAATTTCCCTAAATCTTATTTGTTTAGCTAAGTAAAATATTTCAACGTTTAAAAAATGTAATTACTTGTTCCTATTTCCACTGACTGCCATTACTAGCTCAGTCACTAAAGTCTAATACTAAAAATGCAAATCTATGGCAGAGTAACTGAAAGTATGGAACCATTAGGTCTCTTCTAGATTTGAGAATATTTTATTTTATTTATTTTTTTTGGCCGCACTGCACAGCATGTGGGATCTTAGTTCCCTGACCAAGGATCGAACCCACGCCCCCCTGCAGTGGAAGCACAGAGTCTTAACCGCTGGACCACCAGGGAAGTCCCTTGAGAATATTTTACAATCATTTAAAAATATTTTTTTATTAGAGAAAATCACTGTATATCAAATTAAAAATTAAAAAATATTTTTAAAAGGCGCACAAAGCCATTGGATATGATTTATTTTTTCATAGAGTATTCAAGCTATGACTGAAATAACCAATCCATTAATTTAATTTGATCATTTAAACAACTCAAAATAGTGATGCTCGAAATGATCCTGCTTGTATTGGCGCCTTATCAACTGCATAGGCTCGACCAATAGAGATATACCACATTACTAGGACCAAATTACTCTGAGAATGAAGAAACTCCTGTTGGTTAGTGTTAGTTTTGTAAAATGGTTCACCTCATATCAAAAACACACTTCAATAAATTTCTACTTGCTACTTCACACAATTCAGTAAGTATCATGAAAATAACTCTGTTAAATCACATTATTTTATATATCATAATAGCTAAAAAGAAAATATATTTGATACTTACTGGTATAATTCAGTTAGTGGTGAAGTCAAAATGACTAATGTTGTGAAGAGATTATTACAATGGGTATGAATTTTAAAAATTTTATCATCTACATACTCATGAGGATTCAAAAGCTTCTGTACAGATGTGCAAACTGACCATAACATGTTCTCAGTGCATATTAAAATTGTTGTGACATCAAGTCTGTTGGAAAGAAAAAGAAGAAAATCATGTTAAAATCCTTTTTCTGCTTGGTATATACACTATCATCCATAGCTATTATATTAAGAATATGTAAGAATAGATATATTTGGTTAGCTATCAGAGCTTCAGAGATCAAAAACAGATAGACAGCATCAAAGATAGCTTTTGAGTTTCCAAGTGTTAGCTGACCCATAATACCATTCATTATCTTTAGGGATAGTGAAGTCTATAGTAGTGAAGTGTTTCAGGAGTACTTCTTTTTTTTTTTTTAAATGTTTATTTTGCATTATCAAGATACTCTTCAAGAATCTCAAGAGACTTTCCTTCAGCAAAAGTCAGCAATTAAATTCAGCAAAAGTCAGATTAAAAGAAAATTTGCTATTATCCATATATGCATGATAGGTAAAAATCTGATAGCAGGACAATTCTCCTCATCCAAGTACAAGGTGTCAAAAGAAAGTTACAAGATTGGGCAACATGTTCTCCCAGCAAGTGGGAGATGAGAAAAGATGACACTAGAAGTGCAAATGGAAAAGCTTATTGTTTCAGAAATTTCCAATATTAAATAAATTTGTGGCAAATATGCTATATTTTTTCTTATTCATAAGCTCATTTTTTGGTTTCTATCTTTCTTGAGTTTTAACAGCACTCCAAAGATCTGTTTAAAGACGATTTTGGTATATGACTAAATTGTACAGAGCTCAGTTAATTTCCTCTTTTTTTTCTTTTAAACTCAGTGCTGAAGAAATAGAAGATGAAAATTTTGAAGTGATAAGAAACAAATAGGTTTGAGGATCTTTTAAAATGACATTTTGGCTTCAAATGTATTATATATAATACATGTATACATACATTAATAATATATAACATATTATATATAAATCATATATATGGTTTTGGTTATACAACAGTTGGAAGCTACTGGAATTCTAAAAGCATCAAGAATCACCCTTAGGAAGGTTTAATTATAGTTTGCATCCACTCACTCTAATTGCTAATTAAACAATTGCAAATCCAAGATATATATATATACACAGACACAAACACACACATGCCTGCGAAATCTGATTTCCTCACTATCGATGTTTTAGAATTAACCATTCAAATAAAATTATTTATTTATTTTACATATTAAAAACTAGGAGAGATAACTCTAGCTTTGCGTGGCATTTTTATGTAACTACCCAGAAAACAGAAACCAAAAGTCTCTATAGTACAGTTAATCAATTAAATATACTACCTATTTCATGAGCTAATAGTAAATCTGATTTCATAAGCATCTCATAATGGCTTGCCACCTCACAGTCAAAAGTGATTTAAGCTACATCAGGAAAAGAATGAAGGTATTCTTTGCTCTCAAAAGGAATTTTCCGTCTATTCTTCAGAGTTCAATGTTTTTTAAAAAAATGCTTGGTCAGTAATTCAAAACAGCCTGTTCAAAATACCATACTTATAGAACACTGTAGCAGGACCTAAATGCCCTTCAAATGCAGCATGCTTGATCAGAAAAATAATTCCTACTGGAAAAAAAAAAAGCCTCTGATGTCTTTCGGTTCCTCCTAACATATATCGGAAAAAAAATTTTTTTATATCTAAAAGGCAGGTCTTAATCATATTAGCCAGAATGTTTGTAAAAACAAAAGCCTTCGCTTTGTACAGACCATTGCTGTCATGTAAGCACATTTTTGTAATATTCATTGCCTAGATAACCCATAGAATTGGACTATAATTCAGCCTTTAATTTAAGACCCCGTGACTGCTGCTACTCATTTTCTGTGATTTCACATTTTGTTGAACTGGCTTTTAGTAATACGTACTGAAAAGAAAAGGAAAAAAATAAAGGAAAAGAGGAAAGAAGTAATTAGATTATATTAAGAGACAAATGATTAGACAAAAGAGTTTCCTTAATGAAGATTAACTACACTATTTAAAGACATTAAAAAAAACCCAAAAAAACGAAAATCCCCTGGTTGCCTAGAATCTCAAAGTCAAATTACTTCATCTCAGCACTGCTGCTTTCTTCTTCATTTCAGGACCTTAATTTTCTCTCTTTATCTTATTTATTAACCTTTGGACATCTATGTCCTAGATTGTAATACATCTTGACTCACTCTTTAGAAACAAGTGGGTTTTATATACAGTTTTAAGAAGAAAAAAGAACAATGTTATTTTGATTCAAGTTCCACATTTCTACTTAAGTATCTCGGGAAAATTGAAGATGATTTCCTTTCAGATGTTAGAAATGTGTTAAATATACAAGGAGCTATGTCATGAGACACAGAATTATATTCTGCTTTATACAAATGATGAAAAAGTTTTCTTAAAAAACAATGGTTTTCACAACTTCAATTACCTTATCTGTGGAGTTCTCTTATAACTGGGATGGGCCCGAGCATATCTGGAGGCCAGGAGACCCAAAGATTTCTCCAGCACTTCTGCTAGAATCTCCTGGGCTAACTTAGGGGGCAGAATGGTCCAGAGATCGTGATGAAGCGCCCAGAAGAAATAATGCCACATCTGGAGCGAGAAGGAGCATCTTTCCCCCTAGCAAAACCACCACACATTAAAAAAGACAATCACATCTTCCCAAATATCAGTTTGCTTCCTATGAACCTAATTAGTTCAGGCTGAAAGGAAATAGCTGCAGAGTTTGACACACTAGATGACCAAGAAAGATTTTTGACAACATGTAAAACATCCTTATTGACAAAGGAACATATGTTTTATTTCAATTATGAGACCAGACATTCTCGTGCAAATCCAGACCACAAGTATTTAACCTAGCATAGCCTTGATTTACCTACACCTGGTCTAGAGTTTAAAATTTACTTTAAAATAATTGTCTTTATAGCTGCTAACCAAAGTCATGCTAGTTTAAGATACTGGGCCGATTCTTCGAAAATTAAAATTTATTAATTTAAATTGTTTATGTATGTGTATTTTTTGGGGATTATTAGCATCATTGAGATCATTTTATAAATGGTTTAGATTTCACATTGCAATGAAATGACAGGAGCAAAAATAAACTTACATACTATATACTTATCAACATGCATGAAAACAAAGGGGGTGGGTAACTATCGAAGATTATATTAGGCTATTTCATCCATGGAGTTTTAACAATACTAGAAACAGTAAGATAGTCTGAGTTTTGCAAGATTTTGTAAAGCCTAGGCATATGTTATCATCATTTCTTAGTATTTTTACAGTACTTTATACTTCCAAAGGGCCAGATTTTCATTCCTTTCCACCCCACTACAGACCTCTGTGCCAAATTTTCCCTGACCACAGAGTGAGACCCAACAGCAGCCAAAGACAAGGAAAACGGGCAGAAATGAGAAGGTAGCCTCAAGTGAATTACAACCCTTAATTAGTTAACATGCTCTCAGGGAGGTATGCTAGTAGTTTCCTCATTTTCTTCAGACCAGAGTAAAAGATTATTTGAAATAGATTATTTGAAGTTTGAAGAATGTGTTCTTCAAACACTATCCTGATTATATGTTACTGTATCAAAAGTTAAATGAGAAAAACTTCCAATTTATCTCTAAGTAATCCTCTTGGACTTAAAAATTTCTGCTTCGCCCACTACTTATATTTCTCAAACAAATGTCATCTTTTTTTTTTTTTTTAGAATAGTTTTAGTTTTCGTTCTTTTTTTTAATATAAATTTATTTTATTTTATTTATTTTTGGCTGCGTTGGGTCTTCGTTGCTTCGCGCAGGCTTTCTCTAGTTGTGGTGAGCGGAGGCTACTCTTCTTTACGGTGCGTGGGCTTCTCATTGCTGTGGCTTCACTTGTTGCAGAGCACGGGCTCTAGGCGAGTGGGCTTCAGTAGTTGTGGCTTGCCGGCTCTAGAGCACAGGCTCAGTAGTTGTGGTGCACGGGCTTAGTTGCTCCACAGCATGTGGGATCTTCCCGGACCAGGGTTCGAACCCATGTCCTTTGCACTGGCAGGCGGACTCTTAACCACTGTGCCACCAGGGAAGCCCAAACAAATGTCATCTTAAAAAAAAGTCTGCTGTTCTCCTATACCTAAAGTTGATCGTTCCTTATGTGGATACTCCTTACGTATCATTCTCCTGGTAATTTCTTTGATTAGTAAAATCTTTTGTAGTTACTGTAATAATAACAATCTATAGTTATTATCTATTGACTTTCAAATGGAGTTTATAAATGAGTAGAATTATTCTCCTTGGGTGGGAAACTTGGATATCAAACTGTCAAAGAGTCAAGTTCAAACTGGTGGGGACTTTGACCACTTCTGATTTCCTGACTAGATGTACATGAAAACTGTTTAAGAAAAAAAACAATTACAAAATTAATGCAGAAGTCGCAAAATTATAGTTTCTTATATTTTCTTTGTTGTGTGTTCTGTGATAAAGAATGCTTTAAAAAATTTCCTCAAGTAAGAAAGGAATTTTAATGCTTGATTTTCTTTATTACTTTCTGTGTTGTGTGTTAATTAAAGCAAAACCAACACATAACTGGCCTGAATGATTTACACTTTCTCTATGGCAATGGGTGGGTGCCTATAATAACATGGCCAACATGATTTCTCATATTTTTCAAAATATAAAAAACCAATTTTCTTAATAGCTACCTTTTAGCAATAAATGAGAAAATAAAAATAACTTTAGGCACACAGATTTCTTCTCCTAAAGTGAAATATACTTATTTTTAAGACTTTTAAAAATATAAACTTCATGTTTACTTAAAGACATTCCAAGCTGGTCATCTTTCTCACAATTTTCTTCAAAATGTGTGTAAGTTCAATGTATCCAAGGGCTTTCATTAAACTAAATGTGATTCATTTATTTTTCTGAACTGTTTCCCTCTTTGTTGTCATTTCAAAAGTATTCTGCTAGTAAACATCTGTTATTTTTGTAGACCCACTATAAGGTAAACAGATGTGAGCTTTTATTTAGATTATATATCAGGAAACAAGCAGCTGGGCTTTATTATATAAGCCACTCAATATTATCTTTGAACAGACAATTCTTTATTCTCTGACTATTAGAAAACACAAGTTGCTAAAATTGAGCAGATGTCAACTATACTAAAAGCTTAATTTTAAACATGTAATTTGAACACCCACTGTGCCATCTGACCAGAACCTTATCAGAAAGATACTGAACTCTTTGGCTCTCTCAACCTGACAGTTTAGAAAATGGAAATGATGTATCTAGGGCTCACTTGATATCACAAAATGTGAGCAAATATTGCTCCATATCTTTATAAATGTTTTCACTATTTCTTTACTACACTCTGCACATGGCGATAGGTTCCCCTGAGATCTCTATCCTACCCTTCCCCTCCAGTCAGGCAGATTTCATCTCCTCTCCTCTAAAAACAGCCCTGCCAAAAACATACTAGTCCTGTTTCACAAATCAGTTGGAATAATGGGGGAGCGGAGGAGAGAAGGGTATAGTAAACGGGATAAAACCATGTCAGGGACTCCAGTTGTCAAAACAACTTAGCATCTGTGCTATTTTTAGAAGGTACTTAGTTTTGGTAAATAGAAAAGCAGTATCACTTTATTTTTCTGAGCATAAATAACAACCACTAACTGCAATTAAATTGTAACTACTGACCATGTAAGTGAGTGTATGGAAGCTACAGTACCATGTAATCACAGGGTAGCTATCTCGTTATTTCTGTTTTAGAAGCTAAACTCTTGTCATAAGATCTAAGAGCTGCAGGTTATGTGGTAATTTGTTTTTGTTTTTGTTTTTTTAAATACTTGGTAACTTCAATAACAGGTTCTCAATGCATCTACTTATTATTTATACTGTACGACTCTTCTACTTCCCAATTTGCATGAGGAAACATAATACCCCTATGTTGGACATACAGTGAGAGAGCTGTTCTTCAATGGAAACATTACATAAAATCGCTCATTAGTACACCGACACATTGAAATAGTTTGAAACATGAGATGGATTCATTTTCAACCTCTCTGTTTACCTCAAGGCACATAAGGGAGCTGGGATGCTGCCAGGAGAGGGGAAGACCGACACTTTTATTCTTATCTCAGGATACCAGCTGCACCATACCACTTTCCATTTTTCTTCCTGCTCACTGCTGTTTGAAGTATGTCAGGTTTGGAAAACCCTATATGGATGCTCTTGCAAAAAGAAAATGTATCTGGGAAGGGCCTCTAAAGGAGACCCTTTCTAAGACCCATGAAATCGTCTTAGAAAAAGTGGAAATCCCTTTTAAAAAGCTTCTAAGCTGCTCCTCTCTGTTGTGACAACATTTATTATGATAATAACTCAGGCATAAGTGGAGCCACTGGAACCTTCAGTGTCAGGAAGGTGACAGGAGTGACTTCACTGAATAAAACTCCACTCTGTTTTTCTCAATACTCCATAGATATAATGTTTCACCCCACCCTGAAGTCAACTTCAAGGGATTTCAAGAGTTGTGGTTTATGTATAATCAATGGGATTCAGGGGAAGGAAAACTAATGAAGCCTGATGATGAATAATTTTAATTGATCCTGGCTTTGTTTGCACTGGGAATCATTAGGCTTTAATTCAGTAGAAATTTGGGATTTCAAAACATGGGTTAAATGAAAATAGGTAAGCTATAAATGATCAGATGGGTCTTAAGGCACACTCATAAGAACATACAATAAGAAGGAAAAAATAGGTACAAAGAATAAAGCTGCTTAATAAAAAATATTTATCAAACACAGATGGAAATATATAACAAGAAAAAAATGCAAGGATACCTATAACTGGTCCCTTTGAAAACAATATAAGGCTGTAGTATTTTGGCATTGTTTCTCTTTGAGTTTTCATTGTACCCCATTATATTCCAACTTATTATATAGCACTGAAACACTGCAGCTCAAATTAAGTTATTTTTACTTTTAAGCAGAAGGAGAGTTCTAATTATTTCAGGTTTTTAAAAACAGTGTTTTTCTAAGTACAGATTCAATATTTAAAAAACATTATCCTAACAGCCTTCGTGTGTCAGTACTGCCAAGCTCATGTTTCTAATTAGCCAGAAAGCAGGTAGGCAGTAAAACATATTTGTGTAAAAAACGAGGGACAGTAAACTTAACTTCACACCTCATAAAAAGCTTTGTAGTCATCCCAGTGGTGGCTCTCAGCATCCTGTAAAATGCTTGTAGCACAAACTCTGACGCAGTAGTCCGTAACCTGAAACTGTAGAGTGTTGATGAATTCCTGATATCGTTGGACAGGTACCAGGAATATGGGTCTGTTCAGAGGGAATGATCAAAGAGACAGAGATTTAAGGCCTGTGCAGTAGGAGGTAACAATCTCCAGTACTACAAATGGTTTTGATTATTAGATATCAATCATTCATTTCCTCCTAATGCTGAAGTCTGCATCCACATTCACTTTCCAAAAAGAAAAAAAAAAAAAAATAGCTGGCCTTTGTTTTGCAAGTCCTTTGAAAACGTACATCTGCTGTTCCACAAATATGCACTTCAGCTTGAGACAAACTTCATTGTCAATACATCATTCAAAAATAAAAGTATTCTTTGTAAGCCTATTATTAGAGACCAGTGCATTATTTAGGCATTAGGTTATCGTTATTATAGAGAAAAACATGCATTTGTCAGGACCAACTTTTGTAAAGCTATCACACATCCCACAAACACACTCTTTTTATTTTAAAAATTGTAATTTTGTAGATGTCAATTATCTCATAAACTGTTTTACAATATTCTACAGAAATAAAGTGATTGCTGGCACATTTTGTTTATAAATTCAACAATCTGACTACTTAAGAGAATTAAAGAAATATCATAGTTATATCCTACAACAAGCCAAATTTACTTTTATCTTCAGCTATTTTTAGTACACTCTGTGCTTCCTCTCATTACTACTAAGGGATTGCAAAGGCTGAATAAGGAATATAGACTAGATTCTTGGGCTCACACTGGACTGCCCAGTCTACATGCTCCCTTTGCAAGGGACTGTGCTCCCTTCTAGAGAGCACAAGAGCAGCCAGATAGACCATGTGACAATACCTCTGGTCATTTTTCTTCTCTATCCAGAAAACATTTGGTCTTTTTGGACTACTAATACACGAAAAGTATGACTGCCAGATGCTTCCTCTTCAAATATGAAGGATAGCTTATTATTAAATGCATGTTCTGAAATATGTTTACGTTCGTCAATAAAATAGATTGAAATGCATCTCTTCTCTATGCCTGCTCCTAACATCTAGTTGGCCTAGGAACAAAAGAGAAGGTCATTTTCCACAAATATTGTTTTGTGTGACAAAAAGAAGTTTGTTTTTCCTTTTCAGTGTAGTCAGTACAATGTGCCTTACAGAATGGAGAGGGTTTGTTTGGTCATGACATAACAACATGCCGAAAATAGTCGCTCCAGTTCAGAGAATGGGAAATGCAAGGGTCATCTGAGTGGGCCTTTAGAGGGAATACCTATCCTTCTTACCATCCGTATATCTGGTTTAATACACCCCATGCTCTACCTTTTTGACATTTCCTAGTCAAGACAAATGAAAATAATTCACCAAGTTATTATTTTCTTCTTCTCAAATATTATTATCAAAATTCCACCTCTGTGATATCCAAAGATTACATGTTACTTTAAGAATGGCCATCAACTTAATATAAATGACACTCACTTCTTAGTATTTTCTTTCATCAAATTATCATATTGCATAAAATGCTGGAAGACATACACCGCCGTGGAGAGCAGCATGTGCAAGTTTTTCAGGGGTGCTCTGGAAGGAACCTCCTTGCCTCTCTCTTGCAGTCTGGCCAGGACAGCTGTTGCCACTTTACAACAGGCCTCCACAAAGTTTGCTCTAATTTCCTGAAAAGAATCATCTCTGCATGCCAGAGCCAGTGGAAGGATTGTGTCAAGTTTTTCCATGATGTCAGAACAAAACTAGGGAGAAATAAATGTAGCACTGAGTTATTTGTATTCTGACAGCACCGTGTAATTTATGTACAGGGGAGCTAAATTCCAAAATAATGAATTTGGCATCAAACATAAATATAATGACACAACTTTATAATAATCGATTTCTCTGTTGTAGAAAGTTAAATGTTTTATTTCAAATAAAGAAATTCCAAAATGATGCTTCTCTGTATATAACCGTCAAACCTTATGCTTACCAGAGAGACATTATGAAAAACTCATGAAATAGCTTTAAATTACTTTTATTTGTAGTTAATAGAACTCAGAAAATACGTATCCATGATTACATTATTTTTAACTTATTCCTGGGTTTTCTTCTCTAAATTTTCATAGAAGTATTTTTTTAAATTAATCACCACAGATAAATGAGGCTGTATCAGTTTAACTTAAACAATCTAAAAGCATCAGAAACAATCTCATATAGCATCTTCTTATTGGTAAAGAGTCAGCAACTCTCAGAAGTGATGCACTTAGATTTCACTAGCTGTGAATTTACTCCTTCTTAATGGCAAAGGAGGCGTGATGGATGGATGGGAAGGCATAACTTGCCTCCACTCCAGGTAGGCCAAAAGTGTTCCCTGGGGAATGTTCTGGAGCCTCAGGGTGGCAATAGGGGATTAAGGCCACCTTTAAAAACTCTCTTTCAAAAACATTTCAGGGGCTTCCCTGGTGACGCAGTGGTTAAAAATCTGCTTGCCAATGCAGGGGACAAGGGTTCGAGCCCTGGTCCAGGAAGATCCCACATGCCGCAGAGCAACTAAGCCCGTGCACCACAGCTACTGAGCCTGAGCTCTGGAGCCTGCGAGCCACAACTACTGAACCCACGTGCCACAACTACTGAAGCCCGCGTGCCTAGAGCCAGTGCTCCGCAACAAGAGAAGCCACTGCAATGAGAAGCCAGTGCACCACAACGAAGAGTAGCCCCCGCTCGCTGCAACTAGAGAAAGCCCACGTGCAGCAACAAAGACCCAATGCAGTCAAAAATAAATAAATAAATACATAAATTTATTTAAAAAACAAAATTTCAATGATACGTTGCTGACCTCACTGTGGACTTAATGCTGAGTAACTATATTTCTCTATTTCCGTAATTACTTCCTATTTTCTCAGTATGTTCCATGACTCTCAAAACACAGATGTAAGACTGATGTTAAAGGAATGGTCACTAAGGTGTAAATAAAGATTTAAAAGTTGCCCAAACCAATAAAAGACAGTAACTCCTTCAACCTCCTAAATTTCTCCTGGAGTCATTCAAAGGTATAACCCAAACAAGCAGTTTCTCAGCCCCCCAGGAAGTCACAGAGGCCCTCTCTTTAGTTACCTCAGATTCATGGAGCAAAAAGTTGGCAGCAGGTTTAAGTCCTTTTTGCTAGCACAGTGGCCCATGGATACCAGAGAAGAAAACTGGTACTGGGTCAAGTGCCAAGTGTTTCCCAAGAGACTCCATCATTTTTCTATTGGTTCCCTTTGCAATGGCATATATGAAAAAAAAAAAAATCTCATATGCCAATCTAATTTGAAAGGATTTCATTTGATACTTGCCTTTGCAATTTTCTTTGGTTGGTCTGCCTCAGGAACCGCACAGCTATCTTGCCAAACTTGCTGGACATTTACAAGGTTCAAAGCATAGCTCATAGCTGAAGACCTTTCATTCTGTTCCTGTTGGAGAATTTTTGCGGAAAAGTCTTCAATGGCTGTTGTTATACAATGTGCCATGGGAAGAGACACTTCTTTAAATGCACTTCTCCAGCCAAAATTTAGTAGAGTAGCCTGAAATATAAGTTTATATGAAGTTATATTCATCTTAACTCAACAAGTGTTCTATTGTTATAGATATAAAAGTATTACTTTCATTCAGCATGTTGAATGTAGGTATTCTTTGATAAACTGTAAAAGCCATTCTTACAACCTAAAAATATTACCCAGTGAATAAAGCAATATACAAAAACATGTGCATTCTTTACACACAGTAATATACTGTCATTACATTTTAATTCATCAGTGGATTTAATCAAAAACTTTTTTTTTCAAAATTTAATCTCTTAAATATAGTTCAATAAAACCATCTTTATGAGAGCTGAAAGTTCCACTTACTATTTATCACATAAAGCAGCCTTTAAATTCAATATATTTAATAAAGCCTATATTAGATTTTTATGGTCTTTTTTTATAGTTTATTGTTAACAAGCATTGCAACATAAGACAGCATTTAATATTCAATCTTTTATTTCTTTTTCATTCTCAGAAATCCAGACAAACCAAAAAATATAGCAATACGAAATAAATTTCTCAGAGAAAATATACCACTATGTGTTTCTAGATTTTTATTTCTTTAGAATTTTACTTAGTTTCTCCACCCACAAAGTGGTAAGCAGCACTACTTTTGTTCCAGAAAATGAGGAATTAAAATGATCTGCATTGCTCTGTGTGTGGGGAGTGGGAGAGGCTGGGGTGGAGGGTGGCGGTGTTTTCTTTTTTTCTTTTGGTCTTTGGCTCATGTGGCAGTATGTTTACATATGTATATTTCCCTCAAGTCCTCTAATGTTCTCTAAAGTATAAAAGCATTATGGATAGTAGGCTGAATCTATGCTTAGGATTAAACTTTTCCTGTTTTAGTGTAATCTTGTTTACAGCAATAATTTACCTACTCCAACTTCAGAAGACGCTAGGCTTGATATTCCTAACTGAATTACTTACTTTTCTGGATCTCAAGTTTTTTGTTGGAAAAATAAAAGAGCTGAACTGAATGATTTCTACGGTCCCTTTCAGTCTAAAATTACTGAGATGATGATCATTAGCTTCACTTTCTTGTATACATAATCCCACTAAGCGTTAATTTAATGCTTCTTTTTTGTACTGCATATACATGCAGTACAAAGTAATAAAGGTGATTCATCTTCTAGAGCTAAAATTCTATGATCCCATAACTCTATAATCAGAAAAAGTGGCTCTCCTTCTCATTATGCTTATAATTAAGATGTAATTGAGGGCTTCCCTGGTGGCGCAGTGGTTGAGAATCTGCCTGCTAATGCAGAGGACACGGGTTCGAGACCTGGTCTGGGAAGATCCCACATGCCACGGAGCAACTAGGCCCGTGAGCCACAACTACTGAGCCTGCGCGTCTGGAGCCTGTGCTCCGCAACAAGAGAGGCCGCGATAGTGAGAGGCCCGCGCACCGCGATGAAGAGTGGCCCCCGCTTGCCACAAATAGAGAAAGCCCTCGCACAGAAACGAAGACCCAACACAGCCAAAATAAATAAATAAATAAATAAATAAACCTTATAAATAAATCTGTCCAATCTTAGCCAGCTTTGACCACACAAAGTAAGATTCCTTAAAAAAAAAAAAAAAAAAAAAAGATGTAATTGAAATTTCCTTTCTAAAGTTTATTTGGACCTTTAACATCATAGGGCCTGCCTAAAGATACAACTCTCATTTTATTTTTACATAAAATGAATCAATAATTGAATCTACTCAGCTCATATAATTTCTTTTCTCATAAGTGAAACTTTGAAAGTGCCATGCGTGTAGTTCTGTGCTGTAACAGTATTTTCTTGGGACGCATTTATGATAGAAATATAAAAAGGAACCTACCTTCATAAAAATTAAAAACAACAACAACAACAATAAAACTCTGCTTTTTGTTCCCCCACCAGGGCATGTCTATTCATTAAAATCATTCATTTATGCATTCAAGGCAATATGTTATGGGGAAAATTGCCATCAATTGCCATGGTCACAGTGACTTTTTGTGCGTGTGTGCGTGCCATGATGATTACCTTTGCCCATGGTAATTTATATGTAATTATACTACCTCCTAAATTCTCTTTTCAAAATATGGAAAACCAAGCACGTTAATAGCTGATCTTAAAAAGAAAATTGAAAACATTTACTATTCAGATCTCCTCCTAGAAGTCTATTTATTTACATAAAATATCATTGGCTTACTTCTACCCTTCCCATCTGATGTTTGGAACCATACACCTTCCAGTTAAAATACAGAGGATTTACTAGTTGATCAAAGAAAAAAATAGAGGAAATAATGTAGTTTTCTGTTCTGTGTACAAAGGAGCTACCCACTAAATCCCTTTCTTCTATTACCTAACGCTAATTTCTTAATATCTACTTTGATTTTTGGTTAAAACATAATGTATAATTTTGCTTTTTTTCTGATTATTTTCCTTGCTTTCTACATTGAAACTCTGTTAAAACTCTATGTTCTTTTGCCTTTTAAAGGTTTACCTACTAGATCAGTCAAGATCCATTCAGAAAATAGAAACCACTCTCGGTATTTTGAAAGGAAGAATTTTAATGTAAGGTATTAATTACTAAGGTGATAGAAGATTTGAGGAGCCAAACATGGGTTATGAAGCAAGACAGTTATTTTATTACTATTACTACTGCTACCACTAGCTACTACCACTCCTAGGGCTGGAGGAACAAAGAATGGGAACAGTGCTATGGAAGTGTAGTCCCCGGGGCCACCAGTGAAGGAGGCCGACCTTCCAGGCGGACCTGAAACCTCAGAGAGAGGACTGTGTGTGGGGAGCAGCATGGAAGAAATGAAGGAGTCACAGCTACTCCTGGAGATGTTCTCTAAAACAGAGCAAGGGGAAGAAATCCTCTGGTTTCTCTCCAAGAACTACCCTCCAATCTTCCCTTAGCGCTTTTCATTGGCCAAACCTACCCAGGTCCAGAAAGCAAGAAAGCCTGGAAGAGGTTTTTCTCTACTATACAGAACAGAGCAGAGGAAGAGTGGTAATGGATCTGAGAACAAACAGGGGCATGCTGGGCACACTCAAATAAGAGGCCAGTTCAAACTATTCTTTCCTCTTTCCTTTTTCATCTCCACTTTCTCACTTTTCAACAATTGTCTACAGTCCAGATTCTCAAGGTGTAGACCCCCGAGTGGGATGAGAACAAAGATCTCTTCACTGCCAGCTCCCAACTCCTTGCATGGAACACACTGTGCAGCAGAGCAGTGTTCCCACTAAATTCAACTTTCATCAAAATTAATAAGACAATTTTCAACCAGGAATTATTGTTTTAGTGGCAAAGGGTAAAACTCAAGACATTTTGATTCGTAAAGGAGTCATATAAAAATGATGATGCTATTACATATGAATAAAAAAAAACACCACCCATTTTCCCTCACTTACCTCTTTTACTGGTAGCAATTGCTCTGAAGGAATACTGGCTTCATTTGTTCTAGGTTTCTCTATTACAACTTCTCTGTTGGATGTCTCCAAAATTTCTATGCAATAGAAAACAAACACACAAACTTACATTAAGAAAAACAAACCATACTAGATGTGATTAACAGGTTAAAATTAATTACATAGAAAAGCTCTATCCATAGTACACACACACACATACAAACACATTAAGATACAAAGAATACAGTCAACAAGATGTAGGGTGATATTGCCATCACAATAATGAGAGGATCAAAATATAGAGTTCTTTTCTATACATACAACTTGATGGAATTTATATGTTATTTATATTCATATTTGATGTATATGCATATATAATCTGTAAAATTCAGATCCTTTTGTCATTAATTCATTTTCATGTTAATAATGTAGGATAAGTTAACAATACAAAGTAAATATCAATTTCTTTGTTCATTGAAAAAGCTAAATTCTAAAGTACTGCTTTAAAAACCAGTGGTGTTCTTTAGCACATTAATATTTCTTTTTTTGAAATAAGACAGAACAAAAGCACATGGATAAACATCATCATATCAGGAAAAATTATACTTTTAATAAGATTATCAATAAGTCATTGGAAAAACACAAACACTGAGACAGGTAAGAAATGATCTCTAGCTTCTAAAATGGAAATACTTCCTCAACTTTTATTTTTCAGAATTAAGAAATTCTTTCCATGGGAAAAATACAGATCTACAAAAATGTAATGAATAAATATGCCAAAGAGACCTTTCCATTTTCTATTATGGTTCTATTAATTATAGTTTAATTCAATATGAATGACTTAGCAATTATCTTTTGGTTTTGCTTAGACTTGATATATGATGACGAATTATATAGCATGATTAATTTTTCTTTTATTTTAATAATCTTAAGAGTCAGTTTCTCCTTATGTCCTGGGCAAACAAATCTCCAAATATCATTGATTCTTATCAGTAGGGCTTCTGACAAATATAGTCATCTAGAAAATATGTGGGATTTTTGTTTGTTTTTTCTAAATATGGTTCTATGAGCTTAATCATGAATGATTCCTAAGTAACACAATCCACAGAAACAGTCTCTCAAAAGGTAAATATTCCATTTGGTAGGCGATAGCAACAACCTTTTGACAAATGTTATCAGAGTTCATTCTGAGGAAAAGTTTCCCCCAACTCTAGTGTTTCTTAATCACTTTGGATTTGTGAACACTTCATAGAACTTGATTAAAGTGACAGAACACTTCATCCAAAATGCACAGTATGACTGTGTGCGCGCACACACACTCACACGTGCTATTGGAGATTCCCAGGCCCTCTTGTAAAGCACGTTCATGATCCTCAAGGGGCCATGGACTGCAGTTGAGGAATCCTGCTTCATTTCTCAACATACATCACAACACAGACAAGGTTTTAGATCAGTGTTATACCATTTAACCTAAAATGCTTTCTCTATGGCTTGCATTTTATTACATCTTTTGCAGAAGCTAGTGTTATTAATAAGGATCAATCTCAATATTGAAATAAAATCCAAATTAAGCAGATCTTTAAATAAAGAAAAATGAAACTATAAGTCTATGAAAGAAAATATGGAATTTTTTCCCCAAAATATACAAGGTAGAGACTTTTCAGAAGGACACAGAAGCCATAAAACAATTCTGCATAACAAAAATACTGTTAATTGAACTGGATATGAAAAACTGGCTTGTAACTCTCTCTCAATGTCCATAGCTTTTAAAAAAATTAATAGACTTCAGCTTTTCGAGCAGTTTTAGCTTTTTAGAAAAAATAGAGCAGAAAGTACAGAGTTCCCGTATATTCCCTCTCCCCCTGCCCTCAGCTTCCCCTATTGTTAACATCTTACATGGGTATGGGATATTTGTTACAATTGATGAACCAATATTGATAGATTACTATTAACTAAAGTCCCTAATTTGCGTTAGGGTTCATTTTTTGCGTGGTGCAGTTCTATGGCTTTGCCAAACGCATAGTGTCATGCATCCACCATTACTATCACACAGATTAATTTCACTGCTCTAAAAATCCCCTGTGTTCCACCTACTCACCTCTCCTCCCTTCCTCACTCTCCTTAGCAACCACTGATCTTTTACTGTCTCTATACTTTTGCTTTACCCAGGATGTCTTATAGTTGGAATCACATAGTATGCAGGCTTTTCAGATTGGCTTCTTTCACTTAGCAATATTCATTTAAGTTTCTTCCATGTTTTGTGTGGTTTGATATCTCTTTTTTTTAAATCAATGAACAATAGTCCATTGCATTGGCATAGCACAGTTTATCCATTGACCTACTGACGGACATCTTGGCTGCTTCCAAATTTTGGCAATTATGAATAAAACTGCTGTAAACATTCGTGTGCTGGTTTTTGTGTGGACATAAGTTCTCAACTCATTTGCATAAATACCTAGGAGTGTGATTACTAGATCACATAAGGCAAGGTTTAGCTTTATGAGATAACAACCACATAGTCTTCCAAAGAGACTGTACTATTTTACGTTCCTATTAGCAATGAATGAGGGTTCCTGTTGCTTCACATCCTTGCTAGAATTTGGTGGTGTTAGTGTTCTGGGTTTCAGCCACTCTAGTAGGAGTGTAATGGTATCTCCTTGTTTCAATTTGCCTTTCTCTGATGACATACGATGCTGAGCATCTTTTCATATGCTTATTTGCCATCTGTATATCTTCTTTGGTGAGCTCTCCAGATCTTTTGCTCATTTTTAAATTGAGTTTTTTGTTTTCCTGTTGAATTTTAAGAGTTCTTTGTATATTTTGGATACAAGGTCTTTATCAGATATGTATTTTGCAAATATCTTTCTCAGTCTACGTTTTGTCTTTTCATCCTCTCTATGATCATTCCTTTTTACTTAGCAATTCCAACTTAGTAACTTACTGTCCAGATATACATGAGGACATATAAGACATAGTTCAAGTAAATTTGCCGTATCATTGCTTGTGGAAGCAAATGAAGAGGAAAAAACAACCCTATGTGTCTATTAATGAGTAGCTGATTAAATTATGGTACATGCACCAATAGAAAACTATTCAGCTGTTTTTCTGAATATGGGGTGTTTCTACTTAATTGTTAATAAAAACAAGAATCTCTGTATAGTATGACAAGATTTTGTGTTATTTTAACATGGGGATATATATGGAAGTAGTTGCCTTTGGAAAGGGAAACTAGACAAATGGAGTGGAAAAAGACTTAATTTTAACAATATATCCTTTTATCCTGTTTAAAAGTTTTACTATATGCCTGGACTATTATTGGAAAATATTTTTAAAGAAGAAAAAAATAATAAAGATCAAGTTGTCAACGACTTGAAGAGGAAACACTTGGATTCTTAACGTCACTTTACTTTTCTACAGATATGTCATAAAAATAGTTGATGTAAAAGGTATTCACCCTGGAAAAATAACATTAATTCAAAGCACAAGCTTTGCAGATCTATTCTTGGAACTAACTATTTGCCATTGTGTAACTATAGTTTAAAACTTATAAAAAAGGTTAATTATCTTATATTTATCATTTCATTCCCAAATACATTCTGCTTATTCACTCAAAATAATGCGCTTTGATGTTTATACACACCATCTGCCTGTTTTCAAGATGAATTAAAAAATAAGATAAGCTTCCCAATACTTCTTTTGCTGGTGAGCAATTCTGTAGTAAGATAGAAAAAGAATTATTGAGCAATTATGATAACCTGTATAATATAATCTTCCCCTCCAAATTAAAAACGTTTTAAAAAATTTAATCCTATACAGAGAAGCCAAAGGGATTATTTTAAGGCAGGATTAGTAACACTGAATCTAGACTAATAAGATATCTCACGATTTTAACGAATTGTGGCATTTTTATATTTGTTTGGAATTCAAAATGGTCAATTTCAAAATTTGGCATTGTCAAACTTTATGAGCTCTTTGAACATTTAACAAATTATTTCACCTATTTAAAAATATATTGGACATTCTATACACTTATTAGCATTGTCTAGAGAAGGTAGCCCATTTTTGGCTCATCGTTCTAAAACATAGTTATTTGCATGCAATCAACACTGGTTTCTTTAAGAGCGTGCCCAGACTAAGGACCTCAGTAGAGCAGGGCAGAGGGTCACAGGAATGCCAGCTGCTGAACAGCCTCTGCCTATGGAGTTCGCTGTGGTTCATTTTACACTTCTGGTTAGTTTCCACACTGCCGTTTTCTTTCATAGAGAGTAGAGGTTGGCAGTACTTCCCTGTGACATCCACTTTCACACCCAAATTGGTCTTCATAGGCTCCCATTGTGTGCACTACAAAGCAACTTGCCTTGTTGGCAGCGCTAAGTGAGAACTACAAGTCTCTCTTTTCTTTACTGTTCTTTTCTGGCTCACAAGCAACCTCCCACCAAAAGCTGAATCTGTAGAAGAGACTACATCCAAGAGATAATACTATGAAAAAGTATGAAGAGAAGCCCAGGTGGCCACCTTGCAAATTTCCAATGTGGAAGCCTTCGACCTCTCTGCCCAAGAAACAGCTAAAGTCCTAGTGTAATGAGCTTTACAAACCCTAGGAGCCTCTTTACCTTAACTACATACGCCTCCCTAATACAATCCCTTAACCATCTAGCTAAGGAACTCTTAGAAGCCATTTGACCCCTCTTAAGACCCCCTAAGAGTACAAACAATCTTTCAGAAGATCTGAAATCTTTGATTCTTCTGAGACAAACCCTAAGTGTTCTTCTTACATCCAATTGAAGCAGCCATTGCTTTTTGTCATTGCTGGGGCTAAAGAAAAATGAGGGCCAAGAAACCTCCTGGTTTAGATAAATCTCAGATGCCACCTTTGGAAAATTTGAGGAACTGCCCGAAGAACAGCTTTATTCTGAAGGAGTATTAGAAGTGCCCCATAAATCAAACCCGAGTCCACTCCATAAGATAAGATCACCTAAAAGAAATACAGTAAGATCCCATAACAGTGAAATAATGTCCTATCATTTTTCTGAAATGACCAAAATAGAAAACCATCAAATCATGACCAAACAAAAGCAAATAAATATAATGACTAAATATCTTTTCTTTCTCAGAAAATATTTCTTGTGTCTCTACAAAATCTATTGCGTTGTATTCAAATTCCTAAAAGCACTGCCAAGTTGGCCAAATCTACATTATAGTAGTAAACATCAAAGTAAAAAGTAAAACATTTGGTTAATCATCTTTATATTTTCTCTATGTGATGTTAAGCACCTGGATATTTTTAAAACATCTGAAAAAAAAAAAAAAAAAAAAACCTTACTTTTCATCACATTGTTTTGGTTACATAGACATACTAGGCAACTCCTTCCAAGATCTTTATTAGCAAAATATGTTCCAATCAAAACAAATACACCAAAAACCAAATGACTTGATCTTTTTTCTCCCCATCCTCTCCCACACAAGATTTCTAAGCAAAACATTAACCATCAGGATAACTTAAGATTCATTTGGTTTCTTTAATCATTCAAGAAATCTTTTCCTTCCTGATTTAAGAAACCAAGGCTTTTGATAAGAATTGATTAACGTGGCTACACTGAATAAACCATTTAAGATTTTTCTTGACAATTTCCCTCAAGATCATTCTTTTCAGGGATCCATTTACATAAAATTATGGCAGATTAAATCTTGGCTTTGTTACAAAAATATATGAATGAAGAACACATATATCACAAGAGGATGTTCTAATACTTAGACATTTCTTACAGCTGTCCTTCAAATTTCCTTCCACTTACTATGTTTGATAATCCACAAATGTGTTTCTATAGTACACTATTATTAATGTGATACTGAAGTTGCTTTCATCTGCCATGCTGCTTATATGATGACAAATTTGGGGTAAGACAGTATATTGTGGCATAATTATATATTTTCTCTGTTGATTTTATTCAATAATCATAACTATTGCTCTCAAATACACAGCACTGGCAAGTCTCAACATTGCTTGATCTCAATCCAGTGCAGTTGAACCAGCTTTTTCTTTTTCTCCTTTTTTCCTGAAATCAGTATGTCAAATCTTTGCTTCAGTTCTTGGCTATTGAACTTTTATATCTTTAGAATACCTCTCTAACACAATTCTAGTTTTGAATTTATGCTGCCCTTAAGAGGAATAAAGTTCTCAGAATGAGCTATTTCTCAAGGGCCTGGCCTAGGACCAATACAAGATGAATCCAAATGGATAGGGGTCTAGATGTTTTGGAGTTCACTCTGTGTTTTGATCCACACCTCAGAAAAGATCTGCTAGAGATGTGGATGAGAGATGCCAAATCTTAGCCGGGCATGAAGGATGAGTACCAACACCAAGTGTCAACTGCTTGTGGCACCAATAAATTTTTGTCAAAAATTAGGACATCATATTTCTCTATTCAGATCTCTCTTTGATCCAGTTAGTTCCATCTAGAAGACCCTTTAGGGCTCACATTACCTCCTAATAAATCGACTTTTTCATTCCATTTTTTAATTTTCATATTATCTGCCCTATGTTTTTATTATTTTCCCATTTGATTTTTTTTGTCAGATTCAGAAATCTATATTCCACACTCATTTTTCTTCAAATTATATCCAAATTTGGAAAAAACAACCTACATTATTTATTTTATAATTTAATAGTGCTGCTTAAACTTAACCTGAAACGTAGAAGGCCAGTAACCTATGCTTAATATAAAACAAACTCCAATCCTATAACTTTTCTCACATTATTTACCCAGGCTAGGTAAATAAAGAAATACAAAAGTAAATATATTAAACTAAATGTAAATTTCACTAAGAAATCAGGTTTTGAAATTTGCAGATTGATTTTTAATCACTTGCTTCCCTCACTTTGTTTTGCAAATGCAGCCACTATTCAAATTTACTCTCCTTAAAATGATATGTGGTATTATGTAAAAGAGAACTTTGTATAGTCCACTCTGATATAGATGAAAATTTTTATAAATATAGATATGAAAACAGAGAACATGTCTTAACCATTATGCCTCTGAATTGTTAGAAACATTATTTGAACACACATGGCACAGTTTTCTTTAAAAGGATTTTGTTGAGACTAACTAAAAACAACATATTGTATAATTATAATTACAATTGTAACAACTCACATTTATTGTTTATGATATGCTAGACATTCTTTTAAATATTTTACATTCACTAAATCATTTAATTCTCACAACCCTACATAATATATTGGAATCTAAAGCACTTAATACTGAAAGAAAATAAAGAGAAAATTAACTTAGTCTTATATCATCATTTTAAAGATGAGAAACTGGTCATTTGAGGAAACTAAATATTTTGCTCAAGGTCATCAGGCTGCTAGTGGCAAAAGAGGAGTTACTAGACCATCCGGTCTCCTTGATATTTCCAAAGGCCAGGCTGTGTTTCTTTGAGTTAAAAAAAAAAAAAATTGATCTTATTTTAACTAAAGACAATTATCCAAAATTGACTTATGATGCTTTTCAATTAAAACAATGGAATTTACAATGTATAAAGGATAAAAATGTAATTTCATGGTGTGCTTTATAGTTAATGTTTATTTAAGGAATTCTGTCCTGTATTTTCGTTTTTTCAGGTAATGGTATAGATTTAATAGCAGGAAGCAAAAACAGAATTATAGATTTGCAGAAGAGCATATTACCTGAAGTATTCCTGGGTGTCTTGAGCCATAAAAACATTTCTTCAAACAATTCCTGAACATTTTGTTCCAACTTCAAAAAGGATTTTATGAGCTGTGATAAGAACTCGAGTTCATCTAAGGAGAGGAAAACATTTCTTCCTTTCTGTGGGCATTCAGGAGTAACTGTGAAAAGAGCAGATCAATACTATTGAACATGTTATGTGTTTTCTCATTCAATATTAGAATAATCAATGATTCCTTAAATCATCAAAACTAACAAGATCCTTAATAATTAAACCAAGTTTGTTCTTTAGTAAATACATATAAAATCTCCTAGGAGAGTCTTTCCCCCCCGCCCCGCGGGAAGCTGGAGATAAGTATTCTGTTTGATGCAAACATGACAATTAAATAATTATATTAAATCTCAGAGTTATTAACAGGAATGTGATTTGTCATTATAAAATCACATCTTATACAATTCTGTTTTTTTAAGGTCTGGCATAATTTGAATCTAGTCACAAGGAAATATCAGACAAGCCTAAACTGAGGGACTTTCTACAAAATAGCTGGTCTGTACTCTTCAAAAGTGTCATGTCAGGAAACACAAAGACTAGGAAATGTTCTAGTCAAAAGGAATCTAAAAAGACATGACAACTGAAATCAATACATGATCAGCATTTTATTTTATCTTATTATAAAGGACATTATTAGGGTAATTTGATGAAATCTGAGTAAGATCTACAATCTAATGCTATTACTGCATGACTATTAATTTTCTGATTTAGACAACTATACTGTGGTTATGAAAGAGAATGCCCTTGTTCTTAAGAAATGCACACTGAAGTATATAAGGGTAAATACTTGTGATTTATTCTCAGTTCAGAAAGAGAAATCATTTTAAGCGGGAAAGAGAATGCAAATTTGGAAATGTGGTAAAATCTTAACTTTTGGGGAATCTGGTATTTTTTAAAGTGTGAAATTAAAATAAAAATTTAAAAGAAAAAAAGACTAGATAAAGGATATAAGTCTTCAAGACCTTAAAAGTGTTGTTCCTAGAGCAATAAAAAGAAGTTAACTTATTGCATCTAGATTATATTATTCATGAAATCATAATTAAAAATAACTTTCATCTAAATAATTATGATATCTATTGCTTTCCTAAGAACAATACAACTCAAAAGATTGATTTTTTTCCCTCATAATGACATTCATTGTTGTCACACTACCATTTTAATACAATTTAAAAAAAAACAACGTCTACTCCTTAAGAGTATGGAGAAAAAGACTGACCTCACTAAACGGTACTTTTGACCAAATTTTCAAGGATTAAAAAAAAAAATCCTTCCTTTTTGATTGCCACTTCTTAAAACATGTATATAGGAAGTGTCTTGAGGCTTAATTACAAAATGGAAAAACTGTAAACTCTTAGAAAGTAAGCATTTCAAGTGCCTTTGGAGAGAAAATACTGAGTGCTACTTAGAAATGATATAAGGTCTGGTGATTCCATGTGAGGAAAAGATTACCTTTGTCACACGGATTTAGAAGGAAGTTTCCAGAAATGTAACAATTTTATGGGTTATCCACTTGCTTAACTGAAACTTTAAAATGTTGGTATCAAATTTGTAGCCATGTGATACAGTCTTTCATATGATATAGGACCAAAAATGTCATGGTATCTTTGCAGATAGTATGAGAGAGACCAGTCAGCCAACTTAAACTGTGGAATTTAGTCCCGTTCTTAAAAGAGTAAAAAAATGTTTTAAAAAATCTTTAAGTATTTACAAAAACTGTTTCACCTCTACATTGATGCTAACCCCACATATATTAAAGTCTATCTCTAAATAGCCCTACTCACATCTACTAGTCTCCCATAGGCATGCCAGAGAACACAAGCGTGTACAATCATCATGTATAACTAAGGTTTTGCCATTAAAATCAAGACCCAAAAACGAAAAGAAAGGAGAACAAATATATTATGATTCACTTAGCTGTTGCTTGATTCTCATTTGGCCTGTAGATGGAGGCTGGTCTAACCTTCTAAATCATAAAGATGTTCTTTTTGGAACCAGATTGTTTATAAGGCAAATTTTCAAAAATTTTAAGAATTCTTCCTAATTCTTTAATAGTTTGGCTGGAAATTAAACATAGGTTTTGTGTAGCTCAATTCTAAATTGGAAATATTGTGAATGTTTAGAAAGTAAGCAAAAAAGCCACCCCCCCCCAAATCTCTCAGAAGTATGTATAGACATATATATGACCTAACAGTGCTACTTGTTTAAAAATACATAGAGTTGGAGGATTCTACATGAAAAGGTCTTACCTTCATGACCTGGATTTAGAAGGATCTTGTATTCCAGAAATGTAACAATATTGAAAGGCAAATCTATTTCAATCCATGAATCATTATAACTTAAAAATGAAAGAGGATAGAATAATATGTATGACCTAAATCTAATCATTTTGTCCCCGAAAAGCAATGATTATGATACAGATCCATTAATTAGTAGTTCTTATTTGTTATTACTATTAGCTCAGTGTTCTCCCAAGGTTCATCTTGAGGGTTAATTTATGGGGAAAATAATTTGTGATGAATTCATTTTGTGAAAGTCCAATTGAAGTAAAATAAAACACAAAGGAGGAAATAGAATTTCCCAAACTTATCTCACAGGACTTGTTTTAATCATCACACTTCAGCTCATGATTTCTTTCTGCCCAAGCATACCTATTTTTCTGTTCCTTAGACTTTTCACTGTTAATCACACTAGGAAAGGGTTTCCCCCAGCAGGAGTTCCCTTTACTTTTGCCTTCACTAAATTAATCTCCGTTTCCTTCTTCTTTCAAGATTCAGTTTGTTCCTCTCCTCCAAGTCACCTCTCCATAAATTCTTATCTGGATACAATCAATCCAGGAGTTTGCCTTCCCGTGTTAAGCCAATCTGGTCTTTACCCTTTTTTTTTTTTTTTTTTTTTTTTAATCACTGTAGAACTGTCTTACTTCAAGAAATTTTGGACATATCTGTTTACACACAGGCAAATATGTTTAGCTGGGTACCAATCATTGTTATAAAATACATGAAATAAGGATTGTTGTTTTATTGTAGAATGAGCTCTATGATTCTTAGGAAATACAAAGTTCTCCTAAATCCCAAGAAAATTATAAAGAAAAAAATCTAAGTTTCCTTTTAGAGCAAGACATTATTTAAATTCACCATCAACTAACAATGAATAAATTCATGTAAATAATAACTAGATAGCTGAGGTTTTTTCCTCTATATATATTTTTAATAAAATTTTTTTCTAAAATATAAAATTCTCTGCTATTCTATTATTCAGAGGATTTAGAACACAATTGAAATTTTCCTTCATGACAAGGTTACGATGAAAGTTACTTATTTTTGTGCTGCACTCAGGGACTAATGTCTGTCCCTCTGTTAAAGGGCATTTCTCAAAATGACAATCATTCGAAAAGGGTTCTGTGATCAAATAGGTTTGGGAATTACTACATGCTAATGATTCTTTTAAGTGATTCACAGTGCAAATTAGTAAAATAAAGTCTATTCACTTCTATAATAAAGTTAAAAAAATTAAAAACTTAATGTTTCTCAAACTTTTTTGACCAATGAACACTGGTTTACTGACGTATCTATTAACTTCTAGAATTTCTCAAACTGCTTAGGGGACACTGCTCTGGATTACAGTCCCACTTGAGTATTTATAGCTGCTTTGTAGTGTTTCCCCCTATTGTTAGGCCTTTCACTGTGGGTTCTTGTTGCTGCCCTTTTCCACTTATAAACTGTTGTTCCTAATAGAATCATGGTATTTTTCAGACTCCTTTGAGAAACTAATGAAAGTCTTCTAAATCCTTGTAGACCCTCTTATTGAAAAAAATTCAAGTAGTCATAGTTTCAGGGCTAAACAGAACCACCTGAAGTCCATCCATGGTTGTCATAGGGCAGCATGGTCCAGGACTTTGTGTTTTATTAAAAATGCAAATCCCTAGGTCATCTCCAGATCCCTTTTAAGCAAGTGCCCCAGGTGAGTTTTCTGCACAGGAAAGTTTGAGACCACTGCCTGAGGGATCCATGAACTCTAGTTAAAAACCTTTGTGGTTGAAAATCACTCTCTAGGCATCAGAAAATGGATTTTGGTCTTAGCAAGTCAACCAAACAGGTGCTATTGTATAAAACAACAATAACTATTAAAAACAAAACAAAACAAAACCCTCTACTTTTTCCATGGTCAAGAAATTTATTTATGATTTTTTTTTCATTTCTGGAAGAAATATGGAATGCTTGTAGGGAATTTCTAAGATAAATTATTATTTATCTATACATTTGCCCTGGGCAAAGGAAGAACTGCTCCTAGAAAAAACACCTAAAGAATAGTTAGAGTTCTTTAGGCACACTCATCACAAATGTTAAATGATTTCCTTGAGTCCATAGACTACGTCCAGTTTATTCATTATAGTATCTTAAGAACCCAGCACAAAGTAGACACTCAAAAATACTAGTTAAAAAAAATAAATGTATGAAATCCCTAGAAATATCTAACAAAGAAAGAAATATAAAACAAAGAAAGATTTCATACTTAATCCTAAGATGCATTCCTCAAAACAATAAATATTTAAAGATGTAAGTCAATAAATAAATAAATAGACAAATAATTACAGTATTATATACACACTCTTTTTAGTATTTTGTTTGACAAAATAGATTTAAAAATTATTTCTAAAAAAGAAAATGTGTGCAAAAAGATATAAAAACAATGATGATGTGGAAACTTGATAAAGCATATTGATACAACTGACTAAAACACAATTTGTTTGTGTTTAAAAATAAAATTATACTTTAGAAAAAAATTCCACCATTAAAAAATGCACAGATATTCATAGAACTGTTATCTTAAAAAAATAGACTCTCTCTCTTCTCTCTGTCTCTCTGTCTCTTGTCTCTGTCTCTCTCTCTATATATATTTATACATACACACACACACATGTATAGATATATCACTCATAAAGAATATATAATACTATAAATTATATACTTAGAAGTGTTTTTCACCCAGTAACTAATAGTTAGAATATTAACTCCATTATCTTGTAGCAAAAATAGGGACACTGAAAATAAATCTAGAGGGACATTAAAGCGTCTCACATTTGATCTACAACAAAGCAGCTTTTGGAATAAATATCAAAGTCCAGCTAAATCAGACAGAACATAAAAATGTGGGTTGTGGCTGAAAGTACACATATTATTTTCCAAAACCATTAGCAACAGAATTCTTGTTAATAATAGCATTAAGATACATGAGAAAATGAGAAGCTAGAAAATCAGATAATCTGAAGCTGGTGGATCAGTATAATAGGATAAAAGGTGCACATTTTAGTTTTCCCAAGAAAAACGAACACTAGCCACCCTATTATTGACTGTAAATGGATCCATTTTCAGTGAGGAAGTATTCTTGATGCCACCAGACAAGTGATGTAAAAAAGAGGTGACACACAAAAGCTATTGACAGTCTCATTATTCCATATGAAATTCATGACATAATCCAAATGGAAGATATTTGTTCCAGTAAAGAGAACTTTTTAAACAGTCTTACAATAAGAAGTCAGCAGAGACTGCTTAGGAACAAATAACAAGCTGTACTTTTCCTAGTACCCAAGTCACTTTCTGAGAGCAGGTGGGGCTTTGGAGCACATTGCTGTGTTCCAGTGGCCTGAAGGAGCCCTGTGCCTTCTTGAGCACCTGCTTCCAAGGAGCCACACAGCAGGGGAAGGAACAGAACGAAAACACTAAGTCCCTTCTTTGTTACAGGAGCCTCGTCAGTAGATGGAAATCATGAAGGACCTGCAGGCATTGCTTTTTTGTCACATACACTAAGAAGAAATTGAAGCTGTTTTCCCCCCTTTCTATGGCATTATTTTTGTAACTTTTAGTTATTTTTCAAATTTATATGACTAGGAAAGCATTTGAGGTAAAGACAAAGAATATTTCCACCTTAGTTTTCCAGACTGAATTTATTATTTCGTATCTCTTTCAAGGAAGCTTGCATATATATGTACTACCCAAAACAAACAGGGTAAAACTTTAAGATAAATTGAGTAAATGAATGAGCAAGTCAATGAATGACTAAAAGGAGGAAGTGAATAACTTTGAAGTTGAGTGAAAGTGCAACCAGACACAGTGAATAGACATTTAGATACCCCACAGATAAGTGTCAGGACCCTTCTTCTATATGGTGAGAGGATGGAGAAGGAACTATAGGGAAAGCTGAGCCTCAAAAAGGTAAATGAATCTGAACGTGAATTCAGGAAATGTTTATCTCTTAGAAGCTGGAAGTTGGACTCCCCTTTTCTTTTGCTCTTTCCCTACTTTTGTTTCTTCCCCCATGTTTTATTATGGGGCATGCTGCTATTTCTAGCACCACTACCTGAAGCTCAAGAGGTAGCACAATGGAGTAACTAACACATGGAATTATGAACCAGAGGGTCTGGGTTCAAATCCTGACACTGCTTCCTACTAGTTGTGTGACTTTTAGGAAGTTACTTAGTCTCTCTATGCCTCAATAGTGTATAAGTTTTAACTGAGTTAACATGTTAGAACAGTTCCTGAGAGGTAATAAGGGCTGTATAAATGTGTGATATTACCACCTCCTCTGAGAAGCCTGCCCTCATAACCTAGGCCAGCTTAGTTTCCTATTCTCCATGTTCCTCCGTATTTTACCCTGCACATATCTTTATTTTAGCACTTACTATGTCATTAATAATTATTAGTTTGGGAGTTGTCTCCTGCAACTTTAATCTGAAAGGCAGAGATTTTTTCCCTCTTTACTGCATTCCCTTTATCCATCATAGTGGATGATACATACTGGTGAGTGTCAGAGACAACACCAACTGTTTTTAACTCATTTTGTTTGGCTTTTTTCCCTACCATAAGCAAGCTTCTTTAGTAAAATATTAATATTAAATGAGTTTAACATTAACTGTTGTATGTCAATTTTAACAGGAAATACTTTGGGGAGTAAGAACCATAAACAATATATCAAAGACCTATTTCACTGTAAAATACTTTAAATATCACTGTTATTTAATAGGTCCATCTCTAAGCTTGAACATTCATAAAATTGAATGGTAGCTCCACTCCAAGACCTTCCACTGCTTCTTTGCTATGTCAACCCTTCAAAACACTGGTTTTATTTTCATGTGTATGTGGTCATCATCTTTTTTAGGAGCTAATATAAGCTATGCACCTATGCTCAAGAAAGAATGGCATATGATTCCAGGAGGTTCCCCGATCCACTGAGGCCTTAGGGCCTCATTGACAACCTGGTTAAGGCCCTCTGCCTTGGTGTGCCTGACTTGATGAGAAGTCAGAAGAGCAGGCCTCAGGGTCTTCCTCCCACTGAGGAGAACTGTAGCTTCTAGAAATGTCTACTTCCCTTTGCAAGAAGAATGGGTTTGGTCCAGCTTCTACTTCATAATCTCCTTATCACTCTTTCCATATGATAAAAGTTCTCAAAACATTTACAGAGACAACTCTCTGCCTACTAAGACATAGGCCCTGTGGTAAGGTGAGGGAATAAACTGAGGAATAACTAACTAATCCTCTACCTGCTCATGAATTTAGATAAACACACAGATCAGTACCAAGTGGCTACTGCTTTGATAGTGGGACACGATGACCAAATCATTCTATTAGAATAGATTGAATTGCTAGTATACACCATATCTGCATTTGCTATACCTCCTTTCTCTGACTGTTCCAGGCAAAGATAGTTGTTATGCTTAATTTTGCATCCATTGACAGGATTGGTAATCGTGGTCTAAAGACAGGTAGACCTAGGGACAGAGGGAGTCACTGTGTTTGGAATAAATCCTCACAACCCACGCAAAGCCCCCACGTGACATGGAGATTTGCTGTTCCCTTTGGAAGGGCTCACATAGCAAATCTCTCCTTGCTTCACATACCACTGGCTGAAAAGGGTGGAGATAAAGTCATCTTGAAGCTATTCTTCTGGGTCAATGAGAAAAACTAAAAAGAAACTGCTTCTATTATTACCCTTTTATGATTCCCAGGCCAACACTGGCTCCACTGGATGTTACCTAAATGTACTGTTAAATGATAACAAAATTCTCCCACACTCCATTCCATCTTCTCTGGCAGAAGCTGTCAGTATTACATTAACAAGGGATCAGACTTCTCATTCATTTGCCAAGGGTATAATACTCCTGTCCCTCTCCTATTTTCTCTCTTTCTTATTTTGTTTTTCTGACTGAGAACATGAGAGAGAATATCTGACTCCTGATGTGGTCACTGTTATTTGAAGATGCTAATCAAAGAATGGCTTACATTTGAATTCAGCCAAAATTGAGAAATGTACCCAGGATAAATTTCTGAATATTTTCTCAGCTGACTTTTGTTTTATGCTGGTATAAGTCCCAGTTATAAACACGTAGATATGCTGATCCTTTTAAAGAACATCATAATAAAAAGACATCTCTAGTGTAATGAAATGGGGTTTAAATTCTAAGTACTGTATGCTAATGGCACATTATTAATGAAATATCTTCCTAATATCCCTTTCTCAGTCTCAAATTTTGCTAGAGTTCAGTTAATTATAGCTCTTATCATAGGTGTTACATTCTATTATCATGACCAAAAATTAACCTGTAGAAAAATCTTAAACTAAGTTAACAATTCATTTTTACTGTAGTCTAAGGTTGTATCTGAGAATTGATATTTCACTTTTTAAAAGAATATGCCATGATAGAGATGTTACATTATCAGCTTTTAATATAACATGTTAAAAATTAATTAAAAAAATTTAACACTGGCATAAAAATAATGCCATCATCAAAAAGATGGATTTAAGTTAAGACTAACCTGCTGAGTATGCTTCCTAATATATTTTCTAATTGAATCATAACCTTTCAAAAGAGATTGAACATTTTTCCTCTCTTATACTAAAAAATAAAGAGTAAGATTCTCCTCACACTTTTTTTATCAGTAGGCAAATTATAATGCCTATGAAGATATGTTAAAGTTAATATGAAAGGAGATAGATACGGTGATAATAGCAATATCTTGTACCCACCCAGAAAGCTGTACTCATGAGCTCATTATTCTAACAGAGAGTAGCACAGGCCTTAGACTTAGGGAAGCCATTTACCAGGTGTGATAGCACGTCACTGAACAAATTTTATAGGTATTTTACCTTTTTAGCTGTCTTCCTCACCTAAGTAATAGTTAATTCAGCCACAAAGGCAAAGTCATATTTCCTTCAAACTTCAAATAAGACTTTGGAGCCCCCTGGGAAAATATCATCTTTTATATTGTTTTCCCTCAAAAGGCCTATGAGCTACCAAAAAAATCTTTAAGTGGGTTTCACTTGCTAGCTCAACAAAGATTTGCCTTGTACGTATAATGCACTAGGCAACCATGTGACATACACCACTGGTGGTAACAGATATGAGAGAGCTACAGAGTAGCATCTGAAAGTAGGATGGGGGTGACTAGTCAGGGCCATGCTTCATACCAATCACCATCAGCTCCTGTGGCCACCCCTGTCTCTTCAGAGTAAATTTATCCCTCTTCAACTATTTAATTTCAGGCAAGAAAAAAGGCATTAGTTTCAATATATATTAAAAACTCAGAACTAAGAAAAGTCCACAGATAAAAAACTAATTGAGGACATGATCAGGAGTTGATTGTCAACCTATTTTGATATAAATGGCCAGTAATGGGCTCTGTTGTTCTGTTACAGTTTATTTCATGAAAATATTGCTTTTGATTGAAAAAAGTAAATTAAAAAATACATGAAAAGTTAAACTGAACTTGGTTTTTCTTTGCATATATAAATATTAGTTGTCTTTGATTTTTGTATTATAAAAAAAAATATTAAACTGTTCAATAAACACAAATACTTTAGAATTCAACTTGCACTGCATTGGACCCAGTGTTGTTGGTAACTGGGTTGTGACAAATTAGAAAGGAAGATAAGAGTAGCTAGAAATACATCAAAAAGTCTACAAACAATAAATGCTGGAGAGGGTGTGGAGAAAAGGGAACCCTCCTACACTGTTGGTGGGAGTGTAAATTGGTGCAGCCACTATGGAGAATAGTATGGAGGTTCCTTAAAAAAAAAAAAAAAAAAAAATAGAGTTACCATATGATCCAGCAATCCCACTCCTGGGTGTATATTTGGAAAAGATGAAAACTCTATTATGAAAAGATAACGTGCACTCCAATGTTTATTGCAGCTCTATTTACAATAGCCAAGACATGGAACTAACCTAAATGTCCATCAACAGATGAATGGATAAAGAAGATGGGGTACATACATACAATGGAATATTACTCAGCCATGAAAAAGGATGATACAATGCCATTTGCAGCAACATGGATGCACGTAGAGCTTATCACACTAAGTGAAGTAAGTCAGACAGAGAAAGACAAATATATAATATCACTTATATGTGGAATCTAAAAAAAATGATACAACTGAACTTATTTACAAAACAGAAATAGACTCACAGATGTAGAAAACAAACTTTTGGTTACCGAAGGGGAAGGGGGGGATAAATTAGGAGTTTGGGATTAAAACACACACACTACTAATAGATAAACAACAAGGACCTACTGTATAGCACAGGGAACTATATTCAATATCTTGTAATAACCTATAATGGAAAAGAATCTGAAAAAGAATATATATATACACACATATATGGTCAGCTATATATACACATGTAGATATGTATATATCACTGAATCACCTTGCTGTACACCTGGAACTAACACAACATTGTAAATCAACTACACTTCAATTAAAAAAAAAATAGTAGATGGAAAGGGAGAACGAGGGAAAGGCAGTGAGAGATTAGTGGGGGGGACAGTCCCCTCTAACAGAGATTGGGGCTTTATAGTTTGTAGGATAAATCTGGCCCACAGCCTGCCTTGGTATGCTCTGTGAGCTATGGTATAGTCTGGCTTTTCTCTTTGTAAATGGGTGGGAAAATTTTTTAAAAGGAGACTATTTCATGACATATGAAAACTATATGAAATTCAAGTTTCAATGTGCACAAAGTTTCATTGGAAAACAGCCACGTGGATTCACTTGCATACTCTTTAAGAAAAATAGCAATGACACTAAATTTCAGTTGAAAAACAAAGTACTATGGGAGTCAGGAGGTGACTTCTAGGAACAGCTTGACTCAGTAAGATCCATGTAAGAATAATATGGACAATTTTGGTCCATCAACGAGAGACAATGTCAACTTTACCCAGCACTGAGAATCATCTTTTATGTGTATCTTTCTTTCAAACACCAAGTGCTATCAATGATAATAGAAAATAATTACATAATGCTTACTTTGTGCCAGATACTGTTGTAAGCATTCTTCCATACATTTATGCTAATCCTCTAAACTGTGAGGAAAGCACTAACATTAGCACTTGCCTTGAAAGTATGAAGAGGTTAAATAAATTGCTCAAGGTCACAAAGCTCATAAGTAGCTTTTTAAATGTGCTTGCTACATTAGGATCAAACTATAGCAGGCATCAGAATTACCTGGAGAGCTGATAACACACAGATTGCCAGGCTGCCACCAAAGCTTCTGATTCAGTGAGTCTGGGGTGGAGCCAGAGAATTTATATTTTTAACATGCTCCAGGTGATGCTGCGGCTGCTGATTTAGAAATCACACTCTGAGAACCAGTACTCTATCGCCTCTCTCTCTCTCTCCCTTTTTTTAAATTTTGTACTCCCACCTAGGCATCCTGTTTTCAATGTTTAAGGCTTTGCTTCAGGATAAACTCTCATCAAAATTCACACTTAGATCTGAGAGAAAATGGTCCTCTAGGCAGTTTCCTTATATTCTCCTCCCAGTCAGGTAATCTTACACATCACTGGACAAGTTCTATTTCTTAAACACTTTTCTCAAGTTACTTTTCTGCTCAAAAACGTTTAACAACAACCATGTCATAACTTAAACATCAAAGACAAGTTTTCAAGACTCTGTATGTAATCTGCCCTTATGCTAGGTATCACGTCATGCATTCAGTCATCCATTTATTTGACACCTTAGTTTTTGTCTGCCCAGCACCCTTTTCCCCCTTCTAGTAACGAGTTGATCCCTTGCCTGTTCAGAGGCCTTCTCTGAGACGTTTTGAACACAGGTACCAGGGAGTTGTTAGGATGTAAGCAAGAAGCTAGCGGCCAGGGATCACCTACTTTATGGAGTGGAGAAACTGGTCTGAGAATGAAGTCATCACATGGGGAGAAACCAAGACAACAAGTGATGAAATACAGCTTGAAAGCTAAGCTCCATTTGCTCAGGTCTCCAGAAATCCTCCAGTTTCTGTCCTTCCAGAGGTTTAATTGTTTAGCGCTTTCTTCTATTGTGTGAACTACCACATTCTTCTTTAATCAGTGCCCCGCCCCCCGCTTTTCGCATATGAAGCAGAGACGAGGAATGGAAGAACAATGGAAGAACACCCACAAGCTCAGAGTCCTGGCTAATGCTTTCACCAGTAATCTATAGACTAGTTCCTATGTGCCAGTCACAGGTCTCTTCATGGTCTCCAACAAGTCACAGTAAATCTCCACCACGTTGCTGTCTGAACTGCAAGGGAAGCTCTTTCCCTTAACCTCTGCCTACACAAGGTCTACATACCCTTCAAGGCCAAACTCAAGTCCAAAAAGTGTTTCTAGCTTGCTCTTTCTTACACTAAAATCTCCCTTCTCTGAATTTCTTATATACTTAAAGTTTTACACAAATTACTTGGTGATTAATTTGACATGATAAGATTTTTTTCCTCTCATATTGCTTTGTAGGTTAGTCTTTTTCACCTCCTAGATTTGAAGGTAATAGGGACAGAGTAAAAGGGACAAAGTAGGTGATTAAATAGTTAGGGATCATAAGTAAAGGAAAAAGTATGCGAGAGCCCTATAAGTTAATGATCACTCAAGAAAGCAGGTTTGCTTAGCCACAAAACCATGCAACAGAAGCATGAGACATGCCCCCAAACAATAAAACAATGGTGGACTGAGACCCACATCCTGACCAGTAAGGTAAGTTAGTAATTCCTAGGACACGCTTCTCTGAGCACACTAATAACAAAAACATAGGGAAAGGTGCCATTACACTGAAACCTAAGATGATTTACCATATTTTAGTATATGTTACTGCCTTTTTGCTCATTTCCATTGTGCCATGACAGTCCCAGTTTGACCAGGTAGGGACAAGAAAACTCCCCCACCTGATGTGGAGGAGAAGCTGATGCTGGAAGCGTGACGTCTACTCAAGAATGAGGAAGAAGCTGGTCTTCTCTACCCACTTTTCCTTTGATTATAAGACTGTAGCCTGCTAAGTTCTTGGTGCGGCACTCTCTTGCCCGCCCACTTGTATCTCTCACAAGGGTCCTGTACTAATAAACTCTTTCCTTACCTGTCGCTCTGCCTCTCACTGAATCCTTTCTGCACCAAGACAGAAGAACCTACGCTCTACTGAGTACCGAGACGTGTTCAGTTGGTTTCAAAGGCACTTGAAGACATCAAATATAATTTAGGCTTTAAATTGATTTCAAACTTCTGAAAAAAATTACTTGGAGGAAAGTAGTTATTCTCAAAAGAAATATTATTGTTTCAGAGTTGAGCTGGGGGTGTGGGTGGGTAGCAGAGTAGGACTGAGCTACAGAATAAGGCATCTTGTCAGAAATCTCTGGGTTGAGTGATGAGAGGGGAGAAGCCAGGAGGACTGAGAAACAAGGCCCAGGTTTCTTTCTGTTGTGCCTTCCAGATAAACCCTCCATTCTGTATACATTCCCTACTTTGCATTACAGGAAAGCACCAGGAAGTGAACACTGTCTTCCTGCCCCTCCAGATCCTGCCTACTCTGCAACCAACACACTTCCATTTCATTTTGTTCATCCTGGACAGAAGTCAAAAGCGACCCCTACCAGCTGGAATCACTTTCTCAGAACCCTGCAACTGCTTGTCTGCATTAACTCCCAAGCAGCTTTTCATATGTTCATATTTGATTTCTCAATATAGATGGGAAGTAAGGGTTTTATGCCTTTTGGAATTCCCATTAATCATAGCACAATATTTCTTAAATAGTAGGGGCTCAATTAATAAGTTGATTAGTTGGCTACTACAATATACCTCTAGATACTGATTTATTTCAAGAAAATGATTTGGTTAAAAAAATATTCATTGAACTCCTATCACGTGTTAGGCAGTGGCTTGGGTGCTGGGGAAAATAAATAATACTTGCCCTTGAGGTGCTTAGTATCCATATGGGGAGACAGACCCCTAATTAGATATTTTAATAGAATATGCTAAGAGCTTTGAGGAAGGCGTATGGAGATGCGGTGGGAGCATGGATTAGGGGCTCTAGCCCAGAGAAAACTTCCTGGAAGAAATCACACATGAGCCGTCATAAAGGATCAGTGGGAATTAGGCAAAGAAGAAGAGGAAGAGGGTAGGAGATGGGAGGCAACAGAGCATGAGCAGGGGTTTCTGTCAGTTCAGTGTGTTACTAGAGAGTGAAAAATATGAGGTAAAGAGAGTCATGAGATGAGGCTGAAGGAGGCAGGTGCCAGGTCAAGGAAGGCTTGCTTTCTAATACTAAGTAGCTGGGGCTTTATTCCTGACAGTGGTGAGGAGCCCCTGAAGAGCTTTAAACAGGGGAGTGGCGAGTGCTCGGCAGATGTTTTAGAGGAAAATAAGAATAAGGGTAAGAAATCCAATTAAAAAGCGAAACAAAACTATTTTAACAGTCCAAATGAGAGATGATAAAGGTCTAAATTGTTCCTTGATGACAGAAATGGAGAGGGAGAGATAGACTTGAAAATATTTAGGTGGTGAGGCAAAATATAGAATCTTGGTAATTGCTTTGATGGCGGGGGAGGGGGTGGAAGGGGAGAATGAGAAATAGTTTCTGCTTGAGTGATCCTTAGTGGCATTAACTTGGATTGGGGAAGAGGACCAGGATAAGGGGAATGGCGAGGAGTTCCGGTGTGTCCATGCTGTGTGTGGAGTGCCTGTGGAATATCCGAGGGACCTGATGAACAGACATTAAGCTCTACAGGTACAGAGCTCTGGGGGGGAATCAGTGCTGGACTTAGATCAGGTAGCCATTCACACATAGTGGCAGTCAGAGTCAAGATGATAAACAAAGGAGATATCCAGATATATCTATTATTTTAAGTTAGTCTTACTTCATTACTATTGTTCATTTCTAAACTGAAAAAAGTTAGTATAGCTCTTCCAGATGTCATTATATGAAGCATTTTAAAGATAAAATGAAGTATTCAATGAGAAATTGATTTAAAAAATAACAAACATGCAGCCTTTTGTCATATATTGGTGTTTAGGAACACCATATTAACATACGATGGCAAGTCACTCTGTCAGATTAATGCTACATATGTTTTAAATAATGATAATAACAAAGCACTTAGTTTGTGCCAGACACTATGTATAATATCTATATTAATACTTAGACACTATGAGGAAGGTCTTGTTATTATCATCTCCATCTTAGAGATTAAATGACTGACACTCACAAAAGATAAGCAACCTATCCAAGGCCTCAAAGATGCCAAGTGGCAAAACTGGAGTGCAAAGCAAGTCTGGCTCCAAAGCTCCTAACAGCTATAAGGCATCGAGCATTAAGTGCCCTGCCCTCACCCCCAGGCCTTTTTTGTTTTTTTGCAGCAGTGAGAGGATAGCTGACAAGACAGCAATAGCCTTGATAATCCAGAAGGAGGCAGCCAAGCACAGGAATTTTAACACACACACAAAATCATAATTAATGAATTGATGTCTAAATGAAAACATGCATCAATCTAGGTATTCATGCTTCTGAATTTGTGTAGTTAAAACCAACTGACTATATTGGTTTTGGAGGGCAATTTGAATTTACGCATCAAAATTTAAATTAGCTTATTCTTTGGCCCAGGAATAACTCTTCTAGGAACAAAGCTTTCAAAGATATACACAGAAGCATACAAAGAAAAGAAACTGGGAGAAATCCTAACACCTGTCAACAGGAGCTAGTTAATTAAATAATTAAATAATCAAATAATGATACGATAGCTTGCCGCTTATAAAAAGAATAATGCATTTCATACATATTGATTGATACAAAAGAGGTCCATGACATAGCAAAAAAAAAAAATTTGCAGAGGAATTTGTAGAATGTACATACACAGTACAGGCAGGTGTGTAAGTGTAGAAGGGTACACACCGAGCTATTAACAGGGATCACTTTCGGATGGTAAGATTAAGGGTAGAGAGGGTGAAAGAGACCTAACACTTTTTACTTTATATACTTTAAATACGTACATACACACACACACACACACACATTTACATGTGTATTTATGAAATAGTGGGCATGTACTGCTTTTGGAAGGAAAAAATTAAGACATTTCTAAATCCAGTGAGTCAACAATCTAATAAGATCAATTTAAATTTAGCCACATGCAAATAAATTATGCTGCATCTATATAACGGAATATCATGGTGTTACTGAAAAGAATGTCAGAACAGATTGCATTGACATGGGAGGAGATCATGAAATATTAATTGGAAAAAAGCACATTGCAGAATAGTAGGTCTAGTTTGATCTCATTAAAAAATACAAATTTGTATGTTAATTCTTATATGTGCATACAAAAAATTCTACAATATTCTACAAAGTATAAGAATAAGCGAGGTGATCCTGCGGAATCAGGATTTGAGGGAAGGAAATGAGTTCTTAACTTTCTCCTTAACATATATCTGAGGTTTTAATTTTTTTTAATAATTAAAATTTATTACTCTGAAAGATTACCTAAGTAATAAAGACATTTTCATCTTATTTCCTATCTTAAATATTTGATATCACAAAATCTATAAATATGACCTAGAAAAAAATTTCAGATTCAAATGTTTATGAAATATATAATTTAGCATAGCTTTAACGTGTTTAAAGGCACACTAAAGACTGAACAAAAAGTAAAAGTACTTTAATATATTTTCAAAATCTCGGTTTTTCTCTTTCTTCCCATTCCCACAACGTAAATCTAGGCCAGAAATGCTCTGGTCTTCCTATTGGCTGTGGAGTCACCTCTCCTCTGGTCCCACCTCCCCTCTCATGAAGGCAGGAACTTAGCTTTCTTCTTTCACTGGGAAGGTCCCTCGTGAGACCCCACTGCCCTGTGAATGAGGATGCATGTTCTCACCTTGTTCTAAGCTTGTTAATGGGAGTCTCTCACCTCTGCTCCACCTCTTCCACAGCACCCACACTGCTTCTCCATTATGTGACAAGCTCATTCCCTCTTCTAAGCTCTTGCTCATGCCGTAAGCATTCCTCTTCCCCTTCTTGGTTGTCTTTAGAGAAGACCAATTCAAGAACCTCTCTGATTTCTCCTAAGGGTTCTGTAGGAAAGCCCTGCCACTTGAGAAGCAAATATGGGTATCTTCCTAATGAGGAATAGTCCACTCTGCCTTTTGCAACCTTTGGCATCTTCCAGGAAGTTAGATATCTCAGAGCCAGACTTCCTCACCATTAGTCCAAAGTGGTAGGGCACTGCAAGGACATGCTGTGGAAGATGCCTGTGATTCTAGCCTGCAAGGATTATGATCATCAAACATGTACCTAAAATTCAAAGGGACCTAAGGGAGAAAGAGCCTCAATCAGATCAGCTTATGAATCATTCTGCTTTTAACAAATGATATAAAAAGAGTATTATCAGAGCCCTTAATAGAACTTAAATAAGGCATTTATTGATAAGATCATATTTCTCCAAAGTTTTTGGTTACAAGTAACAGAAAATAGGTAAATTTGAGCAATAAATGGGAATTTCCCACATGGCTGAGGGTTTTCCTGTGGTCCTCATCTCAAATGGGTAGAGGGACAATGGACAATAAGCTGGAGTGAAAGTTGTAAAGTCCCTCTCTTTAATCATCATCTGAGTTTGCTTTCACTCCTACCAAGCAAGCGGATAGGAAAGCAGCCATTTACAGTTGTTTGGAGAGCCAAGATTCTCAGTTTGCCAAAGTGAGACTTATATGCTTGGAATTCACTTGGAGGCTAGAAGGCTCCAAAAGGCTTGTGATAAATTGGGGAAGCAGCTGTGCCCCTTTGTTTTTATCACAAAGTGGCATGAGTGATTCCCAAGTGATAGTAGATGAGCAATCTTATTTTTGTGAGTGATTCAATATGGAGACCAGATTTTATCTTAGTGTGTATAAATTCTAACTACTGAAAAAACAAAAGTACGAATCTGTTCTTTCCCTGAGAAATCAAAAATTATATTAACAGAGGCTGCCTTTTTAGAATTCTCTTATATTTATTAAAACTCAAAGTTAACATCTAGAATTATGTCTATGTGATATCAAAAAGTTAATCTCAGTACTCAATCCTTTATTTCATGGAGATACTGAATTAAAATACCTTAAAAGCCAATTTTCAAGATCAAACCTAAGTTATGGCATAATAGCTAACAACATAAAATATGTCAACTCTACCACATCATCAATAAAGATGAGATGCTTCAAACTGCTAACATAGATAACTTAGCAATTCTTGTTTGATGACTATGAAAGCTAATATCAAACTATTTTAAAATTAATATAAAGAAGGCCACATATATCTTTTTTTCCCAAAGACTTATCTTACATAAAAAACAAGGAAATAAAACTATAACTGAATTGAGGCTTCAAGTTCTTAAAAGAAAACGTCAAATTAACAATAAACATACTACATGTAAGTAAATAATCATGTATAGGATAAATTCTAAAATAATAATTTTAAAAGCACAATACCCAAATTTTATTACAAGTTAAGATTTCAATACAGAAACTTTGCTATGGTGTTGAGTAACCTCATGACATTTAACATTACTTTGGGGAATTTGAAAAATACAATTAGTTATCAGCAATCAATTTGTTGACTCTATTGTTCCCAGATACCATTTGCTACCAGTGGGAAAATGCTGCTTATTCTCTAACTACTATTGTGCACTTCATAACTTGTTAATTAGCACTTAATTTTCCCTTTGCTTAGGGAATAATGATTATTGCCTTCATCTAATACAACAAAGGGCTACCTTTAACAATCAATTTTTTTTAATTAGCTAATGATTCATAGACAATACCCATCCCCCCATGAGTGCCTTACGTATTCCATCAGAACATAATAACCACTACAATTTTTCAAACTTTCCTAGAGACAGTTAACTTTAATGCTAACATAAATGCAAGATAGCCACTTTGATTATTTTAGGAACAATAAAACTTTGAACGTTTTGACCTTTAGTATGAAAATTTCAATCATAATCTTTTAAAACTTGCATACTAACTGAGTAGGCTGTGATATAAAATATTTAACATGAAATGGCAAAAGTGAGAAAGTAATTCCTATCAAGTAGATGTTAAAGACACAAAGCACAAACAATAGAAGCTAAAGTCTTTCACTTTTATATTCTTTAAATATAAGAGAGAGAGACATGGAACCATGTGACAATTTTTCCTTGATAAAGGAAGTAATTAGAAAAGGTGACAGTTGACTTCTAAATTATGTCTAAACATCATCTATGGTTTTCAATAGCAGATTCTAATCTGGAGATGAAAATTTCTATCAAAAATTTTTTTTCTTTACATTTATAGATCAGAGCTTGCAGCAGTGTTAAGTGTTAGTTCATTTTTACTGAATCATATAAATATCATAATGGGATGGATTAATAAAGTAGGTTCTCTATCTCTGGACAGAATGTACACTTACAGAAGGCAACTCTTCTCTAGTTTCTAAGCCTAAACACATGTTATACTTCATTCAAATAAACATTTTGAAGTGCAAATTTATGAAATCTGGATTGTGATTCTGAGGATAATGAAAAATAAAAATCTAGATATTCTAGGTGATAAAAATGAATTTATATTATACAGTCACATATAACTTGTGGTTGTATGTATATTACCGTATATTAATTAATGTCTTACATAGGTGACAGACAGAATGCCAAACAAATAATACGAAGTGAAGAAAATGAAGCCAAAGTACTTTCCAGTATTGATAAAAGTATGAAAGATATTCTTGTTCAAGTTTCCAAATTCTTATTTCTAATTAAATCTATTTAATAAAAAAATACAACAAACTTTCAAAAAATGTTGGCCAAAACAATTTAGATAAGTGAAGTAGCAAAATAACTGTCAAGGAAATTGAAATATTCACACCAAACACTTAGACATAAAATTTTGAAAAGACATCTTGACTAGGTGACCTGATCAAATAATTCCAAATTTTTATTTGTGGCTTATGGTAATCCAGTGAAAGATTAAAAAAAGTCATACATTTGACAAAAATTAATGGGAAAGCCTAAGATTTAATGTTTATTATATAAGTAAAAACAGAAGAAAAAATTAGGTATGGTTTAAATCAGATATGAAGTAGTTAAATAAAGTGAAAACAAGGCAACTAAGCAATTGTGTATGGGGAAATTTTAAGGAGTAAAATTTTTAAGTAGTGAGTGGAGATAGGCAGGCATAAATCCCATTGGCAATAATGTGTTCCTCTGATCTTGGTGATATTCACTTTTCAGTGATGCCATAACTAGTGTTAACAATCCTGCATTTGACAGCATTCATCTACTCAGTCCCTGAAGACAGTGAACTTACAAGTAGTGTTTTCCTGTTTTTTGCATTTACTAATGACATATTTAGTTTTATAGGCACGAGTCACAGATTGAACCTTTTTTATGTCTCACTGTGGTGTGTAATTTTTTTTTAATAACTGTATGTTTAAAATAATTAGTACTGATGGTTATAATCACTAATTTCCTAAAACTGCAAAAGGCAACTTAATATTTCTGCATAGCAGCTGTAATACACAATATTGCACAGAACTAAATTATTACAAACAGTGCCAGCAGTTTTCTATACACAGTACTTAAGATAATTATAAAAAATCATCTTCATTACTGCTTGCTAGCATTTTTTTAACAGTTTAATTTGGATAGGTTACAAAATACATTCAAATCACACAGATATAATTACTGTAAACCCAAGAAGCCATAAAATGTTCCCAACCAAATCCCTTTGACCCTGTTAATGTCTGTTCCTTGTTAATCTAAGGCAAACATTGTTTGTAGTGTGCATTTGTTATAGAATATAAAAAAGGGGGGGGGGGGGAGGAAATCCCTTAACAGTTGTTATTGATTTCAGCATTTACCGACTGAGAGTTAAGTGCTGTTTACAAAACAGAACAGATGCAGATGCTGACAAAAAGGTAAACAATTGTTGCATGGCTTCCTGCCAGATTCTGAACCGATATATTAAACTCCAAGTGAAGCACATTTCCCCTATGGATTGCACTTATTGCCACTTCATTTCCTATGTGCTCCCTCTCTCTATTGCCGTGCCTGGCACTAAGCTATTTCCAGTTCTTTGCTGACCCCTGAGGCCTGGTGCTACCACACACAGCCATTAGAGAAGGGAATTGCATGTGTCTGACACGGCCTGAAACCAATTATTTGATATTTTCTTCAGAATGATGCCCAACTCTGTTGGGAATGAGCAATCATGAAATAATTTACCTCCTGATTTAATTTTTTCCTGCACAAATTAGTTGTAGACTGAGCTGGCTATACACAGATGCCTGTGACATAGCTCTGTCTTATCAAGATGATACTTGAAATGAAGCACGGGGATCTGAATTGAATAGGTTGGGGAATCCTGCTTTAAAGAGGCATTGACAAGTTTATCAGATATACTGATCACATGTACTCTCTGTTGATTGAAAATGACAGAACCTTAAAGAACTATCAGGATAGTAGGGAAAAAACCACAAGGATGCAAACCATAGCAGTGTATTTAATGTTTTTAAACATCCTCCTGATTTCTGGTTTCCTTTTTGTGTCTTAGAAACCTTGGCACATGATTAAAATTTAACGAAAACTCACATTGGTGCATGACTGAGTGATCTTCACCAAATTTAGTATTTAGCAATTCTGTTTTTAGATATACTCATAAATGTCAAGAAAGTATGTATTTTTCTGTAACTCTAATCCCTATGAGTACCTTTCATAGAAATATAAAGGACTTATATTTTGTTGTCTGTATGTCACAGAAACAATGCAAAACATGAGATTATCACTTATCAATAAACAGAGAGCTTGTACAAATTTGCATATGCTTAATCTAAATAATGAGATATTGAGGCCAACTGTTCAAGCTCTATAAAGACAATACAAGTCTCTTTAGAGGGACTCAGTGAACATAAAGCTTCAGCAAAATCTGTGCAGTAATATCTTGTCTATAAAGTTGAACAAGTATTTTTCTCATTTTTACATACTGATTCCACATTAGATCTTAGCTATTAAATCTTAAAGAGGCTGTAATTGCTACATCTTCCCATTGCTCTTTGAGGTTCAGGCTCTACTAACTAGACCCATATACCAATAACCCATATACCAATATGGTATACCAATAACCAATACCATATACTAGACCCATATACCATATACCAATAACGGGGAACTTTATGGTTTTTGTAACCATGACTAAGAAAAATTATAAGAAAAATATCCATTAAAAGTACACACTCTTCAAATAGCTGAAGAATTACTATTTTATTGTGCTACTAAAAGAACATTAACAAAGATGATAATAATTGATTTCAGTACAGTTTGGAAAAAAGATATAGGAAGGCACTATAAAACAATTTTACAATATAACTTTCTTTCACAATGATCATCATAAAATTTGGAGGGTATTTCTCTTCTTTTCAGGATAGGTTATTTCGCAAACCTGGGTGTCTACTCCAATAATTACTACAATGATTAGTACTGTGTGCTTTTTGCTAATGGAAATGCTAATACTGAATTTTAAACTTAAAATAATTTTTACCTTGGAGGACAAACAATATAATGCCAGATATTCTAAAATCAGTTCAGTTTGACCATGTCACAGCAATCAAAAATATCAAAACTTCAAATTATTTAGTTTTTCATATATCACTGGCATCATAATTCCAAAGGCCTTATTAGATTTTCATCTCTCACTGGCACTTACCTGCTAACTTGGTACTTCCTATGATTCTATTATGGAAAAGATTAAACAGGTAACAAGATAAGCTACATTTTTCTAAATAATAGACAAGGGTTTTCTGTTTTTACTCAATGTTGAAAAGAAGTTGCAAAAACAAACAGTGATAGGTTTGGCTTTTGATTGAAGCAATATACTGTACTTAATTTTAAGTAACTTTTTACTTCCTTACAAGCGCAATTTTAGATCTCCGTTTAGATAGCCCAACCATCAAAGTGCTTATGAATGTTCTGGTAAAACTAGAAGCAAACTAAAAATATATGTATTAAACAAAGGAATAGACATTAAATTTTAAGAATGACAGAGGCAAAAGACCTTGACTGGAAATCCATTATAACTTTTAAACATTTTACCCAAAGCTAAGGATTATTTTCTTATTTCCACATGTGAGGAAGGGATTGGTCTAACTCTCAAAGCTACCAGCAGTTTCTCCTCTATAAATCCCTGTGCAGAGAGATCAGTCCATACTCAGAAAAATGCCAATTTAAACAAAGAATTTTAACAGTCCCAGGTGTATGAGACACAGATTTCCCCTCGGTTAAAAAATAACTAAATAAAGGTAGAGATGTTAAATGACAGCTACTTTGAGGCAGAAGGTATGTTTTATAACAAATATTTGACTTCATAGATGTGACACTGATGGTCAAAGATTTTCATACTTATATATAAATAATGACATTGAAAATGTTATAACGTAATGTATATCTGCCGAGTTGATTTTCATAACAAAGAATGTTGAGATGCAGGAAGAACCATTACAATTTTCAGTCTTCTGTTAGAAACAGTACATTTTTAAAGGAATCTCACCAATGTCTTTTTGCTTATTAAACTTTTTTTCTTGAACATTTATGAAAACAAGTTTGATACTAATAATTGATTGATAGCATAGTGACCAGAAGTCACGTATTACATTTTCTGAGAACCTAAGAAAAAAATATGTTAATTAAACAACATTCAAGGTTATAATAGTCTACTGGAAAATGCCCATATGCTAAACAAGAATTCAGGGATTCACGATCTGTAAAAGCAAAAACCTGTAAACATTTTTACATAAAACAACAGAGCTAAGCATTCACATTTATCACTGTGTTCATAAACCAAGACATCGAATGACATAAATAACTTTAGCAGGGGGAAGCAGAAGTCAGAAAAATTTTAGAAAGGTTGCATTAGTGACTTACCAAATCACTTTCTACAGATTTTGAATTTCTGGCTTACAACTGCTTCCAGTGTATTACTCATCCACATTCTTTGCTCAACATAGAATAGTTGCAAAATAAATTTGTTTACTTTTAGAATAATTTTATTCTGAACTTCTTTTCAATAATTTGTTTACAATTATTTTCATTCTTCTCTTAATTTGTTACTTATATTTTTAACTAGACAATTTCTTTTTCCAAGTTAAAAAATAAGAGTTTTGGGGCTTCCCTGGTGGCGCAGTGGTTGGGAGTCCGCCTGCCAGTGCAGGGGACACGGGTTCGAGTCCTGGTCTGGGAAGATCCCACATGCCGCGGAGCAACTGGGCCCGTGAGCCACAATTACTGAGCTTGCGCATCTGGAGCCTGTGCTCCGCAAAAAGAGAGGCCGCAATAGTGAGAGGTCCGCGCACCGCGATGAAGAGTGGCCCCCACTTGCCACAACTAGAGAAGGCCCTCGCAGGGAAACGAAGACCCAACACAGCCATAAATAAAATAAATAAATAAATAAACAAAAAAAAAAAAAAAAATAAGAGTTTTAAAATCTCAGTATTTTAATCTTCTTTTTAATTTTAAAAACTGTTACTGAATGGTTAATAAGGAATATAAATCTCAAGCTGACTTATGACCCCTCATGAGAAACCAGTAAGTCATTTTTATCTACCATCCTTAGTTTTTGAATGTCATAACTAGAGAATGTGGCTGGTAAAATATTCTTTCCATCTTTAGGAAGAACACACAGGTGTTCTAAGGAGTCGATAATTGAGGGCAATTTAGCGTTTGCTAATTGTTGCTGCACGGAAGCAAAAATATTACCCAAACTAAACTACATCCACTTTATCTTTTAGGGAATATACTTTCCACCTTTGTTGCTTTAGTGTCTTTAAAACAAAGATTCAGAGGCCTCTGAACATTTAATGGTGAATAATGGGGTCAGAAAATAGAGCCATGCAGCAGAAAAACATTTTAGGTAAATAAAGATACGTGCGCATATGCATAATACTACATATCTACCCAACCACGTAACGTACACCCTCCCCTCATACACATCCAGTCATTTTTCTCACAGTTTTTAATCAAATAAATAATTTTCACAGATGATACAACCTTTAGTAGGAAGAATTTAAATACGCCATCAACTCCTTAGGGAAAAAATTCTAGTGTGAGACTTTTCGTTTATTTTCTTATGAGGCACTGAGGTATAGTGGGAAGATACTTCTACTCTTAGTTCCGTCTCCAACTTGATTTGTTAATCAGCCAAAATGCCGTAGTTTTTGTCACCCATAAAACAAGAACTGGAGTTGCTGCACTGCCTAATTTCAGACTGGTGGTGGAGCAAATATAAATTAAATAAAAAACCCCAAAATGTGGAAGCATCTTGCAAACATATCACTAACATGTGGGATTATTATTAATTAATCGTAAAAAGGATCTTAAACCTAGCAATAATTGCTTCAACTATTTCAGTAACTTAATTACTTATAGCTTAACTCTGGCAAAAGTCTTATATGTAAGCAGATTACCTGCTTCTCTAGGAATAAAATGAGAGCCTCCTCTAGATATTTGTTTATATTAAGTAAAAAATTAACATTATTATTTTCCTTTTCATGTGTTAGATGGAAAGTCTTGGATTTTTTTTTTTCCTTTCCAAATTTTTCCCAAGCAGAAAATCCAGTGATGTAGCTTTGCACTCTATTACTATCATAGTTGCTTCCAAAATCCAAGTTTGTTTAATTTTATATGTAGAGAATAAGTATATGTGTTACAATTCCAGAAAGTCCAACACAAAAATCAGGATCTGTGGCTCATGGGAATTACTCTTCAAATTATAAAAGGGTTCCTGATCTTGCAAGGGATTTCATTTAGCAAGAGAAAGAAAGACAGTATTTAAGAGAATAGGCTTGGTCATAATTCAGAAATGGATTTGAATCCCAGTCAAGGTACATCCTAGCAGTGGGACTTTGGGAAAGCTCTTTAACTTATCCAACCTCAGTTTCTGCAACTATAAAGTAGGGATAATATCCAAATTTTCAGAGATGTTTGTAAGAATCAAATGGTGTATCAGTGCATAAAGTGCTTAGCATGGTGCATGGCAAATTAAAAGGACCTAAAAAACAGTATCTATTATATAACTGATTTTATATATTTGTAAATAGATAACAAGGAAAACTGAAGATGATCAATGAGAAAATATTAACAAAAAATTAATGGTGAATTCATGTTCTGAGTAGTATCCTTTGCAAAGTATATACTTTATTCAGGTTTTTAGTGCAAAATAGAGCCTAAGCTATTTGTGCCTTACCAAAACTCAAGAATCAGAATGGCTGGGAATGACTTTTAACACAGAAAACACTATCTTAAATGGCATGAAAAATTTGTCCTGTCCTGCCTCTTATATAAAGGATGAAATAAAACTAAATAGTTCTAATTTTCACCCTCACCTTGATGGATCACCCTGTGTACTTCTACTGTAGAGAGACAGACAGTACAGAAAGGAATTAGACTGAGTAGAGAACATCCTCCAGGCTCAGAAAAAGGGAAGACAAGCCCGTTCTCTCTACTGATGGCATGGATGTCCTAGCACATTCTAGGAGAAGCCTCAAGAAGGCTCTGAACATGCCATGTAACCGAACTTGCAGGAGGGAAGGCTTTAGAATCAATTACGCCAAAACCCAAATCACGTTTGACTTCCTTCACATGCTGAAAAAAATACTAAAATTATTTACATAAGTTTAACATGTACAATTGTTTTCATATGGCTCATGAAATTCTTACCCACAGACTCTTAGGAAAAGATCACTCACTCTTCCATGCTTTATAGTCCTAATTCTGAGGTTTTCATTTTGTTCTTACTTACAGAAGGGTTTGTATGGATACAGAGACACTTTTTGAGAAAACGTATTTCGTCCATGCCTACTGTCTATAGCATTGTAGAAATGAGCTGGTTCTTCCCCAGGAAAAAACACAAGTCTTAAATCCCTGCTTTGCCTACTTTAAATACATGCCAGAGAAAAGGCATACGAATTTCTTTTCAATCAACAATACAAAATAATATTGTATTTCCAGTTCTTGCCTGTGATCTTAATTTTCAATGATCTGATTTAAAATGCTACTAGAAAAAAAAAATTGAAACAAAAAATAAAACAAAACAAAAACAGTTGGTTGTAGGATCAAAGGGGAAGCCCAAAAAAGAATTTCTAGGAATCGCTTCAGATGTCAGCTGGAAGGAGAGACTCTACTTCCTGTTTTTGCTTAATCACGGACTCCCCTCTTCACCCTCCCATCCTCATTAAAAATGCAACTGTAGGAAGTGGGCACTTTCCATACTGTTATTTTCGAGTTTCACTTGGGGAGGAAAAATCACACAGATGAAGATCTAAAGGACGTTTCTGTATTTGTTACAGTGGCATACAAAGTCACACACTTACCCAGCTAATACATCTGTACTGTCAGTCAGCAAAGAAAATAAATGTGACAGTTTCCAATGATAAATCATAGGTATAAAAAATCTGGTTGTGGAATGATTTCCACGTCACAGAGTCAGAATAAGTTTAGAGTTAAAGCTTAGATATTATCTAATATAACCCTTTCATTTTATCAATTAGAACGATATGAAGAGGTTAAGTGACTTATCTAAGGTCACAAAAACAAGGGGGTGGGAGATTCAAGACGAGCACCCTTGACCCTGATAACTGTACTTTTCTCCTTCTGAGAGCAAGTACTTGTAAACAAGGAATATACCAGTATTTCATTAAAGAATAGCAAGTATGATAAAACAGTGGGGAAATAAAGCTAATCAACAATATCATTTATTAGTATTTTCAACAACGGTAAAACAAAAAACCCTGAAATTGTACTATTACTTTAAAGGAATTTGTGATAACTGAATAAAGATATAACTTTCTCTTAGGAATTTTTTTCCCCGTTACTGTTTTGTATTACTTGAAATTCCAGCTTCTACTAGTGTGGGGTTAGAAAACAACAAGCATGACTGACATCAGAGATCTAATGGAGATCTTCACCTCTGTCTCAGGAGCACAATAGGATCAAGAGATGTGGTATCATTCTAGGAGGCTTGGTCTCTTCTGTAACAATACCATACAAATGCTTCTTTCTGTACACACTTTGCATGCTGGCCTCAATATACTTCTTTACATTTCCCTGAGATCATCACTCAGCTAGTCAGAGCTACCGGAGGAGTAGGAGAGAAATTAGGGTGATTTTGACTGGCCTACTTTCCAATTGTGATCTGTGCCTCCTTAGTCAAAATTCTGCCTTTATCTTGGCTTGAGGGTCTTCTTTACTCTAAAGGATCTTTTCATCCCCAGAGGGATTCTGTTTCCCCTACCCCCAATCTTCCTTAAACAAAATATAAAGGAACTGGGAGAGGGAAGGGGTAGAGGTCACCAAGTTTCAACCTCTCACCCACTGGAGATCTTTAGAAACCTTCCAAATACTCAAAGGCATGTATCATACATTCAAGTCTTTCCCTTTCAAGCTAACAATAACCTCAAGAAAAATTCAGAGTAAGATATACAAGGGACCATGACATTTATCCTATGATTGAAATCTCCTAATTGCATCGTTTCATATCAAAATACAGAGAATTTATCTAACTAAAATTTACTACACATAAACAATCCTCTTTTTCAAGCACTGAGAAAAGTAGCAATATCTTTTCTTACATCCAAAGAAAATACAATTTTAAAAGTAAAAGTAACTCGATGACTTAATCACTTAAAAGAGTATCTGTAAAAATAATATTATTCTTTTCTAGAATATATCACCAAATCACAAAGAGTCTATAATATTTACATTATAACATTATTTCACCATTTTCTTCAAATATCAAAACATAAAAATAGACACATAGACCAATGGAACAGAATTGAGAACCCAGAAATAAACCCTTGCATATACGGTCAACTAATATTTGACAAGGGAACTAAGAATACTCATTGGGGAAAGGGTTAAATAAATGGTGTTGGGAAAAGTGGATAACACATGAAGGAGAATGAAACTGAACCGTATCTTACAACATATACAAAAATTAACTCAAAATGGATAAAAGACTTAAACCTAAGACCTGAAACCATAAAACTCCTAGAAGAAAGCATAGGGGAAAAGCTCCTTAATGTTGGTCTTGGCAATGATTTTTTGGATATAATACCAAAGGCATAAGCAACAAAAGCAAAAATTAATAAGTGGGACTATATCAAACTGAAAAGCTTGTGCACAGCAAAAGAAACTATCAACAAAATGAAAAAATCTATGGTAGGGAGAAAATATTTGCAAACCATATATTTAGTAAGGGATCAATATACAAAATACATAAAGAACTCATACAATTCAGTAACAACAACAACAACAAAATCCGATTAAATAATGGGCAGAGGACCTCAACAGACATTTTTCCAAAGAAGACATACAGATGGCCAACAGGTACATGAAAAGATGCTCAAGATCACTAATCATCAGAGAAATGCAAACCAAAACCACAATGAGATATCACCTTACACCTGGCTATCATCAAAAAGGCAAGAGATAACAAGCATTGGTGAGGATGTAGAGAAAAGGGAACCCATGTGCACTGTTGGTGGGAATATAAATTGGTACAGCAATTGCAGAAAACAGTATGGAGGTTCCACAAAAAATTAAAAATAGAACCACCATCAGCAATCCCACTTCTGGAATATATCTAAAGGAAATGAAAACAAGATATCAAGGAGATATCTGCACCCCCATGTTTGTTGCAGCATTATTCACAATAGCCAAGATAAGGAAACATCCTAAGTGTCCATTTATGAATGAATAGATAAAGAATATGGGAGATTGAGATAGGTAAAATGGACTATAATTCAGCCATGAGAAAGAAGGAAATCCTGCAATTTGCAACAACATGGATGGACTTTGAAGGCATTATGCTAAGTGAAATAAGTCAGACAGTCAGACAGAGATAGACAAATACTATATGATATCAGTTATATGTGAAATCTAAAAAAACTAAACTCATAGAAACAGCGTATTACGGTGGTTACCAGGGGATGGGGAATGGAGGAAATGAGGAGATACTGGTCAAAGGGTACAAATTTCCAGTTAGAAGAGTTATAATTTCTGGGGATCTAATGCACAGCATTGTGATTATAGTAATAATAATGTATTACATACTTGAAAGTTGCTAAGAAAGTAAATCTTAAGTGTTCTCACCACACAAAAGTAATGGTAATTATGTGACATGATGGAGATATTAGCTAATACTATGGTGGTAATCGTTTTGAAGTATTAAGTGTACAAATATTAAGGGTACAAATCAACACGTTGTACATCTTAAAGTTAAACAGTGTTATATGTCAATTATATCTCAATAAGGCTGGAAAAAAGAGACGTGTATATACAAGGTCTGCTTAATATATCTCAGTAGATCACAAAATAAGCATTACGAAGTCTTCGAATGAGAAGACTTCGGGATAGTTCAGGGGAAAGTAAAACAATGACAACACTAAAGTAGATTTAGCATACAGAGGATTCACAACAGTGTTCTTAATGGAATGAGCTATTTCCGTCCTGTTCTTTTAGGCAGTAGAGCACAGTTACAGTCAGGGCATTGCAGTCAGACAGACCTGAGTTTATATCCTGGCTTTACTTTGTAACCTTGACCAAATTACTTAATATCTCTATGCCTTAGTTTTCTCACTATATAATAGAGATAAATAAGGGTACCTACCTTGTTGGGTGGTTAGAAGGATTAAATGAAATAATGTGTTGCAATGTCTGACCCAATAAATGCTAACTCTTGTTACTTAAGGAATGTCTAGAGTTTCAGGCAAAATATCAAAGACTTGGGCTTCCCTAGTGGCACAGTGGTTAAGAATCCGCCTGCCAATGCAGGGGACACGGGTTTGAGCCCTGGTCCGGGAAGATCCCACATGCTGTGGAGCAACTAAGCCCATGCACCACAACTACTGCGCCTGCCCTCTAGAGCCCTCATGCCACAACTACTGAAGCCCCCGTGCCTAGAGCCCGTGCTCCACAACAAGAGAAGCCACTGCAATAAGACGCCAGCACACCACAACGAACAGCAGCCCCTGCTCGCCGTAACTAGAGAGAGCCTGCGTGCAGCAACGAAGACCCAACGCAGCCAAAAAAAAAAAAAAAAATTGAAGACTTGGTGAGTGTAAACATATACTAAAGACAATATACAACCCATTCAAGCCAATTTAGATTTTATTCAAATAGGAATATAAATTATAAATTTTATTAAGTATTTATAAATTATTATTATTTTGCTAATCTCAAACTGTATTTCCTTAATAAATAAAATTTGATCATTGGGCTAAATATTAGTGGAAAATATGATTGCTCTGTTAAAAGTTAGTTTAGGAGTTCTCACACAGCATTAACAGCAGTTACTCAGTTTTCTTCCCTTTACCATGTCTAGCTTAGAAACCTTAAACACGGTAGCTGTTAAATGCTGTGCCTGTGGCAGGTACTCAATACAGCAGAACGGAACTGATTTTCAGGCAGCCCGCTTGAACAGTGCTGTTTGAATTTTCTTTTACAAGTGACAAAGAATTTAATTTTACATTTTGAGACAAGACCCAATAGCATGGTGGTTAAGAACATGGGTCTTAAAGACATAAAGATCTACATGTGCATCCTGACTTTGTGCAAGTGACCCAAGGCAAGTTAATCTTTCTAAGCTCCTTTCTTTGTTTATCAAATTGGGATAATAAGGAAAGGGATGCACTTAGTACAGTGCTTGGCACATGGAAAGCATTCGTTTAACAAGTGATTTATACCAAAGTTCAGATAAAGCAGCTTGAGAAAGATCAGTGCACTTGGACTTGTGGAAAGTGCTTCAAATTTCGGTGTAAAAGCCAACGCACATAGTTCTCTCTCACAAAAGGGAAAACACCTCAATATCAGCCCTAAAGACTCCAGAGCAACTTACACATATTTTTAACCATATGGATCTTTTCTTCTGTTATAAACTAAACTGTATTTAGCACATATAAAACTATCATGTTGAAAGTACTTTACAAGTAAGCATAAACTTTTTGAGAGGACATAAAAATTATAGAAAATAAGTACACTTATGAAAATGCATTTAAAATTTATGTAATAATTAAAATGAAAATCTATTTACTTTGAGCAAAATTGTAATGTTCCTAAATTAACTGATTTTGTATTCTGCTGTAACCTAAACTTGGCTGATGCATCTCTGTTCTGTGATGTGACACAGCTTCCTGAAGAAAATAAAAATTCTAAGACAAAACATTAAATTATTTGAAAATTCATATATCATATTCATATAATATATTCATATTCATATATCAGAGCAAATTGGTATTGTGGTATTTTATTAAGGAAGGTAAGTAAAAATACAGTGAGTTATGGAAATTTTTATGAAATGATCATAAATTCAAAAATAGCAATTCACCAAATGATAATTTTCAAATAATTAAAAAATATAGTTTATGAACTTATGTAGAAACATACCTCAGCATTCTATGTAAAGCATGAGTAATCATAATTTTCAAAATAATCATATTTTTTACCTTAATTTTTCTTCACTGGTAGGAAATTAAAATGATGACAAGAAAAATTTATTATATCATAATAGATTCTTTTATCTTTTATATTTTGAATAAAATTAGGAATCTTCAAATCCTCTTTTATTATATATATTCTTATAGGAACAACATTAGAGGAACTTTAAAAATCAGCTGTAGTTAATGCTATGCTTCCATACCAATTATAATATAGAATTTTATAATTAGTATTTCATAATAGGGCCATATTGGCATTGGCTGACTAAAATATTACAATTTTAAACTTCCAATTTTCATTAATAAAAATTTCAACAAGTGTTCAACAATTCTTTTTACTTAATAATGCTTCAGCTCTGGAAGATACAATGGGTTAAAAATTAAACTTTTCTGTTATATATATATATATATATATATATATATAAAGTTCCACCCAATAATTTATGTGATTAAAAAACTGAAAGTCTTATTGGTAATATTTCTGACTTACATTTCCAATATCTTTAATAATTTAAATGACAGGAAAGAACACACTTCTATTACTATACTTACAGAAAAAGAAATGCATAAGAGAAATGTGTAGTGGAGAATTTCACAACATTTATTTTCTGATTTATTTTCAAATTTGCAATTAAGTTTAACCAAATAGAAAAGTTAGAAAATTAAAGATATCAATACTGGAGAGGGTGTGGAGAAAAGGAACCCTCTTGCACTGTTGGTGGGAATGCAGATTGATACAGCCACCATGGAGAACAGTATGGAGGTTCCTTAAAAAAACTAAAAATAGAATGACCATATGACCCAGCTATCCCACTACTGGGCATATACCCTGAGAAAACCATAATTCAAAAAGACACATGCACCCCAATGTTCATTGCAGCACTATTTACAATAGCCAGGTCATGGAAGCAACCTAAATGCCCATCGACAGACGAATGGATAAAGAAGATGTGCTACATATATACAATGGAATATTACTCAGGCATAAAAAGGAACAAAATTGGGTCATTTGTAGAGATGTGGATGGATCTAGAGACTGTCATACAGAGTGAAGTAAGTCAGAAAGAGAAAAACAAATATCGTATATTAACGCATATATGTGGAACCTAGAAAAATGGTACAGATGAACCAGTTTGCAGGGCAGAAATAGAGACACAGATGTAGAGAACAAACGTATGGACACCAAGGGGGAAAAGTGGTGGGGGGGTAGTGGGGTGGTGGTGGTGGTAGGATGAATTGGGAGACTGGGATTGACATGTATACACTAATATGTATAAAATAGATAACTAATAAGAACCTGCTGTATAAAAATAAACAAATAAAATTCAAAAATTAAAAAAAAAAGAAAATTAAAGATATCAAAAGGTTTAAGTTAAACCAAACAGAAATGTAAAAAATCACTAACCCAAAGCATGCACTGCTCCTCTATGCCTGCTGGAGCTCTTGCTTGTTTTAATCACACGGACAGCACTTTCTTTGAACTGCAGCTCACAAAAATTTTCAAGAAATTTTGCCATTTCTTCTGTAACAGTATCCAGGTAAGTTTCTTTAATGAATTTCACTGTTGAGGATGGAGCTAAAATTTCACGTAGTATGTTAAAATCCTCTTTTATCATTGAGTATAACTTAAGCATTGTACCTTGGTATCCATCAGCCATTATGTCTAAATTTGCTTCTCTGCTGTAAGAAGGAAAACAGTTCTGCAGAAGTTTAGTCAACAGTTTATTCTGTATGTTTTGGTACTTGATTGTTACTTCTGATTCTGGATAAAGAAATAAGAGTCGTTGTATGCATTGATTTTTCAACAAAATTTTTTGCTGTGAATTGTTTATTTCATTGTGGGTTTGTAATCTGCTCACTAAGAAGCGTCGAAGATGTAGTCTTATATCATCCCATATAGACTTTACATCCATAGAGGAATGATCTTCAACAGAATGAAGAGAAGTACTAGAGAGGAAATGGAAAGATGTTCCACTTAGAGTGGATGGGAGGGAAACACTGCTGTGGCAGGAGAGGTCCCAAAGTAAATCCAATACCATTTCTTCTTGATTTTGTTCATTCTTCAACAAATCTTGCTAATAAAAGTAAATTATAATGTTAGAGATGTGATTAACTATAAGAGTAGCAGGAAGAAATGATTTCTACAATCATACAGAATTTCATAATAATTCATTTCGATTTAGAATCAATACTATGATGTTTTCAAAAAAAACCTTTTTGCATTTGAAAATTAATCTATTCAGACATTTTAGAATATTATCTTTATGGTCTGTTAAATTTTGTAAAGCCCAGGTGATGAACTAATTTTTCAATTAGATTTCTTGACACATAGTTTTTAGCCCTCGTTGTTATCCATTCCTGTTATAACCTGAGCTATATGGAAGCTTTAGCTTAAAAATTCTAAATAAAAATCTATAGTAAAATATTGACTGAAATGTACTCCTAAGACGAAATAAATTTAAGATCATGCCCCTAATTAATACCTAGTAGATAATTTTCATGCCTGAATGAGTATACTTATTATTATAAATTCCCAAATGAACATAGAGAACAGAGACCTTTAAACACAGTATGTGCCTAGGGCTTACTAATAGCTGCCATCCTGAGAAATAAAAGTTAATACATTTAAAGACTTTAACTTTCATTTAAATTCCTTTTTGAGAGTCATGTTAAGAAAGATTTTACTTTGGAAAGTAATCTGAGAATATTTCAGTTCTCTCCAAAGAAATAACCAACTCAAAATGGGAAAAAATACTCTCAGAATTGTTCCTCAAAACATAAGAAAATTTTTTTTATATTTTCTGTGTTAACTGACAGAAACAATAGTAGGTGTAATTAGGAATAGTAAAGGGACAAAAATTTACTTTGTTTTTGGACTTTGAATTACATGCACAAATTCTCCTTACATGCTGACTCTCCTAATTATGTCTATTTCAGGTAGTACTGAAATTAGCTTATATTCTCTAAATAGCAACAAGCTGATTATTTAAAAAAAAAACAACAAAAAACAAAAAACAGAAGCAAGGTTCAAGCGGTATAAAATCAGGCCAGCTTGGAAATTACCTATTGACAAAGGTATTATGTGTGACTCAGAAAAATGAACAACTCCTAGACAAATTCCAGGGCTCTCTCTCAGTCATTCTAAGCATTGTGATCTCTAATTTAATGTTCTGTCTGTAATAAATAATAATGCCTAATATCTATGTCGTAGTTTATTATATAAAAAGCATTTTTTGATGCAGTCTCTGACTTCTTCATAATGAAAACTCTGTGACATAGGTACTTAAAACCCCAATTTACAGATAAGGACACTAAAGTGCAGTGTGTTTAAGTTACTTTCCAAATGTCACACACAATAAAGCACAGAACCAAGAATGGATGCCTGGTTTCATTCTCCTCATCCACGTTCTTTCTACTACACTCTAGAGAACCAAAAAGTGAATTGACTTTTCTGAAGCTCCACTTTCTCTCTTCCTTTTTATTTAGTTCTTTTGATACTTCTGGAAAATAAATGTCCTTAGATAGAGTCCAGAACACCAGCATTATGGTAAATTCTATAGAGCAAAGTGGTCATATTAGTGCCTCAGACTTGGGTTTCTCTAAATCAGTCAATAACTGTAAAGAGTTGATCAAGCAAACATTTAAAGAATGATAGATTTAAAACATGTGAACATGTGTTAAGTATGATTGCTTAAATTTTGAAAATGACTTCATACAACTGCCATAATGAGAACCTCTGTTTCTTATTTAGTTAGATAATTAATAAATAAAAACTTTCTATGGAAAAAAAAATAGATGTATGAAAAAAATTCTGTCAAGATTGACACTTTCAGCATGTAAAAACTTGACAAGGTCATTTTAATCTGGATCTGTTTTAATAATGTGGTTCTTTTCTCAAAATAACATGATCAATTATGTTAAAACACCTAGGTCTGGAAGAGGCCTATCAGTCTAATGAATTTGAGCAAAACTAAGGCGGCCTTTGCCCTGCAGTGAATAGAGAATGACTTATGTGTGACAGATTAAAAGATAATTAAAAGCTTTTGCTTTTAATTAAATGAGAAAGCATTATTATATCAATATTAATGAAATTCATTACACATGGCTCTTAATAGAAATTAAAGGAATAACTATATCCATATTTATTCTTCAAGCCTCCACCTTCAAGAGATAATGGGTGAGAGGATTTTCTTAAAAGAATAAGCCTTCAGGGCACATAATCTTCCTTTCTCTCTCTTTTATTACTTTGTAAACATTAAAGAGACATCTGCAATAATAACAATAGCCAAAAATTATTTTCATCTGATTCTGTCATCCTAACCCATCTACACCCTCAAGATATTTTCCACATCTGCCTTAGTCAATGTTTGATGTTTACACAAGAACAGTGCCTTTTTTCCCTAAATTAAGTTAAAACCGTAGCTACAGAAATCCTGTTTTCTAACAATTGTGCTGTTTCTCTAGTTTTTGGAAGCTAGCTACCCTTGTAGGTACAGGTGTAAGAAAATAAGTATTTCTTATTGAAGGCTACAAAAACCTCTCTAACATAGAGGGTGGTCAGTATCCAAGAATGACCAATGTAATAATTCTCCATCAATTAACAGTGTCCTATAAATTGCTGCCTTGATTGAAAAGAACTGGATATGCCTGCAGGTTGGGGATGAAGGGAATAATGGACAAGGCTACTTAATAGATACAACTGATGATGATCTTATTGTGCTTAGTAATGAGCACAAGAAAATGAGTAGTTGTGAAGGGACACAAAATGTAATAGATACCAACTTTTCTGATAGACAATCGTGGTACATTTCAGTACATTTTGTGGTGTTAATATGGTATACATCACACCACAAATCCCTCAGGAATTATACTGTTTAATGTCCATTTATGTAAAACCTCATTTTATAAAAATCATAGTGAAAAATAAAAACACATAGCTTACTGGATTCCATTGAGGATATAGAAACAAAACACAAACCCTAACCCCTAGATATGGCAGGCTAATATGGTCAATGGAATAAATATTTACATATAGAAATTGAATGAAATGTATTCCATGTTCACCCACCCCACTCCACTGTTAAAACAAAGATTCTATTTTTTTTTTTTTACCAGTGCTTTGAGAAATTTTATCATATCTCCATGGGGAATGGATGGTGACTTGGATGAATTATAATTATAATTATTTAGCCATTCAAAACAGTCAGTTGTTGTTCGTAGCTGCACATCTGGACAGTGTTTGTTAACTTCAGACTGTATTTCTTTAATGCAGTGTTCTATGCTATAAAAAAGAAAAGAAAAAATTACTTTGGTAGGAAGTAGGTAATGGCTTTGTCTCATAATATCACAGATCCTGAAATGTTTACATGCAGTACCCGGTGGCATACAATTTACAAAATTATAAAACATTCATATATGAAAATAGTAACAAAGAAACTATATATTTTCATTCATAATTGAAAACTGAATGCTCAAATTTTCTGGCCGTTTCATTTCAAATGCAATAGAGGAAACATATCTAGCTACTCAAAGATGAATTAGAAATTCTTTTGTGTTAAATCAAAAATCAAGTACAGATGCAATGAAATAATGATCCTCTTGATAAGCAGTGGACGGAAGACAGAGATAAAATATTCTTGATGACCGAAATCAGAAACATACACTATATACTAATACGTGAATGACTATATAAATTATGGAAAACCTCAATCAATGCAATATTAAGAAATCAAAAAAGTTACAAAGAACTTATAATTTTAAAAGTTGTAAAAGATACATGCTATATATACACTGTTACTACGGCTAAGTACCTTTTCCTGCCATCAAACTCTACTCCAAAAAAAAAAAACCCCAAAAACATGCTAAAGATTGCATGTTAAAAAAAAAGACTGGAAGGAAATGAAACAAAAGGTTAATAGCAATTACCCCTGGGTGATGAAATTTGGTGTTTTTAATTTTACTTTTCTATATTTTCTAAATTTTTTGAAGGCATAAGATGAAACTCTTCATTTACAAATAAATAAATAAATAAACAGAGGAAACATGCCCAACTGCATCTTCCAATATATATATGTTTTTAAAATTCCGTTAAAAGTATCCTTAGCTCTGAAACTAAAAAGATGTACTATTGTTATTTTAATTTTCATTTAAAAATCTGTGCATTAATTATCATAAATCTTTGTGGAGTAAACTGGTGACCTTAAGCATAATGTCATCTGTGGAGCCACATGGATATGACATATTACTACCACCTGATGGCAGCATATCTAAACTGCAAGAAAGCTTATAAACAGGAAAATTATTTTGAAGCTGAATCCCTTCACCCCAAACTGACAAGTTATGCATTTGCCTCTTAATAGTATTAAGAAACATCTGTTACTAAAAAGGTCACTACTGTTTTGAAAATATCATTGCTATTAATTATCGATTCCATGTGATAGAAACACGGAGGCTTTGGAAACCAAGCTCTGATGATTAAAATTGATGTCATATGAAATTCTCTTCTTCGAAATTCGTATAAGGTATTGGTTGCATATAAAACATACACTGTAAAACATTAAGGAAAGATTTTTCAGGAGACTTCTGAGCATGAGCGAATTCAAACTAAATTACCTTGAAACAAATACATTCTGAGAATCAAAGAGCCTTTTCATGAAAACAAAGAACTTGCAAGAAAAACAATACCTCCTTAGGCCACAGGCCACTCAGTTTCCTGATGAGACAGTCTTACTCAGGAATACCAGTTCTAAGTCTGACACAGATTGGTATATATTTTCTTAATTTACGTAAGCACTTCTATGGACTGAGAAACACGATGCCCAAAGCACACACCTTGACTCTAGGGACTGGTTATCAAAGGTTTTTATTATAGCATCCTCCTGTGTCTCACTCAGTCAAACCTAATAGATTACAGCAATGTGAATTGGAAAGGCTCAGCCGTTAGTCTGCCTAAATCTATTTCAATCAAGACTCAGCTTTTAGGCTAATCTCTAACATGTGAATCTGGGTAGAGGCCAATAACTACAACTTATAAATAGAGTAAAGCCTTCAGAGAGCTAGATATTTTAGTAATTTGTCCAAACACTGATAAAGGGATTGAGCAGTTGCATTTCAGAGGACCTCCCTCATTGATACAAACTAAGACAGTTGAGCTGGCTTTTAAAATCATTTTGTCACAAGTTTTAAAATGACAGAATTCACCTGTACCTGATTTTGTTTTTATGTGGCTAAATATCTTGTCATTCTGCCATTCACCACTGTCTATACATCTTGCTTTAAAAGTCTGAAGTCTAGAGATTTATCGCCTGATTATTATTCAAAATGAATATTTTCAAAATTTAAGATGAATATCAGTTTGGCAATTTATCTTCTTTAACTGAGGTAAAAATTAATTTAAAAATTAATTTTCAACATCTAAAAGGTAACATTATTTTTATATATGTGTAGTAACATTGCTGATGGAGATGGTGATCTTGGGTGGGAGGAGGTCTATATATATCCTCAGACTTAAATGATGCAAGATCTTGATCTAGCTTTTCAGAAATAACATGATACTTCTCTTTATTCTGGTTTAAGTGTTTTCTATTTTACTGTAAGTTTCTTCTAATTTTCTTTAGAAACACAGTCAGTCGTGAAAATACAACCAAGGTAATTCGGCAAATAGAAATCCAGTTAGCACATTTATTAACTAAAAATGTCAAAAGTCTAATGTAGATGTAGAATCTCTGCCCTAAACAGTTTAAATTCTCAAATTTACACCATTAGTTGGCTTACCAAGGACTTTGTAAAAGCATATTCTTAACTTTATTTATAATATTAAAACCACTGAAAATACCCTAAATGTCCATCAATACGAGAATAGTTATATTCATTCAGTGAAATAGTCATGAAAATAAACTAGAAATACAGTTATCAACATAGATGAATCTAACAAATGTAATGTTGAGAGGAAAAAAGGTATAAATGAATACAAACCATACAATAGTTTGAAAACATGCCATATGACCCTGCATGTTGTTCAGGATTATAAAAATATGTAGTAAAAGTGTAAAAAAATGTGCTGGAGAAAGGAGTACAATCTATAAAAATGCTGAATCACTGTGATGTACACCTGAAACTAATACAGTATTTTATTTTATTTTATTTTATGAATTTTATTTTATGTATTTTTTTATACAGCAGGTTCTTATTAGTCATCAATTTTATAAACATCAGTGTATACATGTCAATCCCAATCGCCCAATTCAGCACACCACCAACCCCACCCCTCCCGCGGCTTTCCCCCCTTGGTGTCCATACGTCTGTTCTCTACATCTGTGTCTCAACTTCTGTCCTGCAAACAAGTTCATCTGTACCATTTTTCTAGGTTCCACATACATGCATTAATATACGATATTTGTTTTCCTCTTTCTGACTTACTTCACTCTGTATGACAGTCTCTAGATCCATCCACGTCTCAACAAATGACTCAATTTCGTTCCTTTATATGGCTGAGTAATATTCCATTGTATATATGTAGCACATCTTCTTTATCCATTCGTCTGTCGATGGGCATTTACATTGCTTCCATGACCTGGCTATTGTAAATAGTGCTGCAATGAACATTGGGGTGCATGTGTCCTTTTGAATTATGGTTTTCTCTGGGTATATGTCCAGTAGTGGGATTGCTGGATCATATGGTAATTCTATTTTTAGTTTTTTAAGGAACCTCCATACTGTTCTCCATAGTGGCTGTATCAATTTACATTCCCACCAACTGTGCAAGAGGGTTCCTTTTCTCCACACCCTCTCCAGCATTTGTTATTTGTAGATTTTCTGATGATGCCCATTCTAACTGGTGTGAGGTGATACCTCATTGTAGTTTTGATTTGCATTTCTCTAATAATTAGTGATGTTGAGCAGCTTTTCATGTGCTTCTTGTCCATCTGTATGTCTTCTTTGGAGAAATGTCTATTTAGGTCTTCTGTCCATTTTTAGATTGGATTGTTTGTTTCTTTAATATTGAGCTGCATGAGCTATTTATATATTTTGGAGATTAATCCTTTGTCTGTTGATTCGTTTGCAAATATTTTCTCCCATTCTGAGGGTTGTCTTTTCGTCTTGTTTATGGTTTCCTTTGCTGTGCAAAAGCTTTGAAGTTTCATTAGGTCCCATTTGTTTATTTTTGTTTTTATTTCCATTACTCTAGGAGGTGGATCAAAAAAGATCTTGCTGTGATTTATGTCATAGAGTGTTCTTCCTATGCTTTCCTCTAAGAGTTTTATAGTGTCCGGTCTTACATTTAGGTCTTGAATCCATTTTGAGTTTATTTTTGTGTATGGTGTTAGGGAGTGTTCTAATTTCATTCTTTTACATGTAGCTGTCCAGTTTTCCCAGCACCATTTATTGAAGAGACTGTCTTTTCTCCATTGTATATGCCGCCTTTGTCATAGATTAGTTGACCATAGGTGCGTGGAATTATCTCTGGGCTTTCTATCTTGTTCCATTGATGTATGTTTCTGTTTTTGTGCCAGTACCATAATGTCTTGATTACTGTAGCTTTGTAGTAGAGTCTGAAGTCAGGGAGACTGATTCCTCCAGCTCCGCTTTTTTCCCTCAGGACTGCTTTGGCTATTCGGGGTCTTCTGTGTCTGCATACAAATTTTAAGATTTTTTGTTCTAGTTCCGTAAAAAATGCCATTGGTAATTTGATAGGGATTGCATTGAATCTGTAGATTGCTTTGGGTAGTATAGTCATTTTCACAATATTGATTCTTCCATTCCAAGAACATGGTATATCTCTCCATCTGTTGGTATCGTCTTTAATTTCTTTCATCAGTGTCTTACAGCTTTCTGCATACAGGTCTTTTGTCTCCCTAGGTAGGTTTATTCCTAGGTATTTTATTCTTTTTCTTGCAATGGTAAATGGGAGTGTTTCCTTAATTTCTCTTTCAGATTTTTCATCATTAGTGTATAGGAATGCAAGAGATTTCTGTGCATTAATTTTGTATCCTGCAACTTTACCAAATTCATTGATTAGCTCTAGTAGTTTTCTGGTGGCATTTTTAGGATTCTCTATGTATAGTATCATGTCATCTGCAAACAGTGACAGTTTTACTTCTGCTTTTCCAAGTTGTATTCCTTTTATTTCTTTTTCTTCTCTGATTGCCGTGGCTAGGACTTCCAAAACTATATTGAATAACAATGGTGAGAGTAGACATCCTTGTTTTTTTCCTGATCTTAGAGGAAATGCTTTCAGTTTTTCACCATTGAGAATGATGTTTGCTGTGGGTTTGTCGTATATGGCCTTTATTATGTTGCGGTAGGTTCCCTCTATGCCCACTTTCTGGAGAGTTTTTATCATAAATGGGTGTTGAATTTTGTCAAAAGCTTTTTCTGCATCTATTGAGATGATCACATGGGTTTTATTCTTCAATTTGTTAATATGGTGTATCACATTGATTGATTTGAGTATACTGAAGAATCCTTGCATCCCTGGGATAACTCCCAGTTGATCATGGTGTATGATCCTTTTAATGTGTTGTTGGATTCTGTTTGCTAGTATTTTTTTGAGGATATTTGCATCTATATTCATCAGTGATATTGGTCTGTAATTTTCTTTTTTTGTAGTGTCTTTGTCTGGTTTTGGTATCAGGGTGATGGTGGCCTCATAGAATGAGTTTGGGAGTGTTCCTTCCTCTGCAATTTTTTGGAAGAGTTTGAGAAGGATATATGTTAGCTCTTCTCTAAATGTTTGATAGAATTCACCTGTGAAGCCATCTGGTCCTGGACTTTTGTTTGTTGGAAGATTTTTAATCACAGTTTCAATTTCATTACTTGTGATTGGTCTCTTCATATTTTCTATTTCTTCCTGGTTCAGTCTTGGAAGGTTATACCTTTCTAAGAATTTGTCCATTTCTTCCAGGTTGTCCATTTTATTGGCATAGAGTTGCTTCTAGTAGTCTCTTAGGATGCTTTGTATTTCTGTGGCGTCTGTTGTAACTTCTCATTTTTCATTTCTAATTTTATTGATTTGAGTCCTCTCCCTCTTTTTCTTGATGAGTCTGGCTAATGGTTTATCAATTTTGTTTATCTTCTCAAAGAACCAGCTTTTAGTTTTCAATAAAATCAATCTTTGCTATTGTTTTCTTTGTTTCTATTTCATTTATTTCTGCTCTGATCATTATGATTTCTTTCCTTCTGCTAACTTTCGGTTTTGTTTGTTCATTCTCTAGTTCCTTTAGGTGTAAGGTTAGATTGTTTATTTGAGATTTTTCTTGTTTCTTGAGGTAGGCTTGTATAGCTATAAACGTCCCTCTTAGAACTGCTTTTGCTGCATCCCATAGGTTTTGGATCATCATGTTTTCATTGTCATTTGTCTCTAGGTATTTTTTGATTTCCTCTTTGATTTTTTCAGCGATCTCTTGGTTATTTAGTAACATATTGTTTAGCCTCCATGTGTTTGTCTTTTTTACGTTTTTTTCCCTGTAATTCATTTCTAGTCTCATAGCATTGTGGTCAGAAAAGATGCTTGATATGATTTCAATTTTCTTAACTTTACTGAGGCTTGATTTGTGACCCAAGATGTGATCTATCTTGGAGAATGTTCCATGTGCACTTGAGAAGAAAGTGTAATCTGCTGTTTTTGGATGGAATGTCCTATAAATATCAATTAAATCTATCTGGTCTATTGTGTCATTTAAAGCTTCTGTTTCCTTATTTATTTTCATTTTGGATGATCTGTCCATTGGTGTAAGTGAGGGGTTAAAGTCCCCCACTATTATTGTGTTACTGTCGATTTCCTCTTTTAGAGCTGTTAGCAGTTGCCTTATGTATTGATGTGCTCCTATGTTGGGTGCATATATATTTATAATTGTTATATCTTCTTCATGGATTGATCCCTGGATCATTATGTAGTGTCCTTCCTTGTCTTTTGTAACATTCTTTATTTTAAAGTCTATTTTATCTGATGTGAGTATTGCTACTCCAGCTTTCTTTTGATTTCCATTTGCATGGAATATCTTTTTCCATCCCCTCACTTTCAGTCTGTATGTGTTCCCAGATCTGAAGTGGGTCTCTTGTAGACACCATATATATGGGTCTTGTTTTTGTATCCATTCAGCAAGCCTGTGTCTTTTGGTTGGAGCATTTAATCCATTCACGTTTAAGGTAATTATTGATATGTATGTTCCTATGACCATTGTCTTAATTGTTTTGGGTTTGTTTTTGTAGGTCCTTTTCTTCTCTTGTGTTTCCCACTTAGAGAAGTTCCTTTAGCATTTGTTGTAGAGCTGGTTTGGTGGTGCTGAATTCTCTTAGCTTTTGCTTGTCTGTAAAGCTTTTGATTTCTCCATCAAATCTAAATGAGAGCCTTGCCGGGTAGAGTAATCTTGGTTGTACGTTCTTCCCTTTCATCACTTTAAGTATATCATGCCACTCCCTTCTGGCTTGTAGAGTTTCTGCTGAGAAATCAGCTGTTAACCTTATGGGAGTTCCCTTGTATGTTATTTGTCGTTTTTCCCTTGCTGCTTTCAATAATTTTTCTTTGTGTTTAATTTTTGCCAATTTGATTACTATGTGTCTCGGCGTGTTTCTCCTTGGGTTTATCCTGTATGGGATTTGCAGCGCTTCCTGGAGTTAGGTGGCTATTTCCTTTCCCATATTAGGGAAGTTTTTGACTATAATCTCCTCAAATATTTTCTCTGGTCCTTTCTCTCTCTCTTCTCCTTCTGGGACCCCTATAATGAGAATGTTGTTGCATTTAATGTCATCCCAGAGGTCTCTTAGACTGTCTTCATTTCTTTTCATTCTTTTTTCTTTAATCTGTTCCACAGCAGTGAACTCCACCATTCTGTCTTCCAGGTCACTTATCCGTTCTTCTGCCTCAGTTATTCTGCTATTGATTCCTTCTAGTGTAGTTTTCATTTCAGTTATTTTATTGTTCATCCCTATTTGTTTGTTCTTTAATTCTTCTAGGTCTTTGTTAAACATTTCTTGCATCTTCTCGATCTTCGCCTACGTTCTTTTTCCGAGGTCCTGGATCATCTTCACTATCATTTTTCTGAATTCTTTTTCTGGAAGGTTGCCTATCTCCACTTCATTTAGTTGTTTTTCTGGGGTTTTATCTTGTTCCTTCATCTGGTACATAGTCCTCTGCCTTTTCATCTTGTCTATCTTTCTGTGAATGTGGTTTTTGTTCCACAGGCTGCAGGATTGTAGTTCTTCTTGCTTCTGCTGTCTGCCCTCTGGTGGATGAGGCTATCTAAGAGGCTTGTGTAAGTTTCCTGATGGGAGGGACTGGTGGTGGATAGAGCTGACTGTTGCTCTGGTGGGCAGAGCTCAGTAAAACTTTAATCTGCTTGACTGTTAATGGGTGGGGCTGGGTTCCCTCCCTGTTGGTTGTTTGGCCTGAGGCAACCCAACACTGGAGCCTCCCTGGGCTCTTTGGTGGGGCTAATGACAGACTCTGGGAAGGCTCACGCCAAGGAGTACTTCCTAGAACTTCTGCTGCCAGTGTCCTTGTCCCCACAGTGAGCCACAGCCACCCCCCCACCTCTACAGGAGACCCTCCAACACTAGCAGGTAGGTCTGGTTCGGTCTCCCCTGGCATCACTGCTCCTTCCCCTGGGTCCCGATAAGCACACTACTTTGTGTGTGCCCTCCAAGAGTGGAGTCTCTGTTTCCCCCAGTCCTGTCAAAGTCCTGCAATCAATTCCCACTAGGCTCCAAAGTCTGATTCTCTCGGAATTCCTCCTCCCATTGCCGGACCCCCAGGTTGGGAAGCCTGATGTGGGGCTCAGAACCTTCACTCCAGTGGGTGGACTTCTGTGGTATAAGTGTTCTCCAGTCTGTGAGTCACCCACCCAGAAGTTATGGGATTTGATTTTATTGTGATTGAGCCCCTCCTACCATCTCATTGTGGCTTCTCCTTTGTCTTTAGATGTGGGGTATCGTTTTTGGCGAGTCCCAGTGTCTTCCTGTCGATGACTGTCCAGCAGCTAGTTGTGATTCTGGTGTTGTCACAAGAGGGAGTGAGAGCACGTCTTTCTACTCCGCCATCTTGGTTCCTCTACTCTAATACAGTATTTTAAATCAACTATACTTTAATAATAAATACGTACTTACATACATACATTTGGAAAAAAAAAAAGAAATGTGCTGGAATGAGCAACATCACCAAATGCAGGGTGGGGATGGAAGTGGGATGAGACTGGGGAGATGCACATAGTGAGTTTTAGCACTAGTGGTAATGTTTTATTCCTTAAACTGGATGGTGGGCACATGAATGTTTATCATAGTACTCTTTATGCCTTTTCATATGTCTCAACACTTCTTAATAAATTTGTACCCCAACGTGCTTTAATTATAATGACTGAATTATCCAAGTTAATGGTGTGTGCAAGTGGATGCATTACCAAGAGGCTGTGTGTAAATCAGTTTATAAACCATTTTTAAGATGCAACATGCAGTATGCTTTTTAAAAGGATATCTGTGGTAATTTTCTCATTCAACATTCAATCCTAGGTTCTTTGAGTGTGAAAATTACTTACTGAATGAAGGCATATTTGATAAACATTAACTGAATACTGAATATGTAGTAGGCACTGTGATATATGCTAAGGGCCTAAACATGAATAAGACATGGTCCCATCCCTAAAGGAATTCTTTCTAGTGAGAGAGATAAGCCTGTAAATGGATAACTACATTACAGTAAGACTTGATAAGAGGTATGTGTATGACGTGCTAAGCGAGTACAATAGAGTACAACAGGAGGGAGCCACTCAACGTGCCTCTGGGAGGTGTAGAAAAGGCTTTTCCCTGTAGAAAAGGAGATTATATGCAAGGATATTATTGATGCTTTAAGAAAACTAATGAAATCATTGTGCTTAGAAGTCCCTGACCCCTGACCCCTGAGAATTCAGTGCTGATCATCTGATCTCACTGCCATGTCACTTTATAATGATCAATATATATATCTGGATGATAAAAAATATGAATTTATTTTTTTGGTCACAACTACACTTATGCATATATGTATGTGTGTATGTATATATGCACTATCTTACTCCAAAAGGACAGAGATGTCTTATAACTAAACAGACAGCATTAAACAACAACAGCACAACAGATGATTAATATTGGGCTGGTGTAGTTGAGGACAGGAAGAGGAACTGAGAAAAAGAGAATAATTATGACATAAAATCTTGGCACTTAAGCTGACTGTAAAAACTCTTACAAGATGGAAAACACATAGTCTTTATTATTCAGTCACAGAAAAGTTCAAAGAGAAAAAAATGTATGTTCTACCGGTAAAAATTATTAGAACTTCTTTGATGTAAAGGTTGTAGAGAACATATAGGTTTGCTTTAATAGAAGGTTAGATTTTTTATTCTTATTTTTTTAGATCAAGGTAGAGGTGTCAAAAATGGCAGAGATTAAAGACTATTTCTACAGTATGGGAAATGTAAACATTACAAAAATTTTTTTAAGTTTTTACATTTTTGGTGCTCTTGTTTATACTTTTCACCAACATAAATTCAGTCTAAGGAAAAGGCTTTTTCAATTCTATCATATGTTTAAAAACACCAAGAAATAGTTGTGAGGTAAATAAGAGTTTTCTGGTTTTTAGATAAGTCTAGCTCATCTAAAGAGATTATTTAAATTCCTTGAAATTAACGGTAATTATTAGGGAAGAGGGCTGATGTATAAAAACTAGTATGTAATTAAAACGTAAGTCAGCCATGAAATAAAAACTTATTTTCCTGAGACAAAGATATTTCTAGATAATATTTTTTAAAAGGCTGAGAAAAGGATTTATAAAACAAGTACTTTAATGAAAGTGTAGTAAGAAATCAGATATTTTTGCTGAACTATTTTCGATTTCAGAGACGTTTTGGTTATTTCAAAAAGTTTTAACTACACTTTCAGGAAAAAAAATCCTTGCCCCCAAATCCTGTTAACAACACTCTCATTAAGTCTTTCTCAAATGAATCTTCCCCTTTCCATTCCTACTGTGAAAGACAGGGCTCAGGATCTTATCACCTCTCATCTGGACTACAGAAATAGCTTCCCAAGATTCCCATCTATTGTCAACCTTCCTTTTGTTCGGAGTTATTCTCTGAGGAAGACAGTATGAAAGGAAACCTTAGAGTTAGGACCCTCCATTATTTGTTGCTTTATATCACCAATCCTTACCACATGAGTTTACAGAGGCTCTAGAATGGTCCTGATTGCTTCAGGAAAGTTTAGACCCTGTGTAGGGCTGTGCCAATCTAAAAAATCTGAAGCGCTCCCCAAAGAGTCAACCAATTGTGAAATACTCCCCAACTTCCAGTCAATGGCAGGGTAGTCCTGGCAGTACTGTAGTGAGCCTGGCATCATATCCCAAGGCACAGTTTTCATTCTTAAATTTACATCTGACTTCGGATCCCTTTCCCTAGACTATAGTGATGATGGGAGCTCAATGGAAGTGGCACAGGGCTGTGTTAACAACATAAAGAACATTTCCCGGAAATGTTCTATAGGGGTATCAGGACATGGCAGTTTAATACCCATGACAAGCAAGAGTAAGTTAATTTGCTTTCTTTTTTATCTATGGAGGCTTGCCTAGCTTCCATATTCAGCACAGTTACTAAAGTCAGAATGTGGCTTATCCCAATGAAACCACAAAAGTTGAAATCAGGAGAAATGCAGGGAATCTGCACCAGCATTTACTCTGTGATGATTCCCTTGATTCTCTTCCTGAGAAAGAGATAGAAAAAAGAAGAGAGAGGGAGAACATACATAATAATGAAAATCAGAAGAGATCTGGGAACACATCTGATTTACATCTTTATCTCCATTGCCCCAATAAATTCAATCACTAAGCCAGACAACAGATTTGACTGCAAGTTACAAACTGAGGGTTTTAATAGTACATATGGTCACATTGTGAGGAGGCAGGACATATAGCATACAGTTTCATATACTGCCGACAGGAGAGAAGACAGCTGCAGCACTTCTGTGGAACAATTTTATAACAGCTAATTGCACAACTTCTAAGAAACCATCACATAAACTTTCTTAAGGAAGGAAGGACACATACATGCATGTGTGTGTGCAGTAATAGCAGAAAGACTGCAAATAACGCAAATGCTCATCAAGAGGGAATTGGCTTGTTCTATGGAGAGATTTTAAAAATACATTAAGTTAAAAAAATCTAATTGCAGCATATACACAAATTCCCATTTGTGTAAAAAGGGGGATATATTCTTGGGTGCACACATCTATATGTAGAGAACATTTCTGGATAATTATACAGTAATTCACTAATATAGGGTACCTCTGAAGACCAAGACTAGGAGAGTCAGAAGAGTAAGAAAACTTTTCCTCATCTCTGCCCTTCCATACTCAATTTTTCCTTATATCTGCCTTTCTCTACCGTCTGAAATTTTTCCTGAGTATGTATTACTTTTATAATGTAAAATACTTAATGGAAAAGAAAACTATCACATTCTACTCATCTAACTTCACACTAGCTGAAGCTAAAGCAAACACAATAGATGTCTAACAAACACATTTATTGATCATCCTCTAGCCTACTTTCTGCCAGGGCTGTTTTAGGTAATGAGAATATAATGAAGAACAGCTGGTCTTTAAAGCAGAAATATAGGAAATAAGAATACCATTTTGCAGGCCCCCAACTCAGCTCCATCCCAAGTTCCATAAAAAGGTATTCTTAGTCATGATTCTAGAATAAAGATTGTGATTAGCAAATGCTGTGGTGTTAGTGACCCTTTTAAGACAAGGTGTTGACTCTGTTAAATCCTTGACAAGACTCTTTTCCAGGGAAAGCTGTCAGGGTTGGGTTAGATCTCGAGGCATCAATCATCTACAGGAAAGATGAGCCAGCCACAGCAGTCACATCTCCTTACCAGGGCTCAGTCCCCTTTTAGTATTTCCTCCCCTGTTCTTGACCTCACAGCTGGGTTGTCTTTACCTGGCACCTCTGGTTGGTATCTCAGGGGTGGGGGGCTTAGTTCCCCCTGGACCATTAACTCTGACCCTCAATGGGGAGTAGTGGCCTGACTATTGCTGGCTCAATCTCCTCATCAGGTCTAGATTCTTAGTACAATATTATTCATACTTTTGTTATTAAAACAGTTTATAAATAGGAAGACACATACTTCCCTTTCCTTATTTCCCATGAAAAGATAATTACAATAATATTCCTTAGGAATATCCCAGGCAATAATTCTTTATTGTCTTATGCCTATTTGGCCAAAAGTAGATAAAGCTAACACACATAAAAATAAAAGTTATACTTTTAAAACCTGTCAAACACTTAAAATGTATGCATTACCTGAAAGAATCTCTTAACAATCATCTAGTGGAGCTACTGATCCCACATTTTATGCCACTTATCTCAGCCTCCTAAAGCAGAGGTCTGATGAAAGCATCGAGGGCACACAATACAGGACTCTGGAGAAAGAAGTTGGAGCACCATACATTATCTGAATGGAGCTAATGGTGACAGAAAATGATGAGGAGGAAGTGGTCCAATATGCCACCATGAAACAGAGAGCATGGTTAAATTTATAGAAACCATGTATCCAATATTCTGTCACAATATAAAGTTAATGCCTTCCCTACCACCCGGACACCACCTCTCCTGGATCAAGACAAACAATATGATCCATGGTAGCACTTCTTGTTCTTTCTTTAGATTAAAAAAAAAAAAAAAATGTAGAAATCCTGCAGTGCCAGCAAAACTTACATCCTGGGGTACACACAAAGATTGTCTATAATTAAGAAACAGATAGGCAAAAGAAACTCTTAATGATGCAATTATAGCTATCCAACTGAACATTAAGAGGAGAAGAATCATTCATGTCATATTGTAAGCCCAAGAGAACTTCTAGACCTCAATATTGTGTTAAACTAATAATAAGTTCCATTCAGCTCAAAAAAGATTTCAATGCTACATGTGGTTTTTAGTTACTGAAGTGAGTCTGTGGATACAACATTCATGGTATTCCTCTTTGGCAGGTTATTTACCCTCCTGCTACCAATGTTGATATGTGTTAAAATTAAATGATTCACCATCACTGATTTCCACTGTCAGACCTAAGAGTCACCTAGCTCTGACTTGAATGGAAATGAGGATGTAAAAGTGAAAATGGTCTGAGAGAATGACAGCCTCTCTTGAAGGGCAGGTGAAGGTTCAGTGACCTCTGGGCACTCTAGTCCATTCTGGTGAATCACTGCTTTGGGAAGTAAAAGACCCTGTGGCTCATAAAACCTGATGATATTAAGAAGAGGGAAGGAATTCACACTTAGAATTCAGGGTCACTGCTAGAAATACAACTTTAAAAATTCAAGGGTAAGGAAAAATACCATATTTAAAAATGAATTACTAATGTGCTTTTTCTTTAAAAGTATTGGGAAAAGCCATATCATACAGATGTTCATTACTTATTCAATGTACACCATTGAGAGATAAATAGAACTGTTAGAATACAAAAATGCCAAGGGTAATTCAACTACTGCAATGTAAGTGTGGCATAACTGATTCGCCATGATATACAATTTTCTAAAAGCTATTCTGTTAGAAGGCAATAAATGAGTGCAGAAATGATTTACACTCTTCTGAAACATGGTTATTATTCAGTATTTTATTTTTAAAAATATATACACTCTATACTGTTATGTTTATTCTCTAGAGTATAATAAAAACATAATTGAATTTGATGAAAAATAGACTTGATTCTAAATGTAGCATACAGCACATACAGCTCTCCCTTATTTTATCCCCTGTAAAGATCAATGGTCACTTGAGGTGGTTTTGCTCTAGGTTTGTTTTAATATATGGGCAATAAAATATTTTTAATTTAAAAATTATATCCTTATATTCCATGTCATATTTTCTTTTTAATACTAACATCTGAATTTTGACCTAAGTAACAATTTATGAATGCAAAGTACAGTATTTTAATCATTGTTTTACTTCTCAATATGATTTCTTATTGACCAGGTAGGACAGGAAATTAACTGTAGATGGTTTAGCAAATAAAAATGAAGCAGTCTATAACAAAAGCATCAGAGCTCAGTGACTTGTTTGTTTGTTTTATCTTTTTTTTTCTTTGGCCGTGCCCTGCGGCATGTGGGATCTTAGTTCCCCGACCAGGGATTGAACCCATCCCTCCTGCAGTGGAAGCACAGAGTCTTAACCACTGGACTGCCAGGGAAGTCCCTCAGTGACTTGTTTTGATGGTGCCTCAAGGCCATTATAAACGAAGAAGGTTACTTTTTAGAAAATATTTAAAATTTGTTTTAATATAACCACCTCTCTCTGTATATGTATAACTGAATCACTTTGCTGTACATCTGAAACTAACACAACATTGTAAATCAACTATACTTCAATTAAAAAAAATTTTTTAGTATCAGTTAGTGAAAAAAATAATAACCATCTTTAGAATATAGATAAGTGACTTGTTAATCTATTCAAGCTAACACTCTTTTCATTTATAAGTTCCTTTGGGAAAAAAAAAAAAAAAAGAAATATAAGTTACTTTGGGTTAGAAACTGTTTCATGAAATATATAAATATATAATATATATAAGTTAAATAAATACATAATTACACTGAATTTTAATATAGTGATTTTATATTTACATATACAATATAAATTATAATATACACTCTCTATAGTGTGGTTAAGTCTCATATATATGTTATTTTTAAAAAAGACACACACACACACACACACACATAGACATATAAATTAAGGGCAGATACAAATTAAAGATAAGAGGCTTAATTCTCCCTATTGAAAATAAGGGAAAAGGTTTCCCTCGTTTCCTATTTCTTAAAGTATTTACCTTAGAAACTTGCAAATGTAAGAACTTTTTCATCTCTTTAAAATGTATCCCTTGGAAGACTAGACAGACCTTTTGTCAGCTTTCTCAGCCAGGACTGTCTTTCTCAAGAACCTGGGAATCATCTTTTCAAAATACAAACACCAAAAGAGATAGCCCCCCTATATCCCTGTTCCTGTGAAGAGTAGGAGCCTAACTTCAGTGGGTCCCTTGATCCAATTTGCAACACTGCTTCTTGTGATAAAGATATAAGAAGTTTGCTTCTCCTCAGGGTGAAGCCAACTAGCTAACACAGGTGTTCTTTAATCATGGTAAAGTTAGGATGAACCATGTGTGAAAAAATGGGCTGTCAAATCCTCTATTTGAAGGCTAGTTATGAGACAGGAAGGAAGGAGGCAGGGCACAACCACTAAAAGAATGATACAACCATTAAGAAAAACAGGATACCACAAAAACCAGTTAGAACCTGCTAGGCCCAAGATGGCAGAAGGTTCGACTTCCAGTAGACCTTGAGCCTCATTATACACTCATTGTAATACATTAGCATACACTAAATGATACACCCACAGGAGCCATAACAGTTCTGAGGCTGACCATAAAAGGCCAAAAAGTGGGCGGTGGCCCAATTCCTGGAAATATCCACCCCTTCCCCAAAATACCTGTAATAATCCTCCCACTCATTAGCCTATGAAACTACCCAGCCCATAAAAACTAACCACCCCATATTTTGGGGCTGCTCTCGTCTCCTGAGAGGGCCCACACTGTCTATGGGGTGTGTATCTCTCTAAATAAACCTGCTTTCACTTTACTATGGCTAACTCTTGAATTCTTTCCTGCTTGAAACCAAGGATCCTCACTTGATGGACTGTCCCAGGGACTTGGGACTCACCCGAGACCTGGGACATGACCATCCTCTCGCGCCCCATTTTTTCCTATAAGTTATTGTCGATCTTGAAAACATGTATGTAATGGGTGTACCTACTAGACTATATAAAGGGCTGTGCGTGGTTCCCTTCTGTCTTTGCAATCTCTTAGCAGATCACCTGGGATGCTTATTACAGTTTGGTTTAATGCCTATTGAATAACAGAAGTGTTTTCTTTTTCTTTTGCCTTTGTGGAGAGGATTTCTGGGATGGGAGAAGATTTTGTTTTTAATTATAATTCCGCAACAATATGTTATTTTTTGGTTTTTTGTTTGTTTTCTGTTTTTTAAAATTTTTATTGGAGTATAGGTTATCTTTTGAATTTAAGTTATTTATGCCCATTGTTAAGATGAAAAGTTAACTGTATTCTCATATTAAACATGAGGAAAAGATTGCAGGAAAATTTCACTTGCTTGGTTCAGTTCCTTTGACAATCCAATATAACTATATTTTAAATTTTAAAATGGAGATACTATATGTCATTCAATAATAGAAATTTTTACTGTGGTGTGCATATTTGTAACCCACATTGATAGGGATAGAGTAGGATAGTTACACAGGTAGTTGTAGAAGTCCCAGTAGGGGATTATAGATAGAGAGGGAAACCTAGGGAACTTTGGGAGACCACCGAAAGTTAACAGTCGCTCAAGAAAGCTATCGGAACGTTGTAGAACGAAGCAGGCTTGCTTAACTATAAAGTCATAAATAAAAGCACTAGATACACCCCAGGTCATTAAGTGAAAGAGAAAAAATGAGGCCTGCATTCTGCTGGTTGAAATCAACAAGATAATGATCCTTAGGAGCAAGGGCAGGAATTTAAGGGAAAGGTGACATTCCAAAGTAGGAGACCCTCATTATATGGAAACCTGAGATGATTCAGCATATTTTAGTATATGTTACCACCCTTCTGCTGATTTGAATAAGTGCCGTGACAGTCCTAGTTTGACCTCATGGTTCAAATACTCTCCTGCCCAATAAGAAGGAGGAGGTAGTGATGTAAGCCTGATGAGGAAGAATGAGGAGGAAGGTGGTCTTTTCCCCCTGCCCCACTTTCCTTTGATTATAAAAATGTAGCCCGCTTAATCCTTGGGGCAGAGCCCCCTCACCTGTCCTCTTGCATCTCTCACAAGCTTCCTATATTAATAAATCTACTCGTTGCCTATCACTTTGCCTCTTGCTGAATTCCTTCTGCGCTGAGACACAAAGAACCTGAGCCTCAGTAAGTCCAGACACGAGGTGAGTGATTCAAATTAAAACACCGTGGGTTCAAGTACCAATTTGGGTTTAGGCTGGGTTCAAGTCCCGGCCCGTGGGTTCAAGTCCCAATCTGAGTTACACGGTTTCAACATGAGATGAATTATTAGAATCTTTGACCAAAAGGACTGAAATAAGCGAACTGACTCTAGGGTCCAAATGCATATGAAGACAAAGTCCTTTCTATCAGAGGATACGTATTAATGGAAATCTGCTTAACTGTCCCTGCTTCCCCCAGTGTTTAGAAACACTAATTTTGGAGTAGGTGATAAAGACTAACCTTGCATAGGTGGACTCCCTAGCCTCCTAAGTAAGTGAGGAGACTTAAAATGACAAACATTACATAAAAATAATTTAATGTTCTGCTTTCAGCAATTCAAGCAGTCCATGGCCTTATACTACGATTTTATTTTAATACCTTAATTCCAAAATTTTAATTTCTGTGCTTATCCATCAAATGAGAATATTTAACTCTAAACCTGTTAGTGAAAATGCAGGCCATCAATACTGGCAAACTAAGAAATCATGAACAGTTTAGGGGAGCAGAATTTGCCACCCTAAAATATGTCTCTTTGGGATATTAAATTATTTTAAGCTGGTTGTTTTCTAAGAAACACACACATGGTAAACACTCTGAAAACCAAGCACGAGCTACCCTTTTGTTAGAAACACTCACATTTATAAGGAAACTCTCCATTTGTAAGGGTGTCTCCCTCACTGTACCAGAAAGAGGAGGATCTCTAGAAACTCTTATCAGTGGAGAAGGTACTGACTTAAATCTGCATAACAACCTTACCCTTGTTTACTGTGCTTTTCCTGGTAACTTCCCAAGACGCTCTACCCACCCTCAACATCCTCTTTTGCCTTTAGCTGAGAATGGTATTTAAGATGAGGATTTTGGCCATTTTGGCCAGCTACTCAGTTTTTCTGGTTCTCTCCCACGTATACATGTTATTACACTTTTGTTTGATTTTCTCCTGTTAATCTGTCTCATGTCAATTTAATTCTTAGACTACTCAAAAGAACCTAGAAGGGTAGAGGATAACTTCCTCCTCCCAATGAGAGTAATTCAACAAACTTTATCTATTTGAAGGCAATGCCTGTATCTTTTAGCCTTATTTAAAGTAGTAATCAGATAAGGAAAATCATGTTATATTCTAGAGGGGAGGGTCTAATTAATTTTTTTCAGGAAAGTTAATGATAATTAAAACCTAAAATTTTCTTAAGAGCAGGAAACACTAAAATTAGACCAGATAAAAGTTCGTGTAAATGAAACGTGAAACCAACTTGTTTTAAAATTAGCAATATTTACCTTATGGCATTTTGTTCTATCTTTTCATCAATGTCATTGAAGATCTGCTTAAACTCCAAGTCTCCAGGAAATGAATTTAACAAACAATGTAGGTCAAAAGAATTATGGGAATATTCATCTCCCCAATCCATCCTGAGGAATAAGAATAAAAAATGTCAGTTTCCCCAAAATGAAAGGAAAAAAACCCACCTCAAGTTGTGATATTAACTCCAAAATAATAATGCCCATTTAGAGGCAAAATACAGCAGTAGAAGAAGTAGGGTATTATTAATCTAGGTAGATTGTTTTATTATTTAAATTTCATGAGGTGTGACCTAATTTTCACACTTTTCTATGGTTTGAAAGCTGAAAAAAAGTCAGAGTACCTAAGCATCCTGCTGCTTCTCACTGTAACCAAGAGCTGCAAAGGAAATCGCGAAGCCTCAGGGACCTGTGTGAACAAGGGTGGTTGCTTCAAGAATTCAGCAACTTCCCTCCACTCGTGTCAACATATTGACCTAGTCACTGGAACCTCAGAATTTTTTAGTCTCATCCCCTAGTCCTGTTTTATATGTGAAGAAGGTAAAATTTCCCTTGCGTTCTTCTACCACCCCTGTCAACCTAAGTACTGATATTGGACTAAAACTTAAATACAATACTCCTTCTAGAGATAAGCATTTTCCCACTACCAAAACTTCAATCATTCATTCCATATGTATTCACTGAATGCTTGATATATAACAGGCACTGCTGAAGAAGCTGGGGATATAGCTGCAACAAGTCAAAGTCCCTGCCCTCATGGTGTTTTTGATCTAGTGGGGAAAGTAGATTTTAAAAACACATAACCAGATATATTTTATAAAAGATTACATGATGAGAAGTGCTATGAGAACAAATAGAGCAGGGCAATGAGATAGACTAAAAATGATAGAGTTGGGGCAGAGTGTGAACTTTTTTTATTTAGAGGTATGTTATTTTTTGACATAAAATAGCAATCTGATGACTGATGGTATAAATGAATGAGAAATTTAAACATTAAATTATAACACATATACATAGACTAAATATTAACAAGAAAAAGGCTTAGAAAAATGTGGTTTTAGTTTGGATACACCCAAAATATTTGAAATATTATCTAAAAAGTTTTGCAGAAGCTACACAACACTAATAGACACACTCATCCTTAATTATTTAATTATTAATAAATGTAGGTAATTTATTATCATATAATAAAACAGCTAAAGATTTCTCATAGTTTCTATCTGGCACTTCAAAGAAGTTGTTTTGGAATACAGCCTTTATTCTTCCTAAGAGATATTATTTTAAGAGGAAAACATTCAACTAAAACATTTTAATATAGAAGTCCATGGTATCACCAGACTTGTCATTTGAAACTCAATTAGTTCCAATATACCATTTTTAAATATCAAAATCCTCATACATTTGGAGTCTCCTTTTAAAAATATTTTGCAATAAAAGGTTTAATTTTTCATTTGAAAACAAATATTTACCTATAATATACCATAATTAATATTAACTTGAAATCAGGCAAAAAAATAAAATTGCCAAAACTGTAAGCTAAGTGGTAGAAAATGCTATGTCCATCAGAAGTTATACTTCTTTAGGACAACAAAACCTCAATATTTCCATATACCAATGAGTTTGATATCTTCCTATCTTTCCAGTAGCTCACCTACTTACAGCTATTATCAGAACAGTCATTTCTGAACCCAATGGCCAATATTACTAATAATGAATTCAGTTTATGTATTTGCATATTTTTGAATCTTTTTGGGTAGTTCAACTTTTCAGGTGATGAGATTTTCAAAAACTGTTGCAAGAAAATAAAATTTCACTTTTATAATGGAAAGATTTGAATGGCTGAGGGTTCTTGTAGAGAACTCAAACTTAGTAAATATTTTGTTTATAGCCAGCTTCTCTGTAATAAAACAAATTATGTTATCAATATTCTGTTCAGAGTTGCCCCAATTTGTCGATATTGTAACGCCTCATTACTTCAGACTCCACATATTCAAACTAAAGAAAATATGTGTAGAAGTCAGCTTAAATATAATAGCAAACTAGTAATATGATTTGTTGTATATCTACTATGTATAAGATAATTTATATACATCACCTTCCTTAATCTTCATAATAACTCTACAAAACAGTTATTATCCTCATGTATAGGGGAGGGAACTTGGGCCCAAAGAAATGAACTAACATGTGCGTGTTACATAGCTACCCAGTGTTAGGGGGTAGGGTATGAACCCAGACCTGTTTGGTTTTAAAACTTGAGGTTGCTGGACTCTTGATAAATGAATCAGTTACTGCATATAAAACATTGTAGAATGTAGAAATGATATTAAAATGTTAAAATGGTTATCTCTGGACAGACTGGATAGACTATGGTTGATTTTTATTTTCTTCTTCATATTTAGCACTTTCCTATGTTTTGCAATAAGTACTTATTTTATATATAATTAGGAAAAGTAGTTTAAAAAGAAATCATACACGTCCTTTGCTCTCAGGACGTGTATGATCTCTTATTTTATTGGGTTGGCCAAAAAGTTCATTCGGGTTTTTGGTAAGCTGCTATGGAAAAACCCGAACGAACTTTTTGGCCAGCCCAATATACTTTCGATATGTCTTCATTTGAAACATCTTCCAACCTTAAAAGTTCTCTCTTGCCAATTTGTATTTATAATTTCTTTCAAAGTCTGATTCAAACCTTACATAATTCCTAAATATCTCTCCACTGACCATTTCACCAAACTTTTTGTATTGTTTTGTGGTATTTGTGCTTACAAATGCTGTTAAAAGGAAATCTGTTGTTTTGTATCATTTCAATATTGAATGTGTGTGTTATGTTCTTCATTGAAATCAGCTCTGGGGTAAAACAATAATGGATAGAAACAGGTCAAACATTCAGATGGGTTTGGTGACCATGATTTTGAAGGATTCCCAATCTACATGGTTGCATGATTTTCTCTATTTAACCTCAGGAGAGAAGTTAATCAGTACACACAAAGACTGTCATTATAAAGGAATGCCATTTGATAACAATGATGGGGTACCAGAATGATGATGGTTCAGAGTTTTCATATGACTGGCATAGACCTGTGATGCTTCCATGTGTATGGTAAGATTTCAAGGTGGTGAAGGACAAGAGAAACAAGAGTCACCTTTACAGTGGTAGTAAAGTTTAAGATGCTGTGTGATAGGATAATAGAAAACTTGATGGGCAAACTATAATAAGATGCGAAAATTAACCTGAGTGAATAGGGATGCACAGGACCAACATGAGAAATAAAGGAGGGAGAGTACAGACTGTAGTAAGTGACGCTCAAGTTTGGATTTAGAAGTTTTCCCATGAGGATGGCAGTGATCCCTGCAGGACTGTGATGAGAAAGAAGCACGCACTGAATGAGTATGAGCACAGACACCAAACTTCCCATTTCCTTACATGTATTTTGTGGGCCCACAGTGTGTCTGACACTGTGCTGGGCATCATGAAGGAGCAGAGAGACTGAATGACTGAACAGTCTCTCCTCTCAAGGAACAGTAATAAGAACAGGACCATAAGAAAGGGAGCGAGTAGAAAGATCATTGCTATACTCTAAGTGAAACATAACTATGACCTCAACAACAGAAAAGTAAATTATTGAGGGACCAATGTAATCTGGGAAATACTTCAGTGGTATTTCAAAAAGATAGAATTACCTTTAAAAAATCTAAGGGGAAAAAGGAAGAGGCTATGAAGCTATGGATCAAGATATAGTTTTATATTCTGTTTATATCCCTATAAATCGTCATCAGGGACACAATAATAATTTGACATAATGAATGAAGTCTCTTATCCTAATCCACGATCAATCAAAGATGGGAATTATAACTTTTTAAAGTACAATAACTTCGTTTTTGAAATTTCCATTCCCCAACCCTGTTTTTAAATGTTCATTCTCCTGTAATGTTTCTGATCACTTTTTGTATAAGATTAAAAAAACAGTGTTTAATATTTCAAACAAGTATTAGCAGCCAATCTAATATTAATTATTGCCTTTTAAAGACAAGTTATGCTTGAAGAATTATATCTAAGCCAAACATCTGTAGATCAAATTTCAGCCATAGGCAAATTATAACAGTTGAGTTATAAATTCCTGAGAACAATGACTATAATAAAATATGAAAATATTAATAAGCACTGTCAGAAAACATTACAGTAAAGCAATAAAACTAATCATACCTTACGTGATCAAAAGAAAGCACACAAAAGTAATTTTGGACTCTCACTTGTCCCTTAACATATTTTAAAATGATACCTTTCTATCCTAAGGTCTCTTCTTCTTTATTTAAACACATACAATGGTTAGAGTTCTTATCTTATCTTTTTTCGGTTTCTTCAATAATAAAAGTCCTGAGTGCCATTCTTCTTAAGACCAACATGATTAAAAAGGAATGAAAGATAGAAAAACCAACCCTTGGGAGGAAATCCACACGGAAATTTAGTTAGTAAAGGAAACATTTGGATCAAGTGATTTCTCCAGTGAGGAGGGTCTAATGCCTTTCATATCTATGGCTGGACTGTGGAATTAATGTGTCCACCAGCTCTAGCTCACCTGAAGTCCTGCCGTCCAATATCACTGTCTAGCCTAAAATAAACAGTTAATTAGCAGAGTAAGTGGGGTATTCTAATTAATTAAAGATAATTATACATTCCACATATAACTGAACAAGTTTCAAAATGCTGCTCTATAATAAAATACGTTTAACTCTAAACATCATTGAACCAAGAATCAAAAGATTTGAGTCCTGATCCTGGTCTGCCAATGCCTCTGTGACTTCGGGTGAGTCACTCAATCTGTCAAGAGGGATGGAGCTTATGTTCCTCATTTATAAAATGAGGTGAATGGATTTATTAGGCTCTGAGGTTTCTTCTAGCTATAAATTTGTTGATAAAAATGGTAGGAGAAGGACATATTTCTGAACCCCCTAAATTAACTTTTCCATGGACTATTTTGTTTGTCAATACCATCATTGTTCCTGTATCCTGGACTCTCAGAGCTATTTTTAATTCTTCCCTTTCCCCTTCTCCAGGACTGCCACATGAAAAGCTAAAGTAGAATCTGTAGCTTAGCAAGAAATATTATGTGAAGAGAGGAAACGTGAGGCAGGAAGACATTCTCTTACGGTAATAGGTAGATGCCCTGTACTGATGTTCCATTATCCACCCTGCAGCTCCCTAAAATATTCTAAAAAGCAATCAGCCTATGTTTCTGGGTTCCTTTGAATTGACACACTCTTTACTCAACAAAAGATGTCTGAGAAGAACTGAGTTTGGGCATTATGCCTCCACAAGGAAAAAGGTGACATTACAGCCATCATGTATCCTTGAGCTATTATTCTTGGTATCTTTTATATTATTTGTATTATTCTTTGTATTTCTTGTTTGGTTTGAGTTGCTGATTTGATAAAAAAAAAAGCAAACTGAAATTTGGACCAGGTCATCATTCTTAAATCTGGACCAGCCTTTTCTTCTAGCCTGGTTCATTTTTACTTTTTCCATCCATATTTAGTCACAAAGTAGTCTTCTTATGTCATTCACAAAGTCCTGTCAACTTTATATAATTCAAAATTTAACTTTTACTAAATCTTGACAATTTTATGTAGTTATAAAGTTGTACAAAAAAATTATTATTTTACCTCTTACATATGTTGGCTTGTTTACTGCCATATATATTTAACAGCTTTCCCTAGAACCATTATAAATTTCATTCATTATGAAGCCTATATAATTTCCAAAAAAAATTTTTTTTAAGGCTAGATTTTCCCCTGTGATATTTCAGAGTTGCCAAAAATTTCTTTTCATCAATTACTGAGAGTTGAAATTTTAATGTTCTAGCCTCCCCTAAAGACTGAGAAACAACTCAAATGGATCTCCATTTGTTGACAGTCATTTCAAATACCTAATACATTAAAGTCTTATATTAGGAAATAATGAACTTGTTTCATTCAATTTATACTGCTATGCTTTCTACTAATTATTGTGGAAGTTCTGATTATTATAATTATATGAGCTATAATATTGATATACATCCAGTAAGTACTCATATTAACATACTACAACTATTAAAATCCCCTTTGATAAAATATAGAACACTTCACTGTAACTCCTCTATTAGTAATTTAGATATGTGTATGTATGAAGTAGAAACTGACAGGATCAGTTGGAATACACTATTGCAGCTTGACAAGCAAACAGAATTAATTGTCATATGCTTTACTCACCAAATTGACATTGCTTTCTTTATTTTTCAGTGTACCTTTCTTTCCAGAAAATATTTTCATTTTAATAACTCTTTATAATCTTCAATATGCAATCCTCATCATCACTTGCTTTAATACAACAGTGAAACCAAGATAATTAAAAATGAATTTAATTTCAGCATTCTTTTATAACTTGGAACTTTTATATTTCACATGATTTAAAAGTCATAAAACACAGATGTAGAGAACAAATGTATGGATACCAAGGGGGGAAAGCGGGGGGAGGGGGAGAGATGGTGGTGGGATGAATTGGGAGATTGGGATTAACATATATACACTAATATGTATAAAATAGATAACTAATAAGAACCTGCTGTATAAAAAAATAAATAAAATTCAAAAAAAATCAGTTTAAGACTAAAAAAAATAAATTTAAAAAAGTCATAAAATTATTATACATTTTGAGATTAGAACTAAATAATGTCACAAATCATGGGGCTGTGATTTACTAATGAATTTTCAAGTACAGTAAAACCTTAGTAATTTAGAAAACAGTACATCTGCATTAGAAAGTTTAAGTTATGGAGCACTTTTTAAAAGGCAGTTGTATTATGCAGCAAGTGGGAATAATAAATAGCTTATGAGATGTCAATTATATTTTTAAGGAACTCTTTTAATAATTAGGCAAGAATGTTTTGAACTTAGTATCGAATTGGGTGCTTCTAAAGGAGTTACAGTTCTTAAAGTATGTTCCAAGAGTTGAAGAATTTCTCCTAAAATGTTAATATTATTGATTAGCTAGTCAAATTAATGTGATACTATTTTCCTAAATTTTAGTAATATTATTAATTAACATCAATTTGATGAATAAATCTATCCACTGAAATACCCTTTTATGACTTTCAGGGCTTTGCTCCATCAGTTATCATCAACTAGTCCTACAGCATCAATATCCCTTTCAGTTGACTATAAACATGTTCAAGTTTCTTGCTTTTTAGAAACCAACAAAACCCTCCCTAGGATCCCCTTCTTTTCATAGCCCGGCATCTCAAAATAGCAGTCCATATTTCTTAATCTCATGTTCTCATCTTTCACTTCTCAACCCAGAATAATCTGGTTTCAGCCTCCATCCTTTTACTGAAACTGACAAAACATTTTTCACTTCCCATCACACTCAATCTCTGCACTATTTGGTACGGATAGCTACTCATTCCTTGAAGTTGTCTTCTCTCTTGTCAATTTTCCTAAGTATTATACTTTCCTAGTTCTCTTCTAGTTTCTCACACCCTTTATTCAGAGGCTCCTGGTAGGAGTCCCCACTTTGGGTAGCTGGCCAGCTCACATTTCTTTTTTTATCTGATATACAGTATCAGATGTACAATGGTGGTGCATTTTCTATGCTAAAGGACCCAGCTTTCCTGGTCATAACTAATTGATTCAGGGTTAGAAATCTGAGCCAAGCTAAACCATCAGATGCATACTAAATAAATTTTGAAATGTGGAATGAAGGCAGGGACAGGGAATCACTGGTAGTAAACCAATCACGACACTTCCAGCCTCCCAAGAAAAGACGCATGGATTTTTTTGGCTGAGGCCCCTGTAATTGCCCAGTTCCTGTCCTCCTCTGACTGACTGCTCATACAGCTTCCTTTTGGTTCTGTGCGATACATATAATAAATCCTTTCCCTGCTCAACCGCCCAACAGCCACTTGTTTGTTTGTTTGTTTAAATTAACCAGAGTAGTTTTTATTAAACTAATAAACATCTTGATTGGCTCCTCTCTCATCTCTGCCATTGAACACTGATATTCACCACAGAGTTTTCTAAACCTGCTTCTCATTTTACATTCTTTCCTTGAGCATTTTTCATTCAAAGCAACTGCTTCCTTTTATGTAATTTTACTGTAGTAGATTTATTTTAATTAAAAATTTTTGTTTTATTTTTATTCATTGGATTTTCTCCTCAGACCTCAAAAATCTTTTCCTATTAGTTTCATTTTTCAGTCTTCCCAAATATCCTTATTTCCCTTGCCTGAGTTGGGAAGCAGACTATGGAAATTTCTCTTTTGCTTCTCTTCCTACCCATCTCATGCTGGAGTTACTGGTCCTCTTCCTATTCTGCATGTTTTTCACAACCTCTTTCATCTACTATCTTGATGCTGAAAATTCAAGGTCTATGTCTCTAATTCTCTAAAACCCCACACATACTTCCAAGCACTTACTAAACAATTCCACTTTCCTGATCCAAAGGTCCCTTCAACTCAACATGTTCAGCATTTAATTCAAAATCTTTGTCTTGGGCTTCCCTGGTGGCGCAGCGGTTAAGGATCCGCCTCCCAATGCAGTGGACACGGGTTCGAGCCCTGGTCCGGGAAGATCGCACATGCCGCGGAGCAACTAAGCCCGTGCGCCACAACTACTAAGCCTGCGCTCTAGAGTCCGCGAGCCACAGCTATTGAAGCCCGCGCGCCTAGAGCCCGTGCTCCGCAACAAGAGAAGCCACCGCAATCAGAAGCCCGTGCACCGCAACGAAGAGTAGCCCTCGCTCGCCGCAACTAGAGAAAGCCCGCGCACAGCAACGAAGACCCAACGCAGCCAAAAATAAAAATAAATAAATAAATAATCCTAAGACAAAAAAAATTTTTTTCTTAAAATGACTTTTCTTCCTATGTCATAGGGTCACCACCTACCTAATCTCCCTCTCCAATGCCTAGTAATTTAAATCAGGAGTCAGCAAACTATGGTGCAATCTGTTTTTTCTATGGCCTACAAGCTAAGGATACTTTTTACATTTCTAACATGTTGTAAAAATTAAAAAACAAAAAAGAATATACTACAGTGGCCATATGCTGTCCACAAATCCTAAAATATTTACTATCTGGCCTTTAATAGAAAAAGTTTGCTGACCCCTGTTTTAAATGGTCATCAACTTCTTTGACCCTTTCTCTTCCTAGTATCTTAAATGGTCACCACTGCTCTCAAATTTGACTTCTCCTTCTTTCTGCACCAGCGCCCCAAATCTGGAACACTATCTTGTCTCCAAGATACATAAATACATATTTGTGGTATAATAAATACATATTTGGTTTTTGCCACTCCTACCCCCTTCCTTACTTCGTCCTATGTGTCTCTTCCATTTGGCTGTTCCTGAGTTGTATCCTTTTTAATAAAACTGTAATCAGAAGTATGGCACTTTCCTGAGTTCTGTGAATCATTCAAATGAATTACTGAACCTGTGGGAGCTGCTGAATTTGTAGTTAGCCAGGCAGAAGCGGGTATCCCTGGAGACCTCACTTGCTCACGTCTGAAGTGGGGGCAGTCTTGTAGGACTAAGCCTTTAACTTTCAATGACTGTGCTAACTCCAGGTAGTTAGTGTTAGAACTGTTGAACTGAATTGTAGGAAACCTGGATGATATCCACATTGCACACTGGCATTAGACTTCTCATGTTACAAACCAATTCAGATCATTTCACTACCTTGCCTAAATACCACTGAAGGTTTTCCACAATGCATAGGATAACTCCAGGTTCTTCATCTAGTTTTATATATATGTATTTGTCATATTTATTTATATTTTTCTACTATAACTGTCCTTGGTTGACATCTTGAAATAGCCTTTTGCTATAACTCCTTCTACTAAGAATGCTTTCAGTAGAAAATCATGTTTATGGAAGGCATGTTCCTCATTAAAGTAGATAATACTATTTATAGAAAACATATATCTATAATATACTATAATAACTGTGAAAAGGTAAGAAAATATATTTATGGTGAAAAATTGGATTTTACATTTATTTATGCTATCAAATAACATTTAAATGTGATACCTTAAAACTCTTTCTAGTTTCCATCTACCAAAAAAGGAAATCAAATAAAAGCGATCTTTAAGGACCCTTCTAGTTTAAAAATTCTATTATTTTAATCATGTGATCTATTTCTTTAATATTTAATTTTCTGGTATCCTGCCTTTGAAGTATACTTTTTAATTCTACAGTTCAATAGAGGGATAATTTGTTGTTGGTTATAAATAAATTCATATGAAATGACCTGAAAACCTATTTAAAAAGCAATCAGTGAAAGTAAATATTGGATTTCTTCATGTTAAATCTGAAAATCCATCACTATTCTTGCTTTTTACTTTATTTGCTGCTTAACATATCTCAACACTGAATCTATCATATCAACATAGTCATCATGATCCAAGCTGCAAATAATAGAGAGTGTCAGTGTCAATTTTGCTTTCTCACACTTGCTTCCCTTCACTTCATCTGATTTTAATAATCCCTGTCAAACCACAAACAGTCCAAATTACCTTCACGACACAGAAGCTTTCAAGGAGCAGACAGAATCTCAACTTTCATTTAGCAACTACAAAAGAAAGCTGTCCAGCTGGACAAATATTATTTCCACACTTGACAATCTCTACAGTTGAGCATGCATTTTAATTTTAACTAAACCTGCCAGGAGTTTGATATGAGCTTCTTGTTTTGTGTAGATTGACTCATAGGATTATCAGACCAATGACTGTAATTGTGATGAAAGAACCCAGTATTCTTCTACTAAAAGACGAATCATATACCAAAGCTGAGGGACCAAAATGAACATATAAGAGGCAATGTGGAGGCATGGATTATAGAAAGAAAACTACTTAAATTAGGTGCTTTAATTACTAAATAAAGTCTAAAGATACAGAACACATTCTTTGAAAGAACTAATAAGTAAAAATAAAATGTAAAAACATTAAAATTTTATGCATAGATACCATTGAGAAACAATCCTAAGAATGAAAAATAAAGAGATTTTTAAAATTGTTTTGGATTGACTCAACTTCAAAGTCAAATTTCTAGAATAGTTCTATGTGTGAAATTATAATAAAACTGACATTCTTGACAAGATATTAGAAAGTCCACTCTATACTAATCAACATGCCCTTGTACACACAATGTGAAACTCTGAAAAAAGTCAGAGTAAAAATGAATAATGATAATAAGTTTGTAGAGGAGCAGTAGAATAAATGTTACCTGCAAAACTATACATAAACTATTATATCTTTGAAGCTTAATTTATTAAACTTACAATCTAAAAGTTTCAAATGGTAAGATATTTCTGGGAACATTTCCTAAGCTAGGCCTGAATTCTTCCTATAGTTATAGAACCTCGAAATTGCCAAATGTCAGTCTTCTGTCCAACCTGCTACACTCCACACTAGTCCCAGGCACTTCCCCAAAGGAAGTGCTATTAGGGCACTGTTCCTCCCTAAATCTGTCCTGGACACCACAGCTCAGTTTCCTTTACCAGTCCCTTTTTCTGTCTCTTTCCTGTGGTCCTCTGACTGAACAATTTCATCCGCATCCATGTCTTCTGCTACAACTTGTGTTTGGAGCTCCTGTTCTAACTGTCCAACTCCACACTGGATAATTCCTGTGGATGTCCCACAGACACCTAAACTCAACATGCCCCAAACAATTTTATTATCTTCCCTCTAAAAGGTCTTCATTTTCTTGAGGTCCCTCTGATAGTTAACAGCACCACTATCAACCTAGGCACTCATGTCAGAAATGTGGGAGTCATCCCCCATGTTCTAATGTTCTCTCACCAGTCCCACAGCCAGATGGTTAGTTTGCCTTCATATTTGTCATATCCAACCCTGTTCTCATATTGCTTCTGTGTAAATCCAAAATCCAAACTGCTGGATTAGTACAGCAGTTTGCTAAAGTGTTTCCCTATTTTTTGCATTATCTCCTAACTCATTCTCTAGCCTACCACCAGAATGATCTTTGTAAAGGTGAGAGAGGAATCAGTGTTTATAGCAAGATTTTAACTCTAAGTGACTGGTAGAAAAGACATACTCTTAAGCGAAAGAGAAAAATCAGAGGAAAGAGTTAATTTTTAATTTGTAGGGGGAAAGGGAGTGTTCATTTTGGGAATAATGAATTTGAAGTATAAGAATTACAATAAAGCAATCATTTGGAAAAGGGGAAATGGGATTTGGGAAGGAGGGGATGAAGCATATATACATCAAAGGATTATAGAATTTATTCATCCAAACTAGGACTTTTTTTTTTGGAGTAAAAAGGGTACTGAAAATAATTTAAATTATGTAATTTTTTGAGATGGATAATTACAAATCAAGTAAGTAGTTTTATAATATTTGTGGACCTATGTAATACTTATATTCAAAATAACATTCTTTCAAAAAATTCCTATATCTATGCCCACTGAAGTAAAAAAATCTTTATATTGTTTTAACATTAAATATATATAAACAGATGATTCTTGGTACATTTCATATACTTTAATCAATTTCTTAGTTGTGTCTGCCTCTCACAGTTTTTTTTCTGAAGAATGTATTTTTAAAAATATGACTGTATTATTTGTATAATTTTCCAAGATACAATTTATGGTTAGTAAATCTTAAGTTGTTGATACCTTCAAGTGACTCTTCTGTATACTCTTTCTCAGGTGCAAATCTACCTGGTAAACTTATTAAGTTCAGAGCAAATTCAATAGTGGAAAATATCACCAATTTTAATTTTTAATAATGAAATACATAAATACTTTAGCCAAAATATTTTTACAGTTTCTATTTTTTTGCCTCTATGCAAAGTGCCTTTTTGGACTAATAACATAAGACAAATTTATCAAATAAATATATATGCTTAATTTCAAAGTTTTGCTAAATTTATTTATTTATTTAACATCTTTATTGGAGTATAATTGCTTTACAATGGTGTGTTAGTTTCTGTTGTATAACAAAGTGAATCAGCTATATGCATACATATATCCCCATATCCCTTTCCTCTTGCATCTCCCTCCCACCCTCCTTATCCCACCCTCTAGGTGGTCACAAAGCACCGAGCTGATCTCCCTGTGCTATGAGGCTGCTTCCCACTAGCTATTTATTTTACATTTGGTAATGTATATGTCCATGCCACTCTCTCACTTTGTCCCAGCTTACCCTTCCCCCTCCCCGTGTCCTCAAGTCCATTCTCTACATCTGTGTCTTTATTCTTGTCCTGCCCTTAGGTTCATCAGAACCAATTTTTTTTAGATTCCATATATATGTTAGCATACAGTATTTGTTTTTCTCTTTCTCGCTTACTTCACTCTGTATGACAGACTCTAGGTCCATCCACCTCACGACAAATAACTCAATTTCATTTCTTTTTATGGCTGAGTAATATTCCATTATATATATGTGCCACATCTTCTTTATCCATTCATCTGTCGATGGACACTTAGGCTGCTTCCATGTCCTGGCTATTGTAAATAGTGCTGCGATGAACATTGTGGTACATGACTCTTTTTGAATTATGGTTTTCTCAGGGTATATGCCCAGTAGTGGGATTGCTGGGTCATATGGTAGTTCTATTTTTATGTTTTGCTAAATTTAGGTACTGCAAACTTGTAGGCTTTTCCAGGTTAACGTCAATCTGAACCATAATATAAATTTATTCAATTAAAAATATGAACTCCATCAAAATATTTTCCCCATAAGCGTAGGTATTTCAAAACACAATTATGGAATTTCACAATTAAATTTTATACATCATTCGAGTTCTTATAAATTAATTTGTTCAGTTTCCCATTTGATTTCAGGGAGAAACATTTCAAGGTCCTCCTATTTGCAAGCTTTGTGTTCAATAATTGCAATTCCCTAAAAGCTTCACATAAACTGAATTTTTTGCCTTCTACTTGTTAAATGCTTTGACTAAAAATTTCCAGTAGATTTTGCAGAAACTGCAACAAAATTTAGAGAACATTTTTACGAAAGTATTTAATACCATGGTAGGATACTTTCATTGATTTACAAACTTACTCTTCAAAGTCTCAAAAATTTCTAAAATCCTACATCTGTGTCTTTATTCCTGTCCTGCCCTTAGGTTCATCAGAACCATTTTTTTTTCAGATTCCATATATATGTGTTAGAGAGAAAGTGTATACTGCCATGCTTAAGTTATTTTTATTTTATCAGATCAATCTAACCATAAAAATTTCCAGGCTGGGGACTTCCTTAGTGGTCTAGTGGCTAAGACTCCACACTCCCAATGCAGGGGGCCTGGGTTCGAACCCTAGTGAGGGAACTAGACCCCACAGGCCACAACTAAAGATCCTGCATGCCACAAGGAAGATCGAAGATCCCACATGCCACAACTAAGATGGGGCACAGCCAAATAAATAAAATAAATAAATTAAATATTTAAAAAAAAATTTCCAGGCTGGTTATTTCATGTATGTATAAACATATTTGTACTCTTTTAGAACTATATCTTCTATTTAGATTGGTAGATTTTATAGATTTCTTAGAGGCAATTATGAATTGCACAAATATGTGCATCACAACATATTCTAAGTATAGTTCTCTCTATAGGTTCTAAATTTATTCAAAAAATTTTATGATGTTATGTTCTACCTCAACATTTTTTTTTTTTTTTTTTGTCTGCACAGGATCTTAGTTCCCCGACCAGGGATGGAACCCACGCCCCCTACAGTGGAAGCACAGAGTCTTAACCACTGGACTGTCAGGAAAGTCCCAACATATTTTTAATATCACCAAAACCAAACAATTTTATCGTGTACGTTGCAGTTTGTAATTCAATTTACAATAAATAGTATTCACAATAATGTCAAGTGTTTCACCTTTTACAGAACGAACTTCTAAATGCTTTACTTTGATGCCATGTATTTGACAAGAAACTTGAACTATTATTGGAATTAGTTGATTTTTTTTTTACTAGAAATAGCCAATGATACTGAGGTAAAAGTGGCATCATTTAAGTGTTAGTAAAGTTCTTTTAATAGAGCCAATACATTAACAGCTATTGTTTCACCTTTCATACATGCACAAGAAAACCTGAAGCTGAAGATGAGAGAAATTAATTTAGTACAGTCACTTGATCTAAATGAAAAGTCATGTTTCATAAAGTGGTACACAAATGTACCTTCTGCAGCTAAGTATTAAAATGTTGTATTTTCAGGCATGGTCTTAAGACTATGCAATAGATGTTGATGTTTCTATGTCTTCTTTTTTTTCTTTAGTATTTATATTTATTTATTTATTTATTTATTTGGCTGCGCCAGGTCTTAGTTTTGGCACGTGAGATCTTCCTTGCAGCATGTGGGGTCTTTAGCCGCAGCATGTGGGGTCTTTAGCCGCAGCATGTGGGATCTAGTTCCCTGACCAGGGATTGAACCTGGGCCCCCTGCATTGGGAACACAGAGTCTTAACCGCTGGACCACCAGGGAAGTTCCTCTATGTCTTCTTGTTTTCATGTGTTCTGTGATATCATTATAGCCCCCATAGTATGAGTTACACATTAATTCTTTTCGGCAAGTCTAATGAAATTTAGTGCTAACTATTAAATGTACACTGTTATTTTCTTTTGTTTTTTTCTAAATCACTGTCACCAAAATGGTTATTACAAAATAAAAATGTGTTACCCAACAGTAAAATAAATAGGTGTAGGTTTATATCATATGATATGTAATAAAATCCTTGCAGCAATAGAGAGCTCAGATTGTATTCACTCTGGCAAAACTGAATAAAGGATGGGAAATGTGCAATCCACAGGCCAAAGCAACCACAAGGCTCAGTACAACTGGCTGCGCATCAAGTGGCCAGCAGAGCCGGCAGCACAGAATAGTTCTGCCACCACCATCCCCTAAGATCTGAAGAAGCTAGCTGTATCTAACTGCTCGTGCCAGAGTGCATTTACTTTATCAGCAAGCACCCTTCCTGCTCTCCTTGAAAAAGATGTGTTAGCTTATATTACTTCTGGAAAGGAACTGGAAAAGATAAATGGGATTTGGCCAATTTAACCATATGTTAAAGTGAGAATTCTGTTCACTATACTGGTGTCTCACATATGAGAACATGCCAGGATGTAGACAAACAAGGTGTAGGTCTACCTAAACCTATCCTAGTTTATTTATATGTAACTATTAAATAATACTTCATTCAAAAATGAAAAATCTGAGGCAAACGCTAAACCAATGAAATACTGAGATAAAAGGCCTAAAATGGGACTATCCTGGGCAAACTGGATATATAATGTGACGTCAGTACATGGGATATTTTAAATATCAATATAACATATACAAAATGAAAGCACGTGTATAAAAAATGACAATCTAGCTCTGTATGGCATGAGATGGAAAGATTTCCAGAATGCTATAGTATTTTATTTAAAAAGTAAGTTGTAGAATTATATATGCATCATGATACAGTATAATACTTCTGAAAAAAAGCCAATCATCCCCCTAATCAGGAAGGGTACTCAACAAACTATCAATAGTGCTAAGCTGTGGGTGGTAGAACTAAAAAGGAACAGGGAAAAGGAAAGATTTACTCTTTATAATCTATTTTTGTTTGAACTTATTATAATGAACATTACTTTTGACACATGAGAGACAAAAACAAAAAAAATGTTACAAGGCATTAGCTAATTTAGTATCAACTGAGTGGTACAAGTAACAAATGATCTAGAAGTCCTGCAGAGGGACATTCCCTTTGGGCAGAGGAAAATAGAGAAGTCAAGCCACCAAGAAAAAGGAAGATAAAGGTGGGAGCCCAGTGATCTTGCAAAATCCATAGTCTCACAGACCCCACAGTTGATGACACAGTCTCTCACTGTATATAGATTGACGTGCTCTCCAATTCTGAGAATGATCCAACAACTAGTGAAGGGAGGACATAAGGAGCCTCAGCCAGACAGTAAGTAGAGAAGTAAGTAATGAGTTGGTCTCCTGTTCATTTCCCTCTTCTTCTACAATGTGGGCTCTTACTAACTTCGTATTGCGAATGTGTAATCAGGTCCTCATCTTGAGGTTTCTTTGTATGTAGTGGGACCCTACTCCTGAACCTCAGCGACAGCTGCCTGCTCCACAGTCATGAACCACAACCAACAAGTGGTCCCGGTAATTGAAATGGTGAGAACATCCCTGGAGCATATATAGGACTGCTTTGGGGAACTAGAACAGAAAATTCACAAATGAAAATAGTGAAAGGTAAAATAGTAATGCTATGGCCAGATGGGTATGCCAAGGCCTTTTTTCCTCCAGAAGGAAAATATTTGTACTTTCATCCTATACAAAACAGGGAGTCATAAAAAGTTTTTCACTAAGGCAGTACATGACTACCACTTTATAAATATTTATCAAACAGGGTGTGAAGATGATTTTGGTGTGGGGTGAGAGAACAGATGTAGGATGATCAGTTAGGAGGATAGTGAATTAATCCAGATGAAGGTGATGATGAATAGGAAGAGGACGGGACCACGAGAAAAGGAAAGATAGCTTTTGAAATGACTTTCCAAGGTATGACTAGATAGTTTGGGGTCGCTGGGTGAGGCAGGCAATTATAGCTGAGAGAACACCAGCCAGGTGTTACATATATATCCTAGGCATCAAAAGCTTGGACTTGAGACCCAAGTCATCAGAGAAACCAAACAAGACGATGTGAAAATTATAGTCATGATAAGAGGCAGAAAACTTGTGGATGTGTCATTAGAAAGTAGCCAAGGGTAAAATCCAGCGTGTGCCTCTTCCTTGGCAATAAAAATGACCAATTATGACAGGAATAGCTAAGCAAAAGAGGTGGGCATTGTACAGAGCAAGGCATCTTGTTGTCAAAGGCTCTTACAGTCTTGCAGAAGGCAGCCATAGATACCACGCAGTGCGTGCTCATGGTAGCCTTCAAGAAGCTAGCTGAGGAGCAGTGACTACTATGGGTGCCCATGAGGTTTTCTGCTGGGTAGGGCCATAGGATAGGCCAGGGTAGTAAGATGAGGCTATAGGGAAATTTATGTAGTAAGGGCTAAATTATTACAAAGGAATTCTGAAATTTTAATCTGGATGACAGAAAAGTAGTTTATGGATAGATTTTTAAAACTTAGGAGGAAAATGTTAGCAAGAAGGCATAGCAAATTTAGTTTTAGACATGACAATTTTGAATGGATTATACATATGGTAATGTCCAGAATAGAGATGGGTTAGATATATGAGGGGAATGCATGAGAAAACATAGTGTTCGTAATGTCACACTGAAGTTCAGGAGACCAAGACTCAGACAGTATGGTTCAAACTTTTTGAACTATGACCTACAAGGTTAAAAAAGTGCATTGCAATCTAATGTGTAGGTGTACACACATATCTTAAAGAAAAGCTCCATGAAACATCGCTTATCCTTAATACTTGCTTTGATATTTTCTATTCTATTCCTCCTTCTCCTCCTTCTCCTTCTCCTTCTTCTTCTTCTCCTTCTTCTTATTCTTATTCTTTTTTTAAATGTCGCCCAAAGCCCCTAAATTGATTTAAGCACCTTCCTTTTGGCTTAGAGATTTTTAGATTAAAGAGACCTTTGTGATTATTTTGTAGAACCACCTGCAAAGATATGACTGATAAATCCAGAAGATATATTCTTGGAGAAAGAGTAAACAAGAGAAAAGCACAAAATTAAAGATCACTTGGGAACCACTAACGGGGGTAAGGGAAAGGCCAAAGAAGACAGGGAAAGTAGGTCATAGGATAGAAAAAACTAGTACCAAAGAGGACAATGTTGCAAAAAGGAATGGGTGGTCACAAAAGCTTTTTTCAGTTCATGTCTTTGTCTCTACTGCAGTATTTCTCAAAGTGTAGTTGAAGACACTAATTTAAGCAGAATTACCTTGTCCACTTGTTAAAAATTCAAATACCTGGATAGGCCTCATCCCAGGCCTAGTGAACTGAACTTTCTGGGTGTGTGTCCTGGAATTGACAATTAAAAGTTTCCCAGGATATTCTTTCCACCAAGGATTTTTATCTCAGTGCCTTTCACAAATCAGTTTTCAAAATGGTATTTTACATAGGAACATGCAATCTCACTTCACACATTAGATGTATTCTTAAATAGTTGCTAAGTAAGTACTTGCACACTAAACCATTATTCCCCCTGAAGACTACTGTGATTAACTTCAGAATTATGTCCACCCAGAAGGAAACAAACAAGCTTCCAAAGCATTCAGCCTTCAAATAAACATTCTTCATCCTGATTTTTCTGTACTACTTATGCCAGTGGCTGGCCAAATGGGCTTATAATCCTCATTATCTTTATTCAGTTTAAAAGCATATACTATATTTTAAAATTCACTACACTGTTACATATTTCATTTTGATTTTGAATTGAGTGCATTGGACTTAACTAGCTAAGTATCCCAATCAAGTGGCATTTAGCAGAACTCACAGGCAGGAAGTGCCACAAGGAGAAAGTTTTCAGAAAAATACAAAAACTAAAGTTTATGATTTGGACTCTAACACCAAAGATATCCCTTTATGTGGTAAGCCCTGCTAACAAAAATATTTGTCGTTATTACCAGTTGATAACCAAGAAGTATGAGATATGACTCTAAGATAAGAATCATAACTAACAACAACAACAACTACTACTACTACTACAGTAGATAACATTTATTCACTTATCTCATATCAGGCTCTGTTTTAAAACCTTTCCATGGATTAACTCATTTCATCTTCACAACAATCGTGTGAAGTACCGTTTTAGACCTTATTTCCCAGATGATGCAGCTGAGATGCAGAGAGCTGTGTAACCCTCCTAGGGTCCCACAGCTAGAAATAGGAGCTGAGATTCAAACATAGGCATCCGGTCTAGAGTCTGTACTCAAAGGCAGTGTGCTACAACGTGATTGCAAGAAAGTCTCAGATGTTGAAGTAGTTAGCTGCCCAGTAGAGAGAAAGACTTGCTGTTTATGGTCTGGGATTTTTTCTTTTTCTGTTCTTTATGCAAGTGATTTCAAGATAACTTGGGTCTATAGTGGATCCCTGTTCACATTATACATGATAATGTGATACTGCGGTGGAGCCTGAGAGTCTGCATTTCTAACAAGTTCCCAGGTAATGGTGATACTGCTGGCTTGGGGCCACATTTTGAGTAGCGGGGGATTAGAGTATGAGATCTGGAGTAACAATGCTAGTGTTGGAATCCTAGCTCCATTACTTACTAGTTTTATAACCTTCTCCTTGTGTGCCTCTACCACATCTGTAAAATAGTGAGATCATTAAAGTGTTGTTATGAGGATTACATGAGATAATCCATGGATACTACTTAGAACATAGAACATATTCTATGATACTACTTAGAACATATTCGCTGGAACATAGAAAGCACTCAATAAATATTATCTCTTAATCTTATAGAAAACTATCACAAGCATATATTGTATCCCATTAGAAAGCCATTTATAGAATTGACTGACATAGCAGAAACACTAAATAAAATTCTATCATATTTTTCCAGGCAGTCACTAGAACATCACTGTACACTGAAGGACATTTAATATATATAAGTTAGACCCACTATTCAACTTTATTAATTACATAAATCTGAAACTACTCTAAACGAATTTGTGTAAAGCTGGCTTTGGTCTATACTATTTAAAGAGATTATTTTGTTTCTATGCCAGAAAACTTTTTTATATTGCAGGTGTATACTGAGTTCCAACTCATTTATTTGAATAGCTTTCTCTGAATTGAGAAACAGGCATTTTTGTTTTAACAATTCATTTTTACCAAATAGAAATCAGAACTAGTATTAGTATGAACAATAATAATGATTTTAAACATTTGTTCAAACAAGGGCACTAGCATAGTTTAGATGAATTTGGATGAGTTAGTCAAAACCTTCACAGACAACTGTATACATTTTCAAACCACTGTACAATACAGCATAATTACCTCTTGCTATTGAGGACTGGGGCTTAGAAAGAATATTACTTGTCAGAATTGTGATGATTTAACAGTGATGTGATATGGGAAAGTTCAGTGGGGAAGAAAAGTAAAGTCAGAACCAGAAATGAAAACTGTTAGAAATTTCTCAAATTCAACACTGCTTGAAAATTAAAGAGATAGAAGGCAGTGAATGGAGTACAACTAGGAAAGAAAGATTAATGTCCCCCTCCAGTCACTGATAAAAACCAAGAAGGGTAAAACCTGCAGGTTCAATCAAGGAGGAGATGAGAACTATGAAGTGTTTTGGGTTGGCCAGTATCTTTATGAGTCAGCAAGAAAAGATCAGTAAATAATTTGCCTCTCTTTTCACCTTTTATTTCTCGAACACAGGTAATGAAAAAGACAATTGTGGGACAGATTCTGATATGTTTATTTTTCTAAATTAAAACTATATTCAACATATGACCTGCCCTGTGAGATCATGAAAGATGAGAATCAAGGAAAAGGGTGGAATCTGGGTGGGGAGATTATTATTTCCCTACTCTCTCCCTTTCTCTCTTTCCCTGCAGAATGGGGTAAGGCTCCAGGCTCCTCCTCTAATGTCCAATGTGGTACTAGAATTTTTTTTAACATTCAGCACAACATATCAGATTTACTCTACATTTTGCTTTGTATAACAAGTGTTACTTTAAAAAATAAGATTTTACCCCCCAAAAAATCTGCTTAAAAGTGCTTCTATAAAGGACTGGCATACGGAAAAATTTAAGGCAGGGTTACCGATACTTAATTATATCGAATAAGGATTCTTCTATTGAAATAATTATCAGGTTTAACTTGTACTTTTAGTGAAAAAAAAAAATCAATTGTTGGAATTGTGATTCTTAACATCTAGAGATGATAACCCAACAAGATCGGATGGTTTGGATTAGAGGAACAAGAAAACAATTATACCAACATCATGTTTTGTTATTTGGGTTTACAATGGACTGAATCAAATTCCTGAAAAACAGAAATTTACCAAAATGCATGAGCTAACTTTTTCCACTTACAAGGCAGGTATTAGCTGTCTCTCAATACCAGAGAAGCAAGGAATTCCACTTCAGTGTGACCTATTTATGCCTCTTAGTTTCATCATATGCATTTTTTAATGACCTCGAACCAAAGGAAATGTAGAAACCTATTTGAAAAGCTGACATTAAGGTTGTGACACCAACCAAAACAACAAGAGAATCTAAAGTTAAACTGACACACAATCCCCAAATCAGTCTGTTACACTCCTAATTTAAAAAACAGTTACTATGTGAAATAGTGATGGCATGTCAGCCTCTGCTTTGAAACTCCTGAATTTTGTCATTTGGTGTTTGTGTCACAACCTTAATATTATTTAAATATACTTTTTAATATCTATTATTTAAAAAATATCTTTGAATTGAAAATACTCTAGCTTTGAAGAAGCCAACCTCAAAGCACTGCATGCCACTTTTATTAGAAGTGGTGCATAAAACATTTCCTGTTGACAAATCTAATTCATTAAAAGGTGAGATGGATGCATTTTAAAATAACTGGCTGGCATCATTATCTGCAACACCTTTTATAAATTATTCCTCTTTTCCCTTTTGACTGAACTTGTCACAGTTCCCTTTCAGCGTCTGAGTGTTATGCCTCATAGTCAATGCTTTCAACATGTTTAGACAAGTCATAAGTTAAACAAGCAGTGGTACTTTATTTTCTAGAAATGAGAAAGGGTAGCAGAAATACAGATTATTTCAGTCAATTCATTGATTTTTAACTAAAGACAAGTAAAGTCAGTTAGAGGTGGTTTCATCTTACACAAAGGATTTAAAAATAAAGCTATACTGTTTGAGTAGAAGGGAGAATTTGAAAGAAAGGAACATAAAGAGAGATGCTGGCAGCCCTGCTGCACTATTGTGCAGAAGACTTAGTTTAAAATTGAATTGTGCTTCCCCTGACATCGGAGATCAGGCACATCATAAGGCTGACAGCTGGCTGGCACACTACCTTCCTAAAGGAAAATGCTAACTGCATTTCTCTTAGAGGCCAAAGGAAAAGAATTATAGAAGCTTTCAAGCAAACTGGGGAGGCAGAGTACAAATCATTTAAAATATGACAAAAACCATTTCTTACCTAATTTTGTTTCAGAAGACTATAAGAATGAGCTTGTCTTCTAATCCTAAGTAGGTGGTAAATTATTTCCTTATGAGTTGTCAGTAGAAGAGCTGCCCTTTCTTTAGTATCTTCAGCAGTTTTTTTCCACAAAATATACAAAGCACACCTATAAAATAATTAGATACAGCTTTCACTGCCACATGGAGGGGGCATAGTCACAACATTAGTCATCTACATTGGCAGTGACAGTACTATCATTGTTATAATATACAGACTTGATCCAAGAGATGCTGGAAACACATAAAGACATCCTGAAGTTGGGATACCTAAGAAAACCTTATCAACAAGATGATTCATAGATTATAGGCAAATGGATAACGGATGTACCTAGGAAAACGATATTCAAAACAGCCCTTTTATTTTCAGTGATTTTTCAAATGCTCCTAAAGAAACGTAGATCACAGAGAGTAAGGGATGTTTGCACCATATGAAATAAGCAACCTTTCAATACAATTATGTTTTTCTTGTTTAATTACCAGTTGCCCCAGAACTGTTTACTAAAACCATCTTTGGGGCTTCCCCGTCGGTCTAGTGGTTAAGACTCCATGCTTTCAATGCAGGGGACTCGAGTTCAATCCCTGGTTGGGGAACTAAGATCCTACATGCCGCGTGGCATGGCCAAAATATTTATTTAAAAATTTTTAAAAAATTAAAAAAAATCTTTCCCCACTCTTCTAGGTTATCTTATTAAAGTAGATTCTGATTCAGTTGATCTGGGGTTGGGATCTGAGATTCTGTGTTTCTAACAACCTCCCAAGTGAAGTCACCAAAGAGGTGGGTCTGTGGTCTAAACATTCACTAGTAAGGTTCCACCAATCTATTTGACTTTCCCTGCACCAAAATACACTGTTGTTATTCTTGTTTTTTGGCCCTTTGTCTTTCTATATAATTTTAAAATCTTTTGTCAAGTATTCTCTCCTCCCTACCAAAATAGACAGTTAGGAATTTGATTGATCAAATTGGGCATCTGTAAAATCTTGAGTTTCCCAAGCCATGTGTATTGTATATCATTCCATTTATTAAGGTCTTATTGTCACAAAATAATGCTTTACTATTTTCCCTATGGGAGTTTTACACATCTCTTGTTATGTCAGATATATCCCCAGGAACTTCATATTTTGAATGTTAGTATAAATAATATCTCTTTGCAAGGGCTTTTTCATGTTTTGTTTATATATGTATGTATTTGTATAATTTTTGTATATTGATGTATTTATCCAGGATATTTTCTAAACTCTTATTATTTTTTCTGTAGTTTTACATCATGCATACATAATGAGTTTTACTTCTTCATTCTAAAGTCTATACTTATTTCTTTATCTTGCCTTACTAAAAGAAAAAGAAAAGAAGTCAAATGATAAGTATATTACTTAATAGAAAAATCTATTTTATAATCTGTGATCAGCCAAAATGATCTCTTCATTAGGCTTAGGTCAACTAGAAAACTAATACGAAGAAGGTTCCAGATGTTTCCCTTGATATTTATTGATTGTTCTCATACTTCTTGACTTTCTCCGGTGTCTGATATACAAGTGCTTAAATGTTACTAACATCCATTGTCCCAAGCTGACTTCCAGTTGATACTTCACCAGAAACAGACAAAAACCCTCATGGACAACTTGGCCAGTGTAGGAACTAAATTTGAGCAAAACAGGAAACAGAGGAATTATAACAAGAGACATGGTTCAGTTCGGTCTAAGAACTAAGTGGAGATGCCCACACTAGGGAGCCATTACAGAGATACAACGCATTACCTATACTACATAGCTGAAATCACAAGATTTCATGGAAAACCCATAAATAACTGAAATTGCTTTCTTGATAACATTGTCAGCCTGTAGGGTGAATTGCGCTTCTTGATAGCTTTCAGCCAATCAGTTCGACCACAGGAAAAAATTAAGACTTAACTGTTCCACAAACTGTCAATGTTGTTAATATTGGTTACCTGAGGAAAGGTAAATGTGCTTGATGGTGGGATGAAGAATGGGGTAAAGAAAGAAAAGGATGCAGTAACTAAAATAATAATGACTACAATAATAATAATAAAAATACAACAATCTGTTCTTTAAAAATGGGTTCAAAATCCACTAAAATAATAATCATGAAGAAATATAGCAATGCAGAAAATGCTGAAAAGGACAGATGAAAACAGGACCCAAGCACACACGTACACATTACATTGCAACTGTTTAACAATATGTGCACAAAATTTTTGGTTAGGAAAATCAATAAGCATGTATTTTTCCCCCTTCCCTTCTAGAGGTTCCCTTAAAAAGATAAAAAAGGTGTGTGTTGGGGTGAGGGAACAGGATGTAAACTCACAAAAATGAAGAGACTGAGAGAGACATCACTACAAATTTGTACAAGGTAAACAGATGAAAGAGCTTTCATGGTAAAAACAGATTGGAAAAAGCAAAACTCTAGAATGTGTGCAGAGAATGCTGCAATTAAAGGAATGTCCTATATCATTGGCAGAAGTGTGGAGTAAGAAGTGAAGCTAAAGTATGCAATCAATTGACTGCCCAAGAAACACTGAATCTCCCTCCCCTACCTTTTTGAACAGCAACTTCTTTTTTTTTTTCCTTCTCCATAGTTAAATATCTGACTGTGAGTAAAAAAAAAAAAAAAAGTAAATGGAAAAAGTGTTGCATTTGAAGATATGAAATAACTATCTAGAAAATTAAGGATCAAAAGAGATGGGAGGGAGGGGATTAGGAAAACATGGTGGAGTCGAAGGACTTGAGCTCACCTCCTCATATGAAAACATCAAAATCAAAACTAACTGTTGAACAACCAATGAAAAAAAGACTGGAACATGCCAAAAAAGATATTCCACATCCAAAGACAAAGAAGAAGCCACAACGAGACAGTAGCAGGGGCACTTTCATCATATAATCAAATCCCATACCTGCTGGGTAGGCGAGCCACAAACTGGAAAATAATTATATCACAGAGGTTCTACCACAGGAGTGAGAGCTCTGAGCCCCACACCAGGCTCCCCAGCCTGGGGGTCTGGCATCAGGAGGAGGACCCCCCAGAGCATTTGGTATTGAAGGACAGTGGGCCTTGAGTACAGTAGCTCCATAGGACTGGGGTAAACAGAGACTCCACTCATGGAGGGCACATACAAAGTTTCATGTGCTCTGGAACCCAGGGCAAAGCAGTGACTCCATAGGAGCCAGGGCCAGACCTACCTGCAGGTCTTGGAGGGTCTCCTGGGGAGGCAGGGGTCAGCTGTGGCTCACTGTGGAGATAAGGATACTGAGAGTAGAGGCCCTAGGGAATATTTAGCGTGAGCACTCCTGGACATTGCCATTTTGGCACTGAGACCTGCCCCCATCCAACAGCCTGCAGGCTCCAGTGCTGGGATGCCTCCGGCCAAACAACCAACAGTGTGGGAACACAGCCCCACCCATCAGCAGACAGGGTGCCTAAAGTCATCCTGAGCCCACAGCTGCCTCTAAACACACCCCCTGACATGGCCCTGGCCATCAGAGGTAAAGACCCAGCTCCATCCACCAGTGGGCAGGTAACAGTCCCGCCCACCAGGAAGCCTGCACAAGCACCTCAACCAACCTCACCCACCAGGGAGCAGACACCAGAAGCAAGAGGAACTACAATCCTGCAGCCTGCAGAACAGAGAACACAAATGCAGAAACTAGAGGAAGGGAAGAAAAAGAACTACAAACACAAATCCAAAACAATTAACCAAATGGCAATGAGAACATATATATCAATAATTACCTTAAATGTATGGATTAAATGCTCCAACCAAAAGACAAAGACTGGCTGAATGGATACAAAAACAAGACCCATTTATATGTTGTCTACAAGAGACCCACTTCAGATCTAGGAACACATACAGACTGAAAGTCAGAGGATGGAAAAAGATATTACATGCAAATGGAAATCAAAAGAAAGCTGGAGTAGAATACTCATATCAGACAAAATAGATTTTAAAATAAAGACTGTAAACAAAAGACAAAGAAAGACACTACATAATGATCAAGGGATCAATCAAAGAAAAAGATATAACAATTGTAAATATATATGCACCCAACATAGGAGCACCTCAATATATAAGGCAAACGCTAATAGCCATAAAATGAGAAATTGACAGTAACACAATAAAGGTGGGGGACTTTAGCTCCCCACTTACATCAATGGACAGAACATCCATAAAGAAAATCAATAAGAAAACACAGGCCCTAAATGACACATTAGACCAGATGGACTTAATTGATATTTATACAACATTCCACCCACCCAAGTACACATGGAACATTCTCCAGGATAGATCACACGCTGGACCACAAAGCAAGCCTCGGTGAATTTAAGAAAATTGAAATCATCTCAAGCAACTTTTCCGACCACAACACTATGAGATTAGAAATCAAATAAAAGAAAAAAACTGTAAAAAGCACAAACACATGGAGATTAAACAATATGTTACTAAACAACCAATGGATCATTGAATAAATCAAAGAGGAAATGAAAAAAATACCTAGAGACAAATGAAAGGGAAAACACAATGATCCATAACCTAGGGTACACAGCAAAAGCAGTTCTAAGAGGGAAGTTTATAGTGCTACAATCTTACCTCAGGAAACAAGAAAAATCTCAAACAACCAAACCTTACACCTAAACCAACTAAAGAAAGAAGAACAAATAAAACCCAAAGTTAGTAGAAGGAGAGAAATCATAAAGATCAGAGCAGAGATAAATGAAATAAAGATGAAGAAAACAATAGAAAAGATCAATGGAACTAAAACCTGATTTTGTGAAAAGATACACAAAATTTATAAACCTCTAGCCAGAAAAAAAAAAGAGCAGGCTCAAATCAATAAAATTAGAAATGAAAAAGGAGAAGTTACAACTGACACCACAGAAATACAAAGGATGACAGAAATTACTACAGGTGACTATATGCCAATAAAATGGACAACCTGGAAGAAATGGATAAATTCTTTTTTTTTTAAATTTTATTTATTTATTTTATTTATTTATTTTTGGTTGTGCCAGGTCTTAGTTGCAGCCAGTGGGCTCCTTAGTTGCAGCCAGCGGGCTCCTTAGTTGTGGCATGCGCACTCTTAGTTGCGGCATGCATGTGGAATCTAGTTCCTTGACGAGGGATCGAACCTGCGTCCCCTGCATTGGGAGGCGAATTCTTAACCAGCGCACCACCAGGGAAGTCCCTGGATGAATTCTTAAAAGGTACAATCTTCCAAGACTCAACCTGGAAGAAAGAGAGAACATGAACACACCAATCACAAGTACTGAAATTGAAACTGTGATTAGAAAACTTGCAACAAACAAAAGTCCAGGACCAGATGGCTACACAGACGAATTCTATCAAACATTTAGAGACGAGTTAACACTTATCCTTCTGAAACTATTCCAAAAAATTGCAGGAGGAACACTTTCAAACTCATTCTATGAGGCCACCATCATCCTGATACAAAAACCAGACAAAGATACCACAAAAAAAGAAAACTAGGGGCTAATATCACTGATGAACATAGATGCAAAAATCCTCAACAAAATGCTACCAAACCAAATCCAACAATATATTTAAAAGATACACCATGATGAAGTGGGATTTATCCCAGGGATGCAAGGATTCTTCATCATACACAAATCAATCAATGTGATACACTATATTAACAAATTGAAGAATAAAAACCACATGATCATCTTAATAGATGTAGAAAAAGCTTTTGACAAAATTCAACACCCATTTATTATAAAACTCAACAGAAACTGGGCATGCAGCGAACCTACCTCAACATAATAAAGGCCATATACGATAAACATCATACTCAACAAGGAAAAGCTGAAAGCTGAAAGATCAGGAGGAAGACAAGGATGTCCACTCTTGCCACTTTTATTCAACATAGTTTTGCAAGCCCTAGCCATGCCAATCAGAGAAGAAAAAGAAATTAAAAGAATCCAAATTGGAAAAGATGAAGTAAAACCAGCACTGTTTGCAGATGACATGATTCTATACATAGAAAATCCTAAAGATGCTACCAGAAAACTACTAGGGCTCACCAGTGAATTTGGTAAAATTGCAGGATAAAAAATTAACACATAAAAATCTCTTGCATTTCTATACACTAACAACAAAAGATCAGAAAGAGAAATTAAGCAAACAATCCCAATTACTATCACATCAAAAACAATAAAATACCTGGGAATAAATCTACCTAAGGAGGCAAAAAACCTATACTCTGTAAACTATAAGAGGCTGATGAAAGAAATCGGAAATGACACAAACAGATGGAAAGGTATACCATGTTCTTGGATTGGAAGAATCAATATTTTCAAAATGACTATACTACCCAAGGCAATCTACACATTCAGTGCCATCCCTATCAAATTACCAATGGCATTTTTCACAAAACTAGAACAAAAAGTTTTTAAATTTCTATGGAAACACAAAACATAAAGCAATCCTGAGCAAGAAAAACGGAGCTGGAGGAATCAGGTTCCCTGACTCTGACTATACTACAAAGCTACAGTAATCAAAACAGTATGGTACTGGCACAAAAACAGAAATATAGATCAATGGAACAGGATAGAAAGCCCAGAAATAAACCCATGCACCTATGGTTCATTAGTCTACGACAATGGAGGCAAGAATATACAGTGGAGAAAAGACAGTCTCTTCAATAAGTGGTGCTGGGAAAACTGGACAACTGCATGGAAAAGAATGAAATTAGAACATTCTTTAACACCATACACAAAAATAAACTCAAAATGGATTAAAGACCTAAATGTAAGACTGGATACTATAAACCTCTTAGAGGAAAACATAGGCAGACCACACTTTGACATAAATCGTAGCAATATCTTTTTGGATCTACCTCCTAGAATAATTAATATAAAAACAAAAAAACCCAAATGGGACCTAATTAAACTTAAAAGCTTTTGCTCAGCAAAGAAAACCATACACAAAATGAAAAGACAACCCACAAAATGGGAGAAAATATTTGCAAACAAAGCAACCAACAAGGGATTAGTCTCCAAAATATACAAACAGCTCATGCAGCTCAATATCAAAAAAAACCAAACAACCCAATCAAAAAATGGGCAGATCTAAATAGACATTTCTCCAAAGACATACAGGTGGCCAAAAAGCACATGAAAGTTGCTCAACGTTGCTAATTATTAGCAAAATGCAAATCAAAACTACAATAAGGTATCACCTCACACAGGTCAGAATGGCTGTCATCAAAAAGTCTACAAACAATAAACGCTGGAGAGGGTGTGGAGAAAAGGGAACCCACCTACACTGTTGGTGGGAATGTAAATTGGTACAACCACTATGTAGAACAGTATGGAGGTTCCTTAAAAAACTTAAAATAGAACTACCATATGATTCAGCAATCCCACTCCTGAAAATATATTCAAACAAAACTCTAATTCAAAAAGATACATGCACCCCTATGTTCATAGCAGCACTATTCACAATAAGCAAGACATGGAAGCCACCTAAATGCCCATTGACAGAGGAATGAATAAAGAAGATGTGGTACATATACACAGTAGAATATTACTGAGCCATAAAAAAGAATGAAATAATGCCATTTGCAGCAACATGGATGCACATAGAGATTATTATACTAAGTGAAGTAAGTCAGACAGAGAAAGACAAATACCATATGATATCACTTATATGTGGAATCTAAAAAAATGATACATGAACTTATTTATAAAATAGCAACAGACTCACAGACTTCGAAAACAAATTTACAGTTACCAAAGGGGAAAGGTGGGGGGGGGGTGGGATAAATTAGGAGTTTGGGATTAACATATACGCACTACTATATATAAAATGGAAAACTAGAAAAGGTAGCATGCATTCCCCAAAGAAAAGTCTGTCTCATTCTGGCCTTTAGCTGACTTCCAGCATAATCATGGTAACCCACCTATTCACTCTAAAGCAAACTGTACCAGTCAAATCAGTGCCATCCAAATATAGTTTCTAGGCAGCTTTTTGATTTTCTTCTTTCTATTATGAATGCACAGTCAAGGACAATGGGGTATTTGAAGAAAATCTTTTTTTTTTCCACATTTGAAACCAACGTAAAACAATAATTAGCCCCCAAAGAAAATGGAGATAAGTCCATTAATAGAACATGTAAATTTTCCATCATCCTAAGAGAGTAAAGAAAAAAAATGTACACATAATACAAGACCAGAAGCAGGACATCCAGCTATGGCTGAGTACAATCAGTAAATACTCTTCCAAAAAAGAAACTATAGAGGTAGACAAAATTGACAAATACAACCATTTTAGTCACCTAGAACTAGACCAAAGGAAGTTAACAATTTGAAAAGCATTTATATTTGAAAAACTATTAATCTTTAGGTAAGAAAACTAGGGACCTCTGGTATTCTAGCCTAGAGCTACCCTTATCAACATCAACCACAGCTCAGTGAGTACAGAGGTTCTTCCAGGGTGGGGAAGGTCGTTAGAACCAGAAACATCTCTGCTGTGGTCAAAGGGGGCTCACTGGTACTTGAGTGATGGGTGATGCCCACCTCCAGCAGTGTTTCAGTGGAAGAGATGGCCTTAAAAAAGGGAGCAAGCAAGGAGAGTCAACAGCTCAACTAGGCCAAGGTTATGTTCACACTTGGGGCAAGCGTACTCTTGGCTATGGCTGAGAGTATGTACAATGGAGGCCTGAGAGGAACAAAGCTAGCCACACATTCCTGAGGCCGAACAATCACATGCACAGAGGAAATGTGAAAGAGCTCAGCAGAAAGCAAAAGCTGGGCACACTTGAAAACAATGTAAACTTTAAATATATTCCTCTATCAATACAGAGATCCATGAGCACATGACAGATGACTTAGACTTGAAGTGTTTGCACACATCCACTATCCAACCATCAGCTTATCATTTAAGCTTCACAGACACAGAGGCAAGTCCTAGGAAGCCAAATGTAAAACTCATAACAAGAATCACACACATAAAAAAAAATCAGTGGCCACCTATCACAAGGGAGGTAGGTGTTACTGACTTAGTTTAGGCAAATTACTAAACAAGGAAACAAGCAAATAAACAAAGCAACAACAGGGAGAAAAAAAATTCAGAATCCAGAGTTGCTACAATATATGATCTAAAATATCCAGTTTTCAGCAAGAAGTTATGAGACATGCAAATAAATAGGGAAAAAACAGCCAATAGAAACTGAGTATCCCTAGATGTTGAATTTAAATGAAGACTTTAAAGCAGATATTATAAATACATTCCATGAACCAAAGGTGACCATATTTAAAGAATAAAAGGAAAGTATGGCAATGATGAATAAAAAATGTAAGAGATTCACAATAAGGAGAAAGAAATTTTTAAAAAGAACCAAATGGAAATTTCGGACTTGAAAAGTATATAAAATGGAAAGTCACTATAGGAACTTGACAGCAGATTCAAGATGATCTGAAGAAAGAATTAGTGAATTTAAAATAGATGAATATAAATTATCCAATCTGAAGAACAGAGGGAAAAAATAATTTAAAAAATGAACAGGACTTCCCTCATGGTGCAGTGGTTAGGAATCCGCCAGCCAATGCAGGGGACACAGGTTCAAGCCTTGGTCCGGGAAGATCCCACATGCCGCGGAGCAACTAAGCCCGTGCACCACAACTACTGAGCCTGTGCTCTAGAGCCCGTGAGCCACAACTACTGAGCCTGTGTGCCACAACTACTGAAGCCCGTGCACCTAGATCCTGTGCTCTGCAACAAGAGGAGCCATCGCAATGAGAAGCCCATGCACTGCAAAGAAGAGTAGCCCCTGCTCGCCACAACTAGAGAGAGCCCACGTGCAGCAACGAAGACCCAGCGCAGCCAAAAATAAATAAATTAAATAAATAAATTAAAAAAAAAAAGAACAAAGACTCAGACATTTTGGATAATCACAACTATATCAAAAAGCATGTAATGAGTATCCCAGAAGGAATGGAGACAGAAAAAGGGATAGAAAAAAATATGTGAAGAAATAAGGGATAAAAACATACCAAATTTGATGAAAAATATTCATCTACTCATCAAAGAAATTCAACAGACCCCACGCAGGACAAATATAAAGAGACGGATATTTCAACATAACATAAACTATTGGTGAACAAAGACAAAGAGAAAATCTTAAAAGCAGCAAGAGAAAAGTAAATCATCACATACAGGTGAGCATCAATGAAATAATGGAGGCCAGAAGTCAGTGGAATGAGAAATTCAAAATGCTGAAAGAAAAAAAAGAAACTGTCCACTAATTATCCTATATCAAGAATAACTACGCTGTAAAGCAATTATACTCCAATAAAGATGTTAAAAAAAATAAAAAAATAAAACTGGAGATGAATAAGGTAGAGAAAAAAAAAAAAAGAATAACTACCTTTAGGCTTCCCTGGTGGCACAGTGGTTGAGAATCCGCTGGCCAATGCAGGGGACACAGGTTTGAGCCCTGCTCTGGGAAGATCCCACATGCCGAAGGCCAACTAAACCTGTGTGCCACAACTACTGAGCCTGCGAGCCACAACTACTGAGCCCGTGTGCCACAACTATGAAGCCCACGTGCCTAGAGCCTGTGCTCCGCAACAAGAAGAGCCACTGCAATGAGAAGCCCGTGCACCACAACAAAGAGTAGCCCCCGCTCGTCGCAACTAGAGAAAGCCTGCATGCAGCAATGAAGATGCAACGTAGCCAAAAATAAAATTAATTAATTAATTAATTAAAAAAAAAAGAATAACTACCTTTAAATTGAAGGCAAAATAGAGCCATCACTTTTAAAACTGAAGATGAAATAAAGATTGAGAATTTGTGGTTAGCAGATGGGTCTTAAAAAAATATTAAGGGAAATCCTTCAAGCTGCAAGGAATTGACACCAGATGGTAATTTAAATCCAAAGTAAGAAATAAAGAGCTCCAGAAATGGTAAATATGTGGGCTAGTATAAAAGGCTCTATAAAATATTATCTCATTTCTTTTAATTGAACTCTTTAAAGACATAGATTGCATAAAGCAATAACTATAGTAATGCACTGATTATTTTAAAACATGTAGAGATGTAATACATATGACAATAATAGCAGAAAGGACAGGAAGGAATAAAACTATGCTGGAACAAAATTTCTGTATTTTCTCAAAATTAAGTCAGTATTAACTGGTTGCATTAAGTTGGCTGTGGTAAGTTAAGATGTAGACTATGTTCTCTAGTGCAAACACTAAGAAAATAACTTTTTAAAAGGTAAAGTTTCACTAGAAATTAAAATATGACTATATTAAAAATATTTATCTAATACCAAAGAAGGCAACCAAGGTAGAAGAAAGAAATAAAAGAGACAAGAGTCATATAAAAACAAAGCAATATGGAAAATATAAACGTGATCATGCTAATAAGTACATTAAATATGAAAGGTCTAAACACCTCAATCCAAAGGCAGGAATTGTTAGACTAGATATAAATGCAAGATGCAACCATGTGTCATCTATACAAGACATATTTTACATTCAAAGACAATAAATAGATTAAAAGTTAAAAGATGGAAAAGATATGCCATACAAACAGTAATCATAACAGAGCTGGAGTTACTGTACTAATATTACACAAAATAGGCTTCAAGAAATAGTACTTGAGGGGACTTCCCTGGTGGTCCAGTGGGTAAGACTTTGTGCTCCCAATGCAGGGGGCCCCAGCTCCATCCCTGATCGGGGAACTAGATCCCGCATGCATGCCGCAACTAAGAGTCCGCGTGCTGCAACTAAGAATTTCGTATGCCACAACTAAGAAGTTCACATGACACAATTAAAGATCCAGCATGCTGCAACTAAGACACGGCGCAGCCAAAATAAATTAATTAATTAATTTAAAAAAAAAGAAATAGTATTTGAGAAAAACAGATATAAAAGGGTCAATACATCAAAAAGATATAATATTTACAAATATATATGCACCTAAAACAGGGCCTCAAAGTCAGTGGAGCAAAAAATGACAGAATTCAAAGAAATTGACTATTTGAGATTTATAATTAGATATTTCAATCCTCTGCACTCAATAATTGATGGAATTAAACAGAAAATCAGCAAGAGTACAGAAGATCTGAAATACTGTCAACCTATTCAACCTAACTCCCATATACAGACTACTCCACTCAATGATGGCAGAATACACATTTTTTTTCCAAATGCCAAAAATTTTTTTCAAAAATAGATCATATTCTAGGTCATAAAACAAGTCTCAATAAATTTAAAAGTAATGAGATCATAGGAAGTAATAAGATCATGTTCTAGGAGTACAACAAAATTAAATCAGAAATCAATAGCATTAAAAAATTTTGGAAAATTCCCAATATTTGGAAGTTAACATACTTTTAAATAACAAGTCAAAAAAGGAATCACAGGGGATATTAGAAAATATTTTTTACTGAATGATAGTGGAAATGCAATATGTCACATTTTATGGGATACATAAAAAGCTATAGAAGGAAATCTATAGCTTTAAACACATATCAAAAAAGAAGAAAGGTGTAGAATAAGTGCCTCAAGATTCAATCTTAGGACACTAGAAAAAGAAGAGCAAACCACATGCAAAGCAAGGAGAAGAAAGGCAACATAAAGGATTACAGCAGAAATAAATGATACAGAAGAGAGAAGAGCAATAAACAATAAAAACAAAAGTTGGTTTTTGAAAATATTAACAAAATTGCAAACACTTAGCTAGACTGATCAAGAGAAAAAGAAAAAGGGCATAAATTACCAAAATAATGAATGAAAAATATATCACTACTGGTCATACAGAAATCGAAAAGATTATGACAACACAATGAACAACTTTATGCCAAAAAGTAGACACACAGATGAAATGGGCACATTTTTAGAAAGACATAAATGACCAAAACCAAATCAAGAAAAACTGTAAAAACTGAACAGGTCTAAAACAAGTAAAGAAATTGAATTAGTAATTCAAAATCTTCCCACAAGGAAAAGCAAAGACCCAAGGTCTTTACTGGTGAATTCTATAAAAAAAACAAAAACAAAAAAAATACCAACATTTCACTAACTCTTTTAGAAAACAGAGGAAAGAAACTTTCCTAACTCATCCTATGACGACAGTATTACCCTGAAAACAAAGCCAAACAAACACATCAGAAGAAAATAAAACTGTAGACTAAATGCCTACATTAAAAAAGAAAGATCTAAAAAAAAAAAAAAAGAAAGATCTGAAATCAATACCATAACCATCAACCTTAAGAAACTAGAAAAAGAAGAGCAAGCTAAACCTAAAGCAAGCAGAAGGAAGAAAACAATAAAGATTAGATTGGAAATTAATAAAAAGAGAATAGAAAAAATAGAGAAAATCAATGAAACTAAAGATTTTTGAAAGGATGAACAAAATTGATGAAGTGTTAGCTAGATTCACACAAACACACACTTGCACGCATGTGCACACACACACAAAACAGAGGTAAGATTGAAATTGCAAACGTTAGGAATGAAAGGAGGAACACTATTACTGACCTTACAGAAATAAAGAGATTAGAAGGGGATACAATATACGGTTGTACATCATTAAATTTTATAACCTAGATGAAATAGGCAAATTCCCAAAAAGACACAGAGTACTGAAATGACTGGAGACTAAAAAATAGGAAAAGACCTATAACAAAAAAGCAGATTGAATTAATGATCAAAAACTTTTTCACAAAGACAAACCCAGATCAGATGGTTTCATTGGTGAATTCTACCAGAAATTAACACAAATCCTTCACAAACTCTCCCAAAAACAGAAGCGGAGGGAACAATTCTCAACTCATTCTCTAAGGCCAGTATTACCTTGATACTAAAACGACACAAAAACATTACAAGAAAAAAAAACTATAGACCAATATTACTTATGAATATATAGGCTAAAATACTCAACAAACTATTAACAAATTGAATCCAGCAACATATAAAAAGCATTTTACACCATGACTAAGTGGCATTTATCCCAGGAATGTAAGGTTGAATCAACACAGGAAAATGAACCAATGTAATATACCTCGTTAATAGAATATAGGACAAAAACTACGTGATGATCTAAATAGATGCAGAGAAGAATGTGTCAAAATCCAACACCCTTTCATGATAAAAAACACTCAACAAACCAGGAGAAGAAGGGAATTTCATCAACTTGATAAAAGACATTTACAAAAAACCCACAACTAACTTCATACTTAATGGTGAAAGACTGAAAGCTTTGCCCTTAAGATCAGGAACAAGACAAGTGTGTCCATTTTTAACCCTTCTGTTCAATATTGTACTGGAAGTTCCAGCCAGGACAATTAGGCAAGAAAAGTAAATATAAGGCATCCAGACTGGAAAGGAAGAAGTAAAACTATCTCTTCTTATAGACGACATGATCTTGTATGTAGAAAATCCTAAGGAATTCTAAAACAAACCCAAAACTCAAACTATTGGAGCTAATAAATACATTCAACAAAGTTTGCAGAAAATAAGATTAATAGACAGAAACAAATTATATATAATATGCTAGCAATTAACAATTTTAAAATGAAATTAGGAAAGAAATTCCATTTACAATAGCATCAAATAGAATAAAATATTTAGGAAAACATTTAACAAAAGAAGTGCAAGACCTATCCACTGAAAGATCTAAATACATGAAAAGTCCATTGTTTATGGATTGAAAGATTTAATATTGTTAAAGTAGCAATACTTCTCAAATTAATCTACAGATTCAATGCAATCTCTATCAAAATCCCAGCTGCCTATTAACAAACTGATCTTAAAATTCATATGGAAATGCAAGGGACAGTCAAAAAAATCTTGAAAAAGAAGAATGGAGTTAGAGAACTCACATTTCCTACTTTTCAAAACTTACTACAGACCTGCAGTAATCAAGATTGTGTGATAGGATAGGCATAAAGATAGACATGTAATCAATGGAATAGAATGGAGAGTCCAAAAATAAACCCATACAATGTTCAATTGATTTTTGATAAGGGATTCAAGAAAATTCAATAGGGAAAGATTGTCTTTTCAAGCAAAGTTGCTGAGACAACTGAATACCAACATGCAAAAGAACGAAGTCGAACTCCTTCATCTAAAGACATACAAAGATTAACTCAAAATCGATCAATGACCTAAACACAAGTGATAAAATACGTACAATTTTTAGAAGAAATCACAGGTGTAAAATCAAGAACACTTGTGCTTCAAAGGATGACATCAATAAAGTGAAAAAACAACCTACGTGAAAAAACAACCTACTGAGTGGGAGAAAATATTTGCAAATCAAATATCTGATAGGGAGATAGTATCCCAAAATCTATAAAGAACTCTTACAGCTCAACAATAAAATGACAAGTAATTCAATTTAAAAATGACAAAGGGGGACTTCCCTGATGGTCCAGTGGTAAAGAATCCGCCTTCCAATGCAGGGGACGTGAGTGCGATCCCTGGTCGGGGAACTAAGACCCCACATGCCGCGGGGCAACAAAGCCCATGCACCACAACTACTGAGCTCATGTGCCTCAACTAGAGAGTCCATGGGCTGCAAACTACAGAGCCCACGCTCTCTGGAGCCCACGCCACAACTAGAGAAGAGAAAACCCGCACTCTACAACTAGACAGAAGCCCGCGCACCGCAAGGAAGAGCCTGCCTGCCGCAACAAGCGCCATAACGAAAAATCCCACATGCCTCAACAAAGACCTCACGCAGCCAAATAAATAAATAAATAATAAATAAATAATAAATAAATATTGTTTTAAAAAATAACAAAGGATTTGAATAGACATATGTCCAAAGGAGATAGACAAATGGCCAATAAGTACAGAAAATGATGCTGAGCATCATTAATTATCAGATAAATACAAATTGAGACCACGTAAGATACCACTTCACAACTCACTAGAATGGCTATAATCAAAAGACAGACACTAACATGTTTTGGGGAGGATGTGGAAAACCTGAAACCACCACACAGTGCTAGTGGAATTGTAAAGGTCTCCCTCCCCCACCCTTCTCAGTAGGGTATTCATTTGCATTTTGCATTTTGTAATTATTTTTGTGATCTCTCCCACTAGACTGAAGCATTTGAGACTAGGACTAGGTCTCTTTCCCTCACTCCAGTATATCAGTTAGAGCAACTGTCATTCCGTGCTATCTGCAATCACTGATTTGCTTACCTCTCTCAACCACTAGACTATAATCCTCTTAAGAGAGAAACCGTGCTTTCTTTATTTTTGCATCCTAGTACCTAGCCTAGTAGTTAACACACAGGAAGTACAAAAGAAAAAATTAAATAAGAGATTCCAAAGTATGGTACACAGATCCCTGGTGGAGACCCAATATTCTTACAAAAGGTTCACAAGGTAAAAACCATTTTCATACATTCCAAGCCATTTCACTAGGTGGACATTTGTACTAAATGCAAAAGCAACAATGCCCTAGCACAAATTATAATACCCAAACTGTGTTAGTTTTACTAGTTTTCTATTGCTACTGTAATAAGTTGCCACAAATTTATTGTCATAAAGCCACAAAAATTTATTATCTTACAGTTCTCCTGGTTAAAGAATATTTCAGGGTCTCACTAGGCTAAAACCAAATGCTCAGCAGCTGCATTCCTTTCTGGAGGCTCTGAAGAGAATCTGTTGTTTCCTTGCATTTTTTAGCTTCTAGAGGCTGCTCTCATTCCTTGGCTGGTGGCCCACTTCCCCCATTTTCTAGCTAGCTATGTGAGTCCTTTTCATATTTCATCACTCTGAATTACTTTTCTGCCTCCTTCTTTCACTTTTGAAAACCACTGTAATTACACTGCACCCATTCAGATAATCCAGGATAATCTGAATATTTTAAAGTAAACTGACTAGCAAATTTAAGTCCCCTTTGCTATATAACATAACATAGTCACAGGTTCTAGGGATTATGATGTAGGCATTTCTGAGGGCCATTCTGCTTACCCCTGTAGTCACATTTTTCACCATCACACAGTTAAAATAAAAAATAATGGGAGGTTCACTTAATAATGTCCTTGATGAGGCACTAAAAATTAGTAATTTTATTAACTCAACCTTTCAATACACCACACATTTTCTCAAAATTAATCAAATTGAGCTGTCATTTCAAGGAAAATATTAGACAGTATTTGTTGCCAATGATAAAATTAGAGCACTTAAAGCAAAAACAAAGATCTTGGAAAATTCATATACTTGCAGATGGACAGTCTTGCAATATTTTAAGATTTTCCTGAGGAGATTAATGGTAATATTAACAAATGGGATTTTTTGATATTGTATAATGAAGTATATTAAGATTTGGAAGTCAAGCATACCTCAGTGAATCAATATTTTCATATGGCCAATGCATTATGTAACAAAAGTATGTGTTTGTAAAAGATTCATTCAAAATGCAAGACGGGGGCAGGATTCAAGATGGTAGAACACTAAGACATGGAGATGACCTTCCTCCCCACAAATACATCAGAAATACATCTACATGTGGAAAAACTCCTACAGGACACCTACTGAACGCTGGCAGAAGACCTCAGACCTCCCAAAAGGCAAGAAACTCCCCATGTACCTGGGTAGGGCAAAAGAAAAAAGAAAAAACAGAGACAAAAGAATAGGGACGGGACCTGCACCAGTGGGAGGGAGCTGTGAAGGAGGAAAGGTTTCCACACACTAGGAAGCCCCTTCATGGGTGGAGACTGCGGGTGGCAGAGGGGGGAAGCTTCGGAGCCACGGAGGAGAGCACAGCAACAGGGGTGCAGAGGGCAAAGCAGAGATTCCCAGAGGATCGGTGCCGACAAGCACTCACCAGGCCGAGAGGCTTGTCTGCTCACCCGCCAGGGCAGGCAGGGGCTGGTAGCTGAGGCACTGGCTTCAGTGGATCCCAGGGAGAGGACTGGGGTTGGCTGCGTGAACACAGCCTGAAGGGGCTAGTGCTCCACAGCTAGCCAGGAGGGAGTCTGGGAAAAAGTCTGGAGCTGCCGAAGAGGCAAGAGACTTTTTTTTCCTTCTTTGTTCCCTGGTGTGCAAGGAGAGGGGATTAAGAGTGCCGCTTAAAGGAGCTCCAAAGATGGGTGCAAGCCGCGGCTATCAGTGCAGACCCCAGAGACGGGCATGAAATGCTAAGGCTGTTGCTGCCGCCACCAGGAGGCCTGTATGCAAGCACAGGTCACTATCCTCACCTCCCCTCCCGGGAGCCTGTGCAGTCCACCACTGCCAGGGTCCTGTGATCCAGGGACAACTTCCCCGGGAGAACGCACGGCGCACCTCAGGCTGCTGCAACGTCACGCCAGCCTCTGCCGCCGCAGGCTCGCCCCGCATTCCGTACCCCTCCCTCCCCCCGGCCTGAGTGAGCCAGAGCCCCCTAATCAGCGGCTCCTTTAACCCCGTCCTGTCTGGGCAAAGAACAGACACCCTGACACGACCTACACACAGAGATGGGGCCAAATCCAAAGCTGAACCTCGGGAGCTGTGCGAACAAAGAAGAGAAAGGAAAATCTCCCCCAGCAGCCTCAGGAGCAGTGGATTAAATCTCCACAATCAACATGATGTACCCTGCACCTCTGGAATACCTGAATAAACAACATATCATCCCAAACTGAGGAGGTGGACTTCGGGAGCAACGATATATATATATTTTTCCCTTTTTCTCTTTTTCTGAGTGTGTATGTGTATGCTTCTTTTTGTGATTTTGTCTGTATAGCTTTGCTTTTTTACCATTTGTCCTAGGATTCTGCCTGTCTGTTGTTTTTGTTTTTTTTTTTAGTATAGTTTTTAGCACTTGTTATCATTGGTGGATTTGTTTTTAGGTATGGCTGCTCTCTTCTTTATTTATAAATTTTTTTTAATAATTATTTTTTATTTTAATAACTTTATTTTCTTTTATCTTTTTCTTTCTTTCCTTCTTTTTTTCTCCCTTTTACTCTAAGCCATGTGGATGACAGCCTCTTGGTGCTCCAGTCAGGCGTCAGGGCTGTGCCTCTGAGGTGGGAAAGCCAAGTTCGGGACATTGGTCCACGAGAGACCTCCCAGCTCCACGTAATATCAAATGGCGAATATCTCCCAGAGATCTAAATCTCAATGCCAAGACCCAGCTCCGCTGAATGACCAGCAAGCTACAGTGCCGGATACCCTATGCCAAACAACTAGCAACACAGGCACACAACCCCACCCATTAGCAGAGAGGCTGCCTAAAATCATAATAAGGTCACAGACACCCCAAAACACACCACCAGACGTGGACCTGGCCCACCAGAAAGACAAGCTGCAGCCTCATCCACTAGAACACAGGCACTAGTCCGGTCCACCAGGAAGCGTACACAACCCATGGAACCAACCTTAGCCACTGGGAGCAGACACCAAAAACAACAGGAAATACGAACCTGCAGCCTTCGAAAAGGAGACCCCAAACACAGTAAGTCAAGCAAAATAAGAAGACAGAGAAACACACAGCAGATGAAGGAGCAAGGTAAAAACCCACCAGACCTAACAAATGAAGAGGAAATAGGAAGTCTACCTGAAAAACAACTCAGAATAATGACAGTAATGATGATCCAAAACCTTGGAAAAAGAATGGAGAAAATACAAGAAACGTTTAACAAGGACCTAGAAGAACTAATGAGCAAACAAACGATGATGAACAACACAATAAATGAAATTAAAAATTCTCTAGAAGGAATCAATGGCAGAATAACTTAGGAAGAAGAAAGGATAAGTGACCTGGAAGATAAAATAGTGGAAATATAACGGCCACAGAGCAGAATAAAGAAAAAAGAATGAAAAGAATTGAGGAAAGTCTCACAGACCTCTGGGACAACATTAAACACACCAACATTCGAATTATAGGGGTCCCAGAAGAAGAAGAGAGAAAGAAAGGGACTGAGAAAATATTTGAAGAGATTATAGTTGAAAACTTCCTTAATATGGGAAAGGAAATAGTTAATCAAGTCCAGGAAGCACAGAGAGTCCCATACAGGATAAATCCAAGGAGAAACATGCCAATACACATATTAATCAAACTATCAAAAATTAAATATGAAGAAAAAATATTAAAAGCAGCAAGGGAAAAACAACAAACAACACATAAGGGAATCCCCATAAGGTTAACAGCTGATCATTCAGCAGAAACTCTGCAAGTCAGAAGGGAGTGGCAGGACATATTTAAAGTGATGAAGGAGAAAAACCTACTACCAACATTACTCTACCCAGCAAGGATCTCATTCAGATTTGATGGAGAAATTAAAAGCTTTACAGACAAGCAAAAGCTAAGAGAATTCAGCACCACCAAACAGGCTTTACAACAAATGTTAAAGGAACTTCTCTAGGCAGGAAACACGAGAGAAGGAAAAGACCTACAATAATAAACCCAAAACAATTAAGAAAATGGTAAAAGGAACATACATATCAATAATTACCTTAAATCTAAATGGATTAAATGCTCCAACCAAAAGACATAGACTGGCTGAATGGAAACAAAAACAAGACCCGTATATATGCCGTCTACAAGAGACCCACTTCAGACCCAGGGACACATACAGACTGAAAGTGAGGGGATGGAAAAAGATATTCCATGCAAATGGAAATCAAAAGTAAGCTGGAGTAGCAATTCTCATATCAGACAAAATATACTTTAAGACAAAGACTATTACAAGAGACAAAGAAGGACACTACATAATGATCAGGGATCAATCCAAGAAGAAGATGTAACAATTGTAAATATTTATGCACCCAACATCGGAGCACCTCAATACATAAGGCAAATGCTAACAGCCATAAAAGGGGGAAATACAGTAACACAATCATAGTAGGGGACTTTAACACCCCACTTTCACCAATGGACAAATCATCCAAAATTAAAATAAATAAGGAAACACAAGCTTTGAATGATACATTAAACAACATGGACTTAATTGATATTTATAGGACATTCCATCCAAAAACAGATTCTTCTCAAGTGCTCATGGAACATTCTCCAGGATAGATCATATCTTGGGTCACAAATCAAGCCTTGGTAAATTTAAGAAAATTGAAACTATATCAAATATCTTTTCTGACCACAATGCTATGAGTCTACATATCAATTACAGGAAAAATCTGTAAAAAATACAAACACATGGAGGCTAAACAATACGCTACTTAATAACCAAGAGATCACTGAAGAAATCAAAGAGGAAATCAAGAAATACCTAGAAACAAATGACAATGAAAACACGATGACCCAAAACCTATGGGATGCAGCAAAAGCAGTTCTAAGAGGGAAGTTTATAGTAATACAATCCTACCTTAAGAAACAAGCAACATCTCAAATAAACAACCTAACCTTACATCTAAAGCAATTAGAGAAAGAAGAACAAAAAAACCCCGAAGTTAGCAGAAGGAAAGAAATCATAAAGATGAGATCAGAAACAAATGAAAAAGAAATGAAGGAAACGATAGCAAAGCTCAGTAAAACTAAAAGCTGGTTCTTTGAGAAGATAAACAAAATTGATAAACCATTAGCCAGACTCATCAAGAAAAAAAGGGAGAAGACTCAAATCAATAGAATTACAAATGAAAAAGAAGTAACAACTGACACTGCAGAAATACAAAGGATCATGAGAGATTACTACAAGCAACTATATGCCAATAAAATGGACAACCTGGAAGAAATGGACAAATTCCTAGAAATGCACAACCTTCCGAGACTGAACCAGGAAGAAATAGAAAATATGAACAGACCAATCACAAGCACTGAAATTGGGACTGTGATTAAAAATCTTCCAACAAACAAAAGCCCAGGACCAGATGGCTTCACAGGTGAATTCTATCAAACATTCAGAGAAGAGCTAACACCTATCCTTCTCAAACTCTTCCAAAATATAGGAGAGGGGCGAACACTCCCAAACTCATTCTACGAGGCCACCGTCACCCCGATACCAAAACCAGACAAAGATGTCACAAAGAAAGAAAACTACAGGCCAATATCACTGATGAACATAGATGTAAAAATCCTTAACAAAACACTAGCAAACAGAATCCAACAGCACATTAAAAGGATCATACACCATGATGAAGTGGGGTTTATCCTAGGAATGCAAGGATTCAATATACGCAAATCAATCAATGTGATACACCATATTAACAAATTGAAGGAGAAAAACCATATGATCATCGCAATAGATGCAGAAAAAGCTTTAGATAAAATTCAACACCCGTTTATGATAACCCTCCAGAAAGTAGGCATAGAGGGAATTTACCTCAACATAATAAAGGCCACATATGACAAACCCACAGCCAACATCGTTCTCAATGGTAAAAAACTGAAACCATTTCCTCTAAGATCAGGAACAAGACAAGGTTGTCCACTATTATTCAACATAGTTTTGGAAGTTTTAGCCACAGCTATCAGAGAAGAAAAAGAAATAAAATGAATCCATATCGGAAAAGAAGAAGTAAAGCTGTCACTGTTTGCAGATGACATGATACTACACATAGAGAATCCTAAAGAAGCTACCAGAAAACTACTAGAGCTAATCAATGAATTTGGTAAAGTAGCAGGATACAAAATTAATGCACAGAAATCTCTTGCATTCCTATACACTAATGATGAAAAATCTGAAAGTGAAATTAAGAAAAGTCTCCCATTTACCACTGCAACAAAAAGAATAAAATACCTAGGAATAAACCTACCTAAGGAGACAAAAGACCTGTATGCAGAAAATTATAAGACACTGATGAAAGAAATTAAAGATGATACAAACAGATGGAGAGATATACCATGTTCTTGGATTGGAAGAATCAACACTGTGAAAATGACTATACTACCCAAAGCCATCTACAGATTCAGTGCAATCCCTATCAAACTACCACTGGCATTTTTCACAGAACTAGAACAAAAAATTTCACAACTTGTATGGAAAAACAAAGACCCCAAATAGTCAAAGCAGTCTTGAAGGAAAAAAAAGGAGCTGGAGGAATCAGACTCCCTGACTTCAGACTATACTACAAAGCCACAGTAATCAAGACAGTATGGTACTGGCACAAAAACAGAAATGCAGACAAATGGAACAGTACAGAAAGCCCAGAAATAAACCCACACACATATGGTCACCTTATCTTTGATAAAGGAGGCAAGAATATACAATGGATAAAAGACATCCTCTTCAATAAGTGGTGCTGGGAAAACTGGACAGCTACATGTAAAACAATGAAATTAGGACACTCCCTAACACCATACACAAAAATAAACTCAAAATGGATTAAAGACCTAAATGTAAGGCCAGACACTATCAAACTCTTAGAGGAAAACATAGGCAGAACACTCTATGACATAAATCACAGCAAGATCCTTTTTGACCCACCTCCTAGAGAAATGGAAATAAAAACAAAAATAAACAAATGGGACCTAATGAAACTTCAAAGCTTTTGCACAGCAAAGGAGACCATAAAGAAGACCAAAAGACAACCCTCAGAATGGGAGAAAATATTTGCAAATGAAGCAACTGACAAAGGATTAATCTCCAGAATTTACAAGCAGCTCATGCAACTCAATTAAAAAAAAACAAAGAACCCAATCCAAGAATGGGCAGAAGACCTAAATAGGCATTTCTCCAAAGAAGATATGCAGATTGCCAACAAACACATGAAAGAATGCTCAACATCATTAATCATTAGAGAAATGCAAATCAAAACTACAATAAGATATCATCTCACACTGGTCAGAATGGCCATCATCAAAACATCTACAAATAATAAATGCTGGAGAGGGTGTGGAGAAAAGGGAACCCTCTTGCACTGTTGGTGGGAATGTAAATTGATACAGCCACTATGGAGAACAGCATAGAGGTTCCTTAAAAAAGTAAAAATAGAACTACCATATGACCCAGCAATCCCACTACTGGGCATATACTCTGAGAAAACCATAATTCAAAAAGAGTCATGTACCACAATGTTCATTTCAGCTCTATTTACAATAGCCAGGACATGGAAGCAACCTAAGTGTCCATGGACAGATGAATGGATAAAGAAGATGTGGCACATATATACAATGGAATATTACTCAGCCATAAAAAGAAACGAAGTTGAGTTATTTGTAGTGAGGTGGATGGACCTGAAGTCTGTCATACAGAGATACAGAGTGATGTAAGTCAGAAAGATAAAAACAAATACCATACGCTAACACATATATATGGAATCTAAAAAAAAAGGATCTGAAGAACCTCGGGGCAGGACAGGAATAAAGACGCAGACATAGAGAATGGACTTGAGGACACGGGGAGGGGGAAGGGTAAGCTGGGACGAAGTGAGAGAGTGGCATGGACATATATACACTACCAAATATAAAATAGATAGCTAGTGGGAAGCAGTCTCATAGCACAGGGAGATCAGCTCGGTGCTTTGTGACCACCTAGAGGGGTGGGATAGGGAGTGTGGGAGGGAGGGAGACGCAAGAGGGAAGAGATATGGAGATTGTATATGTATAACTGATTTACTTTGTTATAAAGCAGAAACTAACACACCATTGTAAAGCAATTATACTCCAATAAAGATGTTTAAAAAAAAAAACAAGAAAGTGAAAGATAGACCAAGGGACTTTAAAGGAAAAATACAAGAGTTCATTGATATGATTTCGGATTACACATGGCAGTTAAACTTAAGAAACTACCACTTGTTAAGTTTTGGTATAAGAGCAAAGAAAAATATTCACAGTTATCTCAGAAGGCCATTAAATACTCCTTTCTTTTTTTTTTTAATTTCTTTTTTATTTATTTATTTTTGGCTGTGTTGGGTCCTCATTGCTGTGCGCGGGCTTTCTCTAGTTGCGGTGAGTGGGGGCTACTCTTCGTTGTGGTCCGTGGGCTTCTCATTGCGGTGGCTTCTCTTGTTGTGGAGCATGGGCTCTATGTGTGCGGGCTTCAGTAGTTGTGGCTTGTGGGCTCTAGAGCGCAGGCTCAGTAGTTGTGGCACACGGGTTTAGTTGCCCTGCAGCATGTGGGATCTTCCCAGACCAGGGCTCAAACCCGTGTCCCCTGCACTGGCAGGCAGATTCTTAACCACTGCGCCACCAGGGAAGCCCTAAATACTCCTTTCTGTTCCAACTATATGTCTGTATTAGGTTAGATTTTGTTCACTTACTTCAACCAAAACAACAGATCACAAGAAATGAATGTGGAAGCAGATCTGAGAATTCAGTACTATTCTATTAAGCCAGATATTGAAGAGATTGCCACACTTCCACTACAATTTTTGTTTTGAAAAATAGTTATTTTTAATGCTATTTATGTTAACATGTAATGGCTTTATTATTGAATTAATTATTTCTTAAAATACTCAATATTAATTTATAATATAATAAATATTAATAGATATAATTACATACATAGAAACTCTTTGAGGTCATCAGTAATTTTTCTTTTTATTATTTATTTATTTATTTATTTGGCTGCACCGGGTCTTAGTTGTGGCACTCGGGATCTTTGTTGCGGCATGTGGGCTCTTTAGTTGCGGTGTGCGGGGTGTAGTTCCCTGACCAGGGATCGAACCTGGTCCCCCTGCATTGGGAGTGCAGAGTCCTAACCACTGTACTACCAGGGAAGTCCCACCCAGGTCATCAGTAATTTTTAAGAGTGTAAATGACAACTGAAACTAAAAGTTTCTGAACTGCTGAGTCAGATAAATGAGAAAGCCACAGAAAGATCATGACCAGGTAAAGTTAATCAAAAGAATGAACACAGAGAGCCTCAATGATAAAAGGGTACATAAGGCAACAAAGAAACAGAGCCTAGAAGGAGTACTCTATTTACGAACAGCCCCACTCCCGAACCCTTTCCCAGTCAAATCTCTAAATAGCAGAGGACTGAACTCACCACAGAGAAGCTAAATTGCCCATAGGGCACTTTGAGGGCAGATATTATAGAGGTGGAAAAATTTTCCCTTCTTCCCTTTAGATTCTTTGGCTGGTCTAATAATTAAATTGAAGACAGAGTAACAACAGAAAAACAAATTTAATTTTGTACGTTGTACAGGAACTCTATAAAAATGAGACCCAAGGGCAAGTCGGGCAGTTGAAGTTTATATGCCATCCTGAGCTAAGGAATGGGATAGGGGCCTGGAGCTTCAAAGGGGAGGAGGGTAATTCATAGGATGATAAGGAGAGCATTTGCCTTGCCATACAGGTAAGTCATTTAGATAAAAGTGATCTCTGGTAGTAGCTCCCTTCCTGGAATAGGCCCCTTATGTAAATACTTTTAGGTAGTTAAGGGAGAGGTAAAAGTTTTTCTTGAGTTTGTTCAGTCTTGATTACCTTCAGCTCAAAACAATCCACATGCCACAATGGCAGATTTTGGGTCAGCCTATTCTGCTCCCCTTCAGTATGAATATTTGCTAGAAAAGTAAAGAATGATATATTTTTTTTTAAATCATAAAGGAATAAATTATCATATGATTATACACAAAACTTACATTTTGAAAATGAAAATATTTGGTGAGCTAAACTCTAAAAAGCAAGGAAAATGGATAAACAATGTCATGACAATGAAGTACAGAAAAATATTCACTGGTATTAGTAAAAATTAAGATTTTACCAGTATAATGCCCCTCAGAAAGAACTCCCATCACTCCTCAGTTTAAATTAGGTAAACTCCAGATTTAAACTGTTAAATTAGCTGTTTCTCATAGGGAAAATAAACAGTAAATTCCGGTGATGTGGTACGGCTGCTGACGGCTAAAAAATAACTGCAGCTATACACCCTTCCTGACACTCAATGGCCACAGTCAGGGAAAAGCTCTTCTCAATAAATCTTAGCAAAGAAATAATGAAAGTGACAGAAAAGGACTATCCTATTAACCCACTGGAAAACAGAGTAATTATGTGCCCTAAGTACTGTAAACAAGAAGCCTTTTCCTGGAAGCATGATACAAAGAACCCTAAATTTCGATTCTTAAGACCTAGCTTCTGGTTCAAGTCACATGTTTCCTGAGTTATCTGGGCAAATTGAATCACCTCTTTAGTCCTCATTTCCTCCTGTAAGATAAGGAAGTTAGTCTAAATCCCTTGCTTTAAAATTTAAATCCTTTGATTCACAGTAACAAACACATTTAATACCCAAATCCTAAAGCCAAACATAACTGAAACAAAAGTGCGGACTAGTATTCACCAATTGATGGGTCATGACCTGCCATTTGCAGAGTATTGAACTGATTGATGGCTACAATTCCTCATTAAAAACAACAAAAGAGGGAGGGGGTAGATGGGTAGAGACAGACAAAAATATAATAACTTGATCTGTTTGACCATAGAGATATCTTTGGTAATATAGGGGAGTAAAAATTTTCCTTTACCTTTCTGGGTTCTTTTGGCAGATCTATTAATTAAATTAACATAAAGCAGATTAGCAGAAGGAACAAATTTAACTACATACATATGGGAGCTCCATAAGACTGAGACCCAAGGGCGAGGTGGGCAGTTGAGGTTTATATGCCATCCTGAGCCAAGGAATGGGATAAGGGCCTGGAACTTCAAAGGAGAGGAGGGTAATTCATAGGACACTAAGAAGAGCAGAAGTTTGGTACTTAGTCATTTGCCCTGCCATACATATAAGTCATTCAGGTAAAAGTTCTCTCTGGTAATAGCTCCCTTCCTGGTACAGGCCCAGTATTTAAATTTTTAGGTAGTTAAGGGAGAGGTAAAAGTTTCCCTTGAGTCTGCTGGATCTTGATTGCCTTTGGCTCAAAACACTCCACATGCCAAAGTGGCATATTTTGGGGTCATATATTTTGCTTCCCTTTAGTAAGAAAGGAAATGAACATTCAAGTTTAGGTTAATATTCACACTATGGATATTAACATTACTCACTGTTTAAGATTGTTACATTTATTGGCTATCTGAAATTAGAAATTTAGACAGTTTGTGTTTAATCACCTAATGTCAAAAAATCAGTTGCTTAGGTGATGTTTACATTTTTCAACTGTAATTTGGAACAGATCTTTTGATTCCTCAACTGTTCTCTGGCTAACAAAGCTGTATTGTAAAATATAAGAAGTTGTTAGTCTAAGAACATGTGCCTCAAATGTTAATGTCAGTGTTTGGCAGCAGGGACTGTACTTTTCTTAGGGGAGGTGGGGATAGGCAGTAAAATTCAAGAGTTGAAATTTAAACACACTTGTAAATTACAGCATGTGACAACTGTTAATTATTTTTGCAAATAACCAACATATACTGGGTACTGTGGTGATACGGGATTCCTCTAACAGCTGACTTTGGCTCTCAGATTCCCCATGACCCAGTTGAAGCTTTCTTCGAGAGGTTTGAGATTCTTCTCACCCTCCTCTTCTTCCTTCCCTCCCACTCTCCTGCACAGGTTGTCAGACCTCCACCGAGGCCTGAAGGTACTTCCCTCCTACTCTAGCTCCCTCTCCTTTATCCTTCACAGGGAGTATCACCAATAAATCTCTTGCACATCTATTCCCTTCTTTGCATGTGCTTCTCTGGGAATTTGAGCAAACAAAGTACATGTCTAGTCACCATATTAGACTCTAGGCATCATTATTTCATTTAGTCTTCACAAAAGCCCTGTGAAGACATGATTACTGTTCCCATTTTATAAATAAGGAAACAGAGTAGAAAAGTAATTTTCTCAGCATGACGCAACTACTGACAGAGCTGGGATTTGAACTCAAGTCTGTTTAATTTCATGGTTGGAGCTGCAGACCTTATTTTTAAACAATTAAATTTTATTAAATAACAACAAAAACTGGAGAGATCCCTAATAAAATTTTTCTGATGCCTCTGTGTGCTTTCAGACATTATAACATTTAATCCTAATAAATCCATGAAGTTAATATTATCATTTTACAGATGAAATTGGGGCTCAAAGAATTTAAGTAACTTCCTCAAGATCATATTATATAAGTTCATGAGTTTGAGCTCACTCAGGTCATCTCTGAATTCAGCTGTTTAACATTATATTGATTTGCCTAATTAATCAAATGACAATTGTGTCCCTTTTTACTTTTTAGTTTTAGATAATTTGTCCTAAGAACTTTATTCAGCAAAGAATCCCCCAAGTGATTTAAACATTATGTTTAAATAATATGTTCATTCTCTCTCTCTTTATGGGTGTGTGTGCGTGTGTGTGTGTGTGTGTGTATATGATACGTTATAGATAAAATACTAGCAATTTAGGGTATTTCTTGAGCTGCCGCCTATTTGTATTTTAACCAAAATTTACAGGGAAATAGCTGGAGCACTGTTTCAAAAACCTGCCTCCAATAACAAATCAGCAGTTGAGGCTGGAAGGCAGTATTCTCTGCCCACTTTCTGAGACTTTTCAATATAATTTAAGGTAATTATGCTGATTTTTGCTTTTGCTTCCTGACTCAACTGCAGCCTTTGAGTTCACATTTCAAAAACTTCCCTTCACCAGAGTCACCTGATGAGGTGAGTCAGCAGTCTGCAGACTCATCACTTCTAATGGCCAAACCCTGGTGTTTTACCAGCCTTTAAAATGACGCAGCCTAGCAGTAGTGGGCAGAGCCGGATGTTGAGCAGCCGGGCAGCAACTCAGCAGCATTCAAGCCCTGGAAGGGAGATGGTTGGTTTGCTTGTTTGCTTTGTTTTTCTGTAGAGAAGGCATTGTGGGAGGACATGGAGCAGAAGGGAGTGATCTCAGGGGACCCAGGCACAGGCAGGTCAGGAAATCTAGGCAGATCCAGATATGACCACACCCTGGGTGGGACTGGGGTAAAGAGGTGGTCCTGGCACCACTCCTGGGAGAGGAAAGCCATGGGTCCCCTAGCCCCAGTCTACCCTGTGACTTCAGATGGGGAAACTGAGGCTCAAAGATGGGTAGGTGGTTGCCCAGCATCACAGACATCAGGAAGGGGCAGGGGCCAGGGAAGATACAGGAAGGAGGGGTGGGAAGACCTCATAGCCCTAGACAGCACCCGCACCCTACTCCCAGAAGCCCACTACCATCACAGCTGGGCGCCAGTGCCCAGTAGCCACCCCGTTGGAGCAGTGTGCTTGTAGACAGGACCGTGTGCCTGTGGACCCGTCCCCATGTGAGTCCTCTTAAGGTGGAGGCCCAGAAACTGGGCCACGTGACCCCTCAGAGCCCCCTCCTACCTCTGGGCCAGCCTGAGGGGCGAGTCGCAGCTCACTGTTCACTAGGATGGAGAGGGGTACTCCCAAGCCAGGAGGGGACTGCCCTGGGGTTGGGGTTCAGTGAGTAGGTGCTTGGCTGGGTCTGGAGTGGGATTAGGTGCAATTTTTCATTTTTCTTCTTTTTGTAATAAATGGGTATTATTTCTGTAATAAATGGGTATTATTTCCATAACAAAGCAATCAAATGCCTACCCCATCCTCCACCAGATCCTGGTTATACAGAAAAATCATGGCTCGTTGTGGAAGGCCTAACCTCTTTAAGATGACCAGTTACACATAGCTTGCCCTGAACTCAGCGTTTTTACCTTTTATCATTAGCCTTCACCCATCCCACATATCTAATATGTATTCACTAATCTTTTCCGATACCTTTGCATCCTCCAATGGAACATTCTTCCCTCTTCCCCCCTACCAAAATCCTCACCATCCTTTAAGGCCCAAACTTAGCATTACCTTCTTTATAAAATCTTGCCTCATCTGTCCTACTGGAAGCAAAATTTCTTTTCTCTGTGTTCCCATCGTTTTGTTGTTCAATGATTCTACGTCAATTGTCAGTCATACAATAACTATTTGTGTATATAACTTGATCTTTCTTAGTAGATTATAAGTGACGATTCTTTATCTTTGGCTAACCTATAAAATATTTTTACATTCACCAATCTTCTTTTATCCTCAAAAGATGGGCGGTGGCGGGGGGGGGGGTGGTGGTGGTGGTGGGGGCGGGGGAAGAGTCAATATTTATTTAATGCCAACTATGTGTCAGTCGGGATGTTTGAAGCTATCTCACTTAACCCTCACAGCACTCTTCTGTATCCATTTTACATATGAAAACATAAGCTCACAAAGAATCAGAGACTTATCAGGGTCAAAAACTGGCAAAAACATGGCTAAGATTTTTTAACTCTGGTCTTATTCTTTGCATTACAAAAACATAATTGTACATCTACCAATGTGGAAGACACCAATAAATACATGCAAAGCTCCACTCATAAAGATTTTCTAGCACATTAGAACTGCTTCATTCAGATAATACTTGGGACCCAACTAAAGTCAGGATTTTTGAGCCAGAAGGGACTTTATAGATCATTTAATCCAACCCTTATGTTACAGATAAGAAATATGATCCTCAGAGAAATAAATTTCCCTGTGTATATACCCAGTCATTAGAGGAGCGAGGATTAAAATCCAGTTGGAGGCAGTATAGCAAAGTGGTTAACACTATGGCCTTTGGAGTCAGCATTGGTTCAAATCACAGCTCTGGTACTTAGTGACTGCGTGTAGCCTCGGAAACTTTACAAAGCTTATCTTTTGTCTTCTCATCCCTAAAAGAAGGATGATAATACTTACCCCATAGTGCTGTGAGGATTAAACGTAACACTGCACAGCAGAGAGTAAGCAATAACAAATATTAGGTATTCTCTTATCTCCTGTCTCACTGCCTGCTCTTCTTTGCAGGATACCACATTGCCTTTTATGGATGAGTTGTGGAGTGGACAATACATTTCAGGGTCAAAGTGAGTAAAGATAAAGAAGTGTGCATTTATGTGGTAAGTCCCTTTAAAAAAAAAAAACGCATGTACAAATACTTCTCTGTGGATAAATAACACTTTTAAAAGGAATTGTTCATTCAATAAATATCTATTGAGCCCCTACCACATGCCAGGCACAGTGCTAGATGCTGAGTATGAGATCAACGAAACAGATATAATCTCAACCTTCATAAGCACTGAAGTTTGATTGAAAACAAAAATATCACTGAGATCTACCTGTGGGACATGCAAACCAAATATCTTTCACAGAAGTCAATACAATGTAATGGCTATTAGTATTTGAAATGAGCTGTACATATATACTTGTGCCTTTTTGTAAAACAAGATATTCTTTAGAATTAAGTTCTATGCCATTTCTAGTACTGGTCATTTCAACTAGATTTTAGTAAATTCCTTGATAATTAAGCTATTTCTAGTTCTTTACATAAAATAGACTATTGCAAGGGGTAGGTTTAGTTAAGCATACTCTCCTGAAATATGTTAATCACCATCTGTCTGAGGGTTACAAGAGTGGAATAGAACAGTTTTGCTAACAGCCAGTACATAGTAATTCCTTACAGGGCAACACAAAGTTCAATTTTATGAATCTGCTCATTCACTCATTTTCTCTCTTTCTACATACACACAAATAGAAGCTGCCTAAAGAGACAGCTGATACTCTGGTTTTGGAGTCACTAATATACTGATGGTCTCTAGATTGCTTATATTTGTTTGAGTTAGGATGATAAAACTGGCTAAGGATCAATACAGAAAAGAATTTGGATTATTCATACGTCAAAATTACCTTATGGTGATTCCTTAAATCCCTAACACATTCCTTAATCCTTAACACATTAAGGAATTAATTCCTTAACAAATTCCTTAAATCTCTTTATACTCAAGATTTGCTATCCATTTGACTTTGGAATGTGATATACTATCCAATTTTACCTGAGAGTGAAAAGAATGATTTTGTTATTTATGAAAGGAAGTACAGAGCACAGTAAAAAGAGCCCAAGTTTGGAGTCAGGTAGACTGGGTTCAAATCTCAATTACCATTTAATTGTGTAATGTGTAAGAACATCTCTGAGTCTCGGTATAAAATGTTTGCAGAATAGGGATAATACGATTTTTCTTGTAGAACTATAGTAAGTTTAAATAAGATAATAAATAGCTGGCAGACAGTAGCTATTTGTGGTTAGTATTAGTGGGTTGGCTATATTAATTTAAAAAGAGATCACAAGTCAAGAGCATTGATTTAAAAACAAAACAAAACACTGCTTATCTAAAAACTAGTTGCTGTATAGAAACAACCTCCCTTAAATTATCAATATTTATAATCCTTGCAACTGGGGAAACAAGGAAAAACTACAAGATTTAATAAGAATGGCAAAACTGGGACCAAATGAGATTATAAAAGTTTGAATTGTTAATCAACAAGGAGATTAGTGTGTTTGTTACTCTCAAAAGGTAACAAGGCATTTGCTTGATGCATTAAGGTCCTTGAATTGAATACTGAATTTTTCTTTATGGTAGAGTTATCCCTAGAACTCTTTGTGGAACTGGCTGTTTTGAAGGAAAAAAAAAAAAATCAAGCAGCTGCCTCTTATGGAACAGGTGATTATTTAAATATAAGGTGGTGGGTGAAAACTTACCTGAAAAACTGCATTACTCAAGAAAGAGAATTCACCAAAAAGAGGTTCTCTACATCACATTTTTAAAATCTTCAACGGAATGAGCACCTTCCCTCACATTACCTCTTCATCGTAAGCAATTTCTCTTTAAAGCTATTCTAACTCAGACCTCCATCTAAAATTCACCTGAATCTTTCATTATCGAGGAAGCCTGGAACAGTGCAGAGGCACTCCTTTCTGAAAGCACATCTGTTCCTGACCACTCCTTTCCAAAAGGTAAAATGTGTATCTAAAACCCATGCGTGAAATTTTAAGCTTGCTCTCCTATCTCATTAGCTCATAGCAGCCAGGAAAACAAAGACCATTCTCACCCAATTCAAACGGCGGTGGTATCGTTGAGTTCTAAATCAGGAACGACCCCCTCATCCCACTTCCAAAATATAAAAGGTGTGCACTCCAGCCGACTGCCTGTCTCCCAGGCATTGCACCCCAGGATAATGGAAACAGTGCTCAGGAAAAGGATGGTAAAGCAGCTCTCGAAAATCGAGGGTGACCAAACCCTGCCAAAGGGAGAGTGTGGACACTCCTTGATCATTGGTAGAGAGACTGTACTAAACCGAGTCGCGGTAGAGGTGTCTTCGGCCTTGCGCAGGGGCACTTGGGGACCCGGGGTAGAGTTCCAAGTTGGAGATAGATACTGCGAGTGGAGAAGACCGTAAGTCGGAATCTCAAGGCCTTGTCCAGCAGCACACAGGGTCAAGCGCCACGGGGCTGGATGGGGACTCCTGGTTCAACCCTTTCCCGCTAATTTCTCGGTCCGGATAAGATACTGCACCGAGCCTCGGGCGGACGGAAATACCAGGCCCAGGAGGCAACCCAGAAAAATCACTCACCAGTCTCCCACATTCGGCGCAGAAGTAGCAGGAGCCTAGCCCGCCAGCCAGAAGGAAGCCCTGAACCCGCTCAGACGACCCTGACGACGGCTGGAAAGCGTCACTGACAACCACCCGGAAATGGCACAATAACTTCCGGGGCCGCGGAGCGCGCGGCGGGAAATTATTTCCCAGAGCCCGGATTAGTGAAGCAGCAAGTGTTGCGGCAGTCTTCCTGCCTGTCACTGCCGCCGCGCGAAGGAAGCAGCCCAGAAACTCCGACCGGGAAGGTAAAGGGCCTCAGCTCGGAAGAGACAGTGTACCCTGACTGTGTCCTCCGTGCCCCCGAAATTTCTGCAGCTCCCGGCTATGAGGCTGGGAAGGGGCCGGGTTGAGCGGTGGCGGTGCTTGCCTCTGACGCTTTCCGCAGCCGCCGTTGGTTCGCGCTCGCCCGACTCGCCGCGCTCGGCGCCCGCGTCGATGGGCTGCAGCCGCAGACCACGCCGCGCTCCGCCCGCGCCGCGGCGGGGACGGCCCCGAGCGCCTCTGCAGTGCAGGGCTGAGCCGCTTCCCTCGCCTCCTGTGTTTGCGCAGCTCCGCAGTTCCGCAGCTCGGTCTCCTGCCAGGAAGGCGCTAGGCCACTCGCGTCTCTCGTTTCCATAGAACCGACTGGGACGCCTCTCCCTGAGTCCCAGATTCTTGGCTGCTTTCCATAACTTAGCGTCAGTGCAGGTGGTGGGGATCCCCCAGGCCCACCTTCCTGTGAAGAGGAAAATGCTATCATTCTTTTCTCCCTAGTAGAATTTTAAACATATCCGAATGGTAATGAACATCTCTGCAGCTACTGTAGGCCTTGAAACACGCACACACACACGTTTCCCTAAAGGGAGCGGGAGTGGGGAGGGGTGCTCTGTTCCTGGGGATTATGATATCAGCTGTTGGGAGGCAGGGAACAAGGCAAAGCGGTTATCCTGAGATTTCTTCCACTCCTAAAGCCTCTGATTAAATATTGACAAAAACGTGATCTTCTTTGAGTACTCCATATCAGGATTTGACCCAGAACTTGGACGGAGCTTGATTTTGGAAGCGTCAAGCTATTTTTGACTGATGAATATCCTGTACCAAAAAAAAAATTTCCGTTGAGGCATTAGGAATGAACATTTAAACCGAATTTCCAGTGTACGTGTGACAGACTCTGCGCCTTGTAAACTTTTGAGTTTGTGTTATTACCTTATGCCTCATTTCCTAGAAGTACCTATTGATGTGCAAGATGTTCCCATTTTAGGCAAGTTTGACTAACCAGTATTGGTGTTCAGGTGGATTTTTATAAGGGAGTTAATTTGATTATGTCTAAGTTAACTCAGAGTGTTAAGTTAAATGGACTAGGATGTTTAAATACTTGAATGTATAAATTTTTATTGTGAAGACAATTAGGCTTCAGTAATGCAAATGTGCTCCTATTAGATCTGTTTTCTAAATACAGATGTTCTTTTGCCTTATTGACTTATGTTCGATTATATGATTTAATATTTTCTTGCTTCCCTAAAGCAGAAAGCATAAATCATGTTAAACAGTCTTTGAAAAAGTGGTCAAAGGTGGGTTTTTTCATAAAATTTAAAACGCTTAAGATTTCATAATAGGAATCCACAATTTACACTAATGTCCAAAAACATTGTTTTTAAGAAAACCAATAGTATAACTTTATTATCTAGACAGTATTTCCCTCTAAGATAATCTTTTCACTGTTTAAGCAAAACATTTAAAAAATAAAATCAATAGTTCCATATAGGCTCTGAAAAAACAAAGTGAAGCACCCTCTTTCTCAAAAATAATAACTAAAATAGTACATAGTACATTTTATTTCACCTATTTCCTATTAGCATATTTAAGGAGAGTCAATTAAAAGTAATATTCTATTTCTTGCTTTCTAAAGACATCTTACTGCTTAAAAGTAAAATATCCCTGAAACATTTAAATTCACATAGTTCTTACTTTCTTGATATCAGAATTACTTTGAAATAAAAAACTGTTTTGTTATTATTGATGGAGAAGAGGAAAAGCCCATATGAATTAGTCTGAGTCATTAATACCAAATCCACTTTGAGAGGAAAATAATAAACTTTTTCATAAGAAAAAACGGCCCTCTTTAGATTGTTCCTAGAAATGCTTTGAAATTTTAGACATTGATATTTTTCTGAAATTAATTTGTAATTATGCTTAAATATTTTCAGTGATATTGCTATCTAAATGTCACTCCACCCTCACAGTAGATTCCTTTTCATGTGATGTATGTTTCTCTTTCATTATTTGAAAGTAGATTGCTTTGTAAAATTAAAATTTGGTTAAAAATATTCAACTAAATTCTGAAATTAAAGTCAAAGTGTATTGTAGAAAGGACATACAGTTTTTGCAGAAACAGACTTAGATTTTGAATCTTGGTTTCACCATTTACTAACTTTGTACCCTTGAGCTAGTTTCTTAATCTCTCAGATTCCCCATTGTTCTCATCTGTATAAGAACGGCAAATAGCACTTACCTTTTCAAGAAGGAAATGAGCATATACGAAGTATATAGGCCACAAAATCCTGCTTGGTCAATCTTAGACCTTATGCTGCTACTAAGTAGTACAAAGTTCCTAGGATACTAAAGCAGGTTAGACTTTCATCCCCCATGGCTAACCAACATGTTCTGTCCTTCCTTTTTTTTATCCCTGAACATCTCTCTCATTCATCTTGCTTCTCTTAAGGCCCCTTTATCCCTAAAACTAGCATCTCCAGTGCAGCCTGTGCCTTGTACAGTACCAGATAGATTGGACCTCTCCCTAAGTCCTCTTAGCCTTTCATTTCTTGCCCACCACACTCATTTTGGTGCTACTTCTCCACTTCCTCCCTCTACTGCTAAATCAGTCATCAAAGAGACTAATTATGACTGCTGCTTTCCCAAATAATGCCATCGAAGTAAGAAATCCCTGAAGTCTCACCATTGGTGACCTTAGTCAAATAATTTATATATATATACGCACAAAAACACATGCGTACACATGTCTGATCTTTGAAGGATGGGACAGGAAACAGATACTATGTCTTTTAAAAAAAAAAAAATTTCCAAAGCCCAGCTGAATTATATTAAGCCAAAGGCCTAATTTGGCTCCTAGGCCAAGAGGGTGCAGAATTCCTAAACTCCACTTGATGTTATAGCATTCAGAGCCAAACAGGATTTTACTCACGGGGTATGAGTAGGGTGATTTGTGTGTTCCTTTTGTAGTATTGGTTAAACAGAGAGCCAACACTTTAACTGACTTTTATCAGTTTTAGCATTATTTACTTCCCAGTTAAATGCTTTAGATAAGAGAAATCATGAAAATCTTTTAAACTCTTAAATTCAAAGCAGCAATATTGATTGAATTTAAGGATTGGTATGTCCTTTCCAGAAGCGGGAAGTTTTAATGATTTTCCTTAGTAGGTTTAAAATCAAAGTAGAAGTAGGTTTAAAATCAGAATAGTTCACTAGAATAACAAACATTAAGAAACCACTAGTTTTCAACCTGTTGCCTTAAAACCATGAGATACTCGGTAGTGTGGAAAAAGACCATGATGTGATTTTACATAAAAATTAAGATACAGAACTATATAATCTAAATTTTGTTTTTTAATATTTTTTCACACACAAACATAAAACCTTCAAGACAGACCCCTCCCCCATTCCCAAATGTTGACAATGGTATTACAGAGTAAAGAAATTAGCGATTTTAATCTTTCTATATACTTTGTAGTATTTTTCCAATTTTCTATCATGTGTTAATTAAAATTAAAGCACAAATTGGTAAAAGTTATTTTGGGGGAAATTTTTAGTTCTTAAATGCAAATATATAAATAAAACTTTTTTTAATAAATCCCTTATTTATCTTAGCAGCATACAATTTATAAGATGCATTATATTCTCAAAGTTCTATAATAACCTGTGTCTGGTCATAAAAGAAATTATAATGCAAAGTAGGAAAGGTTTATCCTTATTTTTCTGTCCCGGACCTCTATAAGCATCTCGCACCTCTTTTTTGCAGCACCTTTTCCCTTTCAGCCAACTGTTACACCCTGCTCTTTCATCCTCTTTTCCATACCAGACCTTTCTATTCATATCTTTATTACTGCCTCTATTTCTCTGAGTTCTCTTAACATATTTTAGCTATGTGTTGTATTCCTGAAAGGTGTTCTAGCTACGTATCATATTGTAAAGAATTCATAGACCTAAAAGCTAGTATATAATAAAATGTTCTTAATTATGATGATGACTGCTATAGGTTTATTTGCATTTCTAACTGGCACCAACTGCAGAGGAATCTCAGGCATCAGGGATAGGCCCATGTGGGAGATATTTTGGGAAAGTCCACACCACAGAGACAGTTGCTTGTTCTACATAAATGCCAGCTCTGTTCACAATCATTATCTTCTTAGTTGTGTGTATTTTATGATTCAAGGTAAGTAGATTGTTTTTTAATTTACTACAAAATTTTAAATTACTATGAGAGCATTTCCTTGTAACTAAGAATCTTGTGTATTTTTTAACTTTTTGACAGTAAAGATAATATATATCTGTTAAAAATAAATGCTTTTTTTTTGTTTGTTTTCTTTTCCAATTGTGTTAGGATAGTATCTTCTGTGTGAATACTTCAAGGATCACCCCCTGTATTTTCTAGAAAAATATCTAATTTCTAGAAATACTACTCATACAATTATATTGCAGTTTATTTACTTTATTTCTTGAGCTGCAAGACTTCTAGCAGTTAGCTTTTCATCTTCCGTATCCCAGAACCTATTACCAGCCCAAAACTTGACTTTGAGTTGTCTGAGTCATGGATAGGTATTGCACCAATTTTGTATAGTACTTTCTTTGGGTTCACTGGCATATCAGGCTATTGTTTCTTGTTTTCTTACTCCTGCAGGGTCATAGGAAGAGCCATTAAACCACTAATTTTATAAGTATAAATAAATCTATCCTTATATCTATATATGTCTATGTCTATTCTGGTATATAGACATAGAACTATTTTCCCATGTAACTGTATGAATTAGATCTGTGGTTATTAGTTTGTCATATGATGTGGTATTAAAAAGCATTGATAAATGTATTGTAAATTATGTTACTTCAAGTAGATCATTTTATTATAGGACTCTATTAGATTAGGTTAATGGAATTTGTTCTTTAAAAAAACTGTGCTAGTTATTGTGTGCCATCACTGGGATTCACGATTCTGTGGAAGTTTAGCTAATAGCCCAGTTTTTCTGATAAACTTGTTAATATTCTATATTCTAATTTGTTTTTTAACACTCATATTTTCATGCTGTTTGAATCAGGAAGACCAGCTTTTACACCTGTGTTTCTTACTGGCCTTTCCTCTTTGCTTGTTTAATATCAGTTTCATTTTAATTGTTTTCCAAAGGAAAGAAGTTGCTTTTAAAAAGGCTTTCCTGATTTCTACCATTAAGCACCATTGGTCCTGTTTTCATTTTACTGAGGACTCTTGCTTTGACAAAAAGTGCTGTTAAATATGAAAAGTGGCTGTAATTACTCCATCATAAAGACAGTATGATTTAAGATGAAAACTTTGCATTATACACGACTCAAATAAGTCCAAGTCATTTATACATCAAACCAAAATATGTTAAAATGGTACCTTGTTAATAATAAACATTCAGATTGTGAAATAGCTGTTACTAACTTGATCTAAATGAGGAACATAGTATGATAGATTTTTTTTTTCCTTATAGTTCTGTATAACATATTTAGTTCTCAGGAAGCAGAAAAATAAAATTGAAGACAATTTTTAAATAAGACTTTTTGGGTGGTAGCATTACAGTGATTTTTTCGTTGCTTTCTGTATATTCCTATTACTTAACAGTAGTTTCTGTATGTCGGCATTTTAAAATAGCCAGATGGGCAAGATTTTAGGTTTTTAAGGCTACTCAAACTTCCCTTCTTTGGCAGCATTTCTTGAAATACCTACTAAATTGTTTTTCAAACTCCTAAATACATAAATAAAATACAAGTATAATAGTAGGCGAAATATATACAGTTAAAACACTTGTATTCCTCTGCTAAAAATCGCTTTCAAGAACTATAAAAACAATTAGATTGCCTTTTCCATTAGAATATCAAGGTGGTATTCACAGATATGTTGAATTTCACTAGTGTGTCTAGTCTAGTGTTTCTGAAAGGACCTGTTACTTTCTAAAGGAAATTTGCTTAAAGTCTTTGTCATTCCCTAGAATTAGTGATAGCAGTGTTTCTCCCTAGTTTTGGTTATATGCCTTATAATTCCCATGTGGCTTTATTGTATGTGTGTTAATATGTGTTCTGCATCAGACTAAATCATTATTATTTCTAGTAACAGAAGACATTTTTGTAAATTTTTTATATATTACTAGTTTATATTGATGGATATTATCACTCAAGAGCTATGTTATTTAGCCCGTGTAAGTGGTTTAAAAATTTGGATGATTAATACAGTAGAGTTCCTTATGCAAGAAGCTACTTACATTTTTAATTACTGATGATAGTATTACATGTTTGATTATTTCATAAGACACCAAGCCCTGCTATGTACACCCTATAATTTTGTACTGGCCAAACTTACAGAAATTGTTTCATCAAAGAGCCTTATCTTTTTTTTTTTTTTTTAATTTTATTTTTGCTGTGTCGGGTCTTCGTTGCTGCGCGCAGGCTTTCTCTAGTTGCGGCGAGCAGGGGCTACTCTTCATCGCGGTGCGCGGGCTTCTCATTGCGGTGGCTTCTCTTGTTGTGGAGCACGGGCTCTAAGCGTGCAGAATCAGTAGTTGTGGCGCGCGGGCTTAGTTGCTCTGCAGCATGTGGGATCTTCCCGGACCAGGGATCGAACCTGAGTTCCCTGTGTTGGCAGGTGGATTCTTAACCACTGTGCCACCAGGGAAGTACCAAAGAGCCTTATCCCTAATGATACTTTCTTTATGTTCTGTATCTTGAATTTTGGGATTTTCAGGGGTTAATACGTAATATCCCTTTTCCTCCTTTGGAGCCAACAGAGAAATATAAAAGTCAGATAGGTTGAGGTCAAAAAATCACCCTTTTTACTGAATAAAAATTGGTTTGGAGGAGGTGGATTTGATGTGCAACTCCAGTGTGTTTCTTATTACATAACTTCTGAATTGATTTACCCACCCAGGCAGTGCAGTACTATTACTGGCAGCTCCTTATGCCATGTCCACGTGCATTAATATGAACCATCTTTGCAAATACGCAGATGTGTCTGGCAAAGCATATTCAGTTAGTTCTCTCAAGTAGCTTCTCCTCCTAAAGCAAGGAGTGATGCAGGGTAGAGAGAGAAACCAGGAGTGCTATTACCCTAGCAGAAGTTTCACTCTTAACCCTGAGTAATGCTTTAAATTGTTTATAGTGAGACTTTCTTTCAACTTCTACTCTAAAATGAATCTCAACCTTTAAATAAATACATATATGTATATAGTTTATACATATTTAATATAAATATATATATAACATATATATATGCGGTCTTTGAAAATAGAGTTCCTATAAAGAACATTTTTAATTTCACCAGTTGTCTATTACAAGTCCTGGTAATAGTTTTTGTTATAATATTTGAAGTTTACTTTTAATTGTTTTGAAAGAAGCCAACTGCTGTTGCTCAGCCTGTGACATTAAGTGAATACGAATCCAGAGCTAATGGTGACAGTTGTTAGAGAAATGAAAAAATTACGCTATTTCTCTCCTCACTGCTTTCCTCATCTTTAATGAGAAACTAGATTTTCTCCAAGTCTAGTCTAGTCTTTAGTTTAGTCTAAAGTTCTAACCTCATGTAAACAAAAACAAAAAAAGCTGTATTCTAATTAGAAATGCTGTGAATTTTCCTTTTCTTGGCCAATAAATGTACCACCTCAAATACAAAGTGCTTTGTGAACTCCACTGAAATATAGATTAATGTCCCTATCAAAATATATTTGAAACCCACGTGATTTTTTCAGTCTACTTTGTAGGTGATGAAATTAACATATATAGAGCATAGTTAAGAAATGTAGATTGGGAATAATTTAGTATATACCTACTATACTAAATTATTTGTTGTAAGTGCTGTGGTACCATAAGTTTATCAGGTTGTCCATTGATTTATAAATATTCTTCAATATCTGTCCACAGACACTTTAAAAGTTAGTATGAGATCTGAGGGTGTCATTGTCCACAAGTGTCCTTGTTTCCAAAGCTCTTAGCAAAAATAGTACTTTTAAAATGAAGCTAATATTATGCTAAAATTTTATAAGTATCTGTCTTTTTCTGAAGAGTTACATTCATCATTGTGTTTTAGTGGCAAGTAATGTAGTAATGCAGGCTTTCAGTGTTCAGACCAGAAAACAAATCTCCCTTTATTTATTTATTTATTCATTTATTTTAATTTTATTTATTTATTTATTTATTTATGGCTGTGTTGGGTCTCGTTTCTGTGCGAGGGCTTTCTCTAGTTGTGGCGAGCAGGGGCCACTCTTCATCGCAGTGCGCGGACCTCTCACTGTCGCGGGCCTCTCTTGTTGCGGAGCACAGGCCTCCAGACGTGCAGGCTCAGCAATGTGGCTCACGGGCCCAGTTGCTCCGCGGCATGTGGGATCTTCCCAGACCAGGGCTCGAACCCGTGTCCCCTGCATTGGCAGGCAGACTCTCAACCACTGCGCCACCAGGGAAGCCCCCAAATCTCCCTTATATACAGCCACATTTGAGAAGATCGCTTTTAAAACTAATTTCTATTGCACATAGGCAGTTTGAACATTGGTATTTACAATTAAGCTTATCTGTTTAAGTAGTTTTAGTTTTTATTTTTAGCATTCATAGTTAAGAAAAAATAATGTCAACCCTGTGATTACTATCTTTAAACATATGTTGTCTTCTTTATGTGTATATATTAGATGGAAGATGGTGCCCCAAAGCATATTATCCAGATGACAGGATTTAAGATGGAAGAAAAAGAAGCTCTAGGCAAACTGCTTTAAAACTAGATTGCACTTTTATCAAGAGTGAGGTGAGTACAGTAACTTAAAAAGTTCAAGATATAGTTGAAGAATAACTACAATTAAAATGTTGGCCTAAGAATGATAAAATGCCCCTTGATATTCTAAGAATAGAAAAAGTATCTTAAAAAGGAAGTCTTCCATAGTAACATTTTTTCATGTGGATTTTTCCTTCCAGAAATACAAAAATGTACACATCTAATAGCTGAAACGCCTGTGTAAGAGTGAGAAGTTTTTAGCAGCTTGTGCAGCAGGTAAGTTAACTGCCTTTCTTCCTCCACTTTGAAAAAAAAAATCTTCATGGTGAAGAAAGAAGTACCTTAATCTCTGGAAGATAGTGTGTTTTATTATATCAAACATAAACGTGGTTCTTTCTGATATTTTTCTGAAAATACTTGTTTATTTATTTGGTTGCACCCAGTCTTAGTTGCGACTCCAAGGCTCCTTTAGTTGCAGCTCCAGGGCTCCCTTAGTTGTGGCATGTGAACTCTTAGTTGCAGCACGCATGTGGGATCTATTTCCCTGACCAGGGATCGAAACCAGGCCCCTGCATTGGGAGTTTGGAGTCTTATCCACTGCGTCCCCAGGGAAGTCCCTAAAAATATTTGATATAATATTTTTGCTTTGTTTTCTGAATAGAACTTTGTAACACTTGAAAAAGTATTAAAAGAGGCAGAAATATTTACTTCACCTAATAAGTGCTTCATGTAAGAAAAAATATTTTAATAAAGGTGAAAAACTGCCCCCCCCCCAAAAAAAAGCTTTTGTTGAAGCCTCAGCGATTTGCAGTCAAGTTTCTTTTCTTTGATCTATCATTGGAAGAGTTACTGTTTTTGTTCTTCTGCTCCTGTTTCCCCTGCCATCCATGCTATGAAGCAATCATTCTATTTTATTTTTCTAAGATTTTAAATTCCATAAACCTAAATTAGGGCTTAATGTCTTCTCCCTTTGTCACCATTGATGTTTCTCTTATAGTTTTCTCTCCTGTGATTGATTTGGCATATCATTAGTCCACTTTTTTTTCTTTTTTTTTTTTTGCAGTATTTAACTCAGGTGAATTTACCATTTTTTTTAGAATAACTTACCAGACAAACATTTGGATCATATTACCTCCACAAATGAAAACATACATTTTCCCTGCTGTTTAAAAAGATAATTGATGCCCAGATCAGAATGTTATTACATATCCTAGAAAAATTCTCTAACTCAGTTAATTTGTTTTATATAGTGTAACAATGGTGTAAACATTATTGGAAAAGTTTTTTGATATAGAAGGAAGCATATACACCTCACTCAAAATGGTGCATAATAATAGTAAGGTCATAATTTAAGTAATACCACATTTTATTAATCCTTTGGTTTATATTTTACTTAGTAACAGATAAATTATTTATTATGGAAAGATTACATACAAGTTCAGTGATGTTGTATAGTGTAACAATACTCTAAACATTATTGGAAAAGTTTTTGATATAGAAGGAGAATATAAACCTCACTCAAAATGGTGAATAATAATCGTAGTCATCATTTAAGTAATACCATTTTATTAATCCTTTGGTTTATCTTTTACTTAGTAACAGACTTAAAATTATTTATTATGGGAAAGATTACATACAATGTTCAGTGTATGAAAAAATTTAGGAAAACAAACATAGTTCAAAGATAACATGGGCAATGTAGAAAAAGGCCAAATTTTATTTGATATTTGGTCTTGATTGTTTTATCATTTATCAGAACCAAAATTCTTTTGTGACTGACAGTTCATTTGGCTTTCTAGGAAGTGGGGTACTACTAAGGACTACATAATTCATAGTGCCAAAGTGGCAGATGGCTTGATGAAACAACTTACGAATGGGGATATAAAATTGAAAAGAATCCCATTATTCACCTCAATGCAGTCTGCACCTAAAAGATGGCGTGAAGAACTGAAACGCACTGGTGCTCCAGAGCCTTCCATAGATGGAAAGTTGTCTCCTTGTTAGAGCTGATAAACCGAAGTGATTCTCTTGTAAGGTGAGATTTCATAGAAGCTAAGCAGTGAATGTGAAAACAATTTTGGTTAGCTTAAATACCTTTTTGTATTTCTTTGCATTATTCATTTATTCCAAATGAGCCATGATGATTACTCTTTGATCTCCTAGTTAAGCCATTCTGCACTTCTAAGCATATGTGTCTAATGGAACAAAATCTATTTTATAAGTATTGCATTATTCCTCAGGGTCTCTGTTTCACTTTCCATGTTATTCTTTGCAAACTCAAGTAAAATCTTTATTTTAAATTGGAAGATATTGTTTTTCAGTTGTGAAGCACTTACAGTTTTTTGTAAGTGAAGTATTACGTTAAACAAAGGCTTTTTCTAGGTTATGTAGTGCAGTCTTCATGGTTCATACTGTTTCCATCATAATTTCACTTCTTTTTATATTTTTACACCACATTTTAAGAAGACTTCTTATTGGGTAACTGTATTCTTAGACTGCTGTGACTTTTTTTGCCGGGAGGTGTGGTCAAAAGGGCTTTTTGTTACCTTTACTGAAGTGTAATTATAGACCGTAAAATGCACAGATTTTAAGTGTACGTTTGATGAGTTTGGACAAATTTATGCACCCATGTATACCCAAACTACAATCAAGATCTGTAACATTTACATCATCCTAAAATATTCCCTTGTGTTTTTGTACATTTAATTCTGCACCACCAAACCAAACAACCAAATTTCTTTTTGGTCACTGTACATTAGATTTGTTTTTTTTCGAGTTTCATATAAAATGGATCATACTGTATAACTCCTTTGATGTAGCTCATTTGCCTGCCTCGTTATTTTTGAGATTCATCCATGTTGTTGTGTGTATCAGCAGTTCCTTTCTTTTTGTTACTGAGTAGTATTCCACTCTATGTATATATCACAGTCTGTTTATTCACCCATGGATGGACATATGGGGTTTCTTTGGTTTTGATTTGTTTTTTGCTAATATGAATAAAGTGGCTATGAACATTTGAGTATTAGTCTTCACGTAGACTTGTTTTATTTCTCTTGGGTAAATATCCAGGAGTGAAATTGCTTGCTCAGATGGCAGTTGTACATTTAACATTATGAGAAAATGCCAAACTGTTTTCCAAGTTGTTGTACCATTTTACATTCCCACTAACAATGTATGAGAGTTCCAATTGTTCTGTAATTACTTTGGAACTATTGTCCAAAAATGAGGTGACCATATTTGTGTGGTCTATTTCTGAACTTCTTACTGTTCCATTGATATCTGTATCTACCTTACACCAAGAACACACTGTTTTGGTTACTATAGTGTTATAGTGAGTCTTGAAATCAGGTCTTGTGAGTCTTCCAACTTTGTCTTTTTCAAAATTGTTTTGGTGATTCTGGATCCTTTATATTTCCATATGCATTTTAGAATCAGCTTGTCAACTTCTACAAAAAAACAAGCTGGGATTTTTATTGAAATTGTACTGAATCTGTAGATCAAATTGGGAAGAATTGAGATCTTAATATTGAGTCATCCTATCAGTAGACTCTGTTTCTCTCCAGGGCTTCTTAAATTTCTGTCATTAATATAGTTTTTGTTGTATAAACCTTGCACATATTTTGTTAAATTTAATTCTGTGTACTTCATATTTCGGGATGCTATTATAAATCGATTGCTCTGTAAGTTTTTATATCCATTAATTGACTTTTCTCCTTTATTCTGTTAATATGGTAAATTATTTTGATCAATTCTTAAATGTTAAACCAAACTTATATTCCTGAGAGAAATTCCACTTCATTGTAGTGTATTATCCATTTTTAATAATTGCTGATTCTATTTGCAATTTGCTGATTCTATTTCCATAAGATGTATGGAAAAACCCAAATGAACTTTTTGGCCAACCCAATATTTGTTCTATTGTGTTCTTCTTCTGTAGATCCATTACCCATATTTTAGACCATTTGATTCTGTTCCACAGTATTTGCTTTCTCTGTTCTGTTTTTATTTCCCTTCCTGTGTGTGTGTGTGTGTGTGTGTGTGTGTGTGTGTGTGTGTTTCAGTTGGATACTTACTGTTGACTTACCAGGTTCAATGATTTCTTCCTCAGTTTTGTGCAGTCTATTGATAAGCCTATCAAAGAAATTCTTCTTTGATATAGTATCTTAATTCTACCTTTTTGATTGTACTGTCTTCTGAATTTCCCATATGTTCATGCAAATTGTCCACCTATTCTATTATATCTTTTAACATGTCATTCACAGTTATTTTAAAGTCACTTTTTTAAACTTTCAACATGTGGATCATCTCTCTGTGCTCTTTATTCCTTTATCTCTTGACAATGGTTTGGTTGTTGTTGGTTTTTTTCCCATTTTTGTGTATGTCTTGTGTTTTTGTTTTGGTTTTTTTGCATACATAGACATTCCCTATAGAAGAACAGTAGAGGCTGAGGTGAATAATGTTAATATCCAAAAATGGACCTACTTGTAAGGCAGTTAGTATGGGGTCGTTGAGTTAATCTTGTCAATTTTTGAGCTGGCTTTGGGTTTTGTTAGTGCTATTTTCATCTTCAGCGCATCATTTCATTTTATTCCAGCAGTGGTTTACAGTTCCCTTGTGCTTAGCGTGGGGCCTGTGATGCTGGAGGTTTTTTAATCAGTGTTCTTTATTCATTCTCAGCTTTTGGTAGTCCCTGTACCACTTCATCACAGAAGGGCTCTTCATATTCTTCCCCTCTTGCTTCCTACTCATTTCTAGGTTGGGGAGTAAGGGTTGGTGTGTTTTCGTTCTGTTGGATAGGCTTTAGTCTTAAGCATTCTTCATGTTCTTGGTCTCTGGGGTTGGGATATACCCATTGCTTCTGTCTCAATTTCCCATGGCAGCCAAATTCTCCCTTGTATTGTGGGCAGGGTCTTGGGTAAGAGACTTTCTAGCACCTCCCCCAGCATTAGGTCTCTGCTTTGTATTAGTGCAGGAACCTAGGCCCAAGTGGCATTCCTGCCCCTCCTCCAGGGACAGGTGGCTTTTGCTTCTATCCTTTATCCCATCTTTTTTGGGCTGCACAGCAGGAAGTTTTCCTACCCCTTTCCCAAAGGCAGATGAGTTTTACTTCTGCTCTTACAACAAAAGCAGTGCATCTTTTCCTGGATTCTGAAATAGAAGACTTTCTTACTTTACCCAAATGACTTAAGGCTTTTGCTTCATATGAGAGATGGATCCAGGGAAGTGGGCCTGGTTTTACATCTGTCTCTTGTTGGCAGGCAGTCCCCACTGACCCACCTTCGCTACCAGTGGGGTTCCTGCTGTTACCTGCCCCTAATCTTTTTTGTGAATACTTAATAGATGCTGGTGGCAAAGAGCTTGCAACTGAGGGGGGGCCTTCCATGTGTCAGGGACTCTCAGTTATTCTAAACTGTCATGCTGCCTACACTTGGCCTTTAAATTTATTAAGATTTTACCTTCATTTCTTGCCTGCATTTATGGTGGCTACTTCTCTCCGGTGCTCTGGCAAAAGTGAAATAGTTTGGGTATCCAATCTCTTCACAAGGGTGCTTATCACTCTTTTGGAAATTCAATTTCTTGGTTGGCTTATCATCTCAGTTCTCTGATGGGTTCATGAAAAGTTATGATTTTGTGGATTATTTGGCTTTTTTCTTATTCTCAGGTTGTAGTAGTGTTCTCTCGTGGCTTTCTAAATCCTAAGCAGTAACGAATTTTCATGAAACTTTTGGGTGTGTGTGTGCTTGTGTGTCTGTGTCTGTGTGTCTTCTGAGCCTAAATGTAAAATGTATTTCTTAATGTAAATCAAAGTTAAACTTTTTCAAAAGCTAATTTTTTAGAAGAAGTTTGTCAACTTTAGTTCTATTTTTTTGTGGTTCAGAATGATTTCCTTGGAGGTATGTTGTCTTCTGAGGTAAATACTTTCTTAGAATTCTTGCATTGTTTTTTTTGGCTTATTGAGGTGACTTTTCCTTAGGAAATAAACTTAGTATTCTATTTTTTTTTTTTTATTACACCTCCACCTCCACTCCCCGTTGCTTTCCCCCCTTGGAAATTTAGTATTCTTGATTCTTAAAAACTTTTCCCATATCAAGAAATGGATAAGTAGACGGAATAGCATGATTTCTTAAACACATCTGTTCTGAACAACTTAAAATTTAGGAAATCATTGCAATAGTTATTCTCCGTGGCACTCAAATAGACCAAAGGAATTAATTCCTTTCAGAAAGTTCTGCTCCCACTCCTAGGAAGTAATTGATTTAGATAATTTGACTAAACATACTTTCTTTTTAATATACTTTTCTATACTGTTTACATTTTCATTTAGAGTTTTGGAGGCTGGAAAAGCAAATGTTTTTTTGCCAAAAAATTCGCCAAGTGAAATAACTCATGTGATTGCCAGTAATGCGAGAATCAAGGCTGAACAAGAAAAAGATAACTTTAAGGCTCCATTTTATCCAATTCAGTATCTAGGAGATTTTCTTTTAGAGGTAAGTAAAAAACAAACAAACAAAAAATTAGTAAACATTTTTTTTTAATTTTATTTATTTATTTATTTATTTATGGCTGTGTTGGGTCTTCGTTTCTGTGCGAGGGCTTTCTCCAGTTGTGGCAAGTGGGGACCACTCTTCATCGCGGTGCGCGGGCCTCTCATTATCGCAGCCTCTCTTGTTGCGGAGCACAGGCTCCAGCCGCACAGGCTCAGTAATTGTGGCTCACGGGCCTAGTTGCTCTGCGGCATGTGGAATCCTCCCAGACCAGGGCTCGAACCCATGTCCCCTGCATTGGCAGGCAGATTCTCAACCACTGTGCCACCAGGGAAGCCCTAAAATGGCATTTTTAAGACAGTTGCTCTCAATTATTTAAATATTTGAAAAGAACTTGCTTATTAAATTTAAAATTTGTCTTATTTTGAGTCTCTACTTTTGTTTTCAGTGCTTTGGTGATGTTTATTACAAAATAATTTTAAGCATTTTAAACCAGAGTATAAATAAAACAGCAGTGGGCTATAGGTATCATATGAGAATTCTTCTGTTATTTTCCCATTGGAAAAGAGGGAGCTGTTTCTAAGAATTTAGAAATATTTTCCTGTCCTCTTCCTCCACCTACATCTCACTTGGTGTACATACCACTCCTTAAGTAGTTTGAATGGAAATAACCCTAGAAGAATTGCTCTAAAAGTAAGCAAAGAAGAATTTTTAAGAAGGGTCACTCAAGGTGGAAGAGAACCTGCAGTGTGTCTAAAAACTGAACCTTGGTCTTCTAGGAAACCTTAGCTCTTTCTTCAGTGTTTCCCATCTCGATAGATACTATACAACCTTTTGTCTAATAATTTATGTTAGAAATCTGGGAATCACCCTTGAAACCTTCCTTTCCTTTATTCCCCACATCTTTTTTTTTTTTTTTTATAAATTTATTTATTTTATTTATATACTTTTGGCTGTATTGGGTCTCCGTTGCTGCGCGTGGGCTTTTTTTCTAGTTGTGGCGAGAGGGGGCTACTCTTCGTTGCGGTGCGCGGGCTTCTCATTGTGGTGGCTTCTCTCATTGTGGAGCACGGTCTCTAGGCACACGAGCTTCAGTAGTTGTGGCACGCAGGCTCAGTAGTTGTGGCTCGTGGGCTCTAGAGCGCAGTCTCAGGAGTTGTGGCGCACGGGCTTAGTTACTCCGCGGCATGTGGGATCTTCCCGGACCAGGGCTTGAACCCATGTCCCCTGCATTGGCAGGCGGATTCTTAACCACTGCGCCACCAGGGAAGCCCAATTCCCCACATCTTGTCAATTACCAAATCCTATTGATTTTATTTCAAATACTTCTTGAATAAACTGCTTCTCTTCTGTATTAACATCATATTGAGTTCATCCTCTTTGCCCTGTGCTGCTGGAAGCAACTCCTTATTATTCTCCCTATTGTTCTACTTTACTTTTGCTAATTTCCTAGTAACTTACTTTTCTTTCTCTACTCCATTCAGCTTCATCCAGAAGTAACATCTAAAATGCTCTTTCTAAAATAGTTCTGATGCTGTCTCTCTCCTACTTAAAACTGTCCAATGGCTTCCCATTGCCCTTAGGATAAAGTTGTAAACCTCTAATACAGCTTTAAGTTAGCATGGGGTTCCTGTCACTCCTACCTTTGCAACTATAGCCTGCTCTACTTTTTCCTATGCTCACTATACTATAACACAACTGCCTTTCCCAGTTTCTTAAACAGGCTAGGCTACTTCCTACCTCAGTGTCTTCTGAAAAGCTATTTCTCTTCCTAAAAAGGTCCTTTCCGCTATTCTCTCACTCCCTATGCCTGCCTACTTCCTGCTTATTCAGTTTGCAGTTATAATGCTGCCTCTTCAAGGAAGCCTCCCTGGCCCCTTATTAAAATAGTTAGGTTCACCTCTAATGTGTTCTGATATCACTATTTTGCTTTATAGTACTCATCCACAGTTTGTAATTAATTAATTGGCTGATTACTTGGTAATGTCTTTTTCCCCACCTAAACCAAAAGCACTGTGGTCATCAAGGATGATGTCTATCTTTTCCATAGTTATATCTGAATCATCTTGCATAAAGCCTAGCACATGAGTAGTTCTCATTTTATATTTGTTAGATTAGTAGAGAAATTATGAACAACCCTTGAGTATTCCAAGAGTAGATGTAATATATCATTCTATAATTACCTTTCCCTACTGAGTAGTGGCAGTGTGGATTGGAAATTTGACCTTAGTTCAGAGGATGGATCTGCTTGGACTATGGATAATCTCATTGTCCTTGACAGTGATTGGTCTAGGAATGGGCATGTCAACCAGTTCTGATTCATGGGACATGAAGAGAGGAGGTATGTAAGAGCTTCTGGGAAGTTTCTTTCTCATTCTGAAAGGAGCCTCTGTCAGCCTGGCATCTGCTAAGTGTAAACATGGAAAAATGAAATGAAACCTTAATTACTACTGGCAGCCATTCTTTGACCATGAGGAGAAGTAGCCTTAGGTTGAAACCAATCTTGTAGACAGCAAAGTGTAGAGACAGAATGTAGACTCTTGTAGAGATACTTGAGTTGCTGGATTAATCAACCCTGAAACCTGACTTAGCAATGGACCATATTGCCATTCTGTGAGGTAACAATTTCCATGTTGTTTACGTTAATTTGCATTGGTTTTCTATTACTTGCAGCCTAAAGCATCCTATCTGATCTACCTAACTGAACAGTTTATAGGTAGTATTAACTCTCAACAGAGTGAAAACCATTCTTAACTAAATTAGAAAAAGTATCTGAATTTCCCTTCTCTATGGAAAGAAATGAACAAAATGTAATATGTATTATGCTTTCTCCATAATCATATTTTACAGTAATCTGACACAATCAGATTCAGCTGCTGAAGTACTAGAGGACATTAGTATATCAAGCAAAAATAATAGACAATCTCTAACTTATATTTGTTTTTAGAATACATTGTTTTATAAGCTCTAGATTAGACAGCTAAGAGTTAGTTCATAACCATTCATTCTAAATAAGGGAGACATTTTGTCATCCCTTCTGAGGATAAGATAGTTAACTTCATTTTGATGTCTTGCTTTTCTTCTACCTCTTTGGCATAGAATATAATACATTCCTCATTAGATGGATTCTGAAGTGTCCTCTAAAAAGAGTTGCCATATAAAATGACTGAGTCAAAAGTAACAATTGAGCAATTGTTTAAAAAATAGTTGTGTTTAACCTACTTAACTTTTTGGAAAGCCACTTAGTAACAGAATCAGGAATTATTTAGTCCAGGTTTATAGATACTTGCTGAAGGCATTTGCTGTACCAGGCATTATGCTATGCACTATAGAAAATGAATAAGACCACCTGCCAGACTTCAAAACAAATGTGGTGAAAACCAGAATGTGGAACTGGTAATTGCAGTTAGTGTGTATTGTGCATTGGTAAAATTATGGTGCAAGGTATAGAAATACAGAAAGAGCAAGGACTAATGTATCTGAATTGTTTGGCCCAAGGAAGATGTCACAAAAAGGAGAGAATACTTAGGAATACTCAAAACTTCTTTTGATTATCTGTCCAAGAAATAAAATGATCCACAGAAAAGTCTTATGGAAATATAGTAGTAATTGAAAAAACATACACTTTTTGTTCCAGATCAACTAATTGTTGACCTAGATTTGTAACTTATTACTTCTTTAACCATAGGGAAGTCATTTATTCTGTGACCGAATTTCTTCCTTTGCATGTAGAAGGTAATACTTACCTTACTTTGGTTGTTATACAACTGTTACTCTAAGCCATTATTTATTGAGTGATTACTGTGTGTCAGGCACTATGCTAAGCACTTTACACACTTAATCTTATTTTAAACCTTACGTTCCTGTGTGGTATGCACTATGGCCTCATTTTACAGTTAGTGAAATGATGTATAATCAAATTTAATAATTTTCCCATGATCTCACAACTATCGTATGTCAGACCAAAAATTTAAGACCAAGCACTCAAAAAATTTTAAGGCTGCTCTCCTCAAGTCTCCCTTTACTTTCTGCATTCGAGTATTATTAGGTTTCCTTGATAATAGGAAGGTCTCTTTCTGGGTAGTTAAAAATACTTAATGCTGTAGAGATTACCATATGCTAGTAGTCAGTCTAGTTAAGAACCATGTAGAACACTCTGGGAATTCCCTAGTGGTCCAATGGTTAGGACTTGGTGCTTCCACTGCAGGGGGCCCGGGTTCGATTCCTGGTTGGGGAACTAAGATCCCACAAGCCACGCAGTGTGGCCCCCCCAAAAAAAAGAACCATGTAGAGTACTCAAAAGATGCTTGTTCTAATTACTTGACCTCTCTGGCTCTCCATCCAGTCTTGTGAATTCATTCAAGTTGTGTGGCAAATGCCATGGCTGAATCAAGGAATAAGACCTGAGACCAAAGCGTATCCATACCTATTTTAAGATAGAAATCAAAGTCAAATATGTGAATCAGAAGCCAGGGCAACTATCATTTCCACACTGTGCTGCCCTATCTTAGGTAATAGAATAATTTACTGAATTAGTAGGCTTTTGGTCATCTGTTTGTAACATAGCATTATACTATATAAGGGAGATTAGACATGGCGCTCTTTTCCTAGATCATATAGGAGACAAACAACTAACACCATGCCTAGTGTATTGTTGGCACTAAAATTTTATAAAATAAGGAATAAGTAATGAATATTTACAGATAAATACTGCCCATATCTTTCATAAGAGTAGCTGGTTGGAGAGAGTGTGGCTTGGAGACAATTATATGTTGATCATTTGTTTAGTGCTATAGAAAATAGATTATTTTTTAAAATTTTCCAAATGTCATGGTTTATCACGTTGTGATTTTTAATTATTTAACTTAAATAGGGTACTTGAATCATACATTCTAATTCACGGATCAGTATATAGCATCTTAATACTCAGAATTAGAAAACAGTGTGTTCTTCCCTAGTTGCTAATGATAATGGTATGTTCTTTTGCGTATGTATTCTGGAAACTATATGGGATTAATTCATCCTGTATTTTAGACATTTCTTGATGATCTAAGCCTGAGGATTTATCCTCTTTGTCAACCATGTGAAATTTGAAGCCAGAAACTCAGTTTATCCCCATTAAAGTTGTCCTTAATGGAAATTGTACATTCAGAGTAATACTTTCTTTGATTCCAGGAATAAGACAGAAGAAAAGTCTTCATTTTTCATGGTTTTCAATTTCACTTTTCTGAGTAACTGAAGAAATTTAATCAACTACTCTCAGGGATTGTTGTCTGGTTGCAAGATTGCAGGCTGCTAAAGGGCCCTCACATCCATATAGGAAGCCCAGTACAAGTGAAAGGGAACCAAAAATCACACCATAGGCCTTAACCACATTTCAGCTGTATCATGATTGTTCCCTAGGAGGACAGTGATTCTCCAGTCTCTTTGTGTAAAGATGGTGAATCTCTGAATACTCTTGCGTAACAAGTACTTGAATTCATCTTTACTCTCAATTCTTTATCTTACTAAACTTCAAGAATTTTATGTACAAGTACATATGCAACTATATTTTAAATTATTATTGGTAGGTAGTTAAAAATTCAGTTTGGATTTCTTAGCAAGAGAAATAAATGTGTTTGAGATAGAGTTAGGTGAAGATAATTGCTTACTAATGTTCAAGTAAAATAAGAGCTGTGAATTCAACTATTAGCCTATTTTCTTCTCTGTATGATAGATGTGCAAATAAGAAGTCTTACTAGTAAAAAGCTGAAAAATAATCTGAGAAATCATCTATAATCAGAAAATGTTGAAGTAGATTGTAACTTTAACTTGGTAAGGGACTAGATAAAATAGTTTGGTTCATGATTATTCATAAAAAGGGTTGCTTGTTACTAGACCAACAGAGCATTAGCTTTTCTTGAGATACATTATTATTATTTTATTATTTGGGACCTTTGTTGTAATGATTTTTTTCCCTTCAGGGAACTTACTAGTGTTTAATAACCTTTGATTTAGAAGAGTGCATTCTTGTACCTACTTGTTTGACTACCAAAATATTTTGCAATTATAAAGTTGGATACCATAAAGAGTACATAATGTTGAAATCATACTTAATTGATTGCCTAAACCATATTTACATACATACAGAAAGAAATTCAGAATGATGAAGATTCCCAAACCAGTTCTGTTTGGAATAACCATAGCAATCAAGAAAAAAACAAAGATTTCAGGAAAGATATGGGATTTCTTGAAATGAAAGGTGCCTTAAAAGAGATGATGTGCAGAACCCAGGTAACACTTTATACTCTAAAAAAATCTTACATTTCTGATTTTTCTTACAAAATTTGTGAAAGGCATTATTTGGTGGAAATAATGATTTTGGAATCACAGAGCTGGTATTTGAACCCAGCTCTGATTTACAGTCTATAATTTGAAGGTATTGGGATATTGTCCATGTTTCTATTTTGAGGCTCTTATTGAAATAATATATATGTGCATATGGAGAGTCACAGTTCCTAATACATAGTGTGTTCTCAACACATGGTAATTACTTAAAACAACTCGGTATGTTGAATGTAACATGTGTCTTACAAAGGATTCATCAATATATGTATTCATATTCATGGTCTAAATTCAAGTATTTTACTGCATATAGATCAAGTTTTTTTAAATGGCACAAGTGAATTCCAGTTTGATTAAATATGGAAAACAAAAAAACATGAAGGGCTCTGAACTTGGAGCAGTGAAAAGTACGTTAAGAAAGCATATATGTGGCTCTCAACTAAAATTTTTCAGTTAGTAGGAGCAACCAAAAAAGACATTATTAGTTCTACCCTAGAAGACCTGATGTTCAGTTATGTTCAGTTTCATACTGTTTTTATAAAAGAGACTCTAATTGGTTTACCAAATCATTAGCCTACTAATTATTATTACTTAGTCTAAACTAAAATATTTTTAAATGTGATTAGAAAGAAATTAAAATTTGTTTTTACTGCATCTATCAAATTTTACAAAGAGAATTCTAGGAACAATTTGGAACTTCTTTGACTGAGCAGTACCTTACAAAATCACATATGGAGAGTGTAAATAAAACTTTCTAAGAGATTAAAATATTTTTGCGATTTTCTCTAGCTTTTTCAAAATACAGTTGATATTTATGTGACTTAGATGATTTTCTATGATTAACTACATGTACATGATCTTAGTAAGAGGCTTTTGAGTTTATATGTCTGTTGAAATATGCATTATAAGCCACAGTATAACATTTTTTACATATAGAAAGGATGTAAGATAATGGAGTTATTAAATAAATTTAGTTTAACATGAAAAAATATGGAGATTTTATGAAAGATAGGGAAATTATTAAAATACCTCTGTAAACATCTTGAGTTTTAGAACTCAAGAGGTTGTGTATAAAATGCTTCAATCAAAAGACAGAGTAGCTGAATGCATACAAAAACAAAACCCATATATATGCTGCCAAAAAGAGACTCACTTCAGATTAATGACATACACAGACAAAGTGAGGGGATGGAAAAAGATATTCCATGCAAATTGAAATCAAAAGAAAGCCAGCATAGCAACAGTTACCTCACACAAAATAGATTTTAAAGATTGTTGGGCTTCCCTGGTGGCGCAGTGGTTGAGAATCTGCCTGCCAATGCAGGGGACACGGGTTCGAGCCCTGGTCTGGGACGATCCCACATGCTGCAGAGCAAATGGGCCCGTGAGCCACAACTACTGAGCCTGCGCATCTGGAGCCTGTGCTCCACAACAAGAGGCCGCGACAGTGAGAGGCCCGCGCACCACGATGAAGAGTGGACCCCGCTTGCCGCAACTAGAGAAAGCCCTCACACAGAAATGAAGACCCAACACACCCAAAAATAAATAAATAAATAAATAAATTTAAAGTACGTGCCGAAAAAACAAAAGATTGTTATGAGATAAAGGAGGACATTATATAATGATCAAGGGATCAATCCAAGAAGAAGATATAACAATTGTAAATGTATATGCACCCAAAATAGGACCACCTAAATACATAAAGCAAATATTAACAAACAAAAGGGAGAAACATAGGACCGCCTAAATACATAAAGCAAATATTAACAAACAAAAGGGAGAACTTGACAGTAATATCAATACAATAATAGTAGGGGACTTTAACACCCCACCTACATCAACGGAAAGATCATCCAGACAGAAAATCAATATGGAAACACTAGCTTTAAATAACACATTAAACCAAATGGACTTAGTAGATATGTGTATATAGAGCATTTTGTCAAAAGGCAGCAGAATACACATTCTTTTCAAGTGCACATTAAATGTCCTCCAGGCTAGGCCACAAAACAAATGTCAGTAAATTTAAGAAAATTGAAATCTTATCTGGCAACTTTTCCAACCACAATGCTATGAGACTAGAAATCAACTACAAGAATAAAATTCAAAAAACACAAACACATGGATGCTAAAAAATGCTACTAAACAATCAGTGACTCACTGAAGAAAGCAAAGAGGAAATCGAAAAAATACCTGGAGACAGATGGAAACAAAAGCATGGTGATCTAAAATCAGTAGAAGGCAGCAAAATACATTCTAAGAGGGAAGTTTATAGCAATACAAGCTTACCTCAGGACACAAGAAAAATCTCAAATAAAAAACCTGACCTTACACCTAAAGGAACTAGAAAAAGAAGAACAAACAAACCCAAAGTTAGTAGAAGGAATGAAATCATGAAGATCAGAGCAGAAATAAATGAAATACAAACTTAAAAAACAATAGAAAAGCTCAATGAAACTAAAAGCTACTTCTTTGAAAAGATAAACAAAATTGATAAACCTTTAGCTGGACTCATCAAGAAAAAAAGAGGGCCCAAATCAATAAAATTGGAAATGAAAAAGACAACTGACACCACAGAAATACAGAAGATCATAAGAGACTACTACAAACAGCTATATGCCAATAAAATGGACAACCCAGAAGAAATGGACAAATACCTAGAAATGTACAATCTACCAAGACTGAGCCAGGAAGAAATAGAAAATGTGAACAGACCAATTACCAGTAATGAAACTGAGTCAGTAATTAAAAATCTCCCAACAAACATAAGTCCAGGGCCAGATAGCTTCACAGGTGTATGCTACCAAACATTTATTTAGAGAAGAGTTAACACTTATCCTTCTCAAAATACTCCAGAGAAATTAAAAAAAAAAAAGAATTATTTGTAACTTATTGCATATACCTATGCTTATATTAACCACTTAAAAAAAAAAAATACTTCAGAGAATTGCTGAGGAAGGAATGCTTCCAAACTCATTCTATGAGGCCAGCATCACCCTGTTACCAAAACCAGACAATGGTATCACAAAAAAAGAAAATTACAGGCCAATATCACTAATGAACATAGATGCAAAAATCCTCAATAAAATATTAACAAACTGAATCCAACAGTACATTAAAAGGATCATATGCCATGATCAAGTGGGATTTATCCCAGAGTTGCAAGGATTTTTCAATACCAGGAATCAATCAGTGTGATACAACACATTAACAAATTGAAGAATAAAAAGCATATGATCATCTCGATAGGTACAGAAAAAGCTTCAACATCCATTTATGTTAAAAACTCTGTAGAAAGTGGGCATAGAGGGAACATACCTCAACGTAATAAAGGCCACATATGACCAACCCACAGCTAACATCATATTCAATGGGAAAAAGCTGAAAGCATTTCCTCTAAGATCAGGAACAAAACAAGGATGCCTACCCTCACTACTTTTATTTAACACAGTATTGGAAGTCCTAACCATGGCAATTGGAGAAGAAAAAGAAATAAAAGGAATCCAAATTGAAAAGTAAGATGTAAAATTCTGTTTGCAGATGACATGATACTATACATAGAATATCCTAAAGATGCCATCAGCAAACTGCTAGAGCTCAGTAATGAATTCTGTAAAGTTGCAGAATACAAAATTAATATACAGAAATCTGCTTGTCTATGCACTAACAAACTATCAGAAAGAGAAATTAAGGAAACAATCCCATTTACCATTGCATCAAAAAGAAGAAGATACCTGGGAGTAAACCTACCTAAGGAGGTAAAAAACCAATGCTCAGAAAACTGTAAGACACTGATGAAAGAAATTGAAGCCAACACAAACAAATGGGAAGATATCCCATGTTCATGGATTGGAAGAATTAATATTGTTAAAAATGACCATACTAACCAAGGCAATCTACAGATTCAGTGCCATCCCTATCAAAATACCAAGGGCATTTTTCACAGAAGTAGAACAAATAATTTTGAAATTTGAATGGAAACACAAAAGAGCCCGATAGCCAAAACACTCTTGAGAAAGAACAGAGCCAAAGGAATCATGCTCCCTGACTTCGGACGATACTACATCCGACTATACTACAAAGCTACAGTAATCAAAACAGTATGGTACTGGCACAAAAACAGACACATAGATCATTGGAACAGAGTAGAGAGCCCAGAAGTAAGTCCACACAGTTATGCTCAATGAATCTACAACAAAGGAGGCAAGAATATGGAATGGTGAAAAGACAGTCTCTTCAACAACTGATGCTGGAAAGACTGGACAGTTAAATATAAAACAATAAAATAAGAACATTTCCTCACATTATGTCCAAAAATAAACTCAAAATATATAAAAGACTTAAATGTAAGCCCTAAAACCATAAAACTCCCAGAAGAGAATATAGGCATAACACTCTTTGACATAAATTGTCACAGTATTTTTTTTTGAATCTGTATCCTAAAGCCCAGGAAATAAAAGTAAAAATAAATAAATGATACCTGATTAGACTTAAAAGCTTTTACAAAACAAAGTAAACCATTGACAAAATGAAAAGACAACCTACTGAATGAGAGAATATATTTGCTAATGATATGACCAATAAGGGGTTAATAGCCAAAATAAATAAACAGGTCATGCATCTCAATACCAAAGAAACAACCCAATTAAAAAATGGGCAGAAGACCTGAAAAGACATTTTTCTAAAGAAGGCATACAGATGGCCAGCAGGTGTATGAAAAGATGCTTAACATCGTTAATCATCAGAGAAATGCAAATTAAATCCACAATGAGATATCACTTCACATCTGTCAGAATGGCTATCACGGAAAAAACCACAAATAAATATTGGTGAGGATGTAGAGAAAACGGAACCCTCGTACACTGTTGATGGGAATATAAATTGGTGCACCCACTGTGGAAAATAGTATGGCAGTTTCTAAAAAAAAAACTAAAAGCAGAACTACCATATGACCCAGCAATTTCATTCCTGGGTACATATCAGAAAAAAAGGAAAACACTAGTTTCAAAATATCCAAGCATACCAGTGTTTATAGCAGCATTATTTACAATTGCCATGATATGGAAGCAACCTAAGTGTCCATCAACAAATGAATGGATAAAGAAGAAGGGAGATCTGTGTATCTGTATAGACATATAGATATAGTGGAATACTACTCAGCCATAAAAAATGAAATTTTGCCATTTGCAACAACATGGATGGACTTGGAGGTATTATACTAAGTGGAATAAGTCAAGCAGAGAAAGACAAATACGTTATGATATAATTTATATGTGGAATCTAAAAAATAAAACCACTGAATATTACAAAATTAAAATGGACTCACAGATATGGAGAACAAACTAGTGGTTACCAGTGGGGAGAGGGAATAGCTGGGAGGGAGCAACATAGGGGTAGGGGACTAAGAGGTATAAACTATTAGGCATAAAATAAATAAGCTACAAGGATATGTTGTACAACACAGGAAATATAGCCAGTATTTTATAATAACTATAAGTTGAGTATAACCTTTAAAAATTGTGCATCACTACATTGTATACCTGTAACTTATATAATATGGTACATCAACTATATCTAAATTTAAAAAAGAGTAAAAAGAATACATCTGTAAACATCTTGAGTTCCTTTTAGAACTCAGGAGAATGTATATCAAATTCAGGTCACAATTTCTATTTTTTTAAATAAATTTCTTAGTGTAAAGAATAAACAATATGGTTTACGATACTTCTTATCCATTTTAATGTTATTATACATTTTTCCTATACAAAGATTTTCTGAGATGTTTCATTTGATATGCCTAATGGCAAGACTCTATTTGATGTAGAGCCTAAATTATTTTCACAAACATTTGGAAAAATAAAAGAAAATAATGAAGATAACCAAATCTCTTTTGACTAATCATGACAAATTTTTAAAAGGCAGAGATTCCAAGAAAGAGTAAGTTAACCAAATACCTAAATTAAATGTGTTTGTAAACACAGTATAAACTTTAAGAACTAAAAATCTTTATTTTTCTCTTTTATCTTAGTATAACTAAAATGTAATATAATTCATAATGCTCTTTATTATACTTAATCTCATGTGTATGTTTCATAAAGCCTACGTTCCTGAGTTTTTTTTGTTGTGACTTGCATTGGTTGTGTTGAGGCTATGGCTAATCTATAGTCTAACTAAAGTATTTTTATAAACATGCAGAAAGAAGTGAAAAATCATGATGAAGATGTTAATGTTCATTCTATTTTAACTGAACATCACAGAAAAGAAAAATACAGAGATTCTAGTAAAGATTTGAAATTTGTTAAAATGAGAAATGCCTTAGGAAGGCATACATATGGAAATCAGGTAAGATCTTCCAAATTAAAAGTAATTTATTTATATTTTACACTCTTTTCTAATAGTGCCAGTTATGAAGTTGTTTCTTCTGAATTAATGTACACATTATATGTGTTTATAAAGCATTTGTGTATAATTTTTGAAAGAGTACGAAAATGAGTGCTTATGTACCTACCAGCCAGGTTAAGAAATAGAGCATTCCCAGCTTTTTAAGATTCTGCTGTGTCATTTCCAAACTGCATCCCTTTTTCTTCCCCTTACCCATGATAGGTAACCTCTGTTTTGGAATTTGTTTTAATATTTTCTTGTTTTTCATTATAGTTTTACCACCTACATATGTATCCCTACCAATACATTGTTTAGTTTTGCCTCTTAATGAACTTTTCTAGTTTGTGGTATTTATAATCTTCTGTGATTTACTTTTTTGTGGGTGTATATGTTTCACTGTTTCACAGTTATACCTTTTATCCATTTTACTATTGATAAACATTTTGGTTTCTTTTTATTGGTTTGTTTTTGATGGATTGATTGGTTTTTGTAACTGTGAGCATTTCTGCCATGAATAGTATGAACCTTTTCTTACATTACTTTTGGTGCACATGTTCAAGACTTCCTCTAGCTTAGGATATATCCCTAAGAGAATTCTGGGTTATAAGGACTGTGCATGTTCAAGTCTACTAGATAATGAACAACTGTTTTCCAAAATATTTTACTAATGTATACCCACTCCAACAGTGAATGAAATTTCGTATTGTATGTAACTTTTTTTTAATGTGTTATAAGTCAGACTCGTCTTGAATTTATGTGGATTTTGTAACATATATCATTCATGTTTAGATTTGTTTAATTGTGGTCTAAATATGTTTAGAAGGAAATTAAGAAAGAGGATGAAGATATTCAAAGGAATTATACTTTGAGGAAAAAACGCAAAAAAGAGAAAGAAAGAGATTCCAGGAAGGACAATGAACATGACAAAAGTACCTTAAGAAAGCACGTTTATAGAGATCAGGTAAAACTTTGTAAGCTAAGCTGAAAAAAACAAAAAACAGTTTTAATTTCTTTTGGCTCTTCCCTAATATCACCTACACATATAATCTGATTTTTGTGATTGCTTGCTGTGTTAAATATAACCTGTACATCTTATGAAAAGAATCTTCTTGATTTGATCTGGTGTAATATTCATAATTAATGTTATAATTAGCTTTGGTTCACAATGAAAATATTTTTACATGTGTACAGAAAGAATTTGAGTTAATCAGGATATTCAAATATATTTTATTTTCCCTGACTAAAACAAAAAAGAAAAGAAACGTTCTGACAAAAGAGGCTAAAATTCTTAAAATGAAAAATACATGTGTATGTAGTTTGGCTAATACATTCTAATCTAAATAATCTAAATTTTAGTTTTTTATCTTGCTCTTCCCTGGTATAGTACAGACCATTATTAATAAGATAGCTTGTCTTTTAAACAGGATCCTTCTTGAGTTAACTTTTCTAGAGTATAACTCTATTTTACAGTATAGACAGCATGTTTATATGTATTCAGAGGGATCTTCAGAAGAATGATAAAGATAAATAATCATTTTTTGTGGGAACATGGCAACCAAAAAAAAACAAAAAAAAACAAAAAAAACAAGGAAGAGAGAGAGGTTCCAGGAAAGATTTGGAACAGGTTAAAGTAAAAAGTACTTAAAGTGCACATGTAAATATCAGGTAAAACTTTGCAATTAAAACATCTGGTTTTTAATTTTTTAAATTTCATTCTGTAATCTTTATATAGTATAATTGTAAGGATCTTTGCTGTGGTTAACACTGCATGAATGTGTTCTTGTGTTATGTTGTCCATTGTGATACTTAGCATTTGTGTTGACACTCTTCAGTACATTGTCTAAGGTACTTTTTTGTGTATACAGAAAGAAATGAAGAATTCTGTTTTTGCTGATCATGCCAAAGAATCAAAAACCAAGGATATCAGGACAGATGTGGATATTGCTGACATAAAAAATGCCTTAAGGAAACACATATACAGAGCTCAGGTAGAACTTGACGTACTAAAAATTTTGTATAGTTTTCTCTCATTCTGTAGTGTAACCAACGTATAATAATAGTAATAATAATAATAATGAGTCATTATGTTTAATATGTCTTAAAATAATTTTCTTAGTTCATTAATTTTTGTTAATAGTAATTATTGTATGTGGACATTTAGTAAATTGCTGAATTCTCTGCCATTTATACCTCAGTGATACTACGGCTAAGTTATGTGTTTTACAAACTGCTGTAACTTTTTGCTTGTTAACCTGCTATTGGAGAATGAGGGCTGGAGGATCCCCGTTTCTGTTGTCCTCGTTCAGCCTCAGTCTGAGAAAAGCTTTGAGGCTCCCTGAGTTTTGGGGAAGGGCTTTTTCAGTGTTCTTGCCCTGCCCCAAGTAATAGGGGATGATCTGGGATCACCATCTCTTCCTGCCCCTCTCTGGGGGTAAAGGATTTTTTTCCTATTTCCTTATCCAGCAGGTTATGGGTTTGCATGTGTGCCCTGAGGGTAGCCACATTTGCTGCCCTTCCCACAGCAGCCGCTGTTCAAGTCTCGGCCTCTACCACTAGGGAGACTTTCTTTAGTCTCCCACCCTGTCTCTTTTCATTTGCATGAGCACCCAGTGAGGTCCGTGGAGAAGATCATGCCATTGAGTGCAAACTCCCCGCATTTTGTTGATTCCCAGGGGTTCCGTTTTCTCATGCTGGCCCACACTTGGCCTTTAGTAAGTGGTGAAAAATTTAAGCTGAAATCTTCTTACCCACTGTAGTGGAGTCCTCCTCTTCCTGCTAAACTCTCTCAGATAAATCGGTGCTCATGTCCCATGTCCTTGGAGACTCCTGTCTTTTCTTCATATCTCTGTTTAGTTTGTTGCACTAAGACCTCTGCTGTCGTAAGGGTTCAGGTGAAGTTATCATTTCATAGATTTTACGTTTTTATTGTTCATAATGTGGGAAGGCCTCTCTTTTCAGCTTTCTGTATCCTAAGTGGAAGCCAAGCCTCTATCATTGTTTTAATTTGTATTTCTTCTGTTAGCAGCAAGTTTGAGCATATTTTATGCCTTCACTTGCCATTTGTGTATTTCTTCCTCTGCCAACCGCTTGTTGGTACTCTTCTCTATTTTTTCAGTAGGTTGTTTTATACCACTGCTTCTAGAACTCTTTATATAATCAGGATATTATCTCTTTTTATGTTTGCAAATATTTTTCCAGTATAATCTTTTAAACAAATACAAACTTACAGGTATTTTACAGTAGAGGAAGATTTTACATGTGATTATATTACAAAACATGACTACATTTTTTCTCCTATGGAGTTTCATACAAAAGTCCATAGGAGCATTTTATAAATGCTCTCTCCATTTATATTTCTAATTATTAAAATACTAAGGACAATGGACCTCTTCAGGTCTTCAAAGTAAATATGACTTTACCTTTTACATTATTTTAATTTAGAAGGGAAAGTAGAGACTGTTCATACTCATGAGAGTGCCATTACCCTAAAATGATGGAGGTCCCTAGTTAAACATGAGAATCAGATCAATTATATCTATTAATGTCTTCCTGAATCTGTTTTGTAAGTTTGGCCAAGGTTTTATCTTTGTAAGCTGAACTGTATTTTTTGACCTAAAAATGTTTAATTTTAATTAATGGTTTCTGTTTTGTAGGCTATAAGATACAGCTGCATTAGAATAGATAAACAACCAGTATACAATGTTGAGGTAAGAAATTTGGAGTAGGGTGCTAATGGGGGCAAAAAGAAGCTTTATGTTTTATTATTAGTTGTTTTGATATAAAGGTATGTGTTGTCAGCAAGACAAAGCTTCTTATCAAATTTGAAGTGTAGTTTCTCTAATCAGAAGTGAAAAAGAAAAATAGTATTCTATCAAAGCTCCAAAAAAAATTCTATACAGTAATAAAAATTGATAAGAAGAATTAAAAACTTACCTTGTGCTCATCACAGGTGAGTTATGTATCCCTATTCATACATTTCATAGGTTTCATAATTACTACTTCTAGATTAAATTTTCAGTGTAATATTTATGAGTATATTATTTTCTTTATATCATTATTCATTCCTTTACAATTGATTGTTTTAGTCCATGAGTCTTTCAGAGTATTCTTGATTCTCAACTAGGTCAAAGGAGTCACTTTTATTGTTAAAAATATTTTGACCAAGGAGGCTGTATTTTGTGGAACTCTTAGAGTTTTATTAATGTGCATCTTCAGAGTAATTTTATGGTACTATAGCAGTTGTCACTTTTTACAAATACTGATTCTGCTTGATGACATCTTAATATATGTAGTATATGTTAATAGACATAGTTTGCTTATAAGTTTTAAAGAACACCAAAAAGTAATTTTGCATCTAAATTAAAACTATGTGTGGTTGTACCTCCAACTGAAGTCTCATTATCAGTCCGACTTTGCAAATGCCTTTTAAAGTTTCCTTTTAGAGGTAGTGTTTCCTCTTACTATTCAAGGCGACAGAGAATAATAAATAAAACAATAATGTATATGTTTTGCAGTGCAATTTTATTGTTGTAAAACACATTCATACAAATCATTCTTTTGGACCCACATAACAACCTAGTGAAGTAGTGAGGGCAGGGATTGTTCATTTTACAGATGAGGAAATTCAGGCTCCTTGCTAATTCAAAATTTCATCTCAGAATTTTCCCCTTCTTTTCTTTGAGTCATAGAATCTTTCCTTTCTTAGGTTAAAAATGCTGAATTTCCCAGAGGTGTATTAAATTTAATTGAAAGCCTCATAGAAGGACAGTTTTTTAAAGAAGCAATTGAGGAACTTTCCTCTTTGCAATCACATTATATCCCTCCTGTTTGCCTTCTTCACGCTCTTCTAGAGAACATTCTACAGGTAAGAGCAGTCTTATGGGTTTTATAGTCTTTCAAAGAATGTTAAACTATGAACACTTTCTCAGTTTTTGTAAGTTTATAGTTTATTTTCTCTCTCCATTATTTCTTTTCCTCATTTAATAATAAATGCAGTACTTATTTATTACCATTTCTTTTCTGTTTTTAAACTCTATACTAGGTATTACTCTGAGTGTTTTAACTTAATATTTTCTCAGAATTTTTTTCTGTGGCAGTAAAGTATCTAATGTAAAAATCAAATTATAAGGATCTAGAATGTCATTTAGTAAATTACTCATTTAGTACATTGGTAATGATTTTTATTCATAGTATATGTAGACACTGAACTTACTCCTTGTTCCTATTGTGAAAACCAATAGGAACAGCTTTTCAAAGGTAGATTTCTAGTCATATTCTTAATCGAGGTGACAATTTGAAGAAACAACAGGTTTAAGCTATGTCAGACTAATGTTGGTGATAAGTCAGAATGTTACATGTAAAGTTTCTTCAGTTCATTTCAGGTCACATTTGGGAACTCTTTTAATCACACTATAATCATGAGAAGTAAAATGGACATTTGACATAGATTAGTCCCAATAGCTAGGATTATCTAATATGTAGATACATATTTAGAGTGTGCCTCTCTCTCAGTTGCAATATTTAATTAGCTAAACATCATGCTTCCATCTGTTCTCCTTTGTCCAAACACGTATTTTTGCCAAGAAAGTTAGGTCTGGGTATTATAGTTTTAAACTAAATTAGCTGGTAAAACTGTACTTTTAGCTATTGTGTTTTATTTGTTTGTTTATTTTTAAATAATAGGATAACATAGATACGTTTTCTGGTCGATACTTTCATATATTGTCAGCTCTTCTTCACCTTCACCCTCCTTGGAAGTCCCCAGCCATGTCAAGATATTACTTAGAGTTGTTTCAGTGTCCAACTTGTATGAAAGGGGCATGGTCTCTAATAGAAGTGCTTATCAGGTAAGGAATTTCACATGTTGAGGATGTTAAGTTTCATATAGTCAGGGTTCTGCTATGTATTTTTTAGATACTGATAAAAGAAGTACATTTCTTTTTAAAAAAAATTTTTGTGTGTGTGTAATGTTTGTGTGTTGTATTTATTGCAAAGGCCAAGTCTAAATTGGTCATGTTTGTCAATCATTTTATTAAAAAAAATTGTTGAATAAATATGTGAAATGGACTCACAGGAATGCCAAATCATTATTTGTTTTTATTTTATTTTTTAACAAAATAAGTTTGCATATTTTAAAAATTAAGAAAATGAATTTATTGGATATGAATATCATCAAATTTTGGTCATCAACAGTATAAACATTTGTAACTGTATACAATATCTGTTTTAGTGTTTCTGTTATATTTTTTCAGCTAGAAATTTGAATTTTGAAACTGAACTTAATGTTTCCTAAATATGTCATCTCTTTCATGCCTCTGCACATGCTGTCATCTGCCTAGATCCTTCCTTTGTCTTCCATATGTTAATCTCTTCAGAAATCCCTCCTATTTCTGCTTCTTTCTCTCAAACAGAAGTAATCATTTTTCTATGTCTTCTCTGATAGCTCTCTGTATCTGATAACCTTCCTTTGTCTTGTAGTACTTTATTTTTATCCAAGTGTTCAGTTTTAGGGGGGGTCCATAATAATAAGAGAAAGGATACTTGACTAGCCAGGCAAAAGCTAGATCTGTGGTTACCTCTTTGAGATCATAGGGATTTACCTACCTTCTTGGTTGTGTTATATTTGAAGGAAACTAATCAGCTAGCTATCATGCATTTATTTATTCTTCAAAAAATGTTACTGAGTAGTTACTGGGAGCCAGGCATTGTGCCATGTTTCAGGGGTAAAAAGATAAAATAACAGTTCCCACACTTTTGAAGGTATAAACACCATTCTAACACAGTACTGTCCCAGCATAGGTGTAGGATGTGAGGATATATGGTTTACATATTTGCCATTCTTCCTAATTTACAAATCTGTTTCTTCCTTCGCTGTCATCACCTTTATTTAAAAAGCCTTCATTGCTTCTTATGTAAACTGTTGGCAATATCCACTTTATTGATCTTGATCCTACTTTTTCCCTTTATCTTCCAAAGTACACCAGTATGCTCTTTCCACAGTGGTCTTTTCATTTCCCAGATAAAAGTCCTTCATTAACACACATATCACCTGTAGAAAACATTTTAAATTCCTTAGCAAAACATGTAAGACCCTTCATGATTTAGCCCTATGTATGTCTCCATTCTTCATCATTTTCCCAGGCGTGCCCAATGACTGAACTATTTTCATTTCTTATCCCTTTGCTCTTATGTTTTCTCTGCCTATATAAACCTCCATTCTTGCCACCCTATAAATACCTGGCCTCTCCTAATTATCCTTTAAAATGCAAGTCAAATGCCACTTCCTATCTCTTGCCCTTTCCTTTGAGTTAAGTTTTTCACTTAAATCAGCCTCTGACTTTTTTATTATTATTGTGGTAACATTGGTTTGTAACATTATATTTGTTGCATGTGTACAACATTATATTTCTATTTCTGTATACCTACAGTGTGCTCACCAGCAAAAATTGAGTTTCCATTTGTCACCATACAGTTGATCCCCTTCTCTCCACCCACCCCTCTACCCCTTCCCCTCTGGTAACCACTACTCTATTCATATCTGTGTTTGTTTTGGTTTGGTCTGGTTTGCTCAATTATTTTGGTCATTTGTTTCTTTGTTTTTTATATCCCACATAAGAGTGAAATCATAGGGTATATGTCTTTCTCAGTCTGACTTGTTTCACTTAACATAATACTCTCAAGATCTATCCATGTTGTCACAAATGGCAAGATTTTTTTCTTTTTTATGTCTGAATAGTATTCCTTTGTGTGTGTGTGTGTGTGTGTGTGTGTATCACATTTTGATTTATTCATTTGTTGATGGGCACTTAAGATTGTTTCCATATTTTGGCTAGTGTAAATAATGCTGCAATAAACAGAAGAGTGCGCGTATCTTTTCAAATTAGTGTTTTCATATTCTTGGATAAATGCCCAGAAGTGGGATAGCTGGATCTTATGGTAGTACTGCTAAGTGGGATAGCTGGATCTTATGGTAGTACTGCTCTTAATTTTTTGAGGGATCTCCATACTGGTTTCCATAGTGGCTACACCAGTTTACATTCCCACCAACAGTGTATGCAGCCTCCGACTTTCAGAAGAGTAGATGCTCAGTGTTAAACATCTCCCTCCTCAGTGCTTATAATGTCTGGAACATAATAAGTGCTTAATAAATGTTTGGATGAATTAATTGATGCTACAGGAAATGGAATTCAGGCAGCTTAAAAGTAGACTTTTTAATAAACAGATACCCAGGTTTAATTACAAAATAATTGGGTCTGTTGGGAATCTCGGGGAAGGTTCCCAGGAAAGTGGTAGGAATACAGATGAGCTGGGTGATACTCGTCTACTTCTGAGTGTATTTTTGTTTTTATAAATTTATTTATTTATTTATTTTTGGCTGCATTGGGTCTTCGTTGATGCGCACGGGCTTTTCTCTTGTTGCGGCGAGCGGGGGCTTCTCGTTGCAGAGCACAGGCTCTAGGCACGCGGGCTTCAGGAGTTGTGGCACATGAGCTCAGCAGTTCTGGCTCGTGGGCTCTAGAGCGCTGGCTCAGTAGTTGTGGCACATGGGCTTAGTTGCTCTGCGGCATGTGCAATCTTCCCGGGCCAGGGCTCAAACCCGTGTTCCCTGCATCGGCAGGCGGATTCTTAACCACTGCGCCACCAGGGAAGTCCCTGAGTGTATTTTTGAAATATTTCATAATGTGTGTTTTTAGAAAAAGAGAAAAGATACTACGGTATCCATCTCTGGCAGTTTTCAGATAGACTAAATAACTATATGGTCAAGGAGGATCTTTTAGAGCAGATTTGAGTATTAAATGGAGTGTTACATTTAATAGCTGTCAAGGGCCCCCCTAATCTGAGAGTGTGGTATTCAAAATAGATGGGGAAGATGGAGACAGAGGTACAGAGTTATAAGTACATTGTTGGTATAATTGATAATGAAGTTGGAAGAAAATTGTAATAAATGTTGTTGCCTGGACTCTCTCTCTTAGTCCTGTAGTTCTGAGTAATTTTATGTTCTCTTTTAAAAAATACTATAGAACTGTGCTGTCCAACCCCATAGCCACTAGCTACATGTGACTATATTTAAATTTAATTAAGATTAAATAATTAAAAATTCAACACCTCAGTTTTGCACAAGCCACATTTCAGGTGTTCACTAGAACATATCCATCATCATGGAAAGTTCTGTTGGATAGGACTGCTGCAGAAGACAGAAAGAAAATAAATACTGAATTTTTAAAACTCTAAAAAAAATAGCTCTAAATGACCTTCATTTTACTAAATAATGAAAAAGAAAATAATTTTGAGTAAGAGGAGGATTATAGAGAGTATTATAAATTGAAAGTGTAACTGGTCATCTGAATCAAAAGGGTTTAATGAAATTCATAGTTTTTTTCTTTTTCAGTGAAATAAAGAATACAAGGGGAGAGTACCAGATGGTTGTTAAACATTACAATCATTGAAAAATAGAGAAATTAGATCTCTATTATTAGAAAATTAACTGTCATGGGATATTTGACAGGGTTTAATTTTTAAAGAAAGAAAATATTAATAAAATTTTGTTGAATTTGCTTTATATTTTGTTGGAGCAAGCTTTATTAAAATTCCAATGTTTTTCTGAAAAAAGAAATACTTTGCTCACAAATTACTCAATGAGTTGTTGCATGTTATATAGATTATTGGGTTCATGTTTTCCAGGTCTTGCCTTTTCAGTGAAAGTTTTTGTCATCAAATTTCAGAAAATATTATTGGTTCTAAGGTGCTCCACCTGACACTGCTCAAATTTTTCTTTAATTTAGTTGAAAGTGAAGTCCGACATCTGAGTCAAAAGTAAGTTTTAATCACCAAAAAACATTTTTTCTATATATTGTCTTATGTACCATTTTTCTAATTATTTATCTACATATTTCTAAAAACACCTTGTTTTCTAGTTTCAAGTATATAGATTTATTTTAAAAACATATGTCTAGATTCAGTCCTTCAGTAGCTGTAAAGGTTTGTATGCTTTTTTCCTGTTTCCTTACTTCATATTTTTATTTTTCACTAACTTACACATTTGGATAGGTACGACTGTTTTTATTTTTAAGAATTTGTATATTTTTGAATTCTTTAGTAATTGAATGCTTAAGTAAAAAGCTATACCAGGTTTTAATACTGAATCTATAATATCTGTAAGTTCTGCATATGTTCTAAAACCTGCAGTTGCATTAGTGTGTACTTGTTGATGATTATGTTGAAATGAAGCCATTTAAAAAATTTTGTCCTTTATTATAACTAGATATTATAATCCTTATATATTAATAGACTTTTATATATTCAGAAATTGCTAGAATTTTTTTGTTTTATGACAAAATATTATGCCTAATAACCATAATGATCAAATTAGCAGATATTATGCCTAGTAACTGTAGTGGTCAAATTGGCATAAAGATATACTTTTCATTCATATTTTTATTAGGTTGTATGACTGGTCAGATTCTCAGAGTCTGAAAATAACAGGAAAGGCAGTTCTTCTTGAAATCTTTTGGTCAGGAAGCGAGACCTCTGGGCTTTTGACCAAACCAGTAAATATGCTTTTGGAGTGGACTATATATTCTCACAAGGAAAAATGCAAGTCTAATGATGTAAGTAGGATTAATTTACAAATGAATATTGGCCTATGGAAAAAAGTATTTCTTTGAAGTATGCGTCTTTTTTCTTCCCTTTATTCTTTGAATTACTTGAAACAAATGAACATGCACCCAAATACATCGTTTTCTACCTCGTTTATCTAATTTTTAGGTAAAAGATTCTTACAGGCTGGTTTCATCATCTCACACTTGGCTGTAGTGCTACATCCACATTTGGACAGTTACTTTTGACCATTACTGCTAAGAAATCTATAGTTACTTATCACTCTAGATTTTTTTATTTTTGTACATTTTAATTTTTAAGGAACTTGTGATTATAAAAGTTGAGTGAATCCATACAACTTTTTGGTGTACTACTAATAAAAAGTTCCACTTGTTTTTAAAAACACCTTTCTGGATGTTAAGAGTTATTTCCTGAACCATTTCTTCATAAGTAGGTTTTGCTTGTTGTTAGAAATTCAGCATGCAGTGATTTTAGTATTATTATCTATATGAAGGGTAACTGGGAAAATTAAATGCAGAAAATATGTAAAGTGCATAGCAACATACTGCTCCACATTTTAGGTGCATAATAAGTGTTAGTCACCTTTCTTCTTTTCAAAATGAGCTGTTGGGGACTTTATTGTTTACACTTTTATATTATATCATTAATTTCTGCTCATTTTTTAAAATTCCTTTCTTTTACTTTCTCTTCTATCTTGAATATTTGAATCTTTTTTCTATTTAGTTTTTATTTCTAATATGTACACTTAATATAAATTGCCTTTTGAGTGGAACTTGAGATTCCTTGTGCAAGTTTTGATACTTTAATCTCTGGTGCTCTTATTGTTTTTTTCAAAGTGTTTTTTATTGTCAATTACAAATTCCCCTTTGATCCAAGAAATATTTTAAAAGAGTGTTTTAAAACTTCTAAATGGATGGCTTTTAGTTGTCAGTAGATTCTGTTTGTCTATGCTTTTGTTATTAATATCTAATAGTAAATTATAGTTAAAAAATGAGCCCTATATGATTTCCGCTTTCTGAAATTAACTCAACTTTTCTTTTTGACCTCATATAAGATTAGAGGCCAAAATGTGTTTTCTCTGTTATTCTACATTTTTCTCTATCACCTATTAGGTCAAGCTTAAATGTTTTAATCAACTCCTCTGACTCTACCTTGGGAATTTGTTCTTTTTTTTTTTTTTTTTTTTTTTTTACAGTGTCTGCTTTATATACAGTGATGCCTTCTTGTTATTCATGACTGATATATCATCATAATTGCTAGCTAGGTAATATTTTCTTTGGGGATAGAAAACATAGTAGGTGGAGTGGAGACCTCTGCTGTTAAATAGCCATGAAGTCTCTTCTAGCTTAAGGAAAATTCTTACATAGTTTCTCTTCTAATTTATTTCCTCTGATCCTTTTTCGCTCCTCTACTTTTTAAGTTCCAAATGAACTTATGTCACACCTCCTCTTTGTGTCCTCTGTGTATTTTTCCCTCTCATCTATATTTTCCATTTTTTTCTATACTCGGAGCATTCTGGATAGTGTTTTCATCCAATTTCTAGTTCACTAGTCTCTTTTCCCCTGTATCTAATATGATAAACATGGCTATTGCATTTTTTATTTTTTGTATTTTTCCCAGTTTTAGACTTTTTCCTTCCAAATTACTGTGATATATTTTTATGGTTTCTGGTTCCCTATGAAGTTTTCATTTGTCTTTGAACATGGCGATAATAGTTATTTTACAGTCTACGTCTGATTATTCCATATTCGACGTTTTTGTGAGTCTGTTTGTATTTGTTGTTTCTGCTGTTTCCTTCTTTCATGTCTTTTATATTCTCTTGCAAGCTAGTTATGCTTGACTGTGTGCCATAAATTGCATTTGAAAAATTATTTGTAGAAATAGTTTGTGGCAAAGACACAGAATATCTTCCTCTAGCGAAAATTTTTGTTGTCTGGTTCAAGGGTTCCTGGATAGTCAAAGTAAAGTACAGGGCCACAGATACATGTTGTTTTGCTTCTGATTCATGCTTGCTTTGAGACTGAAGCCCTGCAGGGTGTCAGCATATTGGGCATTAGGCCTTGGGCTATGACTTTTATACTCCTTTTTCCCCTAGGCTCCAAAAACCACACTTCTGTATATCAGCTCTTTCTCTGGGGTCAGCAAATGTCCTTAGGGCAAAGTCAGCTAGCTTTGAATGCCTCACTTGGTTTTTACCTTCTCCTAGATCTTGGCTGAGCAATTCCTCTTAACTTTACTGAAGATGTTTTACATATTTTATTCAACATTTTAAGTTTTCTTCTATAAGATGGTTTATCTGAATTACCTAGGCCTCCATTATTAGAAACAGAAGCCCTTACTGATTTTTAAAAATTCTATTTAGGGAGTGTGTGAGGCATTCTTTAAAGAAAACATTCTTTTCAGGGCTCTTTTTTTTTTTTTTTTTTTTTTTTAATTGGCATTAAAAAGGGAGGATTGTTTCTGGGTATAACTAGATGTCTAAGCTAAAACTGATAAAATCCTGATTATCATCTGCCTTTTTTCTACTGTTTACACAATCGAATCATTAAGGATAGAAAATATTTCCTCGTTAAGGAACATTTCTTTTTTATCCATTTGATTATATAAATGAAATTGCTCTTTTATAATTGAAAACAATAATAAAACTGATGTTTTCACAGTTCTACTAAATCACCAAAGGACTACCACAGATAAGAATCTACTTAGGAAATACTAATGTAAATAGTAACAAATTCATACATTTTTAACTTGAAGATTTTTGTTCAGATTTATAAATAAATTTAACATTTGTGAAGCAATGTACAATAAATTGTAGCATCAGTTGTAATATGAGAACTGGTTTTAAACTTTGCAAATTAATATTTTATTTAACATTTGAATTGCTTAAATTCATATAAACTGTTTTTTTATTGTGGTACTTTATGTGTTAGAATTCATTATTGTACTTAATTAAATCTTTTTGGCAGTTTCCAATTTCAAGAATTCCATGCATGTTCACAGACATCATTTTCTGTACTGTAAAGCATTTGTATCTTGATTTGCTTAGTTGAAGCATTCAATTTAAGTCATTAGCTAAACAGAAGTCCTCAGTTTATGCTAATATTGTTTTGTCATAATGTCAATCAGAAAGTATTGCAGAGTGACACAGTGGCAATGAATTTCATTGTCATAATCTGAGAAAGCTTTGGGCTTTCCTTGGCAAGGAGCAGAGGTGGGATGTGTCAAGGTTATGGAGGAGGTACACATTTTACTAAGCTTGGTGGTTAGTTCTGCTTTTCTTTGTGATGTCCTTAAATGCTGTTTGTAACCATAACCCTACAATTATTGCTAGAAATGGAAGCTAGTTTCTGTTTAAAGATAAGGAAATTGAGGCTAAAGAGTATAAGTAACTTATTCAAGGTATCACAGCTTCTTAGGGCAAAACCTTGACTAGTGGCCAAGTCTCCACTGCAACATACTTTCTCTTACTTCACATGTCACTGTTTAAAATAGGAAGAGGCACAATATGTACATTATGTTTGCATCTTTCTGCCAGAGGTACTAGAGGAGCAGTTTGTCATCTGTTGCTGTGGGATATTGTGGAAAGCCCTAACCTGGGAGTCAGAGGCCAAGAATCAAGTTTGTTCTGCATTATATACTGGTCAGTTTTTGGAAGATTGCCAAGTTTATAAACTGAGGGTTACTAGTCCTGGTAGATAATAGAGAACCGTATTGACAGAATGTCTCCTAATAGCCTTCACCTATTAGAAGGGAGATCTAAGGTAAATACATGTCATATGTGCAAATCATATCTATCTTTCATTTCTTTGTTAATTCTTAGGGTATTTATGTTCTGTTCTTTCAGCTTTAGCAAACATTTTGGTATTCCAAGAAAGCTTTTCTCTTTTGATGTTTTTTTTGCCATTTTCCCACTAATCCACTTCCAAAGCATATATATCCACGGTGCTAGAAATAGTAGCATTGTTAAGTTACAGTGAGTACAGTCCATAGCACAGTGTCTTGTTCCTATGGTTATAGTGAGTGTCATAGTTAAGAAAGTAGTGTAAAAGGATCCAAGAACCTGATTTGAAAGTATCTTTTTATATAAAAATTTTCTATGATGTATATGTGGTATGTGGTAGGTATGTTTAGCCAATGACACACAGGTAGAATAACTTTGTCAAATTTTTTCTTACCATGGTAAAGGAAGTACAGTCTTTCCTTGCAGGTACTGTAAGACATACCTATCTCTAACTGCTTAATAACAATAATTTCAAGGTGAATTGAATAGTAAGCAATATTGATACTCATTTGTGGTGTCAGGTGCACGTGTACATATATTTGCATCAGGAAAGAGAGAAAGTCTTACCTGGTTTGTTTTATGTTATTTTTACTTGATAGAGTGCTGGATTGTAGTTTATATGAGGCTTAGCTCTATGGGCTAACCTCATCTTCCCTATCCAGAGTCTTAGGACCAGGGAGCTGAAGTAACCCTGATTGAGATGGGGGAATACTTTGAGAAATCAAAATGTAATACTCTCTTGCTTTCTTCCTGAGAAGTGTCATTGCTGATATTCAGATATACATTATGTTGGAAGGAACATTCTGTGGCATGGATATTGACATGATCATTTGCTAGTTTAAACAGAGGTTTTCATTGTCCCTGTTTTATGTTCTCTTGATAAATTGAACCATGAGAAGTAAAATCGCTCAGAGTGATCATCTACATTTTGGCTTTGCAAAGAATGGAGTTGGCTTCCTGCAAAGTTCGTTGAAGACTGGCTAAGACCCATACTCAAAGGAGTTATTTCTGGTCAGCTGCAAGGCTTGACACCTGTCAGGGTCCAAGGGAGGTGCGGGTATTTCCCCAGCCTGCTGATACGGCCGGTCCTGCTGCTCACTTCCCGTGTCACACAACTACAACTGCAAGGCTTAAACTCAGCCCTCTAATCAAGGCAGGAGAAGGGGTCCTGCTGAGGCCCACTCATGAATCCTGACCTGACAGGATCAGGCTGTGGTCAGGGTTCCATATCTTGGCCCCTGATCATATCAGAAGGGCAGTGCTTCCCTAATCATGCAGCTTAAAAATCCCCTTCGTCCCATTCTTCAGATTCTCTCTCCCACATTCTGATATCCAGCCTTGCCAGAATGCCATGTGCTACCCAACAGTGTGGTAGGGCAAAAGGGGACCTAGGCACCTGTTGAGGACCCTGTCTCTGTGGGTTTTCCCTCAATAAACACTGTTTCAGTGGGCCTGATGTATGTGCTGCTTGACCATTTGTCCTTGTTTGTGCAACAACCCAAAAACAGCACTTCAGTTCTGAAATCATTTAATAGCTTCTTGCGCTAGGAATGACAGCTTAATGAAATGCTGTACATACCTATAAGAACCTTGTCTGCTGAGGGCAGGAGAAATAAATCCTGTAGTCACTGAGGGTTCAAAGTGCTGGAGATTTCTCTGTCAGTAATCTCATATCAGGTATAGTATGGGGCAGAACATAGCAGTTATCTATTTGGATATCATAACATTTATTAAAACCCTTTCACATGGCTTCTCCCCAACTGTTAATTTAGTGATTTTTTTCACACATCCAACACGCCTAGACAACAAATACCAAAAATGTAAGAATTTCAACTAGTTTTAATGTCATTGTGGAAAAGTGTTTATGTTTAAATCAAAGGTGTTTAAAAATATTATTTTCACACCTCTTCATCTTCATAGTTTATGGATTAGAAAGATATTTTTAAACACCAGTGTGAAGCATGCTTATTGTAAGTAAGGTTTGTGTGCCTTGCTGTATTTCTTACAGTAGTTTAATAACATTAGTATAGAAATGATGATATAAAAGAATATGTATACTTTTAAAACTGATATCTATACCTCTAAGTTAGGTAATGGTATTTGATATAATTTAATAGTTAAAATTTGATGAGCCGATTTTTTTTTTTTTTTTTTTACAACAAAGTACAATCTTGCTTGTTAAAGCTTGTATGCATTGTGTTTTTCAAGTCTTTTTCTGGCGAATGCCATTTAGGGAAATGTAAAGGTTAATTTTATACATAAATAGTAGGGGTGGCTAAATCTGTCTCTTTTTTTATAGTCGTATATTCTTGTTAACAGAAATACTTCCTCATTGTTTTAATGGAATTATTGCCTGACTAAAGCACTTGACACCATTGGATAAAGTTATCTTAAAAGTTTGTTACAAGCTATCCATATATAAGTCCTGGAAAATTTGTTTTATTAACTGTTTTGTCATACAGATACAGATTTAGATGTAGATATAGAGCAGGGGAGGAAGGAAGGAAGGAAGGAGATGGAGAGAATGGAAAGAGGGAATTAGTTTGCTAGGTTTCTTAAGAATACCTTTTGGCATTAGCATACCCTGTTTTTTTAAATAGCTATGTTTTGCCTCAACAAGTATTCAAAATAATAGAAATAATACATTTCAGTATGTTTTAGTAATATTTTTCCGATCTCAATGTTAGGTCTTCAAGCATGAACTAGCTTACTTATTGACTGGAATTCTTGGAGCAGCAATAGATTATTGGATTGTCCTTGGTCTTAAGATGGGTAGAAACGTGATGCGACACATGTCTGATGACTTAGGAAGTTACGTTTCCCTTTCATGTGATGGTAAGTGTGTCTATGTTACATGAGCCTTCTTCCCCGCACACATCATTTATTATTCAAAAATAGTATTTTGATGCTTTCATAAAAATTTAATATTATAGCATGGAAAATAGTACATGGAAATAAATTATTATATATTTATATATAATGTTATTAATGTTTTCCTTAATCCTACAACAAAAAATTAAAATTAAGCCGTTCTGTGAAAGTAAATATTTAGACAAATTTAAAATCAGTTTATTCTCTTTTCATTGAAGAGATAGATTTGCTTTTTTATGTTTGGTGTTTTAGAATCTCACATGGTAGAAACTATTTTCAGTACCTTTAATACTTCTAATCGTTCACCTAGAAAGCATTATCTGTCTGTAATGTTGTCTGCGCCATATGAACAGTTTGTAGGTCTCTTCCTGCATAAATACTTAACAGTATTAAAAAATGAAAATCTTTGGATCAGAATACTTACTATGTTATAAAGCCACTTGGATTAACTTCGGCTATATCACTGGTTAAAACATTTTCCCCCTGTACCTGTTGCTGTGTAATTTTTCTTATTATATAACAAAGAGCTGCCATATTTATTTTCTATTGAGTCTGGCGATCTAACAAATTAGCATGGATGAAGCAAATAAAAGTAATACAAATGTATAATTTTCTCACTCTTCCTCCTCCCTGCGTTATCTAATTTTAAAGTTTCCTCTAAAGTAATAGGAATATTATTTAAGCAATATGATGACAGAACTCATCTTCACATGCTTACCTTATGAAAGGTTCTACCTAACTCTTTTGGGTCTCTAGGCTTCTATAAGATTTTATGTGTACATTCTTTTTTTTAATATAGTTGATGTACAATATTATGTTTCAGTGTACTACATGATTTGACATTTGCATATATTAGGAAATGATCACCACCATAAGTCTAGTAACCATCTGTCCACATACAAAGTTATTACAGTGTTATTAACGTTTATGTACATTCTTACACTTCAAAGCCAGTTTAGGGCCCTATGAACCATTTCCTTCCTTCCCTCCCTTCTGCTTTCTTTCCTTCCTTCCTAAATTTCTAAAATGAACATATTTTAAAGCAAGTGAACTTTGTGCCTCTCAAATATAAAAGATGATTTTTATATATTAAAAATATTTTAGACTGCTAAGTAAGTATTCTGTTTTGTTACACATGTGTTTCATTGCATCTTGGTTTATATAAAAGAAAAAAGTTCTTGAATATGCTGTCGATCACTTTAATACTTTGAAGAGAGATTAGAATAGAAATCCAGGCTCTAACTGGGTTCAGGATTTATTCGATGATGCCCTCTGCAAGAGAGGTCTCTTTTTATAGTACTGAAGTTAGAAGATTTTTATCTAAAGCATTTTTATCTTCTTTTTTTCCTCTTTCTTTTTCATTGAGCCTGAAGGGTGATTACTGTTCCTTTTGTGAAGTAGCTGTCCTTTGTTGCATGACTTTTTAACATTTCTTAGCTCAAATTCAATCTTCCTTCAGAACCCTTTCTTATCATTTCTTTCCCACCATTCCTACTAGATCTTTTTTTTTCCTTTTTTCCATTTTAGAAACAGCAGAATTCTGGCATTTATTTGCTAGCATGGGAACTAAACATTCAGCTAAAGGATTCCCTGTTTTCCATTCCATAATGAAACTTCTTTGAGTTTGGGGACCCCAGGATAGAATTAGCAGTGCCTTTACAGACTATCAGTGTATTTACATGTGTTGTTTCCAGTGTGTATTGGTTACCTCTAGGGAAATATAACTTATCTTAGCCAAATGCATGAAATAATGAGCCTTGTGTTAACAAGGTTCTACTACATGTTATGCATCAGCTTTAATGCTTTCTTTAATCATAATCGAATGTCCCTTCACTTTAAAGCAAGGCATTGTTATCCAGTTACTCCCAGTTTTCACAAGTTTCAGCTCAACAAATTTGAGCCTGTGACTGACTTAAGCTAAAATTAGACTTTAATGTTACCATTGTAATCCTGTCGACAGACTGAGTGATTACTTTGCTCTCAATATGTTTGATCACTAATATTCAAAACTACAAGAGATTTAAACTATATCCCCATTTGAAATGTGTGTTTAAGCCTTTCCTTTCTCTTCTCAAGGCACACACAATTGGTTTCTTAGGCTTCCAATTAAGCCATAGATAGGCAGTTTTAAAAATTTAACATACATATCTTAAAAATGGTTCAATTAAAATCTTCCTAAATTTTTGTTAGTACATCTTGATTTAAGCCTTTGTCAAGAGGATAGAAATCAAGTGAATAGTTTATCCTTAAGAGAGCAGTAGCTTTTCTACAGCTAATATGCAAAGTTAAACTGTATAATACAGAGCTTGTAGAATAATACACTCATCCCTACAAGTGAACCAGGTGTTCTAATAATGTCCTTTTGGTCAATATTTTGCTCTTTTGATTGAGAACCATTTCTTTTTCTCTGTAGATACTCCATAGTTTGTATGTTTGTTTGTTTGACCATGTCTTTGCATTATTCTTCAGCTCAGTTAAACTATTATTTGCTTTTCCTAAGTCATTAGTAAAGATGTTATAATTTGGCTGTTATATAGCTTCCAGCTGAAGATATTGGTCCATCTTTCTCATTTATGACAAATGAAGTTTTGGTTTTTTTCTAGTCCAAAAGTATAAAATACATATTGTGATACTACTCAGATTCAGATCTATTGAATTAATTTTAGTTTAGTAAAATTGTTGTTAGTTGTTAATTGTTTTGTAGAAAATTATGGCAGAAGATATTTCAGTAGATAAGTAAAATTCTTTCTTGTTTCCATCAGATCTCATGTCCAGCAGTCCCACATAGATGCCATTCTCTCTTGTTTCTAAACACTTTGAACAGAAAGAGTTTCCTTATATCCCCTTCTATATTTTAGCATCAAGATCTGAAATTTCTGTTTTGTGCCTAATTGCAATTCCTGATGTATTGGCTTAAAATAGGGGTTGACAAACTTTTTTTGATAAAATACAAGATAGTAAATATTTTTAGCTTTTCAGCTCTACCATCTCTGTCCCAACTACTCAACTCTGCCCTAAGAAAGCAGTGATACACAGTACATAAATCAACATGGCTGTGTTCCAGTAAAACTTTATTCATAAAAATAGGCAGCAAGACATAGTTTGTCAATCCTTAACTTCAGTTTATTTCTGCTCCTGTTTTCACTGGGAAGAAAACATGTCATCAGAATTTACTATAATATTTTTCACATCTTTAGAGAACTTTAATAAAGCTTCCTTTGCCTTTCTCAGGCTACGTCATTATCTTTTCCTGAGAGTTTTTCCAAACCTTTATTGGCTTTTTTTTTTTACTGTCTATTTTAATCCCTCTCCATGCTTCAGACCTTTTCCAAAAATATACACTTTTATAATTTGACTAATCATCTCAATCAAAATGTTTCTGTTGCCTTCATTTGTTCAACAAATTTTTATTGGCATTCTACCAGGCATTGAGCTAAACACTTCATATACAATGGAAGAGGGAAACAAAAGATGATCCTTGCCTTTTTGGAGCTTTCGGTGGGAGAGGCAGACTGTAATTAAGTTAATGTAAATACATCATTTTAAAATGCTAAGTGCTCCAAATAAGAAAAACTAGGTGTTGAGGTGGATGAACTTATTTTATGTAGAGTGGTCATGGAGAGCAAAACCTGAAGGATAAGTAGGAGTTTGGCAGAGTCAGGGAAATGTATTCCATTCAGAAGACACAACATGTACTAAAACTCGGAGATAGGAAAGAGTTGGGCCTGTTTGAAATCTTTTGATGCCTGGCTGATGACAAGCAGCAAGGAGAAGAGTGGCCACAGTAAAGCCAAAAAAGTAGTAAAGGAGCTTGAGCAGGAACTTCTAAGCCCTATTTAGGGGTTAGAAACCATTTTTAAAAGGGAGTGGCATGATCTAAGTAACTTTTTTAAAAAAGATCATCCTGGCTTGGCTCTCCAGTTATTGCTATCTGCCAGTCATTCCTTCATTTATCTATTAAGTACTAATGTTTATTCTGTGCAAGCTACTAACCTACTAGCTGTGAGGGCAATAAAAATGATCCTGCCATTGAAGGTCTTAAAGTCCAGGGGTTAAGTTTCTTTCTTTCTTTTTTTTTTTTTTTTTTTGTTTAACTTTTTATTTTATGTTAGAGTCTAGTTGAGTAACAATGTTGTATTAGTTTCAGGTGTACAGCAAAGTGATTCAGTTTTACATGTACATGTATCTATTCTTTTTCAAATTCTTTTCCCATTTAGGTTGTTACATAATATTGAGCAGAGTTCCCTGTGCTCTACACTAGGTCCTTGTTGGTTATCCATTTTAAATAGAGCAGTGTGTACATGTCAGTCAGGGGTTAAGTTTCTTAAGTTCTCTTGTTCATCTCTTATTGATCATTCCCTTCAAGTGTGTGTTACCTGGTCATATGTGGATCCATTATAGTTTGTATTTGCTATATCTTTAAAGCTACCAAATGTTATTTCTAGGTGAATAACTCCATTTAGAAGTTCCACTGTGGGCTCGTTGCTTTTGAACTATACAGTACAAGTTATTTCTGCTTTGCTTTTGCCTCTGCTTAGAGTTGATACGTAAGATCAGTTGGTTGTAGTAAAGTCTGTGATGATAGATGTGCTTTTTTTTAATGTGTATAACTAGAGATTTAATATTGAAAAGATCTTTCGCTGCTCATCCTTCAGTTTGTTGCTTGCATAGTTTCAGATAATACTAGCAGCCTAGTAGGTTGTAAGTAGTCAGTTGTAACAAAAAGTTGTAAATAACTCCTTTCTTGTTTCCAATTCTTATAAATTATATCTCTGTTGAGGCCATATTTGGACAGGATTGTTTGAATTCAGCAACCATATGTCTGTGTGGGGCTAGGTGGGTCTATTTAACATCTGACTGGAGCCATTTGCCCATATGGCAGTCTGCCACAAGCAAGAACCTCAGATCTCTTTAGTCCAGGCAGTTTCTTTCTTAGCCTGGCCACTGTTAATGTTTGGGACCAGATAATTCTTTATTCTGAGGGGCTGTCCTGTGAACAGTGAATTGTAGGACAGTTGGTAGCATGCCTGGCCTTTGCCTACTGGTTGCCAGTATACTTCTCTCCCCAGTTGTGACAACCACAAATTGCCAAATGTTCCCAGGGGCAAAATTCCTCCTTAAACTGTTGTTCTTCTCCACACCCCACCCCCATCCCACCCCAACTCTCCTTCCCTCATTGAAAGTCAGGCAAGGACTGCAAGGACACCAGAGGCCCTAGCCTTTTGGGAAGGCATCTGAGAAGGACAGGATTTCACTGGGTGTCTGTGAAGTCTGCTCAGCCAAGGGAACTCAGCTCCTGAGTAAAGACTTCAAATTTAAGCTTTATACTGCTATTAAGTTTATTATTCTGTCCAACTTTTAAAATGTATTTTGACCTGTTATGTTATTTTGCTAATTTTATTGACTTTTTCTAATTCTTTATTCTTCCATTATTTGTAGTTAATTTTAATCTGCCTTATTGTATATCAACTTTTTTCATCCTGTTTTGCTTAATTTTAGCTTTTTTAGTATTCTATTGATTGATTGTTTATTCTTTACCATTCCAGTGTATTATCCATTCTGTTACTTAAGCAGAGAGTATTAATAGAGAAATCATAACATTAAATTTACAAGGGAAATAGTCACTTCAGTCCTTTATCACTTTCAATTCATGTATATATTTATGTATTTCCATATTATTGGAGAACTTGAGGATTTTAGAATGAAGAGATTTGAGACTGTTGGTGTGTTTGTTGTTTGTTTGTTTTGTCATTTAAAATTATACTCCTCTCCTCCACTTGGTATAATACAGTGGGTGCAGACTTCTAAGGAAATTCTTATGCATTCTCGTGTCTTACGTTATCCCTCTTCTTTACCTTTCCTCCTTCTCTGCAGTGATAGGATTCATGGATGTTGTCGGGGAAAAATGTCTTCCTATCAGCTCAAGACTGATCAGTGCAAATTAAATACATGTGTGCCCATTTAAAAACCAAGTACCAGTTTTCCAAAGACACAGCCCTATTGTGGGAAGAGATCTTTAACATTAATTGGAAAGTATAGTGATAAAAGTCCATGTCTATCTATTCATATATCATCTATCCATTCATGTGTGTATATATACATATATATAAAATTTCAAGCCTTTTATTTAAAATAATAAAAAGTAACGATTGTTTCAAATGTGAGAACATGTGCCATAAAAATTTCTCTTGAAGGGCAAGGAATAGGAATATTATCTGTTTTTTGTGGTTTAAAATTATGTGGGTGAATCTTACTGGTATAGGAATCATCGTTTGAATGAATAAAGTCCATGAAGGAAATAGTCTATAGAAAGAAATTTTATAAGGTTGTAGCAATAACTATATTTACTTCTCTTGTTTTCTATAGACTTTTCTTCACAGGAATTAGAGATTTTTATTTGTTCCTTTTCCTCCTCCTGGCTTCAAATGTTTGTTGCAGAGGCAGTCTTTAAAAAGTTGTGTTTACAGAGTTCCATTAGTATTTCTTCTGAGCCACTCTCTCTTCAGAAAATGGTAAGCACCACTCTATTTTAGTTCTTTTAATTTTTAAGAAGTAAGTTTATTAATTCAATTTTTAAATATTCTTAGTTATTCTAATAAATGGACAGAGCATATTAATCATAAATCTTTCAAACATATATAAAAGCAGGTAGTTTTCTTCCTCAAAATGGAATAATTAGTGAATAGAAATTTTAATTACTTGAGAGTAATTAAGAATTGGTAACAGAATAATTATACAAGAATCTTTATATCACTTGCCACAGTACGTAAGATTATTATTTTGGAAAGACCTCGATCCAGAAACATTCTACATAGTATTTAATGGTATTTAAAAAGCAAAATTTGCAAATGATGCCAAAGGTTATTCCAGTTATCCTATGTATATACACATATAAATTGATTTGATCCAAGGTTTTCCTGTTTTATCTGGGCTATCTTTAGCCATTATTGATATCTAATATCTCCAGCAGTTTCTTCAACAAATGAGAAATATGCTTGTTAATAATTGGTCAGATTGGGCGAATACTGTTTGCAACAATCCTTGTCTTCAGTACTTTTGCGCTCCTCATTCCGTTTGTTCCAGACTTCTTTTCTGTTGAAGGAAGACATTACCAAAATGGAAATGACCAAATACCAGTTGTACTTAAACCATAAATACTAAAAATAGACTAATTATAACAATTTGGGCATAAGATTCATCAAAAGAACTTTCCTAAATGAGTGTCAAATTTGAATTCAAAAAACTAATTATTTTGAAGAAGGCATTTTTCTTGTGTATGTCATATTGACTTAATGACATGGAACTAGCAGCTTTCTTAATATTTTAGCATGTTCATATGAGATAGGGTGGCAACCATAGTGATGAAACCAAGGAAATATAACTAAATTTAATGGTGAAATGAATCAAGTAATTTCTTTTTACTGTTTCCACGTTTTTGTAGTTGAGAAAGCAATATAATATTATTTTGCAACAGGTATATTCCTATTTGCCAGCTTTGGGGAAAACTGGTGTGCATGGGACTGGAAAGATGCAGATACCAAAGAAAATAGGACCGCGGCCTTGCTTTGAATCTCAGAGGGCTTTAATAATGCTGAATGGTGCTAAACAGAAACAAGTTGAAGGGCTGCCAGAGTTACCGTAAGTGATGCTTATATACCAGCTATGCTTTGTTTTCGAGTGCAGCTCTTCTTCTTAGGCATTTCTTGAACTGTATCTTTATCTGAGATGTTGTCTGAATTATACTGATAGCAGAAAACTCAGTTTTATACCTATAAATGCACATGATCAACATTTTCACTTTCTTTAATTCAAGGTACACACTTTCTTTCTATTAAGTCTTTTTCAAAAGAAATAAAACTCATCAAATTATTGTTCCACACAATTTTTGCCTTGTGATTTAAATTACTACTTGTATATAATAGAGATGGGATTTCAGAATGCATCGCCATGTGAGATACTCTGAGTTGTTACAATAGCTCTCCCCAAATGAGAAACCTCCTCTAAAAGTATGCTATATAAAATTCAGAAAACCTGAAATCTTTTTAGGAAGAAGAGGATAGGATTAGAATATGAACATAAGAATAGGGAGTAGGGGCCTGCATTTTGATCTTAGCAGTTTGCTTTAGTCTCTCTGCCAAATATGGTTTACTTGGTCTCGTCTGCTTTACTGGACATTCAATATTCATAAACTTTTCGGTGGGCTGTTGGGTGCAAGGGTAATAAAATGAAAATTAATGCATAAAATTTGTTTCTGTACAGTTGAAATAAATATAAAAATAGAAAGCAGTAAAGATTTGAATGAATAAGGGGGTTTAAATTAAAAGAAGGCTAGTTTTTTTTTGTTTTTTTTTTTAACTCACCATATAATTTGTGCTTCTACGCCTTGGTGAGAAACAAGCTTTCATTATGTCTTACTTTCTTTTCAGAGAGCTGAATCTTGCTAAATGTTCCTCATCATTAAAAAGATTGAAAAAGAAGTCAGAAGGAGAATTGTCGTGTTCCAAGGAGAATTGCCCCTCTTTAGTTACAAAGATAAATTTTCACAAGACTAATTTAAAAGGTATTCCAAATGTCTAAATTAATTTATACTAGGAACTTTTCCTGGTTGTAGTCAGTATTTGCAAGTTTTACACACTGGCCCTGATGAATGCTTGAACTTAAATATTGGACTAGGTCCAGGAAATACCTTCCTGGAGAGCATATTATTTTTGTGAACAGCCATTTATACAAAAAAAAAAAATAAAGTGTTTAATACCCGGTGTAATAGAGTATTCCTCCCTTCTTTTCTCCACCTGCCTTTTCAAATATTAAACACTGTGTAGCTTATGTTGAGCTCATTCCAGACTTGCCTGCCTTACTTTTCTATTCCACCTCAACCTGTGCTGCTTAGGATCAGTGTCTTGTGATTTGAAAGTATAATTCAGTCTTCATCTCTTTCAGTCCTAGACGTTTTGTGAACAAAGAATGAGAAGTAGGCTACGTTACATAGCTGTGTTAAGCATATGGACTCTTTTCTTCCAGGCATTGAGCCCAGACTATGAAATGTGCTTGGCTTTTGGTTCTAACTATACTGGAACCTAAGTACCTAAAGGGATGGAGTAACAAGAATAGTGTTGTAATAATTCACTCTGGCACTTCTTTTACTTAGGTACCCCTTAACTCAAAATTATAAATTACTTCCAAGAGTCTGTATCTGGCCAAAGTAAATTGCTAAGTCTCTTGTTTATGAGCTATATCGTGTTTTTAATACAAATATTATCATTATGGCACCAAGCTTTCATCATCTTTCAACATGAGGAGTTTATAATAATAGCGTATCACAAATTCAAAATAAGTGCCCGTTTGGCTCAAAATATGAAAAATGTATTAAATGTGTACTCAGATATTAACTTCACAAAACAGTGTCCTTTTTCTTTGTTTATTGTGTCAGAAAGTAAAATGAATATGAATGGCTTTAAGCTGAACAGCAGAAGGAACTGGAGGGAGGAAGAGAATTGAGAAATAGTAGAGAAAAACTTCGAAAGCTTTTCAATGCTTGTTAAAGAAATGTTTTGGTAGAAGTTACAGAGATAATCTGTAAAACTGAACACTGGAAAAATGTGCTACTTAGTATTTTATAGCAGGAAAGAGTTTGATTCAGTATGTATTTCATTTGCTTTCAAAGCAGTTATGTTTTTTTAAATTCCCCTTACCTCAAATTATCACTTATATCTCATTAATCTTGCTTACAGCAGAGAGGGATGTATTCAATTTTAGGCAGCAGGCACTAACTGCACCCCTCCTAGGAAAGACGTTGCCATTCTATTTGTCATTCTTGTTCAGCTTTAAATGGTACTAGGGATTTTTTTCGTGTGTGTGCATGTGCGTGTGCGTGTGTGTGTGTTTATATTAAGATTCCCCCATTTCTCCTTCTCTGTGCTGCTGTAGCCAAGCCAGACAGCCTATTGAGAAGCAGCAAACCATCTGTTAATGGATTTGAAGTTCTGAATTACACTTGAGTGTGTAGAGGCACTCATGCTTAGCCAGAAACATTCATTTGAATTAAGCTATAAATGCTGTATAAAAAAGAGCCATACATTTAACGTAGATTCATGAATAAATTTAAGAGAGGGCAATTGCACTTTAAACTTTTATTGCTGCAAAACCCAGTATATTTGGTGTTCTCTGATCATTTGAGGGTTTTATAGCAGGATTGAAACTTCAAACCTTGAACTAGGGGGAGACAATGCCTGTATTAAACCTTTAGTAGAATTTCATTGCTGAATTGCTGATAGAACAGAGAGGCTCTATGGATTGGTGGGGTTCCCTCCCCCCTCTTTTTTTTAATGTGAGAGATGTTTAAACCAGTCAAAAGGAAAACTCAATAAATAATTTTCTGGCATGGGGCCAGATCTCCTAGTTCATGCCCTTTGATTATTTTCTTTAGCTGATATCTTGTCTTCTCTGGAATAATCTATTAATTTTTTATGGCAGGAGAAACAGCCCTCCATAGAGCTTGCATAAATAACCAAGTGGAGAAATTGATTCTTCTTCTCTCTATGCCAGGAATAGACATCAATGTTAAAGGTAAGTTTTAAATCTTTGTTGTCTAATTCAATGTCTTAATATTTGTGATATTAAATAGTTTAATTTCAACATTAAGAAAAATCATTTAAGTATATTTACCTAACATATCTTTAAAGTATTGCTAGTAGCAAAACCAAGAAATTCATCACATATTGATGTATAATAGTGCACAACCATTTTTTGACATCTATATTTTGATCAGATCCCAACATCAATATTTTAAAATAGTTTTTAATTTATTTTTTACAGTTAGAAATATGATTACACCCTAGGCATTTTTATCAAAGCCTTCTATTTGTATATGAGGCACTTGGAAAGTCACACTGATAAGGGAAGTAGAATATCAATACTTCACTACCAAAAGTCCTACTTTTGCTGTTTTAAAATTTGCCTTGATTTCTAATTTAGACAATGCTGGCTGGACGCCTTTGCATGAAGCCTGTAACTATGGCAACACAGTATGTGTCCAGGAAATTTTGCAACGTTGTCCAGAGGTAGATCTGCTCACTCAAGTGGACGGGGTGACTCCTTTGCATGATGCACTGTCAAACGGACATGTAGAAATTGGCAAGCTGCTACTCCAGCATGGGGGTGAGTGCATTTATGCTAAATGGGCTATGATAAATTATCCAGTTTTTTGATGAATCCCTTAGAGGTAGAAAGTATTTTATATTTTAAGCACTATAAGGAAAGATGCCTTTATTACATTTTAATGAAAAAGTAAAGATGAAAAGTCTGCTAGAATGTAAGCACCTTTTATTTACTGAGGATAAAAGCCTTTTCATAACATGTATTTATTTATTGTATTATTAAGCCTTTTTACCTTTGTTACGAGAGTGTATTTTGAATTGGGTGTGTTGGTTTTTATTATTAATCCTTTTACTTAAAGTGTGTAATGTCTGTAAACCAGCCGTTTCTGAAAGCTTATTAATAAATGGATGTAAATGTTCAATTGTGAGTACTTGGGTTTTTCATTCTTGTTTCATTTCCTATATATAACTGCTAATGATTATTCTTTTTTTTAATGAGTCATTTCTTTATAGACTACAAAAAAGACATCCTAGAATAATATCTTTTCTTCATTCACATTTTGTAGTCAATTAATAAGTTAAGTAGGAGGATTTCCAAATGATAATAACTGTTGTGCAGAGGGTATGTGATGGAAGTAACTTGAGCTTAATATTCATCTACTGCTTTTTCTGCTGATTTCTTATCTGATCTCTGCTTTCAGAACCCTTTTTTCCACCCCCCAACTCAGTGAAATTCTTCTTATATCTGAACTGAATAATATAAATTTTATATCAAAGTGTTCAAAACTGATTTGCGTTTTAAAAGGAAAAACAAAGGAAAAGTGATGACTAGCTTATAATACACAAAGATTTGTATAAATTTCCTATTACTTTTATTTGTACTAAAAATACTGTTGTCTATTTATCCAGTAATTAAAGCTATTTGATTCTGCATGAAAATAAACAGCATATTTCTTTAGCTATCTCTTTACTATATATCTATATCTATCTGTCATCTATGTGAGGAAGGCTCTATATCATGGTAGTTTAACATGTTTGGTTATTATAGTCTTCTCCTGCCCCCTAAAGGCCTTAGTGTGTCTGTTTTACTTATACCATTTCATAATCAATGTATTTTTCAGTTCTTATACTTTTTTTAGTATTATATGTTTACAAAACCATACTGTTATATCTCCTAAGTGTTTTAGTTTTCTACTTAACTATGTATGTGACATTCCAAGCCAATATTTGGCTTTGCTTCAAGTGGTCTAAGTGATGGAAAAGCCATTATTGTATTAAGTCCAACTTTTCAGAAGAAGAAGGCATTATACTAACCAATGTGAATTTTTTTAGGACCTTTGGTGAAGAATAGTAAATTGATGAGTTCTTTGTCCTAAGAGAGGAAATCTACTTGTATTTGCATTTATCAAGGTCCTTCGGCCATCATCCAGATTTCTCTTTGCCTTAGGTATAATCTGAGTTTGGACCTGTCAAATGGTGTGACACCATCATTGTAGAAACTATATTATCTCTTCATTGTGAGTCGCTCAGTATTGAGAGCAATAATTTAAATTACGTTTCTAAAACCTTTGTTTACTTTTGGTATCTTGCGTTCATAATTTTGTTGTATTTTCTCTTTTAAACAGGAATTAACTTGAAACATTTTTTTTGAAATATCAACATAATGAAAATAAATCTAATTTTGATTTAGAATTTTTTCCATAAATTATACATTAATCGTATGTCATTACTGGTTGATCTTTTACATTAAATACATTTTATATCTAGGCCACTACATGTGTCTCATCAGATTCATCATTAAGAGTTTTAGCAGCTATGATCTGTAATCTCTCTGACAATAAGATCTGTGTTGTATGGTAGAATCTTCTGATTATGTCTGCTAGTACTCAAACCTTTATATCCCTTATAACATTTTTATGGCAAAGTACATAAATAATTATAGGACTTGACTGGCAGAGGTGCGAAGTACTCCTGTACTTTCCTGTGTGACCAAATACTGAGTCATTGTTATTTTGCCCCTCTCATATCATCCTTAACTACCCAGGGGATAAACTGTATCTTCAGTACTTTCTCAGTAGATGGTTAGATGGGTGTAGCTAGCATAGATGGATGAAATCTGAGTTTGTCCCAGAGCAGTTAATATTTACTTTTTGTGAATCAGTTACCTATACTAAAAATTGAACATAAGCAAGGATAATGAAAAACGTGTTCTGTGTCTGGGCAAAGTTTTGCAGTCTGCACTGCTACCATTGCCTATTAGCAATGGAAGGGGTCAGTACTTTTTCCGCTTGGTGATATTATGAAATACCTTTAAGGCTTTTACACAGAATTTAAGGTAAGTGTATTTTTTTAAATTTCCTCCAGGAACACTGATATTCTTATTTGAAGATGACAACTTATTAAGTTTTATCAAAGTTTTTTTTTTTTAATTTATAACCATATATGTTATTTATTGAACTAAGGCATGTGCTTTTAGGCAAACCTGATCAGGCAATTGACTAGATTTTTTTTTTTTCTAATGCACCTTTATTAGTCAGTTAGTATATAGAGCCAATTAATTATGTCAATATGAATTACTACAAAATATGACTGTAAACTGAGCCCTGGATCCTTTGGGGAAAAAAAGAGAGAGAAAATGGCTGTTACACTGCCAAAATAAGAATGTTTAACTCTTAACATTTTGCATGTTCTTTTTCACAGGCCCAGTGCTTCTGCAGCAGAGAAACTCTAAGGGGGAATTGCCCTTGGATTATGTGGTATCATCTCAAGTCAAGGAAGAACTATTTGCTATCACAAAAATAGAAGATACAGTGGAGAACTTTCATGCACAAGCAGAGAAACATTTTTACCACCAGCAACTTGAATTTGGCTCATTTTTACTTAGTAGGATGTTGCTAAATTTTTGTTCAGTTTTTGGTTTGTCTTCAGAGCTCTTCTTAGCTTTCAGAGGATTAACTCATCTAAATGAGCTGCTTATACCTTGTCAGAATTATAAGGAAACCACTAGTGCTCGTACTGACTGGTTATTGGATCTTTATGCTAGAAATATAAAGACATTGCAGAAACTCCCAAATATTCTTAAGGAACTCCCTGAGAATTTAAAAGCGTGTCCTGGAGTACACACTGAGGCCTTATTGGTGACATTGGAAATGATGTGTCGGTCGGTCACTGAGTTTTCATGATGATGCCAGAAAATATGGGTCAGCTTTCTAAACCTGCTCAGCTTGCTTTGTCATTTATTAGGGACTTCATAGCTTATTAACAATTATAATTTCATTTATTTATTGACAGAATTTGCAGCCTTGCTGAATCTTAAAAGCACTTAAAGAACTTATCCAAAGCTATAGTATAGGCTTCTTTTTCCAGTGTGTAGAATTTAACTCAAAAGTAAAACTTAGTTTTGTTTGATATACATTGCTTTTATTAATCGTTATTATTTTTTGTTCTAAAAGTCATATTATTTATTTATATTGTACATGTAAAATTTTTTTAATTTAAATATTTTTTCAAATCAAAATGTAATGTCCTCTCTTCTAGGTGTTCTGGGTCTTAGCATCATGGCAAGAATATTCATGCAAATGTGCACCTATAAACATGTAGCTCCCTGTTTCTTCTCTGTAGGCTGTTGGAATAAAATACTCAGTTTTATGTGTTTCTAAAATAAACATTTCACAATTCACAATAATATATTCTTTTGGTTTTTAAATTTAGTAAATGTGCTAATAGTTTGATCCCTTGATCTATTTTATTTTAGCAGTTCCTATAGAAAGTGTATTTCTACTCCATGTAACCACTATTCTGTAAGTGAAAACATTTTGCTTCATAATGTTTTATTAAATATTAAGATTATAAATGACAACAAAGTAAAGGATTTGAGATTATCTAAAATCTTAATGTACAGTATGAATTTACAGAGTAGTAACATTTCAATTTGCAGTTTTTCCTAATAGTAATTTGTAGTAAGACTTAAAGAAAGGATATGGATAATAATTACTTTTGAAACTGGAGTTGCTTTACTAGTGGGAATAAGTTACATTCTGATACAGCTGGAAAAGAAACATTAGAACTTCCATTTCGATTTTATGTTGCTAAAGTGATGATCTCACAGCAATTAATCTGCCAAAGAAGCACACTTTAGTTTTATTTTGGAAATAGATCTTTTAGCAGGATACAAATGCTGAGAGTCTTATTACTGGGTTTACAGTCTAAACTAAAAATTGCTACATTAGTTTATCAGCTCTGAATAAAAGCCAAGTTTTTTTCCTACATTTGTAAATCAGTAATTTTTTACACATACTGTTAAGAAGTATTAGTCGTTTCTAGTTAGCCTTCAAATGTGACATCATACAACTCTCTTTTGATATTTATTGATACTTGCCAAAATATCAGAGAAAACATGAATAAGGAACATCATAATGCTCATAGAGAGTAAAGCGCTTCCCCAGATGATGTGTAAGAACATTTTTATTCCAAAGAGTAGCCACTTTACGTCACTTGTGAAGGCATGTGGAATAACATTTGCTTGGTAAACTAATAAAAACATAGACTTCGACATCAGACAGACATAGTTTCAAATCCTTGTGTAATTTCTTACTAACTGAATTACAAAGCAAGTTCCTTTCTGTGCTTTGGTTTTCTTACCTGTCAAGTGGAAATAACACCAGGTATCTTGGTCATGATAGAATTAAGTTATTAGCCGTTCACCTTATATGGCACTTAATAAACGTGACTTCCTTTTGCATTCTTAACTCCTCTTTTTAGTTATAACGAATCATTTAGATAGTAATTTCTTAAGTTGCTAATAATTCTAAGTTAATGAGATAATTAACTGCTAAGAAAAAGTAGATAATTAACTGCTAAGAAAAAGTAGTTTTCTAAATTAAATGTTCGCAAGAAATATTCATTTAGTTGCAATTAGTATTAATATTTCATAACTGTTCTGTCTGCCAATTTCTACAAGCCATGCTGACATGAAATATTAAACACTCAAATGCCATTGAAGTCTCTACCTCAAGAAGGTGTCATTGCAGTTTGTACTTCTTCAAAAGTATAACTTGGCAAACAGATTACTGCTTTGTGGCCTAGTTAAAAATACCAATAAATGTATATGAATTTAAACCTGCAATAAGAAACTTTATTTCCCATATTACTTTTTATGTTTTATTTTAGAAAATATAATAATTGCCTCAAATTTATTTTAGATATAGAGAAAGTGGAAATTTTAATAGATAAAATTCATAGACTTTCTGACCCCTGGCATTTTAGCTGTAGGCATCTCAAAGTTGCAGCCACTGAAGAGAAGAGAAGGCTGGGTAATGCTATTTATCATTGTGCTCTGCCAGATTTCATATCATAGTTCAATGGAGTTGTTTTTTTTAAAAAAAAAAGAAAAGAAAAAAAAGGCCTATGAAAGCCCTTATTACAATAGAAAATAAAGCTTGGAAGGAGATTTCTGAGCTGTTAAGATTCAGCTTTCTCCATGTGTAATCCCCACAAATATTTGGAATATAAAAGATTTTAGAATGTTTCCTGGCAGCTTTTTAGGAACGGTCTCTATGAAGTTTTCGAGCTTACTAGTTCTTAATTTCCCTACACATAATAAAGTGGTCCAAGTATATACAATTTTTGTAATTTCATTAAGTCCAAGATAACCAGAAAAACATTTGTCCTCATATAAATCAAATGCTAAATTAATCAGTGTTTTGAATTCATCGTTTCTTGAACACCTATTATGTACCAGGTGGTATGATTGACGGGCTGACTACAGTAAAAGAGGAAAAGCTTACATTCTAGGAAGGTAAGTCTAGTTTTATTGTCTTCTGTATAGGCTGTTGAAGAAAATTTCAGTTTGGGTGTTTCTTAAATTTACAGTAATAATTGGTGTTCTCGTTTCGTTTTAAATGTGAAGGGTCTGATAGTTTAATCCTTTGATCAGTGTGACTAGCAGTTTTAGAGTGAATAGAATGTGGTGTGTGCTTTTGCAATCTTAGTGAACCCCAGTACTCATTCCTAGATAAACACAAATGCATTAATGCTAGGATCCTTTATATAAACACTAGGAAATGTTTGCCATTTTTGTTTATTCTGTTGTAGAAAGTTAAATTAATACCTTCACAGGAAAACATTTTTGGTGGAATGTGCAATCCATATGCATTTACACACCTTTCCAGTTAAGTGATGAACTGGATGAGAGCCTGTCACTGTTGCCCCTTAATCAGTAGAAAGGGGTCATTTTTGAGTGACATGAGGCACTCTTTCCCTCAGGCGTTTATCACGTAGCTTCCATACCAGTCGCACCTCTTGCTGACGTGGAGCTTGCAAAATTCAGAATGATAATTGTTTTTATAACAAATGTGGATTGAGTTAGAAAGGTCAGTGATGGCATTATTGGAATTACGCTGTGCCTGGTGATGTCAAAACTGAAGACATGGAATAGTTAACTATTTCTTATAAATCAAATTATGTTATCAAAAAATTCACCTTGTAGGTTAAGATGAATTGTGGTAGGATGATGTACTTTGGTGGTTATTTGCTCTGATACAGAACCAGAGATTATTAGACTATAAATTAATTAGAAAAGGTTGTGGTATTGTTTTTTTAGGTTTTAAGCATACATCTTTTAGAGTACTGCAAATCGCACTAAAAGAAGACATTTTCAGAGGAGACAAACAAGATAGTTTTAACATTATTGATTGTTAGGCATTCAAAAAAGTTTCCTCTCAAGTAAATGCTAATCTTTGAAAACATCCAAAATGTTATATTTTAATTCATGCTTCCCAGTTTATGAAAGTACCAAGCAACTTTCTTTCTTAGACACATGAATTTACGTGAATTGCTGGGGGGGGAAACATTCTATTAAATTATTTTAAAAGGACATTTTCCAATCACAAATCCAAGTGATTAGCTTTTTATCACAGAGGAGTTTGCTAATTAGTACTTTTGTGTTAATAAGCAAAATTACATTTTGTATTTATATTTGATGTACAAAATATTTTCTAATATTTTATGTATTTGAATTCATTACCATATGGTTTGGGTTTTGTTTGTTTTTTGGTGTAGGCGTATAGTTCAAATATACTTACACTATATATCTTTTTAATCTTGAAATATAACCCTTAGCACTAGACACAAGTGATTGATTTTTCTTTTTATAATACTGTATTTGTACTGTTGAATATATATATTTTTTTCTTTTTTAAAACAAATATAGTGAATTATTCTGTGTGTTTAAAAACTACTTGCTGAATTAAGATCCAACAGTATTAAATCAACAAAGTGTAACCAGTGATCAGTTATATAAAAATAATATTCCTAATAAAAGTATATAATGTTATTTTTATATATTTAATTTGTAATATGTAATATTACCCTTAACATAGACAAAAAAATTAAGTTCCTTATTCAAGCATCTATAAAGAGCTATCTCCAGTTAAAGATGAAACATTTTCTCCAAATTTTTGTCTTTTTACTGTGGTCCCCAAATCTTTTCAGACAGTTGAACCCAGATTTGGTAAATCTAATCCTCTTCCTTTCAAAAGTATCTAAATTAGATCAAGTTAACATTAATGCATAATGGGTGTTAAACATTAATAGAGAATGACTACGTTGGAACGTATGATTTATTTCTACCAAAGAGTGGAATTTTTTTAAAATGTGCTTAGCACTTCCAGCAGGTAAACTGCACTGAACTGAAAGTCTGGAATCCAGCTTTGAATTTACACCTATTATACTATCATTTATCTTAATAACAGATGAACTAAAATTTCCAATGATTTTCCATTCTTCTGTCCTCAGATGAAATAGTCATGTTGAAAAAATCATTAATCTTAAAGTGGTGACAGATAAAAAGAATTTAGTTTGTTGTCAGTACTTCTCAACTTAAAGGTTAGGTCAGCCATGGTTTATGTCATGACACTGATAAATTTTTCTAATGACCAGAATGGTTTGATTTGTAATAGCTTTTTGTTTTGGTTTTAAGGAATATATATCTTGGTTATCTGACTTCATCCTAAAGATGCATTTTTTTCTACTTTGCATTGTTTCTATTTTATAACAGAGAGACAAAATTACAGAGCAGTAAGTAAAATGTGGTGTTAAAATATGCATTTTAAAGAGCTTTCCATGAAAACTTAAAAGCAGAATTGTAAAGATGAAAACTTGGCAAAGGGATGAGGGAAAATGGTTAGGAATCATTGTGGTTTAAAGAGGGTAAAGATTTCTAGATGCTGTTTAATATACTGAGGAGGTAGTGAAGGTATAAAATCAGAAAAAAGGCAGACAGATCTCCTCATCTCAGGAACAAACTTTGAAAATTTTGAACAATGTTCAGTAAACCAAGGGTCAAGATAAGTGTTTGGTGGAAGATTCTTTTAGTTAAAATTCACTCAAAATAAAGAATAAAAATACCAATTTTAATGGTATCATCAGAAATAGGCTATTTCGACTAGTAATATTCAGTCCTTTCTTAAAAGTTATGCAAATCTAGATTTCTCATTTCTTGTTTTCCCATGATTTTAGTCATTTTACTCTTTTTTTTTCAAAATACTTTTAAGTTCATACTCAGTCATGTTATTGGAGGAAATAGACTTAAAGAGAGGTTGAAAGCCATTTATAAAAAATGGTTGAACTGGTTCCCTTAATTCCTTTTTCCTGGATTAATTTTAGTCCTTTTTAAAAAATAGAAACTATTTAAATGTAATTAAAAATTAGTTTATCTAAGTAAAATTACAGAGGGGAAAAGATTATAAGCAAATCCATTGCTAATAGTGGTGTATTTCTGATAGAATTTTGAATATTTGTTTTTCACTTCTCCAAGTTTCTCTGCAACATGATTTATATTTGTGTATAACACCAGTAGCCAATTTATTTTTTAAAGTAATGCTCCTAATATAAATAAGAATCAGTTTTGAAATTTTTCTCAAGTTGTCTTATTTAAACTGGCATCTACTGGATTTTTTAAAATATAAAGTGCATTTTAAAAATATGCCTTTTTTCTTCAAGGTAAGGATGTAATTAAGCCTAGTATCGTCTAATGCAGATTTCAAATAATACTCTTGGACTATATGCCCTTCCTTTGAAAGTAAATCTGGCTTATTTTACTGATATGCTGCTTCTGTCTTCTGTTTAAGCCTCTTCAAAGTAGTGCCTTACCATGTTGGGCGGGGTCATTACTGTTTAGTAGGATTCCTAAATTGCTAAAGTTTAAACTTCACGTAGACACCTTGTGGAGTCATGATACCATATCTTCACTATTAGCCTTTTCTGATTTTAGAAGCTTTCATGGAACCTGAAGAATTACTTGTTCTGATTTTTTTTTTTTCCAGATTCAACACCAAAAATCAGGGAGAAACTGTAAGATTAAATGATGACTACATTTATCAAAGGCTGTATCTTAAATTCCTTTAAAGGGAGTTCACTACTGTGTGATTAAATTGAGAATTGTTTTCTTTTATTATAATACGCCTGGAAAAAATTCCCTTCTAAATATTACTATTTACAGCATTAATTCAGATGTAAGCAGTCAGTCGTCTACTGAGAGAATTCTGAGCAAAAGTGTCTTGCCACTGTTGTCCAGAGCATATTATTTAGCACCTCTTCTGTGAAGGTGAGTAAAATGGCTTCTTGTAAGTTACTGTTTTAAGTAGTACAATTCAAAATACAATATTTTAACAATTGTTTTATATAAGTACATTGGATACCTACATCATAACTACAGTACACTGGTGAGTATCACACCACTGTGTCTTTTTGGGTAGATTTCTCACTTGCTTGTCAGTGTTGTTGTCACAGTCACTGAGAAATCCAAGTACATGTGTGTTCTTTGTATCAGCATCATAGTGCCAGAAGAATGGATGGTGTGTACCTGGCAACCCACCCTATAAGAGTTAGTATGCCTGATTCTTGGTTAAATTATCAAATGCTGGATGTTTCGTGATATCCCCCCAAAAATTTTTCTCTATTAAATCTGAAAATGCTTTTTTTCATCCTACAGGGAAATTTAAAAGGTAATGTTCAGCAACTTCAAACAAGTAAGACCGAATACCACATTGATCTATTTTAAAACTACTTCTAAAAACATACATAGTATTTTACTTTTCTGGGTGGGTTACCATGTGCTTCAGAGACCTTCCTATGGTTTGCTAGGTCTCTGTGTTAGTGAAATCTGAACTTTGTAAGAGTTCCAGGACAAAGGGAAGGGGTAGGTATACCATTGTGTAAGGTTCCAGAGTTTATTAGTTCTTGACATCAATAAATTGTTTTCCATGGTTTCAATATTACAAGTTATACACAGATATTGACTTGTAATTGTCATAATCAGTACTGTAGGAAGAATGTTTTGTGGAAATAATGTAGAGTTTAGTTTTAAGGTTTCCAGTATTCTGAGTAGCTTTATTAAAAGAAGATCTCTGAACTTGGGACAGATCTTGGCATTTCCTTCCCCCTCACCTCTCTGCTATTGTCCAGCTGTCTTTGTAATTACTCTTGACTGTTGTCTCAGATGTGTCTTCAGTCATCAAGAGACAATTAAAAGTGGTTGGGGCCAGGGGCGCACCTTTCTCTATGCAGTTAGCATTTCCTAACTTAACATTTGAACTCTGGCAAAATAAAATGCCTCAAGTTGACTCATGTCATTTTGAAGCTTGTCTTTGACCAAAATGGGGAACTAAGCCTATATTACCATCTTGCCTGACTAGTAGCAGTAACAACCTCACTCAGCCAGGTCTCCTCAGATGCATTTATTTATTCCTGAGAAAATGAGAGGTGGTTTGTAGGTTCGCTCATTGACTCTCAGGTTGGTCATTCCTTTTCTCTTTTGAAAGACCACTGAAGAATCTACAGCAGGGGAGAATTACGTTGCAATTTTATTTTTGCTACAAACTGAAAAAACTTTGGCACAGCTACTTACCTATTTCTGTTTTTCTTAATACAAATAGAACTTTCAGCTTAATTTAGTAACACCATTAATTGAGTAGAGCAGAAGAGCAGTGCCATTTTGTTACCTTTTTTTAAAATGAGTCATATAATTTTTCAGTGACATTTGGAAACACAACCATCATATACATTTAAAAAAAAAAAAAACCTGTCTACAAAAATACTGCTTGTGCATGCAACAGAACACTTTTTTTGTTGTTACCAGTTCAGAATGCGAAGGGATAGCCCAATAAATTGAAACTCATTTGAAACCAATTTGAATTATTTGATTCATCTCCCCCGACCTTTTTTGTTTTTTGGTTCTTAACCCCAGATCCCTTTGGAAAAGCACAGATAGAAACATTAAATTCTAGCAAACCTTTCAGAGTGTTGTTAGTTTCTATAGCATATGACCATTTTGGACATTTAATGGTTTTTATCTGCATAGTATTCTTACACGATGAGAAATTTTCCTTGGTATTTCTTAAATCTCAGCGATTCAGCTGGAATAAGTCTTATGATGTGACTGCCACTGTACAAATGTAGAAACTGAGGCAGAAGAGGTAACAGTTTCACCAGAAAAAAAGGATATTTTATATTGTTTTCTTTCAGTGAGTTACACCAGTCATCCTGGGAAGGAGAATTATAATCCAAAGGAATGACACTATTGTAAGTATTCTTTTCATTATTTTTTATGTGGTTTTAATTCATACTTGACCAAGCAATTAGAAAAGGCTGATTCTAGACACACTAATCAAACAAATGAATAGGCATCTGTACACAAATACACACACACACTCACGCTTGACATTTAAAGCCCCAGAATTTAAACATTAATTTAATAATAAACTGAGGCTTTTGCAAGAAGTATAATGGTGGCTCTCTTTACTTATATTTCTGGAACAGCACCTGCCTTTTATATTTTGATTTGTTTTGAATGCTGAGTACAAAACTCAAAAATAAACATTTAGGTACATTTAACTAGTGTATAAACTGAAATTAAAGCCTTTGAATAAGACCTGTTAATACAGAAGTAGACTACTTTCAGCATTAGAGACATTTGGATATTGAGATCAAAATGGGAATATGGTCCCTGGATAAGAGAACTTACTACTAAATTTTTCTTCACTTTTAAATAACACAATAAAATTCTATAAAAGATACTTTCAGAAACATATCAATTAAAATTTGCTCTTACTATACTTTAACTCCAGATTTGATTTTAATATGCTATCATTGGTTTGACCATTGCCTATGACAGGGCAAGTCGTATAGTTGGTACTCAATAAATATATCACAGAGCAAAGTCACTTAAAGAATCTTTCAATTCAGATTATCCTAGTGTATAGAATGATTCAAAATTAATTTGGAATCCTGACAGCACCTATCAGTTTGAGTCTGCGGAACAGTACCAAAATAAACAAGTACCATGTTCTTCTTATAAATGGAAAAAGTTTTAAATATGCATTTCTTATAAATTACCACAGTTAGTGGCAATAATAGTAGTTTGGATGATGAATGACCTTTAATGAATTTACTCACAAAAGGATATTGAGGAATATATTTCATAGTTCATATGACTACTGTATATAGCAGTCCAAATAGGTGTTAGAGTGACATCCAGTCTCTTAAGATATCTTAAAATATTTATGTGTTTACAAACCTCTCAAAACCAAATCAAGTTAAGCAGCTTTCAAAAGGCAAAATTGTGCCTCCGTGAGAAGGAGAAAGAACTGGTTAAAGTTCTGTTATTCACAGTCTCTTGTTTTCAGTCTGTGAGTGCAGTAGTTTGTAAAAGCAATGAAGATTCCCCTGATTATCACTTTCATGCCTCAAGACAGTTCTTACTCCTCTAGCAGTGTCACTGGATACTCACCCCTGCAAGGTGCTGCGTTTTATACAGCACGCAAGGTTTCATGGAAAGCCTTTTTTCTTCCAAACCAAACCTGTGTTTCTTTAAGTAAAATATTATTTATATGAGACCAAAAAAAAAAGTACTGATTATTTTTAGAAAAGATTATTTTTTTTATTTAATGCAGTGAATAGTCAACCTTACCATTGAACTAAACATCTGAAATTTGATAGCATGAAATAGAAATTAGTCATCTGTTAATGGTTGCTATCCACTGGGTACATCTGAGGTGTTAGAATATCAGGCTTGTAGACATTTGAGTAGACAATGTCAGCACGGAACACAAATCTCACACAGAGTATAATCAAAAGTTATTTCAAACAAATTATTCCATCAGTAAACTTCCTGTAGCAACATCAACTTCATGAAGTATTACATCTGTCTTAACAACAAACGATGATGGTATGTGGATGTAAGCATGTCATTATAAACATGATGCGCTAAATAGAGCATATTGAGGTCAAAGCCTTTCTGTAGAAAGGGAATTTAATTGACATTCTTTCAAGCATAGTGTATAAACAGATCAAAATAGTTTTATCATAAGAAACAGTATTTAACAACATAGCTTTAAAATAAAAATACTTTAAAAATCAACTTTGATGAGATTAAATTTATTTTTAAAGAATCTTCCTATAGAGTGAAATATATATTTCTCGCTTCTGGCTTTTCTACATTTTTCCAGCATGACCCCCACCTTCACCCTATCCCAGTCCATTGTTAATAAAGTAGTGCAAAACACTGCAGCAATTTCAACCAAGCTTAATCCCCTACCAAGTCAGGGAAGTAAGACATTCTCACCAAATTCTGTCTCTCTAGAGGTATACTCCCTTGATATACCAGGAAGTTAGGTACAAAAACTACATGAGAGTCGGGAATGCAATTTTTAAGTATAGATTCTATGGTAAGGAGTGAAACATTTTCAAAGGCAAACTCCCCCTCCCCATAAGCAGTTTATTTTACAAAATAGGTTTTCATGCATTCATATTTTAAAGAATGATATTTTTTTCTATAAATGAATGGTAATGAAACACTGGCATATCACTTAGCACACTGCATTCTCCTCTACGTTAAAATTCACACTAATAACAAAAATCATAATATGCATATTAAAGCAGTTCAGTAACCTAATAACAAAGTAGATACATTTTTTTTTTCTGTGAGAACACTTGAGTATTAAATATTTTTAGATGCACAGAGGTATAATCTGACACCAAAGGCAATGTGGATTTAATTTGCTAGATTTTTGACGACTGAACTGGGTTGCTAATTTGCTAACTTGGCACAAATTAATAGTGATTGGTATAAAAATCCTTATAGGCAATCATCATTTATAAACCTGGCAGTATTTTTTGTGTAGTCCTGTAGAGATTTTAAGGTTTTAGATGGAATGATAGAAGATTTGGAAATTTTCTTTGTAGGATTTCAGTGTGTGGAAGATTCTCTTGAGGAGGTGAATATACCTTCACTCTTTAGCTTAAAGAAGTCAGCCTAGTCATATCTAAATAATTTGCACAGGAATGAATATCAGGATCCGAATCTATGTTAAGTTGAAATGCATCTGTTCCATTATTTAGGCTCTGGGATCCCTCCTCCCTTTTGAAATGTATAAAACATAGAAAACTGTAATGGATTATTTTTCAGATAAAAAATAGTCAGTCACATTAAAAAAAAACTTTAAAATCAAATTGACATTTACATTTTATGTAGATTTAACCAGAGCACAGCTGAGCATTTAATATTCTAGTTCTTACACTTGTAATTAGAGAAATGTGTATCTCCCAATGTTACCATTCTTACATTTGTTGTTCCAATGTGTTATATTATTATGCACAGCTAACAAGGTTTTCACGCAGCAATAGCTAAACCTTTATCAAATTGATTCTGTACAATGGAAGTATATTTTCAAAGACATATGCCTTTGTACACTATTTACAAATTCTCTCAATCATGGTAAAATAGCAAAATAAATAAAAAACAGAAAGAAAGGAAATGCGGCTCAGGCTGAAGGCTTTTCCTTTTATCTTCCCAAACAGATGCTGGTCTCCTCAGTGCTGGGAGCTGGCTAGCCAAGATTGTTTTTCTTCCTTTTACATGGGCTATGAGAAGGATCTGGTTTCAGTTCTTGGTATTGCACCTGTTTAAACAGAGTTCAGAGAAAGGCTGGTCAGGTGGCCACTTTCTGGCAAAGGAAGGAAAAGCAAAGGAATTCAGAGACTATGCTTGGGGGAAAAGAAAGTGCTCGCCTTGGAAGCTGTATGCAATCTACAGCTGGGATGCAGAAAACAATAGAATGATAGAGCAAAGAGTCAAGGGAAATCTTGCCAGAATCTACATGAGAGCCCTGATGTGAACTTTGGTAACAGGCTGAGGTCTCTATTGCCCATACCCAAGTAACATTAAAAGCAGAACCATCATCTCCATCTATTTTGAACGGCCAAATAATGGTTCTCTATAATTTATTGTGTGCTTGTTTAATATAAGCTTCATCTCCATCCAGCCCACTCTCATGTCTGATACCAAATCAAAAACTCTGCTGAAACAAAGGAAAAAGGTATTGCTGCAACCCAGCTTCAATAGTTTGATAAAAACATTTCTCATTTTACTCTGAAAATATTTATTGATCAATGGGCATTAATTAACCTCCAAGGCTTTCAAAGGATTGAGATATGCCCCAGTTCTCAAAACTCAGTTACTCTTTCCCCCTTCACTGATCTCTAAAACAGACATCTTTAAAACTCACTTAATTCATGCAATTTATTTAAGGAAGTGTTTTTCTCAATGTCTGCTGGCATACTTTGCTTTCATCATCTAATATTCCTAATTCCTCCTTCAGGTGATGGTGACTTCCCTTCACAAACTCCAGCTGAACCTTGGGGGAGGATTGTCCCCCTGACATCCTGGTAGGTTCTCTATGCAATGCCCTCTCATTCCCCAATCTTCTCTATAAGTTCTTCTTGGATAACACCCCAACTGGGCTAATTCCTGAATGGCAAAATCTTCTACAGGCTTTATTAGCTTTACTTAGCTCTTCTAAAACCTTCAAAATTAAATGGATATAAAAGTTAAAACCCAGTGCCACACTACATTAAAATGATACAGGCATACCTTAGAGATATTGCATGTTTGTTTCCAGGCCACCACAGTAAAGCAAATATTGCAATAAAGCAAGTCGCATGAATATTTTGGTTTCCCAGTGCATATGAAAGTTCTGTTTATGGTATACTGAAGTCTATTAAGTGTGCAATAGCATTATATCTAAAACAGCAATACCTTAATTTAAAAGTGCTTTATTGCTAAAAAATGCTAACCATCATCTGAGCTTTCAGCAAGTATTAATTTTTTTACAATAGTAACATGAATGATCAATGATCATAGGCCACCATAACAAATATAATAATAATGAAAAAGTTCAAAACGTTTCAAGAATTACCAAAACGTGACACAGAGACCCAGAGTGAGCAAATGCTGTTGGAAAAATTGTTCCAATAGACTTGCTCAATGCGGGGTTGCCACAAACCTTCAACGTGTAAAAAAAAAAAAAAAAAAAGAAATATCAGTGAAGCACGATAAAATGAGCTATGCCTGTAGTTATAATAATGAAACCTACATACCACTTGCACATCTGAAGGGACTCTGGAAAGGAAGTCAAGTAGTTCATTATTATCAATTGCATATGGACTCCGCAGCTTTTTTGTAAATTTATTGATGCCTGAAAAAGTGATAGATCAAACATTATTGAAATCTATAAAGTTTGGAGTTCAAATACACATTTCTGGCAAAAGTGTTGTGGTGATTTGAAGATCTAGATTAAGCTGCCTTTATTTCAGCCTTGACTGAATGAACCAGTAAACCCAGTTTTCTCCCTCCCTTCCTTCTGCCTGCCTGCCTTCCTGCCTTCCTCCTTCCTTCCTTCCTTCCTTCCTTCCTTTCTCCCTCCCTCTCTCTTTCCCTCCTTCTTTCCACCTTCCCAACTCCATGGCTGCTCTGTTTTTCTCTTTGTACTTCAGTGGCTTCTTCCCAGCAGGAAAGGCTTTCTATTTGGGAAACAAAAGGCACCTGGCAAGAATGATCAATGACCTATCTTGCCTTTCCCCTCAGTGTTACAGTACTTAGAAGCTTAGCTTTAATGTTTCATCTATGATGAAACTTGTCTCCCTGCATTTTGGATTGGGATTGTTTTTAAGGCAAGAAATCTGACTTACTGGTTCCCCCTTTTCAAAAGATACACTTGTTTTTTTCAGTGGTGGGGAGGTGTTGTTATTATGCAAACTAACCTGGGTTTTTGCTTTTTTTGTTTTAATTTCAAAATGACCTGGAATTAGGAAGGGTTTACCACCAGCTTTAAAAAAATAAAAAGCTTTGAAGATGGCGACATATAAGGATCCCAAACACATCTCTTCCCACCAACATGCTGGATCTACAGCTACATACGGAACAGCTACCTCTGAAAATAACCTAAAAATTGGCTGAGTGAGTCTACACACTGGCAATCGTGAGAAGGCCCGCGTCGAAGCAGGTAGGAGAGGCAGGGACACAGCCACACCATAAACCCCACCCCTAGCCTGAGAACCCACAATCAGGAGGGACTTCTCTCTGAGGAGTGAGGGTTTGAACCGCAAATCAGGCTTCCCCAACTTTTAAGAATTGCACCTGGAGAGATGAGCCCCCAAAACATCAAGATTTATTTTCTTTTTCTAGTTTTGAGAAATAATTGACATACAAGTTTAAGGTATACAGCGTGATGGTTTGATGTACACATATAGTGAAATGATTACCACAGTAGGTTTAGCTAATATCTATCATCTCGTATAGATAAAAGAAAAAATTTTTTTCTCTTTTTCTGTGAGTTTGATGTTTGGGCTTTTGAGGGGTTTTATTTTTGTTTTGTTTTTTCCAATTCCACATATAAGTGAAATCATACAGTGTTTGTTTTTCTCTGACTTATTTCACTAACATAACACCTTCAAGGGCCATTCATGTTGTTGCAAATAGCAGGATTTCCTTGTTTTTTTATGGCTGAATAATATTTCATTGTATACCACTTCTTTATCCATTCATTCATCCATCAGTGGACACTTAGATTGTTTCCATGTCTTGGTTATTGTAAATAATGCTGCTATGAACATGGGGGTGCAGATATCTTTTGGAGTTAGTCTTTTTGTTTCCCTTGGATAAATTCCCAGAAGTGTAATTGCTGGATCATATGGTAGTTCTATATTTATATTTTTAAGGTGTCTCCATACTGTTCTCCATAGTGGCTGTACCAATTTACATTCCCACCAACAGTGTACAAGGGTTCCCTTTTCTCTGCATCCATACCAGCATTTGTTATCTGTTGTCTTTTTGATGATGGCCACTCTAACAAGCATGAGGTGCTATCTCATTGTGGTTTTAATTTGCATTTCCCCAGTGACTAGGGTTATTGAGCATCTTTTCATGGATCTGTTGGCCATTCATATATCTTCTTTGGAAAAATGTCAATTCAGGTCCCTTGCCCATTTTTAATTTTTTTTTGTTGTTGTTATTAGATTGTATGAGTTCTTTATATATGTTGGATATTAGCCCCTTATCAGATATATGGTTTGCAAATATTTTTTCCCATTCTGTAGATTGTCTTTTCACTTTGTTAATGGTTTTTTTTTTGCTATGCAGAAGCTTTTTGGCTTGATACAGTCCCACTTGTTTATTTTTAATTTTGTTGGTTGTGTTTTAGGCGTGATTTTCAAAAAATCATTACCAAGACCCATGTCAAAGAACTTTTTAAAAAATGTTTTCTTCTAGAACTTTCATGGTTTCAGGTCTTACAATCCATTTCAAGTTATTTTTTGTGATTGGTGTAACATAGGGATCAAGTTTCATTCTTTTACATGTGACTATCCAGTTTTCCTAGCACCATTTATTGAAAAGACTATCTTTTCTCATTGAGTATTCTCGGCTCCCTTGTCAAATATTAATTTACCATATATGCTTGGGTTTATATCTGGGCTCTCAATTCTGTTCTATTAGTCTGTCTCAAAACATCTAGCTTCAAAAACCAACTTGTGTGTTCAGACTCACCCTCCCCAGGGCCCAGCATGGAAGCAGCTGATCCAGGGGCAACCAGATTTTGTGTGGGGAAGGATCACTTGCTTGTCATGAGGGGAAGGCATCTGATGCGAAACATATTCAGGGGCCTACCTGGGTACTCTTCAGGGACAGAGACTGGCAGCCACCATCTTTTTTTTCTTTCCTGGCAGGAACCATCTCTCCCCAACTGCCTCGGTCCAGCCATTTGGTACCATCTTCATGCTCTCCCTCTGCCATGTTCCAGAGCACCAGTATCTCCCCGAAGGGAGCTTTCACACACATCTGGTGCCTGAGATTTTACATCTATGAGGCAGTTCGAGATGGTGACCTAGGACGATCGTGAACTCACCTCTTCCCACGGACACACCGACTCTACAGCTACATATGGAACAATTTCCGGTAAAAAAACAACAACAACAAACCCCCCCCCCCCCCCGCCGAAAACTAGCTGAGCACCTCCTTCATGTGGGGCAAATGAGAAAAAGGCTACATTCAAGTGGATAGGAGATGCTGAGAAACAATCTCGCCATAAACCCCACCCCCAGTGCAGCTACCCACCATCAGGAGGAAACTCACAAACCCGGAGCTTCTCCCTGAGTAGCCAAGAGTTTGTACACCACATAAGGCACCTCAACTTTTAAGACCTGCACCTGAGAGTTGAGCCCCCAAGGCATCTGGCTTTGAAAATCAATGGGCTTGCATCCATGAGACCCAAAGTGCTATAGTGAAAGGAGAATGGCTCTTAAAGAGCTCGTGAGCACTCACTCACCCCAGGGCCCAGCACAGAGGCAGCTGTTTGAAAGGTGCCCAGGTTTTCTGTGAAGAAAATTCATTTCCTAATCTTAAAAGAGTTGGCCGGAGAGTCAGGGGTCTGCTGGGATACTCTCTGGGGACAGAAGCTGGTGGGCCCCATTTTTGAGCTCTCCTTCTACTGCGCTTCAGAGCACCAGTATCTCCTGGAGGGAAGCTTTTACCCACGTCTCGTGTTCTGGGTTTTGTGGCTGCCACCAGGGGGTACCCCTTGATTGCTTGGCTCTGGAGGCCAGGGGACTGGTGCTCCTGGGGGGGTCCCCTGGAGCTATAACACTCAAGAGACAGTTCTTGGCAGGCTACCACCCCCAGGGCACTGGACAGACAGCAGACTGAAACACACCCCAGTCTTTCCAAGAAAGAGCCCTATTTGCTTGTCCAGGAGCTTTGGCCTGAGGGGCAGGAATCTGCTCTGGCACACTTCTAGGAGCCTATGGAAGTGTTCTCAGGGAACAGAGGCCAACAGAGGCTGGTGGATGCAATCTTTGCATTCTCTCTCTGCCTTGCTCTAGCTTGCCAGTATCTCCCAGAACCTTGGCTGGTGCCCCAATTTTTGCAACTGCTCTCAGGAGACACCTCTACATTGCCTAGTCCTGGTGGCCAGAAGGGCTTATGTTTGCAGGTCCCAAAGGACTGTAACCAATAGAGAAAGAGGTCTTAAACAGCTACCACCCTCAGGGCACAGCAAGAAGTAACAGACCAAGGAGCTCAATCTCTCTGTGAAACGGGCCTATAATTTTATCATGGCAGGCTTCTAATTAAACACACATCTAAGGGCTGACTGTAAACCCTTCCAGACACCTCAGAGGGGAGCTCTTACACATGTCTGGTGCCCCAGTTTTTGCAGCTGCCACCCAGGGGATGCCCCTTGACTGCCTGACTCTGGTGGTCAGGGGAGCTGGTGTTCCTGAGTCTCACAGGAATGTAACAATCAAGAGATGATAGTTCTCTGTAAGGTACCACCACCAGGGCACTGCACAAACAGGAGACTGAAACACACCCCAGTCTTTCTATGAAAGAGGCCTATTTGCTTGTCCTGGAGCTTTGGCCTGAGGGGCAGCTTTCAGGTTTGGCACACATCTAGGGGCCTGTGCAGGTGCTCTCAGGGGCCACAGGCCAGGGGATGCTATCTTTGCACTCTCCCTCTGCTTCACCACAGCTCATCAGTATCTCCCAGAAAGGAGCTTATAAACTCATCCAAAGCCCTGATTTTTATGACTGTCACCCAGGGGACACCTCCAGATCATCTGTCTCTGGTGGCCAGCTGGGCTTACACTTGCAATCCCACTGTATATATCTGCATAATTTAAAAGCTGCTGCCTAAGGGAATGACTTTCAATTAGCCTGAATCTAGGTGCTGCCTGAGAGCCTCCTGTTTGAGACACTGACAGGTCTTCACACATCCTCAACTACTGAGGGCTATTAAAAATAAAATAGGCTCGGACTTCCCTGGTGGCACAGTGGTTAAGAATCCGCCTGCCAATGCAGGGGACATGGGTTCGAGCCCTAGTCCGGGAAGATCCTATATGCCACAGAGCAACTAAGCCAGTGCGCCACAACTATTGATCCTGCACTCTAGAGCCCGCAAGCCACAACTATTGAGCCCGTGTGCCACAACTACTGAAGCCTGCACGCCCTAGAGCCCATGCTCCGCAACAAGAGAAGCCACTGCTCTCCGCAACTAGAGAAAGCCTGCACGCAGCAATGAAAACCCAACACAGTCAAAAATAAATAAATAAATAAATAGAATAGAATAGAATAGGCTGCTTGGACAATTACAAAGGTTTGGGAGACAACTAAGAGCTAAGGCAAGGTTGAATGATAAGGTTCATCTCCTACGCAAGACCACTACTTAAAGACTGGGAGAGGTGGCTCTTTCATATAATGCATAGAAACCAACACAGAGATTCAAGCAAAATGAGGAAAATGTTTCAAATGAAAGAACAAGATAAACCTCAGGGAAAAAAACCTTAATAAAATGGAGATGTTATTTACCTGATAAGGAGTTCAAAGTCATGCTCATAAATATGCTCACCAAACTCAGGAGGGTATGGATGAACAAAGTGAGAAGTTCAACCAAGAGATAGAACATATAAGTACCAAATAGAAGTCACAGAGCTGAAGAATAAAATAATTGAACTGAAAAATACACTAGAGGAATTCAACAGCAGACTAGATGAAGAAGAAAGGATCATTGAAAATCAGAACAGCAAAAAGAAAAAATGACAAAAAGTGAAGATGGCTTAAGGGACTCATGGGGACAACATCAAGCGTACTAACATTTGCATTATAGGGAGTCCCAGCAGGGGAAGAGAGAGAAAGGGGCAGAAAATGTATTTTAAGAAATAATGGCTGAAAACTTCCCTAATCTGGGGAAGAAAACAGACATACAGATCCAGGAAGCCCAGGGAGTTCCAAATAAGAGAAACCCAAAGAAACCCACATCAAGACGACAGACATATAATTAAAACGTGAAAAGTTAAGGACAAGAGTCATAAAAGCATCAAGAGATTAACAACTTGTTATGTACAAGAGAACCCCCAAAAGACTATAAGCAGATTTTTGAGGAGAAACTTTGCAGACTAGAAAGGAATGGCATAATATATTTAAAAAGTGCTGAAAGAAAAAAGACTTCCAAGCAAGAATACTCTACTCAGCTAAGTTATCCTTAAGAACTGAAAAAGAGAGTTTTCCAGACAAGCAAAAGCTAAGAGAGTTTATCATTATGAAACTGCCTTATGACAAATGTTAAAGGGACTTCTTTAAGCCAAAAGAAAGTGTGCTATAAGTAAAAAGAAAACACATGCAAGTACAAATGTCACTAGTAAAGGTAAATACATACTAAACGTAGTGGATTAATCATTTATAAAGCTAGTATAGAGATTATACAACAAATATAGTGAAAATAACTATAACTACAATAATTAGTTAAGGGATACACAACAATAAAAAGGTGTAAAATGTAACATATAAAACAGGGGAATAGAGTAAACATTTAGAACTTTCAAATGTGTTCAAACTTAAGTTCTTGGGACTTACCTGGTGGCGCAGTGGTTTAAGAATCCGCCTGCCAATGCAGGGGACACAGGTTCAAGCCCTGGTCTGGGAAGATCCCATATGCCACAGAGCAACTAAGCCCATGTGCCTAGGGCCCATGCTCCACAACAAAGAGAAGCCATCACAATGAGAAGCCCACGCACTGCAACGAAGAGTAGCCCCCACTCGCCACAACTAGAGAGAAAGCACACGTGCAGCAACTAAGACCCAACACAGCTAAAAAAAAAATTGTTTTTTTTAAATTAAGTTCTTGTACATAAGCCTCGTGGTAACCACAAAATAAGAAAGCAAGAGAAGAAGAAAAGAACAGAGGAACTACAAAACAGCCAGAAAACAATTAACAAAATGGCAGTAAGTACATACCTATCAATAATTACTTTAATGTAAATTAACTAAATTTTCCAATCAAAATACATAAAGTGGCTGAATGGATTAAAAAAAAAAAAACAAGACCCTTCTATATTGCTGCCTATGAGAGATTAAGTCAGATGTAAGGACACACACAGACTAAACATGAAGGGATAGAAAAAGATATTCCATGCAAATGGAACCGAAAGAATGCAGGGGAAGCTATACTTATATAAGACAAATAGATTTTAAAACAGTGCAAATTGGAAAGGAAGAAGTAAAACTCACTATTTGCAGATGACATGGTTTTTTATATATAGAAAATTCTAAAGACTCCACCAAAAAACTGTTAGAACTAATAAATGAATTCAGTAAAGTTGCAGGATACAAAATCAATATACAAAAATCTGTTGCATTTCTATACACTAACAGTGTACTATCAGAAAGAGAAATTAAAACAATCCCATTTACAATTGCATCAAAAAGAATAAAATACTTAGTAACAAATTTAACTGAGAAGATGAAAGACCTGTACACTGAAAACTGTAAGACACTGAGGAAAGAAATTGAGGAAGACACAAATAAATGGAAAGGTATTCCCTGCTCAAGGATTAAAAGAATTAATATTGTTAAAATGTTCATACTACCCACAGCCATCTTCAGTTTCAATACAATCCCTTTCAAAATTCCAATGGCATTTTTAACAGAAATAGAAACAATCCCAAAATTTGTATGGAACCACAAAAGACCCTGAATTGCAAAGCAATACTAAAACAGAAGAACAAACCTGGAGCCATCATGCTCCCTGATTTCAAACTATATTACAAACCTATAGTAATTAAAATAGTATGGTATTGGCATAAAAACAGATGACATAGATCAATGGAATAGAATAGAGAGCCCAGAAATAAACCCATGTATATATGGTCAATTAATTTTTTTTTATAAATTTATTTTTGGCTGCATTGGGTCCTCGTTGCTGTGCATGGGCTTTCTCAATTTGTGGTGAGCGGGGGCTACTCTTATTACAGTGTGTGGGCTTCTCATTGCAGTGGCTTTTCTTCTTGTGGAGCACAGGCTCTAGGTGCGCGGGCTCTAGAGCACAGGCTCAGTAGTTGTGGCGCACGGGCTTAGTTGCTCTGCAGCATGTGGGATCTTCCCGGACCACGGCTCAAACCTGTGTCCCCTGCATTGGCAGGCGGATTCTTAACCACTGCACCACCAGGGAAGTCCCTGGTCAATTAACTTACAACAAAGGAGCCAAGCATATACAATGGGGAAAGGACAGTCTCCTCATTAAATGATGTTGGGAAAATTGGACTGGCACAAGCAAAAGAATGAAGCTGGACCACTATCTTATATCACTTACAAAAATTATTACTCAAAACGGACTAAAACTTGAATGTAAGACCTGAAACCACAAAACTCCTAGAAGAAACTATGGGTGATAACAAAAGTAAAAATAAGTGGGACTGCGTCCAGCTAAAAAGCTTCTGCACAGCAAAGAAAACCATCAACAAAATGAAAAGGCAACCTACAGAATTGGAGAAAATATTCACAAATCATATCTGATAAGGGGCTAATATCCAAAATATATTAAAAACTTATACAACTCAATTGTCAAAAACAACAATTAAAAAATGGGCAGAGGATCTGAATAGACATTTTTCCAAAGAAGACAGATGGCCAACAGATACATGAAAAGATGCTCAATATCACTAATCAGGGAAATGCAAATCCAAACCACAATGAGATGTCACCTCACACCTGTCAGAATGGCTGTATCATCAAAAAGTCTATAAATAACAAATGTTGGGGAGGGTGTGGAGAAAAGGGACCCCTTGTGCACTGCTGGTGGGAATGTAAATCGGTGCAACCACTACGGAAAAAGGTATGGAGGTTCCTCAAAAAATTAAAAATAAAACTACCACCATGATCCTGTAATTTCACTTCTGGGTATTTATCTGAAGAAAACAAAAACACTAATTCAAAAATACATGTGCACCCCCATGTTCATTCAGCATTATTTATAATAGCAAAGACATGGAAACAACCAAAGTGTCCACTGACGGATGAATGGGTAAAGAAGTTGTGGTATATATATGCACAATGGAATATTATTCAGCCATAAAAAAGTTTGAAATCTTCCCATTTGTGATAACATGCACTGACCTCAAGGGCATTCGTTGTTATACTAAGTGAAATACGTCAGACAGAGAAAGACATATACTGTATATGATTTCACTTATATGTGGAATCCTTAAAAAAAAACAAAAACGAAAATCAAGCTTATAGATACAGAGAACAGCCTGGTGGTTACCAGAGGCGGAGGAGTGGGAGGTGGGTGAAGGAGTCAAAAGGTACAAATTTCCAGCAATAAAATGTCATGGGGATATAACGTACAGCATGGTGACTATAGTTAATAATACTGTATTGCACATTTGAAAGTGGCTAAAAGAGTAGATCTTGAAAGTTCTCATCACAAGAAAGAAAATATGTTTCCATTTCTACATTTCTGGCATTGAGATTTTTAGAAACCAATTTTCCTTTTAAATTATAAGAAATTTAAATTTAAGGCTTGCAAAAGATGCTACTGTGATTGACTTACTTGGATCACTTCTTGGATTAAAGTGGCCAAGAACCATTAAAAATGAGCCATACCTACCCATGCTAAATTATTCAACAGTGAATCCTCTGTGCTACCTGAAGAGCAAATGTGGATGAGGGGCAAATACAGATGAATTTGGAGCTATTATACAAAAAACAAAACAAAACCCCCAAATTTAATGAGGTAGAAATGTCAAAATAATGTATAAAACTAGAAGTACCTATTCTACATATTCTATGGAATAATGCAGAATTTCAATTGGATAAGTCTACTGTTTTACATTTATATTGCACTTAATAAATTACCAAGCATATTCACATAAAAATACGTAAATAAACAGCTTTTTATGAAATCAGAGTGGTAAAAACTGGGTCACAAACTGGAGCATCTTGGCTCTTCTTCAGGGAGTTCAGCAGAATAAACTAATGCAATTATGATTTGGTCCCTGTCTCCCCATGTGAGACTCATGTCTTAAATTTCTATTTAATATTTCAGCAATCACCTACCACTAAAGGAATACTGTTCTTTGTTTTATTTTATTTGACGAAACAAGAGACCCAAACACATTCTCTGCAAATTACGTTTAAGACAGCTTGCCAGTGAGGCCAACCCAGATTACACAGCCAGATGTCTGCCGTGGGCTCCAGTTTCTGAGAACCTGGGGAAAGGAAACCCGAAGTTCCCCACCTATCACAACTGAGATGGCAGGTCTGACCCTAAGTAGGTCAGAGGTAATAAACTGCCACACCTAACGCCCTACCTTAATTCCTTCAATAAAACAGCACCTGTTTTAAATATCAGAGGAAGGAATGAAAGAACATACAATAGCGACGCAAGAACATGGTGGAAATGCCTCTTCCCTTGTATAGTGAAAGCACTGTCTTAGTTGAAACTGTTTCTTTAAATTATAGAAATTAAGGCAGGAAAACATAATCACCCTTCCCTTCACCCTCCACTCCCTACCCAAGATGTAAAGGTAATGATAGTGATGATAAGGGGCAAGAAGGCTTGCTCAGGATATGACAAGATATGCCAAAAAGAATAGCGAGGTAAGGATTTTTAAACTGGAGGGCTTGGAGACATCAGACCCTTTTTCATTTTATTCCAGCATATTTCTTTAAAAGCCTTAAAAAGAAAACAAAACATTCCTTTTCATCTTTTTGCTTTCAGTGTAAGCACATGTGTTCTGAAAACCCATTTTGGTTCTTTGCATTTTGTATAAGTTTAGCAATCTCGGGTGTATGCAGGCCAGGGGCAAGTAGAGAATTTTACTCCTACCCAGTCTTGTTTATATATCATTAATGTAGTTTTATATGTTAGTTGATCTTGGAGACTGAAAATTGAGTTTTCCAAACAAAGAATTGTGTCAGATAAGAGAAAGAAAGGAAAATAAACCAAAAAAACCCAAACTATGAAGAATGCTGAAAGTACCACCTAAGTAGAGTCTAGGTACATAGGAACTGTTAGCATGAAGCATAATTGCATTAGAAATTAGGACCCCCAAATATCACCTTTAAAGTGGGTTTTTACAGAAGCATTCTTGTTTAGTACACATAAAGCTGGTTTTTTTGTTCCCAAGCAGCCTGCCAATGCCAAGGACCCTTTTCCTGCTTCCTTAAAGGTGACCTCTTAAACAGGCAGCCATATATAGTACCATGTTTACGGACATTTCCGTAAGACAAAGTACCACAGCACAAAAGCATATTGTCCTAAATGCACCATATGGATCAAAATGCCTCTGTTTATGTATAAATGGTGGAAATAAATCAGAGTGATATCTAGACAAAGCTACACTTTGATATATGAAGAATCTGCACAACTACATGTTTATAGTATGATGGAGCCTATGGTGCCAGATAAGAAAAATGCATTTTGCAGATAGACCTAAATCTTTATACTCTTGTGATTTTTAACTGACCTGTCTCTTTTCACCATGGAGTAGCTTCATGACCATAAATATAGGGAACTACTGACAGTATAACTCATCCCTTAAAAATAGTTTGTTCTTAGCAGCTATGACAGTTAAAAAAAAAAAAAAAGGCTTTACTTACCCCAGACAAGGACAATGTATCTCAGCGGAATGAAGTACAGGATGACTGTGAACGCACAGAGGGCTACAATGGCCAGCCAGCTTAAGAATGGGACGGTCCAGTTGAAAGTACTGAATGAGAAATTAATACATCAGCAATCTGAGCACTTCATACTTTTTTCAAAGATGAAAATAAATGTGATTCTGATTCAAAATCTGGACTAAGGATCTAGTAAAGACTGTATTTCTCTCTGGAATAGATGCCAATTGTAATAGGCTATCAGAAGATACAGGTTAGTCATAATCTGCTCAACTTCATGAACACAGGGCCCAGGTAAAGGGTGTTGACACCAACCTCTCCAGATTGTCCCAGGTGACTTAAGGGTCTAAAGTCGTCACACTACTTGGGTGACTCCCCGTGGTTTAAAAATCTTTTTCTACTTCTAAAACTAGTACTGAATCTTGTTTTCTCCAAATTTTCATAGAGGAGAATGCCCCTGGGCCTACCATTCTTTCTTCTGTGAACTCTCACACAGGATTAACCACACTGGAAATAAAATGTTGCCAACGATTGTCCATAGATCTAAATCTTACACGGTTGTGTAAATCCTCAGAACTTTAGAAATCCTTAGAGGAATACTCACTTCCCACTTCAGTTATGTTTCAAATGGAATTAGAAGTCAGGAAGGGGGAATTTTGTAAAAATTCACCTGCCATCATAGCCCTCTTCCCAGAAATACATAGATAATTAAGAAATAAAGTCAACATTACCTACTATTCTCCCTACCTTGTTGATAGCGAGGGAGAACATGGCACATGATAGATTTGTTGGGAAGACCAAAAAGGGAGTATAAGCTGGAAAAGAGTGGGTTATAACAGGGCCTGGCTGATGGCTCTGCAGTGTTCCCACACTGCTGGTGACTAATAATGTAGAGGGTCAGGGAAGGAAGCAAGACGGAGTACTGACAATGATATAACATCAGAACAAAGAACAAAAATGGGATCAATGAACAGAAGGAGAGGAAGTTACAAAACAGACGGTACTAAGATGGGAAGGACTTTAATGAGACAAAAAGAACGAAAGATCAAGACAGAAGGCAAATGGAACGTGGAAAGACGGGGATATTTTTAGGCTTTTTGTGTAGAACATCTATTGTGAGTCTGGTAGTTTCTAAGAGAGAGTGGCAAAATTATAAAGTAAACAGAACCATTCCGTGGAGCCCTCAAGGTTGGGTATATAACCATATCTCCATTTATAAGCATACCATTGCCTTGAAGTTCAGCCTCCAAAGAGGAACTAACACATCTTGCTGAGTGACTCTTTAGCATAATTTAATGAAAAAAAAACAAAGAAGGTAGCAAATCTGTGTTCAAAGCCTAGATTCTGCTATGTGACTTTAGGTGGTCAACCTCTCTAAGCATCAACCTTCCCGGTTATAAAATGGGGACAGCTTTTATTGTATCCAGAAAGACTGGTCGTGATGGCAACATGTTTATGTGAATCAAGGTGAAGTTATTAGAGCCATTCAACTCTAGGAGTCTAAAGTATGGCGTTTCTTCTTAGCAAGCAGTGAGAAGGGCCCCAAGACACTTCAAGAAAATATGAAATTGTACATGATATGGATAAATGTCAGTGTTTTTTATTTCTTCTAATTTCCCGGTAATGGATGCTATACTCACTTGGGCTGGGTTTTTCCAGGGAAGTTTTTGATCCAATAAAGGATGTTTCTCAAGAGATTTTCTCATGTACTGCCCTTCAGCCTAACACTTAAGAGTTATTCCTTAGCTTTGTGGCATATGGCTTGCTTTTTGTCTTTCTCTAGGTCAAATTCCTAAAAATGTTTTTTTTTCTACTAAAAAAGCCAAAGTTGGATCAATCTGGTTGTCTTGTTTTTAGTTAACTCTTGGGGTCTGGCTTTGCTGTCGTGTTTTTTTATCTCCTATGGCCAGAGTGAGTCCTATAACTGTCACCAGGCAAAGAATCATGCCTTCCCTCCTTCACTGACACCTGTAGTCCCCTTGCTTCTGCCCGCTGGTGGAGAGAACAGAAGGCGGAGGGTCTGTTTGCTCTCCTGTGGCTCAGCTCAGAGCCATCCATCACACCACTCCATGTGTGAGGGCACTGGCTCTTCACGCAGAAAACCCTCCTTCTGGGCAGCCTCACTGAAGCGCTCCCTGTGTTCTTACTCCTCTTGGAAGGAAAAGTGACAAGGAATACCAGTGCAGCTAATGTCAGGGGGAAAAAAGACTGCCCTTTTCTTTTTCCACAGTGCATTATGGAATCTATATCTAGAATATGATCTTAACCCCCCCCAAAGAGATGCAATTCAAGAAAGTTCTGGAATGATTTAGTAACAAGATGTGGTAATTATGGAGGCTTTCATTTTGTACTTAAAGATTGCTTCTGTATCTGCTTTCTGGATAGATCCATTTTATCCCGCGTGACCCCAGGGGAGCTCCTCTCTTATAGTATTCGAAAGATTACTGCGCCGAAAAGATAGCTCCTACAAGACTCACTAGATCCTATGCGGTGTTCCTGTACCTCAGCCTATACCTGCACCTCTGTCTATACCTTGGAAAGTTCACAAAATCCAGTTTTCCCCAAGGCTGGTCCACATCCAGGATCTGGTCATTTCCTTCAACTGGCCATGGTCTTTTCCAGCCGAGCACCTGTCTGAGTCTCCTAACACCCAGAGTTACAAAGAAGCCTCTCCCCTTCAGGCATTCACAATCCTGACCTTAGAGTTGACCCAGGGTCTTCGGATATAAATGAGATGTTTCTGTCAGGTAATCAGTACACAGTGTACCTCAGAGAAAGGACAATACTCAAGAGGGAAATGCCCCATTTAGGACTTCACACTCTGCTTCTGCAGATACGTTGTGGAGAACAAGGAAACAGTCTTAGAGATGTAAATAACATGGAGAAGAAGAAGAAAAGAGAAAAGATGTGGAAATCAGTCTTTAGAAGTCTGATACTGAATGTTGCTTAGAGGCACATTTGGGAGTGAGAGGGAGGCTGTCCTGTCTAATATGATACGAGAAAGTGGAAACTCAGCACCTATGCATATGTGGAAATGTGTTAAACAAAAAATTATACAAAATAAAATGCATTATGCCTTGAAACATGAAAGGCACCAGATGAATGACTCACACCTTTAGTTTAAATAATTTACTCCTTTCAATTTCTATGTATGCCCAAGGATCCAAATCTGCAGAACACTTTTGGTTATGAATAATAAACAATGAATAGATATACAAAACTAGGAAAATGTAGGCTTATCCAGATATACAGCACCCCTTCTTGAATAGATCATTTAGAAATCATTATGTGGGCCAATTTTCACATAGTTTAGTAGGTACGGGGCCTTAGTATATTTTTTTACTAATAACTAATTATAAATCCACCTTACCATTTTTATAATTAAACAGTTGTTTTAAAAAATGTATTAATAAATAAAACTATTTGAAGTAAAATGCAAGTAACATGTTTCTTAATTTTACATCAGCTCTCAATGAAGCTCTATTTCCTTGTTTAAAAAATTGTTTTTTAAATTATAAAAATTATGTATATTTTCTAAATGACAAAGCATTAGTTTATTTCATCTATAATTATGATCTCAGCTATTTAAATATACAAAATTGAAAGCATATTTTTGCAGGGTGCTATATATAGTATGATTTTTTAAAATTTAACTTTATTGATGAAATTATAACTCGACCAATAATAAAATGCAGGTGTGTCTTGATTACCTGAAATCCTCATTTAACTTGGTTTATTTTTTTTCTATCACAATTTCATATTCTGTGTAAGAACAAAGTCTCACTGTGAAAATGTGCTAAAATTTAGGACGGTGTTATTTCTTCAAAGCTACAAGTATGACTTCTTTCCAACCAATATGTTCTAAATTTCAAGGAGGAAATTGACAGAACTTTCATAAAACCAAAGACTGGCAGAAGCAAAGTAAATAATGATAAAACTGAGCAATAGATCACCCAGGAGTGTCCCCTGCCAGAAAGAATGTGGCATTTCACCCTCTGAGAAAGAAATGGACACTGTCCCACAGAAGACCAGGGCTCACATGTCAGCATCACTCACTTCTTTATCCTTTCGCCAAAGGAAGCAACTTCATCTAGGATGTTCTGGACACTGATACATACTTCCTGGATGGCATAGATTTTATTTATAAATCCCTTTTTTTCGCTGTCCTAAAATACAATAAAAAAGAGAGATTCTATATGAGTAAAGGTATCCTTGAGGGCTTGAATTCTTTTAATTGTCCCACTCTTACATTTTTAAACTTAAATGAACTTCATTTTTGCATATATATAAATGGATACGTGAAGCCCATGAAATTTTTAGGATATGACAGGAGGTGGAGGAGGAAGAGTATTGAGCATTATGGACCTGTGCTAGTATAAAGGTGGCTGCAAAGCACAAGACTCAGATTCCGTTGCTCTTGCCCTGATGAACAGAAACATTTCAGCCAGGGGGAGGGGAGGTATAAAGAGATCAGGTCTCAGAATGACCAAATGCGGAATCTGTGCTGACCCTGGACCTACCATGATGCGATACTTAGCAAACCCAGTTTCTTGGCCCCAGCACCCATATACCTAAGTTTGGTCTTGGCTCCAGATATTTTAATAGAAGGGAATGCTGGGTGCAAATGAGAAGACCTGTGAGCAATGAAAACTGCAAAAAAAAATTTTTTAAATAAAAAAATAACAAGGTCAACTGAAATCCAGTAAGTGGCCACTTGTAGACAGCACCTTAGGTAGATCAGATACGTAGTTAGCCTGGCCCCGCCTCTTATGAATAATAGTCACATACTTCATGCTCTATTAGGGTTCTAACTAAACATTTCCCCCCCCACACTTTGTACTTAATTCTTCATTTTAAAACTTGGGCTAGATTTAAGCAAAGCTGGTGTGTGCTCCAGGGAATGGATGGGTGAGGACTGAGGATAAAGCGCCCAGAGAGTGGTGTGAGCCTGGGAGAAATGGGCACATTTTGTAATTTTAGACCCAGAGGAAGAAACAGTGGTGCCCTTTCACGATAGAAAATTCTGCTTAGTAGCCTGGCATCACAGGCACTTGCCTAGGCTGTTTGGTGGAGACCATCCAACCCATGACTCCATTCCTCCATGCCAGCTTGAATCTCTATGGAAATGTAGATCCAATTTCATTACTTTAACTTCTTTTGAACACTTGCACACTGTGCCAGAACACTTGAGACCTCATGTGGCAGTCAGTGCTTGCTGAAAGCAGCCAGGAAGCTAGAATAATAATGTCGTCATGTTGCACATTTACATACTGACTTTCATTTTAGAAGAGTCTAAAGCACTTTGCACTGTGAACACTTGGCTGGGGCTGGCATCCTGCCACCTTAGAAACTGAGGGCAAATGAATGACAGGTGTGTGGGCAGCCTCCAAGGACAACAGGGTACAGTGGGACTGAGGACATGGATGCCAGTTTTATAACATGATCTTTCGATACCAGTTACTTAGAGCCCTCATTTTAAATTTAATTCCCATGGGAGATGTTGTCTACATTATTCAGCTCACTTATACCAAAACGGACTGTAAGGCAATGAGGTAGATGAAATGCATAAGGCTCAGAGTACAGAGAACAATTACACACCCTCGGAGTCCCCACTGTCTTCAAAAGTTGCCCTTCACTTGTCATTACAGACATGGGTGCATCAATTTCTTGTCTTTTTTCGCTCCCCAGTAATAAAATAAAATGCACTCATTTCACCTATGTAATTGTACATTTCATAATAAAATGGATAACCAGTGGCTCCTTCTAGTTCCTTTCATAATTACAAAATTGGGCTGCTCTAATAACCTCCATGGCCTTCAATGTTCTCTCTCAAGCACCGGCTAAGTTCATTTTGTCTATGAAGTAAAGTGCTATTACAAAATATTTTTCTACATGCAGAATAAATCAAGTTGGAGACAAAGCATGCAGATTATACAATGAAAGTTCACTGAGAATAATATCTTACCAGTTTGAAATTATGAGGTGAAAAATATTTCTTTCACAATAGCAATAAAATATATAAAACACTTAGCCATACCTTAACAAGAAATGTACAGAATCTATATTAAGAAATTAGAGATGCTATGTTTCTGCATTGGAATACTGAATATTAAAAGAATGTATTCTTTTTTTTTTTTCAGTTGAACATAAAGGTTTAATGCAATGTCAAGCAAATCCTAATGTGTTTGGAGTGGAGTGAAATGGGGAGAATTTGATCAAGTGTTTTTAAAATTTATTTGGAAGAATAAATGAATACCTATAGCCAAGTAATGTTTGCAAAAGAGAAATAATGAGAAAGCATTTATTGTACCAGATATTTAAGTAGTTAAAATATGAAAGATGAGCATTGAAAGAGAGATCATTGTATGATAAAGCACCATCATAAATCTATCATAAAGAAGGAAGTATTATGTTACTGGGTAATTGTTTTAACTATTTGGGGAAAATTATATTAAATTCTGCCTTAATAAATTCTCAGACCTATTTGTGATAGCTCGAATCTACCCCAGCATCTACCTCAAATTGTGGTACCCCAAATATGTACTGTATTAATTTAAAAGCAAAAAAGCTAAAAATGAATTTTATAAAAACAGAAAAAGATAGGTAATTTATTTACTGACCTTGGAATAGGAAAGAACTTTCTGAACATACAAACAGTAAAGAAAATCACAAATAACTGGTAGCAAAAGTTACATAACATTAAAAACTTAAAAGTTATCATAAATTTAAAAGGCTAAGTGGGAAAAAAATTGCAACAAATATGACAAATGAAGGGATGGGATTACCAACATAGTCAATGAACATCTGAAACAATTTTCATTGCAGTTTTGTTTAAAATAACAAAAAGAAAAATCACTAACATGTTGGGTAGAATTAATTATGTTACATACAAATGACAGACTATTAGGAAATCACAAAATATTGCTTAAAGACAGTGAAAATGCTTATGATCTAATAGAAACTGAAAAGAATGGGAAGTAAATGTGATATGGAGTATAATTCTAACTTATTTTTGAAATGAGTAGGATGGAAATAGATGAAGGGAATGTGTCAAAATATTAAAGGTAATGGATGTTTACCTTCCTCATACCTTCCTGTAATATTCAAATTCTTTGCAATTAATATATTTTACTATTATAATCAGAATAATCCCCTGATTTTCTCCAATATCATTATTAAAGTAACATGGATAGAAGACATAAATGAATCAGTATTCACTGGGCATGATTTTACATGGTTTATCTATTTTTTCTTAATGCATTTTTTTGTATTCTAAATTATTTTTAGAAAGAAGTAGAATGTAAATAGATACTCATTAAGTACCATAAAGTGCTTTTCACACAGCTCATTCAATCCTCACAACCACCCTACAACACAGATATTTTTCTCCACTTTACAGGAGAGAAAACTGAGGCTCATGGAAAAGTGACAGAGCTTGGATTAGCCAACTCCAGAGTCTGTTCTCTGCACAATATACCATGTGACCTTCCCACTCTACCCAGGAAGATTTCAGTTCCTACCCAGGATCCCTGTGAGATAAACAAGAAGAAAAGACTTGCTAACATTTAGAAATTTATTATCGTAAACACCATGATCAGCAAGAAAATGAAATCCGGAAAGTTGATTCAAAAATGGGAAGTGGAAGATGTGTTAGAAACCACCAGATTTAATGTTAATAATGCCATGTGCAAATATTAAATATGGGATCTTCATTAGTAACGTGTCATTTCAGGCATCTACAAAGACTATTTGTAGTAGATTCTTTAAATCCAAGTACTGATGTTGATTATTGGCTAAAGAGTTTTTAAAAATCTGCTCACTTTTAATTTTCTTTCTATCTTCTGCACTCCCACCCTGCGCCCACTCCCCTCACCCCTGGCCACCACAGTCCAAAATAAAACAGTCTGGAGTGTTGGCAAAGTTTTCAAGTCCTTTGGGATAAAATTTTTATCTTAAAATCTCTTTCATCAAATTCTATATTCCTCCACTGTGGTCTCCAACCAATGAAGTAATTACTCTTTATATACAGTATATGACCCCAAACTGCAATGGGTAGTGGAATTGCTCTGTGTTGCATTCCAATATTTCACACTTTTTTCACTAATGTTCAATACTTTATTAGTAGAGAATAAATTGGTACATTTCTTTTATGGTCGTTTTTGCTTTCCTTTATAAACCAGCTTGGATGAAAGAAATATTACAGGGTAGTTAATCATCCAAAGGCTTGGTAGTGACAGTGTTTTTTTAAATGCATTATGAAGGTTTCTTTTGAAGATTTAAAAAGAAAATTACCCATAAAAAAGAACTATAACTATAAATCTGAAAATGTGAGATTTATATTGTACAAGTTTTTCTAATAATTCCATATAATTTCTTAAAATCTTGTTATTTTAAATAGTCCACAAAATATCAATAACTACACACTTGAAATATAGTGATTCTTTCATATCACCTATTTTACTATCCTGTATCACAACAGAAGGTTAACTAGATTTTTCGAAAGAAATATCTACTTCCTAGCTGTGAGATATTTAGGAAACTCTTAAAGATGTGAAGGATCAATATACACTCCTTACATATTTGGAGAATCCTGTTCATTGACTTTCAAACCAAAATGACAAATACTCCCATTCACTGATTCGGTTCCAAATGGGAACAAGAAGCCAAAGTGATAGGTGTCAGGGTATGTGTACTGTGGGGTTGGGGTCTTCGTGCACCCAGCTGCATCCTGCCACAGTCACTGATGCCAAAGAGGTCACTGTCAGCCCTGCTGACATCATAGAAAATGAATCTCTTGGACACCTGTGCTGTAGCGATCACAGCAGGTATACAGAACATGTTTGCTCAAAATATTGATGTTACAAAATTAATGTTATTTCACTTTCTTTCTAGGTTGAGAATGTCTTAAGAGAGTTAAGGGAGAGAGCTATTAAGTCTTACATCAGGGTGAGCATAAAACGGAACTGTCCCAGGAAACCAGAGCATATGTTCACCTTACTGAGGATTTCACAGAAGAAGCATGCAAATTTGCACCCCAAAGAGCTAATCTGGATCATAACTCTGCTTTTCCTTTAAAGTCTTGCTGTGTAACCTCTGGCAAACGGGAGCAGTAAGACTGATATCTGCTATGAGACATAACTGTTCTAGTTTACTGTTGACTACAGCTCTTCTGTGAGCAAACTGAACCTCACAGAGCACAAAGTGTACATTGTGTTTGGAATATGTTTAGGGTTCACGTGATTTATTTTTTATGCTAAAGATGGTTTTGGTGCACAGCTTTCTTACTTCACTCAGTAAAATGCCCTGCAAAACAGACTTCCTCTCAGATCTATGCTTCTAACCTATGGAAATAGTAGACATGAGGTATAGATTGAATAAAGGCACACAAAGTGGTGAAATGTTTTCTCTGTGCCAATATTCCTTCTTTTTCAGATATAGAAAACTACCCTTCAGCCTGAAATCTAGAGCACTGATATTCTCCCAGAGAGCAACTTAACAACTCACAGAGACTCTTGACTACTGAATCTTATCTCAGTGTCTTACACAGTTTTTATGATATCAAATCTTACCCAGGTTACTGGGTGCCTTGGCTCTTTTCCTGATATTAACCTTGAAAATAGGAACCCTCCATTGAAACATTAAAGGATTCTGAGATATGGTTAAGGTTAAGAAGACAGATGGAGACCATTTAAGACAGTATATTTTCTCTTAAAAAATAAAACAGTTCTCAAAAACATTTACATTTCAGGGTTATAAAGAGGACTAAGTTAAATAAGATAAGCCATGTAGAGCTCTTAGTATAATGCCTGGTACAAATAACTATTATTATTAGTAGCAGTAGTAGTAATAAAACTATGTATACAATTCCTTATTAAGAGAATTCAAATTATTTTAATCTATTTTTGCTCATATTAAAAACAAAATTTTGAAATATTAGAGAGAATTCCTAAATATATGAAACCTTTTAGGCATGTTTAGTTTTGCCCCAGATGACTTAGCGTTAACTTGTCAGTTTCCATTTTAGAAAATGATATTAGATTCTTTATAATGCTACATTGAGAAGACTTTTTTTCCCCTTCTGCTGACTCTACACATTTTTTTATCCCGAATGAGTATTTACCTCATCTTAATTTTTAGCTTCCTCTGTTCAAGGTACTAAGCTTTTCAGTACTCATTTTCTACAGTACAATTTTTAATCACATTTAGTTGTGCCTTGCCCCATTAATTTAATGTTATGCTTTTTGCATGTAACTTTAAAGGTGATTGTAAAATAACAAAAATTTGGAAAGAGATATCCCCTGGGCTAGGCAATGTAAACAACAGGCATTTAAAAATGGCAGCTGGCACTCTTAAGGTTATGATGAAAGCCAGGAAAGAAAGAATGGAAGGAAAGGAAGGGAAAAGAAAGGGAGGAAAGAAGGAAGGAAGGGAGGGAGGGAGGGGGGAGAGAGAGAGAGAAAGAAAGTAAGTAAGAAAGAAAGAAAAAGAAAGAAAGAAAGGGAAAGGAAGAGGAAGGGAGGGAGGAAGGGGAAGGAAAAGAAAGAAAGAAGGGAAGGAAGGGAAGGAAGGGAAGGGAGGAAGGAAGGAAGGAGATAAAAGGAAGAAAGAGCACAAAGAGAGAGGAGGAAACTGAGGGAAAGAGAAAGTGGAAGGGGGAGAGGAAAACTTGAAGAGGAGACACCCCATGGGATGGAAGGAGGAGGGGGAGGAGATGGAGAGAGTCCGGGAGGTGAATATGAGGAAGGGAAGGAACACATCTATCAGAAACGAAAATGACTTGCAGCCAAGGCAAAAATAAAACTTGTTGACTGCTCATGTTAAGTTCTAATTAAGCAAAAATAATTATTTGTAAAAGGCTATACATAAAATGTTAAATTTCCATTAAATATAAATGTAGAAAAACCTTACAGAAAGCACCAAGGGGATGCAGATGTACCTGTTGTCAGGAGGGAGAGCTCCCTGGAGCTAAATTTCTTGCTTGACAAAGCCCTCATCATGTAGACCCTAAGGGACTTGCCTATCTCCCTCTTCCTAATGATTTAAGAAAACTCTGTATAACTGCCCTGATAGTTCTTGAAAGCTCTTGCAAGATTAGGACTATATATCAGTATCAAAACCTTTGACTTAATCTCCTTGCCAGCAGGCAGGAAGTCCGCTTTCCAGAGAGCTGTTCTACAGATGATCCCCTCTCAAGGCTTTCTGTCCCAGGAGAAACTCTGCTTTCAGATGGCCTCTCAAGTGCAAGGGCCAGAAGGCCTGGCTCCGGGCTAACCTTGATCGAAGCCACACCAGAAGCTGTGAGGCTGCTGTTCCCAAGTGACCAGACAGGAAAATAAGTGACAAAGTATACTTTCACCCAGGACAGTACAATACAAGTGTTGAGATAAAAATTCTGTAAAGTCAAAATGAACACATTGTGGAAAGGTTTAGAAAATGTGAAAGCACACTCAGGATTATGGTGGCCTAGGACAAGTTACTGCTTGTCCTTAGACCCCATCTGAAAAAAAAAAAAAAAAAAAAGGTTAAATAAGGTATGTCCTAAACTCCCTTCTGGTGACAAATTAGCAGGTTTACAGAGAAGATAACAAGGGTGTGGAACAGCCTCTGCCGCTGGTAGCCCTTTGAAAGCTTATTTGAGGACTTGCTGGTGGATGGAATTTCTCCTGCCCTTTCTATGGGGTCAGTACTGTAAGCCTGAGTGACAATAGGTAACGGAAGCACTGGCTTGTTTCTGAATCCAAACAGCAACGCCAGGAGAGCTCTTCTTTATCCCAATTTCTAATGAAAAAGCTGGGTGTACGTGTGTGTGTTTTTAAAACCCTCTTTTGAAATCATTTGTTTCGTTTCCAAATGTGTTTTTAAATCTGGTTAGAGTTCAAACGCACAGCTGAGAGGGCAACTGAGTTTAGAGAAGGCTGTGAGCCTTCTGGACGACCACAGTCTTAGAGGATGACTAGATTTCTGACTGACTGGCTCTGTGGCTAAGCCTGGTTCAGATCCCACCTCCATTATTGCCTTAACTGTGTGGTTTTGAGCAATTTACTTATCTTCATCTGTAAAATGGGGGTAATAATGGAACCTACCTCAGTGATGGTTATAAAATTAAATGAGTTTAATCCATTTAAAGCATTTACCCCAAATGTCTAGAACATAGGAAGTGCTCAGTACGTATTAGGCATTAACATTATCAACAATTTGAAGAGACTGAAAAGGAAGTACAAAAAACCTTTTAAATGCTAAATTTATTAAATCTCTATAAAGATGACAGAGTTTTTTTGCCTTATTATTTATGATATATCTAAGGAATAGTATGTTTATATAATTTCTTTGTCATCTAATACAATCAGATTATCTCACACGTATCATTTTACACAATCGTTGCAATGGTCACACAAGGGTAAAGGGCATTATTATTCTCATTCCCTAATGAGCAAACCAAAGACCAGATGCCTCTCATCCCAACTCAAACTTCTACCCCAATCTATGCTCACTCTCCTTTGGTGCCTCCAGCCATATCTGTTGTCATCTGAGAAATGGGATTTGAAAAATGAGGAGTAAATTCACCTGTTTACAGTATGCCCTGCATCCTGAAAGTTGCACACTCTCTAAGGCCAAAGCTAGTCATACTCATGCAAAGCACACACCTTTTTCTCCCGTGATTTTTCTGTCAGCGCTTATGCAGGTAACACTTCCCATTAGAATCAGTGACTTGTTCTTCAACAAGGCTCATGGCTGAATCAAGGCCAGAATTTATTATTTTATCTTAAACAGCACGAGCTTTGTTGCTAATCTACTCACTAAAGTAGTTAAAAAAAAAAAATTCCTTTTACTCCATATACAAAAAAGCATGTACACGAAGGTGTGGAACCTTCGAAGATGTTTTCTTCAATAGATTTGTTATGAAAATCATTCACCTTGTAGAGGACTTTATAAAGCATTTTTAACTTATCTTCCCACTTGGATGGCAGGGTCAGGTGGTTTCCCCATTTTATGGATAAGGAAAGTGAGGTTTGGAGAAGTTAGGATCTCATGACTCTAGTTAGAAAGAGTTCCTGAGACTTTAACCCAGGTCTCATAACTGAAACAGGGCTCCTTTCAGGTCACTGTCAGAAAGCCATCAAGTCACATATGGTATTTCTTCACTACATTGTTTTAGATATTTAAACTTGGCTCTTCCCAACAACTAATCTTGAGTTTAATCAAATGGTCTGAGCAAAGAGTCATGTTAGTATTATGAAAGCAGTGCTCTTTGTGACATCTCGAAGCCTGAGTGAGGATTGCTCTGTGAAATCCGGAGGCTATTTTTCTTTACAAATATTTTACAAGACGAACTTGTACCTTTCCGAAGAAGCACATCTGTTGTAAATTACTCCCTTACAGAAAGAGAGAGAATCACCATCCTTTCTTCCCATCTGAGCTTAAAAGAGATTTGTTGACATATTCTAAGGCCGGCATAGACAAAACAGCACAGGAAAGAGGAGGCGGTCAGCAGGACCAGGACTTGGCTTTGCTTAAACTAATTCCACATGCCCCGTGAACCATTAGCTGTTTTTTATTTCCTGCTCTAAAGATCAGTAGTGAAAATAATCTGGGGTAGGGAAAAGCTGCACTTATTATTTTTTTTCCCCCAACAAGATGCTGTGTTAGCAAATAGAACATATGAGCCACCTTCAGCAAACCAAGGTCTTTAATAATCCATTTTTCAAACACTACTGGTATTTCCTTTCCAAACAGAGATGGGCTGTGACTGGAATCAATTTCATCATTTGTACGGTTACAATTGCCAAGTTTCTGGAAATAATCGCCATTTAAATACTGGATAATATATATATATTTTTACATGAAGCCAACAACAGTTTTATTGCTATTTAATTTCTGTGATTTGTTTGTTTGCTGTAAGTTTTCAGTGTTCTGAGTGCATGATGTTTGAGACTAGGGAAACGTCTTAAGAACAAATCAGGGAAAAAGCAATGTCAAAGTTGTGTTCATGGCCTGACTTGAATCCACCCAACAAGGGAGATTCGCGTTAGGAAAAAACAATTTGTTCTACCATTTGGGGCTTTTCTCCCTCAGCTTCCCTATAAACTGAATAATCTAATATCATCTACCATTTTCAGACCTGGGCCTAATGTAGCAAGTCAAGGACAAGATTGAGAACTCAGTTGTCCCCTTTAAGAGGATAATTGGTCTCTTCAATGAAATTCAACAAAACAGAGGTGATGTCAGTACAAATAAAGGGCCTGGTGAATTTGGAGGGAACTAGACCATCTTTCTCTATTGATGCTCTATGTAGCACATACCTGAAAAACAACTTTGTGCTCTATGGGATGCTGCTGATACAAGGGGTGGGCCTACCTCCTAAACCTCTTCCTTACCGCAGACTAAATCACAAAGACAGGGTCATCCTGAGGTCAACCTGGAAGAAAACAGCAAAGGCCCACTTTACTGCACTGATGGCGATATGTTGTTTACTTAGTTGTGTGGATCGCGGTCGGTCTTTCAGTTTATTTGCGGAGGGGGAGAAGGAAGTGGGAAAGGGCAAGAAAAACATGAGAATCAATTTGCAAAAGTATCTCAAATTCTTACACTAGAGAGGGCCATTTATTTAATAGGATAAAATAAGTCCTCTACAAATGGTAGTGTATGTATCTGTATTTAAATGTTCTGTATTTAAAATGAAAGTAGGATGGACATGGATCCAGGCTATGTTGTACTTATCCTAATCAGGCAGATGGCTGTTGTGGGCTTGAATCCTGTTGTGCATTTTACAGCTGTGTGACCTTATATAAGTTACTTAACCTCTCAGGTACTCAGTTTCTCCATCAGTAAGATGGAGATAACGTCTACCTGAGTATTGATATGGGAACAGAAAGAAATCATGTACATAAAGCAACTGGCACATTAGTAGATATTAAATAATGATTAGTTTCCTTCTCCCCACTAATTGTCTTTCTTCCCAAGGGGTAACACTTTCTATTTTTGCCTAGTTTCTCCCTCTCTCTCTTATTTTCCTTCCTTCCTTCCTTCCTTCCTCTCTTTCTCTCTCTTTCCCTCCCTTCCTCCCTCCCTTCCTTTCTTCCTCTCTTTCTCTCTTTTCCTTCCTTCCTCCCTCCCTCCCTCCCTCCTTCTCTCTGTCTCTCTTTCTTTCTTTCTTTTTGAAGTCTGCATTTAGAAGCCTGATGATCACGAGCTTCATTCACATTACCTCCCCATTTGAGCAGCACTGTTTAGCCAAGTCTCAGTCCATCTCCTTTATTCATTTATTCAATAAAGACCTACTGAATCGCAGCTACATATAAGACACTATTCAAAGCTCTGGGCATACAGTGATAAACAAGACAGCACCAAACAAACGTATAAGTAAATGAAGAAGGAAAATAGCAGAAAGTGAAAAATGCAATGGAGAGACTTGAACTGGGTGCATGTGCTGCACAGTGACCCAGAGGTCAGGGAGGGCTGCTCTGAGGACGAACTTCACAGTTGAGACCTGTTTTGGTTGGGAAAATAGAAACTACTTTAGGTATTTCAAACAACCAGAATTTCACACAGAGAAGTGGTTACCCTGCTGATGGAAGAAGTGAGAATAAGAGTGTGATAGACATCGGCAATGCAGGAAGCCTACCCAAGGGAGGGGATGTTGCTGGGGCCCAGATGCTAGACCATGTGGACGAACCATGATGAGAACTGGAGCCATGGATGGCGCTGCTTGGCAGTACTTGGGATGGTGGAGGAGAGGCTGTCTCTGGAAAATGCCTCCAGAAGTGGTGGGGGAAGAGGAAAGACACAGAGAGAGAGAAGGAAATTCTCCTGTTTTTTTCCTTCTTCCCTCCTTCCAGCATCTCCCATTGGCCAAGTCCCCCAAAAGCTATTGTCAAGGGAGCTGGAAAATGTGGTGTGAGGGAGAAGGGTGGGTGGGGACCAACGTGGAAGGAAAGAGGTGGTAACCAGAACAAGGAGGGAACTCACCAGGAAAAGATCAGGGGAACCAGTACAGGCGATACAAATGCACTAAGGAAGAAACAAACTGAACTTGTTTCAGGAAACAAAGGATGCGCAGACATGGTAGCCAGGTGAAGCGGTGAGTGGAATGGGAAGATATCAGAGAAACAGGCGATGCTACAGAAGGCCTCGTAAACCCAAGTAAGCCGTGGAGATTTTATTCTAAGCGTGATGGGAAGCCATCAGAGTGTTTCAACCAGGGAAATAACATGAGCTAATTTACATTTTTAAAAGATCATTTAGGCATAATGTAGAGGAAAAACAAGATAGGAGGTTATTATTGTAGTCCACAAGGGGATATGCCTACTTGCTCTAAGCCAAGGTAGGCCTATTCAGGATGTGTCGCAAGTAAAGTCGCCATAGACATGTTACTGGATTGGATGTGCGAGGTGAGAAAAAGAGAAATCAAAGAACTGCTTACATTCTTGGTTGAGGCACTGGGTAAATGAGGCTGGTTTTATTGAGCTAGAGAAGAGGAGAGGAAGAGCATACTTAGCAGAAAAGGAGATGAAAAGCCGCGCTTGGGCCATGAAAAAGCATGCCTGTTGGCCATTCAGGAGGTGATATCAATAGGTGGATGGATAGATGAGTCAGGGCCAGAGACACAGATTTGAAAGTCTTTGGCATTTAGAAGCCCCACAGAGTCATGGGAATAGAAAGAGCCACCCAGGGACAGGAAAAGGACGGAGCCCCAAGGCACAACAAAGCTTAGCTGTTGGGCAGATCAGGAGGAGCCAACAAAGGAGACTGAAAAAGTCTGAAGTAGATGAAAAATTAGGAAGACGCATCTCAGAAGTCAAGAGAGTGTTTCAAGGAGGGAGGGGTAATCTCTCTGAAACTCCGCTGCAGCAAGGTCAAGAAGTGCCTGCCAACGGATTCGGCAAATGGAGTTTATTGACAAAAGCAAGTTTGGTTCAGTGGTGGGGACAGAAGCTTAGGACAGACTGAGCAGCGAATGTGAGTGAAAAGCAGACACACTGTAAACACCTGTCTCAGAAAGTGGAGAGTATGTATGTATGGGGTCAAAGAGGAGATTTTTTTTTTTTTTGAAGATGAGAAATGCAGCCTTACTCCAATTCTGATGTGCATTTTAACAATATCCGCGGGTGATTCCTACACACGTTAAAGTTTGAGAAGTGCTCTGCTACTGTGTGTCACCTGCTCTTGGAATGATCTAGTATAGAGGGGAAAGGGATGCTGCAGGGAAGGGGCACTAACTGCAGGGGTGACGCGTGTGGGAAGGGATGGGACAGAGCCCAGTGGAGGGAGAGGCAGGGACACCTCCTCCCTGTGACGGGAGGAAAGGGAAGGTAAGAGTGCGGTGCACGTGAAGTAGGTCTGAGATTTGGCGGAAGAAAGATGTGAACATGCGGGGGGGGCGGTTCCTAACTGCTTCTGCTTTCTCAGTGATGCAGGCGGCAAAATCATTCGCTGAGAGCGAGCTGGGGCAGCGGCTGGTAGAAGCTGGTGGAGAGGCAGTGGGCGTGAAACTGTCTTTTCACTGGGAAATACACTGTCTTTCTCAGGTCTGTTCACAGGCCTTGTCGGGTGATTTATATGAGCTCTGCACTGTCCTCCTTGCTATTGATTTTGCATTTCAGTCTCTTTCACTGCCTTAATAAAATTAAGAATTTTATCAATCTTGCCTAGCCAGTCTTTTTTTTAAACCCCCTTTTATGAAGTTTAAAATGATGTCACGTACCGTACTGTGAAAATGTCTCAACCCGAATTTTGTTTAATAGCCACGATTTGCTCCTCTAAAGAGAAAAACAGACCCTTCTTTTGCATCAAGACTCCCCAGCAGAACTGGCGATCCAGCCTGCACTTGAGCCAAAACCTGGTGCCAAAGAACAAGAAGATATGGCTCTATTTATCTTTCTTTCTCACCAATTCCTGCTTATTCCTGGCTCTTTTGATCTCTAAGGGCACTAAAGACAGCTCTTGGCTAAGTAACTGAATAAACAGTCTAGAATTTGGCCAGGTCGCAGGTAGTGTAGGTTTGTTTCATTATGCTGGCACGACGGCAGAAATCAGTCTCTAAAGTGTGTCAACAGCCCCATCAGATTTATATTGTCTGACAGGGAGTTACGTGCTGCTCCCAAGAAGGAGAAAAGGATCTTTGTTGACCTCCAGGTGCATTTGCATCCACTGGTCACAGTAAAGAAGAAAAACAAAAAGGTTACTACTGTCCCACCACAAGCTGTTCTAGTTTTAGTAAAGTGTGTTATACTCGGTCCGGCTCTTGAAATAAACATCCCTCAAGTCTACATTCTGCCAGGACCTTCTACCCCCAGTCCTGTTTGTGCCGGAGATGCCAGCATCAAATAAGAATGAGGAATTGTGTTCCATGGAAGCTGAAAGAACTGGTGACAGAGAAGGCCCTGCACACAGGTAGTAACCCAGAGGCAAGTTTCAGAGCCATACCAGGTAGAAGGAGGATCTCATTGGGCATCTCACAAAGGTCCCCCTACCTGCCATCTGTAAGTTACATGCCTCTCATCCTGTGAACCCCATTCTTCCCCGCTAAACCCCCTATTCCCATGTGTTTCAGAAGGGAATTAGAAATAGATATTTATTACCATTTGAAACCTCTACAGTAAAATCATAAACACTTTGAGTTCTGAATCACAGTTAATGTTAGCAACTTGAGCCAAACACACACACGCACAAATTGCATGAGAATCTGACCAGCATAACATCAAGTACCTGTTTTGAAAACATATGAAGAAAACCTCCAATAGCAAGGAGTTGGGAAATAGTGCTGCTGCAAGAGGGTGTGATTTACTTCTAGTACTTTTCTTCGAGTACACTTTCCAGGAGGACAAGGAAAACTATTTTAGGTATACTTCCTCTCAGAGATGAATAAATCACTACATACTTAGAGGGATTTAAGATCATTTTGAGTCTAATATGGTAAATTAACCCTGAATTTGTAAAGCATTTTGCCTTCTCTCGGTATATAGTAAGTTCTCAAAAATGTTACTTATTACCATTTAAATATTATCGCTATTATTTTTGTTACTATCATTGAGGGTTCAAAGATAGATTACAATAAATGTCGACTTTCCCTACCCAATTTTTGGTGTTTCTATGATATCAGGTATATGCAAATGTTTAAATGTCTCTGTTTATGAAAGCGGCCTGATTGCAAGCATAAAATTACAACAATCTGCTCTTCCTCAAACACCCTGTGCGGAGTTGATAGAAATTATTTTTAACCTTCTGGTTTGTGTGGCTTTTTGGCACATCTACCAGTATTATGAATTAGATATTTTATCTGAGCCAAACTGCTACTACGCATAAATACAAATAGAATTATCATTCTCCAGACAGATACTTAGCTGGGGGAAACAAAGACCACATTATAAATTGACATTTTAAAAAAAGAATTTTTATTATTCACTTTATTAGTCCCAATGCCAAAGTTTTCCTTCTAATTTTTGCATTCTTGTTTTTCTATTTCTGAGGATCATTTAAATACTTTTCTTTAGGAAATGGGCATTTACTTATTTCCTCTAGCTTAGCAGAGATAATGGGCAATATCAACTGAAAATGTAAAACATTGATGCCAGGTATCAACGTAAGATCATTTTGTGGAAGAGACACCTAGTGGCACACATCCTGTGAGTTTCATCAGCACGGGGGAGAAGTTAGTCCTCAGCGACTGCATTTAAGAAACATGGTTTAAGGAATATTTTTTTTAATATTGCTGATTGCTATGAATTTTTTTTTGGCCAGGATAAAATATTCATCTATCTAAATGGTTTGTATATTTCACCTTAGTACCCTATTAGCTTAATTGAGAAATTAATATTTTAGTCACGTAGTCATATCATTCATTTACAAAAATGTTTTTATAAATTAAAGTCTTATACCTTCAAAATTTAAAGCTTAATTTTGCACAATCACTTATAGAGTAATTTTATCTATTCCAAATATGACAAATTTGATCATTCTCATCTACTTTATTTAAACAAGCTCATTGTGTTTAGAATGTTAAAAATTTTTTTTTTTTTTTTTTTTCGTTCAGCAAACATTTATTATTATGTGGACCTGGCTCCATGCCAGACACGGGGGTTACAAGAGTAGACAGACAGGGGCACCGATGTTACAGTTCACACTCTAGGGGACAGCGACCTTTTCTTATCTTCCATCCATACCATTGGAACACACATTAGAAAATTATTTTGTGAAATTAGTATTTAAAAAAATTTTTTTAATGCAATTGAAGTCAGAGAGCAAGGAGGATCAGATAATTTTTCATTAAAAGTCCTGCTTTGTCTTATTTGCAGGAATTATATGAGTGATGAGAAATTTCTCAGGGCCAGAAGGTGGACATCAAAAGGTTTGTGGCTTTAGGCAAACATCCAAAACCCATACTAATGTAATAAGTTCTGCAGTGTCCTCAGGCACAGCAATACAATCGATAGAGGATTTCCATCTTCTTCCCTTGGAACAAAATTCTAGAGGTCACAGAGAGGGTCTGTGTATACTTTGTATCAGCACGACGTAGGTGCTAATCATTGTGGTTTTTGGATGGTCACAGCTCCTCAGGCAGCACTCCCTCCCCATATTAATAAAATGGGATGATCTATATCTTTAAGGGATCATTAGTAGGATTAAGTAAAATGTTGGTCTAAAAAATTAGTCCCTTCTCTATTTCTAAACCAACTTTTAGTTCTTCATTCACACCCAGGACACAGTGATGGACGTGGGAGAAGCAGAAGGGGGAGGGAGGCATCCTGAGAGTCTTCTATATGCCAGGTCCCGGGCTAAACTCTTCACTTGCATTAGAAATATACTCTACGAACAACCCTGCAAAGATCATACTATTAGCCTCATTTTGCAGATGGAGAAAATATAATCTTAGAAAGATCACAGAATATGTAAGTTGCTGCATGGGGACCTGAACCTAGATCTGTCTGTAGTCAAAAACAAGGAAAAAACAAGAATCAGGTCTAATGTTACGGAAAAGATCTCAATGTAACTATAACTCCATTCAATCAAATAACTCTAATCTTTGTTCTGTGATCCCTCCTAAGTGCAGAGTGGTACTGTAATTAGCATTCAAACTATCCCCTCATGTACCTCCAATACTCACTAAATGTACCAGCTGCCACTTACACACCACCACCATCCTTTCCAGAATTTCTGTAAGCACTGCTGATCAAATGTAAACACTCACTAGTACTCATTAAAATAGCTATTCATTCTTCTATAGATAAGCATGGCATGAAAAACACGAATTTTTTTTAGGATGCAGTCTTACAACACTTAATGTCCCTCTTTTCAATCATAGAAAGAGTACATGTTTATTGTGTAAAATTTGGAAAATAAAAACAAGCACAGAAGAAAGTAAACACCTATGGTAAACATAAACATTTTAGAAAATATTCTTCCAGACTCTTTTCTGTTTATTAATCTTTCTATGATTATTAATCATGTGTTTATTATGTGTCAGATGCTAAGGATTCAATGAACAAGACAGTCTTGATCCGAATCCCTGATATTTAACATATAAATTTGTTGCATTTTACAAAGGAGATGTGTAGTGTGCACACTTATGCACATATTTCATGCCTTTAATGGCTAAATGCTGAACATTTCATTGATCCTCCTATTTTATCATTATAAATAATGATACAACGAACATCTTTGTGCATAAGTCTTTGGTACGTCTTTTATGACACCCTCAAGCTAAAGTCCTAGAACTTGAAATGCAGGATTGAAGGATATACATGTATCTATATGTTTTTTAAACTAAAAAATAAGTTTTTTAAAAAAAATAGATAATATATGTTTAGATGTATGGAAAAGCCTCCCTTTTGCTCCCTGGCTCCCGGCCAATTTGCTTCCCTTTCTGGAAGGGACTAATGTCATCAATTTCTTACATATTCTCCCAGAGATTATTCTATGCATAGTCAAGCAAATATATGTAGTCGCGAGAGTATGTGTGTGTTTGTGTGTGTGTCTATTCTTTCCTTTCTTCTTTTCTTAAGGCACGAATAGTGTCATATTATAAATATTGCCATGCCCTTCTTTCTTACTTAACTATGGATTATACCTATATCTATCTATATAGATATGATTGTTTCATATCAGTGCTAAAAAACTTCCTCATTCTTACAACTGCATAATAGTCCATTGTACTGACGACTATAATTTTTTAAATCAGCTTTCCCTTAGTGGATATTTAGGTTCTTTACCAACATTTTGCTACTACAAAAAAGTAGAAGCAAAGAATACCTTGTGTATATGATAATTTCACACATGTGTAAGTACATCTGTAGGATAAACTTCTGGAAGTGGAATTGTTTTGGCCAGAGGATTTGTGTTTTTGTAATGTTGATGCCCACTGCCAAATCGCCTTCCAAAAGAGATTGTACCCTTCCCACTCTCACCAGGAAGACACGGAGGTGCCTGATTCCTTGCCAGGCTGTATCAGAGACGTGCCTCTTCTCTCCCTTGTGTTTTCAAGAATATTTGGAGACCTAGACTAGTTGCTGTGGCAGCTCCATAGTGTCAGTTTTTACACTTTTAATCAAGTATTTGTCTACATTATGTTTTGTATTAAGTATGAAGTAATACTTAAACTTATGTTTGTATTTGTAGTAAGTAATAATAATTGTGATTTATAGGACTATTGAGTATGTAATATATATTAGACAAGAGGATGGTTTTCCTCTGGCTATAGAAATGGTCAGACCAGTAGAGGATCTTACAATATAGAAGGGTCGTGAATAATTTCCAAACTACTATTAGATTAAGTAGATTTTTTCTTGTTAAATGGCAATTTCCTCCAAAATGGCTACTCTGAAAGAGATTTTAATATTATTTATACATTATATCCAAGGTATCTAACCCCATAAATATGTTTAGATAAGTGTTTCTCTTTTACTGCTTTGGATGGGTTTTTAAGCAGAAAAATTCAACATAGTAGTAGAGATAGGCAGTATAGCATCAGGTGAAGTACCAGGCTATGCCCCCAAACAGTCCCAGGTTTGGACCATAGTTTGGTAACTATTTGTCCTTGTGTACCCTAACTTATCCCATCTAGGCTTCAACTTCTTTACCTATACAATATTATTGACAATACTTGATTATTGGAAATATTAAATGACAAATACTAATTACTCAATAAAATAGCAACCACTACCACTACACTTACAATATTGCTATGGAAGCACTGTCCCAAATCCAAATATTCTATCCTATTGTAAGATGTGTTCCCATGTTCATATAGATAAATATAAGCAATATAAAAATAGGCTAACCCTGAGAATTTAGCATAACCCAAATCATAATCTTCCTGAGTTAATCTAGAAAGATTAACACCAGAGTGCCAGGCCTCTTACACACACACATACACACACACACACACATATGTGCATGCAAATATTTTAAATGAAAGATTCCAAGAAACAAAGAATACATGAAAATTTTGCATGAACTTCTTCTGAGTCATTCTCAGAAGGTAAAAATATACTATACAGTTGTACCTGATTTACTGAAATCAGGTGTAAAGGACAGTACATTATTTTTTTGACTAGCAGAAAAAGTTCATTAACTCACTGAGGATCTACTGTTTGGCACCGTACCAGGCACTGGAGTAGAATGCTAAGCCCAACAGACACAGGCCTTGCCTTCCTGTTGCTTACAGTCAGGTAAGACACCATGAGGGAGACAGTGCAAGTAAGATACGCTTTCAGTGAGCTTCCTGGTGCTAGCAGAAGCGCTGCCAGATAAGAGTATTATCTAACACATTACTGCAAACAGCTAAGTAGAAGAAATAGGCTCTCACCCAGAACAGTCAGTTCCAATATTAGAATGTAGCACGATCTCCAAATCTCTAAGCACCCAAACAGTTTGATGTCATTTATTACCACAGATACTTGTCACTACTTGAATACTAAATAAGGAAGTTTCCTGAGTGGGTACTGAATAGGAAAAATTAAACTAAAACAGAGAATCCTATAGGCGTTTTATTCAGATAGCTCTAATTTTGTACATAGGTTCTTATGTGTTTGAAATAACTACCACTGAGTAATATTTCAGTTTCCTATATCTATTAATAACTATTTCCATAAGTTATTAAGTGATATTTCACTAATTGAAAATCTAATGTGATTTAATAAGAACTGGAATCTTCAAAATGAGTTAAATCCCTTTCACCAGAAGAGAAGCAAACGGCTAATCTAAAGCCACGAATAATGCACGTTCACCACCTAGCGGCACTTTTAGCAAACAGCAGGTACGTTACACTTAAAACAGTATATTCTGCTAATTTAACTCATGGATAACGTCAGAAGCTTTATAGATGACTCCTATTTTCCAGATAATTTCTCTTGTTTTAGCCCCTAGCAATTCAGCAGAATAACCTCTCTTTTTGTTCCTCCTCAAGTCCCACTGCACTGTCTAGACTAAACCACACCTCTCCTGGCACTGGGGTACTAGCCTCCTGACTGGATTGTCCAGTTCCTCTCAAACACTGCCATTTGTATCATTCCTCCACGTAAGAAATACGAAATAATTTTTTTTTTGCAACACATACAGTAGAAGCACCTGGAGCTGTTACAAAGTGCCTGTTTCTGAATTTGCTCAGCAAGCTGAATTCTATAGAAGCGAGAGGTTCAACTGTGACCACTCTGAACATGCATCACGCTTCCTAGCCTGTCCCCGTATTGAACTCCCCACCTCCCCTCCACCTGGGGAATTGCTACCCGCTCCTCAAGACTCAGCTCAAAGCCCACTGCCTGCCAGAAGACTTCCTTGACGACTGCAGTCCTTTCATCTCTCCCAGTGATGAATTTTAAGAATGATGATGGTCTGTAGCCCAAGATTCACCCTGGATTTATTTTTTTCTGCCCTCTCATTAGTGTCCAGTATGTCTGTGGACCAGCAGACCGTTTCTGAGGGAAACACCTTGTAGGCAGCAATTGTTCGCGTGTGTTTTAAAATATTCCCTCTCCACTGGACCCAGTTCAATGAAGAATTGAGGCTCAGTAAATACTGGAGGGTTGTGTCCACCAATCCTTAATAGTATTTCATTATTCTGATCTTTGAGCCTGCAGGTGACTCCCAGGTGTGGCTTCTGACCACCCTGTCACCTTTCTCTAGTTAAACACATATGATCTTTTCAGCAGCAGCGGGAGCTTCATGTCAATACATCTGCATATTCATGTAGGAAGAGAACTGGCATGATGTTTCCTAGTAATTTAGGCCAAGAGAACAGTTCTTCTTGGATTACCTGGGCATTTAAGGTGAAAGTTAGGGTTAATATTGGCAAGGATTTGTCTCATCTATCCATTTCACTTTGTATTTGCGGGTCAGTTGTAAGTGATTTATGAAAACCTTTCAAAGGTCACTATCCATCCTTAAAATACATCAATCTTCAGCAGCAACCTTCCGCTTTGAGGAAAGAAACTTACTGTTTCACAAACATGTTAGACAAGAATGTGGTGGATCACACAGGGCATAGGATTCGTGAAATCAACATTTATTCCCGTGACATCACCTGAGGCAGTCAGCACGTTTCTGGTTCTGATTAAAACTACTGCAACAACACCTGATGGATCTACAGGAACACTTTGTTCTTAAATTAATCTAACTATATCCTGGAATAACAAAAGGTATGGAACTTTGCCACATGTGCCCTCAAGGGCATGGCATTCTAATAGGAAGATGTGTTGGTCTTAATAAAATGGATAAACCAGGGAGTGCACACCCAGCCCACTCAAACCTCCGTTTTAACCCTGTAGTTATAAGCGTACACCAAGACCTTAATGTTTAATTTGGAATAAGGTTTAACACAGTTTTAAATACATTTTTATAAGGCTCAAATCTCTTCATTACATGGATTGCTACAGCAATTACTTGCCAGACACAATATTTTCTTGAATCATACACATATTGAATATATATATATATATATATACATTACAAAAATAAAATTCATGTTGACTTATCATTCCTAAAATAACTTTCTCTACTCATATCCATTTATCTCTAGACAAACAGTCATTGCAAATACGATTTGCCAAGGATTTGAATTTGTGTATCTACAGCCTGCATATTCTGACAATAAAAAAGTAGAAAAATCGACTTACATGCCTTCAGTTATCTTTCTGAATTTGATTTTTTAGATATAAATAACCAAACCCTCTCAATGTAAGCCTGACACTGATAATGAATATGTTTCAGATGGCAACAGGGAAACATACTACTGCTGCAATTAGATGCAAATGTTTTGAGTGCATGCAATCTTAAAGTCGAGTTTAAGCCACTGAATGAGAAAATTCAGAAGTTAAGTGATTCAAAAGAATTAAACGGGCTGAGTCAGGTTTTCCCAGTGAACTAGCTGCCCCTTGGGATTATATCTGGTGTGGTTTTAAGTGGTAGAAGATCTGTCTGTTAGATTTCATAATTTTAATACAAATGGAGACATTATTCCTGAAGCCTTAGCAATTCTTATCAAAGTACAAAGGGCTTCATTCTGAGAGAGGCCTGAGCTCTAGTGAGTCAGTCCATATTTCCTGAGTACCAATTGTATGCAATGTCGTGAGTCAGGCATGTGAAGATACACTGGACTTTTGTACCCTTGAGGAGCTGAATAGTCCCTACATGAAAATGCCTTCAAATACTTGAAAATCCTAAATCCACTAATTCTGGGGGGGGGGAGTGATTATCGGATAGGCGGGATTAATCAAAGAAGACTTCGTAGAGAAGGTGAGGACATAGGATACAGAAATACACAAGTTACTGTATGAGGATGAGACGATGTGATGGATTAAGCCAAGAATCTACATCAAGGAGCACTGAGGTTACAAGAAGCTGGCGGGAAGCTGCCCAGAGCCTCAATAACCAAGGGCTCCTGTTCGGCCATCCTGGTACCATCTCTTTCCTCCCTGAAGCGTGAAATATTCACTATTCATCTTCAGTCTACATGTAAAGTGACAGAACCCCGAGAAGCAAATTAATTAGAGTCTTATTTATAATTCTGTTGTCAAAACTTATAATTTCAGGTATTTCACAGAAAATACTCGGCTTCTGCATATACTCACACAAGTGACCCTTGTAAATGAAAATCTTAAATTAAAAAAAGAACTAATGATCCCTCACAATAGAAATACAAGATAGAACCCTGGTTTATGCACTTCTAACTGTACTTTGCTTCCTAAACCAAAGTATGAAAGAAAACACTAACAGACACTCTGGTTTCAAACATTCAGATATTTGTATCTGCTTTTAGTAAAAAAAAAAAAAAGTGACTTTACTTCTCTTCTTGTACTAATAATTATGGTGTTAAATTCAAGATGGTGTCCAATATGAAAACAATGCTGATAAAAGAGAAATAATGCAAACTCAGGACTCAGATCTGGACAGTCACTTTGAGAGGCTCTGCTGATGCCACTATGGGGATGGGGATGGGGATGGGCAAGGGGATGGGGATGGGGATGGGCATGGGCATGGTGATGGGCATGGGGATGGGGAAATTCTACAAAGCCTATGAGAGCAGAATGCTGAGATAGCAGAGGGGCAAATGCTTGCATGCCTTGAGTTAGAATTCCACTCTGTGATTTACTAGTTGTGACTCTGCATGAGTTTCTTAACCTCTCTAAACCTCAGTTTCCTCATATGTAAAATCTGGGTTAATAGCAATACCCATTTCTTAGGGTTGCTGTAAGGATCTCATGTAATAATCTGGTTAAAATGCTTATCCCACTGCTTGGCCCACAGCAATATTCCATAAATGTTAGATGTTAGCACTTATTTTACTCCCAGAATTTTTTAAATGCATCACGTAAGCTGCATAGTTTAAGACAAAATCTTGAGTGTTATTAAGGCAATAAAATACTAGAGTACAACTCCTGGAAAGTGGAAAACTAAGAAGAAATGACTATGTCACACTTTTACTATCGCCCAACAACAGAAAATACAAGAAAGGACAGGTCTTTTTTATTATTATTAATTTTAAGTCTTTCTACTGGTTTTTAATTTCTTGGGTTTGGTGATACTAAGAAAATGGGGTACCATGGCTGTCGTTTGTTTTGGTCAATGCAGTCAGAGCTGAGCCCAGAACTGTGGCTACTGACAGATCAAACACGCCAGCCCTGCACGGGGTCTCCTGGTGGTCTCCAGAGGCAGAGAGATGCACAGGCTAATGAACCCAATTACTGCCTCTTAAAACCGCTTCAAAGGAAGAAAGAATAAGGAACTTCTGAAGCTTCTTGGTTTTGCCCAAAATGCAACAACAAGATATATATCCCCTTTGGTGTTGAATTTAATGTTAACTTCTTAACTGCAAGGAAATATCAAGAAAAATGCTATATTAAACTATCAATACCACTGATTAACCTTGAGGAAGTAGTGGCTATGTCCCTTCATGTCAGACTAAAGAAACTTCAATTTGGATCATCTTTGTATCTATTGTGCATGTGCTTCAGGCAATAATTCAGTCACTGAAACCGTATTGAACACCTATTATCCACCAGGCTGTATGCTGAGTGTGAGCTATACAAAGATGAATAATACTTAGTCCCTGCCCATAAGAGAACAGGCTAGTAAACAAGTCTTTGGAACCTCTCTGATCAATTCTATACCAGAAGCACAGAGAGGCAGGGAGACGGCTAAACAGTGGAAGCAGGGAAGACTTCATAGAGAAAGCAAAATGATTTTATCATCTACCATTGAGAACAATCAGCCACAAACAGCTAATGAAAACCTCAATGTAATCCAATGTTTTAAAAAAAAAAATCTGAGGGATTATTCACTGCTTTGTCACTTCTAATTTTTTAACAAATAGGACTAAGAATTGACTATACTAAAATTAACCCCAAAGCTCCATTTGGAGAAATATTAAGTGTTGGGCTTATTAGCAAACCTGCAAACTTACTTTTATATTCAATTCAATAACAAGATAATTGAGGGCCTATAATATGCCAAGCACTGATTTCATGCTAGGGAGAGAGAAAACACAGCAGAGAAGGCAGAAATAAAGTAGATAGCTTGCAGCCTCGGGAAGGTGAAATGAGATAAGGCAGAATTTGAGAAATGCTTTATGACAGGTGCCAACAAGTTGCTCTCAGGGACACAAACTCAAATGCTTCACAGACCTGGCAGGGTGAGAGTACAGGCCCCACGGAGAGGGGCACCCACGACCCAGTTCCCCTGGATCATGGCCAGGTGGGAATGCAGACCTGCTGTTGCCAGAACTTCCTATTTTTCAAGAAAAGCTCAGATCCACATTCTTTCTGTGAGATCTCTGGATTTTTGAAGATTGCTTTAAAATGCTGTCCACAACTGAATTCAACACCCTGGCTGCCAATTTGGAGCCTCTGTGCCTCCAAACCGCACCAGGAGCAATTATGGTGGATAAGGAGATAACAGAGGGCAGGGGTTTCAGCGCTGGATTCAAATCCCACCCTGCCAGTGCTGTGCAAACTTGGTCAAATCCTAAAATGGCTCTGAGTTTTGGTTTCACTCTCTTTAAAACTGGGGATAAGCAGATCTGCCTCACAGGGTTTTTGTGAGAGGAAAAATGTGAGCTAGCATATAGTAAAGGTCCCCCCAAATGACAGGTTTATTATTATCTTCAGAAACGCCTTCATGAAGGAAGAAAGATGAGAGCTGGTTCTTAAGGGATAGGTAGAATTTAGGATTTGGACTGGCAAAGATGGCCTGGAGGGCTTTCCAACCATTCTAGGGAGAGGGAGCAAATATTTGGATGCTGGAAGGAGGCAAAAAAGTAATGTCACCTAGTTTGGCTGGAACAGAATACATGACGGAGGGTAGAGAGAATGAACTCCAGAATGTCAGACTGTGACCCAGGCTCTGGAGCTCCTTGAATGTCATCCTAGGGAGGGCTGGACTTTATGTCAGGGGAAATGAGGAGACAATAAGGTCTTCGAGCAAGGGATCCAAATCAGATCAGGGTTGCTCTATACGATGTGTCCACTCGACCCGGATTTACTGAGGGCTTACTATGTGCCAGGCATTCTATTCAGTCCTGAGGATGCAGTGATGAATAAGGCAAACAAACAAGATCACTGCTCCATGGCACTTAAATGCTAGAGGCGATAGGAAGCAGATGGGGGTTAGACTGTAGGAGTCTGGGGACTAGTTGGTGGGCCATTGCGAGCTCCAACGAGAGGTAATGAGGGCCTGATTTAAGGCATTGCTAGGAGATGATGGAGGAGATGAGTCAAGAGATGGTAAGGAGAGAGAAGCAATGTAAGTGGTTGGTAGGACTCAGGGTTTTGAGCTGGCGTGGCAGGGCAGTTATGACGGCATCAGCAGAAATGAAGAAGGTGAGAGGAGATACCAGTTTGTTGACAAGAATTATGAGTTGACTCTATCCTAGTAAAGTTTTGATAAATAGCAGACTGGTCTGTTACTGGCTCCAATGCAGCATCTTGGTCAAGTGATCATTTCTGAAGCCGCTGGGTTTTCTTACCAAAAGGTACTTTTTAATTGGATTACATCCAGAGGTTTGATACCAAGACTAAACCTATGTTCACTTCATTTCCCAAAATACAGTATCAAAGGCAGAGCCTGAACACAAAGCATTTACTGTCAGATAACCATTTGCTTTTAAGGTGGTGAAAAATAAGCAGAGACTCCAGAGCATTCCTATGATAAACTCCCACCCACATAGAATAGAAATGCTCTCCAGCTGTGTCTCATTCTTGTGGGTTTCTTTCTGCAGCAGCCTGAGTACAGTAAGGTCCAAGAGGGAGTTTAGGGGCTTGGGCTTGAGGACTCACTTAATGACCACCTTTCTGTTTGGGAGCAATATACCCACAAGTGAACTAACCTTTTTCACAAATAGGTCTATTATTACATTCTAGATGAAGGTTCCATAGCTACACCGGTGCTCAGAAAGATTCAAGGTGGAATAAAGGAGTTGTACTGGATTTCTTATTCTTTTCTTATAGAGTGACCATTTCTTCTGAAGAAATGGGGAGGAGGCATGTGTAATATATATAAAAATAAATTGGATCCCCTTGGCCACATTTTCACTGTGTCTCGTTTTGTTTCTTTTTCTTTGGCCACACTGCACGGCATGTGGGATCTTAGTTCCCCGACCAGGGATCAAACCCACGCCTCCTGCACTGGAAGTGCAGAGTCTTAACCACTGGACCACCAAGGAAATCCCTTTGCTTTGTTTCTTTTCAGGGGGTAGGAACACAGGGCAATTAGAGTGATATGAAAGACAGAGGTGGAGAGAAAAGAGGTATTCTATTGTTCTCCAGCTTCAGCAAAATTATCAGGTATTCTTGCTGAGTGAAATTAAGTGCAGAATCATTATTATACTTATAATTCCAGCATCTAACACAGTGCCTGACACACAGTAGGTTGATGAAGAAATAAATGTGTTGATGAAGAAATAAAAGTGTTGAAGTAATAAGTATTTGTAGAAAAGAATAAGTGTCTCTTTATAGAAGTGAATAAACACAGAACCAACTTTACTCAATGAATTTTCTAGCATTCAGCTGCATGCAACAGAGTATTCAACTAACAGTAGTTTAGGTGATAGAATTAATTTTCCTCACATAAAAGCAAGCTCAGAAGTCACCAGTCACTGCTGTTGTATTAGATGTTCAAAGATATCATTGGGGGCCCAAGAACTTTTAATCTTTCCCTTCCATCATCCTCTTATTTATTGCCTCATGGTGGTAGCGTGGTTGCCCCAGTCCTAGGCATTACATCCACATTATGGAGCCAGCAATATCTGTCCTCTTTTATCAAGAAAGTAAAAGAGCTTTTCTAGGAACCCCCAGAAAACATCCTCTTCTAGCTCTTTGGTCTGACCTATATTAGATGGACAATCACAGTTTTAATATAACCTTAGAAAATGAGTATTTAGCCATATTCTTTGCCATAAATGGCAAAGAATATAAACTCAGTCTTCTATTAGCAAGGGAAAAGGGGGAAATGGACATTGAGTAGACAATTAACAGTGTCTGCCACACTTCTAGAGCCCTTCCACACCCAAATCCTTCTGAATACTCAAATTACTTATGACCTTGTATTAATTTATTGATGTCACTTATTTTCCCTTCAGATTGAAGGCAGAACACATATTTTACTCATTCTCCCCTATCTTTTGCACAGTGGGCCCTCAGTAAGTTTTGTGGAATAAATTGAAAATATTATAAATGTTTTTTGGAGTACATGTAAAATGATGCTTTTTAAGTAGCTATAAAAAAACATGAATTCATTTCACATTTGTGCATTAGCTACTATTCCATTTTAAACACACTAAGTAAAGTAGGCTTAAGTGAAGTTTCAGAAAGAGATATACGAACAAATATAAACAACAAATATAAAACATTCTTATAATTGTAACAATGCAGACAAAACTGAAATTCACCTCTAAAAAATGAAGTTAATTTCCTGTTTATTTATCCTCTAATGCATTCTGAACCATAAAGATAGATAAATTATTCTAGAAATACTATTCCTTTCAGGTTCAGAAATCTTCAGTGGATCTCAATGCACAGAAAAATCTTTCCACACTCCTTGCTCCAGTGTTCAAAATGCTCTAACCTGGCCTCAACCCACCCTCATAGCTCTGTCACTCATAACTCTTGTATCAGAACATTTTGCTCCAGCCGAATTTTTCTACTCACGCCCCTCAATGGCTCTTGGGCATTCTACTTCCCTTGACTTTGAATACCTTCAAATCCTCTCTTGGCTTGTCTGAATCTGACTTAGCCTATGAAGGTTGGCTCAAGTATCAAGTTGACATTTAGATAATGTGAGTTACTAGCATTTTTCAGGCTGGAAATACAGTTTGCCTATGGAATATCTTCTATGTTGGGTTTTGTTACTCCAGTTTTCCAAGAGGCGCCTGCAGAAACTGCCATCCTTTCCTTTCATGCAACATCCTACTCAGCAGAGCACTGCAACAGCAATGATTTCTTCCGTAATGGGAAACTGATCGCTAGAATTCTGATAGTGATTAGGCTGATCATTCAATTAGCAATTAGATAATTATATATTAGCTAACATTTCCTAAATAGGAACTGTATTAAGAATTATCATTTGATCCTTATAATCTTATATGGTACTATTTTTACTCCCATTTTGCTGATGAGGAAACGGAGGAAATAAATAGCTTCTAATCCAAGAGTCAATAAATGTTTTCTGTAAAGGGCTCAATAGTAAGTATTTTTGCTTTTATAGCCATACAGTCTCTGTTGCAACTACTCAACTCTGCCGTTGTCATATGAAGGCAGTCGTTGACATTAAGTAAACAAATGGATGTGGTCGTGTTCCAATAAGTCTTTCTTTACAAAAACAGGCAACGGGCTAGATTTGGTCCACGGACTTTTGTTTGCTGACCTCTCTGCTCTAGTTCAAATAACCCATTTTATAAGCCACTCGCTCCAGACTGCACCAGAGGCAGACCTAGAATCCAGGTCTTCTGACTTGTTGTGGTCTTTCATACTAACTGAGCTGGGATAATTATTCTATAATAAATTGAGCTTGTGAAACCATAAGGCAGATCTGAAACTACCAACAAATTAGATAATTTTGACCTAGATTATTAGATTCAGGTAACTTGAGGTGGATTTTATTCTGTCTTCTGGATCTTCCAAAGGTAAATGGACTTTTAAATTTAGTTTCCTTGTTTATCATGCAGAGGAAAGCATTTCCCACACGAGACAAACACAGGCCACAATTCCACGTATAGTTAAGACTCAGTGCTTGTTAAAAAGCAGGATCTGGTGGTTTTGGAACTATGGAAACATTGTCAGGACAGTAGTCCCTTGACAAGATTCCTTGGAGTGGCTCTGAATACACATGGCTTCCTGCCAACTTTTTAACTTGGCCTTCTATTTTACCAGGGGATGTTCTGACATGGTTAGAAGGGGTAGGAACACCCTTTGTGGCTCTAAGACAAAACCCATGATTGCTTGACCTCCTTAGCCCCATGCTGGCTCTAAAAAATTTAGTTCTGCATTGTTGATTCAAATCTTTGACAGGAAATAAAATTTCTGTTATTCTGTGACCTTTGTTCCTTCTATTAATAGCCTTGGAACGTCATGGAAAATATATTTAACATTCTCTTGCACATCTACTTCTTGAGCACTGTTTGCAGCAGTTTTTCAATCTTTGTCTCAGGACTCCTTGATGATACAAAGAGTTTTCAAGAATTTCTTGGAGCCAGAAGTATGGTAACACTGTATTTCAAGATCTCTGTTGGGAGCACAAGCCAATCAGAAAATGAGAGGAGAAGTAAACTATATCTAATATACTTTACTCTCCTAAGTAAAGACAAGATGCTGTTACCTTAACTGTTCGCAGCAGACTAACCATTGGAAGACTGGCCAGCCTCTTCAGGAGCACTCAACACAACCAGAGGCTGGAAGATGAGCTGACTCTAGAAGGTCAAGAAATACAGTTATCCTTCATGCCTCTGCTCTAATTATGGCTCCACAGCTTTCTTGTCCTTGACTTATGCCATGACCAGGGGTTATATTTTGATTCTGAGTGTCCACGTCTTATTAGGTTATGCGCATCATATTTAAAAACTTAGATCAACCTTGGAAGAAGTTCAGAATTCTCATCAGCCTATATAATTTTTGCTTGCCCAATCTATCATTAAGGAGACTAAAGGAAAAAAAAAATTCTTTGAATAGACGGAAGTATTTGCTGTGGATGACCAAGCCAAAGACACCTGCAGTAGTGTCTTACTAGTTGGCACCTCCTAGCACTTAAGATATATGCAGCCTTGTGCCCTGAAACCAGCTTCTGAAGAATGGAAAATATTTAAAATATATTATCAAAGCAGTGGAAAAACAGCTAGTTTCCCCCAATTTCAGAATCTATAAGTATTGTATCAAAGTAAATAAGAAAACTGTAAGTGATCTTCTGCTAGGGATAACATTTATGGAGCCTGGGGCCAAGAAGTATAAATACATCTTTTCAATGCTGTGAAGTAAATACTATTATTACATCCGTTATACAGAAGAGGAAACTGAGGCTACAGAGAGGTTAAGCAATTTACCCAAGGTCACACAGTAGTAAATGATGGAGATGGGATCTAAATTGAGGAAGTCTGACTCCATCCAGAACCTGAATGCACCTTTACTCTAATGTGTATAATCACCTGATGAAATCTATATCCTTCAGTAGAGAATTGCTGAATGAGAGACAAAGAGATTTGATGAATGAGAGACGGTATATTTTAGTCTCATTGTTCCCCAGATCACTGGTTACGTATTACAGAGCACAGCCCACCTTGTGCTACTGTCCATAATATGTGCCCTGGGCAGTCACAAAGAGAATACCAACCACAGAAACCCGTGATCAGACCTTAACATTACTATCTCCCAACAGTTACCAAAGGCTGTACCTTGCTTTTGTAATGTTATTGAAGTGCAGGGGGAAGCAATAAGTTCTTAATGGTTCAAGGTACATATTTTGGGGGTAGAAAAAACTTGATTTTTATAGTCATTCTCTCCCTTCATTATTTTAGGAACCTACTAGAACTTTGTAGTAATCATTAAGGCCATGCACAAACATTCTGGCTCTTTTCTTTTAGGATTGCACTTCTCCAGCCTCTAGAAGTTACTTGCTTTGGCCAGTGAAAGGTGTACAGAAGTGGTCTCTGTTGCTTCCAGGAGGAAGCTTTAAGACCCAGTGCATGCTTTGCCATCTTTATCCTTTACACTTAGTAACTGGCAATATTCCAGATAGTGGCTGCCCAAGGTGACGACAACAGTGAAAGTGTGGAGCAAAGCTCCCCACCCACCCCTGATGGATACATTTTATATGGAAGAAATAAAACATTATAAGCAAGAAATTATCCATCAAGACTTGAAGTCATTATTGCAGCAAAACCTATCCTATCCTGACTGGTCTGCTCTTGCAGAAAATACTGATGCCTAATCTAAAGCAGCAACATAGTGAATATGGCAGAAGAAGGGGACTGGGCTTCTGGCTGTAGTGAAGGCCATCAGTGCTGCCAGCTAACAGGAAATATCCAGGCATTTCCAAAAGGACTAAAGACAGCAGTACAGAAAGAAAGAGTCTTCATGATCCAGGACTGAACGTGGTCAAGATTTCTCTGGAAGTAGAAGTGTGAAATTTCCAATTTCTACAATTGATTCAAACTGCCAGGAGCACCAAAGAGGCCCCCTATCTTTCCCAAATGCCCTTGGACTTGAACAAGCACACCGTGAAAGCAGTGCGGAGTTTTTAACTAAAAACTGGCCAGGCTGAAGCAACCACTCGGAAGCATACTATTTTAACTTTCCTGACAGACAGTAGACTAACCAAGGGCTTTTCTCTCTCCTTTTCTCCTTTACAGTAATCATCGAAAAGAGCGATGCTGTGAGTTAGGGGTTTAAACAGAAAGAAACTGAAATCCATGACAGTGATGACTTAATAATATTGCAAATTATAGTTTTTAGTTCAGGTAATTTAGCATACCAAATCACAGTTTAATTTCCTTCTGCAGAGCCCAGGCATGCGAGATAGTGTATGGGAGAAGGGGCAAGGCGGGGTGGAGGGAGAGGGCGAAGATGAGAGTGAGAAAAAAATGTTTAAGACCCCTCAAATGCAGGTGCCCTTGCAAGACTAATAAAAGTGCCCTGGAGAATGTAAACGACACTTCGTTAATATGTGCGAGGCCCATAGCCCTGATCTTTGGGAGGCCACGGGCCCTGGCTTCCTTTTGTTCAGGTGCCAGCTTCTCCTGCCTGGTGGAATGTGAGGGTCAAGTGCCCAGAAGGAATGCATAAAGTGTGCAGAGCCCTGACAGCTGTGAAAGGGAAGAATGACTCCGAGAGTGTCAGCAAAGCCAGTTGCCGTTGAATGGCGTGTGTCCTTGATCGGGCTCCACACAAAGCCTCGTGAAGGAATGGAGGGTGGCGGTGGAATCGCTCAATGATTTGTCTTTTGTTCTAGGATCAACCTTCTGGAAATAAACCACTATTCAATCCGTACTCACCACTCAACTTGCAAAATATTCAAAATAGCTGCCTCAGGTATGTAGATTAATTCACCTGGCTGAAGCTGTGTTTGTGTATTTGGCCAGAGAATCGGGGATGAATTCTGATTGAACTTCATCCAAAATGATCACCTGAGTTCCAGCCATGACAAGGTAGTGAGGACAAGTCCTTGGGGCTAGCTTGAGAAATATTAGTTGTTCAAGCCTGTCAGTATCACCCAGCCAGGCTGCAGCTTATCAGCTTGACCGAACGTTCACTGGAGGATCTTGGAGTAGTTATATCCCTTTGCATGTATCTGAGTTTAGAGTTTAGGGGTCAAATAACTAGGCTGAGTTTGCAGGTGTGTGAAACTAAAGTTCTCAAACTCTAGGATGCCTAAGAATCACCTAATAAAAAAAATTCCTACATCCTACCTTATCCTTACTGAATTAGAATCTCTTGAAGTGGGGCTAAGGAATCTGTTTTAACATGGTTCCTAGATTACTTCAATAAAAACTAGAGTCTTTTTTAAAATTGTCTCAAATTTACTTGAGTAGAAAAAAGAAAATATAACCCTTCATAAACATAAAAAGCGCAAACACAAACATATCTAAGAAAACAAAACTCAATCCAAACAACTGATATAAGTGAAAAATCATATCCTCTATCATCCAAACCAAGACACTTCTGAAGGTGAAATTGAGCACTATTAATAATTACAGTAGGATAACAGGCATAAACTGGGACTCTGCTAGGCAAACGAAGACCCTTGCTTACCTGAGTTTTAAGACTAACCTGGGCAGGAGGGTTGATTAAGATTTAGGGCACTAACCCAACAGAAGCCTGCATCCAAGTCTCGAAGCTTAGCAATCACTGCAAATATTTTAAGAGGGTCCTAAAGCCAGAGGATCTGGTTCAGAGGCTCACACTGGCTTGGGCAGAGCAGGATGAATTCTTAGGTCCCAATTACCCTGCCTAGGAAGAGACCGGTAGAAACCGTGACATGCCAGTGGAAGAATGAGCACAGTAGTGACATTTACCCACAGCAACTTCGGCAGTCTCATGACATGTAAAGGATTGGTCCTCAAAGGCAGAGAAGAGGGAAAACAAACCAGGCGTTCTTCTATACTCATCTTACAGTTTTTAGGAAGCATCTTTTCCCTAAGTTTTTAGTTCTATTCTCATACAGTCTGCACAAACCACCTAACAATTATTGTCACATGGATTTCCTACTGCTTTCTTCCTGGGTGAACGATTGCAATATTATTGTAAGACAAAGGAAGAATGGGTTGTGCATTTTCATTATTCAGTGTATACAAAGAAATCAGTGTATAAAGGTTGTTTTAGAAGTACAAAATAGCTAAATGAGAAAGCATGTTTTTCTAGGAAATTTCATTTATTTCCTTGGTTTTAATAATGATTGTGGTATATAGTTGCTTTTGCAAATAATTACAATGGATTTGCAAATAAATACAATGAAAGTAAAAATTGCCTATTTACTTTCAGATATTACTTCCATTTTAAAAATAAACTCAAAATATTGTGTTCATTCAATACAGAACTCTACTCTTAGCCCTAATGTTGGAACCCCCTTCTTAAAATGTGAAGACCAAAGAAAATATATATGCAGAAGAATCTGAATCTTCACAAAGTAACTTTTCTTCTAGAAAATATACGTAGGGTAGACCATGCCTCTTCCGTGTACAGTTGCCTGTGCCTGGAACGGAAGGGAAGCATAATTGGCCTGCTGACCCCAAGAGAAGAGCAGTATCTGAGGAAACATTGAAATAATTACTAAATATGTGTATTAAAGAGGCATGGTGATAGTTACAGGAGAAGGGAAAGGGAAGGAAAGGAAGAGAGAACTCGTTCTTAGATGATTATAAAATATATCTTATTTACCTGAGAGAGTTAAAATGTATTGGCTATGCTTTTCAAAAACTGGTCGTAATTACCCTTGAGATCAGAATTCCATATGAGGTAAATATGTTTTTAGATAGTTTTCTAAAATATGTATAATTTACTCAAGGCAAAAAGGACTGTGTCCTCTGGAGCCAATCTAGCCTCACAGGTAAATACAAATTTAAGTAGATTTCTAAGAAGTATATTATGTACAGTGGCTGATAGAGTGGAATGTCTATGAAGAAGCTGGGAAGGTGCGTCAGTTAAGTACATAATAAAAATGTATTGGAAATATACATCATTTTCTCAGTGGACTATAATTGGCTATGCATAGTAAAAAGTCTTATTTTAAAAAATGTGTTCTGCATCCACAGACTTTTAAATCTCAATAACTGCGTTATTTTTAAAACTCAGAATGCTAAGCAATATTAGAGAGAGTGACAGAAGAACTGTACAGTAGATGTCATTCTATAATTTACAACTCTCTTTGACATCTTTTTCTTCTCCTTCTTCTTTTAAAGCAGACTTCATCTAAAGCCATAGGTGAAGAGTTAAAGAGGATGGAGAACAAAATTCAGCTTTCCTTACTAAACTGACTGATGCTTTCAGGAGTGTCAAAGTATATTTAACTTTAAAATATATCCTCTTTCATTTTCCAGAAAGAGTTTTTTTGTTTTTTTTTTTAAATTATAAACAAAAGAGAGAGGGAGAGGGAGGGAGAGGGAGAGAGGGAGAGAATTTTCAGCATCTAGAGTAAAATAATTATCTTGTTCTGTCATTTATACCTTTGTTTGGCGGGGAAGCCTTCTCTATCCTGCTAATTAAGAGACTTCCTCCTTCTAACGCCTCACCACTCTCCCAGCCCATCCACTCAATTTTAGCTTCACTTGTCTCCTTCCCCTGCAACCTATATGGACTTTAGTGTACCTGCCCTTATGTCCTTTCTGTATTATCCTGTTTCTGTACAAATTGTTCTTGGCTGTTGAGCTATGCACTGTTCTGCTTTGGTTACTATAGACTCCTGTGCTGTCATGTAGCCCCAGGTGAGCCTTCGCAGTTACTTGACGATCTGTTCATTCATCTTGTGTTGACTGGCTATCACATTCCTCCCAAGTATTCTTTCAATCCTCTTCCTTTTTCCAGAGGCTTCCACCCCAACTTTCAACTATTTCTCCCACTTTCCTGAGAGAACTGAGGTCACATGTGCTTTCTCAACACTCACTCTTTCACCAGAAGCTCCCCATGGAACTTCATCCCTTCTCCTGTGCTTTTCCTTCCATCCATGTCTATCTCTTCTGAGACCTTGATCCTCCTTCTCTTCTAGCTCTGGAATTCCACCTTCCCCACTGGTTCCTTCTAAAACAGTGTGAGCTCTCCATCACTAAGGCAAACCCCAAGTTCTTGCCAACTTCGTTAAGTTCTTGTCCTTCCTTCTCTTACCCTTTCAGAGTCAAACTATTCTGCAGGGCAGTTCATACAAGCTGCCTCCAACATGCCCATGGCTTTCTGCTCCCATCACTCTAGGGACACTATGAGCACCAAGGTCATGACTAACATAATCACCAATGTTCATGACTTTTTTCTCAGTTCTCATCTTCCACGAGAATTTGCCATATTTAATTCGAGTGACATATTTCTCAAAACTTTTAGTTTCCATGACAGGGACCCTCTGACTCCCCTCCTACCACTCCGACGATTCCTTGTCAGCCATATGCTCTGTTCCTCCTCTTCCCTGGCCCCGTAAATACAGGCATTCTCCACAGAACTGTCCTTGGCCCTCTTCTCTTTACTCTCAGCAGCCTCTGGTTCAGTAATTACTTTGATCTCTAATGAGGACTGCTCACATTTAGGTCTCTGGCCTTAACCTCTTCTTAGATTTACAGTTTTCTATTTCTAGTGCAGGCATACCTTATTTTATTGTGCTTTGCAGATATTGCATTTTTTACACATTGAAGGTTTGTGGCAAGCCTGCATCAAGCAAGTCTATCGGCACCATATTTCCAACAGCATTTGCTCACTTCGTGTCACTGTGTCACTTTTTGGTAATTCTCCTAATATTTCAAACCTTTTATTATTATTATATTTGTTATGGTGATTGTGATCAGTGATCTCTGATGTTACTACTATGACTTGCTGAAGGCTCAGATAATGGTTAGCATTTTTTTAACAATAAGTATTTTTTAATTAAGGTATGTACATTGTTTTTTAAGACCTAAAAATGCTATTGTGCACTCAATACACTGCATACAGTGTAAACATAACTTTTTTTTTTTTTTTTTAATTTTTATTTATTTATTTATGGCTGTGTTGGGTCTTCGTTTCTGTGCGAGGGCTTTCTCCAGGTGTGGCAAGTGGGGGCCACTCTTCATCGCAGTGCGCGGGCCTCTCACTATCACGGCCTCTCCCGTTGCGGAGCACAGGCTCCAGACGCGCAGGCTCAGTAATTGTGGCTCACGGGCCCAGCCGCTCCGCGGCATGTGGGATCTTCCGGGACCAGGGCTCGAACCCGTGTCCCCTGCATTGGCAGGCGGATTCTTAACCACTGCGCCACCAGGGAAGCCCCTAAACATAACTTTTATATTCACTTGGAAACCAAAAAATTTTTGTGATTCATTGTATTGTGATATTCGCTTTATTGCAGTGGTCTGGAACAGAACCCACAATATCTCTGAGGTATGCCTGTGTCTGCCAGAATACTCAGTTTGATGGCCTGGTGACATTTCAAACACAACATATGAGAAACAGAAGTAGTTTTCCTCCCCTCTAAAATCTATCCTTAACTCAGATCCTTTGTTCCATTTAATGACTTGATAATCTTCCCAGGCACCCATGACCAGTAAAGCTGCTCCTGCTGCAAACAATAATGATAACACTACTAATAATATTACACCTAGGAAATCCTTACTGTATCACAGACATTGTTCTAAGCTTTCCACATATTTATTCATTTAATCCTCATGACAACCCTATATTGTTAACCCCATTTTACAGATGAGGAAACTGAGGGATAGTCACACAACAGCCTAGTTCCAGAGCCAATACTCTTAACCACTATACTATCTTGCCCCGAGAAATCTTCAGTGATTGTTGGCAGCATTCTTAAGATGTGTTATAGCTGAGAGTGGCTGGAAAGTGGCTCATTTGAGGTATGAAGGAGTTGAAATTGGGTGGTGGTCATGGGAATGGAAAGGAGAATGACTGATGGGAACACATGGGGATATTTAATGACAGGAACCGCACTCAACTCTGAGTCACCTATAGCACCATGGGTAGTGGCTGGGTCTCAGAAACCTGTGAATGAGGATAGGAGTGAATTATACACATAGGGAGCAGAAAATTCCTTTTTCTACCATACTGGCAAAGGTAGAAGCAATTCTGATTCCTTATGGGAAGTATAGATGTTAGAGAGAAGATCAGAAAGATACTGGCAAAATGAAGATGATCTGACAGTCACTTTTCTTTTACTAAATAATATACAGCATACAACATGGCTACTTTGAGTGGTTATGGGACTCTGATGTCTGATTTGCTGTTTTCTATTCATACATAATCTTTCTATTCATTGAGTATTTAACCAAATGCTTACTATTAGTATACCAGTGTGCATAATCTGTATTATACTACTTAGTTCTGGTCACTAGAATTTATAATATTTTTGTGGAGGTATGACACATTAAAATTGAATAAGTTCATGAGTTAATAAATACTATGTAAATGTCATAAAGCAATGTGGCATAGTGGTTTAAATCATGGGCTTTAAAGTCTAGACAGAATTGGGTCCTAATTTCAGTCTTTCTTTGTGACCTTGGATAAGTCACTTAGCTGAACAGAGTTCATTTTCCTCATCTGTAAAATGTAGATGATAGAACTTACTAAATGGAGTTTCCACGAGGAAGAAATGAGAGGATGTATGTGAAGATAACGCTCAGCATGGTGCCTGGCACATAATTACACACCACACACACACACACACACACACAAAGGAAGGGGAAAAAAGATGAGTGTCAACTGAGGAAAACGAATACATTATTATATGTTCTGAAGTGGAGCTCAATATTGGCTAAAGAGTTAACTGGCTGGGGTGGGAGGAGCAGATTCCAGCTGAGTCTTAAAGGATGGACAGGTCTTGAATAAGCAGAAAGGGCATTTCATGTAGATAGCAAGGCAAAGCATATCAAGAGAATCTAAGAGGAAGGTACAAAATAAAGAGTAGTACAAACACAAAATCTACAGAACTTATATTATGGATTAGACAGAGAGAGAACCACCAAAGATGATTTGAGTTTTTGAGGCTTCACCAGTAAAATAACTGTGCTACTGGTAGAAATCCATCAGCTATGAAAGGAAGCTATTTTTAGAGGAAGAACACAAGTTCAGGTTGAAATACACTGAGTTTGGGGTTATGATGGGACAACTTTCAATGTCCAGAGGATAGAAAGAGACAACAGACTTGGGACAAAAGGCATAGCCAGAGATTTTTCAGCTCCTTGAGAAGAAGAATTAGTTAGGTCTCATTTCTCTTTGTATCCCTCAGAGCGCCTACCATGGTGCTTTGAATATTCCAAGTACATTAACACTTGTTGCATGGATGAATGAATAAATGAATAAATGAATGAAAGTAAACATTTTGTTGTTATCTTCCTTGGGGATAGTTAAAATTGTGGGCACAGATCAGTTGTCTAAGGAAGAACAAAATTGGGACTATCCCAATATTGGAGACAAAAGACAAAAATTGAAGCGTTAGTGTAAAAAAACATGAATGCACAGGGAGATAGGGATAGAAGGCGATATTAAATGGTGGTCAGGGGGGCATTGGAATAAATGCACTAAAAAAGTGGAAGACCAAGAGAGGTTATTGATGTCTTCAGGGAGCAAGTTTAGTCAAATGTTATAGATGGAAGCCACAAAGGAAAGAATTAAGGTTGAACAAAAGCGGGGAGTAAATGGAGGCAACAGATGGTGATGGTGAATGAAGGGGAAGAAACCTCACTGCCCCTCACTGCACTTTTTTCTTAAAATGTGTCAGTATGTGTTGCACAGAATAAACATTTGTCATAGGTGTGCCAATAATTAAGTGCACTCATAATGAATATGTGAAAGAATGAATGAATTGAATATGAAATCACTCATATTGAATATCATTGAATATCATTCATACTGAATATGAAAAAATACTATCTCTCGATTTCTTTTTCTTAATCAGAAACATTTCACCTTCATTTCTGTGCTATGGGTATGTAAATAGATACAAATGTACTCATAGGTGACAAAGTTGGTCAAAACCTGTAAGATAAACACTTATCTCTTTCTAATATATTACTCTTTTTACCTGCTGTTATGGGAAAAGACCCACCCAGAAAGTTGTATCACTTTGCATTAGACTGTGGGAGGGGAATATTTATGAATAAATATAAGGAATTTTAATTTTCTTATCAGTTGTTTTAGTATAAGCTATAGCCCCTCCAAGTGGCTCTCATCTGGATAGTTTCTTTTATTAAAGCTAATTGTTCTGCATGTTTGGAAAATGCACAATTTTATCATCATGGAGAAAAGTCTGCATCATGTCTTTATACCGTAAAAAGCAAACATGACTTACAGAAACAGAAAAACACCTGAAATCAATAAGCATCTATTTACTTCTCCCCATCTAAATGAAAAACAGGTATCAATAAAATATTTTAGCTATGGGTTTGCCTTTTTTAATGCTATGGAATTCATGCTGAGTGGAGAAAACTCATGCTTGATACATTCAACTTCTAGTACAGTTTCAAGGTGAATTACTAAATCCTCAAAACCTGACCTTCTAATGAAGGCACTGATACAAGCAGAGTTGGTGAAGAAAACCACAAGGATACAAAAATGCATAAATATATGACCAGCTAGGGACAAATTTTCATGGAATTATCACCAGATCTCTACAGACAAGGCATATCTATCAAATGTGCCTACCATAAGCTTTGATTCTATTAATTTCCCGAGAAAAGACATCAGGTAGAGTTCTGGATACCAGGTGTGTAAACACTGAGAGATTCTGATATTACGGTATCTTTCACATAGAAACCTGAACACAACCCAACCAGATGCAGAAGCGAGTTTCCGCTGGGAATGCTACCTACCCTTTTACTACTAGTATCATTATTTAAACGTTTAATGCAGGAGAAACTGAAGGCCAAAAAAGAACACGCCTGCACTTAATTTCAAGTGACAGCTAATATAGTGCATTAAAGGTGTAATACTATACACATGGTAGTTATATATAAATAGTAACATTAAAAGGGGTTACAACATCCCTAAGACATCCTAAGTCTAAAACACTTAAAAAGCACATTTGCAGTACAACTTATCCTAAATTATTTTAATTGATTTCAAGAAGACTTCAGATTAGTAATGGGCTTTGACTTTTCCTGATTATAAAAGAGAAACACAGATGAATGCTTTTTAGTCAGCCTAATATCATTCCCAGGTAGACTATGACGTAACCTGTGTTACTTAAATGCCATTAACTATCAACGAATGTTATTTTCACATAAGTGTTTTATGTAAATTTTGTTTGCCTAAAGTTGTTAGTTCTCTTAATAAATATAGCTAATGCAAAATGTCTCTCTCTTTTTTTTTTTCTTCTTTGGTTCTTTCCTTGCATTCATTATCCAGGAACTTTTTCAAAGAGAAAGAGGGGAGAAAAAGGCAGAGTGACAGAGCTGGAATACTTAGCAACCATTTTACCATTGAGGGTCCTTTTTTTTTTTTTTTATAGTATGAAAAATAATCCAGTTACATTCTTTAGCTCGATTACTTACAAATAACTTATCTGAAAAAAAAAATCAAGTAAATCTGTCAGTTGTGGAAGTTTATTTTTCCATGTGTTATCTAGAGATAAGCCAGCCTGTACTATTAGATTTCCACTGACATAATTGTGCATGAATTCTGATCTGATTTGGTATTACATGGTGCAAAAGGTGACACATTTTCTCTAATATACCCCATTAGAAAGGAAAGAAATTGCCAAAGTATGAAATCCGAGGACCTTGATTCAGAAACTATGTGACTTTGAGGTCAACTCAATGCAAAAGAACTTGTTCAAGTACCCCAGGCACTGAAGGTTGAGACAAGCAAATCTAATACCCAGGGTAGTTACTCTGTTGGATAATCAATAAAATCTTACATTATCAGACTGCAACAGCTGTATATTCGTTCATCATATTGCCGTGTGTGTCTCCAAAATATTCAGGTGTGGAATCACAAAGAATACAGATACTGTCCCCATTCCCAAATCATCGCTGATCAGAAGACTCAGCTAAGAAATCAGAACCAAGAAACAGAATTCATGTGCATAACGTGCTGAATGTTGATTTTAACATCCACGTAATGTCACCTCACTACAGCAGAGAAACATTAGCTTCAAAGATCCTGGAAAAGAGGCTTGACCGAGTTACTCAGAGTTCTTACAGCACAATTTTTAGAGATATAAGTGATCTTTGAAATCCTATGAGAAATGTCCTTGAACAAATTAATAAAATACCAGATGTGAACTGTTGGCAATTCCAAGTACATTTTCTAAAAAGTAGAAACTCTTATGTTTTAAGACAGAAATGTTGTACCACCTCTTTTCCTCACTTGGCTTCTTATTTCTGGCAGCCAGGCAGAGTAAATAAGTACTTCCAGAACACAGGACTAGCATTTCGTCCTCCATAGGTGGAGGACAATGAATGTCCATTACAACTTAAATAGGAATTTAAAAAGGATTCTTTACAACTCCTTCCTACCCCCACCCCCCAATTAGTTTCAAGGGAGAGCTTAGGTAGAAGGTGAAATTTGAGGACTACATCTTTATCTATGGGCAAAGCAATAGAGGAGAGATATAGGGAGCCCTTTGAGTTTTCAGTGGAGAAGTTGAGAATGACAATTTAGTCAATCCTTTGTTGCTTCTCCTTTCATAAATCAAAAACAAAAGTGAAATAAAAAGAAATAGCATGATACAACTTGGATATACCTGGCAATTTGAAAGTGCTATGTTTGTTTAATTTTTGAGATAACCTAATCCAGCACTATGTGCAGATAAACCTTAGACAAAGAGAGAGTCTCCTGGTAATAGGCTCCATGTTCCTGAAGGCTACAGGACATCTATTAGAAGTTTTTGCTCTTTGGAAATTGTGGCTGATTTTATTTTTGAAAGATGGCCACACAACATCTCTTATCCTTTAGGTTCTTATGCAATATGACCTTGACACTCCTGATGAAGAGGGAGAATCGAATTCACCCTCTCCTTGAATCTGGCCTGCTTTTAGGGACTTGCTTGACTAATAGAATATGACAGAAGTGACATTCTGGAACCTTCCAAGGCTAGGTCATAAGCAGCCTTGCAGCTTCCACCTGAACCTCTTGAAACACTCGATTTTGAATTCTCCCTCTCAGGACCCAGCTGCCATGTTAGGAGAAACCAGCAACAACCTCTAGTCATCTGACTGAGCCACCTTGAATGTCCAGCCTTTAGATGACCATAGCCCCAGACATCTGGCTGGAACCACACGAGAGATTCAGGCAAGAACTGCCCAGGTGAGCCCAGTCAACGCACTGCATAGTTGAGAAATGGAAAATTATTGCTTTAGGTCACTAAGTTTTGTTTTTTGGGGGTTGGGTAAGGCTGTTATACAAAAAATGGTAGGCTTTGGAGGCAACAGACTAGAGTTTGAAGTTTGGTTGTTTTACTTCTTTTGTGACTTTTAGTGAGTTACTTTATGCCTCAGAGGTTTCTGTCTTCATCAGAAAAATAGTGACAGTAGTAGCTGCTTCTCAACTGACCCATATTCCTCCAGCATCATATTTTCCTAATGACTCTTAGATCAAGGCCAGAATAAGCACGGTTACTATATATGTTCTGCTCTGAACCAAAATTTTTTTTTTAATATTTATTTATTTATTTTATTCTTGGCTGTGTCTGGTCTTAGTTGCAGCAGGCGGAATCTTTCGTTGTGGTGTGCCGGCTCACGAGTTGTGGCGCGAGGGCTTAGTTGCCCTGCGGCATGTGGGACCTTAGTTCCCTGACCAGGGATTGAACCCGTGTCCCTTGCATTGGAAGGCAGATTCTTTACCACTGGACCACCAGGGAAGTCCCCTGAACCAACTTTTGAGGCATCAAAAATATTTGGCCTCCTTTTACATTCATACTTCTTGCTTCCACATTGGATCTGTGTTTACTTATTGGAAGCACACTGAATGGGTGAATGGGAAAAAGGCACTATTAATAGACCTGTTGCCATCATTTTTCCAAACACTCTCTCAAGACCTAGAATGCAGGGAAAAGAGGACTGGGGCAGGCATATAGGACACTTTCTCTGTCTATACTGGACAGAACAGGCTCTGGCTCTGCAGAATTGCATTCCAAGTGGCCTAGCTGTCATCTCTAGGTGGCTCAACAGGCTTTGCTGGGAAGGAAAATTAATGAGAGGATTTCTTTTCCGATCTCAGTTTCTTCATCGTCAGACAAGTTACTTAATTCCTAGTCTTAGCTTCTTCTCTATTAGGTAAGTTAACTGGTTTCTAGGCTCAATTACTTCTCTAATTTAGTCACATTATCTGGTTTCTAATCTTAGCTGCTTCCTCACTAGCCAAGTTAATCTTCCTGATACTGAAGCATGGGAAGGATACTTGATAAGCCAATACACAGAGTCATCGAGAACATTAAATAAGGTAAGGAAGGGAAAGCACTTTGAAACACTGAAGTGCTACATACATATAAGGATGCCTCAGCTAGGCATCTCCCAGTCATCCAAAACCCTCAATTTCCCCTTACTCTATCCAACATAAAATTTTTCAATAATCTTCTTACAGTCACTATTAAAAATATCTCTCAAATTTGTTTCTTTCTATTGTCATTATTACCATTTAGGTGTAAGATGCCATTATTGATGGCCGGAGCAACTGTGGAAACTTCTAGCCTATTTCCCCACTTCAAGTCTCATCTTTTTTCATGCCATCCTCTGCCCCATTGCCAAAGTTTCCTTTGTAAAGTACAAGTTTCATCACGACAAATCTCTACTTTAGAACTGCCTTTTATTCCTCACTGCTTGGAGAATAGAATTCAAATTCCTCAGATGATGCTAAAGCCTTCACAATCCTAAATTTCCCTGTCCAGTGTCATTTTCCTCCACTTCTGCTCCTACTACCCCACATACTCCTTGACTTTACACACCACACTTCCTGATACATCCTCATTCATCCTTCAAGACCTAAACCAAATGCCATTTTCTCCGTGCAACATTTGCAGACAGTCCTATGAAGATGGTCACCCTCCTGTTTTTCTCACTCAGATTCTGTTCACAACTTTATTATAGCACTTTTCTTACTGTATTACAAGTATTAGTTTACATCACCAAGGGTCCCATCAGACAATGACTCCTGAAAGGCCCATATTGTGTCATATTTCTCTTTGTTTACCCAGTGACTTGTCCTTCAATATATGTTTATGTTAAAAAAAAAAAAGTATCCGTTTTCAATAAGAAGGACACAGTGGCAAAATAGTTCAACCTATACCTGAGATTGGGCTTCAAGGGGTGGGAATATGTTTGTGAATTTAGGAAGAAAATAACATTTTAAAACTTCCTATCTGAGACTTTGATTGCTTTTAAAAAAAAGTTTGTCAAATTATATCAGGACATTGATTCACGCAGAGGATATGGCATAGAATGCTGTATCTATCAGCCTAGCCTAAATTATGTTGCAGTGAAAAAAAGACCTCAAAATCATAGAGGCCTATAAAAACAAAGGCTTATTTTTTACTCACGTTACCTGTCCATATGGGTTGGCTCCATGTCATCTTTATTCCAGAACTCAGGCTGACTGAAGACCTCCTACATGGACAGTTCCAGCTGTGTTTCAGGGGGAAAAAAAGAGAAATGGCAGAGCCAAGGATGGCTCTTGAGCCTTCATGTTGGGAAGTGGCATGGGTCAGCCAAAGTGAGTTACGTGGCCAAGTCTGAGATCAGTAGGCAGGAAAGTACATTTTGAACAGAAGGCAATCTGCCATAGATGCTACAGAAAGAAGGTAAAGAGACAGGTGACATTGTCACTACCATGTTAAGACCTCTAGAATAGTTTCCTGTTGATAGGAATCTAAGAAAACACACCCTGCTAACATGATTATAGCCATATATCTTTGTTTACTTTGAGTCTAGCTAAAGTTGGAAAATTTCAAAGAAGAAAAAAAGTACCATAAAGTTTTTATATCTATTAATTCTATACTAATTATGGAGTGTGACGAAACACAAAAAGTGCAGTATTTCTTGTGTGACAAGATTCTGGCCCATGGAAGCATGGAACCAATAAAATTGAAGGCTGCGTACTCTAAAAATCTATTAGACATTGTGGATCTTTTTCTTTATATAAAAATATCTTGATTTTTACAGACTGGAACTTTACCTGGCTTTGGATTTTCCCCAAGAAAAAAGACTTGTATTAAAACATTTTTTGAGTTCAACATATCACCAAGAGAAATAACCCAGAGGCCACTGACATATTTTGGTGAAGCCACACATTTCTTGAAGTTGTGTTCTCATCAAATGATGTCATCACTACAGAGCTTCTGACCTTTCTTTAATATTTCCTTTTTTTGGGGCTTCCCTGGTGGCGCAGTGGTTGAGAATCTGCCTGCTAATGCAGGGGACACGGGTTCGAGCCCTGGTCTGGGAAGATCCCACATGCCACGGAGCGGCTGGGCCCGTGAGCCACAACTGCTGAGCCTGCGCGTCTGGAGCCTGTGCCCCGCAGCGGGAGGGGCCGCGATAGTGAGAGGCCCGCGCACCGCGATGAAGAGCGGTCCCCGCACCGCGACGAAGAGTGGCCCCCACTTGCCGCAACTAGAGAAAGCCCTCGCACGAACCGAAGACCCAGCACAGCCAAAAATAATAAATAAATAAATAAATAAATAAAGTGCTTTCCTGTTTAAAAAAAAAAAAAAAAATTTCCTTTTTTTGCATGTAACTTAGAGAAAATAGATACCTCCATTTGCATAGCCAACTCCTGTTGGCAAGTTATCACAATCAAGGAAGAATTCCTACTTCGTGAACTCCTTTTAGAACCTGCAGAGTCAACGTCTTTAACATGGTGAAGAATTTCTTTGCCAAACAAACTTTCAGGCAGAATAAAAATCTTGGCACTCTGCGCTCAGATGGAGCATCTGTGACGCTTGGCAACACATCTGGTTCTGCTGCTTTGGTGAAGAATCATGCTCCTCATCTCAACATGCAGTTGTGTCAGCCAGTGTCAACGACTCTGCCAGCGATCATGAAAAACTTGTCTCTATTTCTATGAACGTTGTCAACCTCCTGAGAGCCAGGGCTGACACACTTCTATTTCAAGAAGTTTTGTCAAGAAATGGGAGTAAAAGAGTCAATTCATTTCTGCAATACAGAAGTTAACTAGCTTTCCAGAGGACCTGTCTTCAAATGTTTGGTTGACCTTCAAATGAAAGTTCCTCTTTTTTGAGGCAAAGGAAATCCAACTATTAGAATAACCCAAAAGGAAATAGTCCAATCATAGTTAGCTTTACTTGATGGATATTCTTGCCAAATTACCTAGGTAATCAATCTTTTCATTTAAATTCTTTTAGCTCAACAGCCACTCTGGAGGGGCATGTGGGGGGCAGACAGCTACCTAAACATTCCAAGGCTGGAGAAGGGCTTCTGCAAACTGGAATAAGGAGCGACAAAGCTTCCCAATTTGTTTACAGGTAGAAACCCACAGACAGCTGGAATCCTTAGATAACCCTTTGAAAGCTAATCCTGCCTCTGATGACCTTAACATGCCACCATGAATACTTGATCCTTTAAAAAAAAATGACAAAGCATTAATGATGCAGACTTCTCAAAGCATGATCTCAACAAGGATTTTGGAGAACTCTAGGAATCTCACTATGCCTAACCCTCATTTAATAAAGCCACAGCAGCTCCCATTTTGTTTGTTACTGTTTTCTTTTGCCAAATCAGTATTTTAAGCACTTATTGCTGTGAAACTGAAAAGTCATAGTCAAACAGATGTCAAAAATAACAAGCCTATTGCTGTGTCAAAAAAAACACTCCGTAATTTTAATATCAAAGCCAAACATCAGCCTTCTTGTAGAAGCTTACTTTTGAGTTGAATTCAACTTTATTTTTACTTGAAAAATTTGCATTTATCTCAGGTGTTTGAGGAAAATAGGCATTAATGTCAAGAGAAATGTGGTGAGAACAACAGAGATAAGACTTTAGGAAGATACGTTATAGTCTCTGTAAAATAATTCAATTCCCATTGCAAAAAAATGGCATGAAAAAGTTATTTGTATATGTGTTTATATGTTGTCTTCTGGGGAGAAAGTCTACAGCTGCCTTTAGATTCTGAAAGGGTCTGTGACCTAAATAAGGCTAGTACCGTCTGCCCTGGTTCTTTGCAGAGTGAAACATTTTAAGGAATGGAATGAATGTTGTGAGGAAGTGAACTTCTGTTGAAAAATGAAGTTGTTTACCACACCTTGGTGCTCCACTCACCAATGAATAACAGAGGTTCCTCAATAGGAAAGTAACCAACTGCACTAGAGATGGGCTCTAACCCACTCTCCTTTTGGACAATCTTTTCTGAAATAAAAACTAAGGCAATTTGGAGAAAAATATTTGTTTTGTTAGATTCTGTTTTTGGTTTCCATATTAAATGAAGAACTGTAGAGCCATATTTTTACAGAAGAGTAGGACTAAGATAATAAGGAAACATTAGGAACTCAGATCTAGTGCTTTGAAATGCAGCGTTTTTTTTGAGAAGTATAGAAAATGCAGTTGGAAGGTGCCTGTATTAGTTCCTATTGCTGCTGTAACAAATTATCATAAACCTAGGCTTAAACAACACAAACTTATTATCTTACAATTCGGCAGTTCAGAAGTTGAAAATGGATCTCACTGGCCTAAAGTCAAGATGTGGACAAGACTGCATTTCTTTCTGGAGACTCTAGGGGCCTTTCCAGTTTCTAGAGGCTGCCCATATTCCTTGGCTTATGGCCCCTTTCCTCTTCCTTCAAAGCCAGTACAGCCGCTCACCTCCCTGCTCCGCCCCCAGTCAGTGTGTGTTTTATTAATGCCAATGCTCTGGCCCTGAATGTGGGTTCCCACGGTGGGTCCTCTATGGCTGCTCCTTCAGCTGCTGTTTCTTGATCTTCAGGTTCTCCTTGTACTTGTACTTGTTGAGCCTGTGGTGCAGGGCACATGCTGTTTTGGGCAGCAGATCCTGGGGCTTATGAACTTTCTGAGGTTCTCCTTCTGAATCTGGTTAATGATGGTGAGAACAAGGGTGACAGACTGGCAGACAGCTCAGGTCTCCGGGAGCTTGGACCATATGCCGCCTGTCACTTGGGCGATGTGCACCTGGGAGAGCTCCACCTTCAGGTGGTCCAGATGTTTCAGCAGCTCTACTTTCTTGCTGGGAAGGTTCTGAGCATTGGTTTTGGCCATTGCTGCACACTCTGATGGTCTCTTCCACTTTTAAGGACACTTGTAATATTGGGCCCACTCAGATAATCCAGGATAATCGCCCTATTGCAAAGTGAGCTGTTTAGCAACCTTCATCCCATCTGCTACCTAATGCCTCTTTGCCATGTAGTGTAACATATTCTCAGGTTCTAGGGATTAGGAGAGGGACCTCTCTGAGGGGCTATTATTCTTCCTATCACATAGCCCCTTAGCTGGTATGATGGGAAAGAGCTGAAAGCATAAGAGAACAGTGAGAAGAAGTGGAAACCTAGATGTAAACAGCCCCTAGCTGGGTTGGATAGTATGTTCTCTGATTGTGCTACTAAAGATCATCTCTGAGATAATTTGCATCTACATTTTTTTTTTTTTTAGTGGAAAACCTTAAGGAACCGTAAAGATGCCATATTTGGAAACCTGAGTTTTAGCCCTGGCTCTGCCACTTATTGTCTATATCACCTTTGGCAATTCACTTAAGTTGTATGAACTATGGTTTCCTCATTTTAAAATGAGGTCTAGAAGGGGCAGGGAGAGGATGCACTGGGACCTGTTGAGTGTCAGGGGCTCAAAGAAAGGAATCATGGAATTGCAGAAGTTCCACTGGCCCATAAGGGGGTCCTGGGATGAGAAACAACCGGTGCCCCTGGTGCCAGAGGCCCCTAATCCTAGACTCCTGCTAAGGACTCTGGCCCATGCCACCTACCAAGCAAACCTCAGTCATTGTGGACACATCCCCTGATGCCCCAGTCAGGGTCACAGTGTTACGGAGCCTGGCTCCAGGGGCCAGCCATGTGTGCTGGATGGGCTCTGGCCCAAGGGCTGTGCAGAGGCAGCTCCTGAGGAGGCCAAATCGGGGAGTGAACTGCGTGTGTGCAGGCAGAAGGCCTCCTGCCTTCCAGGAGACAGAAGGCCATGTGGCAGCAAGGCAGCCTTCTTTTGCCTATCCTGGGTATCCACCAGTTTTAATTTTGCTATGATTCTAGTTGAAGTAGAGACTGTTTCTACTGACTTGAGGTCAGCAGGCTATCTGCTCAGTGGGTGCAGGCATCAACAGGTTCCCAATAGGAGGAATGGACCCTTTCCCACTTTTTGCCAATTTTATTCTTATTTGCTCTTCTCCCCAGAAGGAAGCAACAAGGGTAAAGAGCCCATTGGGCTTTCTGCATGCCCAACCGCCCTCAGTGCAGAGGTGAATTAGATAATAAGCAAGTGGAACATATTGTACTATGACTATAAAATATATCTCAGTTTATACCTCTGGTATGACATGTTTCCTATAATGTTTGAAAGGACATGTCTAGGCAGGCAGGCTTTTCTAATTTCTGTACTGTAGGATAGTTATATCAGGGTCTAGCAAAACAAGAAATGGAAAGACTGTTCCATTTTTGTTCTAGAGCATGGGTGGGACTAGATGGTAGTATCAGGCAGAATTCTAAGATGGCTGCCAAGATTCCTACCTCTTGGTGTATATGTCCTAAATAATCCCCTGCCTTTGTGTGTGAGGGGGATTTTGGAATATGATGGGATAGTTATTCCTATGATTAGGTTATGTTACACAGCACAGTTCACTTTAAAAAGGGAGATTATCTTTGGTGGGCCTGACCTAATCAGGTGAGCCCTTAAAACAACTGGGCTCTTCCTGAAGAAACAGATTTGAAGTATGAAAGAGATTTGAGACAGGGGTGATTCTCCACTGATGGATATAAAGATGGATGGGGCCATGGAAAGTGGAGACGAAGAGCAGAAAGCCAACAAGAAAGCAAGGGCTTCAGTCCTCCAACTACAAGGAACTTCATTCTACCAACAAACTAAATGAGCTTGAAAGTGGATTTTTCTGCAGAGCCTCTAGACAGGAACTCATCTTGACTGACACCTTGAGTGTGAGACTGAGCAGAGAACCCAGTTGAGCCACACCTGGACTTCTGATCTACTGAACTGAGAGCTAATAAATGTGTATGGTTTTAAACCAGAAATAAACTCACACACTATGGTCAATTATTCTATGACAAGGGAGACAAGAATATACAATGAAGAAAAGACAGTCTCTTCAATGAGTGGTACAGGAAAAACTGGACAGCTACATGTAAAAGCATGAAATGAGAACACTCCCAAACATCATATGCAAAAATAAACTCAAAATGGATCAAAGACCTAAATGTAAGGTCAGACACTATAAAACTCTTAGAGGAAAATATAGGCAGAACACACTTTGACATAAATCGCTATAATATCTTTTTTGATCCACCTCCTAGAATAATGAAAATGAAAACAAAAATAAACAAATGGGACCTAATTAAACTTAAAAGCTTCTGCAGAGCAAAGGAAACCATCAACAAACTGAAAAGACAACCCACAAAATGTGAGAAAATATTTGCGAATGAAGCAACTGACAAGGGATTAATTTCCAAAACATACAAGCAGCTCATGCAGCTCTATGTCAAAAAAACAAACAATCCAATCAAAAAATGGGCAGAAGATCTAAATAGACATTTTTCCAAAGAAGACATACAGATGGCCAAAAAACACATGAAAAGATGCTCAACATCACTAATTATTAGAGAAACGCAAATCAAAACTACAATGAAGTATCACCTCATACCAGTCGGAATGACCATCATCAAAAAGTCTACAAATAACAAATGCTGGAGAGGGTGTGGAGAAAAGGGAACCCTCCTACACTGTTGGTGGGAATGTAAACTGTTGCAACCACTATGGAGAACAGTGTGGAGGTTCCTTAAAAAACTTAAAATAGAACTACGATATGATCCAGCAATCCAACTCCTGGGCATATATCCAGACAAAACCATAATCCGAAAGGATACACACACACCAATGCTCACTGCAGCGCTATTTACAATAGCCAAGACATGGAAGCAACCTAAATGTCCATCAACAGAGGAATGGATAAAGAAGGTGTGGTACAGATATACGATGGAATATTATTACTCAGCCATAAAAAAGAATGAAATAATGCTATTTGCAGCAACATGGATGGAACTAGACATTATCATACTAAGTGAAGAAAGTCAGACAGAGAAAGACAAATATCATATGATATCACTCATATGTGGAATCTAATTTAAAAAGATACAAATGAACATATTTACACAACAGAAATAGATTTACAGATACCAAAAACAAACTTACAGTTACCAAAGGGGAAACGAGGGGGGGAGGGATAAATCAGGAGCTTGGGACGAACATACACACACTACTATATATAAGGTAGATTTAACCAACAAGGACCTACTGTATAGCATAGGGAAGTCTACTCAATATTCTGTGATAACCTATATGAGAAAAGAATCTAAAAAAGAATGAATATATGTATATGTATAACTGAATCACTTTGCTGTCCACCTGAAACTAACACAACATTGTAAATCAACTATACTCCAATAAAATTAAAATATGAAAAAAAAGAAACAGAAATCCTATTTTAATATTTTACAATGAACTATTGCTAGTCCTAGCAAATAAATATTTTAAAATAAAAAATGCCTCTAAGTTTGTGATAATTTGTTATGCAGCAATAACACCAATAATACTACTAATAAAATACTAACCACAAAATTTTAAAATAAATAATAAATAAAAATAAAATAAATAATAAAAATAAATAAATACAAAATAAAATACTAATAAGCTAATACAATGGTATTCCACTTAAAGATAAGTTAGGATTTTTTTTTTTGTCTCCTCTTTTCCTGCCTTTCTCCAAAGCTTTAATCCATTTCCCCACCATGTAGTTATTTCATCTACTATAACTAGAAAATACCGTTTTGTCAGATTAAAAGCTCCTCTCATACCACTTACTTATTAGAGTTATCTCTTTCTTCCCCCCCTCACAGTTGATTTGAGATGCAGAGATGTATGCATCTTGGGTATATTATATACATGTTTAGGGCTGGAGGATCAAACCAGAAAATACAGATCTTGAGAATTAGGGCAAATAATCTGTGTTCTGACGTAACTCAGATATATTTCATTCATTGTAGCTACTTATCTTGAAACACAGTAACCTTGACATAATGGTTGAAGAAAAAAGAGAAGCAATGTAAGCATAAATGTCTGAACATTTTAATATCTTTTTTCGATAAACATTACTAGAATGCCACGTATTTGGATCCATGTTTTTCCTGAGGAAAACCTGCATTCTATCTTCTGCTTCCTGATACTGCAGCTGGATCCTATTATAAGGGTAGGACACAACATGGGAAGCATGCCTAAACTTTTAAAGCTACAAAACAAAAGCTAATCTTCATTAATTAGATGTCTAGATTATGCAGATTGACCACTGTATTATTATATGTAACATGGTGAAAAACACTCTTATATGGTTTGTTGATAGTTCCACGTAGGTAATTTATCTAAGCCTTATTTATAAAGATATTGTATTAACCACAAAGGCAGAATTTGGTGTCAGGTAAAAAAATCAGATCAAACTGTGACTTTGTGGTTGATGGCTGAAAGAATGCTTTACAAAAAGGCAAATGAGAATGCAATATGATGTCTTTCTAACATTTAATTCAAGAAAAATTTCATCTCCAGCACAGCTTAACCTAGAGCTATGACATAATGCAGATATAAGTGAAAATATTAACAAGTCAATGATTTATAACTAAGACTCACCATTTAAAACCCATATTCTCTGCCTTTGTGAAAACCATGGAATTGGATTAAGAGAGAAGCCACCTAATTTTAGATTTAAGCAAATGTGGACAATGGATTCTTAGAATAAAGGATAAGTCTGAGCATCACAAACCCTCACCTGATTAATGATTAGCTGTTTTAGTAAAAAGGAAGAACTTACGAAAAAATACTCATAGCCCATAATGTGGAAAAACTTCAAGATCTGGGAATCCAGGTAAATCATGACTTTGCTTTTACCAACTTTAACCAAAGTCTTCCCAGGTGCTAAAGTCAGTACTAAAGAAAAGCTATTACAAAACTATTCTGTTAAGTAATTATCATCTTTGCTTCAACTTCTTATACCTGTGTCTATATATGCCATCTATGTAATTATGATGAGGGAAAACACTCCAAGCTCAAAAGAAGTGAACAACTTCAGTTTCTGCTCACACGGACCTTGTCAAGTAGCCAATGACTTGTCCTTTCATTGTGAGTGACTAATATCAATGCTGGCTCTAAAGAAAGACACTTTTCATAATCGCCCAACAATCTGATAAGTGAAAACATATGAATGGGCTTAGGCAAAGCCTGCCAGGGGTCTTTGCTGAATGGAAAACAGGTGCTCTCATTCTGTGCCACGTAATACCCCATTTACCCCCAAGTCCAAAGGTTACAGGACTAATAGCTGCCTTGTGGTAATCAGGGAAAGCCAAGACACTAGCCCTGGTGAAACATCTGGGACATATTTTACATACTTGCAACATATGCTTCAGGTTCAATTAAAGTGAGGCTTTGGCACATTTATTAATCTTTTTTACTTTTATCCTATAAGAGGACCCACTGACCTGACCCCACTATTATACCATATGAGAAAACAGAGAAATAATGAGAGCTAGAGGTCAGTACCTGCTCGTATGGCAAAAAACACACTTGTTTTCTCATGAAACTCCATTACGCATGACTCTATACACAAACTTTAAATGGAGGAACCAATGAATTTTTTAAAGTAGGAAATTACCCTTCTCCCACTCAGACACATCTGATAGCCAAGACTTACATTTACCACTGCGAGAGCCAGTCGAGAGACGGAAACTGGTAAATAGAAACTTGAAGGATACTTTCATGTTTTCATTTCTTATATTAAAAACTTTGTATTTCCAGAATATAAGCTTTCCACTCTAAGATTCTTCCCTCTATGATGCAAATCTCTAAAAGTCTATTGTGAATTATTATATTTGAAATCTTCTTTTTGTTCAGATATGATTTTTATACTATCAATTGCGTTATGAGTGAAAAAAAGCAAAATCTTCTTATATATCACTCAAATAAAGGGTTGGATTTATGAAAATCTGCTCACAATCCTTTCATACGGAAAACACACCGTTTGTCTGCATCCTGTACAGAAGAATACAGTTAAATTCACACAGTCATTTAAGCGCTCGCTTTCAATCAACTTTGGTAACGAGACCTGAAAATATGTTAGAACCAGGGTGTCAATCTCAGACAACCAAACACTGGATAACAACAGATGCCACTCCAGAGATCTGGGGTTTTTTCTGCCCTGGCATGTTCTACTTGACATCTATGTTTTGGTGAACTGGTTAACCAGGTGTGCTAACATCTAAGTGTGCCACTCCTAACATCCTCTCTATTAAAAGATGACCAAAAAGGGAGATTAGTGGTATAGAATATCAACAAACTGGCTAAAAAAATATAGGTTGACTTCAAGCAGGGGCACTGAAGTACTAGGCTTCACCAAGGGTTTCCACTTACTAACATTTCTCGGGAAACGCCTGCTACCAGAATGGACCTTTAAGGTGGCTTTAATAATAAAGCAGCAACAAGCAAGGGAAAATGGCCATAAATGGATGGCAGATCAGTGTTTGTCAGCAGAGAAATGATGATTCAGAGCTGGCATGTTGAGTTTAAATACAAGCTCTCTACAGCTCTACAACTGACCTTAACAATAAATCATATCATTTATTGCCAGAAGTGTATGCTCATGTTATTCAACATTAAAAACAAGCACATATGTGTTTTTGCAGAAAGGAGATTTTGTTACTTTATGTTTGATGATGTTGCTAATGACTAAGTGATGTCCAGAAGAAAAATCTCACATAAAAACTCTATGAATTTAAAAATGTTTCAAATAGCAGTAGAAGGGAGAAAGTGTGTGTGTGTGTATGTTTCTGTTTTCCTTCCAGCATTGAATATGTCAGGAAAAAAATCATTTGGGAAGTTAACTAATCACTGTGAATTTTTTTGACATTTCCCATGCTTGCTTCCAGCACTCAAATTCTTATACTGGGATACAAGTGTACATCTCTACTGGAATCAAAGGTCAAGGGCGTAAATTAAGATACACTGTTTTTCTCCTTTCTTTAAAAAATTTCAGTGCTTTACTGTAACAGAAGTCAGATAGATTCCATGAAGGTCAAAATCTGGTGTTATAGGCTGAACAATGTGGAAATAATGAATGATATTCTCACTCTCCCCTCAGTCACTCCCCGCCCCCCAATCGCACCCTAAGACTTCTTAGATTTTAGATCTAGAAGTGCCCAAAGATGATGATAAACCAGCATCCCTAGCCTCCTTGCCATAGAGAGCTGTTCTTCCGACCTCAGCCACTGCTGCGGTGGTGCAAGGCCATTCTGATCCCTCCTTCCAGTTGTCCCCTCTCCCCAGGGGACAACCAATCCAAGCGGTCCCAGAAACTAGCTGTTATCTACTGTGGTCACCAACCCCAAGCCAAACAGCAATCGAAATACGAGCCTCTCTGAACAGACTTTCCTGACCAAGGAGCCGCGGGCCATTCCAAGTCTAAGCCAGGGCAGTGAGCACCGGGTTTATTTAAATGCCCTCTGGAGCCCTCCACACACGTGTTCTTTTGCTGAGCAATTCTTGGAAAATTACAGATGACAATATCCATGTTTGACACATGCAGGCTGCTATTTTTTTTCACTGCTCTCTTCCCCCCAAGTGTAGCCTGATTTGTAATACTCAAGATAGGACAAATTTTTGCCCTTCAAAAACAGTTGTCACTGCCGTTATCTTCGTGAGAGCTATCAAGTTCCAGACAAGCTGAATTACTTTTTTTTTTGTTCCTGGCAGAAAAATATTTGACCCAGCTCTGGACAAAAGCGAAGACGATTTATAGCCCTCTCTCCCTCTTTGCAACATGCAGTGGCATTGTTAGGATGATAAACAGCACTGTCCAATTTTCTGGACTCAAACACTTCAACTCCTTTTTAACTGTCTGTGAAAACAGTGTCATGTCTACATTTCCCCATCCCCAGGTACCCAAGTGCTGGGAAAGATAATTACCTTGTCATCTTTGTCATCTTCTTCTTCCTCGTCCTCTAGCATGTCCTCCACTACCTGCAGACAGAAACAGAAGTCGTTTTCATGCTCTTAAAGGAGAGAATTTTGTTCTGTCATTTTGAACCTTTTAGAAGTGAAAACTTTATTAACATTTGAAACGGACGCACTGAGAGGGAATATCTGATCTAGAGATAGAGATTAGGAAAATGCTATGCCTTTAATTGATGAACACCAGGGAACTGAATGCCAGTCAGGGGAACCCTATTTGTGTGAAATGTTCTGTGACAATTTAAAGAATTGGAAATATGCATAAGGTAAACTAACACTAATTTGAAGGATGCTTTAAATCAGGAGATTTCTTTTTTTACCTACTCCGTTGTCTATATTAATTAGGCACTTTAAATTTGGAGCTAGATAACTAAGCAGAAAACAGCTCTGCTATTTCTAATTTACTTGTCACCAAACCCTAAGATAAAAATCTATGCCTGTTCATTGATTCATGCTGGTGAGCTATGGCATAAAGCTAACAATATCTTTCATGGCTCCAATTTTAATTCTGACATATAAGTGTCAACTCTTGACCATCTCTGAACTACTTGTTCATTTTGTGGATTACCTGAAACTCTAATTTTAATTCTCTGTGATTTTACACATGGATTACGTTATGAGAATGAACATTACTACTGAAAGAAAATAAGAGATGTATTCAATAATCAAATGTGTATATTATGTATATATAACCCATGTAGATAGATACGCACGCATGCATTTTTTAATGGCTCCTGGTTTACCTACTTCAGCAGAATGGTATAGTCATTTTGGATTTGCCAAACAATTTCCCCTTGCCTGGATCAATATATAACTACAGGCATTACAAATGAGACCTCACCCCATTTCAGGTGTTTTATCATGTTTTTATACACACACACTCCATGGAATCCAAAAATTTTAAAACTCTGGGGGGAGCTCTTATTCAGGTAAGTGCTAACTTATAACTGTATTTATGCCATTTGATATAATATCTTGTGGTGCTTCTATTTTTTTATCCAGTATCTTTATCTCTGAATAAACTCGACAGAATCATGGTTATCAAATATTTTTAAACCTTTCTCCCAAAGCTCCTAACTTTGGAAGACAGAGATAGCTAGCTCTTCTTTCATGTGACTTTAGGATAGAGACAGGAATATGCTATGAATGAAAACTTCAGTAAGTAAGACTTACTAAACAAAGAGTTACATAAACTGAGATAATACATCAGGACCCTCAGTTATCCTAATAATTTTTCTCAAAGTTTCTAAAAGCATTAATGGATTTAAAAGAAGAGCCCAAACACAAACTTCTAGTTCTCACGAACTGATATATAACTAAAAGCATCTGACACTGGGAAATTGTTCTTAATTTAATGTCATACTTTAAATCTTCTATTAAGTGGTAGAATCTGGTGGTCTTTCATTTGGACACTCAGCATTTCAAAAGACTCAGAGTAGCACAATGTTCTGTTTCCAGTATCGGGTTAGAGTTTACACTGATTTTGGGGGCATATAAAGTAGTTCAGCCTCAGCAAGAAAGAAGGACTCTTGACATTCTAACTATACTCAGCCACTCCATAAGCATTTATTACAAATGCCCTTGTCCAAGGCACACAGTACTAGGGACTGTGGGAATAGAAAGATGAATAACACACATATACTTCATCTATAGTCATGTCAGCCCACAAGAGGCTTATAATCCAATAGAATTTAAATGGGGGCCATCAGATAGCCTTTCATGTTGACTTTTAACTTCCTGAAAATTTGAAGCATGCATATCATAAATATATAGACAACAATAGTGACAGTGTATAATTGAGGTGCTGTATGCCAGGCTATTCCAAACTGGGACCTTTGTGATGGAGGTTGAAATAGGAGAGGCAGTCACAATATTTCAGTACATTGTGTTGCATCAAAAGAATTCACCTAACACAGCAAGTAGCTAAACTAGAACTCAAACCCAGATTGTGGGATAGCAGAGCCAGCTCTGAAACCCTGCCCAGTTCTAAAACTCAAAAATAAAAAATAAAAAAGGGAAAAAAGGAAAAGAAAAACAAAAAAAGATTGACTTCTCACATGATCCTTTTAATGATTATACTTTTGTATCTCTTATAAAATGGTGTTATAAATTTTAGATTTATATTAAGTAATATTTTAAGGTTGGTCATTATCTATTTTTAAAAAATAAAAATTATATATATTTCAGGTATACAATATGATTATTTGATATATATTAGATTAAGTAATTTTTTCCTAAAATTACTCATGTAGAGTCATATATCAAATATGGAAAATGAAATGAATATTATACTTTTATTCTTATACATAAAAATCAAACAATATTTTAGGTGGTTATTGTTAAGAATGTATTATGTAGCTCTCCTCTTCAGTACTTAGCGTCGTACTACAGTGCAAGGAAGGCAGAATGGTGTCAGATTGTGCCTAGCAGTTCATAATAAGTATTCAAGAAATATTTGTTGATAGACTGAACAGAAGAAAACCTCATCTATGTTTTATATCTCTGAACATGCATTTTGGTAGAGGGCCTATCATTTATCTCACAGAACTCAACTAGCTCACCTGCAAAGACTTATACCTAATCAATGATGCAGATTAATAAAAGCAAATATTCAAACTGTTTTCAAAGATTTGCCTGGCAATAGAAAGCATGGATATTTAACTGTTACTTTAAGATTTGGAGATCTCCACTATCTTTAAGTTGATTTTCAAAGATTCAAAATATTATTGAACCATAAAAAAACCAAGAAGTTAATTTATGCATTTCACAGATCAGTTGCAGATCTTATGTTCAAGAAGGACTCAAAAGGTGTACAGAATCAGGCTCTTCATTTGCAAAACCCGAACTGTTCCCACCCTGCACAAGTGGGTAATTGGCTACGCACAACTGCCCCACAAATGCGCAGCCAGAATCACCCAAACACAACTATTTGCTTTTACAGTTGGCAGAAAAGTGTTGTGTTAGCGAGAGGCCTTTGTGTTGTGTTGTAGAACCCGAGTGAGGGCTTTTCCCCTCCTCCAGTGACTTTTTTAATGTTACACATAAACATCTACAAGTGAGGATTTATAATACAGATGGTTTCCTAGTGATGCCTTTAAGCTGCTTCAGAATGTATCCCACTATTATGGTTGCTCAGATGAAGCTTAAGGTGCCTTGGAAAATGGAGATGGTAATAGCACCTTCCCCACAGTGTTGATTAGGGGTCCAATGAGACAATGTATTTAAAGTATTCAGCACAGTTCCTGTACCGAAGTACTAAAAAATGTGAGCTACTAATAAAAGTAGAAATAACATCAATTTAATAATATTTAAACATTAATTTTTGGCCATTACCATGATATCTATTTTTTTTCCTGGGCAAAATATTCAGGGTTCTGAAATGACATACCCCATTCTGGTTCATGTTTCATTGACACTAAGGACCCTATACCGGGGCACAGGTAGAGTCATGGATAAAGATTCCCCAATTAAAATATGGTTTTACAACTAATTTTCAGGCTTTAAGGGTCCAATGAAATGGATGGCTTTAAAGGCAACAGTGTCCTCAGAGCTGGGCTGTGCTCTAAGACATAAGCCCTGGCCAAATGCAATGAATACAGACACTGCAAACTGAGCTTTTAAAACAAACTGTATATATCACTGAAGTGCATTTAATGATTGCACAAAATTGCAACCTTTCCCAGAGAACTCAAGTAACACTACTATTTAGAAAGAGAGTGCTGGAGTTAACACTTAACTAAGGAAACAAATAAAATAAAGGAGTCCCAGTCTCAAATTCCAGCTCTTCCCTCTTCAAATAAAACCAAATAAGTGCTACATAGTTTTGTTTTCAAGTATACAAAGTCCAGTTGCCCAAACATTTGTCAGCAATAATTTAATAACAACACATCTGTAGGATTTCCTTGAGGAAAAAAAAAAACGAAGAGTGACAAAAATGCATGTGTTAGAAAAGATAAATTTTTACAAAGTTGGGTTTTTTCCTCTTTTCATAAGGGGGAATATCTCAGATTGGCCCTAGAATTCTTTTTCCAAATTATGCTTTCTGATACCTTGCTTGAAAGCAAGTAGTATTAATCAAACAAAGGAAGGGCACTAGGGAAATCAGAAAGATGTAATGCAAGCAGTTAAAAGTGACATGACCTTCTGTAATGTCGCCCGTCACAGACTTATATGCCACACACTGGAGGAAGGTCTTGAAAGAAACTGATTCTTGGTACTATTCCTTGAATGTAATACTAATAAAGATGACATTTAAAAAAACACACGTAGACAGCGCCTAATGCAGCGTTCCAGCTACATTACAGCCAAAGAATAAGCAGGTAACACTATTTTTAAAACCATAATATTTCTTCTTTCATAGTCCACGTTTGCTGAACATTTGTCATTATCATATAAAATATAATACGTAGCTGTATATTTTAAAAATCCATTTTCAAAATGGAGCAAAACTGCATCTGAAGAATCTGTATGTTTTATACAGTTGTATAGGAGGTCTATTAATATGACTTTTAATTATAATTTGATACAACTAAATGCTTTATGATTTGCAAGGAAATAAAATTTTAGTTGGCTGAAAATGTTAAAAATGATGCTGGTAATCTGAACAAAAATATGACAATATGTTTAGAATTACTCCACTAGACAAAGATGTATAAGGGAGGGGACCAGCAGGATGCAGAAAAGGCAGACCAAAACAGTAAAAGGATGAGGAAAAGTAGATTCGGGTAAACTTCACTATTAAAATCATCACAGGACTGTGGATACTAAGTCCTGCTTTTTAATACTAATCTAGGGTGCACGTTTGAAAGCTAAAATGACAAAAGGGGGTTAAAAGTTCCATGAATAATTCTTAAAACACTTTGTATTATGATTTTCCCAGGGCTAAAGTCTTCCACTTATTTATATCTCTTTAAACAAAAAAGGAAAAATCTTGGTTATGTTACCTTTGTAAGATAAGTATTGAGTACCACAAAGCCAAAAACCCTGGAAAGCCAAAGCTGACACAAACCAGTTTCTTTTATATGTTTACTTTTTCCCTCAGAAATAATCTTTGAATTAAATGGATGTTTTTCTATGTTGAGAATGAATAGTTGCACAATTCAAATTGCTTTACTCAAAATGGTCTATAAAAAAGCAACACATTTAAATTAAAGAAGAAATCACTGCTGTCCAGATGTGCAACTGTGATGTTAAAAAATTAAAGAAAGAAAACTGTCACAAAAGAAAGAAGTTTCATATTTAATTTTATATTCATAGAACATCCAAATGTGTACAGATGCTTATATTTGGATACATTACAAACTAAATGCTTATTTCCACTCTAGAGATATGGAGGAATTTGGGTAGAACAGTTTGCTTCAACATGGTCTGGAGTTCATTTATACCATTTTGTGTGTACATAAACCAAGCAGAACAGGCATTTGTGTGCCAATGGATGTATTACACGTGCAAGTATCATATGAAATTATTGAAAGTCTATGAATTGAGAAGATGTATATAACCAACCACTCAGATTATTTCAGATCACTTAAAAGCACTGGAGGTTGGGCTGAAGACTTTTGTGGTCAATAAGATCATTATAGGTGCGCCTGTGCTGTCATTTTCACCACAGGACACCTGCACCTCTCAAGATTTTTGATAAGGAACTTTTGCGAAATGAATGGTGCAGTTAACCTGCACGTATAATTTACTCCACATCTGAAAGAATAATAAAACCCATAAACAGGTCTGGAATACACTGTTTAGTCTATCTCAAAAGCAACTGCATGTATGATGGCTGCTTAGTTTGATTCACGTTATTAAGAATTTGACCTTGGAGTATTTCAGCTACAGTAGTCATCAAGATAACTGAACCACTAGATGTAATAATAATTAGTGTGATAGGCTTGCCAGTGAAGCTGAATATATTGCAATACAAAAGAAGGCAGACTAAAAAGAAAAGCATTATTACTTACTGCTAAAAGACTTCCGGATTTTTACAGAGACACTCAAATACAATTATTTCTTCTTGCAGAATGCGTTTCCTTGGCTCATTCTGGGAAGTGCCATGTTATAATTTATTCTGATTCTTAATAGGAAATGTGGCTTTAATGTGGCTATCAGATGACTTTTGATGCATGCCACTGATTACATACGGCCTGAATTCTGCATCATCAACAACAGCATTCTTATTTGCAGTATAATATGCTTTGCTGTAAGGTGCAAGGACAGTAAATTTACTTTACTGGCCAAGAGTATGTAACCTTTTAGTCTTTGCCAGCTTAATATGCAGAAAAACCCTTCCATTAAGAAAGGCTAAATACAATATAAATTCTATAATCAGTATAAGCATCTTAAATGAATTTCTTTTCATATTTCCTTCTCAGTATCCTTAAATGTTCATTTTTATACTTACACAAAGCACTGTGAACAGAATTCTAGTGTTTATTTGAACTATGTCTCCATCTAAAGGCTTCACAATGTATTGTATTTTCGCTTGTAGGGAAAATTCTAATCTTGGCGTCTTTACAATATTGCATGTTAATTTGATTGAGCAGGGAAAAAACAGGTCAACTATTAACCTGCAATGTGCTTTTTAAATACTAATGCTTTCTTGAAGCAATGTTATTTTCAGGTTAAAAATTATACAAAAGGCCAAAAAATTGAATTGTTTAATGTGCTTTGCAAATGAAATTAAAAGATAACTAGACTTACCACTAATCTATTTTATAAAATTTACTATTTTCAAAGCAAAACATTTTTGTTCATTAATAATAAACAGATTTCAAATAAAAAAGAAAATTATATGCCTTAGCCTCTCTCTATAAAACCAAGTTTCCATTCCAGAAGCACAAATTTGTAACAAAAAAGGGCACAATTTTAAATGTCTCAGGTTTTAAAAACAACCTTAGGAATTTTTTTAAAGTGTCTAATACACATTATCTATTTAAAATATTTTCTGCAAAGCAGGGGGAGGGAGCTGCTATGATCTCCAGTCTTTTCCAGTCTTCTCAGAAATGTTCTTCACTCTAACCCCATCAGATATGTTTGGGAGCATTAGAGTTGCAATAGGCAAGAAGTTCTTTTCAGGTAAATGTATAGTTTAGCAGATATAATAAAGGTAAATGCTACACTTCGGGAAGATTAGGTACCTTTAAACAATAGAATTTGAAAACAAAAAACCATTAATCTTGGAGATTAACATGAGCAAACTTTTGAGCCATATTGCTCTGTTAGGTTTGATTTACTTTTTACAAAAATTCACTGCTACTGCCTATTTTAAGCAATGTAATTGGGAGTAGTAGAGGGGGTGAGAAGAATAGGTGGACATTTGAAGAGAAAAATATTCTGATGCTAATTTGATTTTTCTTCTTCTTTTTTTTCCCTTGTGCCTAGAATATTTTGAGGCCTGAGAACATTATGTCAGAAAGTCTAACTTTAAAAATGGAGCAGATTTTGAATGTCAAAAAATCATAGAAAACTTCAGTTTTTTCCTTGTATTTCTTTTCTATAAATAATAATGATAAAATATTTTTACCTTTTTTGTAAAGAATAATCACCTCCCAAAAGACAGCCTATGTAGGTCTCTACATTGGAACTGGAAAGAATGTGTATGGTGAATGGTGAATTGTAGCACAAAAGCCTGCATGAAAAGGATGTTCAGGAAACCTCACACAAAACCTCGGTATCCATTTTATCATGAGCTTCCCAGAGCTCTATATTCTAGGAAAAGCTTGCCTGGTCCACTTATCATTTCAGCTTTATGTAGTGTACTGTGTGATTGCTAAATTAGTGCATAATGTATTTATAATATTTATAGTACCAACATTTAGTTAAATAACCTTTATGTAAGATTTATGTTGAGTTTTTAAAAATTTCTCATTTAATGGCAAATTATGAGGAACATGTTTCATAAAGATAATTCTCCATTTAAATTCATCAGTCCATTAAATATTAAAATTATGTTTCTGATGCAATCGAGAACAAATTTGTCCAGCTTCAGTGATTATTTGCACTCATAAAAATTAGGCTTGATTAATAAAATTTAAATGCTTGATTAAGTTGACATTTTCATGTTCTATTCTGATTTATTAAAATTAGTCCCTGTGCCCAGGCCTGGTATGCTAGTAGGTTTACCTTTCTCCTTCTCTTAGTCAACATCCAGAGTGAAGCTGTTAGGAAAGAGTATTTTGCTATGGACTCAGTGATGGTTTCAGGGAAGGAAATGCCCTGTTCTCTGCTTGTGGTGCTGCTGGCCTTTGTCTTTATGCCCTGTGCATGGTGGAGATTTGTATTACTATAATCAAGAAAAATGTTTCTTCCAAATATCTATGGATATGATCTGTAAAATGGCATACATTTTTGGTATTTCTATAAATTTCAGTTTTCAAGAAGCTTTAATCTGTAGAGGATTGTTCAAATTTCTTTGTCATCTTTTTTTGTTGATAAAAATGTAGTTTTCATTTTGTGGGACTTCCATATATATAGTAGGGGTATTATAGACACAGGAAATCTTTCTGTGGCAATTTTACTATCTTTGTCCACAAGTTCAAAACCAAGAAGGACTAATGGCCATGGAAAACCATTCTCTTCAATAGTTCTTACAAGTGAACTGTTTAAGAGATGTGGTTACTTCTACTATGTTTAAACACCCATTTTACCCCCACTGGTTTGCCCTGTTTTATACATAATCAGGTGCCTAATTATCATTTATTGAGCACTCACTATATGCTTAACACAGTGTGCTGTCTCTTTAATCCTCATAAGACCTCAACAAAAGTAGGTATTATCCCCATTTTACTGGTGAGGAAACTGAGGCTTAGGGAAATGAATAAATTCATACAGCTAACAAGTGGAAGGTCTGAAATGTAATGCCAGGTCTTTGTAATTTCAAAGTTTGGACTCTTAACCTCTACCAACTGTAAAGTGGTAGTGGCAACACTCATTTTTAAGATGTTTCTGCTGTTGCCCATGGTAGTGTAACATATCTGGAAACTTTGTTTAGGTGAACTGTCTCTCATTTAAGCATGTTACCAGAATATTGTTATTGTTTAAAAAATAAGTGATATGGTATTATGACTATTGTCTTTTTTCTTGAATGATGAAGTAAATTCAATAACACATGACAGAAAATGCCCTTGAAGGCATATTTTAGTTTGGTTACCTGCACATACTACTCCAGTTCTATGTACAGAAAGGCTTTAAAATTACATGCTCTTAATAAATTTATCTCATGGAACACTAAAAACAAAGAATACAAAACTCTCAGGTTTATTGGACTCCCAACAATGGTTCTGATTTATAAACATTTTCCACAAGCAGATAAAGACATATCACTTTGTTTCTATTTTTAGTTTGTTAATTGAAGTCTTGCCATTTCTTGTCCCCTTTCTGGACTAGGGACAGTAAGTCTCCACAAATATTGTATGAAACCTTCAGCTAACACCACCCCACCACACGGGGCATGATGCAAACTAGTCCTGGGATCATGAGTCGGCCAGAAGGTGCTTCTGTTGGTCCTACATGCTATCTCCCTCACCATAATGTGTAAGGAGTTTTGCCTATCTACCAAGAGGAGGGTGTAAAATCATTTGGAAAGAACCAACAGAACATCACTAGAAATAGGTGGGAAAACACAGCCACCCTGAGAAGTGAGACCCAAACCGTGGATATCCTTTCTTCTCCTCTCCTAAGTCCCACTCTTCAACGACAGAAATGACAAAATTGTGGAGGCAGACCTTTTGGAAAGAGAACAGAAATAATAAAACCATTTGGTTGACAAATGGGTAGATGCTTGGGTTGGACACTTTGGAAAACCATTGAGATGGTGAATTCTTTGGATCCATGGGAGACTTTGAGGAGAGTTTAGGAAGTTGGTTTTCCAATGAGTTCCTGGGGATCCAGGAGTCAACTGGGGTTCAAATAAGAGAAATTCAGAAATTCAGAGAAATTTATGGGGGCAAGATCTTCAGGTTTCCTTCAAGGCTGCCAAGACAATTCATTTGGTGGAAAAAGAGCTGGGTTTCAGGGCAGAAATCTCTATAGGAATGAAGAGTATCTCTTTACCTTGTTACATTCTCATATGTATCTCTGGGGAATCTGAGCAAGGTGGGAGCGATTCAGGAAGATGGTGAGGGCTGCAGTATGAGAGTAACTATAAGCGTCCTCTGCGGCAACTACCACTAACTTTAAATTCTAAATATCTCTCCTGAGTCCTAATAGATCTAAAGCAAAAGAAGTCTGCCTTCTAGACAGGAGGATCTTTAGTATATTGACTTTTAAAAATAGAACTGTTTTCCTTTATATCTTTCTCTATGTGAACTGACATGTCACGTACAGGTAACACTCATCTTCCAACCTGAAGTTGAGCTGCAGTTTGAGAATAGAGTAAAAAGATAGACAATGCACTGAAGTATTAAAGGCAAACATGGAGTTACTGAGTGAAGGGACAGATGGAAGGTTGGAATAAGAGCTGTGGCCACAGATAGGTAGACCCTCTTTCTTTATATATGCAGCACACGCACACGTATCTGGGATGATCTAAATGTTTTTTGGCTGCACGCTCTGCATTTCATATATAGACCTCGATCACTGCACCTATTATACCCACGTATTCCACTTAGTTGTTTGTTTCCCTCACTAGACCACAAACTGTCATGGGCAAGGACCAGGTCTTTTTTTCTCTCCTTCTTTTCCATCTCTCTCTCTTTCTTTTATTTTTATTGAAGTATAATAGATTTACTGGGACCGGGTCTTAATCATCTTTGGACAACAGCTAGCACAGTGCCTGCAAATGTTCAATACATTTTTGTTGAATGAAAATTAGACAATTTTTGATGTGGAAAAAAAAGCAGATTAACATACTTAGTATTCATTCATTAAACATTTCTTTGAGCAACTACTGTGCTGCTATATCTGAGACATCTTGTTCTGTGCTGGGATTAGATACACAGATGGAAGATACAGTTAGAACAGTCTGGGGCAGGTGAAGAAGACCCCCGGTGAGCTTTTTATTATAACACAGCTAGGGGGATATGGGAACTGAGAGGGGAGGGTTCACTTAAGCTCTTGGAGTATATGATGGTAGAGATGGGTTGGTAGGGGTAGGGGTGGGTGAGAATGGGCAGGAAGTCAGAGATGGCTCGCCAGGGGAAATGATGAAGATAATTGGTGGTTACCCAGGCATATATATATAATATTAAAACATTAATGGGTGGCAAGTCAGTATTAACTACCAAAAATATTCAAAATGCATATACTCTGACCCAGAAATTCTCCTTCAAGGACTTTGTCAAAAGACATTACCGATGACCTGCTCAGAGATTTGTTTAGGATGTTTCTTTGCAGCATTCTTTGAGATGGCATAAACACTGGAAACAAACATTTCTAAAATGAGTGTTTAATTGAGAAAAAATAAAGTATTCATATGGTGAAAATTATTCAGTCATTAAAAATCATGTTGTTTTCCAGTAATTTGAGGGAAACTCAAAGTAGGTATGCTAACAGTGCCTTTAATGTGATCCAATTTTCGTAAAAAATAAAATATATATGACAAGCAAGAACTACACCTTACATTCGCAAACATATATTTTTTTAAGAAACGAGTAGAAGCTATAGAGTGTATTGACTATTTGGGAAACTACAAATACACTCGGCTCCAGATGCTGCTGCCGCCGCCATAGCTGTCCCAGCCACCCTGGGTCCTCCTCTGTCAAGACCATGTCAAGACCCCATCCCTCAAAGCTCCCCTTCCCCCATGGCAGAAGACCACTACTTGACCTCCTCCTCCACTGCGGGGCCTTGACCTGCACACGTCTAGGCTCCCATCTGCTCATCAACACCCACAGGGTCTCCTCCAAGTTCACGGTGCAGCTGGAGGAGGAGCCCTGGAGCTCATCGCAGAGCAAGGTGCCCCAGGAGAGCCAGGCCCTCGCAAGGGAGTGTGCCCACCTCTTTGTGGGCGGGCCTTCTGAGCTCACCCCCTTCGATGTTTGGCTCCTGCAGCAAGGACTTCAAGCGCTCCAACCACCTGTCCTGGCACAGTGCCACACATCGTGCCGGATGGCCCACTGCACATCTGTTCTGGTGCCCATGTGGCTTCCAGGCGCAGCACGAGCACCTCCACTAAGTTCAAGACCAGGCCTGCACTGCCCTTCCCTGGGCCACCACGTCTGTCCCACACAGTACCACCCACACAAACTCACTGCCAGTGCAGAGGTTACTGCCTTATCCTAGACCTCAGTTTCCCCAACTATACAAAGAGAGATGCATCATTCCTTCCTTCCTTTGCTTTCTGTTGTGTTATGTGGACCAAGTCTTTGCCCACTCTGGGCCTGTGGAATGGGTGCATTGGAAGAGAGGCAGAGAACACAGGCCTGGGAACCAGTTGGAAGTGGGTTCCGGTCCCACCGTGCTGTGTGAGCCTTTGCAAGTGGCATAAGCTCTCTGAGCTTTGTTTTCCTGCTCTCCCAAGCGGTGAATGATTGCTTTCTGGGTGAAAGAGATGACAAAAGAGAATGGGGCACTGTCTGCTTCATTTCTGTGCCTCCTCCCTTCTGCCCACTATCTCCACCTTTTGCTCATTAAACATTCCATTCTCAAAACCAAAAAACACACAAACAAACAATCCTGCTGGAATACAGGGGAGATAAAGCTGAAGCTATATGGTTTGGGTGGGGCATACACATGAGGAATCTTCTATGCCATGCTCAAAGATACTATGGAAAGACAAAAGTAGCAGAGGGAAAAAAATCAGCATTTTGTTTCAGAACTATCACCTTCCTACAAGTCTTGAGGTAAGAATACAAGCTGTGATTTTGGGGAAAGTTGCCAGAAAAATACAAGACATCCAGTTAAATTGGAATTTAGATAAATACTGAATATTATTTTTATATAAATATCTCCTGTTGTTTATCTGAAATCCCAATTTAACTGGGCATCTGTATTTTTCCTTGCTAAATCTGGCAACCCTAAACTGGGAACAAATTCAGAGGGCTTCAGGGGTTGGAGCTCAAGGAAAATTTGCAACGCAGAAGGCCTTGGTCACCTGAGAGAGAGGGAATGTAGCATGGTGGTGGGAGTGGGGCATTTGAGAAGAGTGGAAAAAATGTGGAAATCCTGTTGGGGTATGTCCAGAGCCTGATGAGGTGATGGTCATCAGTGTACAGGGCACCAGTCTGTAGACTGAGTGATAATCTGGCACATCTAAGTGGTTGAACAGATTTGAGAGGGTCACAAGGGATGAAATTTCTACTGACAATCTGATTGGCTGTTGGTTTCTACCTCTTTATGCTTGTGATTGTGTTGGAAAAATAAAGGTCTGGTTCTTTTCATGGTCCTCCTCATATTTTTGCAAGCTGGTGACCTTCTTAAAAATTTGAGAAAATTTGTTGAAATAAGCAGGAAAAAGAAAAGAGTGATCATCAATTTTAGATGTGTTTACAGGCTGTATGACTCAGTGCTGCTTCTGTTAAGAGCAAGTACGTGGTCTTTCTCTGGTACTGAGATGCAAACTCAGGAGGCTCTGATCTATGCTACTTTCTGTGAATGATAAAGCCCTTATTGAAGTGCCAAGAGTCTGACCACGCACCAAAGTGCTTTCGTGTGGAGTCCGCCCCTCTCAGCTCAGCTTTGGCCAGTCTTTTCAGATCCTGTTTGGAATATTTCACTTATTCAATAGTCTACTTATTCAAATATTCCACCAGGAGGACTTCTTTGGAACTGAGAGTACTGGCTGAGAAAATAATAAATGAGTTTGATTTACAGGAAATCAGGTCAAACAAACAGATGTTTCTTTGGCAGATGACCCTAAATTGTCCAATCAACAGCATTTATGGTGGCAAAGGAAATTCTCTCCTTACAAGCTTTATTTCTAGACATCAATGTTCTGGGCCTAAGTGGAATAGTCCCAACAACAACAAATATAGTCAGTGCTATTCTAAAGGGGAAAAGAAGCATGGAGGGCTTTGCCATGTGAGGGAACTAACAAAACATTTCAGTATTTCCTAAAATATTTTAGCAGACAGATTTGGGCTCAGTTTGTATCACAGTGAGATCATGAGTCAGAGAATGATTTCATTGATCTAGCCTACTCTTCAGTCTTTTAATGACTCCATTGATTAGGCAACTAAGATTGTTAAGTGGGAGGCATATCATGACAGTAAAAATGAATGCTCTTTTAAAATGTAATTAAAAAGCACTGCTTGAAGAATTTTTGAATGTCAAAGATATTCAAAGATTTTCTTCACTAATGTGAAGGATTTTTAGCTTTAATTTCCTCTTCCATGCTCACCTGGGTGGATGGAAGGTAGTCCTCCCAGTCATGAATGTTTTTTGAAATGAACGGGGTCACCTGGGATCAAACAGGTGATCAGTACCCATTCTTGAGAGGTCACCAGGTACCTCACAGGAAGGAATCTGGGGATACCTGGGATTCCAGGTAAGGCTCCAAACACTTAGAAAGTGGATCCCTTGGTAAAGGCATGCTCAAACGTGTACCACAGAAATACCCTGAGGCTTCAGAACAGGGCAGAGCTGGGTTTGCGCCCCACTTACTCTGTGGAGTTTGTTATTCATCATTCTCTTTGATTCTGAATTTCCTCTTTTGTAAAATGAGGATAAAACCATTTAGAATCATTTACTTGATATAATTATTATGAAGTAAAGCAGAAACTAACACACCATTGTAAAGCAATTATACTCCAATAAGATGTTAAAAATAATAATAATAATTTTTAAAAATTATTATGAAGAATTAAAGGAGACCATGTCTCTAAAAGGCTTAGCAGGATACCTGATACATTCAAGTTGTTCCATTTTCCTGAATGAGAGGTGAGGAGGACATGGGGGTGGAGTGGGGAAAATGAGCGTTTTCCAACAATCTGTTTGCTTAAAGATAGAGTTAGTACTACTGACCATTCTGAAGCTTAAAGGAGAAATGTGCTCAAAAGGTACCCAGGGAGACCTGGGATGGACCAAAATACAGCCTCAAGAGGAAATGTAGTTGCGAGGTGTGATAAGGAGTGCAAATTTCAGAAAGACTGACAGATCCTAACACCCACTCTGCCACGTTCTAACTAACTGTGTGCCTTTGGAACTATTTAACCTCTCTACACCCTGTTTCCCTGTATGTGAAGTAGTAATGATGATACCTGTCTCAGTGAGAGTATAATAGAGCTCTGGTTTCTTTGGCCAACCTGTTTCTTTCATCCTCTGAGATTTGATTTCCCCCTCTCTCAAGGAAGGGCTCTTGTAGCCATGCTTCTTCCATGTATGTTCCCTTCCTTGTCACAGAGAAGAGAATAGGCGGGTCACCTGATTTAGGAGGCCCCAACACATGGGCTGGGCTGACACAATCATCTTCTCTCTCCGGGGGGGAAAACTAAATGACATGATAAAAGAAAGTGCTTAACACAGTGCCCAGGGTGTAATGAGGACTCAAAAATTTTTAACTACAAAGTAAAGATCACTTCCTGGCATCTACTCTTACAAAATCTCAGTTTATTAGTAACTGTAATGTGGATAGTTGGTACAAGCCCAATGGGCAGTGCAGGGGTGATTTTCCCCTGGTTCTGGAGTGATGGCTTAAACCAAGAGAAGTATGACATTCATGCCACAGACATTTCTGAATGAAGTTTGTATTAAACAGTTTTCTCTGGAAAAGTCTAACAATTCTTATGCTATAAATTTTAATGTCATGGTCCAAGTAGAGATAGATTTAGATCTAGAATTGCTTATTTTTAACAAGTCTGACTGAGAAACAGCAGAGGTGAAATACCATTGCTAACCACACCTCTTTCTCATGTGCATCTCTAAGTCTACAGCATGAGACTCAGGAACGGCTGTTTCCTTATTCTGTCCTCAACGGGTTCAGCTCATGATATGCAGCAAAACTTACTTGGCAAGGATTACATCTCATTTTTTTCATTAAACTAGAACAGGCACCATGGTGGGGAAAAGGTAGGGGGGTTTCAGTTCCTGTGATCTTTATAAGTCTCCAAAAAGGAAATGGTCTCCTTAATAAACATAAACAGACAAAGAAATCCTTTCCTATTTTAGTATTAATCTCAACTATCCACCAATATTTTGAAGACAGAATTTTTACCCAACTATGTACTTTTTATCTTTTACAGTATTTTTTTCCTTTTCTCTTACACTTCTTATGTCATGGAAATATTATTTTCTTTTCTCTTTTGCTACACAAACCTGAAGTTTATTTTGATTTGTTTTTCTTTTATAATTTTCATCCTAATTGAATTTTCTCAGCTGAATAATGTACAGATGATTTTTTGTGTGCGACAGAATATCCACCGCCCTCCCCCCCCCCTGCTTTTCCTGAAACAAAAGTTTCCTGATTTGGAATCAGCCAATGGTGTGATTAATGCACTTCAGAGATTCCCTAAAGTTTTCACACATGCTGAAAAATTCTGCATTGTTTTGGGGATACCAATAAGGACTTAGGGCAAAGTACCATTCTTCCAGGGCTATCCACTACGCAGTAGATAAGTAGTCAGGCACAGCATAGCAACCCCTACAAACACTTTCGCTTAATTTACATATATGTGCTTGTGAATATGTGTGTGTGTGTGTGTGTGTGTGTGTGTGTGTGTGCAATCTGTAACCAGCAAAGTATAACCCAGGTTTCTTTTCAAAAGGAGCAACCAGTTCAAATGCACAGCTGGGTATGGCAGAAAACACATAATTAGACAAATTGGATTTAAGAGTTACGTAAGGTCTCAGCTGAGCCAGTGAATGAGAAGCTGAATGAAGCGTTGTGATTGCTGCTCTGGTGCCTGGAAAGAACAGAATATGTGGATATGTGCTGTTTTGGGCAAATAAAAGGCAATCACGGGGAGTTATGGAGTGTAAGTTGGCATTCCATGAAAGTTAGACTGTAGCATGTTTCACAGTGGCCTGTGTTGGGGAATAAAATAATCGTCCATGGCTAAAAGGGGGATTCAGTCAGAGATATGCCCACAAGGAAGGATTTGTAAGTACTATATCAGAGTTATATTTTGGGGGGAAAAGGGCAGTAGAAAAATTTACATAATATGTTAACTTTTCAATAGGCTTATAAAAATTCTCAGAGATCTTAAGTACAAGGGGATACATTATATATTATTACTTTCCCTCTAAAGTGGACCTTTCCAGCCAAGGCAGGTATATTCTGAAGAAAATAACAAGCAAAGTCTATAGTTTCAGAATTTTTTACTAAGAATACTCAAACCAATGACTAAATATTGAAGATAAGCCCCTCATAGGATTAAGAAGATGAAACTAAATTACCACTTTTTTGCAAACATTCTTATTTGCAGATTTGTCTCAAGGCAACTGAATGAAAAGTAGATTTCGTGTGATGAATTGGGAGATTGGGATTGACACATATACACTAATATGTATAAATAGATAACTAATAAGAACCTGCTGTATAAAAAATAAATAATAAAGTTAAATTAAAAAAAAAAAAAGTAGATTTTCTTCTCTCTCGACAACCTCCTGGAAATAATGGGACAAAAAAGGACTTGTCTCAGAGAGTCCTATCTTCTTAAAGAAAACATCCTGGATTAATTGACAAAAGTACCTATTAGTCCCCATGACACCAAGGCTTATGGCATTTGGGGCTTGTCTCTCAGCGTGCAAGTTAAATATATATCCATAAATCCTTGCCAATAATAACAACGTCTTGTCTGTTGATGCTGCCTAACGATTAAAATCTCTAATAGCGATCTCATGTTTGGTTTGATAAACTTTACAAAAAAATGTTTGAACACCTCTAATTTGCAAAACACGTGCTAGAGACGGTGGCAAGTACAAAGATGAACAGTTCCCTACCTCAAATTTATAATCTCATGAGAGAGACAGAAATATATCAAATAACATAGGGAAATAAACACGGTGTGTTGTTGGCAACCTTGCCTTGGTACTTGGTGGTTGTGCATCTGGATTTTTCTTTTATTTTGATGATAAAGAAAATTATTTTGAAGAAGTCTATTTTGCTTGTGTAACCATTTAAAGTATATTTTGCTTGAGTTATTTAAAAAGAAAATTCTTTTATGTCATAGGTATGTCTGTGCAATCATTATGATGCTATTATAACAAAGTATTATATAATACTGCTAAACTTATGATCAAATAACTCTGTTTCCTGCGTCATTATGGGCACAATAGTTGGCAAAAGTCCTGATTATCAATCAAACGGAGGCCCTTAACGGCAAAAAAAAAAATAAAAAAATAAAAAAATCAGTGTAATCTGATGTGGACAAATAGTTACCAAATAGATCCTTATGTTTGACAAACCCTTAAATTATTCTCAACAGCTGTCTACAGAATTATAAAATTGCAAATGTTCTATGTGGATAAGACATTCCCCTCCCATTTATTTACATATGGGAAAGTTTTTCAAGCTGTATGTTTGCTAGGGGTGTAGTGACTGAGATAGCCTAAGGGGAATGAAGACTGGTGGGAGAATAACAAACGTGATTATAATGTGGCTAACTTCTGCTTCTCAATCTAAAACTCTTTGAGAGAGAAAAGGTTGTCTCACACATTCTAAAAACTTTCAAAAATGCCGGAGAGGGCAAGTGAGTGCAATATAACTTTCCTTAGGTTAAGTGAAAGCTCTTGATCCATGAGCCAGCATCCTAATACACCCCTGACACAGAGAAGGGTATTTGTTGTTGTTCAGTGAATGAACACTGAATTAAGGTACCTTATGCACTTTTCTAGGACAACAACCATCAAGTCTTCCTTCCCTCCAATGACAGACCACAGAGAACTGTCTTAGATAAAATACATTCGTTTGGTCTGACCATAGATAATTTTGTGATATTATGTCTTAACTCAGGATTCATTAAGACATAAAAACAAGTAAGGGGCATAAAAGAAATAATCATTTGGAATAACCGATTTATACCTAAAAATCATAACTCATTCTTTGGTGTGCTCTCAATTTTAGTTCCTACCAAAATGAGTAATGCTAGAAATAGGTGAATACTTTCTATTGTGTTAGGACCAAAGAGTTGTTAGTTTTTGAACTGATAAAACTTTCCTCCAAACTTGAGTATTTACAGACAGAATTCTGGTTTGCAAAACCGAATTCAATGTTGATCTTGCTGGAGAAATTAGGAATAAGAACAAAAACACATGCAAATAAGAAGTAGAGACTTACTGTATCGCGTTGCCTGTTATCTTTCCCTGATATTATCAAGAAGTAGTTCCATGTCAATAGTAACAACAAAACCATTGGTATCATGTAGAGCTCAAAGTTCCAGACAACAAAGAGAAAGAGCTGGAGGAGGGAGAAGGAAGAAGAAAAAGATGAGTTAACTCTGAATTTCATTAAATGGCCTCTCTTATCCATACTGCACTTCAAAAAAGCACACAATTAAATGCTTCAGAACAGAAAGATTTGTCTTGAAAACAAAACTTGAGAACTTGTTAGGCATTTTTCTAAATGCACAACCGACCCCTGGAAAGTCACTAAGATTTTTACTTGGTTTAATTTCTATGAAGGAAAAACTGATATCACTACATTGTCAATGAGGCAATTTTAATTTTTCTCCTCCAGTGAAATTATTGTTAGGTCGGACAAAATAAAGTTTTAAAAAAGAAAGGCAGCAAAATGAGCTTCACTACATTGTCAGAAATAACTGGTCTATCTGCCTTGATGATAAAGGATGAATCACCATTTAATATCAGAAACTTTTTTTAACTCTCACTTGGATAATACAATGTAACAAGCATAATAGGCAGATGAAAATACCAAGTCTACACCAGAGAGCTCCCAAGATTTCACATTATGAATAATAGCACTGCTACCAACAAGTATAAAAAATTCAGCCTTGCCATAGAAATCAAACAGCTATTAAAAAATGGAGAAACTTTGTCAAAGGAAAATTTTAAATGTCTACCTTTATTATCTTTTAAAACTACCTACTTCTCTAAGTATGTAAATGAGTTTTAAAATTGTATGAGGAATGTAAGTTTAAGAACTCACCTAGGCTGGCAGAAGGAACTATTTTAAGAGCATCTGCATCATAAAATAACCAGCAATGGTTATAAAGTGTGACTCACCCCCATTCCCCACCAGACTCTTATAACCCTGCACAGATCATCTAAATTCTCTGGGTCTGTGGCCCCTGCTGCCAAATTAAGGTAATTTAAGTCAGATGGTAGTTAAAAGCCAGATTCCACCCTTGGTGCTAACTAGTCCTATAACCTCTGGCATGGTATATATCCTCCCTTTAGTTTCTTCTTCTGTAAAATGGGGATGATAAGAGTATCCACCTGAGAGGCTGTGACAATTAAATAGTTGAAATGTGTTAAGGATTTAACACACTGCTTGGTACGCAGTAAGTGCTCAAAAAAAGTATTGTGTAAATGATATCAATACCTTACAAAATTGAGAAAGTCAACTATTTATTAACTAAGGTCCTCAGGTAGTACATATTCTAATACTGAAAACTAGAAAGTCATCTGCCTGCTAAGCTTTAGCTGAACCAAAGTATAATTGGGAATTTGAGCCAGCTGGTTGGGGTCATGCAAACATCCTGCCTTTGACAGATCAGAAAGGTTAGGAGCAGTGCCCTAAGAACACTCACATCAGGCACAGCAGCATGGGCTGTTCGCAGCCTTCTTAACAAACCTCAGCCAAGCCCACAGCCTATTCAAATTGCAGAGAAAATGAACCTGTATGGAGTGGTAGAGGGACCCCTGGCCCACGGGCCAGAAGACTGGCTCTGGGCCTTAGAAAATCACTCTCCCTCAGTGTTTTCATTTCTCAACATAGGTCTGTAGATCTGATCCCCTCTAACATCCTTTCTCTAATATTTAAAATGACTTCATGATGTTACTGTACCATCAGGGATTTTTTTAATGTGATATTAAATTTTGAAGACTGTATATTTTACTGAATCCTTTGATATTCATAACCCACATGGACACCAAAAAGCATAAATAATGGTTTAGTAACCCAGGAAATGAATTTTGTACAGAATTACATGGTAACCATAGATTCAAGTTCCTGAATAAGAAAAATCTCAAATATGTTAATGCGTGGAACATGAGCCATATATTCTCTTTCACCAGAAAAGTATAAAGATTTCTAGAAAAGGAAAATATTTCTATTTAATTTTTGAAATATATACAATATATTTAAAGATGATACAAATTATAACTGATGGCTATGATTATTCTATTAAAGTATATTTTAAAAATATAATTTTTTATTCAGGAAGTGATTTAAGGCAAATTTGATAGACATCAACATATATAAAAGAGAAAATAATTTTTTGCTAGAATCCATATTAATTCTTTACATATTTATTTGTAAAATTTAGACAATCACTAAAATATAAGCTCTTTAAAGGAAGGGATTTTTTTTCTTTTGGCTCACTGTTCTATCCCCAGAGCATAGAATGGTGCTTGGGGCATAGTAGGTGCTCAATAAATATATATTTGCTGAATTAATGAATAAATGGATACTGGGTTCCCAAGTCATTTAACATAAGTCTACTTAATTATTTCCATTAGTAAAAGTCCTATAGAGCCACTATTTAAAACCAAGTGACATCTGGAAAATGTATTCAGAATTACAACCTGTGATAGCACTAATGAATTTCTCCCTGAGGCACATAAGGTCGAAGAAGTACCTTAGTACTTCTAGAAAAATTGTCTTTCCATTCTGGCTATGAAGTCATGAACTGTCTTTCCTCTTAGACCTTCCTATATAGTTGCCTTTTCCAAGTACATTCACTTGACTCAGTGTATTCTGGTCTCATGGATGGGACTCAGATTATTCCATTGCTAAATATCACCAATTGTAATGATTTTTAACCTATTGAGCAAATATATTCCTCCTTGTAATGGCCACTCATTGGTGTTAGAGTCCTGGTGTTACCCAGAGTGAATTTCTTGTTCCTTTATGTATTAGTGTTAGTTGTAAGCCAGGTATTGCACCAAATAAACTTTTCATATGATAATTCTGCAAGTTACCAAACCACCTATCATGTCTTTTTCTTCTCGAGGTTCAACATCCCTAGTTGCTTAAAGTACCAGTTACAAGGTATGGTTTCTGGACACTTCTCCATTGTGGACATCCTCTCACCACATCCAAATCAATATATCAATAGCTTTCTTAAAATATAGCACTCAGAAGTGACAGAACACTTCTTATGAATACATACGGTCTTAATATGCCCTAACAACATGAACACCAGGACACAGGATGGGAAAAGATATAGAAGAGAGAGACAAAGAAAGAAATTGCATTAGCTTTATGAATTCTCATAGTGGAAAAATAGTCTCCTTCCCCATTATGTGCTCTTTAAGAATCTAATATTTGGATAACTAAGTAAAGAGCCCTTGCTCTTGAAAATATCTTTAAAAAACAAACAAACAAGAGGGCTTTGAATAAACTATAAATACAAAAGCATTTTTTTCTCAAAATTTAATTGAAGATTTCAAAAGGCCAAAAAAAGAAACAGCATGATATATTCTTGCCTACTTTGTTGTAAATTAATTGACCATATGTGCAGGAGCCTATTTATGGGCTCTCTAATCTGTTCCATTGATCTAGGTGTCTGTTTTTATGCCAATACCATACTGTTTTGGTTACTATAGCTTTGTAGTTTAGTTTGAAATCAGGGAGCATGATGCCTCCAGCTTTGCTCTTCTTTCTCAAGATTGCTTTGGCTATTGGTGTCTTTTGTGGTTTCATACAAATTTTAGGATTGCTTATTGCTGTGAAAAATATTGTTGGAATTTTGATAGGGATTACATTGAATCTGTACATGGCTGTGGGTAATATGGACATTTTAATAATACTAATTCTTTCAATCTGTGAGCAAGGAATACGTTTCCATTTACTTTTGTCTTCAATTTCTTTCATCACTGTCGTGTAGTTTTTAGTGTATAGGTATTTCACTTTCTTGGTCATATTTATTTCTAGGTATTTTATTCTTTTTGATGTAGTTGTAAATGGAATTGTTTTCTTAATTTCTCTTTCTGATAGTTTGTTATTAGTGTATAGAAAAGCAACAGATTTTTGTATATTGATTTTGTATTCTGCAACTTTACCGAATACGTTTATTAATTCTAACAGGTTTTTTTTTGGTGGAGTTTTTAGTGTTTTCTCTGTATAATATCCATCATCTGCAAGTAGTGACAGTTTTACTTTCTCCTTTCCAATTTGGATGTCTTTTATTTTTTCTTGCTTAATTTCTCTGGCTATGACTTCCAGTACTATGTAAAATAAAAGTCGCAAAGTGGACATCCTTGTCTTGTTCCTGACCTTAGAGGAAAAGCTTTCAGCTTTTCACTATTGAGTATGATGTTAGCTGTGTACTTATCATATATGGCCCTGATTATGCTGAGGTATGTTGCATCTATACTCACTTTGTTGAGAGTTTTTTTAATCATAAATGGATGTTGAATTTTGTCAAATGCTTTTTCTGCATTTATTGAGATGATCATATGATTTTTATCCTTCATTTTATTAATGTTGTATATCCTGTTGATTGATTTGTGGATATTGAAGCATCCTTGCATCCCTGGAATAAATCCCACTTAATGATAGTATACGATCCTCTTAATGTATTGTTGAATTCAGTTTGCTAATATTTTGTTGAGAATTCTTTCATCTGTGTTCATCAGGGATACTGGCCTGTAATTTTCTCTTCTTGTGGAAAAGGGAAGTTTCTTCAATAAATGGTGTTGGGAAAACTGGACAGCCACATGCAAAAGAATAAAACTAGGCTGTCTTACACCATACACAAAAATTAACTCAAAATGGATTAAAGACTTGAATATAAGATCTATAACCACAAAACTCCTAGAAGAAAACATAGACAATAAGCTCCTTGACATAGATCTTGGCTATGATTTTTTGGATCTGACTCCCAAAATAAAGGCAATAAAAGCCAAAATAAACAAGTAGGACTACAACAAACTAAAAAGCTTATTTGCAGCAAAGGAAATCATTGACAAAATGAAAAGCCAATCTACTGAATGGGAGAAAATATTTGCAAATTATACATCTGATAAGGGGTTAATATCCAAAATATATAAAAACTCATACAATTCAATAGCCAAAAACCAAGCAAACTGATTTTAAAATGGGCAGAGGATCTGAAGGCACATTTTTTCCAAAGAAGATGGCCAACAGGCACATGAAAAGATGCTAATCATTTAATCATCAGGGAAATGCAAATCAAACCACACTGAGATATCACCTCACACCTGTTAGAATGGCTATTATCAAAAAGTCAAGAAATAGCAAGTGTTGGTGAGAATGTGGAAAAAAGGGATCCCTCGCGCACTCTTAGTGGGAATGCAGATTGGTACAGCCACTATGGAAAACGGTATGGAGGTTCCTCAAGAAATTAAAAACAGATCTACCATATGATCTAGCAATTCCACTTCTGGTAGTTTTCTGAAGAAAATGAGTACACTAATTCCAAAATATATGTACCCTCATGTTCATTGCAGCATTATTTACAATAGCCAAGATATGGGAACAACCTAAGTGTCCCTCAATGGATGAATGGATAAAGAAGTTATGATATATATACAGTGGAATACTATTCAGCCATAAAAAGAATGGAATCTTGCCATTTGCAATAAACAAGATGGACATAGAGGGCATTATGTTAAGTGAATTATGCTAAGTGAAATAAGTCAGAGAAAGACACCATATGATCTCACATATATGTGGCATCTAAAAATGAAACAAACAAATGAAACAAACAAATAATTAAAAAAACAGATTAGTGGTTGCCAGAGGTGAGGGAGGTGGGTGAAATGGGCTAAGGGGGTCAAAAGGTACAAACTTCCAATTATAAAATAACAAGTCATAGGAATATTGTGTACAGCATGATGACTATAGTCAATAATACTGTACTGCATATTTGAAAGTTGCTAAAGGAATAAATCTTAAAAGTCTTCATCATAAGAAAAAAAAATACTTGTAACTATGTATGGTGAGGGGTGGTAATTAGATTTATTGCAGGTGATCACTTCACAATGTATACAAATATTGAGTCATTATGTTGAACACCTGATACTAATATAGTGTTATATGTCAATTATACCTCAATTTAAAAAAAGAAAAAGAGCATGGACACAGATTAACAATAAAAGGTATTTATTAAACACCTATGTGCTATGCAATACTGGGTGTTCAAAATTAGGATAAGACATGGTCTCTGGACTCATATTGCTAAGAATCACTATGAAAAAAGCAATTATTCTCTATAGTACTAGTGATGATTCTAATACTTGTCAATAGCGATGATCCTCTAACAAAGAGCTCTCAGAGGAAGAAAGGGGCCTTTTAGCTTATTCTCTCCACACTGAAGCTTCTTTTCTCCCTGGAGCCCACTTGCATGAAGATGGGATCCTTTCCTTTTCCCTACAAAATACCAAAACACACCTGGATGGGTCTTCAGTGTTTCACCAGGGCAGCAGGAGAAAGAAGGAAGCTCAGAAAAACTCCAGGAAGGCTAAGACAATGCAGGATCTGTCCTTGGTCCTGACCACACTTTTCATAAGTTTGGGGTTTGAAAAAAAGAGACATAATGGGCTAAAATGGGACCAAAAAAGCAATTTAAAAAAAATATAAACCCAAAAATGCCTAGGATTTTTTGCGACCCATATATCCAGAAACCTTTTTGCCTGCATGGGACATGGAGAGAGCATCTGATGATTCTAGAATTTCTCCAGGTTAAACTAGGTAATAAGGACTCTGCACATTTGTACAGTGTTTAATTTCCTTTGACTTCATCACTATGACATCCTTTCCTTATTTTTCCTCTCTCTCTCTCTCTCTCTCTGTCACATTCTCCTTGCCTTTTCCCCCACTCCCCCCAACACTTTTAATAAGGAAACTTGGACTATCTATATTTTACTTTCATAAAATCCATGACCCCATTCCAACAAAACATCTAGCTCTACATTAGTTAGCCTTGCTCATTAGAAACTAAAATTATTCCAAGAATTTGGTGGTTTCCTTTTTGCAAATTACTAGATGGTTGTGATTTACTACTAAAACTCTGTATCAGAACATCTTCATGGGACATTAGAAGTACACACAACCTTCTTCATTAGAAAAAGGATATTGTGAGTTTTACACATTATCCTGGATGGTAGAAGCTCTTTGTCAATCTGACTTGGACTGTTAGCCACAACCATGGGATCCCTAAAAAAGCTGCTTCAGTGTAATGCACTAGGAGCATGGGAGTTTGAATCAGGCCCATGTTTTTATCCAAGCTTACTAGTCACTATCTATGTGATGTATTACTAGATTACTCTTAATTTTATAATCTGAAAGTTAAAACTATACTATTTACAGATTTGAGATGGAATTAGCCTAGTGTTTGGCACCTGTAAGATGCTCAATAAGCATTAGGTATTATTACAAGCAGGAATATATTGGCTCATACTATATGTAATTTTTTTGGCCCTTCTTGTAGCTCATCACTTTCCCTATTCCACTCTAGAATCCATAGGGTGGATTCAAGCATTAGAGCTACGTTTAAAAAGCTACATCAACTACAATAGGAAGAGCTGATAAAGCGAGTGCCATTTTCAGTATTTTTATATTTAGCTTATAGTGATTACATGCAGTAATGACCCCAATTTGTTCATATCTCCATGTATCCAGGCCTTTTGAAATACTCTCCCATGATGACACTGAGATTAGACATAGGACTTGTTTTGGCTGAGGGAAGAGTTGTAAAAATACTGAACAAAGAGGCTTAAAAAGCATTTGCTCATTGGGTTTTTCCCTCTGCACTCTTCAAACCCTGAGCCCATGTCAACAAGCACAGGCTAGTCTGCTGAATGATAAGAACATGTGATACAGTTGTCTCCATTGCCCAGTTGGAAGCCAGACAGCATCCAGAAGCAAAGTTGCCTAACTGGCCAGAAGCTGACCAAAGATGCATAAGTGAGCCCAGCTGAGAACAAAAGAAATACCCAGCTGAGCCTGATCCAACTTGTTCACCTACAGAATCATCACTAAATAAATGGTAGTTGCTTTGTGCTACTAATGGAGTGGTTTGTTATACAGCAAATGCTAACTGATACATATTTTCTCTCCAAGGAGACAGTATGGTAGAGTAAAATATGGTCTGGACCAGGAGCCTGAAGAAGTGCTTTTAGTTCCATTTCTGCTATCTGATCATCATAGGACCTTGGGAAGGTCAGTTATTCTCTTTTATTTTAGTCTATTATCTATAAAATGGAAATGGTAATACCTGTCTATTTCACAAGTAGGCTGTGGGAAACAAATTATGTAATATACGTGAAAATGCTTTATCAGAAAGTACTATACCAATGTAAGTAATGTCAATTTTATGCTTTTCATATTTAAAATTGTTTCTGAAAAATAACAGAGACTTTATAAAATAATACTCCAAGATAAGTCAATATGATAATTGTTCTTCGAGCAGTTATAAAAGATGGATGGTGTTCCTTAGAGGGATTTCTGTGTGGTCTGGGAGGAAGGGGTTTGCTGGAAGGAAGTCATAAGTACTGGGTTGGCCAAAGGTTCGTTCGGTTTTTTTTCCGTAAGATGGCTCTAGTAGCACTTAGTTGTCTTTAACTTCATTCAAAACAATTTTGTTAGATTGTATGTGACAGCTGTCATACCAGCGTGCACTTAAAAAAAAGCTTATCAAAACTGGTGAATTTTTGTGTAGCCATTTTATTATTGAAGATGGAAGAAAAAAAGCAACATTTTTGGCATATTATGCTTTATTTTTTCAAGAAAGGTAAAAAGGCAACTGAAACACAAAAAAAGATTTGTGCAGTGTATGGAGAAGGTGCTGTGACTGATCAAGCATGTCAAAAGTGGTCTGCAAAGTTTTGTGCTAGAGATTTCTCGCTGGACAGTGCTCCATGGTCGGGTAGACCAGTTGAAGTTGATAGCAATCAAATAGAGAAATTAATTGAGAACAATCAACGTTATACCACACGGGAGATAGCTGACATAATCAAAATATCCAGAGCATTGAAAATCATTTGCACCAGCTTGGTTATGTTCATCGCTTTGATGTTTGGGTTCCACATAAGTTAAGAGAAAAAAACCTTCCTGACCATATTTCTGCATGCGATTCACTACTGAAATGCAATGAAAACGTTCTGTTTTTAAAACAAATTGTGACGGGTAATGAAAAGTGGATACTGTACAATAATGTGGAATGGAAGAGATTGTGGGGGAAGTGAAATGAACCACCACCAATCACATCAAAGGCAGGTCTTCATCCAAAGAAGGTGATGTTGTGTACATGGTGGGATTGGAAGGGAGTCCTCTATTATGAGCTCCTTAAGGAAAACCAAACCATTAATTCCAACAAGTACTGCATCCAATTAGACCAACTGAAAGCAGCACTTGACGAAAAGCATCCAGAATAAGTCAACAGAAAACACATAATCTTCCATCAGGATAACGCAAGACCGTGTGTTTCTTTGATGACCAGGCAAAAACTGTTACAGCTTGGCTGGGAAGTTCTGATTCACCGCTGTATTCACCAGACATTGCATCTTTGGATTTCCATTTATTTCAGTCTTTACAAAATTCTCTTAATGGAAAAATTGCAATTCCCTGGAAGACTGTAAAAGGCACCTGGAACAGTTCTTTGCTCAAAAAGATAAAAAGTTTTGGGAAGACGGAATTACGAAGTTGCCTGAAAAATGGCAGAAGGCAGTGGAACAAAAGGGTGAATACGTTGTTCAATAAAGTTCTTGGTGAAAATGAAAAATGTGTCTTTTATTTTTACTTAAAAACTGAAGGCACTTTTTGGCCAACCCAATATTAAACTTATGAGGGGTTGCAGTGAAATGTTTTACTAATAATCAGAGCAAGAAAAATCCAGATCTTTAGAGAAACTCATTATTGCTAGTAAATGACATTAGCATACATTGTAGATTTTGTGAAGTCTGGAGTTGAAAAAATTAGGTTTTTAAATGTTAACAGTTTTTAACATTCTCATACCCCTAGATATAAAAGTAACTTGTTCTGAACTACCAGCTTTAAGAATGTCAATTCCTGTCCATACATGTTTTTCACTTTTAAATCCAAATACCTTCTATCTAAATCAGTGTTATCTTGCATATGATTTTATCATTAACATCACAAAACACAATCCTTCAGTATCCCTTTGTGCCAGGCTTTAAAACCAACCTGCATTTTTTTTTTAACATCTTTATTGGAGTATAATTGCTTTACAATGGTGTGTTAGTTTCTGCTGTATCACAAAGTGAATCAGCTATGCATATACATATATCCCCATTTCCCTTCCCTCTTGCGTCTCCCTCCTACCCTCCCTATCCCACCCCTCTAGGTGGTCACAAAGCACTGAGCTGATATCCCTGTGCTATGCGGCTGCTTCCCACTAGCTATCTACTTTACATTTGGTAGTGTATATATGTCCATGCCACTCTCTCACTTCGTCCCAGCTTTCCCTTCCCCCTCCCCGTGTCCTCAAGTCATCCTCTATGTCTGCGTCTTATTCCTGTCCTGCCCCTAGGTTCTTCAGAACCTTTTTTTTTTTTTTTTTTTTTTTTAGATTCCATATATATGTGTTAGCATACGGTATTTGTTTTTCTCTTTCTGACTTACTTCACTCTGTATGACAGACTCTAGGTCCATCCACCTCACTACAAATAACTCAGTTTCATTTCTTTTTATGGCTGAGTAATATTCCATTGTATATATGTGTCACATCTTCTTTATCCATTCATCTGTCCATGGACACTTAGGTTGCTTCCATGTCCTGGCTATTGTAATAGAGCTGCAATGAACATTGTGGTACATGACTCTTTTTGAATTATGGTTTTCTCAGGGTGTATGCCCAGTAGTGGGATTGCTGGGTCATATGGTAGTTCTATTTTTAGTTTTTTAAGTAACCTCCATACAGTTCTCCATAGTGGCTGTATCAATTTACATTCCCACCAACAGTGCAAGAGGGTTGCCTTTTCTCCACACCCTCTCCAGCACTTATTGTTTGTAGATATTTTGATGATGGCCATTCTGACTGGTGTGAGGTGATACCTTATTGTAGTTTTGATTTGCATTTCTCTAATGATTAGTGATGTTGCGCATCCTTCCATGTTTTTGTTGGCAATCTGTATATCTTCTTTGGAGAAATGTCTATTTAGGTCTTCTGCCCATTTTTGGATTGAGTTGTTTTTTTTTTTGATATTGAGCTGCTGAGCTGCCTGTACATTTTGGAGATTAATCCTTGTCAGTTGCTTCATTTGCAAATATTTCTCCCATTCTGAGGGCTGTCTTTTCGTCCTTGTTTATGTTTCCTTTGCTGTGCAAAAGGCGTTGAAGTTTCATAAGGTCCCATTTGTTTATTTTTGTTTTTATTTCCATTTCTCTAGGAGGTGGGTCAAAAGGATCTTGCTGTGATATATGTCATAGAGTGTTCTGCCTATGTTTTCCTCTAAGAGTTTTATAGTGTCTGGCCTTACATTTAGGTCTTTAATCCATTTTGAGTTTATTTTTGTGTATGGTGTTCGGGAGTGTTCTAATTTCATTCTTTTACATGTAGCTGTCCAGTTTTTCCAGCACCACTTATTGAAGAGGCTGTCTTTTCTCCATTGTGTGTTCTTGCCTCCTTTATCAAAGATAAGGTGACCATATGTGCGTGGGTTTATCTCTGGGCTTTCTATCCTGTTTCATTGATTTATATTTCTATTTTTGTGCCAGTACCATACTGTCTTGATTACTGTAGCTTTGTAGTATAGTCTGAAGTCCAGGAGCCTGATTCCTCCAGCTCCATTTTTCTTTCTCAAGATTGCTTTGGCTATCTGGGGTCTTTTGTGTTTCCATATAAATTGTGAAATTTTTTGTTCTAGTTCTGTGAAAAGTGCGATTGGTAATTTGATAGGGATTGCATTGAATCTGTAGATTGCTTTGGGTAGTATAGTCATTTTCATAATGTTGATTCTTCCAATCCAGGAACATGGTATATCTCTCCATCTGTTTGTATCGTCTTTAATTTCTTTCATCAGTGTCTTATAGTTTTCTGCATACAGGTCTTTTGTCTCCCTAGGTAGGTTTATTCCTAGGTATTTTATTCTTTTTGTTGCAGTGGTAAATGGGAGTGTTTCCTTAATTTCTCTTTCAGATTTTTCATCATTAGTGTATAGGAATGAAAGAGATTTCTGGGCATTAATTTTGTATCCTGCTACTTTACCAAATTCATTGATTAGCTCTAGTAGTTTTCTGGTAGCATCTTTAGGATTCTCTATGTATAGTATCATGTCATCTGCAAACAGTGACAGCTTTACTTCTTCTTTTCCGATTTGGATTCCTTTTATTTCTTTTCCTTCTCTGATTGTTGTGACTAAAACTTCCAAAACTATGTTGAATAACAGTGGTGAGAGTGGGCAACCTTGTGTTGGTCCTGATCTTAGTGGAAATGGTTTCAGTTTTTTACCATTGAGAATGATGTTGGCTGTGGGTTTGTCATAAATGGCCTTTATTGTGTTGAGGTAAGTTCCCTCTATGCCTACTTTCTGGAGGGTTTTTATCATAAATGGGTGTTGAATTTTGTCAAAAGAAGAGCAACCTACATTTTAATCGTAAGTATTCAGAATGGTTATTTTGAAAATCTATAATTTACTGAAAGGTAAATGACATAATTTTTCCTAATAAGTATCTTATATCACATTGCATAAAATGAACTTTAGGGGGAAAGTCCTGCAAGGAAGGCTGGGAAGGCTGAGACTATCTTCATTTTATGAATGAGGAAACTGAGGCTCAGAAGGTTAAACTTGTCTAAGGACATCCTCTACTGAGTGGCAAAGTCAGCTAACTCCCAATCCAGTGTGCTTTTCCCACAATGCTCCACTGTCTCTAAGGTAAAGGATTTTATAGTGAATGTTGATGCTCTGAAGGTCTCAATTATTTAGGGACTGATTATTCAATTTGTAGATTTTTTTCTATCTCTACTTCTTCTCCTTCCTCTTGCCCTGGGATAACCACTAAATGGAATACCACTTTTTAGGTGCTCTGGTAAAGGTTTGGCATGTCAAAGAGGTAAAACACTAATGGTCAAAATGAGGTTTGTAGAGACAATTTCATTCTTCCTTTTCCTCACTCTCTTGCATGGCTCTGAATAATCAAAGTTAGCTATTCACAAGGTTTCTATGAAATGGGGTTTTCTTCTGTCCAAAATGTTTAGAAGAGGTTAGCAAGGTGGCTGTAAAGGCAAAGACTGGAAAATAATTGAGCCAATTACATTTTACAAGCAAAAGAAGCCTTACTTTTTCACATGAAGATTAAACAAACAAAAAGACCTTTTCTACTCAGAAGCTAATGAAGGTGGGCTTGGGCTCTTCACTTCCATTTAAACACGGCAAATTATATAAAGTAGAGTGAATGATTCAAAATATTAAGATTTTATAGCAATACCATTTCTTAGGAGGTGCAAGATGTACCTGAATTTTCTTTCTTTGAGCCTGGGGTTTTAAGAGTCCCAGGCAGGGACTGGGCCATCCAGATCATCCCATCAATTGATGCTCTCATTGAAGTGCAGTGAAAGATGCCTGCATTCAATGATCATTCAGTGTGACACATGACAGTATCCCTGGGGGAGCGCACTTCAGAAAAATCATTTAAGTTGGAATATTGAAATATCCTATTCTTTTGCAAACTACAGTATATTTTAAAAAAGAAATCTCATCCAAAATGATTAACACTTCCTACTGTTCAGGAAAAAAGCCTGCCCTTTCAGACTAACAGCTGTGAATCATTAGCTCTCCAGTGATGAGATGTGTTTGATGAGTATTTTTCTTTCTAATTAAGAGATGAGATTCTCTATTTGACTGTCTCTTCAGAAAGAAGTGAAGAAAAAATTCTCTGCCTACATGGAAAGGCCATCTCCTACAAAACAATTAATTATTTCACGGCTCTTTTAGAAAATCCCTTTCCTCCCTAATTTCAATTCATTTTTTTTTCTTAAACTTAACACATTCACGGCCTTCACAGTATTAACCCATTTTTCACCGAAACTTCACCCTCTGTTTACCTGTTTGTTTCATCATTCAAAAATGTCTATATCAGATGAAATAAAATGAGGAAATATAACAAAAGTAAGTACATGCTTATGCTAACAGCATTTGATGTGAGAATATTCACTGATGTGAGAGAGGCCTCAAATTAGAAAGATAATAAATACATAGTGTTTGCCTTTTGAGGAATTAAGCAATGCTTAAAAAAAACACAACTTTTAAGGGGCTTAGCAACATATAAAAACTGGTTATGGTAATTAATCCCTAAAAGGAAACTATTTTACCTCTACCATTAAGACTGGCCCTAGGGCTTCCCTTGTGGTGCAGTGGTTGAGAATCTGCCTGCCAATGCAGGGGACGCGGGTTCAAGCCCTGGTCTGGGAAGATCCCACATGCCGCGGAGCAACTAGGCCCGTGAGCCACAATTACTGAGCCTGCGCGTCTGGAGCCTGTGCTCCACAACAAGAGAGGCCGCGATAGTGAGAGGCCCGCGCACTGCGATGGAAGTGGCCCCCGCTTGCCGCAATTAGAGAAAGCCCTCGCACAGAAACGAAGACCCAACACAGCCATAAATAAATAAATTAAAAAAAAAAGACTGGCCCTAAAGAAGAAAGCTAGTGGAACCTAAAATATATGTCTTTTCTTTTTTTGAAAAAGCCATCATCCAGGTTAAAAAATACCTGAATTAAAAACATGATTGGAGAGAACAGTAAGAAGCAAATGAAAGCACTGTTTGCAAATCAGTCCCATCAACTGCCTCCTTAGATCTTTTTTGGCACAAGGAAAGAAAGAAGGGGAGTAAGGGAAAAGGGTCAACTTTCAAACATCTGGGTGCTGTGCTGCCACTTCCCTCCCCGAGGGTGCATCTGGAAACATGTGGGGATGTTTTTAGTTATCACAATGACTCAAGTGGGAAAGGGGTGATACCAGCATTTATTGGGTGGAGCATGGGTGTGAAACACCCTGAAATATGCGGAACAGTTCCACCCAGTGAAAAATCTCCCTGTCCCACATGCTAACAGTACTCCTCTCTGAGAAACATTGTCAATTCTCACATAGACACTAGGATATTCCACAACTAACTTAGAAAAGAAGAAACAGTAGGTACATACATATACAAATGTGCACAGAAGGCTGGATATATTTCCTAGATGATGGCATGAGAGTAGCAGAGAAAAAAATTGCACTCACTCATATGTATTTGCACTAGATTCTTTCTCCCCATTAACACTCAATATTTCTTAAATATATGTCTAAAGAAGAGCTGGAGGTGAACCCATTCTGCCCACTTACTCTCCCTTGGTTTAAGTTAGGCTCCATGCATCATCAGGGACTTCAGAACTTCATCTTCTGGGAAGGGGGTGGTTTTGCCTTGATTTAAATAGCCAGATGGTGTCACCACCTGTTCTAAGGTCTTTATTTCTGGTTGATTCCACTAGAGCTTTTGGTACCACCTACGTGAACAGGAGAGAGAAGATAGGCAATGTGAACCTGATTAATTCCCAGCCTAACAATAGTCTTTTTAAGGTGGTTTTAAAGTATGACACGTTACTCTCTTGAAGAGAGGCTTTGATTTGTTTGGACAATTTTCTAAAATAAACAGTGGTAAGGAATTGGTCACAACCTTAGACCTGCTGGATTGCTCCACCTTGTTTAGCTGTTTCCTATGGTCTTGCTGAAATGACCCAGAGAACTTTATCATGCTTATATGCATGCATATATACAGTGGCTTTTCTCCCTCTTTCAATCAGAATGAGAACTGAGATGATTCCCTCTATTGCTTTCTTTTTGAGTAGTTACAACCAAATACCAGACTGAAGAGACTTGTGCTGTGTGTGTGTGTGTTTTATGTGTTTAGAGCAAAAAAGTCAAAGTGTACTCTCTACCAAATGATCACTTATATTGATTAGGCAAAATGCAAAATATGTTAAGAGAAACATCTATCTCTGTTGTTCTGGTGACAGAATGAGGTATATGGTTAGGAGTAGAAAAAAAATGATAAATTGGTTGATTTATTGGCAAAGCTTTGAACTGAATGCATATACTATAACTTAGTTCATATATTTACTGAAGGTGTTAAAAAAATCATTGTTTGTTCAGATTTACGTAGACCACTTATAAATACACACCAGGAAGTTCTGATTCTTTACTTTGTGAAACCGTACACAGGGTTTTTGAAATTGCTACCTGAACCTTAAAGTCTACCATCTTAGAACATCCAGGCCTTTTTGAAAAGCATAGCTTGACTTCATCTATTAAAGAAGCAAGCATGACAACTAGATAGGACTCATTTGAAGCTGTCTTACAAATGACTCACAGAAATACCTACTGAAGAATCTCCACAACAAAATGGACCAAAACAACCTCAAAGATGGCGCTATCAACTAATCATAGCATAATGCACCCTACTCTCCTTGATGGAGATATTATATCAATAGAACCTTCAAGCCAGAAGGCTTGGGAAATTATTTATTTATTTAGATTTTTTTTTCATTTTCAGCTTACAAGTTGTACCACTATTTGGTGTCATTTTTATCAAAGTCAGAGATGAAAGGCTCTGGCTTTGCTTTGAGAACACTGACAACTCCAAAATGTAAAGCCCAGAGTGTGTCCAACTACAGCATCACATCAACCACACATGAATAACTGATAAGCAATCCCTGCAATGTTGTGAGTTTCTTGTTAGTAAAAGTTTGGATGTAGAATGAAAGTGACAAATGCTTATAGATGCCCAGAGAATGCTGATTCTCTGAGGCCCCTTTCATTAGAAATTAGTACTTTACCTAGTAGTTTGTAATGCCTACCATGGAACCAAGCACAGTTATGTTTTTAATTTTAATAGTTTCATCATTCACAGAAGTTCTGCTTATTCAAAAAAGGCTGCACACAAAGTCCTTCTTGCAGGTTACAGATCAACACATATTTATTGTTTTAAGTGACCAAATACCAACAATTACGAGGAATTGGTGAACTGGTATTATTTGGTCCATGAGGAGGTTGCTGGTCCGAAGTAACAATTGCTCTTAAAAAATACTTAAGGACTACATCAAAAAACATGTAAGAGTGAATAAGGTTGTTAAGCTCACTGCAGCTTGTCTTTTCCCAGAATCCCATTTCTCCAAAATCCAGCTGGTTTTGGAGGGACCCATGACTATCTTACTAGTCTAGGTAAAGAACATTTCATGCTTGAATTATTTTCTAAGTTAAAAAAAAAAAGGCATTTTAATGTTGGTTCTCAATTTGTTTCTGTTTTGCTTTTGTTTATTCTCCAGTGTCAATGAAAAAGGCATATTTCTCCATGATATTCAAGTCATTATAGAATGTTCTGATATCCCTTCCTGTTTTTTAAGTTTTTAAACTATTATTTAATAAAACTGTTGGATTAACTGTGATATTTTATTTAGGGATATTGTCACACAAGTGTGCCATTTTTATGTATTTTCTAGGGCTTTGGAAGTTCTGTAAATGTTTGTTAAAGCTTATTAAAGATAGTTATCTTTTAAATTTTTAAAGAAATTAATCTATTATCATTACTTTTTAAGATTTGTTTTTGATGTGGACCATTTTTAAAGTCTTTATTGAATTTGTTACAATATTGCTTATGCTTTATGTTTTGTTTTTTTGGTCACGAGACATGTGGGATCTTAGCTCCCTGACCAGGGATCGAACCCGCACCCCCTGCATTGCAAAGTGAAGTCTTAACCACTGGACTGCCAGGGATTCCCTATCATTACTATTTATGAAGTAGGTTCTCGATCAACTTCCCTCTTTGTGTGTGTAAATGCTGTATCTAGAAACACAAATCTGATACCAATGTTTGCTGATGTACAAAATATAAAATTTTCCCTAAGCTTGAAATCTGGCTTTAAAGCTATCTCCATCATGAACAGGTACAATATTTAGGGCAACAGCTGGCACTTCAGTTGCTCATGGGGGGGAAATTCCCTCTGTTCCATATTACATGCCAGAAAATAGGATACCCAGCTATCTAACAAGCCAAACACGTGTTAGTGAAGTCTGCGATCCAAGTTACTCTAAGAATTAATCCTGTGGTCTCTATACTCCTCCTTCTATCTCACTGAACAGAAACAGATCAATAATCATCGAGTAGCTGGTATGCAGAGGGCTGTACTCTGCCAAGTTTGGGGATGTTTGGTACCATATTCTGATTCATTTCCACTCAAATTATCTCCCCCAGACTTATCCAACTTACGTGATTATCTTTCCTGGGCTACTGATTTCTGATCTTTCTTTTTAATCCCTCCTGACATAACCTAGCTGTTACTGCAGGTTATTTTTTATCCAGATTTAATATCTTCATTTCAATCTTAAGATCACAGAGCCAAAGTCAGAAAGTGCATTTTTAAATTTTCAGCCTCATAAATAGATTTAAGACCTAATAATATCATATATTTCAGTGATCTTACCAGTTTCTGAAACTTCATCTCCCATTCTGTCTTATAATTTTCTAATTTTCTCCTTCACTGGTCTCATTCTCCCCAATCCCTCTGTTCTGGAAAAACTTCAAGAGTTATGTTTAGCAGCTCTAGCTATGTCTGAACATTTCTCTTTGCAATTCAAATAATCATCTCAGGCTGATTTTAACAGCCTCCTTTACTCCATTCCATCTTTTACCCTTGCTGTGTAATGTTTACTGATGAATGTCTTTCTTAACAGATCTAAGTGGTCTAGTTACCGCACGGGAAGCCTAGAGGTTTGAACACTAAGTATACATTTCTCTTGGCTATTTTCCACACCTCTAAACATTCTCTTCAATGCAACAGGGCTTGTGTTTCAATGGTAACAGAAGTTATCAGAGAACACTAGTTTAGACAGCAAGCAAGCCGCACTCCAACTGTTCAAACAGCCTGACTTTTACAGTAAAAGGAAAGGCCCTGGGCCAAGACCACTGAGATGAGCAGGTATTTTTAGTTCACTTGTAGGCCAGCTCTAATGTAATTCTGAAATGTTGTCTTCAAACCAAACTCAACTTTTTCAGGGCTGTCCAAATCTGTTTTCTTTTATAGCAAGTACAAATTCTTGGAGCAAGGGAAGCATGCGTATCATTTGCAATGCTGCTGCATGTCTATGGTGTTGATGCCCGATGGCTCAAATTAGTCCACAAAACAGATGAGCGCATTGTAATTAGCTCTTGTCAAACTGTTAGAAATACAAAAACCATTTCCACTGTAATAGAAATTATGAAAAAGAAAAATCTCTCCTATCATTTTCAGCCAAAATAGTTCCTGAAATGTCTGGTAGTTTAGGATTCCAGAGTTCTAAAAGAAGGCCATTTCGTTTTCAGAAAAGCTTTCATTTCATTGACACGGAGATGCTGAGATGCTGTTGTTGTATTTGATGAGATTTTAAACCTCATTTCTAAAAACGACCTGTCGTAAGTGGACACATTTTGTTGAGCCACAAAGCACTGATGTATGATTCTCAACAAACACATACTTCTTGTATTTTTTAAATTAAGATTTTTTGAACTTTTTCTATCAGTGTGTTATCATGTTTTCCTGAATAACTAAATGTTATATTTTGTCTAAACAAAAGAGGACATTAAGGGGGCATAACAATGGGTTCAGATGGGATAACTTTGATGTTAAACTCTCATGTGATGGTCATCAGTTTCTTGTTGACAATTTACTAGAATATTCATTGTTAGGACAGTAACACAAAAGATTATTTTGCTCAGTCTTTAAGTTATTCGCAAACTTCAGTTAGGTTCTGGAGCTCTCTGGAATTTAATGTCCTCTCAAAGAAAAATACGAGCTATTAACAAGATATTTCAAAAAGGAAATTTAAATACTAACCAAAAGGTGGTGTAGTTTGAGATCGGGTCAGATAAAACAAAACAAAACAAAACAAAAAAGAACTATCCCCTTCTACTTGCCTTCAGAACTTTCTCAAAGATATCTTCAGGTAAACTTGTGGGAATGAACAGGATGGTATAAATTAATCTGTCTTTAAAAGTAACGAAATTACCACATACAAAAGTTGATACAAAATTAATCACAGAGCTAAAACTATAAAACGTCTAGAAGAAAACATAGGAGAAAAGAGTTGTGGCCGTGGGCTAGGCAAAGAACTCATACATACAATGCTAAAAACATGACCTAAATGTGTATTTAAAAATTAGACTTCATTAAAGTTAAAAACTTTTGTGCTTCAAAAGACATCATTAAGAAAATGAGAAGACAACTCACATACTGGGAGAAAAAATGGCAATCATTAAGCTGATAAAGGACTTGTATCCAGAGTATATGAAGAACATTTAAAATTAAATCTAAAAAAAAGTGATTAAAAAGTGGACAAAGGATTTGAATAGACATTTTACCAGTGAAAACACATGAATGTCTAATAAGCCCATGAAGAGAGGCTCAACATCATTAGTCACTAGAGAAATGTAAATTAAACCACAATGAGATGCTGCTTCACATCTGCTAGATTGGTTATAATCAAGGCAGAAAGTACTAAATTGTGAAGGTATAGAGAAACTGGAACTCTCATACATTGCTGGTGAGAATGTACAATGGTACAATCACTTTGGAAAATGGTTTGGTAGTTTCTTAAAAAGGTAAACACACATAAACTTAACATATGAACCAACAATTCAACTCCTAGTTATCTACCCAAGAGAAATGAAGACATATGCCACATAAAGTCTTGTATATGAATGCTCATTTACAGTAGCATTATTCATGATACCCCCAAATACAAACAACCCAATTGTTAATCAACTGGTGAATGGATAATCAAAATGTACTATATCCATACAGTGGAATACCCCAACAATAAAAAGAAGGCACTCCTGACACAATCTGTCATGGATTCAGAATCACTGTGCTAAATGAAAGAAGTCAGAAAGAAGTAAGTAAAGGACTACATTTGTATGATTCCATTTATGTGAAATGTCCAGAAAGGCAAATCACTAGAGATAGAAAACAGACTAGTGGTTGCTAGGGGCTGATGGTGGGAGTGTCTGTAGTTGGCATGAGGGGTCATACAGCTCCGTAAATTTACTAAAAATCAGTGAATTATACACTTAAAATGGGTAAATTTCATGGCATATATATTATACTTCAGTAAAGTTGTTTAAAATAAAAAGTGATAATTTCTGTGGAGGTAAATTCCAATCCAAAGAACTGAGAGAAACTAGGCCAAGGCAATGAATGATCATAGCTCTTGGATGTAGCTTGCCAACACTCTCAAAATATTTAAAATGCTAGTTGATGACACCATCTACATGATGGTTCTTCTAACAGTTGCTGCTCCTTTGAGTTCAGAGAAGTTCCACAAAGGCTATTAAGGAATAGCTAAAGCTAACATCAGCATCAATGATTGCTAATTATAATTGGAAAACCAAGGTCCTAGAGGCAGGTGATGAAAAATGGTAATAAAACGCTTCCAACCCTAAGGTGAGACTATTACGCAATGAGTTTTAAATTCCCATGAAAAATATGACCCATTTTGAAAAGAAAATGTTGAATTCCCTACCCTGTGAATAAGAAATGGCTCAAAGGATGACCAAAAAACGCTGAGGAAAACTCGGTCAGAGAAGGTAGGGGAAAAAAGGAAGGAAGGAAGGAAGGACAGCTTACAGGAACAGGCTGAAAGAAAAAAAATCAGATAAAGCAAAACAGAAGCAAATCTTAGTACAGGAAAATGAGGATAGAGCATACAAGGTCATCTTCCCTGCCCAGAAGAAAGCACTACTGCATAAATATGACAATGTTTTCTTACTCTGTAATCGTGCTGGGGAGCTCTTTTAATTTGGACCGAGACACTTCGGTTTTCATTTGAATTCCTCAGTGATGTCTATTACCAAGTTACCCATAGTACCACCTATCAGGAAATAAAACTTTTCACCCCCACTTCCATCCACAAAAATAGCAGGAAAACATTCGGAGGGATTCATTTTATTTTTCTGGTCAGCAACAGTCAGCAGCTCCCTTTGGTTGGTTGGGTTTGTTTTTCTCGGTATATTACATCAAGAAAATAGAAAGGAAAACTGCTGAACACAGCAGGAAGAGTGAAATAAATCTGAAAACTGCTTCCCACTGTTTTTATTTCAGCACTTCGAAAACTCTGGGCTAATCCTGTATTTTCCTATACCGCTGTGTACATTTCCTAGATTTTTTTTCACGATAAAGCTTAATATGTGTGTTTGTAAGTTAACTGAATTATAGCAAGCATGGAGAAGCGGGTGAGCCCTGGCAGATTTCCCATTGTTTTCCCAGCCGTTTTCTCTATCAATTGCTGCAATCTACACTGGCTCCCTGTCCTGCTGTCAGTGCTGCAGAGCTATTGTATCTCCCAGGGCGACAGGTGTGGCTTTGTCCTCTAAGTGCATGACACTGGGCAGAAAGCAGCTCACCTTTCACAAGTTCACTGTTGTGGCAACATCACACTTCTTTCATTGACGTGGTTGCCTTTCAGACATGTTTGACCACACTGTGCAGAAGTGTTCATCACCTTTCTCGCTCTAATAAAGACATCGACTTAGTAGCAGCTCTGGGTTCAGTGTTTACTGGTGTAATAAGCGAGAGTGACATGTTTCCTCTTCTCTAGCTCTGGCTCGACCTTTTTTTTTTTAAAGGAACATTTATTTATTTATTGGCTGTTTTGGTCTTTGTTGCTGCACACGGGCTTTCTCTAGTTGCGGCGAGCGGGGGCTACTCTTTGTTGTGGTGCGTGGGCTTCTCACTGCGGTGGCTTCTTTTGTTGTGAAGCACAGGCTCTAGGCACGCGGGCTTCAGTAGTTGTGGCACGCAGGCTCAGCAGTTGTGGCTCGTGGGATCTAGAGCGCAGGCTCAGTAGTTGTGGCACATGGGCTTAGTTGCTCTGCGTCATGTGGGATCTTCCCGGACCAGGGATCGAACCCGTGCCCCCTGCACTGGCTGGCGGATTCTTAAGCACTGCGCCCCAAGGAAGTATTAGCTCAATCTTGAGGAGGCAGGGAGAGGTGTACAGCTTCTAAATATCAACTAGAAAAGAGCACCTCATTGCAAATTACAGCAAAAGTAAATGGATTGGGGTTGGTGTCAAAGAGAGGGCAATATACTCCCTAGAAACAAAACACAGATCATGGTATCTATCATGGAATTTCTGGATTGTCTATATGGCTTTGTTTCTTTCTCTCTTATGACTGACCTATGCAAAATAAAGCGTAACTGGCAAACAGCTAGAGAAGCAGAGCCTAAAAAGGAACATTGTGAAAAGGTAAAATAAAAAGGGCTAAAAAATGTTTTCTAAGATTTCTCCCATAAAACAATTAAGCCTGTTTTCTTTTTCTATTGTGAAACTTTATAGATAATGAGAGCCCCAAATCAGCTAAAACACTTTAGTGTTCAGGGTAAAAGAGGTTATGTATGAATACATTTACCAAGCTATAATACAACATGAAACGTTTGTATATATGGATATAACATAAGATGTGTGTATATAAATTTATATCTATACTGTATCTATATCTATCGATACTTTTATTCATCCATCCCATGGGAAGGGTGTAACTTAAATATTAAGTGATTATTTATGGGACTCTATCCCTCAACTGTAGAATAGAAATATCAATTCAATTATAACATGAAAGTTCATTAAATGCCATTAATGATATAGTTTATCTCACTTCTAAGGAAATAATTTTACACGGGATATATATTGATATAGTACTGTTAATATATTAAGGAACTTTATTATTTTGAAACCTCAACTGGAATTGAAAATGAAGCCTGCTTTAAATAATTATAATTAAATAAAATTATTACCATGTGTATTAGCCATAATTTTTTAACATCTATTTTACTATCTTATTTCCAGAAATAAGGTGGTAAAATTGGAAGGATTTTAAACAATTTTCATAGCCTCTCTTCAAGATCACATGAAAAGATCCTAAAGATATATTTTTAAAGCTTATTAAATGTAAAAGAATATTTTTATATTATGTGATTTAAAGTCATCATTTTATTAATCTGTTTTTAGAACTTCTCCCTTCCCGTTTTAAGATCCATTTAAAAGACTGTGTTAAAGATAAAGGTGTCAAAGATAAGAAAATGATCATCAGTACTGGAAACCTGTAACAGAGAAATCCTATACCTTGCTGAAAACCTCTTATCTTCTCACATCTTCAAGACTCACCCAGTGCTTCAGCACAGCTAAAATATGCCTGGGGACTTCCCTGATGGTGCAGTGGTTAAGAATCCTCCTGCCGTTGCAGGGGACACGGGTTCAATCCTAGGTCTGGGAAGATCCCACATGCCGCGGAGCAACTAAGCCCATGTGCCACAACTACTGAAGCCCGCGCACCTAGAGTCTGTGCTCCGCAACAAGAGAAGCCCTCAATGAGAAGTCCGCACACTGCAATGAAAAGTAGTTCCTGCTCGCCGCAACTAGAAAAAGACTGTGTGTGGCAACGAAGACCCAACGCAGCCAAAAATAAAATTAAAGAAAAAAAAATTTTTTTAAATAAATAAAATAAAATATGCCTGGCCTATCACACAGAAGCAGTTGAAACTCGCTACATCATAACCTTTCAATTCCACTGCCTTTGTGACAATTACACGAGTCCTAGTCCCCTGATACACTGGTGACCTAAAAAAAGTACTGTTGGTTTTTGGTTTTTCTTTTTGGTTTTGGTTGTTGCTTTTGTTGTCGTTTCTTCTGTTTTACTTCAGCCTCAATTATAGGTAAATTTTAGTCATATGAGTCTGACTTGATCTGCAATACAAGAAAGTTAGTGTGGGGAGGGAGTGTGGGAAGGCATCATGCCCCACCCAAAATCGGTTAATCAGTTTATTATTTATATGTAGTAGTTCCTAGTCCTATAACTGTTGGTTTAAATATATGTTAATTACTGCCTTCTTTAGGACCCGTTGGGCCATCCAACACTGCTCTATAGTTGACACCTCTTGTTTCTTTACTCAGTGCCCTGAACTTCCTTGTGCAAACCCTCTACCACTCTCAGTTGATGGTTTTTGACTCCACCTCTGGCTGCAGAAGGATGGACATTTGACTCAAACCTGGTCATGAGAGCAGTACCTGCTCCTGGTCATAGCGACTGGTTCAAGTATGGGCCAATCAGAACAAGTGAGACTCAACTCTGGGTCTTCGGGCCTATTGAAAAAGAGAGTCTTTTTTTCCTTACCAAAAGCTAGAAGAATGTAGACCTGGGGGTGTTGATTGCCACTTAAGAGAAATCTTGCCTAAGATCAATGCTAACACAGTGAAAACTAAGCCAAGAAATGGCCAGAAACTGAGTTCTGATTGAATCGTTGAAGCCCCCAGATCCAGACATGTCTGGAAGCATAATTTGGCCTCTCACACATACACATCCACATACAAAAGAAGATAGAAAGGACAATTCAGACATTTTGATGAAATTCTTACAGCTTTTGAAAAATTTAGAATTCACCCACCACCCCTGGCCCCCACCAGACTGACCTAACTAGAATCTCTGGCAGGAGGGCCCTAGAATCTATATTTTTCATTATTCCCTCAGTGTTTCTGGTGATCAGCTAATTTAGGGAACTACTATGGGCATTCATCAACGCTTCTCACTCCTGTTCCAACACCATCAACGGGCCACATGAAGTTCACCTAATGCCCCAGAGGCTTCCCAGAGAACAGACTACAAAATAGACAGAGTAGGCTGAGGGCCATGGTAATTTTCTTCCTGGTAGCTGTCATGCCACCACCCCTTTTCTCCTCCAGTCAAGAGAACAGACTGCAGTTATGTGGGAGAGACTTTAATGAAAGGAAGTCTCTTCTCTTCCTTCTTCTCAACAGGTTCCTGATAAAGCAGTCTCTAATCCATGTGTATTCTAGAATATGTGGGGCTTACTCTCCTGATCTGTTTGACTATGACTGGTGAGAAAAGTAGGATGACCAGATAAAATATAACTTGAAAGTGGGTACCCAAATTCCATTTTTCTCATTGTCTTAGAAAATTCAGGTGGCCTGAATGGAAGGAACTAAGTTTGTCTGTTAGATCTTAGAACTCAGGGCAAGAGATTATTTGGGGGACATAGTCTCATGAGGTTTGGAGTGAGATCTCACTCGACTGGCTGGGTTTCTTTTTCCGCATTTTATAAAGCAAGAGAAATTACTCCAAATTTACCCTCCCATGTTTCTAACTTGCTTCCAATAATACTGTTCTCACAGTGCAGTTGTTTAGAAAGGTTGAGATTAACAAAGTCTTCTGAGAGGATTTCCTGCCTTCAGATCTACTTAACAGGGGTTCCAGTTCCTGCAGGTTTGTTCATCTATGTCAGCTCTAAGGGTAGGCAATAGGCCCAGTATGGCCATCCCAATAAAAAGAGGGACCTTTTTATATCATTATTTTCAAACTTATCGACCTTTTTATATCATTGGACATTCTGGGCTAGTTTTCCCCATAAAAATTTGCAAGTCTACCTTCTCAGGCCAAAATTTTGTCTAATTAGCAGGCAGATTCTAGGCACAGCATTCTACCACTGACAACTGTACCTTTTAGGAAAGTGACCACAAACCATGTGCTTTCAGAAAGCTCATGCTAATATTTTTCAAAATGGACAGGAATTCACTGTGAACAAGCTGCATGAGGTCCTCTGGGTCTCCAAAAATTAGTGATCCTATAGAACCTGTCCCTTTGTGTTACCTTGAGTTGGGTTTTATGGGCAAGTTGTCTTGATGGAAAGGAATTTCCAGTGAGATGAAACAAGATGTGTTCTACCCTCTTTCACAGCGGCCCACACTTTCTTCTTTTTAACTTGTACCTTAATGACTTGTTATCTCTTGACTGAGCTAGTGCAGAGTGTGAAGAGAAGAGAGAAAAAGCATCTCCTAAAGTATTGATGCCATGGTGTTATTGTCACAAAATAGGTGTGAGCTTAAAAAACAAATAGCCTACCATTTACTTAGTATTGAAAAAATGGTGTTAAGATTAATCATCTTAAAACCCAAATAATTACTTTTGGCAGATACTCTGTGACACTTAGCTCACTTACAGCTAACCCCTCTGAACAGGATTCCATCATCTGAGGGTAGCAAGTTTTGGTTGAGGACTCATAGGAAGTTAAAAGGTAAGCTCTTCTATGAGTGCTCTAATGGACCTTCCTGATGTCTATGGCGCTGGGAGTTTCATTAACACTCTCTTTAACATTTTTGCAGGCTAAAATAATCACAGTCATGCTCTTTGGCATAGAATTTTGAGGTTTGTGAGAAAAATCTTGTCCCATTCTCAGCCCATGTCCATGTGGAGGCGAGGTGGCATTTCACAGACGTATGTTTTGGTTAGGCTTCTCAACTTTTAAAAGAGTTGTCAACTGTATTCCCATCTCAGCTGAGGCTTAAAGCATGGTCTGTCCCTAATTGGCAACAGAATATTTGCACTCCAAGTACTTGTCAAAAGAGGATAACACTGAATGCTTGCTGCCCAGTGCCTATCAAAAATCAGTCATAGGAAATCGTATTTATGGAAGGTTGCCTGAAGGACATATATTCCCTTTTAGATATTCTACATTTTATTTTTGGATTTAGCCAAACCATTTGAGAGTAACATACTTAAACCCCATGGCTACGCCACTTCAAAATAACAGTTATCATTTGTGGTTATGTGCCTAGCACTGAACTAGGTGTTTTTCATGCACTTGGAATAATCTTTAAAATAACTGTGCAAAACAAGGGTGAATATCTGCTTTCCAGAGGAGGAGGAAACAATCCTGGCACCATCAAACCGCTTGTTCAAGACCACCCAGCAAGTAAACAGCAGAATCACAATTCAAACCAAAGTCTGTCTGGCTCCAAATTTCATGCCCTGTATACAGAGCTGCCGTTGTTTTACTGAATTGCATTTTGGTGCTGCAGCAGCCCCTATTGAGGGCAAGTATAAGACAGAATTCTATGAAGCACAGCATTGTACTTAACTCTGGAGATTTTGTTCACGTTATACTTTGTCAACTTGATGGAGGCTCTTGAATAAGAATTTCTAAGGTCTCAGTACTGGAAATAGTTGGACTTTCACTGAGTAACTAATAGACTTCATATAAAATATTAAGAAGATTGGGAATCATGTAACTAGTAGTTTTCCCCTTAATCTGCTTTCTGGGAAGCCCAGATTCCAAGTTTTGACCTTCCTCTATCTAGTACTTGAGCTATGAATTTTATGTGCTACCTTCTCCATTAGCATCATCTTACTTATCTCCCGACTCTCCAGTCATCAGTGTGATTCCTTTACTTACACATTAACTTGCTATACTGAATGTATTTTTGTAATTCACTTCCATTATTTTCCTGGAATGAGACAGAATATAATCAAACCCAAATAAGAAGTCTGTACCTATTAAGCATTTAGTCTCAGGACCTGTGCTAACTGGAATATTTTCTTTTTTAATCTTTATAGTAATTGTGAACTAGATTATGTTATTAGCCCCATTTTACAGATGAAGAAAATGAGGTTCAGAGAGGTTAAGTAAAATGTCCAAAGTCATACAGCAGAGCCAGATTTCTGGCTGACTCCAGAATCTGAACTACTAACCAGTATGCTGTACCTCTTCAGCTCCATATGATGGTCAGTTAATAAGAATAGATGAACACAGTAGAATGGAATAAAAGGATACATAAGAGAAAGGAAAAAGAAAAGACGGGAAAAAGATGCCCTAAAGAGAAGAAAAGGAGCAAGTAAAAATAGATGAAAAGTCAGGTAGAGAAAAGGAATGAAAGTTAATAGAGAAGAGGAAGAGCATGGGACAGAGATGGAATGTGTTCACAACTGGGCCTCCGAAGTCTATAATCGTGTGAACTGTCAGAATGACTTTTTCTGACATTTCAGCCACAAGTATTACCAACACACAAGTACCAACTCTTCACTATAAACGTCTATATGTAAACTTCACTATAAACTTCTGTATCTCTTCTTGTCTGAAACACTCCTTTGCCCACATATATGCTATCGTCTATTGTTATTTATCCCATTTTGTGTTTCGGCTCTCAACCCAAGTAGATTCTATCACTTGGTGGAGAATGGGGCCATACTCTCTACGGCACTGACCTAGCAGAGGCAGCATTCATGATGTTTCATAATGTTGATTTCCAGGAAAGAGCCTGGTATTTTTTTTCACTCCAAATAAATTCTTGTCTGTTGCCATCGATACACATAAAAGATTTAAGCACACACACATAAAAACAAACCCCAAATCAAACTCCTTTGTTTTTCTGACCCCAGACCAAGAAAACATCACTTTTTAGTGTCCTTCCACAGCCAGGGATATAAAAGGTGAATGTGGAAAAAAAAATCACTCTTGAAATGTACAGCGATTTACATGGGGTTGTATACATCAGAATAAGTTATCCCTGGAATATGAATTAATAATGAACCCTCCAAAACACTTTAAAAGTAGACCTTGCTATATTAGAAAATGGCTTCCTTGTTTTTACTTTCAAATGTAAGATTATTTTTAAAATGAAGGTTTCTTTTCCCATGAAATTTTAATGGATCTGCTATAGATTAAGGAATGATATGGATTTTAAAAGTTCACATTGGAACCACCTAGGTGTCTGTGAATGTACCATTGGAAATACCTTCGAGATTAATATCTGTCATACTGATAGTCTTTGAGAGAGTTAGCCTATGTAGCTGCCGAATTCTGTAGGTCCTATTTGGATTCGACATTCCGAAAACAACGAGAACTTCCTTGAGTTCTTAATTTTTTAGATCAAATCTAGGTTTTGTTAAGTTGGTTCCTTGTGGAAGAAATATGTAAGGTGGGGTGCACATTCCTCGTGTTTCTACATGGAAACCCTACCTCACCGTCACATTCTTGGCATCTCTCCTTAGTCTTATCTCCATGGAAGAGATTTCTAAACCCAGACAAGTTGGGTCATTTGTAAATTGCACTGACTCATTAACAAAATGAGAGGAACTACAGGATAGTGAAGCAAGCACTGGATTTGGCCCCAGGTTTAGCCCCAAATCCACCACCCATGAAGTGGGCCACTCTGGGCAAACCATGGCCCAACCAATCATGAAAGATTGTTTTGAAGATAATGCATGTGAATATGCTTTGTAGATGGTAAAACATTAACAAATTAAAGATAATTATATCCAGATTCTAGTCCATATCTAGATATAAATAAAGGAAAGACTCTGGATTTTCATTCTGCTGCTGCCGATTAGTTAACATTTATTGAGTGATGTGAGATTTATGCCAGAACACATGGCGCCATACATGTCTTCTTAAAAGTGTCGGCTACTGAAATGCAGGGTCATATTAAGAACTCGACACCAGTGTTAGGGAGACAGTGAACATGGCCAGTGAACCGAAGATGGAGAATTAAGTTGATAAGTGGGAATGCCAAGAAAAATTCTAACTACTATTGGATTACAGGTTAATGTAGTTCAGAGTTGATGACACTAAGTCAAGGATACTCCTGACAAGGCAAAATGGACCTTCATATTATATCCCAGTTCCTTCAATTTTTCATCGCTAGGTATCCAACAAGAGCCTCCAAACCACTGCTGTAAGCTTCCAACTTACAACAAATTATAAAGCATTTATTTTGTCTTTCGTAACCATATGCAAATAAAAATGTGTTAACAAAGACTTTTTATAACACTCTTGTTTACTTTTTAAACTACTAAATTTAATGCTAGAAATAATCTTTGAATGTCCTTTAAAGATACACCGAATATTTTCTTCTCACAGACGAGAGACACCTGACATTTTAGCCATTAAGCGTGGTGTTCCATCTTGTCTACAGGATCCATTTTTACGAGTCAAAGATGCTTAAATAAGGATCCTTTGTGTACTGTGGTTAACCTAAGCTTTAATGAGTTTTCTTTTAAATGCTCTTTACAAATTGAACTCAAGTTAAGATGTTTCAGAGGGCAAATGTCCACGATGATTTCATGGGAAGGATATACACATTTTCTGGTGGCAAATATTCAGGTATTCAATTCTTTCAAATAATAAAATGGATGAGAAGAAATGTGTTAATGCCGATAATATTCAGGCTAGAGAGAAGGGAAGAAGGAAAGTTCTAAGGAAGAAACCCTTCTATGGAATCTTTTACTGATCAAGTAGCAGCCTAGGACAATTTCTTTAATGAACCTACTGATGTTTGATTAGGGTATTAAAAGATTTCTGTAAAAATGGGGCAATCCCAAGGGTTCTGCAGTTTCTGTGATATCCTTAATTAATTCTACTTTGAGTTCATTATTTAACAACTGCTTCAGGAAAATAAAAGGTCTGCCTCTCTTTAGACAAATGTTTGGGAGTTATTTTATCATGCAGTCCCTCCTTGCATAAGCTAGTTCTTCTAAACGAGATTAAGAGAAGATACAGTGAGAAGCTACTTATGTTGCCAAAGGAGTGAGAGAAGTTATCCAGTTCTGCCTTGACTTTCTTAGTGTAGGGAAGAAAGTCTGCAAGTAATCACCATGCCCTTACCAAGAACAGAGCCATTTCTTGGCAGATTTAGCCAATTTCTTTAAGAGCTGTAATGTATTTTCCTCATCCTTTTATTTTATTTTTTTATTTTATTTTTTTAACATCTTTATTGGAGTATAACTGCTTTACATTGTTGTGTTAGTTTCTGCTGTATCACAAAGTGAATCAGCTACATGTATACAAACATCCCCATATATCCTCCCTCTTGCGTCTCCCTCCCACCCTCCCTATCCCACCCCTCTAGGTGGTCACAAAGCACCGAGCTCATCTCCCTGTGCTATGCAGCTGCTTCCCACTAGCTATCTATTTTACATTTGGCAGTGTATATATGTTCATGCCACTCTCTCACTTCGTCCCAGCTTACCCTTCCCCCTCTCCCTGTCCTCAAGTCCATTCTCTACATCTGCATCTTTATTCCTGTCCTGCCCCTAGGTTTGTCAGAACCATTTTTTTTTTTTTAGATTCCATATATACGTGTTAGCATACGGTATTTGTTTTTCTCTTTCTGACTTACTTCACTCTGTATGACAGACTCTAGATCCATCCACCTCACTACAAATAACTCAATTTTGTTTCCTTTTATAGCTGAGTAATATTCCATTGTATATATGTGCCACATCTTCTTTATCCATTCATCTGTTGATGGACATTTAGGTTGGTTCCATGTCCTGGCTATTGTAAATAGTGCTGCAATGAACATTGTGGTACATAACTCTTTTCGAATTATGGTTTTCTCAGGGTGTATGCCCAGTAGTGGGATTGCTGGGTCATATGATAGAATAGAGCCATTTCTTCCCCAGCTTTCAAAACTTCCTTTCTACCTAAGGTTATTTTTGTTGGGGACATATGCCAGTGATTGCTTTGATGGACAACTTAAACATTTAGATCTTCCTCTAGAAATTGCTTTGAAAAAGTACATTTGGTCTTTTTTGACTCATATTCCACGCTTTATCCTTTGACTTCTTCCCTCAGTCATTCAGACATAGGTTCTTTCCTCTTGATTTGGGTTATCTGAACACACACACACACACTCTCCTTCGAATGACTTCATGACAAGTGGTCTGAGTCGGAGCAGTACCTTAAATTTCAGCTGCCCTGTTGGCTCCTGTATTTACAACATCTGAATTTATTGTGGGCCCTTGTAGTGCAATTTTTGACACATCATTAAGCTCCCTTTTCATTGGGAGCCTAAGGGCATATTCAGGCTCACTGTGAAGAGCAAGCCTAAATAACAGTTAAAACACGTGTCATGAGCTGCAAGGGGCTTGTTTGCCAGCAGGGCAAATAGTTCACTGCAGCTCCAGCAATACCCTACAACAGGGTGGGTAGAGATAATGAGATAACCACACACCACAAGTGAGTTGTTCATCTTTGTCTTCAAGCATCTAAGAACACAGTTATCTCAGTAGGATGGTGCACCCTGGAGAGTTATAAATATCTTTCAGAAGGTAAAGAAAAATAGTCAAAGAAAACACACCTGAAAAATGTAAGCAAAAGAAGAGTTGTGAGCAATTTTTTTAAAGCAAAATTTCATCTATACCAGAACTTACTGAATCAGGCCGATAAGTTCTGTGTGCCTTTTTTGGCAATATGTTTTCTTTTAATTGTATGCAGATTTATTCTAATGTTATGATGCTAATCAACCTGTGTAGCTATAATAATATAAAGGCAATGTCAACACCTCATCAACTAATCACACTGCTTCTTTCATCCTAGACACTGTATCCTCCCTACACAACACAAAAGTACTATAAAAATTATTTATACAAATAAACTATTATCTAAAGACTAAAAAGGCATAATAAATTATGTGTAACATGGCCCAATTATGTGATAATTTCTTTGTTTTAATTATTCGTATAGTTTTAATGAAGGGGTTGCTAGAAGGTGGAACCATTTTTATATTTAATGGAAAAAACAAATTTGTTTTTAAGAATGAAAACAAAGATAATTAGCTCTCAAATTAGAGGCATACTAATATATGCATGCTCCTAAATTATTACCAGGACTATTACTTTGTTCGTGCTATCAGAACTTTTCTTTCTGGAGCTCTGCTGTTGGCTATTCAAGTTATTTTTCCCATTTCTGTTAAATGTATTAATATCTTGCTGTTCATCAAGTGCCAAAATAAAGGTTAAAAAAGTTCCCGAGATTATCTACTGAAGAAAAATTGGGGTGGGTGATGACAACTATGATCTTTCAAGATGCAGTTTATGAATGCATAATAACTTAAGAAAGTGAGAAAAAAATAGATTTATCAAGAAAAGAGAGAACTATCCTAAATTCAACACAGCAAATCAGCAAATTTCTTCAGGGAAAGACATCAAATTTGAAAGGCATCAATACTTTTCTGCTGTCACCAAACTGTTATTTATGCTCATGTGCCAGCTGGATTTGTGTATGTGCGTGCATAATCTTTTTCTCACCACTGATGTCATCATTAAAGCTGTGCAAGATTTTTGATTTTCGCTTTGCACAATCTTCAGGGGAGACTTGGACATTATGGTGAAAAGTTTGTGACAAGTTTATAAAAGTAAGAAATGTAGACTTTATGGCAGTGAAATTTCACCACTGTAAAACAGAGGAAGCTCTCCTGACTGTGTATTATCTGGTCTTTCCAATCCCCATTAAAGAACCACACAGAACAATTGCAGATAAATAGGTAGGTAACTGTTTTTTTTTTTTTTTTTTTTTTTTCAGTCGGGGGAAAGAGAGACATTTGGTATCACCCATGTAACACTCCCCAGAACTAGCTGTTTTGAATTTTAAGCATATTCTAGAATTTTTTCAAGACATACTTTTTTTTACAACATGCAGAAAGCTACTGACCACTAGACATCTGTTTCTCCAGGCATAAACTAGTACTGCTTTTTATGGCTGTAAGCCTTATTTATGAGGTTTATAAGGCTTCAGGACATGAAGATTTTAGGAAGTTTTGTTCACAAAATCTCAAAGCTGCAATGAATTAATTTTCAGACTAGGAGTCAGTAACTGGGGAACAATAGTGAAGGGTCATCATGAGGAAGAGACACCCATGGCAAGCCAGAAGCAGCTGGTTCTAGAGTTGGAGATTTCAGGCTGCACAGGTGGCCACCTGTACAGGGTGTGCAGGGCGGAGCCAGTGAAAGGGGTCCCTTCCCACATCATCCACATGGCTTCACTCAATCTTCATTTCTGACTGGCCTGACAGTTCCTTCAGTCAGGAAACATATTCGTCTGTCTAACTCTTTCAGCAGTTCTGCAGTTTCTCCGGAAACAATCTAACCCAAAATAACCCTTCCCAAAACAACTCTTCGTTGGGAGACCTAGTGACTGGATTAGGCAATAGTGTACTGTTATTATACATTACCTTTCTTAGCTTAGTTAGCAGTTAAGAATGCATAGGTTTGAGGAGGGGATTTTTGAAAGGGAAGTAAACTGATTTTTACTGAGTGTCTCTTATAGGAGTGGCTCAGTAAATAGATCTCTTTCGTACGTTTTCTTCCTTTATTTGAAGAGAACCCTGCAAGGTAGGTATGAGTTTCCCCATTCTGACAAAGGAGCTAACTGAAGGTCCGAAAGGTTAGCTAACTTGTCCAATGCAGAAAATATAACAGAAAGGAGTTATAATGGCCTGGGTCTGAAGCCTGGCTCTGTCCTAGTAGCTCTGTAGCAATGGGCAAGAGACATCACATCTCTGAGCTTCTTTGTCCTCATCTGTGGGGTTATCGTCCGTCAAGAGCAGGGATGCTCTCTATGTACACCAATTTGATGGGTGCCTGACCCATCATATGTGCCCACTAAAAAGGTCGCCTCTGCCAGGGCTGTGATCCTCAGGACTTTGCACCACCACGGCATCACGATTACCACACTTAGATTCTAATTTGCATCCAGCCTGTCTTTCTTTAAAGCTCTTGCCCTTTCCTCAATATAGTTCTTCAAACTGGATTATAGGAAGAATGAAGGAAAGAATAAACCCATCTGTATGTCTGCATTGTGTCATTGAGAGGTACTCGTATAGCCAAAGGTATACGAGTCCTAACTGGTCCTCAAGGGCTTACTATCCAGCTGGGGAGAGAAGATATACACATAGGACCGATTTAATACAGAAAACATGATATTGTGTTGTGAAGCAGCACAATGAAGAGTAAAGACAGAAAGCACTTGAGGAGTTGAGGGGTTTTCATTACTCTATTTCTTCACCTTCTCCAGTCTCCTGTGATTTTTCTGGTTACCATGGAAGCTGGAATCAACTCAGATTCTTTATAAAGACACTCAGGGTTGAGACTTACTGCTGGAAGATTTATACTATGAAATTCCCTTTCCCTGGTGATTTTAAGATTTCACAGTCTGAGCCTTTGTCTTTGGAACAGATTTAAAAGACCCACCCGATTGCTCATGGTTTTGTCCAAAGTGGCAACCTTAGTTGCTTATTATATAAACTGGAGCTGATAAAATGTGCAATTTCCCATTTATTACATCTTTGCTTCTCTTAGACAAAAAGACAAGGTATTATTGGATCCTGCTGTATGGTTTAAAAATCATGGACTTATAGGGCTTCCCTGGTGGCGCAGTGGTTGAGAGTCTGCCTGCCGATGCAGGGGACACGGGTTCGAGCCCTGGTCTGGGAGGATCCCACATTCCGCGGAGCAACGGGGCCTGTGAGCCACAACTACTGAGCCTGCGCGTCTGGAGCCTGTGCTTCGCAACAAGAGAGGCCGCGATAGTGAGAGGCCTGCGCACCGCGATGAAGAGTGGCCCCCTCTCGCCGCAACTAGAGAAAGCCCTCGCACAGAAACGAAGACCCAACACAGTGAAAAATAAATAAATAAATAAATAAATAAATAAAAAACAAAAAAAAAAATCATGGACTTATAAATGAGGGCCATTTGCATCCCAGGAAGCAAAGAGGTTTTGACTGGAAATACACTCTGCTGTATACAGGACTCTCAGTATAGTGCTTTTTACCCTAAAAGCAAAGCTTCTTGTGGAAAACCTGACTTTTCATCTCTTTCCAGGAAGATTCTATGGTTTTGACAGAAGCGAAACTGAGTCACACTGTCCCTGGAGGGGTAAGCCAAGCAAGTGGTTAAGAACAGAGCTAGTCTGTTTGGGTACGACACTACTACTTAGCAGCCACGGGTCTCTGGGTAAGTTACATCACCCCTCTGTTCCTCAGTCTCTTCAGCTGTATGTAAATTAAGGATAATAGGAGTAACTACCTTATGAGATTGTTATGATGATTAAATGAGTTCCTATTTATAAAGTCCTTAGAACAAAGCCTGGCACATGGTAAGCACAACTTTAAGTGTAGGTTAAATGAGGAAGAGCTGAGCTTGCTTAAACATTTCTAGAGCTAGTTTTCTCTTTAAAAAATATTTACCTATTTATTTATTTATTTGGCTGTGCCAGGTCTTAGTTGCGGCATGCAGGATCTTCACTGGGGCATGCAGGATCTAGTTCCCTGCAGGGATCGAACCCTGGCCCCCTGCATTGGGAGCGTGGAGTCTTAACCACTGGACCACCAGGGAAGTCCCGAGCTAGTTTTCTTTAAGCAGCTCTCTGGTTAGAGGGCAGAACAAGTAAATATCTGAAATCTGAAGCCCTTGGGTTTGAGGGTAGGGAAGGGGGGACTGGTTAACCGATCAGCCACCTCTTAAAGTAGAATGAGTCTCAATAAGGGCCCCCAAATCAGACGACTCTTCATGCTCACAGAACAGTAAAGTATTCATCGGTATATTTAACATTCGCTTATGCTTGCAAAGAGTCAGAAAGGCAGACATCCTGAGGCACAGCTCTTGGACAGGACTTTTGGCAAATGATATTTAGACATTCCTTCACATACCGCTATTTGATTTAAGGCAGTGATTTGTTAACTGGGTCATCTGTAACACATATCCCTTCCTTTTTTTGGAAATACACCTGTTTCTGGGATTTGATTTGGCTCCTAATTCAAACAGACCTCCAAGTGCTCTGAAACAAAATCAACCTAAAATTATACACTTTTCTAGAGTTACATTTAGGCCATATGGTTTAAGTTGTCCAAATGTCACAGAAGTAACAGCAGCAACCATCATCATGCTTTACACTTACCCAGCATCTTTCCTGCCAGAATATTATGTAAGTTATAAAAGTTGCATTAAGATAGAGGTGTTAACCCTAATTCCAAAAGGACAGTCACTGCTGTGTTTCGGTTCAGCTCCATTCCATGGTGGATTGCTACATGAGAACTTCTCAAAGTCCATAATAGTTTCATGATGGTGTTCTTATAACTGATAATGTCTCAACTGTGACCTCTTATGATATGGAAAATGGGTGGCAGGCATGTAGGACCAAGACCTTTTTCTTGGGTCTCTGAGAGGACTCAACTAAATTATTAGACTCACTGCAGTAGAGTCAGAGAACAATGGCCAGGAAGTCATTTCCAGAAACTCCTGTAAAATGCATTGGAAACGTCTGGGCAGTGAGGACATCTCAGTGCATCATCTTAAATCTTCACCCATCTGAACTTGAAATTCTCTAGCAGATGACCAGATCTGTTTCTTAGCATCCAGCACCTTGCGAGATATATAGGAGGTACTCAATAAACAAATGCTGGTGGACAAATAAACGTATGAAATGCATAATTAGCCTGCTGTAACAACCAGAGAGTTTTACAGTATATATATGGAGTAAATGTGATGGATTTAGGCAGAGCAAAGGCAATAAGATGATGCTGGACAAGGGAAATGATACAGTGTTGGCACGGGCAGGTGTGGACCGGTGGGATGAAAGGGATCCTGAGAGTTGTTAGTGGTGAATTCTCTAAGTAGTATGGTGTGACTCAAGACAAAATTCCAGCTTGATTTGGCCTAGAATTAGTCCTGTGGTGTTGAACGTCTTTGGAACTATCTAGGCTGGAATACTGTGAAGATCTATGCTTGCCTGCTCATCAACCAACTAAACAATCAATGAACTGACTAACCAAGCCATGGGCTAGGTGCTAGGATCCAGAGATGAATACTTTTCTCAGGTGCCATCCTGCAGTCAATAAGCTCACAGTGAAATGCAAGAGCTCAAAATTCAATTTTTTAAAACATTTTGCCCCATACAGGTGCTTGGCTATCATCTCCAAGTTGAAGTCATCACATCTGAATATCCAGAAAGTTTTATAATCAACTGTAACCATGCCTTTGGGTCAACATCCCATTACTGCCAGATTCTGCTTTACCTGCTTACCCAGAATAGAAAGACATTAAGCTAATATGTATTATTTCCCCTGCAGTCGAGTTTTTACACTGGAATACTAAAAAATACCAGGGTTTATATAGCAGTTTGCTGATGGCAGGCAGAGTTAAGGCTAAACAATTTTTTTATTGCTGGGAATTTTAAGAAGATGTAAAATAAGCTTGAAAATGTTTCATAATAGAATGGCTGTCATATTTATTTAAAAATCATGTGAGGCTTCAAAAAAATTTCTTGTCCACCATGGTCCCTTTCAGGCTGGGCAGCCCAGGCCTCCTTGTGATGGGCGTTCACTCTGCTCTACTGATGACTGATGACAGGGTATCTGGGAAGCAATGAGACACAAACCCAAGACTGGGTTTGAAGTCTGGCTCTAGCACTTTCTAACTCTGTGATATCAGACAAATTTCTCTTCCAGAGCTTAGATTTCCTCTTCCATGAAATGCTAAAATAACAGCACCTTCCTTAAAAGATGATTATAAAGATCACATGATGACATTTGTACACCGCCAGGCATATCATATATGCTCGATAAATATTCATTCTCTTTAATTGAAAGAAACTAATTCACACATCACATTCTAGTACTTTCTATACCTCGATTCAGTATTTAATTATGTCCTCTGGTAATAATTAGAGATCTAGAATAATGACCTCAGGCTAAGCACTAGAAATATGGCTGCATCTGACCACCAGAGGGGATACAAAGTCAAGTCCTTTGAATCAACCTTGAATCACCATAAATGAATCCCATATGCTAAAACTGGGCTGGGTTCAAAGTGATACCCATCTTAAATGCAAATAATGTAGCTAGGGAAAATCCCCCATTTCTCAACTCTCAGGGGGATTCTTGGAGCCATCTAAATAAGTTCAAGAGTGGAAGAAACAATGAAGAGAGAATATCCTCTAATAATACAATGATATTATAGGAAAACACAACAAAATTAGGAATCCTGGGATATACAGAGGAACATAAAGGTGACAAATAGCATCCACTTCTTCTCTCCTTTCTTACTCCTTAGTTGCAACATTAGGGGCCTGAGAAGGTGAGTGTGAGAGGAAATCTGTGCTTAGATCTTCCAAGAGAAGAGCTTATAAGGCAAGAAGAGATTTTGACCCTGCTAGGACCATCTGATCGGGGCTTTTCATTTCCTGGGCTGCTCTAGATTTCTTAAGGCCCTCATCCTTTCCATGTAACCCCTTTGCTTCCTCTTTATTCCTTATTTTGGGTTGGGAGAGGGAAACACTTGGATTGATCAGGGCTTACTAGCCATGTGCTATGAGCATGTGATTAAACTCAGTGGACTTTCCATTTCTGAACTAGGAGTACTATCACAAGACTCAAGTACCCTTGTTAGAACAAAATAGCATAATAATTGCAAAATAATCTAGATAGCAATTCCTCCTAATTTCTAGAAAGGCAGTATTGCTTATCTGAAAGATAGCTAAATTTGTTTTGAAGTTGCATTTGAATATTAAACAAGCTATTTTGACAAAGCATCTGCGTTCATTTGAGGTGGATTTGTATGTGTGTGGCAGGGGTTGCTGATGAAGAGTTAGTTCTACCCTTAGGTTTGGCCATTTCAGATAAAACATCTACGTACTTGGCAGAGTAAGCATTTAATATGGGATGCATCTTTAACAGTGGAATGCCACAGGAGACCGGAGAGCATAGAGCTGGCTATGTGGCATGCATCCTAGGCTTAAAGGAGAGATGTAGATGGGTTCTTCCCTTGTCCCTCTAAGGTTGCCAGCCCAATTCACCAGGAAATGGAGACAGGGATTCAAGGACACACCCCTGAGGTGGAAAGGTGCCACTGAAAATAAAATAATGGCATTGCAAAGGAAGTACTTAAGAGGTTGGCAACCTCAGACACAATGGTGGCAAAAGGGAACTTAAATCACAAATCCATGGTCAATAATGAAGACTGGCACTTAGAATGGAAACGCTCTTAGGATGTAACTTTTCCCCATTAAAAACAGCTGAAAAACAAAGCTGATTTTCTATGCCGTTGCTACTCCTCATTTCATAGTGGCACAACTCCCACCCCAAATGTTGTGGAATTATATTCAGTATAGATTTGTTTATCAGTTCTTCTACCCTATCTATTTTTCAGCAGCTGATTAGTCTCCCTGGGAGGTAGACACATCTCTGATCAAGAGCTGCTTGACTCTTTCCCATCCTCACACATGCATCCCAATATCCACATTACTTATAATAAATGTGCTTCTATGTACATATATAAACACATTTGTATGCATATATGTTCCCAATACTGTATTCAAAGACACATTCCAAATGGATGTATATATGCATTCATATACATATAGGAATCCAAATGGATTCCCAGAGGGAAATGTGGAACACATTGTTAAAATGTCTGTCATCCACGTAAGAGAAACAGAAATGTGCTGGGCATTGAATTTGCATACAGCCCCGAGCTCAGAGGTTCCTGTATGTGCACCGTTCTCCTGTTCTTGATGATGGGCATATCTGACAGAAAGATTCTGTCAGGATTAGCTCAGGAAAAACACCCCCAAGGAGATAATTTGAAGACATACTGAGAATTTGCCTCAATACATGAAAATAAACATGAAATCCTCAGCACTCTCTGCACATTGAGAAGTTCCCACCAACACCCCGCTGCACACCGGGGGATAATCTACTGGAGCTAATTAACACCAGTCATACACAGAGCTGTTAGAAGTGGTTGCCACTTAGGATTGATTTAGTTGCTGCAGTGCTTAAAAGAGACTTGAGAAGGTTTTTGTGTAAATGTGGGAGGAAAGAGGAGGAAATAAAAGTGTATAAACAGCTGCAGAATTAAAAGGTGTTAAGGTCTTTTTCTCCCCCTGAAGACATTAGGGAAACTTATTGAGAAACTATTAGTATTCCAGTAAAGAAAGCTTTTTACTTGATTTTATGTTTCCTTCCACATCAAAATTACACACACACACACACACACACACACACACACACACACACTCTATCTCTCTCTCTCTCTCAATGCAGAGTCTATAGATTGTGGCCATGAAAAAGGGCATGTTTTACTTCATAAGCAGACAAGCTCTTTGTTAGATGCTAACATATGGATTGTGTCATCTAAAAAAACAACAATCTTTTATCTCCATGTCTACTTCTCACTTTATTTTACCCTTCTGAAATATGTAGATTTTCAGCAAAATTATTAATTGGTAACATGTCTTAGGAAAAATCATCAAGGAATAAAAGGCCACAAACAATTCCTTCTTACTAAACTATCTTTGTGATATGATAAGGACAGAACAAGTCTAACTACTTTAAAATGTTCTTCCTCAAAGTGAATGTCATGGATGCTATCTATGAATAAACAATATCTCTGATAATCATGACACTGAAATATCACAACTGAGTAAATAGAGGTTTCAGCAACCTGCTTTTTATTACTGCAACACCACGGCAGTAATATTAAAAAGACCATTAGTGTAAATCCCATTAAGTCAGGCTTTGTGAAAATTGAGAGAGTTGCAATTGATTTTTTGCCCTGGTAAAAGGGTTTACCAAAGAAAATTATAATGACATAATAAGGATTTCAGGGGAGAGAATGTGTACTTTGGATTTGAGAGTCTACTTTTTATTTTAGCTATACCATTTGTATCTGATATCGCTAGAAATCATTTTTGATTCAGGGTAGTTCTATTTGGCTATGTTTTGCTTTCTGTTAGTCGAGATACTGCTTATTAAGAATAATAAAGCCTACATGAAATATTCTGTAAAATATATTTTTCCATAGGTCTAGACTAGCCTAGAAAATAAAATTCAACAAAAACACACTAACATTGAGTATCTGCTATATTCAAAGTCCTCTACCACATCCTCGGTAGAATAGAGAAACACACTCAATCTCTTCTCCATCCTTTAGAGGTTCAACCCAGGAGGGAAGACAGACACATTCACAAAGAACTGGGGAATGGCAAATAGGTTCATATTGAGAATCAACTCAAAATAACTGGAGCTATTTAGCTACCTGGAGTGTTTTGTTGAGATACGACAGGGGTGCTCGTGCTTGTGCTGTGATCAATTTATAATGCCTGTTGAGAGAGGGCATTAGCAGTGTAGAACATAGGCAATGTCTCTGCCAACTCTGGCCTAGAAGATGGAATATAAGGATGGGGTTAGATTATATGTAAGAAATAAGGTTTGAATGGTTAGTGAGGTTTTATTTTCACTATCTTTCAAAAAATAACCAATTGTTAGCCAGGGTTTTGGAGCCATTAATTGTGCCTCCTTATATGAATTTCAGAGTGGTTGATGTAGAAAATAAAAGCATGAACAAAGTATTCAATATTAAAACTGAAGGTACAAAAGTTTACAAGTGTCATAAATACAAAATGAGAGATTGCTTTGAACTGGACACAATAGTAGAGAAGAAGTCAGGGGTTCTCAGAATTTGCAGTGTGGGACCAGCATATCTGAATGAGGCAAACAGGCTGATTATTAGGTAGAGAGAAAGGTTGTGTTCTTGCAAAATTAAGATTTTTTTTTTTGCTATGTCTCCAAATATTAACTAAAAAAGGCTAGCTGGAAGCATTCTACTCTCTTCTCATTCTACTCTCTAGATAGAACAGATATCATGTACCAAAGAGGACTATGAAAGGTCGCCCTCCACCTATATTTCCCCTCATTCTGCTTCTTGGATGTTCCCCCATTAGCACTGTCATCAAGTGATGTCACGAACTGACAAGCCTTTCATTCTTCATTCTTTAAAAGAAGTAGGAGAGAGGAGGAAAGCTGAAAAATATTTCAACAAATGTGTGGACATATTTGTATTCATTTCATTAATTTACTTCTATAGCTAAACTCATCTACTCCAAGAGCACTAAAACTTTATGGATGCCAGTTTAAGAGCCTACTTTGTCTTCCGGGTCTACGGAGGCAGAGAGGCGTGCCCGAGGCACGGAAAGATGGAATGAAGAGTATCAGAACGTCAGTCTCACTGACATGCCGGCAGCTCCTCAACTGCCAGTTGTAGAAACATTTTCGGAACCTCCTTCACTCACAAGTTTTACTTTACATTGATGATTTTTAAAAACAATAGTTACCATTTTCCCATCCTCCTCCAGCAATTTCTGGTTTCTTTCCTTGGTCTTTTGAAACTCTATCTCCTTTCCTCTCTTGAATTTAGTTCTTCCTTTTCCACTTGATTATGTATCCTTTTGTAGAAGGAACCCAGCTGGGTTTTCTAGGCTGACTTCACATTAGAATAACCTCAGGATAGTTGGATTTTACTCATCAGACCTGGCCCCTATCCAAGACCAGTTACATCAGAATCATTCAAGGGCAGAAACAGCAGTGTGTGTGCATGGGCGTGTGCATGTATGTTCTTCTAATGTACCCTTAGGGATTCTAATGAACATCCAATAGAGTGGATTACAGTAGACCAGGTGTGCTCAAGGTGTGGTCCCCAGACCAGCATCGTCAGCATCACCTGTAAACTTGTTAAAAATGCAAATCTCTGAGCCTTACCTTCACCCCAGTACATCAGAAACTTGGAATCAGGGCCCAGACTTCTGCGTTTTTAAGATTCTTCTAGGTGATTCTGAAACATGTTAAAATTTGAAAGCCTCTGTGCTAGATACTGATCCAGAAGCATCAGGATCACCCAAGAGCTCTACCCTTGACCTACTGAGGTTTTTAACAAGATCCCCAGTGACGTGTATGTAGGGCAGAGGCTGAGAAGCACTGTTCCAAGAACTTACTCAAAGCTCCATGCCCTTTGCCACACAGTTGACTGTTATGATCTTATTTGAAAATGTAATAATTATTCATTTCTCAAAATGGAACCCATTTATTCTTTAGCTATTAAAATACAAACAAAGCTGTTTTTCCTATGTGGTGCCACGTCTAAGCCTTTTCTACACTGCTGTTTCTGTTCTAAGGGTATTTTCACATCTCCTGAGAAAATGAAGAAATAAAAGGTCCAAATTCCTTTGTACGTAACTTGTTGCTTTTCCCCTCAAAAGAAAAAAAAAAGGTCAAAATTCCTGATGTGTTCCTCAATTCTGAGATGTATCCATTTTATTCCTCTGGAAATAGGAACTCTGAGGTGTGACAAAGAACAAAGATGGAATCTTTGCTTTGTGTCTTCTCTCACACACAGGAAGGAATCTCTGGGTGTAACAAAAATCTTTATTGACCGTATTAAGAGGCAGCAATGTGTGTATGTGTATATACTGGGGTGGGTAAATTAGAGAGGGAAATGTCATCCCCACCAAGTCAAGTTCATCACCCCTTAGGTTCAAGCCCTGGTGTGAGGATGCCCCAGATTTCTCTACAACAGAGGGAGCTCTGTTGCTTCCTGTGATTATTCTAAAACTATGAGAACCAGTGTAATGGCAAAAGATCACAAACCCACCTGTTCAAGCACCTGTTTTTCTACTCTTCTATTTTCATCTGCATCTTCAGCCTCATTTAGCTCAGATAAGAACTGATCCCTTGAAACTGCAGGTCCTTTATCTATTTGATATCGTAGCCTAAGCCTTAGTTTGGGAGGGGTAGTGAGCAGATGGGGAGAAGCGCTGTCAGATGATCTACATTTGTAGGTAACAGAACGTTTTCAGAGTTTAAAACAGCATACTAAAAAATAATGATTTAATACTATGCTTGAATCTGATTAAAACCAACATGCAAATCAACTACACTTAATAAAGGAATCTATCATTGTGTCTTTTTTTAAAAATTATTTTCTATTGAAGTATAGTTGATTTACAAAGTTAGTTTCTGGTGTACAGCAAAGTGATTCAGTTACACATATATATATTCTTTTCCATTATGGTTTATTACAGGATATGGAATATAGTTCCCTGTGCTATACAGTAGGACCTTGTGGTTTATCTATTCTATATATAATAGTTTGCATCTGCTAATCCCATCTTATAGTAAGAAAGTCTTAGAAAAATAAAGGATTCAAAATCAAATGTGAAGCGCTAAGAAATGAAGAAGTCTCCCTACCACACTAAAGTTAGTTTTCTTGTCCCAGTTTCACCAGTCTGTTCAAAACTTCTTAGTCACTCAAATTACTTCTTTCTGAGCTTTTCCACCACCACGCAGCCCCTGGGCTAACCCTGTGAGAAAATGACGTCTCTATTTAACCACTTAAGATGTGAATATTTGGTGTGAACCAGCTGCAGCTCTAATAACCACGGATTCCTGGAATCAAAGGCTAATTCTCACAAACAATACACTCTTCTTGTTCCTGAAAGCACACTCTGTAACCTTTGCAAGTATTATAAAAAGTAAGTGTGACAGGTCCAAAACGCAAGTGTAGCCATAAGTTTCTTACAATTGGATTAATTTCAAACTTCAGAAAAGTAAGTAGTTGAAGTTTTATGAACAAAGGTGATAACTGAGTACATACAATTTCTAGGACTATGGGGAAATTTTTGTAAAATAAGATGCACTGTATTGCCAATTTGGTCAACAGCTGAAACTTAAAATGCTGAATTTAAAATATGTTGATATAGTAGTGACAATCAAAGGTTGGTTTCTCTCTCACCTAAATACGATTTTCTATATTAAGAAATACAATCATTCAGAAACAATTTGTTCAAAGGATCCCTGAAATAAACCAAGCTCCACTCTCTAAAACCCAATGAGTTCCTTGGTAGCAAAGGAATATACATAGAAATGAGGGTTTATCGATTTTTTTTTAACTCCACAAAAACATCATGGAATTAGACAATCACAGGTGTGACACATTAACTAAATGTAAACTATATTAATGTGATTTTAGTGCAATTAAAATCCATTCCTCTCCTCAGTGGAGCATGACTTTAATAAAATATAAATGTTTTCAAAGTGAGGTCCTAACCAACTTGGAATCCCAGCGTGGAACAGAGCCGAGACACTCAGTGGGCGCTCAGCCAACGCAAGGAAGGAAGGATGAAGGAATGAAAGTAGTTCAAAATTGGGCACAGATACCTGTTAACAAAAGAGAATTATCTTTCCAGAATAAATAAAAAGTTATTACTTCTAAGAACCTCATGTACTATTTTCAACACATGAATTAGAAGTAAAGGTACATTTTGGTATGGAACACATGCTCTGCAACTGTTTGAATTAGTATACTGCTGTCAATTATTCCAAAAAACAGCAGAGAAGAAAGGAAGGAAATCATCTTCTTTGCCATTTAAAAAATATACACATAATGGCACTTTGTAGTATTTGTGTAAAAATAACAAGTCACAATAATAATGCCAGCCCTTTTGGTTTTTAACTATTCTTAATTGAAATAAGATTAAATAGGTCTAAACTGGTAAATGTTCTGAGATGCTAACAGCAATTGCCTCATTGTAATCTTTGCTACTTAAGTACTAAAATATTATTCTATATTTTAGATGACTTGTGGATTTCCTTTTTATCTGAAAGGCTGTATGAGGAACAAAGCATTATGTTTCAGACAAGAGACCTCATGGTTTTCAAGATTCCAGGTTATTCACCCAACCATTTGGCCATCTCCCACCTACACGGGGTCACAATTGAAAGTAAAGTCACCTCTGAGCAAATTTGTGAACTTCAAGGCCAAACAACTGCATAAATAATCTGTAGGCCACAGACCATCATCAAAGTCTGGAACTTATGCAAATAATTCTGCTTACATTGAACAGATCTGTAAGGCTGTAAGCTTTTCCAGCCTAAATAAACGAGTAATGGAGAGGTTTAATGGTGCAAGATTGCTCCCTACAGGCCAAACTGCAGAATGACATACAAGACAATTGGGGTGGAGGGGAAAAAGAGATAAACAATGTTTTATAAGGCATGTAGGTTATTTACTGACAAGTAGATGAGCGCAGAAGCATGTAAAGATTGTATAACACACATTGGGATATGTATTGACAGTTTTTCTTCTAAAACTACAATCCAGTTTTAGAGTTCTCCATTATTTCCTACTTTTTTCTTTTGGAGGTATCTTTAATCTTCTGAAAAATGTAACTTACTTTTCTGCTGGGAAAAAAGTTCTGTTTCAATAATGTATTCTAATACCTCTGAATGTATATTGAATCTCTATATTCTATAGAATTCTATAGAGAATCTATATTGATAAGTTTGTTTTTGGTAGAGTGATCAGTCACAAAATTTGGAATTAGTTTCCATGATTTGAACAAATCTCATGAGGAGGCAGTGGTGGTGGGGAGGCGACAGTTAATACTACTTACCCCCTGACTCTACACAGCTTTCAAAATTCATTTGTTCAAAACTACCTACTTTCAATATTTAGAGGGATTTAAAGATCATGTATATTTTAAACTGTATTTCTTCTTTAAGAAAATATCAAATACTTTGGGTTTTAATTAAGCGCAGATAGTACAGTCTATCTAACATAAAGGAATCTGATTTTTCACTGGAAAAATATCCAATTAATACTGAATTTCAGTAATTTATATAGCCGCTCACATTTTCTGAAATATGGAGAGTGATTTTTAAAATGTATATCTTCAAAACTATAAGACAAGTTATTAGAAATGCATTTTCCCTTCAACTGTAGAGAAATTCCAACTCTAAAGAGAGTAGTTTTCAAAACTGAATAATATATTATGGTTAAAACACATCAACAATCTGGCACACCATATGTATAAATAAACATATCCCACTATCACTGCACATGCCATAAATGAAGCCAATGAAACATCTGAAAAGGTAGAGCGAATTCTTCGTCATACTGTTACAGACGCTAAATAACACTGTCAGCCTTTTCTGAGAGATGCATAAAGGAAAGTTATCATTCTTAACACTGCTATTTATATAGTTCAAACATTCTGCTTGCCCATCTGATGAAGATGCTCCACATATCCTTAATTTTAAACATGATTTAGAACATATTCAGGTTGAAGAAGGAAAGAATACTATTCTTCATGATTGGATTTTGGTTTTGAATAATAAAGTTTTAATTATAATATATCTTTGAAATATTTAGAAATAATAAACAGGTGAAATTCAATTAATTAAAGAGTTCAAATATAACAAAATCATCAAAGAAAAGGCATTGTACTAGTAATAAATATGCTTGTTTATTCTGATTTATAGCCAAGTGTACATTGGTCAGCATTTTCCCCCAACTGAAGTATGAATTTTAAGCAATTAGGGGATGTAATAAATGTGTGTAATAGAATCCATGACTTTAAAAGTGGAAGTGATGAAGACATTAACCTACAGGTGTTTTTTTTCCCCTACTATTAGGGTCTCCTGAAGAGTAAATGTTATATACATGGTGTTTAATTGTATATAATCATAATTACGTAATGATTAAATGATCTCGATTTTCTTTTAATTAAGTAGATAATCTTTTTATTAGAAATAGTTTTCTATAATTAAATTGTTCAGGAGAAATTTTAGTAATGATTGAGGACGAACCGTGTAATTTCTAAAAGCAGATTCATAACAAGCTTTCTGTGAAATTAATATTTAATTCATCTAACAATATTAGTTCTCAGTAAATTGGGTTGCTACTTTTCCAACGGATTTATACTTTGTCAGTCAGTATAATTGTGAATAGAATTAGTGAATATGTTCAGGTTATGTGAGAGAATTATTAATTAAGGGTAAGAAAAGTTTTTAATATTGCCCTCTTAGGCAAAATGGCTTTCAAAGGCCCTATTATTATTTACCTGGGGCAAACAAATTCATATGTAGAGCCCTAATTCTACCATAACATAATTATTAACCATAATAAAGGGTAAGAATTTTCCATTGCATTTATGAAGGCTTTAGGAACAAAATATAAAGCTGAATAATAAAAATTATATTACGGTAGATACTTTTCCTAAGGCTATCTATCAAAATCAACTATAATTATTGATCACAAGAAAGAGTGTCATTATTCTGCTGGTATAATTGTAATGCTCATAGCAAGATAGACTTTTTACTGTGTTTGTGCATTGTTTTAATGTGGATTTTGCATCGGGAAAATTGCTCATATATGCAACAAAACTATTTTCTCTCAGCTTGCAGAATTTTGACATTTTTTCTTATTTGTGTATTTTCATTATTCTCATGCTAAACATGAATAAATTCTAAAACTAAATGCACATTATCAATATGAATTCTAGGCCCATCAGATCTCCTTCTAGCAAGGAATGTTACTTTTACCTTTGTTACATTCTCTGCAAAACTTATTGGTAACATACTTTCAGAAAATGCCAGCCAATAAACTACACTAAAATAATTTTCTTTATAAAAGCACAGTGATCTTTGGCATCGTTCACTATTTTCAAAGCCATAAAAGAACAGATAACAAATATATGACTCACAAATTATCAATTATGAAAAATAATCTGGTTCAGAAAGCTGCACTAATGCAAAAAGATGGATCACTTGTCACAAACCAATAAAGGCTATTGTTTGTGAATCCAATATTTGATTTTATCATTTATGTTGGGCAACTTAAAATGATTTTTAAACCACATTACTTTTTGAAAAAAAATTGTTATAAAGGTGAAAGTGGGGGCTTGCGGGGAGAAGAAACCAGATGTGTAATCTGTCATCCTTGAAACAATTTATATTCTTACATTGAGCCCAGCCTACAAATCTAAATCGCAAAGACCTGGTCAGCGAGGATGGATGCATTAGAAAGAACCCTACTGTGTTCCAGAAAATGGACAGAAGCAGGAAGGTTAGCAGACTTTGACTCTATCCTTCCTTTTCATGTGCCATTCCACTGGCTGAAAATTTGCAGCTATGATGCTTCATTATGCAGGGAAGTTTAAACTCTGTGTTTCTTAAGCTAACTGTGGTTTGTTACACTTCTTATGAAGGTACCTGCTTTTGCTTATTTTGTATTACACAGAGGAAAGCACAATGAGGCTACCAAGCTTAGAAACCCTTCATGACCAATTCTCTTCCAGACTGTTTCACATTCATAGTTTTATAATGAAGGTCAAGAGGTACAATTCTCACCAACCAAGAAGAGCATCTGTGTGCGTTACTGGGGCCAGAAATGTCCTATATGGTGTTATTCAAGGGCCACTTGAATGCTCTACCTGCTCTCGGATATCCCAGTTACAACCATTTACACCTGCTTGTAAGTAAGGGCTTGGATGTCTAAGAAAATCAGAAATACTTTGTCCACAAGGCCAGTGATAAAATGTGCATATGTTATCTGGAGGTGGCGCATTCCCACTCCTAGACAACAGATTTGATCATCAGATGATACAGGGCACAGGTGAGTTTCAGTGACATCATAATGGCAGACACAGACAGAGGGTAGCAGGGACCATAATGCAGATAATGGGGAGTAATCCCAGGATAATAATGTGCCCAGATGGGTATCTGATGGGGAGAATGGAAAATGGTGAAAGAAGGGATGGGTTTAAGGGTAGAAAGGTCATCACATCCTAGAGACATTATTGCACAATGGGCCTTTACCATAGAGTTCTCCTCTCCTTACTCAGTGAAGAAACACTAGAAATTCTGAAATAAATAGAAAAAGGGAGAGCTCAAGGGCCTAGTTATATATGCTAAAACATAGTAAGAAAATTAAGTATTAAACCCTGGCTCAACCCCTAACAGCCCTGGCTTGTTTGAGGTGGGGGTCATGAATTTTGCTTAAAGCAGGGCTCACGAATGCTCTTGGATATATTCCTACTTGGACTCAGAAAAGAAGTGAAAATGAGGCTGGGGGGAATGGACATAATTGAGTAACTATTCAATTATGGCAACTGCTAGCTAATGAAGACCTATTACAACTAAGTTTTTAATAGAAAATGTGCTAATTGACTATGTTGGAACTCAGAACAAGCATATGGCTAAGATGTTTGATTACCTAGTCTGGTTCCATGTCAGTGATCAACTATAACACTGTAAAAATAAGGGTTTCTATGACAACTACTGAGCTTGCTCACTAAGGTGTGGGTGACCAACTTGAGGGATGAGTTTCTCCAAATCATGTACCTTCCATTAGTCCCACACTGTGTGACCTGGAGGCTCACCAGCCGAAGTGTGTTTTTTCTTGTCCCTTACTCAAAACATCCGTCTTGCTCTAAGCCTTGGCAAAGCTTAAATCAGACTCTTACGTGAAGAATAGAGCATAGTATTTATTTTTTAATCAGAAAGGGTATATAAAGCTATAAATTTAATCTGCTTATAGAAGTGAAACAAGTCAACACACAGTCCACCTAGGTCTGAGTCTAGCGTTCAACCTCAGGAGTGATTATAATGATTTCTGAAGTTTCTGGAGAGGGCCAGTCTCGAAGTCAAAGACAGCCTGTACAGCAACTTTCAGGAGATGGGTATTTCATCATCCATAATTTTAGACAAAAACTTTCTTTTCCAATGTCATTCTAAACTAAAATTCAAAACAGGTGTTTGATCCTAAGGCTGTAACCAAAATATTCCCCCTTATAGCCTGCAACTCCGATAAGACTTCCCTCGGAAATATAATGGTTACATAGCCCTTGTATGGCTTTAACAAACCCCTATTTTCTTCTTTCTGCACCATACAATGTGCAGTCTATTTGCACCCATTCAGGACTAAATTACAGATAAAGTTACAGCAAATTTGTTTTCTCAAAAAAGCAGTCAGCCCTAATATCCCTTGAGTAATAAAAGCCTTGTCTTTCATTCAGAACTAGAACTGGCATGATTTTCTCCAAGAAACAAACTCCTACTTCCTGCGACAATGGACCTGTTCTTAAAATTCTGAATGGGATACAGCTCAATTTGCAGGTGTTCAGGTATAAAGGTAAAAGGGCATTTGACCCCCCAACTGGCAATTGTTGCTGTGGTAGGTAACTTCATTCTCCTAGTTATATCATTCTATTAGATAAGCTGCCAGAGTTTTCAGCTCTGAATTACAGAGGTAGGCTCAAGTGAATCAATAATTTATACAGATATATCTCATTCATTCTGATGGTATAAAGATACATACTAACAGCCTGCTGCAGCCACAGAACAAAGCCAGTGAGACATTATTTAAAAAGAAAGAGAGAAAAAGAAACCCATTTATCTATGTGAGCAAAAACATTACGTAATAATGACCTCATGGCTTATTAATTTTATTTTTCAACTGTTTTAACAAATACTGTGATGAGATAAATAAGCCTTTTATGAATCTCAGTAAGGTTGCTCTGGCGATCATTAAGCTATTTCAGACTCTCAGATTGATTTTAAAATAGAATGATGTTTTACATACCAATATAATACAAATCACTTGAAAAGATTCGCGCACCTAAGAAGTTTACATTAACTGGCTTAACTAAATCCCTCAAATATTTCATTACTGAGTTTCAGTATAAAATTACTTTTTAAAAGATGAGAATCAAATACATTTAGGGACTGTACACTAAGACTATTGTTAATATAGCCTTATGCTGTTAATTATTACCTGGGGACAATTACATAGTGTTTCATTCACTAATACTATGACATTTTTATTAACTCATATTTCCTGTGCTAACAGTGGTGCATTAAAGAAGTTATAAATAAGAGGGCAGCAAATATTAAAAATGTCTACTTTAAAATTCTTCAATCATGTTAAAGGGAATCTGAGTTCCTCTCAAGGAAAACAGTACCAAAACCAGTGTGGTTACAATATAAATTAATAATCAATAGCCTAGATGGCTTGAATAATATTTTTGTAAGTTTCTGTTGTCTTGTCCTTAAGGATGAAGGGAATTCATGATCTCAAAACATGATAAAAATCTCTCCTAGCAACTTTAATTATAAACAGTGACTGTTACTTGACAGATCTGAAAATTTATTTGAGGATAAGATGCATTAGAATGGGTGCCTTGCCCATTCTACTTCTTTTAGTTCAAGGCCGGACACATGTCTGGCTTGAACACATGAACGGATTATGTTCAGAGCTGGTTCAGGAAGACTGTGCAAAACTAATCAGGGAAATAGATCCAAAGAGAAGGAGGGTAGCAATTAGAGATAATACTCAGGTACCCTATTTTCCTCCACATGGAGAAATTTCCCTTCTTTTCCAAGGAAACCCCTTGGGAAGTAGGGCAGACAATAAAAGTCTGAAAGAAAAGAAAGTACACATAGGAAAGACAAAGAGAACGAGAGCGAGAGCGAGAGAGAGAGAGAGCAACGCTGTAGTCTCCACCTAGAGTCCTTTAGCCTTTCTGTGTTATGCTCTGAGGCTGCCTGATGTAATCAGTTAACATTTCTGGCCTTCCAAGAAAATATAGCTTGTCCCTTAAAAGTAGAGAGAAGAAGGAGAAATAATGGAGTGCCCCATTTCTGACAGTCAAGAGGGAGAGTAGAGAAATGTTCCCACACTGATCTCATTAAGATGACGAAAATAATGAGTGTGAATCTTATGTATGAATCTCACAATAGATAGAGGAGGGCATAAATGTATCCCACATTCACCCTTTTATGATGCCTGATATACTACATTTATTCTCAGCTTCATCTGATACTACTGTTGGGGGTTTCTGTTACAATATTACAGCTTTAACTTCCAGTTTTGCCGCTGAAGTCATCTGAGTCAGTCATTCAACACAGCTTTATTGAGTGTGCATGAAAACGGGGAAGATCTGTTAATGGAACTGAAATGCATCTCAAGTAGAACAGCCTGAATTTATCTCCTGTCACTGGTTGTAATAATGGATTAAAAATACTGAAAAATGGCATTTTTCAGTTTGCAATCTATTTTTTTCCTAGTTCCTTAAACTTAGGTTAAACATTCTAGTCAATTAGAAATAGAACCCAGGTAGTATTACGTCTCCCGCATATTTTTGGAGGAACACTCATGCATTTTTAGCAAACACTGATGAGAAATTTTTCCTTGTGATTTACTTCCCTTTCTTAGGTCCAGTGTAGGATATTTCCAAATAATAATTTTAAGTTAAATCATTTTCTCAAGATTGATACAAATTTTGAAAGGTTACAACAGCTCTCAGAAACAAAAACCTGTGTTGTTGTGGTCTTATGTATTATTCAAGCCTAAATGATCCAAGGGCCCTCATACTTAAGGACTTCAAAGCATTTCATATAGATGATTTCATTTAGCTTTCTTCACTCCAGTAACTCCAATAGCAATAAATTGGTGCACCAAATTTATAGCAAACTATACCTCACATAATTTATATAACAAAGTGGGAAACACCCTACAAATTCTAATAGTATCTTAACATATGCCCAAATTATTATTAATTCAGTACTTCCACCACTTTGTAAAGGAATATACGCTTCCATTTTTTTGCTTAATTATATGCTAGAAAAGTTTTGATCTATGTAATTTTAAAGGAAATTTAGGATTAAAGCAAAACAATGAAACTGGATCACCAGTTTTCCTAGGTAATTCACAATACATACACTTTTTTCCTGGCATTTATTCAGTCTAATGGAAATTTAGGCCATGGACAGGTTCATCTCAGCTACCATTAAATCAATATGGATCAATATAGATGGTTTAAACTGTTTAAGCAACTCATGAAAGTATGTGTTTGAAACCTGGGAAATATATTCTTAATGAGTCTACATTTACTTTCGGGAATAAGTAATTTATACTACTTAGAGGCCAAATGACATTTCTTTGCTTGTCTAAAATGTACCTCACTTAAATACACAGTGAACTTTTTGTGTCCTTTATTACTATATACACATCTCTGCAGTGTTTGGGGGAGCTGTAATGTGATGTGATCGCAACTAATAGAGAAGTTCATCAGAAGATAAGATATGCACTTATTACTTGAACTGTAGGAATAATACTAAGCAAAGTGAGCACAGATTTACTATTTTGAATAGGCAGTTCCAGCCCTTTCGATCAACACATTCCTGAATAGGGAATACCAAGAACTGGGAGCCTAATTTTACACGCTTAGAACTCTACAGGACAATGTCACTTGGTTTTCCTTAATTAAGGACAACTTGACTTATAAACTTCGGGACAGAGATTCTCTCCCTCTCTCTCCCTCTCTCTCCCTCTCTCCCCCTCTTCTTCTCTTCTCAATGCTGCTGTCTTCTAAGTGTCCATTACCAACAACTGGGGGAGAAGAAGAGTTAGTGCCTCAGTAAGTTCCTCTCCCTTATGGCACTTTAATTTCCTCTACTGTAAAATGATGTCTAAGATGCCTTCCAACTGTAACATTCTATGAATTCATCTGCACCCTTAAAAGCCCATACAATCTCCACCTTTGTAGACCCTTGCCTTTGCCATGAAGAAGGTGCTCTATCCTGAGGTAGGATTGGGGTAGGTGTGTTCCTGGCATCCTGAGCACCAAGCCATGATTGCATTGAATCTACTTCCTACATGTGATATTTCCATTCTACAGCTAGTACTCTATGAAGGGACTGATAGGCTTTGTGAATGGTTCTATGTCAGTATTTATGATATTGCCACTGTGGGGAAATGCATTCCAAGGTTTAAGCAGCTATCTTACAAAACAGACTTTTACATCTTGTTTGGAGGTTGTGAGTCTATATGAAAAAATATGTAGTTTTAACTACATATCAACCAAGATTTAGGACTTAGAAAAAAAACTGTGGTAGGAGGCTCATATTCTGAGAATTTAAAAAATAAAGGAAACAGTGCACACCCAAACTAGTAGAACCTTGGTTAAAGGTCTCTCTTAAAAATACCAGCCTCCTGGTTGAGGCATGCAATAGTCTCTTGCAATGGAAAAATCAAACTCGATTTAAAATAATTTAAACAAAACCAGATAAGTTTTCAATATTGCTGCCTAACTAGAAAAAGGGACCTCAGCTATCTGAATTTCTATATTTATGAATTAATTTTCTCTGAGTAGCAGCCATTACTTTACTAATATCACTTCAAAATATAACACCTCTTATATGCAACCTCAGCATAATAATTTGTGGATAATTAATGGACTACTTGTAGCCTTGGCAATCTCTTATATTAAATGAAATCCAAAAGATTTCTCTAAGGAAAATAGTATTTAATTCACCAACATTTTATGACAAAATTGGATGATATATTCTTGTTTCAAACATGTAAGTATTGCCTGAAGTCTTCTTGGCAGAAACTGTAAAGATGCTAACTATGGAAAATGCAGCTGAATTATTTGTATATAGCTAAGTGGAATATAAAACATCATATATTTACTTATTATTGATAAATTACAACAGTAAAAGTTTTTTGATTCCTACGGGGAACTGAGTAACCAGCCATACAGAATAGCCAGTAGAACGTGTATCTTCCCTGTTTTAAATGACTTTCCTATTCCACAACCCTTTTTCCTTCCCTTCCAATGAAAATCTAATAGGTAATCAAGCCTAATAAAGCATGCTTTTATATCTCTAACATAATGATACTCATTTAGGAATATAAAGACTATCTATTAGTCATAACTATAGTACAATGTATGGACAAAACCCATCTAACCTTCATAATGATAGAGGTTATATTACTTAGGCCAGAATTAATATTCACCCCACTTCTCCATTTCAGTGAAGCACAACAATGCACCCTTGGAATCGGTGTAGAGAAGAAAACTCTCATATGGGTTTTCATAAGGGGAAGATTCAATTCTTCAATCTCTATGAAGCCAAACAAAATCTTTCCTTTCACTGGACTCCAATGCAGTCCGTAATTTTGTATAGAGATCACTAATTCTTTCTCCAGACTGATTACCTATGGGAATAATTTGCATTGTATGCAAACTACCAAAAATCTAAACTAGACTTTACCACCAAGAGCATGAAAGTAAACATAGTTAAACTCACATTAAACTTCATCTAGAGCATGAATTCTCAACAGGGTTGAGATGGCACCCAAGGGGGTAAAAATTGGTTCTTGGGGGAGAGCAAAAAGAATCTTAGGTATCACAATGATCTGTGGCCCTTCAAAGCTCAACACTCCCTGAGAAAATCTTATTCCTTAGTATTTCATTTCTCTCATTAAAGTAAATGAAAAGCTTCCCCTTAGAGAGGTGAATATGAGAAAAACAGAGAAACACTGATTTAAAACAAAATAAAAGCCAAGCTTTGTCTCTAAAATCTTTTTTCCCATCCTTAAAATCAGGGTTGCCTTTCATTTTTATCTAAATATCTGTTTACACTTTGATGTGATTTCTATCTTTCCTTGCTTCTTAGCTTTTCTCTGATTTTCTCTTCATTACTTCCCTTTGAGCCAGTGGCTGATGACTGGTGCAAACACGAGAAATGGTCACTCTTTCATCTTCCCTCTGTTACTGACCTCTAATGTTACCACTTGCTGAGTATTGGATCTCTGTCATCACAGCAAAATAGAGGATGCAACACAGTGTCATAACTCACACACTTACTATGGCAGGAGTGACTACTGCATCCATAGTCGATTCTGAATGTAATGTTAAATCGTGGTAAAATGATGGCAAGAAAGGAGGCAATGAAAATCTTCCTTAACAGCATTTCAGGTTAGTTTCTCACTTGGTACATTAACTCTAATACACCACAATTCTAAGGTATATCTTCATAATTGGTCAAAATAGAAAAATCAGACAATAGAAAGCATTCTACTCCTTATTTCTTAATATTTACCCAATGCAAAGGGGCATGAAAACATGTGGAGAGTGAAGTCACTGTCTAAAGTATATTAATGACTGCATTGCTGTTGTAATTTACAATCTTTCAGAAGAGTTATTACTCTTACTTTACAGAATTTTACTAAAATAAATTATACAATTATCTCATTCATTTAAATTTTCTCCTTTGAAAAACACTTTACAGAATAATATTTTGCAATGGAATATGGCTTGCTATTTTGCTTAAAATGCATGTGCCTAACAATTTAGATTGAAGCTAGGGGGTGGAAAATTTTTCAGAGGACAAGAACATTGGTTTAGGAATCTGAGGACAGATAGTGAGACGCCTCTGATTTCATTATTTTATAAGTTTTGATCCTTAGTCAACTTAGTTGTAAAATCTGGATGCAACATATTTTTTAAGGGTCTCATAAAGGTTTTGAGGCTGTAACTACCTGATGCATAATACAAGGGGGCTGCCTGGGGAAATGGCACAGCAGCCATACAGCCAGAAGGAGACCACAAGGAGGCACTGGTGTCACCCCAACTTTCATTGCACATACCATTAAGGTTCATGAGAAGGCTAATTCCTAGATTCAATATGGTATCATTGTTATGCTGATGATATCGGCAGTTCATGTTTGATTATAATATAGCACAACAGTACTGTACTTGAGAAAAAGTGAAATAACTCGATTTTCCTCAAATCACCCACAGAAGAAAACGTCCCCAGATTATAGCATCTTACTACTTCCTGCTTTAGAGAACAAAGGAGGGAGAGTAGAAATAATAGAAAATGTGTGCGATGTGTTATAAGAATTAAATTCTTCTTGTTGAAAATATAAAATAAAATTTAAGAGGAGTAAGCTTTTCAGAGAGTAGTAGACTCTGTGCCTTATGTTATCATCTCCCTCCAAAGAGCAGGAGCCCCTTTTGCTGACATCGATTAAAATAAACAAAAAAGGGTATTGGCACCATTTAAAGAAAGCTAAGCGCTGATTTGAGGAAGTGCTGCATTGGTATATGTAACAGCCACAAAAATAAAACAAAAAGATTATACATTTAAATAGACCTGCAAACTGAACTAGAGCATCACTCCTCAAGGATTGGAGAAATCTAGTCAAAATGTTTTGTTTCATTAATATCTGATTTTAGCTAATTGTGATCAATCCTAGAACTCAACTCACTTCTAAATTGTGGTCTCTGGGGGGGCTTTTACACAGTTGCAAGAAATTATATGCAATGCTTTTCAGAAGGTACCACTTAAAAAAAACCTATTTTTTCATAGGCCAATGCTTGAAAAAAATTTTCCTTCCATGGAATTCAGATAAATTTGGAAAAAATGTATACATCAACTTAAAGTGCCAGCACGTTCATATGAACTGGGCACACAATCTATTTACTGAAAAGAAAAATATAGTACTAGAATCTTCTAAGTGTCAATACTCTTTGACTTTGTAAAAGGCATTTTAGGCAACTTTGGAGGTATACAATCTTCTAAATCAATGAAACTCTGTATAGGCTTTCTTTTTTTTCTCACTTACACACTTGTGAAGGAAATGTTTAACGTACCTTTAAAATTTGTGTAAATTAAATTGGAAGTATTGTTTATAAACTTAGTAAGTCCTTATGTCAGAGGAAAGCATCTATAAAGAAGGGTGGGCAAAAGGTCTTGGAAGTTTAGATTTACATAATTCCAGGAAAATTCAAGAATACAAGGATAGGACCATCAGTTATAGATCATTCTGCTTTAGTACTTGTTTCTTTGGTTTTCAGGGGTCCTTCTGTTTTGCTGTTGTGGGGAAAGTAACAAAAATTACATCTGGAACATTTCCAATTTTTTCTGCTGGCACTAAAAAAAAAATGGTAGCAACAACAATAAAAGCTTCTATAAAAATCATTTGAAAATTGCTAGAAACCTGAAGCATAATCTTGTTGGTGCGGTATTACTGATGTCTCACACTCTTTAAAATAGAAATTTCTGTTGAAATTTAAAATTACCTTCCATATGTCCGGTACAATCACCCTCTTTTGTTCAGTGATATGAAGGCTAGTAAGACTTGAATCTAAACTACAGGTGATATAGACATGTCTTTGTTTTCACATTAACATTTCTTCTTAAGCGATGCTCCCTTTTTAGTCCTTGAACATGAAGGTCACTTAAAATGTCCTATTGTTTGTAATAACTTTTAGAAAAATCCATATGTTGTTTAATAGCAGCAGGCTTTCTACACAGGAAGTACCTGATAAGGTTTCCTCGGGAGCCTATTGTCTTCAGATCATTGTACTATATTCCCATCGCCTCTGCAAGTTCAGTTCCTCCTTTGCTTGTGCTTCCTCCATTTTTTTTTTTTTTTAAATCATTTGGCTACACAGAGCTGTCTCATGTCATTCTTTGCATACATCATCACTGTTTTTTCTCTTTGCCTGCATAATGGCCCAGCTTTTCTGAGAGTCGCTGTTGTCCAGAGTGTGATCCTTTACTAAAATGGGGATTGAATGAAGGTGGAGCTCAAATTATCTAGGAGCAAAGGGAAACCAGGCATTTGAAAACGACCCAGAAAGGAACGAGTAATGAACCAGAGTGGCCTCAATGAATTGCTGTAGAGGGAATTCTCAGTTTTGACACAAAAGGAATGCCTGGATACCAAGGAAAACCTAGGGGGAGAATCTCGGTAGGAAGCCTGCCTCATCGGCTGGTCAGCCCGGAGGGCTGAAGCCAGTAGCTCTCCAGATAGGAACAGAAACACATGTATTTTATGAGTAACAGTTAAGCATTCAAACATGCTGTTTTGGAACACAAGGTACTTTGAGGAGTTGACATCCCTTCGTAATTCATGTTCATTGTTCCTCTAAGTAAAATATGTGTCTCCCTTTAGTTATTCTGTTAGGAATTGTACTTTAAAGGCAAGAGGACATTTTTGATAATGCACATCTTAAACTTTTCATTAAACTACCAAATTTAAATTCTACCTTTTTGTGCACTCTGACATTTTTGTCTGGCATTTTCATTAATTTTGCGACATACATAAATGTAGCTGAAATGTTAACTGATCAATACTTTGTCTCTCTCATGTAGCACTAGCGCTCCATTCCCTAAGGACCACACAGCAGAACAGAAATTAAATGTGTAAAATATCAAATGTTAATGTTAAACACAGCGGCACTTACTGTATAACGACAGAAAAGGCTAAAACAATTCCAAATGGACAGATGGTACCACAAATTATCTACAATCCCATTTAAAGATTAAAGTTTGTCCTGTAAAATAATTCTTTGACGCACACTGAAGTGTGTCCTTTTTACTGATAGCCCGGTTGTCCAATTATTTTTGTGCTCATTAAAGTGAGAAATGACAGTACTGAAAAGAAAGAGAGAATGTACACTTTTTTTTTTTCCACGTTGCACCCACTGACATCCACAAGAACACAAATGTCTGGTCAAGAGCCTGATGAAAATTAGGCCCAATTTATGAGACATTTCCACGTCTACAATAGATGATTCCCAAAGACAAGCGGTTGTGCCTTCCACATCACATACGTCTGTGTTTGCTCTTAAGCATACAATATTCATAGTAAAATTTAGAAACCTAATTCATAGCACACAACAACAAGGACATTCATTCCCAGGAACGTGTTTGCTTATATTTCATCCATCACCTTCCAGGCCGATTTCCACTTCTAATACTGTAAGCCAGCTTTGAACCTTCCATAGAGCACATAGGTAGCACATAAAGAAGCCAGGGCAGCTCTCCCCCTGCATTTCACATACTCTCCACTTTAACTGACATAGGGACAAAAATTATTGTTTTTCCATTTTAATTTCATTATTCTACATTTATTTTTGGATAGTAAATTAGAAAAGAAAAATAAAATGGAATAGAAAAAAGGCACTTAAACATAAAGTTTACTGATCTGGGCCTAAAACCAAGCGGCATAATGGTACAAATGCATGTGCTCCATGTGAGGCAGCTGCATTTATGAAAAAGTGGGCCAAGTGGAACCAATATTATAATAATAGACCCGTGATCCATCAACAGGGAATGATGGGAACAATATGTTTATAACAATGGGGTGCTGCTCATAGCTTCTCCTAATGGAAAGCAGTTCTTTTCAAAAAACTGGCCTAAAAAAGGCTCTGGTTATGCAATAAGATCTTTGAAACGTTTCATTTTTAAATACATCATTTAATATCTACAAGATGAATAAAAATCCTACAATAGTTATTTTTTCCCAAATCGTTATGATATTAAGATTACAAGGTACATATTTTAAAAGCTCTTTTAAAAAGGAAATAATATCCACGTGGCTTGGGGCAAGGTACTTAACTTGCCTGTGCCTCAGCTTCTCCGTCTGTATATCAGGAAAATAATAGTATCTACCTCAGAATAAGGTTGTTGGGAATATTAAATTTATTAATGCATGAAAAGCACTTTCATGCTTTAGTGCCTGTAAAACAGTTCTTTGGCACATAGACTTGTAATAAATACTAGTTGTTGTTATTATTATATAAGGATCTTTTTGAATCAGAATTTAATCTGAGGCTAAAATAGATGACTGAGAGAGGATTATGAAATAGTTTAGAATTCAAATGGAAGGTCTAGGAAAAATTGCTACAAAGCATTAAGCTATGTCTATCATCATTTAATAGCTAGCTTTATTAGAGCAAACCCTTATTTATATGGTATCATTGAAGAAAGTTTCTCCACATAAGAAAAAAATTTCAGAATGACTGACTGACTGGATCATTGGTTGGTCTATTGATTTAGATAGTCATTTTCATTGGGAGCCTACTAACGCTAGATACTCTTCAGGTGATGCTAAAGTCCCAGGTGAAAAAGGCAGGGTCCCCATTCTCCTGGAACTCTTAGTTCAGGTTCAGATAAATGAAGCTGGCTTTTGTTTTCATTGTTTTAATAACATTCAGTGGAATGTAATTCAGTGCTTCTTTTTTTTTTCAATAAAACCATTAATATTGTTGTTTCTTCTCAAAAGTACTGTTAATGTGCATTCACATTGTAGTTTTTGGTCTCTCTTTTTTCACCATCAGTGTCAGGAGTCCCTTTTCCTACCTTTATTGTGGCCTCCCCCGCCCCCCTTATTCTGAAAGCATCTTGCATTCAGCTTGTGTTTTGTAGGACCCGGTCTGTTAGAAACTGACCACCAGCTAAGAGAGAGACTAGTACATTTCTTCCCCAGTGAATTTTGACTCCCTTTCAGTGAAATTACTCAAGTACCATCATGTACATGTAGCTAAGTTTCTCAGAGTTTCACTGCCTGATTTTTTTTTTCAATCAGAAAGAAATTGTGGAAAAAAAGTCTGCCATCTTGAATTCATTTTACATGAGTGACCTCTAGAAGCCAGATGAAGTTTATGAAGACTTACACACACACTGTAATGCTAAATTGCTCAAAATGAAGGTTCCTGAACAAATGATATAATTATATAGGTTTCTCTCTTTTCAAATTTCACACATAGCTGTGAGGAATGACTTTGGAAGGAGTGAATCAAAGATGGCAGCATGACATTTTCAGTAGAATATTACTGTGTCTCCTATAAGGCCCCTTGAACCTGGAAGTAATGGCATAAAATACACACAGAAACTCAATATCATTTTTTCCTCATTAACATCAAAGTGCCTCTATGATGCTGAAAAATAATAATAAAGTTTGTTTAACAGTACTCTAATGTATTTATTATGTGAAAGAGCTAAATACAAGAATATTGAAAGAGGCAGATTTTCTTTTCTAAAACTTAATGATGATGACAGTCACTTTCTTTAAGGAGACAACAACATGTCTATGGGAAGCAGGCTGCCTAACTTTCTGGTAACTTACAACACAAAGGGACATATACACTCTTTGTTCCATGTGCTCAGACATTAATGAAAGTCCCATACAAGGCCTGAGAGGAGGACAGAGCTCAAAGTACTAAACAGATGTGCATACACTCATTTGAATGGTAATACTAAAATGTTGATTTGTTACTATAATTAAAACTCTTCTTGTAAGCCCCTTATAATAAAGTCATATTCTGAGAAACCGGCAACTATAAGGAAGCATGAGGTACTCATATTCTAACAAATATGACAATAAAATAAAAGATTTCAAAAGAACGACTCCACTTAAACTTCAAACCGAAACCCTGAATAAGCAAAAATAATGTGAGAGCAGAAAATCCCAGCTGAAGCTCAGAGGAAAGTATTCTTTCAGATTTTCTAGCTTTGCAAGTTGGTCTCATCAGCAGTTTTTAAATAACCAAAGTAAAAGGCTACAAGATGAACATTGTCAGAGGACTATTTGGATCTATCAAACTCTCACTCATGCCTTTTTAAAAGCTGGAAATCTCAGAAATAATAAAATGTGCCTTAAATAGGTCACATCCACTTCCAACTGATTCACATATTAAAGTACTACCAACTAGCATTCTACTGCCAAAGATTTTCATATTTTGAAAAAATATCTACAGGACAAATAAAATTAAAATGAAGATGGTCAAGATTATTATTATTTTTTAATGCTAAGGACTTTTCTTGGCTCTGCTATTAGGATTTGGAATTATGCAATATGTAAAATTTTACATTTTAACTGTCACAGAGAAAATTATACATTGGCTGAGATGTCTTATATTCCGGAAATCTGAGGCGGGGATGTATTCTTGGACTCAGACCCTGAACAATCCATCAGGTTCCTGCCCACGGCAAATCTGCCCAGTCAAGTCTCAAAATAGAAGTTTAAAATGGCCACATCAACATAACTGTAACTATTGCCACAGAAACATGCAGCTATGATTACTGAATTTAATGAATAATAATGTAAGTAATACAGTATGATCATACCACAAACGCAGCGAGGCTCCTTGCGGGTGAATCCCAGTCAAAGCAACTATTAATGTAGTATGCAGCATTTACGAGCACCATGACACAACGCTTCATTCTGATAAAGTTTCTTAGTAGCAGCTATAGGAAGATGAAAGTATTATTAGAATTTGCAAGACTAAAACCCATCAGATATGCTACAAAATTCTTCAAGATTAGTGTGATTTAAAATGGATTCAGAAAGTTAATAAAGTTGTAAGAATATACCAAGCAATTTGACTCACAAGTTAGAAGAAAAGAAGTATCTCTAGAGAAGGTGAAAAGAACTAAATTATAAGTGCAATTTCTTAGTTAAATATATTTGCATAAATAATACTATCATGCAAGCTGGGCTACCTCTGTTCAAAAGAAAAAAAAATCTCCAAAAGATCAAAAACATTTTTTTGCCACTTAGAATACTGGGAACCTTAAATATATTCAAGAATTCTGAAGTCCTGTGCTTTTAAAATGCTTTAAATGCTTTAATTTCAAGATATTTCAAAGTGAAATGGATAAATAGGGATGGTTTTATTTAGGGCCTTAGGGAAAAACCTGTCAAGTATTGCTTTATTATAGAAAACTAACATTTTTTTCACCATTTCAGTAGGATTCTCCCTTTCTTACTATCATAGTCTCATTCTCTCTCTCTCTTTTCCCTCTTCCTCTCTCTATCTCTCTCCTTCCCACAATAAATTTCACCCACATTTTCTCATTACTTTTTCATAATATTGGATTTAGGGAAAAATGTATGGCAAGTACTTTACAAAATCTGTTACTAAAAAAGGCATATGACAAACTATTGTATATAAAATAAGTTACAAAGATATATCGTACTACACGAGGAATATAGTCAATATTTTATAATAACGACAAATGGAACAAACCTTTAAAAATTGGGAATCACTATAGTGTACACTTGTAACATATAATACTGTACATCAACTACACCTCAATAAAAAAAAAGAGATAGACAAGCTACAGATATTGAACAAGAAAAAAAAAGTACATGAGAATTGATATAATTTAAATTAAAAATTTAAAATTAAGGCATGACTGCAGCTCTAAGAAAAGCAGCCCGTACGCTAGATATAGGTTCAAAAACTTATATACAGCTATGTTAATAATTAGAGTAATATGTCTGCAGGTTAATGTTTTGCTACTTCCAAGTACACTTCAAGGCCGATCTGGTATTTTAAAGTAGATATGTAAAGTTAACTAGGGTCATATAGAAAAAATAATATATATATGTGTACATACAGATGCGCATACGTGCCTACCAGTTTAAACAAGTTAAAATTTCTTTCAGGCAAAGTAAAAAGTGTCCCTATTTGTTTCCTTCTTGGCCCCTGATCACCTTACTTTAAGTGCTACTTTTATAACTTTTAACTATAACTGTGGAAATATGTAATCTGTATTTCTGTTCAGATAGGTATTACATTTGTAACTCATGCATTGTCTTTAAACAACTAAAGATTGCACTGTTTATGGTGAAGTGATTGGATTAAAAACAAAATATTTTTGGCCTTCTAATAGCACAGGAAATTATTAAAGATTTTAACACGCACAAATGAGTTCTGTAAACTTTATAACCTCAAATACATTTGATTTTAGCTGTGTTAATTGGAAGTAAACAATTTTTAAAAGGGGTAGCTTAGTACTCTTTTCTTAACTTGCTATCAAATCGAATTTAAAACTACAAGTCTAATTACGAGATATCAAGCATAATTTTAAATTTCTTCATGATATAAAAATCAGGGTTCCTGATTTTCTATTTTCTTAGCTAAAAATGCCAATAAAAGTTCACTTCTAAAAGATCATAGTTAAAATCTAATTAAGAGGAAGGCTTCCCTTAAAAGATAGAGCCCCCTCTCTCATGGATTAGAGGGAAGAGCTTTATACTGGGCTCACTTTACAGACACCTGCATCATACCTGTGGGTGGTCTGGACATATATTTGAACCTCAGCTTTTGGTGTTCTCATTTACACATTCCATGGCAATCAAACTGTATTTTATGTTCAAAATGATCATTCTTCTGCTAACGCATGAATACGTATCCATTCTATGCAGAGCCTACAGTATCCCCTTTCCTTTCTGACCACCCCCATCCAACTTACTAGTTTGGTATTGTCCTTGTTTGATCTTTTAAGGAAAGGAAGGGAAACGAGAAAAAGAAAGAATAAAAGAAAGAGCCATTTCACATCAGTAGATGATCAAAAATTCCATAGTCTTCCCCCCTCCATACCTCCAAAGTTTATTTGAATTTACGTAGATGTTTTACAGATATAATCAAGTCTTCCCAGAGGGATTAATCTTTCCTTGCTTTTTACCTGTTTAGAGAGTCTGTTTTCCTCTTCAATGTACTTCTGTTCTTTGGGTATTAATGTTCGTAAGCTGGCTTTCACCTATACATCAACATATGTGTCTGTTATGGATTAATAGAGTACAAATGTTTACAAGTTTTTCACGCAGTTCAATTTGCGATAATTTCGAAAGTTTCAAAGTCCTGGCTGCTGTGCTCATAAAACATAAATGTATACAGTTGCACATGCATGCGCTTCCATTTCTGACGCCGGCAGGCAGCGCCCAGAGCACAGCCACAGCGGCCGCCGCCAGCTATAGCAGAAAGTGTGGGTGTGCCAGGCAGCGGCAGAAGCATATTCTCCAGGATACATCAAGGTTTAGAGAAAATGCGGAATGACAGAAATTCTCTACAAATCAGGAACAAAAGCTTTCATGAAACTGAACTCTTTAGCAGTACAAAAAAGCCAAAGTTAAGACTTACAGCATTAAAAATCACATCTATTTCAAGATAGATGACCCCCTTTGTTGGCCCTGTCAGCTGCTTGTTTTTCAAGACGTAGGCTTTCTGTTCACCATTTTGAATCTGCGGGAAAAGGACATGACAGCCGTCTGTCTCGCGGTCTCCACTGAATACACTCCCTCAGTGACCTTTGACCCCCAGCTGCTGAAACTGACAGAGAACCCAAAACAACTGTGGCAATTCTGACAAGTACCTGTTCATTACCAGGATCAAGTCTGTCAGGAAAAATTAACTATCATGGGATTCAACATGGCCGTGCATTGAGTATGTTAAAATTTTTAGTGTTCTTATTACAGACCTTGGTTGAGAAATGACAGATATAGAGCTGAGGGTTTTTTTTTTTTCCTTGAGCAAAAGCAACACAGAGCAGTGTGTCAGGTGAATGAAACTTACGGACAGCAATGGTATAGCAACTTTGCCCAGAAAGTCAGCACTTCGATCCCGATCTTCATCATAAACTGTCACTTCAAGAACTGAATGGATATCTTTAATGTTGCTGCATAATAAATATAGGTAAGGAATAAAAGACTTCATCAGTGGGGAACAAGAACACAAATGCTTTTGAAAATTTAGATAGCTCCAGCTGATTTGGTATATATGTGTTTTATGTATACCATTTGCATACACATACATAAGGTAGCTTGGTATCTGACAGAATTTCCCACAATGCACCTTAGTAGACATGATGGTTCTATTATCTGGAACTTTGAATACAACTGTAACTTTAAGTTATAATTTTTCAATAAAATATAATTTCTATCTGGATGGGCAAAGAATAAGTTATTGTAAAAAACAAAAAATCAATAAGTGGCACTTATTTTTTTTTAGACTTGTCCTATTCTCATTATTACAATAATTCCCATCTTCTTGTTACTCCCACATAAAGCACCACCAGGTTTGATTTCAGCAAGAGTCACAGTATAGTTTATATAATTTTTCTTTTTTATCGTAATAGAACATCTCTTTATCTTTATAGCTGTCACCAAAACTCTGACTTATTTCTATTAGGTTTATAGTAAAACTTAACCAACACAGAGTACAGAATGAGGACAATGTAACGTTGATAGCTATTGTACCACCCTAGGATTTAGAAATTAAGTAGTGTTCCATTATGTTCCAAAGACAACATATGTAATAAACAAGTATGCAAGCTCTTCATATTTTGTTTCTAGAAAAATAAGCCCCAATTGTTGACAGCATTTATTCTTTGATCAAACTGTTTACCAAGAAAACATGAATTAAGAGAAAACAAAAAATGAATATATTCATTACTGAAAGACTGCAACCACATGTGAGAAAAGGCTTTATCAGAGCACAATCAATTAATGGCTTTGATAATTATCAAACCTATTCATTCAATTATGCATTCCAGAGAAAAACACTCTCCACAACCTTCTTAGGAGTGCAAGTCTCCTGACCAGGCTTTCATCTCTTATAAAAATGTGAAATTCCTTAAAGATAAATTGGTCAGATAATTAAATCTAATTAGTTACTGGCTCTTAAGCAAGGACATTATAAGAAATTAATGAGGAATTTAGCAGTTTCTCATATACGAAAATAAAATAAAACTATGTTAGAAAACTTTTAAGAAGTACTTCTGTTTGGAGAGTTTTCCTTTGTTCAGAGTTCATTTCTAAAGCCCAGCTTAAAAAAAAAAAAACAAAAAAACCACGGACTTAGGAGATAACTATAGTGTAACATCGGCAGCTTTTACAGTGCATGATCGAAAAGATTTACAAACTTTAAAAAAAAAAAAAGAAAATTAACTCAAAGTGTTTTCTGGTACGTAGGACCGTACTTAATATTCTTATTGTGCTAAAATGCAACAAACCAAAACTAAAACATCTGCCGAATCCGAGACTGGATTGTTTGCTGATTTGAGCAATGGAACAAATAGAGCTTTGTCCTCCTTGGTGTCAGTGCAGTTGGGGAGAATTTCAATAGAAAGTATAAAAGGAAGAAGCAGTACGGCAATTCAGTTAATGGGAGCAAAATCCTTCGTCAAATCATATATAAGATGCACAGTTTAAAAAAAATATCTGTGAAAACAAAGAAAAATGGCATACCCTTTCCCCAGGTTTCACTATCAGGAAGGTAATGCAATTATGCAATTCTTTGTTGCTGGCAAAGGCAGGCCAGATTCATTGAGTTGTTAATCAGTTAAGAAGAAACGCACAAAAATCTCAAAAATAAATATCATTTAGCAGCAGTTTTGAAATGAGCTCAAAGTAATGACTACTCACAATGTGAAGACTTTGTTCCACTCTGGATTGAGATTTTTGTAGACCGTATGTGTTAGCAGCCTATCATTGTTCAGTTCAACCACACAAAATGGGTCACTTTTACCTACAAGAGATATGGAGGGAACATTTTTAGTACAAATAGCACCCACAGTTCACAGTGTCGTGACCGTGACCACATCTCTTTTCTAAAAAGTTTTATAGAAAACAAAAAGTAAAGTAAAATTTTAAAAACTAAAAAATAACATCAAAATAGAGTTAGATGTAACTGGGTGATGCTAACAATTGTGATTCAGAGCAATTTAGAACTTGAAAAAAGTAAAAGAGAGCAAATTACACGGCTGCTATTTTAATTTGCAATTTTTTTTACAAAACTACTACTATAACTGCTGGTTATGAGGAGAAACGTGATACATATCCATCCCTAAATCAGATTTTATTTAATTCAACGACCTTTGAAAGGTTCAGCCCCTTTACTTTAATGCATGTATTTTCCAACTCATCTGACTCACTAGGAACTGGTAATAGAAATTCCTAAACAAGTTTATTTTGGGAAAACTGTTCTATTGCAGAATTACAACATTTTAATCTGACTTTAGATTCTCTTCTGAAATATCTATGGCATCACAAAAAGGTAAATTAGACCCTCTGAGGCAGAAAAAAATTCTGCCATTTGAAACTTAACCTCAGTAACCAATCTGCATGTTAAAGAGCAGTATTTTTTCTGTCCACGGAGAGTGAAGGATTTGGAAGTTATCATATATTCAGAACCACTCTACTCAGCCATAGTCAAACCTCATCCATTCGGTAATTATATCTTGTGATGTCCTCAATATTTTTGTAATGTCATGTCCTGTATTGTAAGAACCCATAAAGTCATTGGCTCTATGGGGGCAGCATTAATGATATTAGTGCAGCATGTAATTTGTTTGATACCTTATACAAATGACAATGAAATCAATATTTAGAGAAAGCTGTCCAGAGGTCATATCTTTTAAACTACAATATTGATTTAGACTACATAAGAGGTTAATGTGCATATTATTAACTTTAATGATAAAGAATAATTGTTTTAAATGCATTGTGAATTGTAGTCACAGTAGTTTACACTTCTGTGAAAGCTTAAATATCACTGAAGATTTTCAATTAAATTTTAATAGGAAAGAATTCATTAGCTATCAGTGACAGATAAGCTATGTATTCCCACACAGCAGTGTATTTACTTTCCATATTGTAATTTTGAAAATGAGCTGTACAAACTGTGACTCACCTTTAATTTAATTTATTAATTTTACATTAAAAAAGAGATTTAATATGTGTGTGTTAGTTCAGTGGCCTCCTATAGCCCAGGATAATTGCGTAATTTAAAATTATGGCAGTCTTTTCAGTTTTTGGTCTTGGGAATAATTTTCAATAAAGAATAGAGAACTGAAGCTCTTTAAGGTCAGGTGAAAATTTTACCTCTGGTTTAGGATCTGTATTTTTCCCCACCTTCTTCAGTCCTCTTGCCCTACCTGTTACCACTCTCATTTACAACTCACACATGCCATGAAAGATGGTATTCAAAAAAATTTTTGTTCATTAAAACACGGTATAATAGGTTTTATTTGCCACATCAACAACTTTATTTTCTCCCAAAGAATTCAGGCACAAGCATGAAAAATAGATTAGTTTTCAAAAACTTAGTTATTCTTAAGGCTCATATTAAGCATCTTCTCTCCACACCTAGCTTTGTGCTGGGTACTATGGTATAAACAAAAGAACAGAGCACATAAACTCCAACCTCAAATAGTTTATAAAAGGTTTGGAGAGATAAAATATATCTACATAGAACAAGCATAGGGAAGATTAAAGCCACATTTATGATAGAATCCATGTCAAAAGAGTATTTTACTTTCACTTTAGATGAAATGATAAGCTTTGGAAACATTTACTTAAAAGACAAGTGTAACTCTCATACTCTTCCTTGGACCTCGTTTTAACTTTTCTTATATACATGTACATTCACGTTAATCAGTAAAAAGTAACTACAAAAAGATAGCACTTTTCAGTATTTCTGTTCCCTCATTTTCACTTGCTTTACTTCAATTACTATTCTATTTCAACGGACTTGGTTTTACTTGCCCTCAAATGACCAACAATGTGTAACAGATTCAGTCAAAATTGTACCACTGCTTCAATAACAAAACACAAGAACAAACTCCAAAGACTGAAATCTATGGTGAAAAAATTTACTTTAAACTTCTACGAACAGAGGATGAAAATCTTTACTTGACTTTTTTCCCCACAGGAAGTATATTCAGTTGTGTAAGACTGAATACAGTTCTTTCAACCAACCCCATGGAAAGTCTCCCAAATCATCACCTTCTTTGTTGCTGTATTTTTAATTTACTGACAGTAGAAGATCTAGAGTCAGTGGTTGGCTAAAGGATCAGAAAGAAACAAAATCTGTGCTTAATGTTTAACATTTTTCCTATCTTGTTAAGAAACTGATACATTTATCAAACTCTATGCCCATGAGGTAGTAGCAATCCATATTTTCTTACTATTTAATTGATTATTTCTGAAGACCATTCCTAGGGAAAACCAGTATCAGCCATCTATCACATTACTTAATCTCTCAGTTACTCTCCTCTACTAGAAGAAAGATGTTAAAGAACTAGAGACATTTCCACACCAAAAACAGTGTAGAGCCTTCTAAAGCCACTTCTCAGTCATTTTGCTATTCTAAATTCCAGTGGCATACCATCACTGGCAAAGATATTCTCCTATGAGAACCTATATTATAACTTGGAATGGGTAACCAGTATAATTTTTAAGAGACCATGTTAGACATTATGCAGAATATAATGGTGCTTACGTTAAAAAAAAAGAGCCTTTTGCCTGAGGTAGACCAAACTGCTATTTAACATGGCTTTAATTCAAGCTGATTTTCCCCAATCTGAAATCTATTATTCTTAACCTGCTTACAGTCATATAAAAGACTGACTGTGGTCAGTGACATGACCCAATCCATGTAAATGCTGTCATTTTCATTTTTCTGAAAACTTCTTCTCAAGTTTAACACATCTTCTTCTCAAGTTTAACACATCTTTGATGTCTTCTCAGAGCCCATAGGTTAAAATCCACATCATATGGTATAGAATATAGTCTTTCATCTCCAATCTCAAGGTCCTTAAAGTCCCTTACTTGAGCTGTATCACACCTTTTGATTCCTCAAATATTCCATGTACTTCCAGAGTTCTGGGCAAGGCATTAAAGTTCAAAGTGAAAGCCCAGTGGTCTGGGAAAAAGGGCCTTAACCTTGGAGGCTGAGCAATCTGGGGTTGATACTCACTCTAGGACCCTGAGCCTGTTTCCTCACACATTCAACAGTGACCGTAATGGTCCCTTGCAGATATAATAGTTAGAATACAAGTAGCAGAATGTCTGGCACACCAGCAAGGGCCTCAATAAATAATAGCAATAATAGTAGCAATAATAAGGGCAATTACAATACTTATTATTGTCATAATTGCAAATATTTTCTGAGTTTTTATTATAAGCCCAACATTATGTTTTCAAAAAATTTTATGACTACTCTATGAGAAAGATGCTTTTACTATTTCTATTTTACGGAGAGGAAACTGAGGCTGGCAGATTATATAACTCACCAGGTCACACAGGTTGTAGTGAAGCTATTATTCAAACCCAGGTCTATCTGACCTTCAGAGCCCTTGCTCTACCTCTGTGGTCCATGCTCCCTTTAATTAAATAATATTTAAATGTAAGCCACTAGGCAAGACCTTTCCCAATAACTGTGCCATACCTCAGTATTTAGTGGGCCACACCCAAGGAAAGAGCTGGGTAATGTCTTGTCTATAGAGCCATTCATTCAACAAATATTTATTGCTTACCATGTACCAGGCACATTCTATGTGCTGAGGAGACAGACATAAAACAATTAAAAAACCCCCTGAACTTATGGAGTTTGCATTGAGGAAGAAGAAAGACAATGAATAAGAACATTTTATAGTATTTTAGAAGGTGATAAGTACTATGGAGAAAAATTAAGTTGGGAAGGTTAGTGAGGAGATAAGGAGTGCTGGTATATATGAGTAGTTTTTAAAAGGGCTGCCAGAGAAGGTCTCAGTGAGAAAGCGACATATGGGCAAAGAAACGAAAGAGGCAAGGGAGTGACTGTTAGTCAGAGAAGTGACTGTGCCTGGTGTTTCTAGGAATATCCAGAAAGTTAGCGTGTCTGGAGGAATGGATTGGGGGTGGGGGGTGAGTATTAGATGACATAGTTAGAGAGGTACAGGGAGGGTGGCAAGCCTCTGTAGGATTTAGCTTTCACTCGAAGTGCTAGGGCAAGTTTTTGGAGGGATTTGGGTTGAGGTGTGACAGGATCTGATGGCTGCTATTTGGAGAATAAGGTAGAGAGAGGGCAATGGAGGAGACAGGGAGAAGAGTTAGGAGGATATTACAATAACCCAGGTGACGTAGAGTGGTTCGATTCTGGATATATTTTGAAGGTAGAACCAACGGAATTTGCAGATGAATTGAACAGATTATTTGCAGATTTTGCAGATTATTGAACAGTCTATTGTGCCTGATATTATTATTTGGGAATGGAAAACAATTTACCGAGCTTAGCCAAGTCAGTCTTTCTTTGCAAGGTAAAGAAGCATTCAACAAAGTGCTCTGACTAGATATTTCTAGAATCCAGCAGAGGAAAATTTAGGTAAGGAGAGAAAGGCAATTTTATTTTTAACTTCCATTTTCATCTTTTCCTTCTAAAAAGTTATGTTTTTACAGTTATCAGTGTTGATGCCAACATTAGGTCTTTACACACTATGTTATTTTTGACTAATTTAAAAAGAATCCTCCTGCCATTAAAGGCATTAAAGGGCAATTAAAAATTAACAGCAATTTCAACCAAAATAACAGTAAACATACAATATCAAATACTATAAACTTACTACTAGAAAGCACACACTAGAGTTTTATTTTAAAGAAGTGGCTACACATAGTTAATGTGCTTATCTGGTTTGCTAAATGACAGTTTAAATGACTGGCTTTTCAGTTCCTAAATTTTGCAGTCTTAATTATGTGCCACCTAAACAAACAAAAACAATCACAGAAATACCAATGATGGACCTAACCATTAATTATCTCCTTAATTATTCCATCTTTTCATCCTTTTATCATTCCAGTTAGACCCTGTGATATGCTGCTTTGCTTGCTGAAAGTACTGGAGGGGTGGAGTTGACTACAGGATGCAGTGTTGATGTCTATAAAGTGAACTGTACTCTGCAAAGTTCTAGAGAGTGATGCAAAGCCGGCCCCTGTTATCATTTTATTCGGTACTGTCAGGCTAGAAGTGCAAGGAATGAAGGCAGCATCCAAAGTCGAAGTGTATTTTGTTTCTGATCATTTTTGTCTATCTAAAATAAAGAGCATAAATGCATGGGAACAAAGATTATATAATCTCTGTTTCCCTCTTACTCATTCTTGTCAGAAGACTAAAGCACTCTTCCTTAACGTTTGCCATTTTGGCTAAAAAGTGTCTATCTCTCTCCTTTCCAGGGCAAGAAACTGGAGATTTTGGTTTGGATGCAAGATAGAAATTGAAGCAGTGCTGGGTGAGGATGGAGGCAGGGGGGTTGATTGTGTTACCTGCCATGACAGCTAGAAGAGAATCTTAGCTTTCCTTGAGAACATGGCCACTTTCCATGTCGATAATTTCTAGAGAGAAATAGGAATACATTTTGAAGCATTCATTTCTTATTGAGTGTCTGCTTGTCTCACCCCAGAGTTATAATTATGATAAGATTTAGTCCAGCTCTCAAGGCACACACAATTTAGTGGGCAGGATAGACATGTAAATACACAATTATAATGCAGGGTTGTAAGCGCTGTAATAAAGGTAAGTAAAGAGTGCAATGGGAGCAATGAAAGGAAGCATATCATTCTCTAAGTCTAGAACAAGAAGAGGAAAAGAAAGTGAAGACTTTTTCCCAGTAGAGATGACGCTGGTGATCTATGCTAATTACACATCTCTATCACCAGCAATTTTAGAAGTGAAGGACTTTAAGAATTTGTGATAAGGATTATTTAGCTTACATCTATTTGTTTATCCCTTTAATAGGGTCTCTGTAACACAAAACCTAGATCTATGTTATATAACAATTATAAAATAGATACTTACAAATATTATGTTAGGACTGATGCATTTATCCATAATCTAGTTAAATACTAAGAGCTATCTTTTTTTCTATGGATTTTTATAGGGAAAAAATCTCCCAAGGGAATTAAAATTAGGAAGAGACTCTTTTACCTTAACTCATAAAAATAAACCTATAACAGATCTTAAAGCATCTACTCTATTACTTCAGTTCTCCTTGCGGTGAAAAGACTTTCCTATAACAGTGAAAATAAACATCAGAAATGTCTCCAATGGGCATGTCTAATGGCAAACTTCAAATCGCAGTGAGGATTAAACAGGGTGCCCTGACTGGCTAATTCTCTCTCACTCTTAGCCCTTGTTCTCTGAGGTCACCACACTGACATATTTACAAAGAACTGTGGGAAAGTCAGCACCACCCCTGCTCACTTGCTACCTGTATTGTGGGCAAGTGGATAACTTCAGTTTGTGCCAACTACTGGTTTGAGCATTAAAGTCACTCAAGAGATACTGAATGATATTCTTGCTCCCCAAATAGAAAGTTAACTCTGAGCCATCAGTGGTGGGCTTTGTCCAAGGTCATTTTGCTGCTGACAAGTAGCACACTTTGCTGGTTGTGATGTGTTATAAAAATGGGTACGTGTGTGGGGACCCAGTGACCACCTCTTTGTTGCCACGTCTCTGAAAACACAGAGGCTTTCAGTAGCACTGAAGGCAATTCATACCCACAGGGGCCTTTTACTTTGGGGCTACCTTGCACAAATTAAGCTCTTTGGTTTAATTTCTTCAGTTGCCACAGTTTGAAATGGTTATAATTTAATCTTTAAAAAAATTATAATCAAGGTTGCCATCTTTCTACAAACTGGAATTTCAGTCATAAAACATAACAATGTTATAGTTGAGGGCATCCCATAGGGGCCACCAAAATAAAGAGCAACCTACATTGGAGACATCTTCCAATCCTCCCCTTATCACTGGAGATGAGGCTTTGACCTTAGCCTTTTTCATCGACTGACCTCAACATATTTTAAACATCTGATTAGTAGAATTACATTAACTGACACTCTTCACTAAGTTCCCACTGGGTCTAGCTCTGGGACTAAGTAATAATAGGGCGTCTCTTTTCTCACTAAGTCATGAAGCAGGTTTCATTGTGGCATAAAAATGGACCCTCTAGAGTTGTGGCTCTCGGCCCACTAGGTATAAAACATTTTCCTCATATTGTAGATTTTGTAATGCCCTCCTCACTATTCTGAAATACAATAAAACCAACCCATAAGTGATTTCAGTATTTAATATAATGCTTTAATGCTATTATACAGAGGAATAAATAGAAAGTTGGGTATGTACAATAAAGTCATATGTTGATTTATTCAACAAATATTTATTGAGTACGTACTATGTGTTAGGCCATATGAACAAACAAATAAAATAAAAGGAAAGGTCTCTGCTCTCATGGAGTTTGCTTGCAGTGGGGAGGGAGGAAAGAGAATAAGTATTGAACATAATTAATAAACAGATTATATTGTATGTTAGAGAGTGATATATGTTAATGGAAAACAGAAAAACTACAGCAGGATAAGGGGGAGGGGCACAGTTTATACAATTAATTAGGGTGGTTGGAGTAGACCTCATTGTGAAGGGAGGTCTGAGCAAAGAACTGAATGAAGTGAAGGAGTAGTTAAGTGGATATTGGGAGAAAAGTGCTCCAGGTAGAGGGAGGAGCTACAGCAAAAGCCTGGTGTGCTCCAGGAACCTGATAATAGGACACAGGGAGCAACGGGAAGAATAGAACATGTCAGAGTAGTAACAGGGAACCAGGTCATGAAGTGCCTTGGAGGCAATCCTAAGGTCTTTGGTGGTTACTGTGTAAAGTGGCAGCCATCAACAAGACTTGAGTAAATAATATGTATTTCAGGATGTAATCTAGACTCATAATCATGAAACAGATCTTAAAGCTATATTAGTGCCTATATTTAGTCATGCAGGAAATGGGACAGTTTTCACTCTTTATGATTGTGTAATGCTTTTTAAGACAATTAGTATCCCCGCCCCTCAACTCCCAACATAAATAGTATTCCCCAACCATTGTGGCAACTTAATTCCCCCACAGATTTCTAAAGCACCCAAGGGGGCAATACTGTCCTCTCCCAATTGAGAATCATTTCCCTACAGCAACAGTTCTTAAACATTTTGGTTTCAGGAACTCTTAAAAATTGCTGAGGATCTCAAAGAGTTTTTTTGTGTGGGGGTTATATCTATCAAAATTTATCATTTTAGAAATTAAAAATGAGAGCATGGGGCTTCCCTGGTGGCGCAGTGGTTGAGAATCTGCCTGCCAATGTAGGGGACACGGGTTCGAGCCCTGGTCTGGGAAGATCCCACATGCCACGGAGCAACTAGGCCCGTGAGCCACAATTACTGAGCCTGCACGTCTGGAGCCTGTGCTCCACAACAAGAGAGGCCGCGATAGTGAGAGGCCCACGCACCGCGATGAAGAGTGGCCCCCACTTGCTGCAACTAGAGAAAGCCCTCACACAGAAATGAAGACCCAACACAGCCATAAATAAATAAATAAATAAATAAATAAATAAATAAATAAAATGAGAGCATGTAAAGATACACTGTGTTCTTGGGTTGGAAGAATTAATATTGTTAAAATGGCCATACTACCTAAGGCAATCTACAGATTCAATGCAATCCCTGCCAAAATACTAAAGATATTTTTCACAGAACCAGAATAAATAATTTTAAAATTTGAATTGAAAGACAAAGGACTCTGAATAGACAAAACACTCTTGAGAAAGAAGAAAAGAGCTGGAGGAATTATGCTCCCTGACTTCAGTCTATACTACAAAGCTACAGTAATCAAAACAGTATGGTACTGGCACAAAAACTGACACAGATCAATGGAACAGAATAGACAGCCCAGAAATAAACCCACCTACTTATGGTCAATTAATCTATGAAAAAAGGTGGCAAGGATATACAATGCAGAAAAAACAGTCTTGAAGAGTACTGGGAAAACTGGCAGCTACATGTAAAACAATGAGATTAGAACATTTCCTCTCACCATATCCAATAATAAACTCAAAATGGATTAAAGACCTAAATGTAAGACTGAAAATCATAAAACTCCTACAGCAGCGGTCCCCAACCTTTTTGGCACCAGGGGCCGGTTTCGTGAAAGACAATTTTTCCATGGATGGGATGGTGGGGTGGATGGTTTTGGGAAGATTCAAGCACATTATATTTATTGTGCACTTTATTTCTATTATTATTACACTGTAACATATAATGAAATAATTATACAACTCACCACAATGCAGAATCAGTGGGAGCCGTGAGCTTGTTTTCCTGCAACTAGATGGTCCCATCTGGGGGTGATGGGAGACAGTGACACCTGAAGTGTGTTGCTTATGTCCAGTCTACTCCATAATCTCATTTTGGTGGCTGTTACTGCAGAAAACCCTACTGCACAAAGATAGGATGTTGGAAATGGAAGCAGGCTTTTCAGCACTTTTGTGGCAGTCTCAGGATATTCCGCCTTGACTTTAATCCAGAACATATGGAGATCTGAAGTTGTCTCAAACATACTTTTAAGGGCACCATTATTTGCGACCTCAAGTAGTTGATCCTCTTCTAGCACGGACAAAGTCGATTCATCTGACTTATTCACAAATGGGTCGAGGGTCCATTCCTTCCCAGGTCAGGGGTTTTTCGTGGCTGGGAAGTAATGCTCAAACTCTTTTGAAAGTAATGCTCAAACTCTCAGAAAGTTCTGAGCTAGGTGATCACGCACCAGCTGGAAGAAAGAAGGCCCTGGCTCAGACTCTTTCAAAATTTCTGCTAATATCTGAAACATCTCAAAAATCCCAATGTTCACTCATCGACCCCATAATTCCAGTTTGGCTTTGAATGCAGCCACTTTATCTGCCGACTTGAACACAGTTGTCATTCTCCCCTGAAGTGACAGATTGAGTTCGCTGAGCAGGTTGAATATGTCACACAAGTAAGCAAGTTTTGCGACCCATTCTGTGTCACTGAAATGTGCTGTCAGTGGTGACTGTTTTTCTAAAAGAAATCTCTGGAGCAGCTCTCGTAACTCAAAAACTCTGGCCTGTGATCTACCTTTAGAAAGCCATCTCACTTCTATGTATAAGAGAAGACGTGTGTGCTCTGCGTCGACCTTCTCACAGAGCTGTGAGAACAGACGTGAATTAAGGGCATGTACTTTAATGTGGTTGATAATTTTAATCACATCCTGCAAAATGTTGTTAAGTTCAGGTGACATTTTTCACCTGGCCAGCATTTCTCTATGGATGACACAGTGCATAGACTCACATTCAGAAGCAACCTCTTTGACTGGAGTAGTGAAACCAGAAAGCCGTCATGGCAGCTGCTCTGTCCATGCATATACTGACACAAAATGACCAATTCAGTTTTCCTGATATGTAATTGTTCAAAGACTTGAATAGTTCTGCAGCTGTGGTGTTGGTTGGCAACAAAAGTGCACATAACATATCCTCATGCACATCCTCCTGAAAAATAAATCGCACAAAAACAAGCATTGTTGCCTTGTTGTCAACATCGGTAGACTTGTCAACCTGGATTGCATACCATGGTGACTCATTAATCCTCTCTAACAATTGTGCCTCAATATCCTCTGCTATTTCATCAGTTCATCTAGTTATGGTGCTAGCCAAAAGAGGAACATGTGCCACCTTTTGAACTGCAGCCTTTCCTAAAAGTTCATGACAAATGTCCTTAGCAGCAGGCAGGATCAACTCTTTACCAACAGTAAAGGGCTTCTTAGCTTTAGCAATGAAGTTAGCCACTAAGAATGATGCTTCTTAGCTTTAGCAATGAGGTTAGCCACTAAGAATCAGTGCAGACACATTTGATGAAGTGGTGGCCTTCAATAATTGCTTCTGTTCTTCGTGTTCACGTTTTTTCCTTTGAAAAACTCCAAAGGCTTGTCTTTTAATGCAGGGTGCTTGGTCTCCATGTGGCGAAGCAGTTTTGAAGGTTTCAATGGCTTTGTTGGATAGCCAGTTGCCACATGTTATACAAAGTGGGCTTGGAGAATGTGAATCACCTGTTGCAATGAACCTGTAATTTAAGTAGGACTCTTGGTATTTTCTTTTAAATGCAGCTTTCTTTTTGTTGGCAGTCTTACTTCTGGTGTCTCATCATAGGGTCTTCCCCCTTTTCAAAGAAGCTCTCTAGCGATGTTTGTTTTTTACTCATTTTGGCTAGGGTTAGCTTGTGGGCTTACCAAAACTGTGACTGAGACAAGAGCACAGTGCAGGAAAGAGGTGTGGATGAAAGTGGTAAATAAAATAATGGGTTGGCCATGCACAGACTAAAATAAGTGTCGGATTCTGACTTAAAGCCTGCCACCAGATGCAGCTGTACAACTGAAGTACATCAACTCACTTGCCACTATAAAGCCTGCCACCAGATGCAGCTTAATTGTCACTTGCCACTCACTGATAGGGTTTTGACATGAGTCTGCAAGCAACTGATTTATTACGGTCTCTGTGCAGTCAAACCTCTCTGCTAATGAAAATCTGTATTTGCAGCCACTCCCCAGCGCTAGCATCACCACCTCAGCTCCACCTCAGATCATCAGGCATTAGATTCTCATAAGGAGCGCGCAACCTAGACCCCTCACATGGGCAGTTCACAGTAGGGTTTGCGCTCCTGTGGGAATCTAATGCCACTGCTGATCTGACAGGAGGCGGAGCTCAGGCAGTAATGCGAGCGATGGGGAGCGGCTGTAAATACAGATGAAGCTTTGCTCACTCACTGCTGCTCACCTCCTGCTGTGCGGCCTGGTTCCTAACAGGCCACAGACCAGTACCGGTCTGTGGTCTGGGGGTTGGGGACCCCTGTCCTAGAGGATAACATAGGCAGAACACTCTTTAACATAAATCACAGCAATATTTTTTGGATCTGTCTCCTAAAGCACGGAAATATAAGCAAAAATAAACAAATGGGACCTAATTAAACTTTATTTCCTTTGCACAGCAAAGGAAGCCATCAACAAAATGAAAAGACAACCTGCTGAATGGGAGAAAATATTTGCAAATGATATGACTGATAAGGAGTTAATATCCAAAATATATAAACAGTTCATACAACTCAACATCAAAAAAACAAACAACGTGATTAAAAAATGGGCAGAAGACCTGAATAGACATTTTTCCAAAGAAGAAATACAGATGGCCAATAGGCACATGAAAAGATGGTCAATATCACTAATCATGAGGGAAATGCAAACCAAAACCACAATGAGATATCACTTCACACCTGTCGGAATGGCTATAATCAAAAAGAACACAAGCAACAAATGTTGGTGAGCATGAGGAGAAAAAGGAACCCTTGTACACTGTTGGTGGGAATTTAAATTGGTGCAGCCACTCTGGAAACAGTATGGAAGTTACTCAAAAAACTGACAATAGAACTGCCATATGACCCAGCAATTCCACTCCAGGGTACATATCTGAAAAAAACAAAAACACTAATTTGAAAAGATACAGGCACCCCAATGTTCATAGCAGCATTATGTACAATTGCCAAGATATGGAAGCAACCTAAGTGTCCATGAATGGATAAAGAAGATGGGGTATATATCTACAATGGAATACTATTCAGCCATAAAAAAGAAGGAAATTTTCCCATTTGCAAAAACATGGATGGACTTGGAGGGTATTATGCTAAGTGAAATAAATCAGACAGAGGAAGACAAATACTGTCTGATATCAATTATATGTAGAATCTAAAAAATACAACAAACTAGTGAATATAACAAAAAGGAAACAGACTCACAGATATAGAGAATAAATTAGTGGTTACCAGTGGGGAGATAGAAGGGGGCAGGGGCAATATAGGAGTATGGGTTTAAGAGGTACAAACTATTAGGTATAAAATAAGCTACAAGGATACATTGTACAACACAGGGAATATAGCCAATATTTTATAATAACTATAAATGGAGAATAACCTTTAAAAATTGTGAATCACTATATTGTACACCTGTAACTTACATAATATTGTACATCAACTATACTTCAATTTAAAAAAATGAGAGATGTAACCTATCATTCATTAAGAAATAACAATAATAAATCCATGACATGTTAACAGCAGAGTGATCAAATATTATGTAGCTTTTGAAAAACTCCATTGTACACTCATGGGAGAATGACAGTGAAAAAAGCAAATAACATCTCAGTATTATTATGAAAAAAGTTTTGAATTCACAAATTCCTAAATGGGTCTTGGGGATCTCCAGAGGTTCCCAAGCCACACTTTGAGAACCATGACTAAGAGCAATGGAAATAAAGCTTAATGTATACATGAGTTTATTTCCCTTGGTATATAGAACTATATGCAAAAGAATATTTATAGCATTGTGTTTAACTAGATGCATTCTTGAGTCCTAGAAGTAAACCTTCTTGGTATTAGCTGGGAAGCTCAAAATTTATGACAGACAAATGGGCAATAAAACAAGACAGACAAGAAACTGGAAAATAAAGAAAAAGGAGACTATGGGATTTAGAAAATGAGGAGAGGCAATAGAGAAGTTATGTCTAAGCCTTTAAGAGTTTAGATAAATTATGGTAAAAAAACATTTAAAGGCTTTATTTTCAATTAATATTTAATAAGGAACTACATACAAGTGACGTTACCAGATTAGAAACACAAAAGTTGTTTGGCCTCAAATATGTATAAAAATATATCATAAGCTCCTTTGTTTTTACAAGCCCTTGAAGATACTTTAGGACCTATGTAAATATATATTCAATTAGATTCTCCACAGAGAAGCATGAGGTTTCAGATAATCTTTCCTGTAAGTAAATTAACTAGCTGGAGAGGTCTTTTGCAATGGAATAAAATTCTTTAGACTTAAAAAATTAAGAACTGTATTAGGTGATTAAACCTTTTTATATTTTTAGGCAATAAAACTGAAAATTGCCATCTGTCAAGCCTTTGTCTTTAGAATGATATCTTTGTCTTTTTATTTCTCTTCTACATAATATCTACTCATTCAGGTATCTGTTATTCATCTTGGCACCCTTTGCAGGATCTCAGATTCTTAGGACTGGGAGAGAAGCCTTAGAGGTCAAGTTCAAAAGCTCATATAGGACTTGAATCCCCTCTGCAACCAGGTGGTCATACAGGCTTGGCTTCAAAGGTTCCAGCGATGCGGAATCACTACATCCACAGGAATATTCTGATCTATTTTTTGGCAATCATAATTTGGGGGAAATGCTTCTTTACATTTTATGTCTCTCTAGCTATTGTCTATTCTATGATTTGCCCTCTGTAGTAATTTTTGAAGTTTAAATGAAATAACAGGTGTAAAGGAGGGGCACAGCATCTGTCACTGAGAGTATCTGATTCATGTTTGTTACCTGCTCTCCTGCACTGGATAGTGTGGATGGCTTGCTGAGCATCTATTCTAACTATTTCTAGTATGTCTCTTCCTGACCTAGAGAGGCCACAAGGGCCTCCCTTGCAGCTGGGGTTGCAGATGTGATTTAGGTTGCGCCAATCAGAGGTACTTGCCTAAGATTTGACTTTAGAACTCAGTTATCTGAGAGGGTGTGGAGTCCACTTTGCTGCTACTCACACAGCAAGCAGGAGTAGTGAAAGCAGGTGACACAATGTCTTCCCAACATACCCATGTGGCAGGTGCTGAAACTCCTTGGTTCTTTCATGTAGCTTTAGTATTAACTTCTGGAAAGTGAGCTTAGAGCTTGTTTTCTTAGACCCTTCCTGCCTCCAAAGATTCTGTGATCCATTGAAAACTCTATAACAAATCCCTTTCTGATTAAATGTGCTAGAAGGAAGTTTGCTCTTTGGATTGAACCTTGGCCATTACTACCCCTGCCAACTCCTATCAACACCCTTCCCATGACAGGCTTTGGATAATTGACAAAAGAAATCATATCCAATTCCACATCTTCCTTTCTCTGGTTCAAGTTCATGGCTTCACTGAATAGATGTGGATTGGCATCCCTGCCTTGCCATGTACAGGCTGGGGTGTGTGTGTGTCTGTTGATCTAGACAAGTTACTTAACCTCTCCACACCTCAGTTTTCTAATTTGTAAAGTGGAGATAACGACAATACCTAATTAGATTGTTGTGAGATTAACTGTGATAATCCTTGTACCAAGCTTAGGGTAGTGTCTGACATGTGATAAGGGCTCAATAAATATTCCTTGCCACTATTATTGTCATTATCACTTTCACTGAGCTATTTTCAATGGCCTTGATTTTAAAACGCCAGATATACCAACCAAGGATATTTTCTGGTGAGTTTGTCAATGTCCTTCTTTAAAGTGTAGCTTTTAAAACTGAATTCATACCCCAGGATGTCTGATGAGCCCAAAAGAGAGTATCATTCTCAACATTCTCCTTTTATTCAATGTAACAAAACTGACGTATGTATAATTCACTCTCATGGAGATTAAACTCAAGTCAAACTCAAAGTCTTTTCTGTATTTTCTACTGTTAAAGCAAGACATCACTGTTTTGTACAGAGGTAAGATTTTTGATTTATACTTTTTAATGTTCATCTTGCGGAACTAAGCCTGTAATTTCAGTCTGTTGATTATATATATAAATTGTATATTGTATCTATTTATATATATATATATATATATATATATATATATATATATATATATATAGCATACATACCTTGGTCTCATGTAAAATGAATTAACTATGCCTCCTAGCAAGTTTGATAAGGAAGCAGTCAATTATCTCCTCAAAGTCATTAGTAAATACATTGAACAGGTTAGACCAAGGATAGAGCCCTGCATTCCTCCATTTGGCCATCAATCCTTTAATATAATCACCCTTTGGGCTTGAAGGTTTAGTCATTTATGAGTCTAACTACACTATCATATCATCCAAACATCCCTGTAGTAAGATTTTATTTCAATAGCCTAGTTAAATCCAGATCCTGTCTGCAGCATTTCCCTAATCCACCGTTCTAGAAAATGCATTTCTTATTTACACACCAATATCATAATGTAACAAAATATATATAATAGTTTAATTTTAAACACTAATTCTAACATCTGAAAGCATTTCTTCCAGCACTGAGTGAAACCCTGGAGCTAGCCCTCCAAGCCAAATCAGCAATTCTCTATTTCTTTACTCAAAGGATCATTTTGTAATCTTAGTTCCACAGAACTCAATTAATTATTTTATAGTATTTCTCTTTTCCTCATTTCCCATTGATAGTGGGACCACCACTTTCTCAGCCCATAGTCCTTCACCTCTAGAGCATATCAAACCCAATTATTAATCTCTTTTGTCATCCCACCTATTCTTCCAGAGCAGTATCTTCTAACCATGTGACCTGCATATGAATCACACATGATTTCTGTAATTCCCTGTAAAGCACTAGTTCAGACTCAGGCCTCACCAGCCTTTATGTTAAATCATCATTTTAATTCCTCTTGCAAATTTATCAACTGTTTGGTTTTAGAAGGATACTTTTGCATTTCTATAATTAGAATATGATTTAGCTTTTTAAAAATAAAATTACTAAAAGGAAGCAACTTTTATTTCTATATGCAATATGGTAGCATAAAAGAATAAAGAGCAATGATTTGCTTTCTTTCCTTGTGATGCCTTTGTCTAGTCTCATTCTTACAGAAGAGATTTATATAGTGTTAAGACATTTAACATGTATGTGCGTCATACTGTTTTCTAAACTAGGTATATTATAATGATAAAAATGTCAGGTGTTGGATGTTTTTAATGCATTCTAAATTGCATGAAATTTCTTCTCAAAGTATACTATCTGCTTAATAGTCTTCTACAAGCTTAATTATTAAAAAGCAAATAGAAACATTAGTTTATATAAAGGAAATAAAGCATACTTGGGAAATTTAAAATACATTTTGTGTAAAACTTTGGTTTATGTTTCAAGAAATATAGTTTTAAAATTTTAAGATAGTGAAAGTTTACAAATTAAGAATTACATCCACAAATAACCCCCTTTTTGGGTAAATTATTTTACCCTTGATAATTCACAAATAGGAAGGAATTCCACTGCATTAGATATATAATACTTTCAATGGGACTATGCAGAGTTTAAAGGATATCCATTTTCTTTTCTTCTAACATAGGTTTTAAATAATGATCATAAACTCTAAGGCTGCATTTATCAGATATCGCCAATGTTATTAAATGTGATCATGGCAATGAAAGTCATATGCTATTAAAAATTCAAACTGCTGGGCTTTCCTGGTGGCGCAGTGGTTGAGAGTCCGCCTGCCAGTGCAAGGGACACGGGTTCGAGCCCTGGTCCGGGAAGATCCCACATGCCGCGGAGCCAGTAAGCCCGTGTGCCACAACTACTGAGCCTGCACTCTAGAGCCCGCAAGCCACAACTACTGAGCCCACGTGCCACAACTACTGAAGCCTGTGCACCTAGAGTCCGTGCTCCGCAACAAGAGAAGCCACTGCAATGAGAAGCCTGCACACCGCAGCAAAGAGTAGCCCCTGTTCCCCACGACTAGAGAAAGCCTGCACGCAACAACGAAGACCCAACGCAGCCAAAAATAAATAAATAAAATAAAATAAAATAAAAATTCAAACTGCTACAATTTTATAAAAGAAACAGCATAGCTACTTCTACCAGTACAGCTGTCATATTCTGAGGGCCACTCAAGTGACAATTGCTCATATCTTATGCAATTTGCTTGAGTAACCCACAAGAGTTAATTTTTTAAAAGGATAATAGCTTGGATGTATATGTGCTTAGCATTCAGTATATAAAACTTTCAAAGAAGAGGCTCGCCTTTCTCTGTACATCTACCTTTTCATTTTCTTTCTCTGAATAGACCTATAATGTTCAGAGAAAATATCAAGAATAATAAATCCAAATCTCTGTAGAAAATATACCTTCATGACACACTCAAGCTGGAAATCACAGGAACCAATAAAATGCAGGCAGCCTACTGATAATGAGGTCAGAAATACAAATAAATTTACTTTTAATGAAGACTGGAGGCACAGTAATCAAAGTGTTAAAATTCATTTCATGCATATCTCATTTGCTTCCTAGCTGATATTTACCACACAATCTGTGAGAAAGTAGAGGCCTAAGATGCTCCAGATAAATGGCTCAATTAATTGTACAGAGGTAGACTTCTTTGAGCTGAGCCGGAGCTGTGAGCTCTTTATTAAAAGCACTATTCTGTAGCCCATAACCTTGTTCCTTGACTCCTCTCTGGTTTCCAATTTAAACAAGTCCCCATGCGGCCTGCTCTAAAGGGCTTTGTCTCCCTGTCATTGTTAAGAGAGCTGAGGCATCCTGGAAGTGTGAAATCAGACCTCATGAGTTGAACGGTTCCCCAGGGAACGCTGGACTGCACAGAAGGTCAAAGTCATGGGCCGGACCATCTGAAAGTGTCTGATCGCCGGTCTGTGACACAGCAAGTTGGGGTGGGGTGTGGAGGCTAGACTGAAGAGGACTGAAATTGAACACATCTTAATTAAAGCCCACAGACAGCAAAACAAAATGTTTTCTAGGCAGCCTGTCAAATGGGGCTTAAATTTAGCTCTGCTAATGAATCTGAGCTGCTAACTGTTATTTCTTAAGATAATAAGACTCTCACGGAAGCTGATAAAAAAACCGTAGCATGTCTTTTTCTGCTGTTTTGTTACTGAAATATTTTCCAACAATGAAGACAGTTTTCCTAAAGAAAAACATGGGAAAAGTCTATGCAAATAAAGGGGTAGTCAACAGCTCTCTTAAAAACTAGTAGATTTCCAGACTATGGAGCTGGTGAATTACAAATCTTTATGTGTAGTGTTGTTCTAGAAAAAAATATGCTCATTTAATGGGACTATTTCAATGACAGCTTATGTTAACTGTAAAATTCTCTCTCTCTCTTCCTTTTTTTCGTCTCTCTCCCTCTATTGTTTCCTAAAAGAGATAGTGCATTAATTTGAGAGATCAATTCACCTGGAGTGAAGAAGTTTTATATTAGTGTACCTTTTAATAGAGTGAAAAGGTAGGGCATCTTTTGAAAGGGTTTCACAGTTCTCCCATATCAGTGTTTCTGAAACTGAGTGGCTGGTATCCCTAGGGAGGCTGTGACCTCTTCCTCAGGAGCTCAAAGAAAACCCAGGGGAAAATGAAGGGGAGGGGCTGAGGAGAAGAACCTTTTTCTTTTTCTTCTCTAAGAACTTGAAAGAACCAATAGGCCAGGTCTAAATACGCTGCAAAGAAAGCCTCACTCAATATAGAAAACTTTAAATGTTCGGCTGAAAGCAAAAATTAGGCCCTGTCCAAGGAAGAATAATTAGAAACTAGAAAAGACAAATTCCAACATACATGAACTGTTTCCCATCACCACCACCAAAAAAAAAAAAAAAAATGTCCACCATTGGTCTCTCTCTCCTCACAATCTGTCCAGTTTCAGGGAGCACTTGATTTAGTGGTAGAATCTTCCCCCAGTGAACACAGGGCCAGACGATCTGCAGGTTTTGCTTTGATGATCCAGAGAGACATTAACCTTTTCACTGGTTACGTGAAAGGTAAGTAAGTTGTACTGTGCAGTATTTTTCAGTTAATCAAACTTTTTCCCTCACGAAGAATTTAGCTGACCAACTTTGAAAACCGGAGTGCCACTTTCTCAGGCTGTGAAAGGCTGCCCACAATTTGACTGAAATTTCAATCCACTCTTGTGCCTCGCTCAATGCATGTGTATGTGTGGGAGTTGTAAATTGAGGCCTTAACCACCAGAGTTAATCTCTTTTTAAAATCTGTATTAACCTTAATGATTTGAAGTGCACTGTCCAACACTGGGCTATTGAGATGGAAGAAAAAACTACCCTCGACTATCAACAGTTTATTAGGGGCTTAACTGAAGTGACCTACTGTAGTAGACTTCAGCTGAACAAGGCTATAGGCTTTTTGTGGAAAGGGAAAGAATTGAGGGTTTCATTAAAAAGTAATTTGTGCTTTATACTCACTCATTCAAAGAGAGTCTCAATTGCTCTTTATTCACACAGAGTTAATACAGTATCACAATGTTTCTCAATGAATGTGTTGTAACAAAAGAAAAATTTTACATTTTGAAAGGAAAAAACTCTGTAACTGCAGCAAGATTGATGGCTACTTAAAAGATTATAGAATCTCTTTTTCTTGTGCTCATGCTAAATGATGGAATATTGTAATTTAAATTTTTTTGCTTAAACTATGGAAGTTTAACTTTATGTTTTAATCATTAAAAATATTTTAAATACAGGGTGAAGTTGGGCAAATATGAGTTTGTGTTGTTGGACTTGTCTGGGCAAGTGTTCAGAAACCAACTAGGTATCTTATAGCTATAGCCTCATTTATATCAGGTCAGAAAATATTCTTTGCTATCAGTGATTTAAAATATCCCCTCTCCATCCACAACAATCCTAAATGGATGCTAATTTGAGCATCTGAAGATGCACCATTGACTCTACTCCCTTCCCTCAAACTGTTGCTGAATATCTTGTAGAGCCTGACTATGATTATCCACTGAGATATAAAACATATTTTTAAAGTTCTTCTCTGAGCAAGTAGGAGATAAAGTATGCAAAGAGCTTATTTGTGATAAGCTCAAATTTCATGATACCCAAATTTCATGATAAAGACCAGGAAGGATCAGTATACATATAAATATTTACCCTTTTCAGAAGTAAAGATTTTTTTTAAAAAATTGGTAGACTATTCAGACATTTCTGTCTTAAATACATGGTCCTCGGTTTCTGCCACCATCACAAATGTCATAAAGACCACAAAAGGTCCAAGAGTGAGCAAGGTCAAAGACTGAATTATCCTCTTGCCCCTGAATAGTTCAACATCTCTCTTATTCAATTCAGAGCACATTAGAGTATAAGGTCAGTGAGGAATGAGGAATCATTATGTCCCTAAAACTAGAAGGAAAAAATGGAGAATCTGTTATTTAGTATTCCCCAAATTAAAGTTCATTTTATCAGATCAAAATTATGTCTCACTGAATCCCTAGGGAAAAGGTGATTCTTATTCACATTAATTTACCTAGAACCATTACGAAAGAAATATATCTATTTTTTCCAGCTTCAAGAGAACATGTACTTTAACTTGCTTAGTGGCATATAGGCCAACTGAGTTAATGCAGTTTGCATATTCATGAAGTTTCAAAAGCAATGACAGCCTCTCTCCAAGAGAGACAAACATATAATTGCATTTAACTTGTGTAATGGGCAGGTATCTAAACTTTTGAAGTAAAGGGGACTTGAATTTTTCTATAAGAAATTATTGTGCCCACTATAAATACCCAGTGATAGTTCTTAACACTTAGGTGCCCTCTGAGATACTTTTTATTTTAGGCTTTTCTCCCTATCTTCAGATGTTTTTAGCCCAACACTGGGTGCTCCACTCCCCCGCAGAAAATCCTGAAGAAAAGTGAAGATATTTCCTATGATGGTGAACATCTCGGCCATGAATTCCTGAATCTACCTGCTGCTGGGAATCAAAGGCTGGCCAGAACCTCTGTAGTGTAAAAGCAGCCCTGAGTTCCTGTTCTGGTCTTTAAGTTAATGTCCAAAGTGAACAAAAAAAAAAGCAGTTAGTCAACCATTCACTGTTGACTGTTGGTTCTAATAATGAAAGCAGCATAATAATTTAAAAATCATTGTGTCCAGATTAATTTGATTTTAACCACACCAGAAATAAAATACAAAGTGAATAAACTCAGCATTCACTAATTGTTTAGTACAAGGAGCCAAGTCAGTATATTTGCAAAAAGATTACAAACAATCCTCTCTCCCACTATTTTCAGGTATGCCTATTTTGAAATAATATCTGACAGTTGTTATTATCTTCTTGGTTACAAATGAGTTGATAAAATCCTCTTTAAAGAAACTGTAAACTCTCAACATTTTTACTTTTATCATACAGTAAACAGTCATTCAATACTATGCAAATATTAAAAAATTTAAAATATTGCCATTTTTGAACAGACATCTGCTATTTTAGTTCTAAGGCATGTGATCTTTTAATTAGGTTTTGATTCTGTTCCATGAATTAAGGGCAGCAGTGATCATATAATGGGTTTGCAGGCCCTTATATGGTAGGAAAAGTACATTTCTCCCCTTCAAATAAGTTAGCTACCCTTTAAGGGTCAACTTGCTGGCCATTCACAGTGGTAAGCATATTTCCACAAATAATAAGTGGACACTTTCTTTCAGGAACAGGGAAATCTGCACAAAATTGGTCAAGTCAGTCCTATTTATTATCCACCTTGAGATGGACAATTTAAGGAATTGTATAAATACCCCCCAAAGCCTATGAAATTAAAGAGTAAGTGAATGCTCACATAGTTGCAAATTCAAAACAATAATTTAATTCTGGAAATTGATGAAATAATTCATTAATTAACATGCCACAGAAACAGCAATATCCAAATCAGGAAGCTTTAAGACATCATACTGAGTTTGGCATTTTTACAGGCCTGCTTCTTGGTTAAAAAAAATTTAGAACAACGCAGATGTTTAGTTTAGATCCAGAATGATCTCTGGGATGTGCTAGGGAATTTGGACAACTAAGGAATTGTATCAGCAACCCAAATACCAACAGTTCATACCAAGGAATTGAATATTATGTATCTAAACTTTTCAGTGAACTATGCAACAGATTTCATGCATGTTTGAATTATCAGTGTTGATGCTACAATATCATCTGAGGGAAGCTGATACTGTCTAAGAGAAGAAGATACAGCATTACTACCCCAAAATGCCAAAATGATGAAACCTGGAAGAAATATAACCACTATGTTGACTAAACCTTGGAGAAGGCAACAATTCAAAAGTTGTTTCCCTTTTTATTGTTTACTTTTTTAACATGTTACCCTTCTTTTAAAAAGCAGAGACGGTATAAAAATCAGGTGGATAGCAAATCTTTGTAAGATCAACAAACTTTGTATTATTTACTCTGATGATCGAGTCAGGTGAAATGAAAAGTTCAGTTATCAAATGGTGTACACCTTGCATGCTGCTTGATATACAGGCAAAAGGAAAACTGCATCGGCTCTTACCTGTGACATCAGCGGCCATTAACCCTTCTGCTCTGATCACTTTCACCTGGAGGAATCCCACATCTTTCAGGTTGTGAAATATCCGCAATGGGCTCTGAAAGAACCCAACATCAGTATTAGAAAAGAAAGGTCATAAAGGGTCTCAAAGAGTGCGCTGAGGAAACATTAAGTGTTACAGTTGATCTCAGGATGCTGCTTAAGTGATCAAAGGGATATTTGTGTTTCTTCAGTACAGATGACCTTTCCACCATCAAGAATGTATATACACACATACATTTATGTAGATAATTGTTGCTATATAAGTAGATTTTTTGAAAGAGTAAAAAATACCACAACATTTCTCCCTGGTAAGTAATTAGCAGTAGATGATGAACAATAAATTATAAAATACGACATGTCTGCATTCTTCCATCAGTCTCCTTTACCAAAGCGCTCCAAGAAATCTTTTATCTATGGGCATGATGATTTGAAGACTATTGATTCTTAATACTGAATCTTAAGTTGTTAGTTAAGTAACACACTTCAGACTTTGGGAATAAGAAAGACAACATTAAATTAATTATTTTTCTACTCTTTTCTTCTTGGGCAGCTTTGCAAATGGTAGGTGCTAGATAAGGGTTAAATTATTTAAGACTATTTTCTAATATTTGATTCAAAAGACGTATTTCTACCACACACCTTTTAGGTGTTTTTAAAATTTATTTGTTTTATTTTTGTCTTTGAAAATAAATCAAGTTGATTAAAAAATAAATTCAAAAGTGATGAGTAATTTTTCCTAAATTTGTAATTTTGTTTGTCATTGTAGTAGGTATAGAAGTATACAAATTTTGATAGAAGAATCAGATCCAAATGCTGAAACCTATTTAATTTCATGAATTAATAATGGTAGAGTTTGAATAAGCGTAATACCAGAAGGAATTAAAAGAGGGATAGCAAGAAAATAATTCAGAACTCTAATTAACGGACACAAATAGAGAGTAAAATCAACCTATAGAACGTGATATGCATTTGTTTATTTATACTTCATTGCATCTTTCTCATGACAAGATCAGCACTTTTATTCAGTAAATCAAAGGTGCTTCTTTATCATAATCGTTAAAATGCTTTAAAACCGGGAGCATAACATAGTTTTACCTAATAAAGTTATCTATTAAAATGTTACTACGGAACATTCCCATCTTTGCATTGAGAATGTGAGAAGACTGACAAGCACAAGCTTACCGGATATTAACTTTATCAACCCCGTGTGACTAGTCATTGTTTACACTGATGCTCTGACCTTGGCACATTGAGAGGAGGAAACGCAGATAGACGTGTAATCTCAGAGCCTAACTTTTAAAAAAGTGTTTAGCACAAGGATTAGCTCTTAATCTTTTATTGTTTTTAAACAGTTGTTTATCACCCAAACTGTGTTAAAACTACGAGGGTGACAGGGTTCAATAAAAACGCACTTCTCTCTCCATTTACATTCCTGTAAATTAAGGGTTTAGAAGTGGAAACTTTAGACCGCAGTATTATAATTCAGAGATTTGTAGGCATGTTGTCTTCCTAAGGTCGTAATGATCAGGTGTGGGAAGCTGCTCCTTATCTCAGAGCTTACTGAGTGTTACAGACCAGGTAAGTCTCCTAATCTAATGATGGAGAAGAGTTTTAGCAAAAGGTTCCTGTCCTTTAATTTTCAGGAGCAATTTAAACTAAGTTTCACTGTGACTAGAACAAATATCTTCAGTCAGAGAATCGTTTTCATAGTGGTAACCTCATTGCAGAGTCACACTGCTTCTGGTGCTTCAGCTCCGAAGTTCTGCTTTGCGTTTGGAGGGGTAATTATTATTTGAAGGTTTCATTTCCTCGAGTCAGCTGACGCTCAGTAATTTATTGCAAACTTCAACTGCTTAGGCCAGTAACACATGGATTATAATAAGAACATCAAAAAAACAAAAAAGCCAAAAATGTAAATATATCAGTTTAAAAATATAACTTTAAGGAATGCTTCATCAAGAGGTATTCCTGCCTTGTTATTTACGGTTATTTTAGAAGGCCTCAAAACCTGGATGGCTTCTGAAGCCAGAAATTTCCATAGCAGAGGAATCTATGATTTGCTGTGCATCCTTTCAGCCCTCAATAGATGGGAAAAGATTGAAATGCTCTGGAGAGGAGTCCTCTTTATTTTTTTAATGAAAGCCTGTATAATATATTTTCTCTATGGCTGCAGCAGCTGTCAGGGAGAGCATCTCAGTTCAGCTCTATTACGGGAGAGGCAATACCCCGTCCTATGGCATCGAGATGCTCTGAGGGGCCAGAACTGATTGACAGCTTGTCACCGTGACGTCTTATTCCATCTCTGTTATGGAGAAAATTAATGTCACACCACCAGCCTTATGACTCGCTGTCATCTTAGAACCGCTCACCTTTTATCAATGCTCTAAATAACATTTCAAGCCTATCGTCTCACGGTGGACAATCCGGTCAAGGGACATTAAATCAGATGACTGTGAAATGTCATAATAAAAATGGAATGCTAACAACTTCTTCTCTAAACTAGCTCCTCTGGTTTTTAAACTATGACAAGGGGAGCAAGGGTTCAGCATCCCCGTTCTGAAAAGGTCATACAATCGCTCTTGGTCTACTACCCATTACTACCCGCCCCCTGTTGACCTTCCCTGCTTCCCCACCACCCGCCCCGCAAAAAGAAGAAAAAAAAAGAAAAATGGAATTAGCCATCTTTTCAGAATGGGGTGATCAAATAATGGCACACACAGTAACGTCTGTTTAATTTGTGGGGCTTCAATGCTTTGCAATGAACAGCTGAATGACAGCAAGGGAGAACCTTTTCAGGGCTGTTTCATATGAGAGTGGGGCAATCCACTTACTTTCCTCACCACAACCAGAGCCAAATCAAATTCTTAGGTTGAACCTAAACTTAAAAAAAAATAAATACACAAGTTCTCACAGGAAAACATATGTATAATTCTCCAAATAAACTCTTTTATATTATATGTTTCTCCAAAACAAGTGATATTTCAAACATCATGCAGTTTTCATTCATTTTATAATCTACAGAATAAAAAGGAAACACTCTGAAACCCTAAAATATAGATCTTTGTCCTTGCGTTGCTATGAGTAATCATAATACATGTGCTATATTGCATACACTAGCTTCTTAGCAAATATGATTCTAAAGGGAGATACAGGCCTATGCTTGAAATTCAGGGCTAAAGAAAAGTATATTTAAACTTGGTTCACTTTTTAGTATATTGAGCAGAATATAATCTGAGAATTAGCCGGGACATCCACATAATATTTTACATTTTACTGAAATAATAACTAATATTTGAAAGTAGGTATAGAAACAAATACTCAAATTCTAAATGGAAATGGCTGATTTAAGGAATCCCTTACAGCAAAGAGAAAAAAAAAAAAAGTAATTGGATCATTTCTAATTACCTAGCCCGTAGTATCATTCTAATATATGGGATAGTATCAAATATTAATCCATCAAATATAATATTATAATACCTAGAATCATTTTTATATTAATATATGAATTAATTTCTTTAAAATTGTTTTAATTCATGAGTCTCACTTCTGGGAACAGGAGAATATATCTTGGTGGGTACCAAAATGTGAAATAATTTTCACAACTGCAATTATATATTAGAAGATGCCACACAATACCTTGGGCTCTTAGGTGGTTTAAAAATATATACTATTTAGCCTTGCTAAGTCACCTCTATTAAATTGTTTATGATAACACCATTGGTGGATGAGTTGTACAAGCATTAGCAGACAGCTGATTCAGTGAAGATAGCCAGAATAAATTTGCTGAAGCGCACATCCTGCTAATCTGTTTGAAGAATATCGTAGAGCATTAGTACCAGCACTTCATGTTATCTGCACAGCCTGATAAGGTACATCTTTATTAAATTCAGTTATTGGAAGGATGTCAGTCAGCAAATAGGAATATTTTAAAATCTAAAAAAAAGAAAAAAATTAAGCGGTTCTTTGTTAGTCAGAGCTTGGTTTCATGACTGAGTGTCTAGAGGAACCTTCTAAACACCTGGCAGCATTGTACAATACAAGCTTTGTAATTTTAAGTGGAAAAGCTTTTCTTTTTTCTTCCAGCTTCACGGGTACTGAGACATTCACTTTCTCGAGGCTTCACTAAGAGAGAACAATGGAGTAAGAGCTCCCCTCTCTGTTGATTCAAGAAAACTACATGGTGGGAAATGCAGACCGTGAGGATGCTGGGAAATAGGTAGATTTGGTTGTGAATGTTTGGGTTTGATAAAATTTGAGAAGGGTACTTATTTTAGTGACTCACTATGCCACCCTATCACTCTACATCTGATCAAAAGGTAAGAAAGCCTCCTTTTAATTATATTTCACATTCAATTTTAAAAATTTAAAGGAATGAAGCGAGGCTTTTCTAAGCAGTGGAAAGGAAAAATTATTTCTGTGAATATCCTCCAGTAACCAACCTACTAATTAAAAAGTAAGTGCAGTTAACTCCATTTCAAATTTGTAAAGACAAAGAAATCTTAATTCCAGTGACAAATAATCAATGAACTCATTTTAAAGTATTATATAAACTTGACTTTCCATTACAGGAAGTTTCCCTGCATGATAATTTTGTGGTGTGATAAAATTACTGAGGAGAATCTCAGAATCTAGAACTTGCTCTGGAAGAGAGTCGAGAGAAGACCAGGTGTCTAGATATCCATGGGTACCCCAAGTGCTTCTGCAAAGATATGCATGGTATTTGCATCTGCCCAGGCTTCTGCTTCTGCTGATTCATCTGTCAGACAGCTTTGCAGATGTACTTCTGTCACTCCATGTAAATTATTTACAACCTCTTCTAGTCACCCATGACCCTGAAGGAGGAGGCTTACATACGTACATATCTCTTTAATATTTCCTCACGTTCTTTCGGATCCTCCAGGGAGTTGATGGAGAGGTCAGAGATGCTGACTGTGGCCGAAGCTGTCAGGGTGACCAGCAACACCAGGTGCCCCTCCCCTTCCTCCAGCTGCAGCTCCAACTTGTGTGTCTGTTCCCTACTGAGAGCTGACAGGTCGATCTGGCACCTAAAAAGAAATGTTTTGAATTAGCAAAAGGCTTTTTTTTTGGCCACATCAAACAGTGGAGGTGCAGGCTGCTCAGAGCTATGTGAAAAATAAATCAATGGAAATACCATTTGGACCACTGGAAGCATATGTATTTCATGTCAGCTGACTTCACAAAATTCAGACTCTGATTATTTTAGTATCTAATTGCTTATTTCTTGTAAGATGCAAAAAAATGTGCTTATCTGATTTGATTACTACCCACTGTCACCATATTTATAAATCAGCAGGGGCTTTCAGTCCCTAGGATGGCCCAGATCAGTGGGGCTTTGCTTACAGAGAGACTAACGTGAGCTATCTAAAGAGGCAAACGACCAAGAGTGAATTTTTGTGCCACTCTAAAACAATAGGTGTTTTGCCCTTGTTCTGAAATGTTATTAAGCAGAGAATATTTACCATTTACTATGATGATGTCATACGTTTTACATTTTTAAAACCATGCCAATTTATTCATAGAACACTGCATAAATCTAAGTTAACAAACAAACAAATCCTCTGAAAACATTATAGCTGAAGTGTTACCTACGAGAGTTGCCTGAAGAGAGACTTTGTAATAGTATGGCAACCCATGCTCGATATATCACCTCCTCAGAGCTGAACACTTTGCAGACTCTTTTCATAAAAATGTCAATTGATTTGGAAGAGAAAGATACTGTGGTGACCAAAACCACAAGGGCAATAAACAGAGAGAAAGGGGGCAGACATGAATAAAAGACATTTGAAACAGGAAATAGCCAATTATAAGAATAGATGTGGTATTGTCATAAACAAGGGGTGGTCAGCTATTAGGGACAGATTAAATTTTTGCCCCTTCTTATTCTTCACTCTATTTATAGTTTATTATTTTGCTTTTAAGTTAAACATCTGTGAATAGGGCCTCAAAGCTTATGGTTGAGTTCAAACATCTTTAGTGAGAGTGATTTTAGAAACTGAATCAAAGTTTGACATTTATGTTTTATTTTTGCCTATCAAAAATGACATGAAAGATAGCCAGACTAGAAACAATTGGGAGAAAGAGGAATATAGATGCAAGAAATGAAGAAGAATAGAAACGTCCTGGTCAGTGATAGAAAATCTGCATGCACTAAATGCTAACTATCGAGACAGCAGGAAATTAGGGTCTGTACCAAGTCAGGAAAACATCTTCCTAAAGTTAGGATGTATATCAAGTAACCTCACTGTTTCTGCAAACACAATATCCATTTCAAAATACTCTCGGGCTTCCCTGGTGGTGCAGTGGTTGAGAATCTGCCTGCCAATGCAGGGGACACGGGTTCGAGCCCTGGTCTGGGAAGATCCCACATGCCACGGAGCAACTGGGCCGGTGAGTCACAACTACTGAGCCTGCGCGTCTGGAGCCTGTGCTTCGCAACAAGAGAGGCCGCGACAGTGAGAGGCCCGCGCACCGCGATGAAGAGTGGCCCCCGCTCGCCGCAACTAGAGAAAGCCCTCGCACAGAAACTAAGACCCAACACAACCATAAATAAATAAATAAATAAATAAATAAATAAATAAATAAAAGGCAAGTAACTTAAAAAAAAAAATACTCTCATGCTGTCCCCTTAGATTCTAAACGATGAAGAAACATATCAAATGCCTTATTTAATATTCAAATTTTAATTGGAATTAGTTCTTAATAATACCTGGAACAAATTGAGGGTTAAAAAATGCAATGGTGAAGAACAGCTAATCAAATGCATTCTCTAATAAAAAGGAGAAACATGAATATGATTTTCTACAGATCTTTCCAGCATCTGGCACAGTGCCTAACCTATAATTTGTTGAATGTGAATGAATCTTTGGACTAGACTGAGAGTATGACACTGGAGAATTGAACAGGGATGACAGTTCAGATAGTACTTTTGGTTGGTTAAGTTGGGACCAAGAAGGGTCTTTCACTCACTCTGATCATGCATTTCCAGTCCTGCTCATGCCCTATTGCCTATTACCATTAAGTGCTGGTTGGCCTCCTCCTCTTTTATATTAGAGTCATTGCATTTAATTCTTTAGAGTTGGGGAAGGTGTTCTAAAGATGCAGTCCAGGAACTGCAAACTGGCCACTCTCAGATCAAAGCTGGTCCATAGATTTGTTGTTTTTATTGTGCTAAAAAAGTTTTGAATTTAAATAACTTTAAAGAAAGAGCAAATGTCCTCTGAGTTATTGTCCCCAATACTGTCTAACTTACAGCTGGACTATTTCACTTAATTCTGTACCCAGTGCCAAGAGGCATAAGGATTTGTGATCCTCAAAATCTCCTTAATTTACCAATGAGGAAACTGAGGGCCAGAGAAGTCACATGAATCAACGGAGATACACAGTTAGTTATTAGCAGAGCCAGACCTGAACCTAGCACTCTGGAATCTAAGATCTAGGCTTTTTCCACAACCAGTCTGTCATTGCTGTAATTGTGCATCCTGGAGGAATGTGCTATGTGAGGCAGTTCTTAAACAGGGTGATATCCAGACTTGTTTTGAACAGGACACATTAACTCAGGTTTCAAGTATAGAAGTGTGTTATTTTTATGCTTTAAAAATATGTATGAACTAGGAAGAATGCTGTAAGTAATTGCTCTTAGAAGACGATAAACTAAGAAAAAATTACAAATTGAATTTTAAAAGCTATGGAACTAATAAAATTTAAATTACCATTGCACATCTATAGGAAGGATTATACCTTTCTGCTGCAACTAAATTTTTAATATTGTGTACACTCGTAGAAATAGTCCCCGGTTCTGTCCTATATTTAACGGTTCAGAATGTTGACTTTAATCATTCTAATATAGAAAATGCCTGTGTATACAAATATTTTGAAAAGAGAGCATTAATGAATTCAAGATGCTTTTTGCTAGTTGAGGTTACTCAGATCTCCTATTCATCTAAAAACTCTGCTCAGGAGTAATCCTCAGATGCCATTTAAAGCAAAATGTCACCTGATAACCAAGCAAAATTGTCCTGTTAACTTCAGGATAAAGTTAGCATTACAGCATCACTGATATCTGCATTAAATGAGTATCGAATCATTGCTGGAATTTGGTGGAGCAAAAGCTTTTGCTATTCCTTTGTTGTTATTGAATAAATATGTACAAAGATGGAACTCCTGCAACACAGTGTATTGCAAAGTGAATTCAGGACTAATTACTATGGGCCAGTGCTATGGTTTGAATGTTTGTGTGTTATCCAAAATTCATATGTTGAAACCTAGTGCCCAACGTGATGATATTAAGAGGTGGGGTGGTTGGGAAGTGATTAGGTCATGAGAGTGGAGCCCTCGTGAATGGGATTAGTGCCCTTATAAAAAAGGCACCAGAGAGATCCCTCATCCCTTCTGTCATGTGAGGACATAGACGAAAACAGCAGTTTATGAACCATGAAACCAGACACCAAATCTGCTTGTGTCTTGATCTTGGACTTCTCAACCCCTAGAACTGTGAAAAATAAATTTCTGTTGAATTCCATCCACCCAGTCTATGGTGTTCGGTTATAGCAGTCCAACAGGCAGATTCACCTGTACTTGGCTTGCCTGTACTATTATGTTCTCAACAAAGGAAGGATTCACTGTAGTTTGGTTACAGAAATACTAGGTGATCATTCAGATGGTTCAGAATAAGCAAAAATTGATGGTTTTATATTGTTATGAAAATGAAAAGGCAAATTTTTAAAAGTATTGAAGCAAATTCATGAACTCCAAAAATATATACACAGACACATTCACAGGGGAAAGAGCCCATGACTGGGCATCAGATTCCCTTGGTTCTAGCCCTCCATCTGTCACTAATTAGTTGGATGACCTTTTCCAAGACAACTCTTAGCCCCTGGAATTCCAGGTTTCTCATCTGTGATATGAGGGAATTGAACTAGATGAACTTCAAATTCTCAAAAACCTCAAATTCCACAATTTATTATAACTCTATCCATGTTTACACTTGTTTACATCTTCCTTTCTTTGCAATTCCACAAACCAAAAAAATGGTAAGAGAACAAATTCATCTTACAGGCAATGAAATATTATTCCTCAGAGGTATTACGCCTCTACCCTGCTGAAAAAAGTCTGAATGTTGGTGCCAGAAGGCAGACAATCTAACTTAATATCAAATTGTCTTCTAAGGAGAACTGGGAGGGGGTGCATACAGGTCACCATGTATGGAGTGAAAAAGAAAGTGTGGATTCTCCTCTTTTGTTCAAAGAACAGCTCCCCTTACATCTGTTTTGTATCTGGGTTCCACAAGGAACTCCTGGGTCCTCAGCTGCCTGCTTTGCCTCAGCCTCGACTTTGGCTGGGTCTTTCCAAGGGGCTGCTCCTCATCCCACCACTGTGACCAATCGGCTGGGCTTGAGTCCTCATAGGTCTTCCACCTAGGGCTGGCCTCGGACCGTCCTAACTTTCACTTGCCCAAATGGGCTGAGCACTCCGATTGGCTGCCACTGTGTATCTAGGCCCAACTGCCACATGCCCCAAATTTCTGGCTTCTAAGGCCACTTCTGCACTTGGATAAAAAGCCACACTGTGGAGTATGGGATCTGGCTTCCTGATCAACTGCCAAAGAAACCATATGAAACAATGCAGAAGTTTTCTCCTTATGGGGTGAACTTAGATCAATGGCATAGGTGATGGGAAGATAACTCCCCATGCCTTCCACCCTCTCACAAACCATTCCAAAGCAGGATTCTCCATATTGCCTATCCACATGTGTCCAAGTGGGCACACCTGCTGGGCAACCACTGTGTCTCTGAAACACAGGGAACATGGCCAGCCTAGTAACCTATCACCGTGCGTTACTTCCTAGTCTTCCCTGCCTCATGTTCTTTCTCTCACTCTCAGGACCTGGGATTGTACCTCCCAATTAAGTATCAGCACCTAATCCCTGCCTCAAGCTCTGTTTCCTAGGGAACCTGGTCGAAGGCAAAAATTATTGATACAATTCAATCCCCACAGTTACAGATATCCAAAACCCAAACCTGACCATGTCCCACTCCTGGCTCCCCACCACCTATAAAATATCCTTAGTAAGGCAATGGGGCACTCCACAACCTACCATCAGCTTGGGTGTCATTTGTTGACTTACACTTACTACTTAAGTAATTCCTGACAGCTTGTAATTCTCCCATCATCCATGCTAGGGCTCACCTCTTTCTTTGTGTTTGTATGAAGCAACCCCTCTGCCTGAGATGATGTATCTACCTATGTTTGCTTGGCTAATTTTTAACTAATTCTCATTGAAATGTCTTTTCCTGTCAATCTCCTGATACACCTCAAGGGCAGGCACCTAGCACAGAGCTGGAATATAGTTGGTGCTCTGCAAGTATTAAAGTACTTATGGATGAGGAGACAGAGGTTCAGAGAGGCCAAAATTTTACCCACGGCGACAGTGGCAGAGTCAGGATTAGCATGTGATGTGCTCATGCTACCATTTCCATATTGTCTTCCCAGAAAGTGGGTTGATTTCTTTCCAACACTAATTCATTCACTCATTCATTAACTATTTATTAAGTGCACTGTGTGTCAGGCCTCTGTTAAATTTGGGGGATTCAGCCCTTTCTAAGCCTTCTGGTTTCTCACATCCTTATTTCCAGAACTACCGCAGACCTAGTGCGTTGCTTTTAGTGAAGTTATTTGGCTTCAGAGTTCACATCAGGGGTTCAGAACACCAAAGTTTTAACAAAGGTGAATTATTCATTAGTATTGTGATATCAAGCAAGTTACAAACTTTTTGTGCATCATTTTCCTCGTTTATGCCTTCTCTTTGCATAGAACTGTAAAAACACAGGAATAACAGATGAAAAACTACTTTGAAAAGATGAAAGTACTATGGAACTATAATACGAAGTTTATTATCTCATATGCCTTAGTTTGATATTGTACAATTTTAAAATGTACTGTCTGTTCCGAACTCATCAGTCAATCAATCATCAATAGAAGAATCAAAAGAGACTCAAAACTGAGATTGGAGAGCTATTTTCTTTCATTCCACAAATGGGGAAACTGAGGCTCAGAGGAATTAAGTGATGGCAAGACCTCACATTTACTGACTTCCATAGCAAAGCTTGAAATTCTTTGCACCTTTTAAAAACTATATGCATTACTTAGCCACATGAAAGGAATATATCACATTTATTTGGTGATGCTTTCCCCTAAGTTCAAGGACAAAAATTTCAGTATTCTTGTCACCTTTTTCTCCCCGCCTTTCCTTCTGCCATGCCTAAACCAGTAACCAATGACAGTTTTACCCAGATGAAACAGTTTTGTGATTAGCACCATTGATGTACACACGGGGTACAGGAAGTAAATGTTAGGCCTATTTGGATGTATTTTTTAATTTAAAATAGGACAGGATTCAAACTTCATAAATATTTTATATATGCATTAACACTGGTAGCCCATACATCAGATATGTCACATGTGACCTGCAAGTATTTTAAGGGACGAGCAGAAGCTGCATGACATGGAGGGATTGACAGTGGCCCCTGAACTTGCTGACTGGCTTTCAGTGAACTGCAGTCCATATATGCTCGGTTAGGTGGATTTACAGATTATATCATCTAGTTTTAATCCTCACAAAATGGACAGTGGCTTTAAAAAATCCCAGTAAATTAGGAGGTTGGGATTAACATACACACACTACTATGTATAAAATAGGTAATCAACAAGGACCTACTGTATAGCTCAGGGAACACTACTCAGTACTCTGTAATAACCTATATGGGAAAAGAATCTGAAAAAGAATAGATATATGTATATGTATAACTAAATCATTTTGCTGTACGCCTGAAACTAACACAACATTGTAAATCAACTATACTCCAATGTAAAATAAAAATTAAAAAAATAAAAGATCCCAGTAAAGAAACTGTGGATTGAGTATAATACTAATTGAACAAGCGTAAGTGAACAGAATGATAAACGAGAACACACAGAGTTGACACGTTTACTCCTAGCCCATCTGTCTGTCAGCTACACTCTGATTCTGATTTACAAACCAATAGTGTGGCATAATCAGATCTAGCAAGAATTCAAACAAAATCCAACTTAAAATTATCAGGAAGAATATCTGCAACAAAAATTTCCATCTCCTCTAACAAGGAACTTCTAAGTGTGTGTTATGCCCTGAAGTACTAGCTCATGATATTACGAAGCCATCATGATAAGAGGACAATTAAAAATGAAGCCTTCAGGACAGGAAGACAAGCCTCTATAGAATTTCTTTGGTCGGGGGGGGGGGTCATTTCTAAAAACACATTTTACTAATTTGGACCAAATTTAACGATAAAATTAGGAAGCTTTTTGAGATTTACTGCATGAGAGCTACTTTACGTTAGTGAAACAAACACATAGTATAAGGTCTTATATTACAAATCAATATGATACGTAATTCTTTAGAATCTTTGCATTTTAAAGAATTCAATAGGTAACCACTAATGTGTTTTCAAGTTTCACGATTATGCAGTGTGCACGCCACCTCTGACATTACTAAATGCTAATGCAGTTATTGCCTTTCTGTTGTCAGCAGTTGTCACTGTCCAACTGTCTTTGAGGAGGTGGCTTTATCAGAGCATACTTCTACAAACTTGGGAGCTTCCCCATTCATTGCCTCGAAGGTAAGCTATTTAATATACACACTGTCTTTGGAAACTGCATGGTGCATGGAAACTGTCTTTGGAAATGCCTATCGTAGACAAAATACTGCAGTGAGTATAAACTTTCTGAGAAAATCTTCAGAAGAAAAAATAGTAAGCCATGAAAGAAAATGGATTAAAATCTTAATATGTTTGGCTTAGGTTGAGTTTAGGAAAAAACCAAGACAAGAATCAATGACATTCTTTACTGAAATACTGTCTCTCTCCCAAATAAAATACTCCACTCAATCCTTAGTAAGAAAAATGGTGAAACAGAAAGATTTCATTAAAAATTCTCTTCAGTTTAGAATTTTCTGACTAGTTATCTTTGTGCTTTCAAATTAATAATGAGGCAGGATTGCTCCTACTCTTATTTACATAGGAAGTAGAACAATCATCGTAGTATTTATATCACAAATAATAAACACTGCAAATCAGAATCTATACAGTGTCAAATGCTCAAACGCAATGACCTTCAACTTTAAGAAAACACTAATTTGGTTAACATGCAAAGTCAAAGGCTGTTTTCCTCATTTTCCACACTATACCTGGACAGACATACATGTACTATGTATAGTACATAGTAGGTACTCATTCCACATTCTCTTTCCTTTAACATTAAATATAGAGTCATAGATTTATTTTATGGTTGAAAGCATTTGTTCTTTACCCGGAACTTGCCCATTTGGGATAACCTTTTCTTCTATATTATTAATAAAAATTGTGTTGAAATAGAACTCTCTACTGAAGTTTACATCTATAGCACTTTATTGTCATGGGCAGTACCAATGCCTTGGCCCTGATCACAATGCAACAAATAAAGTTAGTAGTAATCCACTAACCTAAAATATATGTGCCCCAAATCAATGCCACTTTAAAGATAAAGAAGCATTTTGCACACTAATAAATAATGCTATAAATCTTGCTATATTGGATTGCAAATAACTCCGACTGAATGAAATTGCTTGACATGGGATTTACTTACTCTGCACGTTCATAAAAACAACTTGTTCTCTGACAGCACTCATTCTTGGCAATTTACCACAGCTGTCAGCAGACAATTTGTTCAGATTACTGCTCTGCATAAAAGTGTAACAATCATGAGGATTTATTAGCTGATTATCGTAAAGGTGGCAGTCCGTCTTGCCTGCCAAAATGCAGGTGATCAGAAAGTTAAATAATTACACACAGATTAACATTATTTCACCTTCATTTGAAATCTGTAGTTCAGCGACAGGTAAAATTTGTTGTTCAAACTTGCAGTACGGTGCACACCACCCAAGTGGGTTTATTGACTTCTTGGCACTTTATCGAGCCCTTAATGGCTTCAGAACATACTGAATACCAGACCGAGGTGAAAGGGGTACGGACTTTAAGATCAGGAGTCCTGGATTTGAGTCTCAGATCAATCGCCCCAAATTCACACTAGCTGAACAATCTCTAAACCTCCTTTTTTGCTATACCTCTAAACCTGCCTCACTTTTTGCACCGGCAAAATTGGTACAATATGAAGCATCCTTGTTACCCCCTAATACTGAACTAATGTATGTAATAATAATAGTGCCCTATACAGTGTAAATCACTATTATTATTGTTTCTTTCCATTCATGGTAAATTTATTTTTGTGTAAAATTTAACAACCAGATGGCATTAACTCACTTGATATTATAATGGTGAAAAAGTTATAAGTATCTTGGTAAATGCATAGGCTACTTTTTATTCAAATGCAACCATTCAGTATTTTTTAAGTACAAAGATTACTCAGACACCTAGAAACTTTAACCCATTAATTCTCCCTTTTGAATTATATACAAATATCTTTCTTAATTATACTGAAACTTTGTACTTTCCACTAAGGAATGCTGTTCTAATTGCCTTTGCATTAACATCAGGTGTCAAATGCTATATTTATTTAGAGAAGGAAGAGCCATTATTTCCAGTATTCAGTCAAACTTCAGGTATTTAAATTTAAATCCAGCAAATATTTATTAAGCACCTATTACTTGCCACATACTTTAATAGGTATTGAGGATGCCACAATGAACAAAGCACTCAAAAATCCCTGCCTTCATGAAGCTCACATTCAAGTGATGGAAAATACACGATAAAATAAGTAAGTGAAATGCATAGTATGTCAAATGGTGATTACTTCGATGGAGAAAACAAAGCAGGATAGAAGAAACGTAATGTCAAGGAAAAGAAGTTTCGATTTTAAATAGGGTTGGTATGGCTGTCTCCCTGATGTGACATTTGTGCATAGACCTAAAGAAGGTAAAGAAGCAAGGCAGGTGGACACCTGAAGAAAGAGTGTCACAGATGGAGGAAAAGATCCTGAGGTGGGAAGGTATATGGTGCACCTGAGGAACAGCAAAGAGGCTGGGACAGAGCAGAGGGAGGGAGGGGCAAAGTAGCAGAAGTTCAGGGCAGAGGGGTCGCAGGGCCAGATCACCAGGAGCATCAGAGGGCTCTGTGAGGACACTGGTTGCACACAGACTGAGATGGGAAACAACTACAGGGCTTCGAGCAGAGGAGTTAAATTCTTTTATTGATGTTATGTGGAAGGAAGAAGAACAGGAGGCTCTTGCCGCTGCCCACATGAAACTGATGGTGGCTTCAACAGGAAACAGAATGATTGAGAGGATAAGGGTGATTTCTGACTATATTCTGAAGGAGAAGTTTGCAAGTTGCTGAATGGACTTGATGAGAATGAAAGAAAAGAATAAAAAATGACTCCAAGATTTTTGGTGTTAGCAATGAATGAGAGAGAATCCTGACGGAGGAGCAGATTTGGGGCGCTGCGGGTGAGAAGTTTGGCTTTGGACCTGCTAAATTGGAGAAGCCTATTAGACGTCCAAATGGAGATTTCAAGCAGGCAGGTGGACGTGGAGTTAAGGAGTGGATCTGTATGTCTGTCATTGTCAATCTTAGGTGGTATGGAAAGCACAAGAGTGGATGAAGGCACCACGGGGGCAGGTATAGACTGAGAAGATGCCCAGGGAGTGAGCTCTGAGGGTCTCCGGAATGAAATCAGGAGGCAAACGAGCAAAAATCTGCGGGGGAGATGAAGAAAGAACATGTGATGAGGTAAGAGGAAAACAGAGCCCTCTGTTCTGGAAGCCAACTGAAAACACCTGTTTTAAGGAGGAAGCTATCAGCCAAGTCCAGCGCGGCTGCTGGATCAGGTAAGATGTAGGTTAAACACTGGCCATTGAATTTAGCAACTTGGTGGTCACAGGTGACCTTGACAAGAGCAGTCTGGGTGAATTGTTGGGGGCAAAAGCCTGACTACGTGGGATCAAGTAAGAATGGGTGTGGGTACTTTTCAGTGTAAAAATAGTTTTCACTGTGTCGGCACTCCAGATTTGCAAGTGGCTCTTTCATTTGTAGCCAGTCTTATTTTTGTAATAAACAAACAAACAAAGCCCTGTTATAGAGTATACACATACAAAAACACATTTCAAAAATCATTATATGTGGGAGACCTTCAAGATGGCGGAGGAGTAAGACGTGGAGATGACCTTCCTCCCCAGAAATACATCAAAAATACATCGATGTGTGGAACAACTCCTACAGAACACCTACTGAACGCTGGCAGAAGATCTCAGACTTCCCAAAAGGCAAGAAACTCCCCAAGTACCTGGGTAGGGCAAAAGAAAAAAGAAAAAACAGAGACAAAAGAATAGGGACGGGACCCGCACCAGTGGGAGGGAGCTGTGAAGGAGGAAAGGTTTCCACACGCTAGGAAGCCCCTTCGCGGGCGGAGACTGCGGGTGGCAGAGGGGGGGAGCTTCGGAGCCACGGAGGAGAGCACAGCCATGGGGGTGTGGAGGGCAAAGCGGAAAGATTCCCGCACAGAGGATCCGTGCCAACCAGCACTCACCAGGCCGAGAGGCTTGTCTGCTCACCCGCTGGGGCGGGCGGGGCTGGGAGCTGAGGCTCGGGCTGAGGATCCCAGGGAGAGGACTGGGGATGGTGGCATGAACACAGCCTGAAGGGGGCTAGTGCGCCACAGCTAGCTGGGAGGGAGTCCGGGAAAAGGTCTGGAACTGCCGAAGAGGCAAGAGACTTTTTCTTGCCTCTTTGTTTCCTGGTGCGCGAGGAGAGGGGATTAAGAGCGCTGCTTAAACGAGCTCCAGAGACGGGCGCGAGCTGCGGCTATCAGTGCGGGCACCAGACATGGGCATGAGACGCTAAGGCTGCTGCTGCCGCCACCAAGAAGCCTGTGTGCGAGCACAGGTCACTCTCCACACCGCCCCTCCCGGGAGCCTGTGCAGCCCGCCACGGCCAGGCTCCCATGATCCAGGGACAACTTACCCGGAAGAACACACGGCGCGCCTCAGGCTGGTGCAACGTCACGCCGGCCTCTGCCGCCGCAGGCGCGCCCCGCCTCCATACCCCTCCCTCCCCCCAGCCTGAGTGAGCCAGAGCCCCCTAATCAGCTGCTCCTTTAACCCCAGCGTGTCTGAGCGAAGAACAGACACCCTCAGGCGACCTACATGCAGAGGCGGGTCCAAATCCAAAGCTGAAACCCTGGAGCTGTGCGAACAAAGAAGAGAAAGGGAAATTTCTCCCAGCAGCCTCAGGAGCAGTGGATTAAATCTCCACAATCAACTTGATGTACCCTGCACCTCTGGAATACCTGAATAGACAATGAATCATCCCAAAATTGAGGCAGTGGACTTTGTGTGATTTTGTCTGTATAGCTTTACTTTTACCATTTGTCCTAGGGTTCTGTCTGCCCGTTTTTTTTTTTTTTTTTAAGTATAGGTTTTAGCACTTGTTTTCATTGGTGGATTTGTTTTTTAGTTTGGTTGTTCTCCTCTTTCTTTCTTTTTTTAAAATTACTTTGTAATTTTTTATTTTTAATAATATTTTTTATTTTTTAATGACTTTATTTATTTATTTTCTTTCTTTCTTTCTTTTTTTCTCCCTTTTCTTCTGAGCCGTGTGTCTGACAGGGTCTTGCTGCTCTGGCCGGGTGTCAGGCCTGTGCCTCTGAGGTGGGAGAGCAAAGTTCAGTACATTGGTCCACCAGAGACCTCCCGGCTCCATGTAATATCAAACAGCAAAAGCTCTCCCTGAGATCTCCATCTCAATGCTAAGACCCAGCTCCACTCAACGACCAGCAAGCTACAGTGCTGGATACCCTATGCCAAACAACTAGCAAGACAGGAACACAACACCACCCATTAGCAGAGAGGCTGCCTAAAATCATAATAAGGTCACAGACACCCCAAAACACACCACCGGATGCAGTCCTGCCAACCAGAAAGACAGATCCAGCCTCATCCACCAGAACACAGGCACCAGTCCCCTCCACCAGGAAGCCTACACAACCCACTGAACCAACCTTACCCACTGGGGGCAGACACCAAAAACAGTGGGAACTACGAACCTACAGCCTACGAAAAGGAGACCCCAAACGCAGTAAGTTGAGCAAAATGAGAAGACAGAGAAACACGCAGCAGATGAAGGAGCAAGGTAAAAACCCACCAGACCAAACAAATGAAGAGGAAATAGGCAGTCTACCTGAAAAAGAATTCAGAGTAATGATAGTAAAGATGATCCAAAAATCTTGGAAATAGAATGGAGAAAATACAAGAAACATTTAACAAGGACATAGAAGAACTAAAGAGCAAACAATGATGCACAACACAATACATGAAATTAAAAATTCTCTAGAAGGAATCAATAGCAGAATAACTTGAGGCAGAAGAACGGATAAGTGAGCTGGAAGATAAAATAGTGGAAATAACTACCACAGAGCAGAATAAAGAAAAAAGGATGAAAAGAATTGAGGACAGTCTCAGAGACCTCTGGGACACTAAACGCACCAACATTTGAATTATAGGGGTCCCAGAAGAAGAAGAAAAAAACAAAGGGACTGAGAATATCTTTGAAGAGATTATAGTTGAAAACTTCCCTAATATGGGAAAGGAAATAGTTATTCAAGTCCAGGAAGCACAGAGAGTCCCATACAGGATAAATCCAAGGAGAAACATGCCAAAACACACATTAATCAAAATAACAAAAATTAAATACAAAGAAAAAATATTAAAAGCAGCAAGGGAAAAACAACAAATAACATACAAGGGAACTCCGATAAGGTTAACAGCTGATCTTTCAGCAGAAACTCTGCAAGCCAGAAGGGAGTCGCAGGACATATTTAAAGTGATGAAAGGGAAAAACCTACGACCAAGAATACTCTACCCAGCAAGGATCTCATTCAGATTCAACGGAGAAATAAAAACCTTCACAGACAAGGAAAAGCTAAGAGAATTCAGCACCACCAAACCAGCTTTACAACAAATGCTAAAGGAAATTCCCTAGGCAGGAAACACAGAGAAGGAAAAGACCTACAATAACAAACCCAAAACAATTAAGAAAATGGTCATAGGAGCATACATATCGATAACTACCGTAAATGTAAATGGATTAAATGCTCCAACGAAAAGACACAGACAGGCTGAATGGATACAAAAATAAGACCTGTACATATGCTGTCTACAAGAGACCCACTTCAGATGTAGGGACACGTACAGATTGAAAGTGAGGGGATGGAAAAAGATATTCCAGGCAAATGGAAATCAAAAGAAAGCTGGAGTAGCAATTCTCATGTCAGACAAAATAGACTTTAAAATAAAGAATATTACAAGAGACAAAGAAGGACACTATATAATGATCAAGGGATCAATCCAAGAAGAAGATATAACAATTATAAATATTTATGCACCCAACATAGGAGCACCGCGATACATAAGGCAAATGCTAACAGCCATAAAAGGGGAAATCAACAGCAACACAATCATAGTAGGGGAGTTTAACACCCCACTTTCACCAATGGACAGATCATCCAAAATGAAAATAAATAAGGAAACACAAGCTTTAAATGATACATTAAACAAGATGGATTTCATTGATATTTTTAGGACATTCCATCCAAAAACAACAGAATACACTTTCCTCTCAAGTGCTCATGGAACATTCTTCAGGATAGATCAGATCTTAAGTCACAAATCAAGCCTTGGTAAATTTAAGAAAATTGAAATCATATCAAGTATCTTTTCCGACCACAACGCTATGAGACTAGATATCAATTACAGGAAAAAAATCTGTAAAAAATTTTTAAAATGGAGGCTGAACAATACACTATTAAATAACCAAGAGGTCACTGAAGAAATCAAAGAGGAAATTTAAAAATTCCTAGTAACAAATGACAATGAAAACACGACCACCCCAAACCTATGGGATGCAGCAAAAGCAGTTCTAAGAGGGAAGTTTATAGCAATACAATCCTACCTCAAGAAACAAGAAACATCTCAAATAAACAACCTAACCTTACACCTAAAGCAATTAGAGAAAGAAGAACACAAAAACCCCAAAGTTAGCAGAAGAAAAGAAATCATTAAGATCAGATCAGAAATAAATGAAAAAGAAATGAAGGAAACGATAGCAAAGATCATTAAAACTAAAAGCTAGTTCTTTGAGCAGATAAACAAAATAGATAAACCATTAGCCAGACTCATCAAGAAAAAAAGGGAGAAGACTCAAATCAATAGAATTAGAAATGATAAAGGAGAAGTAACAACTGACACTGCAGAAATACAAAGGATCATGAGAGATTACTACAAGCAACTCTATGCCAATAAAATGGACAACCTGGAAGAAATGGACAACTTCTTAGAAAAGCACAACCTTCGAGACTGAACCAGGAAGAAATAGAAAATATAAACACACCAATCACAAGCACTGAAATTGAGACTGTGATTAAAAATCTTCCAACAAGCAAAAACCCAGCACCAGATGGCTTCACAGGTGAAATCTATCAAACACCTTTAGCGAAGAGCTAACACCTATCCTTCTCAAACTCTTCCAAAATATAGCAGAGGGAGGAACACTCCCAAACTCATTCTACGAGGCCACCATCACCCTGATACCAAAACCAGACAAAGATGTCACAAAGAAAGAAAACTACAGGCCAATATCACTGATGAACATAAATGCAAAAATCCTCAACAAAATACTAGCAAACAGAATCCAACAGCACGTTAAAAGGATCATACAGCATGATCAAGGGGGGTTTATCCCAGGAATGCAAGGATTCTTCAGTATACACAAATCAATTAATGTGATAAACCATATTAACAAATTGAAGGAGAAAAACTATATGATCATCTCAATAGATGCAGAAAAAGCTTTCGACAAAATTCAACACCCATTTATGATTAAAAACCCTCCAGAAAGTAGGCACAGAGGTAACTTACCTCAACATAATAAAGGCCATATATGACAAACCCACAGCCAACATCATTCTCAATGGTAAAAAACTGAAACCATTTCCTCTAAGATCAGGAATAAGACAAGGTTGTCCACTCTCACCACCATTATTCAACATAGTTTTGGAAGTTTTAGCCACAGCAATCAGAGAAGAAAAAGAAATAAAAGGAATCCAAATCAGAAAAGAAGAAGTAAAGCTGTCACTGTTTGCAGATGACATGATACTATACATAGTGAATCCTTAAAGACTCTACCAGAAAACTACTAGAGCTAATCAATGAATTTGGTAGAGTAGCAGGATACAAAATTAATGCCCAGAAATCTCTTTCATTCCTATACACTAATGATGAAAAATCTGAAAGAGAAATTAAGGAAACACTCCCATTTACCACTGCAACAAAAAGAATAAAATACCTAGGAATAAACCTACCTAAGGAGACAAAAGACCTGTAGGCAGAAAACTATAAGACACTGATGAAAGAAATTAAAGATGATACAAACAGATGGAGAGATATACCATGTTCTTGGATTGGAAGGATCAACATTGTGAAAATGACTATACCACCCAAAGCAATCTACAGATTCAATGCAATCCTTATGAAACTACCAATTGCATTTTTCACAGAATGAGAACAAAAAAATTTCACAATTTGTATGGAAACACGAAAGACCCCGAATAGCCAAAGCAATCTTGAGAAAGAAAAACGGAGCTGGAGGAATCAGGTTCCCTGACTTCAGACTCTACTACAAAGCTACAGTAATCAAGACAGTATGGTTCTGGCACAAAAACAGAAATATAGATCAATGGAACAGGATAGAAAGCCCAGAGATAAACCCACACACATATGGTCACCTTATCTTTGATAAAGGAGGCAAGAATATACAATGGAGAAAAGACAGTCTCTTCAATAAGTAGTGCTGGGAAAACAGGACAGCTACATGTAAAAGAATGAAATTGGAACACTTTTTAACACAATACACAAAAATAAAATGGATTAAAGACCTAAATGTAAGGACAGACACTATAAAACCCTTAGAGGAAAACATAAGCAGAACACTCTTTGACATAAATCACAGCAAGATCCTTTCTGACCCACCTCCTAGAGAAATGGAAATAAAAACAAAAATAAACAAATGGGACCTAATGAAACTTAAAGGCTTTTGCACAGCAAAGGAAACCATAAACAAGATGAAAAAACAACCCTCAGAATGGGAGAAAATATTTTCAAATGAAGCAACTGACAAAGGATTAATCTCCAAAATTTACAAGCAGCTCATGCAGCTCAATAGCAAAAAAACAAACAACCCAATCCAAAAATGGGCAGAACACCTAAATAGACATTTCTCCAAAGAAGATATACAGATTGCCAACAAACACATGAAAGAGTGCTCAACATCACTAATCATTAGAGAAATGCAAATCAAAACTACAATGAAGTATCACCTCACACCAGTCAGAATGGTCATCATCAAAAAATCTACAAACAATAAATGCTGGAGAGGGTGTGGAGAAAAGACAACCCTCTTGCACTGTTGGTGGGAATGTAAATTGATACGGCCACTATGGAGAACAGTATGGAGGTTCCTTAAAAAACTAAAAATAGAACTACCATACAACCGAGCAATCCCACTACTGGGCACATACCCTGAGAAAACCATAATTCAAAGAATCATGTACCACAACGTTCATTGCAGCACTATTTACAATAGCCAGGACATGGAAGCAACCTAAATGTCCATCGACAGATGAATGGATAAAGAAGTTGTGGTACATATATACAATGGAATATTACTCAGCCATAAAAAGGAACAAAATTGGGTCATTTGTAGAGACGTGGATGGATCTGCAGGCTGTCATACAGAGTGAAGTAAGTCAGAAAGAGAAAAACAAATATCGCATATTAACACATATACGTGGAACCTAGAAAAATGGTACAGATGAACCAGTTTGCAGGGCAGAAATAGAGACACAGATGTAGAGAACAAACGTATGGACACCAAGGGGGTAAAGCGGTGGGGGCGTGGGGATGATGGTGTGATGAATTGGGCGATTGGGATTGACATGTATACACTGATGTGTATAAAATTGATGACTAATAAGAACCTGCTGTATAAAAAAATAAATAAAAGTCAAAAATTGAAAAAAAAAAAAAAGAGAATACAGAAGACCCTGATGACAGTTTTACTCCTGTTACTTTAATCTTAGAACTCAAATTTAATTAGAAGGTAACTATTCTCTTCTAAACTGTTCTAGGACCAAGGGATTCTATTATAATCTGCATTATTTCTACTGTTACCACACAACCTTGACATAAACACATACAGCTCTCTTGCCCACCACTTAGATCTAATAATATATTGTTTTTTAGTGGCAGGATGTGTGTAAAGTACAATTTAGTAAGTATAAAGTCAGATACCAAGAGTTTCTGCTGCTATCTGGCCATCAAGTAGATTGGAAATGATGATATTTGCCAGGGTCATTTCCTTTTTCTGCAACAGGCATCTTTGTTAAATTAGCAGAGTGTACAACAATTTTGTATTGTCCACTTTGCTTATCTCAAAATTCAACAATAAATCCCTTTACTGTGTAAAATGGTTTAAACTTATACTCAAAAGCTGTCCTAGGAGTCTTCTTGTCTACCTGTGCTCTTGTTTACTCTAAAACTTTTTGGCTCAAATTGCTTTCGTAGGCAATTATATTTGGCATATGACCAAATGCAAATGTTTTTTAGTGAGGCTGATGCCAGATAAGTTTTTTTTGTTTTGTTTTAAAGTAGAGGGAAGGATTATTTATTTATTTATTTATTTATTTATTTATTTATTTATTTATTTATTTATTTTTGGCTGCGTTGGGTCTTCGTTTCGTGTGAGGGCTTTCTCTAGTTGCAGCAAGCGGGGGCCACTCTTCATCGCGGTGCGCGGGCCTGTCACTATTGCGGCCTCTCTTGTTGCGGGGCACAGGCTCCAGACGCGCAGGCTCAGTAGTTGTGGCTCACGGGCCTAGTTGCTCCGTGGCATGTGGGATCTTCCCAGACCAGGGCTCGAACCCGTGTCCCCTGCATTGGCAGGCAGATTCTCAACCACTGTGCCACCAGGGAAGCCCCCAGATAAGTTTTTTATTATATTTAGAAAAAAAGTAACTGGAAATAAAAGTAAGTCATTCAAAATAAATGAGAGGTTTAGAAATCCCTATAATTCTTTAATGGTAGTATTTGGACTCACCATCCAAGCCAGTTTTAATCCAACCAAGATACTGGGAAGCAGAGCACACAGATTTGCCCATCAAAGCACTGAGGGTGCTGGAGCCCAGGGCTTCTTGATCCTGCTTGCAAGATTGTCCTGTGTAATAGCCGCGGGCATAAAGAACTCATCCAAAAACACAGGCAAAGCCCAAGCCAGAAACTACATGCAGGTGGTAAACACCTCCAACAGCTAAAAAAGTAAGAAGGGAGGATACACTTCCAACTAGATGACTAGTTTATTATGAAGGGATATAACCCAGGAATGGCTGGATGGAAGAAATGCACAGGGTAAGGCATGTGTAAGGGGTGTGGAGCTTCCATGCGCTCTCAGGGCACAGCACTCCCCCAGCACCTGCACGTGTTCACCAATGCAGAAGCTCCAAAAATGGATTTCTTCTCTTTTTCCAAACTTCATAAGACCTTCTCAGCTCCCCCAGCTGTCTAGAGCAATCACTATGATCTTCACACCAGCCATTTATCACTGTTCTCTCAAAATTTGCCAAATACGGGAAAACCCATAGAAACGAGATGGAGTAAGATAAACAGGTCCACCTCTCTGCCAAACATTTCTTAAAATAATTAGGCATGCCCTTGAAGAATTTGTAATATTATCAAGTGAGGAAAAGGGAAAGGTCAGTACAAAATGGGCTGAGAAATTTTCATAATTTCCAAATTTGGAGATGCTTTTCAAAGAAAGAAAAATACGTAAAAGGGTATCTGTCATTATGGAAAAAAACGGAAAAAAGGATAAGAAGGACTTCATGTAATGTGGACCCAGAAGTACAAGAAGCTAGTACATTTCATCAATTACTTTGTTATTATACTATGATAAGCAAGTTTGCATACAAAGTAATGAGATTGAGGTAGCAAGTTACATATGACAGCCATTCTGATTTCCTTGTGGTCACCAAATAGAGCTAATGTTGCTATAAATTATGAAAATGAATTAATTATTCAAGGAATAGCTAGAAAGCATCTACTTGAAAGAGCTCATAGCTTATTGAGGAAGACGGAAACAGACATATATATATAATAAAATGTATTCAGTGTATTAACAGATCTATACTGATACTTAAACCGGTGGTATATCCCAAAGAGAGCAAGGTAGAACTTTAAGAAAACACTGAAAATAGTATTTTACTAGAGGGAAAAAATATGCAGTGAAAGCTTTTCCTCTAAAAAGGATTGAAATGTAATACAGCATTAGCCTGCAGTGGTGTTTTTCTCATTTCATTTTATAAGTAAAATATTAAAGGTTAACTGAAGCTGATCTTTGACCTCTCACTTTATAATACTATGAAGAAAACCATTGTTTAAAACATATTTCTTAGAATAACAAAAGCCAAAGAGACAAATATGTTGGGTTGGATTCCTATTTTTGCTTTTTTAGTGTAAAATTCCCTTTATTATTATTAGTATGTATGCATTTCTTCAGGCTGTATGTTTAGAGACTTGGAAATCATGTCAACTATGATGAAGAAAGAATTTTCTAAACTAACAAATTCTTCTGTACACCGTGTTTTATTTCAGTATTGGCAGGTTTCAATGTGTTTTGCTATAAAGACACATATGTAACTATTGAAAATATAAAAATAGGCTTTAAAGTAAGAAAAAAATTCATATAATTCAAGCAATCATTCAAAATTACCTTGTCTTTGTGCAGAGATGTCATGTAAGCTTCAGAATACTCTTTTCTTCACCACATTATCAGATTAACCTGCATCTGCCTCACTTACACACTTCCTTCACTGAAACTTGAACTCCTGGGAGATTTATGAACTCCTAGGAGATTATCAAGATTCTCTACCTTGCAGGTAGTTGTATGAAACAATGCATTTTGCGGTCACAATATGCTTTATGAAAAGTAATATTATCTCAGATCACTTTGCAGACTATGAATATGTTCTTTGTTCCTTTTAAGTATCTTATATCAAATGAGATTCCTCTTTCTCAACTCCCGTAACTTTTATGCACAATGTTCCTGACATCTGGAGAAAATTTCTGGATATCAAATTCAGATAGCCTGACCATCAACTGGTCAAAACTGCCACCTACTGGTCAGTCTTCAAATCTATTTTTCAGTTCACCCAAGCATTGCCTTACCATGATAAGATCCCTTGCTTCAAAACAGTAAAGATCAATTAGAATACCAGACTTACAACAAAGCTCATCCTGCCTAGGGTGATCCAAAAATACCAAATTGCACAAACCTGCCAATAAAGTCATCCCTTTTCCCAGCGTCTTTGTCCCATGCAGTGATATCAATGATTCCGCCTCTTTCTTCATAGAGATGAAAATCAAATTGTTCCCTCCACTGAGGATTCAAAGTTTTTGGCATAATCTGGAAAACCAAAAAGTCATTACTGTCTCCTCAATATCAGCCTTAAAAAATTTAACTTGAGACATAAATCAAACTTTATGTACTATCTAGAAAAGCATGTGAGCTTCTAGAAATGACGGAAATAAGTCATTAGGTCTCAGCATCTTTACTACATATTGTATGAGAGAACCCAAAAGAATGTGTCCTGAAAACCAACAGGCACCCTCGCATTATTTTGAGTAACAGATAACAGATATGAATTACATAGAAAAGGCAAAGAGTCTGTAAGTGAAATAGCTCACTCAGATACTAGCATTTATTTTACATAACCAGTTAATACACAAAGATATAACTCGTAGTCTGTCATCTTATAATAAAGAAAGATGAGGATTCCCAGAGTTTTTTTCCCTCACTTCCCACACACATAAGAACTGCGAGCTGAATAATGAAGAAAACAGACAATGAAGTTCTGTGGGAGCAAGAAGAAAAAAAAGTAATTTTGGGGTGGTCAGGCAAACTTTTACCTTAAAATTATAGCACTGATGTATCATCCCAATTTTATACATGGAGAAACTGAGACCTGAGGTTTAAGTGACCCACCTACAGTCATTAGGATTTAGTAGCTAGACTCTAACTCAAGTCTTTTATTAGAACTTCAGATCTCTTTCCCCAAAGCACTATGCCAAAAATGTTTGTGAATTAATATGAATATGTGTGTGTATAATCTCCACGTCGCATATATAAGAAAGATATCTGACGTGCAATTTTGTAACTTCAAGTATTCAGATAAGACACCTGGTGGAATCAATGAATCAAGTGACTCATACTGATGTGTTTTAAAATTTCATTCACCATTGAGTTAGACCACATTCATATTTGTTTCCCTACTCTTTCTTTTTAGCAGGAGGGCATGTAGCGGCCTTTTCTCTTTTTAATGTATGAGAGACAGATCTTCAGATGTAAAGACTTTGAAAGCAATGAAGTATGTTATGTGCAAAGGTAATGCAAATGAATCACAATTTTTAAAGTTCATAATCTGAAATTAATCAGCAATAGATCATGGAAAGAAAGAGCAAAGAGAGACACATGTCCATAGCTGGGTTTCATATTTCATACCTAAAGAGCAGAACTATAAAAATAAGTAATGTTTTAAGCCTACCAGAACATGGAAATAATGTTAATTGATAAAAGACAAGATAGAAGTGGTCACAGGTACCTATTTTTGGAATCAGTAGTTTCTTTAAAATGTTATTATTAAGCCCATGGCAGAAAAAAAAGACAACACTGGATGGATGGTATGACAATTCAAATGTCTCATAATTGGGTTCAGATGAACTCCTTCAGTATTTTGGGGAGTGGTCTGTCTTACTTATTTGGCCAAAAAAGAACTTAAGCTTTCAGTTTTCTTTTTTAGGATTGTCTTCCCTATATGATTTCCTATAGGTCAGAAGTGATGCCTTCCCCTTTGATGTGGGCACTTAAGAAGGTAACCAATCAGCCTGCTAAGAAATCACCTCTGTGATATTTCTAATACAAGATGGGTGTAATCAGTTGTCCCAAGCTGTCAATGGATACCAGCTATAGAAGCTGACCATGAAAGAGGCTGTATTTGGATACAACACAGATAAATGTAACTATCACTATATAACCATGACTACTATGACCTTTACTAATTATTATTATTTTTGTTAATAATATGATAGTGATATGAATATTTAATATAATATGTTATTACTAATAATACAAGTGTTATTACATAATATACTTACTACTGCTGCTACTCTTCCTCTTCCTTCCGCTACTACCGTTTATTGAGTATTTATTATGGGCAAAGCAATATTCTAAGCCCTTTACATGCATGACATATAGTATTCAATCTTCTCAGTAACTTTATTAGGTAGGCATTATTTTAATTCTCATTCTCACAGACGGGGAAATGGGGGTATGGAGAGGCAAAGTAACTTGTGCCATGGCACACTGCTGTAGTGGCAGCAGGACCTTGGCCCTCTGTTTTCTAAATAAATTTTTAAAACCTTGCAATCTGCACTGGTGCAAGTCAGTTTGAAAAAAGGGTTCAGAGTAATGCACAAATATTTTTCATACATGTCAAATAGTGCTATTTGTAGTACTTGTACTAGTACTAGATGCAGTAATAATAGTAGCCAACATTCTCTGAGCACGTTATGTGCCCGGCATTGACTTAGGTTTGCTACGGCTTTTTTTTTTTTTTAAAGAGATAGTTCCTAGTATTATTCCGTGTGATAGGTGAAGAAACTGAGACATAGAGAAATAGTTTACCAAAGGTCACACAGTACATAAAGTAAGAAATGCAATACAATTGTTAGTACTGTTGCCTGACATGATGTTGAAAAGTAGTTCTGTAAAGCATTAAAAAAGTGTCTAGTGTTTTCACATCTCAGAGCACGGCTATTAACCAACCACTGCCTTCCAAGCACTGATGGGAACACAAAAGAGATAGGTCACCTTGCTCTTGTACTTCTGATGCCCAAGCCGGAACTTCACATAGGGGTCACTCAACCCATTTGAATCCATCGCCTTGAGGTCTCGCCCCTCAATCAATGTGATGCTGACTATTCCTCTCCAAAGATGTGGTTTTCTGTGTACGTCTGACAGACGTAAACTTTGGGTCTGAAACTTGTGGCAAAGGAAAACAGAATTAGCTTACTGTGTTTTAAACCAAAATACCACATTTGGCATTACCCTTTCCTCTGTTGTTATAGTTTTTCAAAAATAAAAAATAGGTAGTTACAATTTAAAAAAATAAAAACAATTAATAGATTATTAGTTATTATACAATTATTGATAAATATGAAATTATCTCATAAATTTAAGGTTGTTGTGTAAAAGAGGTGTGTGCTCAAAATAAAGTCTACTTTTTCAACTCTTAAAATTACATGTAGATATTTTAAGATTACAGAATATTTGCATATGTGTCAAATATGCCTGTCTAAATATGTATAAATAAATATAAATGTAAAACGCCTCATCCACACTGTGATATGTAATTTTTAATTAGTAACAGTTTTTCTGCTGCTTCAAAGTTTTTATTATGAAAAATCATAATAAACACATCTAGCATTTGTCAGTAACAGTTTTTGAAAATCTTTTTTCGTGTTACAAGTGGATTTTACAGGCGGTTTTTAGTTCTAAGATTAGTTTTAAGTTCTATTCAGACAATTAAAAAACTTCTTTATTGCCACAATAAGAGATAACTGAGTTTCAGCTCTCTAAAAAACTACTTAAGGTACCACAGAACAGAGAAAAGTCAATATGCCCTCCCAAGATAGCTTGCTTATGCCTGAAACTTGCATCACAAATTTTAAAAATTACATATGTGATTTATATTAGCAGGTATGTTTCTGGATTTAGTTCTCTAGTATTTGAACATTTTCTTTTAGAACTTTTAATTGCTCAATTCTAAGCCACAGTACTCAAGCCAGTGAACAAACTCAGAATTTTTAAAAATCAGCAAGTCTAAAAATGCCATATAATCTCTTGAACTAAATAGCATATAAAAAAAGCCAGAGAAAGTAGCTAAAATGTTAAAGATCTTTTCAATCTGGATTCTGAACCAAGGTGTATTATAAAAATTGCTGTTTGTTTTTTTTTATGTTGTCAAGCACGTTTTCTTCACTTATAGTGATTTCATGAAGAAATTCAATGTTTCTCTCAACCTCAGAGTACTCCACTTCTAAATTATGGATTAGCTCTACTTTTGGCCTAATTCTTTCCACACTAAAGTGATAGTCTATTTTGTATAACTCCCCCTCCCACTTTGAATTCTTACTTTTTCCCCATACCATAATAATGGCATAGCCATTTTTTTACCTATCATCAAAAGTCATGCATTTCAGGATGCTTCTCAGGAAAATGAAAACTATATTCTTCAAAAGATAATACTTTTAATATTTGAACATGTCCATGGAAATCCTTCTAAATCACATTGCATTTCCCTGCCTTGGTGATCAGTAAATTTTAAACACAACTTCTTGGTGGCTCTGCCTTATTAATATCAATGCAGGACTTTGCCTACACATGCCTACACATCCCTCACCTCTGTGAGCCCAAGAGCAGTGTCACCTGTGTTCTGAAGAGAAGCCAAGGTTACAGGGAACACCTGTAACTTCCACAGGACTCCATACCCCACTTCAGTGAAGCCCCTCTGCTCCCATCTGTTTTATATCAATACTTTGGGTTTCCACATTGATTTTGTTTGAGCCAAGGATTTCTCAGATTAAAATAATTGTTTAGAATTCATTGCATCAAATAATTTTCAAGTTTTTTTTTTTGGTTCTAAGATTTCATGCTACTTACTTTATATAATGCAGCAATCAATTTCAGTGCCTATCTATCTATCTGACAACTGCTGCTCTTGAGACTACAACAGCAGACTCTAGAGAATCAGGTTCTCAACTATGCGTCTGAAACTTTTGTTAAGGGGTATGAGTGGCAAAGAAGGAAAACAAATTTTTGGCAAGTAAGAAGAAATAATTATCTTAGGGAAGACTAAGGAGTTAAAAACTACCCATTTATATAGAGCTTTAGACTTTGAAAGTGCCTATATATACATTACAGAATTTGGTTTCCACTAAAACCCTATGAAGTAGGAAGGCAAGTCCTGCTATTTCCATTTTACTGATGAGGAATTTGAGGCTCCAAGTGGCTGGGCTAATAGATGATGGATATGGGACCAGAACCCAGTATTTCTGACCTTTATTCCTGAGCTTCTTCCAATATTGGTCTTTAGGGCAGAGACTCTCCCCGAGGTTTCAAAGTAGTCATGATTTAAGTATAATGTTGCTAAAGGGTACTCTTCAGTTAGGTGAGTTGCTTATATTTGAAATGACATTCTGGTCTACATTTTCCTACATAGCTAATACATGACATCACCTTCTACTTCTCTGTCATATGAGCACATATATTCATACTTACAACATTCCAGCTTGCAGATGGATATACTTAATGACATTTCCTACACACTCTAGCAGCACCAGTCATACACTGCACTCATCAAATAACAGTTGGGTACAATCTAGGTTACACAGCAACTTCGGTTAGCAATGCCGAGTTAGGTTCTTGAATGGTCCCATGTCTGAAACCCTTACTTGTTCACTCCTCCTCCCATTTTTCACATGAGAACAAGAATTTTACTTTTAAGATGAGAAGGAATGCTTTCCATGGGATCCTTCGTGCTTTCACAGAAACAGAATGAACTTAATGGAGGCTTTACCTAGTGCCACTAGTTGTTACCAAATGCTTTTCTATAACCTGGAGGAACATTCCCAAAGCAACTTGGGAAGCTAAGAGGTGGGGGGTGGAGGAGGGGAGAATATTTCTTAACAAAAACAGGGCTAGTGATTGTGGAAATTAAGGTGACCTGTATAAAAGGCTAAAAGGAAAACAAAGGTTGGGTTCTAAAAATGTACCAACCAAATATCATTTTTTAAAGTGATGTTTTTTCAATCTATTTTTGTTAAAATGGTACTCTTCTAAAAAGAGACTTCATAATTCAGCTGTGATTTGACCAGCTACATAGTCACGAAACAGAAAAATATTTAGTCTGAGTGTGAAGAATAGGAACTTGAAATAAAATTATAAGGTAAAGGGGGAAGATATAAAACTTAGGCTACCAACAGGAGAAAAGACAAGGGCTTAGCATAAATGTCTCCTTGCATCTTTCTAGCAATTTCTGACTATGTGACTTGGGCACACTGCTCCCTCTCTGGGCCTCAGTTTTCTTATCTACAGTTTCCAGACAGTACACCAGGCCCCCATGTACTAAGAGCACTGCTCTGAGTGTGTGTGAGGGGGTTGGTCAGGGGGGTGTGTTGGGGGTCTGAATGGAAAAAAAGTATATACCATAAACAAAGAAGATTTAATCCACTTAAGATAGCTATTACTAAACTTACTTTTTAAATCAAAGTTTTGGGGAACTCATTGGGGAACAAGTAGAATCCCACAACTAAAACAAACAAACTTTGAAAAGCACTAGCGTTAATGCTCCCCAACATAGCTTCTGAGTAACTTGCTGTTCTGGTTAAAGTGTCCTTCCTCTGTATAGCAAAGTTCTCCAAGTACGGTCCACAGAGCAGTGGCGTCAGTGTCACCCAAGGAACTTGTTAGAAATTCAGATTCTTTAGCCCCATCCCAGACCAACGGAATCATCAGCTCTGGATGCGGGGCCCACTGCTCTGGTTTAACCAGCCCTCCCTGGAGAGGGCTCTGATGCGTACTCAAGTATGAGACCACCAGCCCCCGCCCCTGCTTTAAAAGTTCTAAGGTGCATGCACACTGGTCTTCTCCTATGTTCTAATAACTAGTATTAATTACTATAATTGTAGACATCATCCACTCTCTGGCATGGATACTATATATGCTAATTAAAGTCCTTCTTTAGTTCTGCTTCCTAATTTACTGATGAGGAAAGCACATTGGTCTGGATATTTGGAACATTTAAAGAGAGAAATAGGAGGCCATTGAAAAATTATGTGGTTTGTTTAATTTATTATTTCCTTTGTTAATGATTTTTCTAATAGGATGTATCTAAACAATTAACTGAATAATTGATAGTCGGTCAACCAAAAATTACTTATTGAGCACCTAAAGGGCAAGGAGTGTTAAATACATCCAAGAAATCCCTCAATAAAATTAACATATTACAGTTGGTACTTAGTCATCTAAGGTAATGTTTTCAACTATGTCCTTGTTGAAACAGGAGGGAAAGAAAAAAGAAGGGAAGAATAAAAAGGAAAAGCAACCCAGCTTCGAAGCAAAGCGCCAACTCCACAAAAGAAAGAAGTACTCTTTGAACTTTTAAAGCAGGAATTCCCCAGTTTTAATGGGCAATTTGTTGAAATCGCCAGGCCTGATCCTCCAGGATATGATTCAGTTCTTGTGGGCAGAGATGCACGTGTTTCTCCAACATGTGCCCCATGTGGTTCTCATGCACATTGAAGTTTGAGATCCACTCTCATAAGGAATATTCATCCAAGTTCAGATTTAATAAAGAATATCAAGATACCAGGTAATAATATAAATTTCAAAGTCTCAGGTAATTAGTCAAAGACATGTATCTTTAGTAAGATTTTAGAATTAGTGAGCTGGTATTTTAAACAGAATATTAGTTTATGTACATTATTCCTTGAAAACGAATTCAAGATTTCAATCCCTTTTCATATACATAAAAGACGTTAGGATAGGGAATGGTTTTCAGAACAGTAAGTCAGCCATGAGAGTTCACAGCTCATGCAAGCTCAGAAAACATAAGCAAACTGGTTGAACTTACTTGTGCATTTTGGTAATGAGCATTCTGAAGCTCTGCTCTGCAGAAGCCCAGGACAGGAAAAGCAGTCCTGCCGCATGTCTGGATGGAAATGAATGATCAGAGCTGTATGGGAAATCTTTGGGCAACTATCAACACCTCATGTCAATCAGAGTTTAGCATCACTCTTTAAAAAATATTTGAAAAAAATATGTATTTGCTTCTCAAGTCACTGTCAGAAAATGTCTCCTAGCACAATGAAGACAAATGCCAATGCCACGATAGTTTCCACCCTCTTCTTTAGTAACATAATGCTGCAGTGGTCAAGAAAATAAAGTACAGAGATTATATGGTGATGGATCCTGTTTGAGTGGTTTCAGGTTTTTATTAGTAGGTGTAGCACAGAAAAGAAACAGAGCAAGAGAAATCATGGAAAGAATCATTTTCCCAAGTCTGTTGCTCCAAAATTTTTGGAGACTGTTTCCAATGTCAAAAAAGTGATAAGGCTCCAGAAGAATAAATGTTGCATGGACAGGCAATAACTATAATCATGTTAACTGCATCCCACGTGTGAATCTTTTGTAACTTTTAAAGAGATATTTCTAAAGTAACAGAGAAATTTTGCCCCACACAATACTTATCTTTGTTGCCTTTGCTACTAAAAAAACAACCCTAAGTTCCCTTCACTACTAAGACCAAGAGCAGCAAGAGATGGATAAAAAAGATACAGATGAACAGGAAACAATGCAAGGAAATTATCATGGTGGAGCTAAAAGTCTGTATTAAAACACTTCTAGAGCAGCTAGACAAAGTTTCCAAACAACAGAATTATGAGAGTCATCAGCTTTACTAATATCAACAAGGAGGACTGAATTAGGCCAGTCTGAAAAATGGGTTAGATCACACAAAGAAGTAAACATGTATTGAGCAGCTATTATGTGCTGGAGTTTTCATAATCTAGTGTTTTTCATGACAAGTATTTTTAAGGTACAGAAACTGAGGCACAGAGAAGATAAATACCCTACTTAACACCAAATGGCTAGAGATTGGCAAGTCTGAGATTTGAATCTGGAATTGCTGATAACTAACTGATGATTTTCCCCACTACATCTCAATTTGTGGACAGAGCCTAAAAAGTTCAATCCCAAAAATGCATTTAATTTGTACAGGATTTGTTGAAATACTTTGATTTATGTTTAGATGAAATATATCCCTGGGTATAGATTATTAAGAAAGGCTAATCAAGGGCTTAAAGGAAGAAAAAGTTTTTGAGTGGTAGTAACTCTAGCATATATTGTTAAGCAAAACATATGAGAGTTAACTGTACTCCATAACAAACTGTAGTCTCATTAAAAAGGTGAAGTTGTAGAATCTTTCATACAAATTAAGAACACCTCTACGTTCCAGTTCTCGTTAATACAGTTTACTAATTGTATTTCTTAAAAACTGGATCACTAATGATAAACTCCTATTATTCTAGATCCTGATTAAAACAGAGAACAAAACCAAAAAAGTCTGTTTTGACTTAACGTGTGGCTAAAGGAACACTCAGTCATACCAATCTTCTCCCTGCTGTGTGCAAATAATCCTTGGCTTTTGTTATCTTGGATTTTTTTTTTTAACCTGTGTACAACCTAATCCTTCCAAATGAGACCTAGACACTATGAAACTGGAGTGAAAGACATTGCTTGTGTCTTTACAATGGCTGTGTGTGGAGGCAGCCCTTTCCTCTATCTTCAGCACAGAGGTGCACATGCTTTTATTTAATCAAATGATCCACAGACACTACAAAGAAGAGATAATGACAGCCTGGAATGACTGTTTTGTGCTGCAAAGCTTGGAGCGTGGAGCAATTATTAGCTCAATCCCAGGCACAGGCATGTTCTATCTTTCCCTTTTCCTGCTGAGTTTATTCCAGTGAATTGCACCTGGATGATAAGTCCAACAAGTAGATTTGTTCTACAGCCCATCCATCCGCTCAAAGCAGGATTGCCTTTACAGAAAACCCTCCCAGTGCTTTGTCCAGCCTAGTTTGAAGTGTCTCATCTAATAATAAAGCTTCGATCCCTTTTTTTCTTAGAAGATGATTCACTGGCGCTATAATCCTTAGAGAAATTCTCCAGGTTTTTATCTGTAAACTTTCTTTCCTATTTCTACTGCTTCTTGATACAATTTACATTGTCAGGAAGGTATTTATGTTTACTTCGGATGTTCTAACTACCGTCTCTAAACTTAACTATGGCCAAACAAAAGCTCTTAAGCTTTTACTATATTTGCTCAAAATATATACTAATAGAAAAGCACCATATAACTTGTAACCTTGTTGGTTTGCTGAAGTAATCTATAGGTTTCTACCAATGGTATGGTAAAGAAACAATGAGTCCTGTGTTTCACTTACAGAGACATTTTTCGAGAGTTTAAATTAAAAGTTAATTTTTTTTCCTGAGGGTCTTACTTTCATACCTATTGATAGAAATAATACCTGAACTTTTCTTGGGTGTATGTCATATACAGTTGAGTTGTTCAGAATGTAAGCACTTCCGCACAGGATCACATTCTTGTTTTACAAAGGCAATATCTCTTCTCCTTGGTCTGCAGGGTCTTCCTTTAACCATACTTCTGTTTGATCCTACCATAAGGTAGTGCTCTCACATAACTCTGGATTGTTCTGTATTCTATGCACTCCTTTTCACCCATTTCATATTACGATCCATTCTCCATTTTTTTTGTATGAGGTATCTTGGCATAGCCCAGCCTTCTCCATTTAAACAATATTAAAATCTCTCTTTAATTCACTACAATGCTCTCATAAGATGGATTGTTCAATTGGCTCTCAGTCATCAGAATCTAAATGTCTAGTCAATGGAGATAACTGAGAAGAAACTTAAATGTACTAAATATTTGAAAGAACTGCACTGAATTACCATCCTTTAATGGGAAGTTAAAAGTCTTTAATGAAATTCTGACTTAGAGTAATCCAATTGGCTTCACATATTTTTATTACTCTCATGAGAAACATGATAATTGCCATAACGACTGCTTAATGTTTTGTGTCCTAAGATACCATGTTTTGATAAATTATAAATGGCATGCTTTTGGAAAGATTAGAATATCCCTTTATCACTTTTCTTTCCTTTATTCTGCTCTCAAGAAAATTAAGATACAGCAAGTAGCACTGACATTCGCTGAGCAAGTTCTCACCAGGTTTAGTTTCACTCAGTGTAACTCAGCTACTGTCTCCTGGACACATGTATTAATCCTTATAAATAAGCTGTTAAATTTTTCTTTCAAATCACGTTCTGTTTAATTCACGAAGTGCACATACTCTCTTCATGTAAGATTTTATCTGAGCTGTTAGGTTTTCTGCATATCTGAAAATGTTATGGGAAACCTCTTTTCATATACATCTCCTCAAAAAGTTCATCAGAATACAAACATTGCTGGGGCAAAGGTCAATGAGGCTGGTTATCAGAGTGACCTTTGAATGTGAATATGAAAGATCACACTGATCTAAAGCAGACTTGGTCACTGATTTTCTGATTTTGTAAAATGGAACCTAAAATACAGCAACATCACAGCCCTGAAACATATCCACTCATTGGTGGCTTAAGGAGCTGCAGAGGAGAGGGTCACATAACGCAATAAGAATTTGAAAGGCTGTCAATGAAGACTAACTAAGGGGCAGCTCTACTTATATATCGCATCTCTATTCATCAACCCCAAAAGGAACTCGAGTGCCTTAAGTCTTCACCAAAACATTTATTTCTATGACATTCAGAAAGAGAAATATTGGTCCTGATCATACCATTTAGCTACTCCAGGGCAATGGCATCACTTCTCTGGGCCTTAGTTTCCTCATTGTTAAAATAAATGACCCCGAAAGGTTCTGCTTTTATGACTCCATTTGTTTGTCACTCAATATATGCTCAGAAGAAAGACAATAGATCACTGTATTTCAGATACAAAAAAGGCTATCTTTTAAATGTGCGTATTTGATATTCTAAAATAAGACAGTTTAAGAGATTGAGAAAGGTTAGTAAAGAATATTTAAGGATGGATACAACCAAATGGGAAGTACTGATAAGTGGAAGACTAATTTGGAAGTAGAAAGTGAAAAGAAGATGCTGAAAAAATCATTTGAAAGGAAAATCCTTGAACAGTAGTGTTTATGGAGTTGGTCCTGGTGGCAAGTCTTCAAAATGATCATGCTGCATATTTGTTGCATGCAGAACAAACACAACACAGAACACCCCTGAATTCTACTTTGTTGGCATATGAATTCACCGTAATTGTGGGTCTTAAGAAAACAGAGAAAAAATTTTCCCAAAAGCCATTTTCCATTTAAAGTAATGGAACAATTCTAAAGCAGTCACTCTGTGTGTTCATGGATAATGCATGAACATATAAGAGGAAATACTATTTTATCAACAATACCGAATAACATCAGTGATGGCAGCCATCAGTAGACTGAAAGGAAATGAAGAGGCTATAATAATTAAAATGAGCTCACACAAACACAAGACTGAAAAAAAAAAAAATGTGTGTGGAGGAGGCAGAAGATAAAGAGATGTGGGTTTACTTGCTCACTGGTCAAGACGATGCATGACTTAATCTAGTACCTGCCAGTCTGCTTATGAGACGCTGCAACAATCTTAAAATTCTAAAAGGAGAAATGTCGTTTTCAGTCATGAGCAGCTTAAGAGCCAAGAAAAGAAAATGGCAAAGTTCTATGCGTGTAGCATTTTCATTGCAGTATCTATTGCTAGGTAATCATGTGCCAAGTGTGAACATTCAAAGAAAGAGGGAAACTTTTGAAGGCAAAGCAGTGAGTGCATTAGTAATAAGTCACACCTCGCACAATGCAGAATTAAAGCAGAGGAAAAGGATGACAGAGCTCATTTTGTTTAAGTCATGAAAGCGTAAATAACATTAAATTGCAATGGCATTGAAAACAAGTTCTCTGTGGAATTTTCTTTCTTTTTTTTTTTTATTCAAAGCAAAAGCAGAGTTGCTGTTTTCTAATTCATAGGATTTTTTTTTTCAAAGAAAAAACACTATCTAGTATGTATATAGTACAAGATCACCGTAATAGAAGTAAATTTTTCCCAGATAGATGGAACAGATTTTACAAGAAGGGAAAAAGAACCTTTATGGACCCTCTAGACAGTGCCATCATATTCCTGAAAGATCTGTGGGCCTCTAATTGTTAAGAATCTGGGAAAAATTTGGGCCCACAAGGAACTGACTTCAAAGCAATATATTAAATATATGAAGTTCTTAGTTTTTACAAATGAAGAATGAGTCACCTAAATTCAGAGTTAATAAAGAAGACAAATGAATACATCTCTCTGAGAACCTATTTTAAAAAGGGAATTTCTTAATTCACATTTAACTCTCAAAATAACTATTCAGAACCAAAAGTCAAGAACATTAATATAAAGGATTTAGACATTACCCTCCAAAAGAAAGACTTCACAGAGAAATAAGATCCAACCACTTCGTTTTCTGAGAGTTCCTAAAAATAAACAAATATTTAGCTAAATTTTGAGGTGTTCTGAGAATACTTGATTGGCTCAGCAAAATTAAGACAAGTAAAAACCCTAAAATTATATATGCTAAAGACACTTTGGATGTTTATAAACTGTAAGTCTTTTTCTTTTGAATAAAGTTTTTTTATTTCAATTAAAGTTTGTCTTATTCATATCTGATACAATGGTAGTAAAGTTTAGAGAGGATTATTTCTGTAATTTTAAAAGAATATACTTACCTCTTTATTAGTTGTTGATTAATACATCTGAGTCTAACATTTTGTTTTAAAAAGTAGAACTGTTTAAACATATTTTAAATTCTGAAATAAACCGGATAATATCCATTCCTTTTAACAAAAAAATTTAATACCACAGACCTTCAGAGCATTTTCAAAGATAGCAGAAATCTTATTTATAAACATGTACCTAGTCAAATTTGGCTTAATTCCTTACTAAAAACTTCCTAGTTTTATGATATAACATTTAATATATATGATATAAATTACTTAGTTAACTGAAGCTCCCCCAAAATAATTTTAAAAATAAACGAATACTAAGAAAAGGTGGCTATTTAGTTGGAAACAAAGCAATGGATTCATATTGGACATTTTATTACTTAATCCTCAGACTTTTATAAAGTGAAACCAGTTTGCCTTTAGGAAATCAAAAGCACAGTTACTCACTTTTAAAGAGAACATTTAAATTACATGCATCCTTTAAACTTTCATGTTTTGCATCCTGTCTCTGGGTGTTAGTTATGGTAAAATTATGGGAAACTGATGACAGTTATGAGAAAGCATCAGCCTTTGACACTGTGATGTAGAGGAAGCCGTTTTGTAATTTATTTGATTATTCCATGATTTTGTGTTAGCAACTAAGATGGTTGCTAACACAACCATCTAAGATGGTCCAGCACCTCTCATGATACCTAATTATGCATAGTAGGTGCTCAATAAGTATTTGATTGACTGTTAGTCACATGGAATTTCATTTGCTTAAGGATATATATTTCTTTCAAAGTGATCCTTCCAAAAATCATATCAGAAAATAATAACGAACCAAAGTACTTTAGCGTGTGCAGCAATTTGAGTAATTTAAGTTTAGCTAGAATTATATCAGAGATCATCTATGCAATCTACCTGTGCTTTTTACATGAAATCTATTTCTTAATGAAACTAATTACATTTTCCTAAGTTACTTGTATACAGTTCGGTCAGGTAGCATACTAATGTCAGGGTCATCAGGAAAAAGTCTTGAGTTTAAGACACGGTTTTACCATCACTACAGAGTTATAATTCATTTACCCTTACAGGTATGGTTCTCATCTGCCACACTTAGCACACTGTCGTATCAGTTTCTGAAAAGAAAATTCTAAAAAAATACACTTACATTTGGACGTGAGGGCACAAACCTTAGATGGAATGATTGCAGTTTTTTGATGTTATGCTACTGTTTAACTCAAAGAAACCTTATTCTAGTTTTTGGAAAAGATGCAGCTTTTCCTATTCTACTGCCAATTCTCTTCTTACCTTGATTCCCAGTTCTCTTTTAATTAAGCAGCATGCTTAGCAAAATGTGGATAAATTTTAAAGTATCATATGAAAGAAATTATTTCTCGAAGCTCCTTACACAAATAATTTCCCCAGAGTCAATAACACAAGTTATTTAGCTAACATTGAGTTTTTTCTCAATGTTTCTCGATTGCAAAATGTATTAAATCAATGTGAAAGTCTTGGCTCTAGACTTGACAGTTACAACAACTAAGACAACCATTTAGCATTTAAAAATATTGTTACTTCATTTAAAGTTTAGGTGGTCTAAGGTGATCTAATACTGAAATTGCACCAACTCCATACTTTCCATTCTTCCTCAGATGAACACCGAGGGCAATGATCTAATTATGTGATTAGTATGCAAAGAGCAAAATGAGATTGATGAATTGGTGGCAGGGAGGGGAGATTTTAATGATCAAGATTTAGAACTTACATTTCTCTGTTAAAATTTGAGAAACAAAAATACCAGTCACATTTGGATCCACTGAAGTCCCCAGGCTGTGCTTTTCATGCCATGTTTAACTACTTCTGTCATTATTAACTAAAATTTATATTTCATTTTACAACCCACATTGTCATGTAAATTTAGGTCTTTATTTCAAATGAAAGAAGTTAATTTTCCTGTGGACCCTTATGGCATTTATAGCTCTGATAAATATAAAATTCACAGCAAACTAGCCAAGGCCTTCTTTGCACTAGAGTTTCTAATAATAACAATAACAGAAAACAATAATAATGAAACACCTGGAATTACGATAATGAGTTCTAAACAAAAGTGGTGATTTTAATATGGAGGGCAAGAAAAGCAGAATAAACTCTTCAAGAATCCCAGGGAAGACTTGTCCTAAATTATAATTATAGATATTTAGTTACATTTCAGTCTCCATCAAGACAAGAGGTTGGTAAGTGAGGGAAAGTGCCATTTTAAAAGTGCTAAAATTATAAAGTAACAACAAATGGAAACAGAACAAAAGCCAGAGGTATCAAGTTGATGAAGGAAAATAATTGAAGTTATTCTGAATGATGAATTGTTCAACTATTTCTGCTGAGGTTTTGAATTTATTAAGTAGCAAGATCCATTGGTAATATTCTTTTTAAATCTATTTTTTGCCTCAAAAAACCAACACATACTAAGAAAATTTCTCCTCAAAGATCAAAAATCCTACTGTGAATCTAAGAGTTAATGAGATTTTAAATTAAAAAGTCTAGAACATGTATTCTTTTTCTCAGAGAAATAAAACTAAAGGACAGTTCATTTTTTCCCATAACAAATGAATATGATGCTATTTTTCACCCTTCTATGTAAAATAAATCGCAGAATCTTCAATGTCTTTGCCATCAGACAAACAAGGATAGCCACTGAACTTTTACTGAAGGTGGTATCTTTTGTTAGCCTTAATATGTACAGGCCTTTAAACCCATTGTGTGTTATTTTAATTCAGCAGTTCTATGACACTCAAGACATTCACAATAGATTGGAAATTGTGAAGCCTGAGATTCCAATGTCAAAGTCAAGCCAGGTAGTAGTATTATTACACAGCATGTTTTTATAGGTGCATAATTTCCTTTTATCAATACCTCTTTGGGCATTTAAGAGGTAAAAAATGAATAAATTCTTAAGTAAATAATTTTCATAGACTTTCCTGGTCAGACTGCAATCTAGCTATCAAAGCTGTGGCTCTCGGATGCCTCCGTCAAGTTGGCTAAGCCTATCGATGTGTCATTGAAAACAGGGACGTGAAGTAAGTAGAACTGCACACCGAAACACAATTTTCTGGTTCCTCAAATAGATGTTCATATCATTTATACTCATTAAACATAAATATAATCCCCCTGCAACTCCCACTGTCCTTTTAAATATTGTTGAAGGGAGAGAGGCAAGGTCAGCTCCCCAGAGGACCCACCCTGTAGCTGAAGCCTGGCCTTGCTTTGTCTTTTATTTTTTTTTTGGAAATTTTACCTTAAGTGTTTCATATGTGTGTGTATGTTTGTAGATATGTATATATAAATACATGCATATGTGTGTATATATTGCTGTCAACCAGGGCTTGTCAACCAGTCCTTACAAAATTATGATTTAATTTCATTGTAAACATTTAGGGGGCTTTAAAACCAATAAATCTCCTCCCGGTCACACTCAATTTAACATATATATACACATACATATGTGTATATATATGTATATCTAACATATATACATATATGTGTTAAATATATCTGATATACATTGTATGTATATACATATATACCTTTGAATTAAAAGGCCATGTAATCTGTGAACAAACCCTTAGCTCCATCATCCTGGAGTCAAGTTATATTAGTTCCCTTCCCTTTGATCAGCCCAGAAAGGGTCTTGGGAAACCATCAGCTGACTTGGTAGCACACGTTAGCAATGTGAAGGCCAGTCTATGACCCCACAATTAAACATCTTAGAGCTAGCACGCAGGCATTATGGAATCCATCTTCTGCTTGAGATTACATTTTGTCCTTTCACTTTGTGCCAACTCATCCAGATTCTCTCCCCAAAGGACCCACAACATTTTAAAAATTCAACATGAGTGGTCAAATAAATGTAATGCCATTGTTACAGAAATCCCTGTAGTTATGAATTACAATACATAAAAATGTATGATATCTTATACCTATGGGAAAACCCTGTCAAAACAGCAAGAAAAAATCATCTCAATATAAAATTTAATTATGGCTCCATGTATTTTGAGGGGATAATCAAATATTTACTGACATTAAGCTATCTCTATTTTAAATAAACTTACTACAAATTTTAGGAGTGTAATTAATTGAGGTAAAAATACAGTCCTTTATAATGCAAATGCTCATGCTATTAGCCCTTTGTTTACTGCAGCATTGTGGACTCTTAGAAGCCTTAATTATGAGGTTGACTTTATAGCATTTCCAAATAACAGAAATTTGGGAGGACAAAATTAATAGTAAGAATTTTAAAAAGAATTTTATATTTCCTTCAAAAACATGTAAGCAACTAATTTTTTCAAATACATAGGCATAATCATTTGAAATGAGACATCAAAGAAAAGCCATTTTGGTCATTCACAGTTGAGAAAGTCAATGACCAATAAAGTTTTCATTTTTTGCAATTTTTTAAGGATCATCATCTATGTATTATCAGGATATGAGGTCTTTGTAGGAAGGACATGATAATTGTTAAATAATGACTTTTTCCCCCACTATGTCTGACTGTGTGAGACACTTAAAAATGTGTTAATCTGTTTCTCTACCGTTCCTTAAATTAAAGCACTTAGAGGTTTTCACTGATGCATTTTTAATGTGTCATCCAAGGTGTCAGGTTTAACTACGCCCTGCAGACTTACAGTGTTGAGAGTGTGCTCTAGTTTAAATTAACAATATCCTTGCCAAAAGTCTTATTATAAATTGCCTCATTCAACCAGTGAATAAAGTGTTTTATAGTTCATTAAAATTATGCTAAGTGATTAAAATAAAATCTTTATAAAAAAGATACATTACTAAAAAAATAAGCCATCAAGTAACAGAAGATATGCTAATGAGACGTCATCACATAGTCATATTATATTATTCAAAGGATGAACTCTCTTTAAAACAGTTTTCAACTGTTATTGTTGAGAACAGAAATTGCAATGTGTATGTCTTTATATTATTACAATGGTTACCTCTCATAGAATTAAAGTGATTTATTGAAAGCACATAAATTTATTATCATACCCACTGATAAACACATTCTTCTATGTTAAAACACACACAGTGTAGTATAAAATCCTTTCTGCTTGCCATCTGATAGAGGCAATTATTTCATTATTTATTTTCCATTTTTTGTTTGACCCCCCCACAGAATTTATTCACAAAATTCATATACACCTTCTCTTCTAAGCTCATGAAACTTTCTTGTTGAATAATTTAGCCTTATAATAAATTATCAATGATAAGCTTCTTCTAAAGAATAAAATATTACAATAACTCAAAGCATCACCATTTCTCTGCCAAAATGCATTTTGTCACCTAAGTATAATACTTTGACCAGGATAATTATCCAGTTGCTCAAGTTTATGGAGACATCAATCCCTTTCTTCTTAAAATAACATTTTTCTACAACAGCTGAGTGTGGGCAGAATTAGAAATGTGCACAATGGAAAGTGTGCTTGTGGAAAACCAGAATGAATGTTTTAAAGGATGCTACTATCCCCAGAAGAGGAAACGCTATGGAATTCATAATTATTTACTGGCCAACATACCATTTAAATATAGCATGTACTTTATACATTCTTCCTTTTCAGGGGTAAGTTAAGTGTATTTTTTTCCTACTCATTATTAGGTGGTGACACATTTACTCCAAATAATATCTAAGTCTGTCCTGAACAGCAATTACTCCTCAAGTCGTCTCTTCACCTCTCTTGTTTTCATTAGTAAATACAACCCCACATTATGTGATTGCCACAGATTAGATTTCCATAGCAGAAAAAATCTGCTATGGGCAAGACAATGAAAATGAAAAGCAGATATTTAAGTATTGGGAAATTCCATGAGCTGATGAACTTGTATACAGGGGAGATGTGCATATTAAAAGCTAACAATGTCAATTTAGCACTTCCCCGCTCCATGGTTATATCACTTCTGAAAAAAACAAGAAAGCAAAGAAAAACTCCATACTGGAGAGAATATCTAACAACACTACCTGACTCTATTGAAGTCTTTGCCACAAAGTGTATAATTCTCAGATCTCACCTTCACCATGGGTGCTCACAGACAGGCAGCATACAGAAGCCCTGCTATAAAAAAGCAGACCTCATTCCCAGAAACCAAGATTCCAAAAAAGAAAATGACCTATTTATATGAAAACTTCACCTTTGACTTTGAGCATAGTTCTATCAAATGTAAAATACTTGTATTTAAGTGTCATGCAAATAAATTATATCCTCTTTCCAAAAATAAAAGAGGAAAAATCTTTACTCACACAAGAATCTTTAAGGGGAAGGCTGAAATCATTAGAAAAGGGATGCATTTCCACAACACAGTAACATAGTGACACACGCAACTACACGGTACAGTCATTTATCCCTTAGTTTCTCAGGAGGCACAATTTACTTGAACATTGTCCTGCCTCCTTCAATCCCTGGAGGAAGAATTGGGGAAGCCGTCTCATTGTGTGTGAAGGATGGCGGACTAGGTGGTAATTGAAATTTCAAACTTTCCCTGGATTTTGAATTTAACACTCTGCTCTTGTAACACTAATATGGATGAATATGGCACATGCTTTAGGGGACAGTGACAAACTGAATGAATTATTAGGTATTCAGTATGTTCTCATTGGAAAAAAAAAAAACAAATGATTTTCTTCTACACAGCATTCAATATCCCCATTAAATTTTATAAAACTGAAAATCCCTTAGGCTAAAAACCCAAAAGCCATATTACCATGTACACTAAAAATAATCTACCAATGAGTGCAGTTAGACACAGGGAATTCTGTGTCATCAACGGCCAGCTAGGAAATTCACCAGTTTGAATGTACAATTGGATTATTAGTAATTAAAAACTCTAAGAAGTTTAGATATAAAAATAGTAAAGAGTAGATGATTATTATTTATTTTTATTTTTTTTGTAGATCAAAGGAAAAGACATGGATTTATGTTGACTTAACTGATCCTTAAAATTAAATTTAAATATAAATTAAATGAACTATTTAAAGAAGAATCTTTATGTTTGTTCTTTTATCTTACAATAGAATGGATTATTCCCACTAATTAATACTAAAAACTATATAATATCCTGTTCTAGCATTACATCTTAACTACAACTGGAAGAGAGATATTGCTACATATTAATGGATTACAATGTTTTTACATAGATATAGTATAAGATAGACACAGAATGAAGAAAGCCAAATTACCTGAATTTTTAAACATATATACTTTTAATATAACACTAATTCTGAAGTACAATTACAAAGAAAAAAGTGTATTACAAATATGAACAGTGCAAACATTTCTTTAAGATTGTTGAAATTTTATTTTGGCCTGTAGAAAACATAGTGAACACTAAGTCAGAAATATTCAGCAATTTTCCTTAATAAATGTTTTTCATTTTATTAAAATGATAAAGGTGATTTTTAATGTGGACCTGACCTTTTTATGATCCAAATTATCTTTTGGTCATTAATTCTATAATAACTGGGAAGAAAGTGTTTACAGTAAGAAATACTTGTTAAAGCAATTAAGACATTACCATAAATAAAAAATCATTTTGATATAAGTATTTTCTTAATTCACAATAATGAAAGTGACAAAATCAAAGAAAAATTTAAGTAATACATTTCAATAAATTTTTAAGCATGATTCAATCAGAATGGAAGAAAAAAGATTGTCATGTTCCAGGGTCTAAGAAAATGAATCACTATTCAAAAGGGATACCAACTTTTAAAAATAGAAATTTGAGCAAAAAAGATTTTTACAAATAAAATCCCTTTGATTTATTCCAAGGAGTAGTCATACAAAAGTCAGTTTCATCTTGATATTTATTTGTGTCCAAGAGTGGTACCACCACTGAAAAAATTAGAAGCTTAGTTTATATCTTATATATTTTACAAGTTATAAGAAGAGCCAGAGCTTGGTAAGTTATAGGATCCATAAACTCCTCTCACTCCCAAGAGCTATTTATTTCTTTAAGTGAGAAGAGGCAATGATGGAAAATTGTTCTCATGATACACTCCAAAGATGTAGCAATAAAGGGATTTTTGAGTTTAGAAAATCTTAGACTCAGTTTTCAGTGAACAAAAACAGTAAATTACATGGATCTTCCTTCTCTCTGGAGTTGTCCCTACCCTAGTGCCATTATTTTATACCTGATCTGGAGCAAAGGCATTTTCTAGACCCTGTGGTACAGAGAACAGAAACCAGATGTTGCGAATGATGCTGAGAAGTGACTGGAGATTAGCAAGAGGATGATTTGGATGTGATTGATCAGAGTGATTTCTATTTACTTAAAAAGCATCACATGGTTTGCTTAAAGTTTATGGGGAAAAAAAAAACAATTGAAGAGTGATGAAATCCTGAGGTATAGTTTAAAGAGGTATGAGAGAGATTGGGAAAGCAGCTGATAGTTCTTCTCAACAAGAAAAGCTGAAAGATCACATGCTAAGCATTACCTTACTTGATCTTTTCCAACTCTTCCTCATTAGCATTGTCTGTAAATGAAATAAAGCATTTTCATTATCTTATCACTCAAGTACAGGACAGGGCAGCCAATTGTTTTCTGGAGGAAGCTTGACATTTAAACAGCAAACAGTTTCCAGCAACAATTATACAAGACAAAAATTGTTTTTCATGTACACGCAGCTAGAAGAAGCACCTTTAACATTCAAGCAGTCTTTCTGGTGAGAGTTCATTTCCTTTATTCTTTTGTACAAAGAGATGGGACAGTATATTTTAAATAGAATGGAAAATTTGAAATATCTTATTGATAGGAAAAAAACACACTAAGTCTCCCAATTAGCAATTGTTCCTTTTGGTGGTGGAGGCTGATGACGTACCATGACTTTACCAGGTGTATAATAATTTTTCTCTTCAAACTCATTCAAAATCTGTTGCACTGGCAGCATCTTAGAATTGTCTCTGCTTCCAGTTAATCTTTAATTACATCAGGGTTTACAAACGCTTTCGACTGAGAAAAAGTGCTGCATATCGTGATGGCTATTAGTGGATCTTCCTGCTAAATGTTTAGAAATGATATATCCTTTAAACTAGTCTTTTCGTGTCATAGTAAGAGATATTTATGACTTCAAGTTTTAATAAGGTTGATGGAGATTTGTGATGAGTGCCCAAGATCACTGGTCTCTTGTATAAAGTAACTCATAAAAATCCAATGACTTTTAATTTCCTCTCCAGTTTTAAAAAAATTCTCAATGAACACTGAGGTATTAACTTCCTGATAACCTCTTTACCCTCTCTTAGCTTTATCATTACTTTTAAGGCAGATGAGGGAATATTTGGAGCAAAGAATACAGCTTATAGAAATGCTTGCCATATTTATATATCAAGGAAGTACACTCGTGCCTTTAAGAACTCTATCTCCTTCAGCAAAATTCACTATCAAGCAAGACCATTTCAGAAACCACTCATAAATTACAAAAATACAAAAAAGGAAAGATTTTAATATAAGAGTAAGTCATTTAGTAGGCAACCTTTGGCCTAAACCAAGACAAAGGAATTATGTAGATGTTCTAGAAGGGGAAATGAGAAATATCATAAAATCGTCAAGGTAAGGATACATTCCTCTTTTCTACAGATAGTGGTTTTATAGGTTACATTTTCTCTATATACACTCTGTGTTAGATATTGACCAAAATATGGAAGAGAAATAGACTTCCTAAGGTTACAATAGTTCCCAATTTTTTTCAAATGGAGTCAGGAACTGCAAAGTATTATTTTATATTTTTTCTAAGTACTAACGTCCAATTTATTCTGAAGCAAAACCCACCATCGGGTTATGGAGATGGACGTTTAGTAGATGTTCGTTGTTGATGTTAAATGAGTTAGTCGTCGTCATCACCACCACCACCACCACTTTCTCGTCACTAAAAGGCAATTGGACACGAAATACTTTTGTGGTATTCCATGTTCATAAAAACTGCCCCGTGAGGAGTCAGACAATAAATGTTCAACTTTCTCAGAAAGCAGAGTTTCAGTGTACAAAGAATGATAATTCCTAGGGACAATGTTCTGAGTCAAATCAGGTGAGAACAATTAACATAAGTAAATCAAAAAGGAAAATCTCTTAACTCATGGCCATTTATCATCATCAACTAGTATCAAAGAATCTTACAAAGTTCCATTTGGTAAGAAATGCTACTATGAAAAAGGGGCTAAGAACATGAGGAAGAGTTGAATCTCAGGGCAACACTATTCAATATTACACAGATTCACTACTGCTGGTCAAAGCCACATCCCCCGACTCAGAACCACTGCACGCGATTAACCTTCTACATGTGAAGCAAACTATAGGGTTGGTATTTTCCTGTCTCTCAAAATCAGTTTTACAGACAAGCTGCATGGTATTATTTTTCAGATTGGGACACTGATACAAACAAAAGGTCAGTAATTTCCCTAAGTATAAGTATGAAACATTTGGCAGTTACAAGGACCAATTCATTATTTTCCTGGTTCAGTTTCTAGGAAACTGGGTTTCTAGCATTAAAGTAGATTCAGTAAAACTGGAATCAGTAGAAAAGTTTTCTAAAAAGTGAATTTTACAGACATACTATTAACATTGTTACCTTTACTAACTGTGGGACATATTATAGAAGAAAGATTGGGGAATGTTAAACATAGGAGATGAAGCAAATTATAGAAAAATAAGATTTATTTTTTGCTCTTTGATCTTAACTTCAGCTGAGAAACATATGAATTTGTTTTTGAAAGTGTCATTATCTAATATTATAGTACCTTCAAATTCTTTATTAGCAACTCAACTTTCTTTGAAGCCCAATAAATGGAATAAGTAGCATAGAAATATGGCCTATGAGAGAGCTGCAGAACTGATTATGTTTTTAAAAGATTCCACAATCTCAATCCATTTTTTGCTTTTCCCTTTTGTTGCAGTGATTTTTTTTTTAGGCAATTACATGACTACTATAGATATAAAAAAAAAAATCACAGAATGGCCAGATATTATGGTACATACATACTATAAAACATATATATTAACTGTTTATAGGTGGATATTTTTTCAAATGTTAGCTTATGGAATAATTCAGAAATTTTTCAAAAATAAACCATAGAGAAAAATATATTTTTTGAATTCACTAAAGATCAACTAAGGTTAATTCATATGTTTCTTAAAATTTTTTACTTTTTAGCTTTAGCCAAGCAATTTGTTAGGTCTAGGTTATCTAAGAGAGTGTGTAACACAAATTAACTCACTTTTATTTCATAAATCCTCCAATGAAGAAAGCTGTGGATTGAACTCTGCTAGAAAAAGAGCCAGAAAGAACTCAAACACACTATGAGACCAAAATACCATATATAGGACACACATGTATGCACTACACACTTTTGCAGGATCAAACAGGACATGCATTCAAAACAGAAATGACAGTTGTGTCATGCAAGTCATCAACATGCCCCCCAAGAAGATTTTGGTTTCTCATACATACAACGCTGAAAATTTAAAAAAATATATATCTGTTCACATCTGGAATCTTTTAAAAAAGACTCAATCATGACTCAATGGAGAATATTTTAATATAAGCAACTATGAAATACTTTTGCTATGACTCATATTTACTTCTTAATTAGCTATAATTAGATGTTCCATGTTTGAGGGGCTTTAGTAGATACAGTAGGCTGATAGGGTTTTCAACTTGTTCATTTTTACTGAGTTCCAGAACTGGCAATCCACACAAGAAGAAATCATCCCAACCACATGATTCATGGAACACATTGTCAGTATTAACAGTGTTTCAAACACTCACAAGATAACTGATTTAGAACTCTTAGCACTTTGTGATGCTAAGCCCTCTGTATTTCCAGTTACTCATTTCTTCCCACTTTTGATAGCATTTCTTAACATTAATGTTCTATTTCCTACTTGATGGTTAGGATTTATTTGTCAATGGCTCTTGAAATTCATATCATCCATTCTCCATGTTAATCCATAAAAAATATTTAGCAAAGTCTTATAAACACAGGCATAAGAATAAACATGTGCTGTTCTGAACTAAAGTCTTAAGTTCCAAAAGCTTAAAATAGGTTATTTCTGAGCTAATAATCAACGAGAACAGAACTCATAATTTTGCTGTGTGAAGGTCAATGAAAAATCATCCTCTATTCCTTCTCTATACATCATTCTGAATATTAAATGGACTTGTGAAGCATTTAGTAACTGATTTCTGGTTTGCTGCATTATGAGTCTGAATTTCTCTAAATAAGATTTGTTCTTGGATAATTTGTGGAAGTTCAGCATGTCATTTTCACTGCAGCAATATGTTATATATTTCAGGCATATAAAAATTTAATTTGAAGATACATTGGATAATTGACTGTTTTTAACCAAGAAATTTCAAATGTATTCCAGGGAAATATATTTAGCCAATACTAGACATGTTACCAAAAGAAAAAAATACAGCGATGTGCTTCTAATTCATTGTCATCATTAGAAATCTTGAGAAGAGCAATATAGACTGATTTTAATCAGATTATCATTAATAGAATAATTTTAAGAATTCAAAAGGAAAATTAAATCATTATCTCCAATATTGTTTGTGACAACCTCAGGGATTTGAATACGGAAGTAAGAAGGAAACTTAAAATACCTTTCCCTGGACCTTTGAAGTATCCCATCAAGCATTCTCTAAGAATCCTCTTAGAGATTCATCCACAGCCTACTGAATAACCACTAGGTACAGAAAGCTGGACTAGGTTTTGAGAGGAGTCATCATAAGAAAGGTAATCAGAAGCAATAATTTATATATAAATATTTATGAATTATTATTATTTTTAACCAGAAGTGATGGGCTATAGGACGGAAGTGAGGTGAGGTACAATACAGGTATATTTTAGGCAGGAAAGGTCACATTGGAGAAAGCTTGGACTTGAGAGGAGGTGAGCTGTGTAGGAGTCTGTATGGCTGGATAAAGGTTACAAGTGAGGGAACACATGTCGCTCATTGGAGAGTCTTAAAGCCCTTCATCAGGAGTTTCCATTTCATTAGAGAAATAACCACAGGTCACTGAACACTTAGAAGGAGAATAAAGAGGCAGTTATAGAACTTGGTACAATGCTTATAGATGCTAAATAAGTGGTTTATTTCAATAGATGCCTACAAATGGCATCTCTTATTCAGAGTGTCAAAATCTCCTAACTAGTGTCGCTTGCCAGTTTTAGAGATCTTAATTAATAAACAGCTCTAGAACTGCTATATAGACCGAAATAAACAAAGGGGAAAAAGCACAACTTTATGTCTTTGTTAGAAATTTTCATCATGTAAAGCATATGCTTAGAAGCCCCAATCCAAATCTAGGAATCCGATTAGCCAGGATACTGGGGGCTCCAACAGAATTTCCTGTAGGGGACCTTTCATGCTTCCTCCCCTGTCCCTGCCCCAGCTGCTTGTCAACAACCAACCCCAGGCTCCCGGTTATTGATCACGTCCACAAGGAGAAGCCAGTATAGCCACACTGGTCACTCTTCTCACTGCTTCTCAGTTGTGGCTGAGGTCAAGAGAGCTCGCCAGCCAGAGGCGAACTGCTGTACCTTTTCTGAGGCACTGGCCCCTGATAAGCCACTTGCTTCTCTGGTGAAGAAGAGAGAAGCCAGGTGAGAGTCCAACATGGGAAGGAAGAAGACACCGGTTTTCAGTTGCTGCAGCAGAATCAATCCAGTGCTATTTGGGACTGTGAAGGGGGAGGCATGAAGTAAGGCAAGCAAATGAAAAATACTCAGCAGTAAAAGATATTTTTTCCAAAAAGCTGGGGTAGCCAAAGAAATCTGAACCAAGAAAATGGCATGAAGATTTCGGGAAGAACTCTTTGTGTTAAGGGTGAATGTGGCTGGAGAGGTACGATAAGGAGAAAGAAAAAGGAAGAAAAGAAGATTAATAATACCAGATTTTTGATGTGTAACTGTTTCATGTAACCTGTTTTCGTTCCTATTCGTGTTTGATAAATCACTGATGGTCAGTAACCAGGCACTATAATATTTTTAAATGATCTTTTCTAATTAGAAAGACAGTGTGCCTAAATAAGTTTGAACAGCAGTGGAGATTGAAGGGTTTTTGCGAGAATGGTTGAAGAAAAACGCATGTCAGGAACTACTTTGCCTGTGCTGACATATATTTCTGTGTAATTTAGAACTCAGCAGCTTCGTCATAAAGTCTCTTGATACTAACTTAATCCCTCAAACCCTCAGTTTGATGTTAGAGTATTTAATAAATATTCTTTTAATGTAAAAAATTAGCAGACCCTCCATCATCAAATCACCCAAATAACTAAAACAGCTGCCATATCATTTGAATCCCCAGTAATACTGGCAGTTTGGATGGTTTGGAGACACGTCCTAAGACCTCAGGCACTTAGGTATTTTCATTTATGGTGTTGTCCTTCATTAAAATAACAAAGGATCCCCCCCCACCAAAATATTCTATCACCAAGTTTTGTTGATTTTACCTCCTATAGATAAACTTCTTCATTTCTTTCCATCTCTGCCTCTGACAATTCTAACCCAAATCTCCATCATCTTCCACCAGGATTTTCAAAATAGCTCCTAGTTGGTCTCCAAGCATTCATTCTTACACTGTCATCTGTTTTCTACAATGCAGCTACACAACAAAAGGCAAATAAAATGATGCCACTTCCTATTTACAGACTTTTCAAAGGCTTCCCATTGCCTCTTTGGGGAAAGACCACAAACCTTAACATGGTCAACAGTCCCTATGCAGTCTGGGTGTCTCCCTTTCACTGTCATCATGCACCAGGATCTTTCACACTCTGTTTGCTTCCACCTTCGCTAAGCTCCAGTACTTTTTCAATTCTTGGAGTGCAGCTTGGTTTCTCTAGCCACAGGGCCTTTGCATGTGCTATTTCCTCTGCTTGAAATATTTCCTCTCTTCCTGTGTTTTTGCCTTTATCAACTTCTAGTCACACTTCAGACCTCTTCTCCCATTTGACTTCTTTGGAGAATCCCTGTTCCCGACTAGAACAAATTCTCCTATATTTGCTCTACAGCAGCATGCACCTCCCTTCTATGGCACTTAAAACAGTTGTCATTTTACATTTCCTTCCATGATTATTTGATTTCTCAGCTCTCCACTGGATTTCAGTTCTACTGTATCCAAAGGGTCTAGCACAGGATTTGGCTTATAGTAGGTTCCTGGTGAATACCAGGATTATTTGAATAAATGAACACTTATACTTTATTCCTGTGTATGGATTAGCCAGCTAGCATATACTCCTTGGCTTGCACTGGGTGAAATAATATATTCTGAATTGGTGACTTTTAAAATGATGGGCTTTTATTTCTAAATGTTCTCTGTGAAAAAATGTCCTCACACACCCTTCCATCTGCGCACATGGGCCCATGCCTGTGCACATACATACATTCTTTCACAGTGCTAAGTTCCCACAGTAGGTATTATTTGATAGTACTTGTTCAAAAAGGAAATTTTCTTCCTCACTGAATGAAATATAGATACTTAAATCATTCTTTGCAAATATTACATATGTGCTCATTGTTTAATTTTTTTAAAGGATAGAGAAAAATACTTTGAAAAGGGTGAATTTTTCAATGAGTTTAAAACACTTCCAAATTTGGAGTTGTAATTCACTATTTTTATTTACAATCTAGGGGAAAATGCCAATAATACCTTTCCAGCAGAAAACATATACCAACTTTAATCACGCATTATTTTAAACCAGCAATACACACATTGCTGAAATAGAATATTTAAACTTGCCTAAAAAATTATGTCTACTCCTAAAATGTGTTGCAATCAGAACTAGTGAGAATAGCTACCAGTTTGTGAAAGTACCCTGAGTCTAATAAATAAATTCTGGTAAATCGTGGCAGAAAGTGCACTGGCAAGCATACCGATGCAGGTCAAACCTGATATTTTTTAACGCCACTTCAACAGTGCTGGAGTAATTAGCTCCTCTGTATCCCTTGTCAGTTTCTCATAGCAGCACGGTGTGCAAGGAAGTGCAGACAGCCAGGGCTAGAAAATGGGTAACACCGGTATGGAAGCCCATCAAGAAGATGAAAAGTACTCACTAATCATTCATCAAACAAATACCAGAAAGCAGAAACTCTATTGTAATTTCACCTCATTTTCTTTGTTATGGTACATCTGACAATATAATCAAAATAGTAAGGTCTGGACACCTCAATGTGGAAAAATGTAATCTCTGAAATAAATACCACCATTTGCTACAAATAACAGTCTGAAATTGGAAAATAAAATAATGATAAAAGATGCAAATGTATCCCTTATTTATAAGAGGTTCTGATCTGGAGAATAAAATAGGAAATTTGAATTCAAAAAGTACAATACAACTAGACTACTGGTACCCAGGATACTCACAGAAACAAAGAACAGGCCAGATCTTATGCTGTTTCTCTTTAATATTACCTCTGGGTCAGAGAAGGCTCACGACATTCAAACAAGTGAGAGCAAGAAAGCTACAACTAGGCTGAGGGGGAACTTACCACATCCCTGTGTTCTCCTTCTTTAGGGGTAAGGACGACTGAGAGCAAAATCATTCCAAGATCATGGTCAGGATAATGGGGATCTTTCAGTGTTACGGTCACATCCGTGGGCCTATGATATAAAATATTAAGATTTTGAGCATGAAGGAAACCATCGACAAAAGGCAAACTACTGAATGAGAAAAGATAGCTGCAAATGATATATCCAATAAGGGTTTAATACCCAAAATATATAAAGAACTCACACAACTCAATATCAAAAAAACAAGCAATTTGATATAAAAATGGATAAACATGTTTCCAAGAAAGACATGCAGATGGCCAACAGACACATAAAAAGATGCTCAAAATCACTAATTATCAGGGAAATGCAAACCAAAACCACAATATGTCACCTCACACCTGTCAGAATGGTGATTATCAAAAAAGCAACAAATAATAAGTGTTCGTGAGGTTGTGGAGAAAAAGGAACACCTGTACACTGTTAGTGGGAATTTAAATTGGTGCAGCCACTATGGAAAATGATACAGAGGTGCCTCAAAAAATTAAAAATAGAACTATCATATGATCTAGCAATTCTACTCCTGGGTATCTATCTAAAGAAAACAAAAACAGCAATTGGAAGAGATACATGCACCCCTATGTTTATTGCAGCATTATTTACAATAGCCAAGATATGGAAACAACCAAAGTATCCATTGATAGATGAATGGATAAAAAAGATGTGGCATTTATGTGTATATATATCTATATATGTATATACACACACACACACACACACACACAGGAATATTACTCAGCCATAAAAAAAGAGTGAAATCTTGCCATTTGCAACAATATGGATGGACCTGGAGGGTATCATGCTAAGTGAAATAAGCCAGACCAAGACAGATAGCATATGATTTCACTTATATGTCAAATCTAAAAAACAAAACAAACGAAAAAACTAAACAAAGCAGAAACAGACTCATGGATACACAGAACAAACTGTTGCCAGAAGGGAGTGGGTGGGGGAATGGACAAAATAGGTGAAGGGAATTAAGAGGCATAAACTTCCAGTCATAAAATAAATACACAGGGATATAACGTACAGCATAGAGAATATAGTCAACAATGTTGTAATAACTTTGTATGGTGACAGATGGTTACTAGACTTACTGAGATCATTTTGTAATGTCTATAATTGTCAGAGCCACAATGTTGTATACCTGAGACCAATACTGTATGTCAACTATGCTTCAATAAAAAATAAATATATAAAATATAAAAAAAGATTTTGAACTGTCATTAAATAAGCCAAAATATATACTATATATTTTTTAACATCTTTATTGGAGTATAATTGCTTTACAATGGTGTGTTAGTTTCTGCTTTATAACAAAGTGAATCAGCTATACATATACATACATCCCCATATCCCCTCCCTCTTGCATCTCCCTCCCACCCTTCCTATCCCACCCCTCTAGGTGGTCACAAAGCACGGAAATTGAGTTATTTGTAGTGAGGTGAATAGACCTAGAGTCTGTGATACAGAGTGAAGTAAGTCAGAAAGAGAAAAAAAAATACCGTATGCTAACACATATATATGGAATCTAAAAAAAAAAAAAATGGTTATGAAGAACCTAGGAGCAGGACAGGAATAAAGATGCAGACGTAGAGAATGGACTTGAGGACACAGGGAGGGGGAAGGGTAAGCTGGGACGAAGTGAGAGAGTGCATGGACTTATATATACTATATATTTTTAAGAAGAAAAGCAATTTTGTCTTCCTTTAATTTCCTGGTACAATTTTTGTTGTTATTAAAATAACATCAATGTATTAAGTTATCCAATAAATCATGGGCCAATTGCGTATACTTGGATTCACTGCCTAAGTTTCAGCTCTTCATGGGGTTCTAGAAAGGCCGTGGGGCTGCTGGAAAGGCTAAGGAAATACAGCAGTATTAAGAAAACTGTAAGGCCCTTCTCTGTGATCTCTAAATACACAGAGAGCAATAGAGGCTATTTTCTATAAATATGAGTCCAACAACTCAATGATGGTCTTTTACTGACCACTACCTTCCTTTTAGTTCTTTAAGATTTTTTTTTCTTAATCAGAAGTATGATTTAGAGTAAACAAACAAGTGGGAGAAGAGGAAAATATAAAATATAAATTGCCTGATATACATTATAAATATACTTTAAAAACAACATATAGTTATTTGAAGAACTTCTACTATTTAAAATAATGCTTCTATTTTTGGCTATTTAAAGCTATGCCTAAATTTTTAGATTCAGAAATGCAAGGAAACCAGCACTTGGAAGAGGTGATCAATACTTAGAAGGCTTCAGAATTAGATAAGTATCTCTGAGGAAGAGATTATGAATTGCTCAATATTACCCACAGTAACTTTTAGAAAATAATGTAAAATACACATTCAACTGATAATGTGTAGGTAATATCTTGTTTACATATTTCAATTAATATTGAACAAATAGGGGTTCATGCCCTCCATAAGCCTAAGGGACTGTGGAACATTCAGCACCACACTTGAATCCTGAAATGTTGGCAAACTAGGAATGTTCCCTTGCTTGTTCAATGATTTATTCATTTAATTCACAAAACATGAATTGAACATATGTGATACTAGGTTCTGGGTAAAAACCAGTAGTCAAGACCAAAGATAAGATACTTGTCTTCATGGAGCTTAACATTTAGTAAATGATACTGTTGGATTCTAGTACTGGGGAGAGGGCTTGATGGGGAAAGTGGTCCAAATAAAAACTTTCAATCCTGGCTGCACCTCAGAATCAACTGGGAAGCTTTTAAAAAGTGCATAATCCTGAACTCTATCCATAATGATTCTGGTTCTGTAGACTGGGGGTGGTGTCTGGAAATCTATACATTTATAAAGGTCCCCAAATAATTTGGGGGAACCACAGGTACCTTTCAGTGCTAAGATTTTACAATACTAGGACACTCTTTCAAATGATGCTTAATTTACCAATTCAAGAAATGGTGTTATGAAAAATATGAACAGTTTTTTGATGTCAGGGGTTTTAATTGAAACATAAGTAACCTATCAAACTGATAATATACATAAGTTACAATAGTTGTGATGCAAATTGCTCCAATATTAATTTAGTTATAACTAATCATTGTGGTCTGATGATAACAACTTGTTCCTTTTATTTTAACAAATGCATATTAGGCATTATAGTATATATATATATATATATATATGTGTACATACACACATATGTATATATATACACACATACACACATATGTATTTATATGGGGTTACAATTTGATTTGGTTCATTTTCCTGTAAAAATGATTACATATAAAAATTAATAGCCAAAACTTCATTACATTTTTATAATGATTACATGATAAAGATTTAAGAACATTTGTAATTCTTTATGATGCTCATTTATTATTTTTTTCAAAAGCAATACCTTAATGCATTATATAGTAGCATAAGTATTTATACGGCTACTATTATTATCCATCTGTCTACATCCAGAGAGTACTGATTTCTTTTTTTTTTTTTTTTTCCGGCCCCACTGCGTGGCTTATGGGATCTTAGTTCTCCGACCAGGGATTGAACCCAGAATCCAGGCCCTTAGCAGTGAAAGTATAGAGTCCTAACCACTGGACTGCCAGGGAATTCCCATATTGATTTCTATACATAGAATGTAATGGTATACACAAATATTTGATTTTTAAAAGTGGTAATTTGATGTTTATGTGGTTTTGAGGGGAGAGTATAGTTAGCTAAATACATAAAATAAGTAATGTGGTAAAATAAATACCAAATGCTTATACATAATCTTTTGTTTTTTTACCCATCTCATATGTTTTTCCATTTAAAATTATTTTTCACCAGTAATCTATCTTTAATAGAGAAAAAGAGAAACTTATGCTCTGTGATTAAACCTAGTAATTTGCATACCCTTATGCAGAATCTACAGAGAAAATAACCATGGCCTTTACAGAAGAACAGCACAGCCCAGTCTAGCTGGAGCTCAGTTTCATGATAACAGACCACATACAACACCACCTAGGACTTCCTTCAGCCGTGGTGAGGCGGGGAGCAAGCAATCACCCCGAGGTCAGGCCTGCTAGGCTCTGGGTTGGAATGAAGGACACATAGGAAGTATAGAAAAGGCCACTCCTTTGTCCAGTTTGAGGCATAGATAACCATTGGAAGACCACCAATAAGCTGCCATTGTGCTCAGACTACAACATATAAGGAGTTCTACTATTTATATTTCATCTACATTTAAAATATAAAGTTGTGATCTGACGCATTACTCTGCTTTCCACTATTCCTGCCACATGATATAACATGATCATCTAAACCAGCAGTCCCCAACGTTTTTGGCACCAGGGACCAGTTTCATGGAAGACAATTTTTCCACAGACCGGGGGTTGGGGGGTGGGGGATGGTTTCAGGATGATTCAAGCGCATTACATTTATTGTGCACTTTATTTCTATCATTACTACATTGTAATATATAATGAAATAATTATACAACTCACCATGATGCAGAATCGGTGGGAGCCCTGAGCTTGTTTTCACTTGCCACTCACTGATAGGTTTTTTTTTTTTACATCTTTATTGGATTATAATTGCTTTACAATGTTGTGTTAGTTTCTGCTGTACAACAAAGTGAATCAGCTGTATGTACACCTATATCTCCTCCCTCATGAGCCTCCCTCTCTCCCTCCCCATCCCACTCCTCTAGGTCGTCACAAAGCACCGAGCTGGGGGGCTTCCCTGGTGGCGTACTTGTTAAGAATCTGCCTGCCAATGCAGGGCACACAGGTTTGAGCCCTGGTCCGGGAAGACCCCACATGCCGCGGAGCAACTAAGCCCATGCACCACAACTACTGAGCCTGCGCTCTAGAGCCCGCGAGCCACAACTACTGAAGCCTGTGCACCTAGAGCCTGTGCTCCACAACAAGAGAAGCCACTGCGACGAGAAGCCTGCGCACCGCCACAAAGAGTAGACCCCGCTCGCCACAACTAGAGAAAGCCCGCGCACAGCAATGAAGACCCAATGCAGCCAAAAATAAACAAATAAATAAATAAATAAATTTATTAAAAAAAAAAAAAAAAGCACCGAGCTGATCTCCCTGTGCTATACAGCAGCTTCATGAGTCTGCAAGCAATGGATTTATTATGGTCTCTGTGCAGTCAAACCTCTCTGCTAATGATAATCTGTATTTACAGCTGCTCCCCAGCGCTAGCATCACCGCCTCAGCTCCACCTCAGATCATCAGGCATTGGATTCTCATAAGGAGCACGCAACCGCGCAACCTAGATCCCTCGCATGTGCGGTTCACAGTAGGGTTCGCGCTCCTATGAGAATGTAATGCTGCTGATCTGACAGGAGGCGGAGCTCAGGCGGTAATGCGAGTGACGGGGAGCGGCTGTAAATACAGATGAAGCTTCACTCGCTCGCCTGCCGCTCACCTCCTGCTCTGCAGCCCTGTTCCTAACAGGGGTTAGGGAGCCCTGATCTAAACCATCTCTTTAAAACCACCAAAGATGATTTGGCAGCCTCCTTTGCAATCCATTCCAGCACTGCTGGACCTTTTAAAACCTATTTTTTCTTCTGTAGTATTAATCAATTCTTATCTCCTATGTTGAAATACATTAAAAAAATAAAAGCCCATAATTCGGTGCAAGGAATGGTTAATATTTATAATATTAATTTAGTTATAACTAATCATTACTTTACAACTAGTCAAGCAATGATAAGTTAATGTAACTGAGTAAATACAACCAATCTGCCTCCACTTTTGGGCTACTCCTCGGTAACCTAGGATTACTGATGATGGCAAAATTAGATTCTACTTCAGCTTAAGTAATAAGAGTGTTGCTATTTTCGATGCATAGTGTATTCATCTTATTTCCTATGTGGTGGCCTCATTCTTAAATTAATAATTATGATTAACATGTATCATCTTCTTTATGCCCCACTATGATCATACCATCAATGTGAGAGCAAGGAATGTGTCTTAATCTAGATTCCTGGTGCTCAGCACAGTCTGGGGGACAAAGAAAGTGTCTTAAGAATTTTTCTGCTGGGGACTTCCCTGGCAGTCCAGGTCCAGTGGTTAGGACTCCGTGCTTCCACTTCAGGGGGCACGGGTCCCATCCCTGGTTGGGGAACTAAAATCCCTCATTCTGTATGGCGTGGCCAAAAAAAAAAAAAAAAAGAATTTTTCTGCTGAATAGTTGCTGTCGAATGAGATAGTGAGGGAAGATGCTAAGTATTATTTCCACCAGGTAAGTGAGAAAGACATACTTGAGAAAGTCTGGCTAGCACAAAGACTCACAACCATAAATGACAGAACAGAGACTAGAACCCAGATCTGTTGACATTTTCTGTTACACAGGCCCAGTTTCATAAAAAGGTGTAGTGATATTACAATAGTTCAAAAGTTACCTGTTTAACTCCAATTGTGTGAGATCCAGAAAGGCTGAGCCCATAAAGTCATCCTGTAGTCCAAAGTCATAGTCAAATACCTATGAGGCCAAAGACACAGACATTATTATAAACAATTCCAATATAAGCTTTAAGTGAAAAACATCTTCATTATAAAATACTGGTTGTCTATGTCACCAAAATCAATAAAATTTCCTAAGATTTACTTTTAAAATTTTATTTGTTTTTGTGTTTTGAAATACTAAGGTCTCACAAAACATTCAAAGGAAATTACATTTAATTTTATAATTAAAATTACTGATTTGTATAAAGTAGAACGTCAAAGAAGGTGATAACAAAATCAAATAAATTACAGTGAATCATCAAATATGTGGGAACCACAGGCTTAGAATATTTTCCTCTCATTATAGATGGTCTATTAGCATTACTGAAAGGCAAAGTGAGTTGGTATGAAATTCAATAAATATGTCTTCCATACTGGGCTGTAGGTGATGAAGATATGACTCCAATTTCTTGTATTTTTCAGGTCATCAAAGATATATTCTCTGATATTATAGGACAATGCCATTTTAAACATACAAATAAGTAAACATTAAGATATTATGATTAAAGTACTTCGTAAAGTTATTCTAAGTTTAAATTAAATTTTTATTATCACAAGCAATGATTAGGGCATAATATTAATGTGACTAACAACAACAAAACAGAAAGAAAAAGAAAAAGAAAAGAATGTATTTCTTTCTTTTGTCAAAACTATTTATCTTCTTTGTGCCCTTCATGGTTTGTATTCATACTATGATGAAAAAGACAGGCAATGTGCTTGACCTTCTGGACCCTACACTGAACAGCTGGGAGAGTTCATAGAAACCCAAATAGATATATACAGTTCAGTGAGGAGCACCATGGAGACAAAAGTGTAAGGGAATGTGTTGGGAGCTGATATTTTATTATTTTTTTAAATAATTAAAAAAATTTTTTTATTCAGGTATTGTTGATGTACAATAGTACATAAGTTTTAGGTGTACAACACGGTGTTCACAATTTTTAAAGGTTATATTCCATTTATAGTTATTATAAAAATTGGTTATATTCCCTGTGCTGTACAATATATCCTGTAGCTGATTTACTTTATACATAGTAGTTTGTACCTCTTAATCCCCTATTCCTATCTTGCCCCTCTCCCCTTCCCTTTCCCCATTGGTAATCACTAGTTTGTTCTCTATATCTATGAGTCTGTTTCTTTCTTGTTATATTTATTAGTTTGTTGTATTTTTTAGATTCCACATATAAGTGACATCATACAGAATTTGTCTTTCTCTGTCTGACTTATTTCACTTAGCATAATACCCTCTAAGTCCATCTGTGTTGTTGCAAATGGTAAAAATTCATTCCTTTTTATGGCTGAGTAGTATTCCATTACACACACACACACACACACACACACACACACACACACCATATCTTCTTTATCCAACCATCTCCTGATGGACACTTAGGTTGCTTCCATACCTTGGCAATTATAAATAATGCTGCTATGAACATTGGGGTATATGTGTCTTTTCTAATTAGTGCTTTCATTTTCTTTGGATATATATCCAGGAGTGGACATACATCCATTTTAAGGGTACAGTTCAATAAGTTTTGACAAATGTCTATGGCTATGCAACCACTGACACAGTCAAGGTGGAAGACATTTCCATAACTCCCAAAGTTCCCTCATGATCCTGTTCGACATTCTTCTTCCTCACCTGCTCTGCCCTTGGCAAACACCAATCTGCTTTCTGTTGCATAGATTTGCTTTGTTTTTCTATAATTTCATATAATAAACTACTGGTTACCAAGGGGGGAAAAGGCGAGGGGGATGAATGGGAGATTGGGATTGACATATATGCACTACAATGTATAAAATAGATAACTAGTGAGACCCTACTGTATAGCACAGGGAACTCTACTCAATGCTCTGTGGTGACCTAAATGGGAAAGAAATCTAAAAAAAAGTGGATATACGTATACATATAATTGATTCACTTTGCTGCACAGCAGAAACTAACACAACATTGTAAAGCAACTCTACTCCAATAAAAATTAATTTAAAAAAGTAAGAAAAAAACCATGATGCTGAGTGATATAAGCACTAAATGAGAATATACATTTGGAGCTGATATTTTAGATTGGGAGTCCAGGAAGGCCTCTCAGAGGAAGTGTGATTGTGTAGAGACTACAATCATGAGAAAGATTAAGCCACTAGAGTGACACTAGAATGGGAAGAGCGCACCAGGTGGAGGAAACAGCAAGTGATTAGCATGTTCAAGGATCAGCCAGCAGCCAGTGTGGCTGAAGCAGACTGAGAAAGATGGAGAGTGGAAGGAAGTTGGAGAGAGAGCTCAGAGCTAGATCAGATGGGGCCATTTCCAAAGAACTCTAAGTGAACGGGAGTTGGCTAATTTCCATCCATTTAAACATTTTCTTACTCATTTATTTCCTTGGTCAACATTGATTAAATGCTTATTATGTGCCAGACAATGTGCTAGGCATTGAGTAAACTGTGGTGAGGAAATCTCACATTGTCAACGCTTATAGTTTATTGAGGGAGGCAGATGTTAAACAAGGAAATGCACAGGTGATAGAATTACAAACTTTGATGACTGTTGTAAAGGAAAGAACAGGGTACAAAAAGAAAAAAATTACATTGGAGATCAGGGAAAGCTTTTAAGATTGAAAAAAAGGTTACTAGATGGAGTTTAGAGCTGTGTTTCTGACCTTTTCAAATAGAAAATCATTGTATTGCTCACTGGAGTAAATGAGCATAAACAGGTAAGTCTGCTCTTGAAAGGATGACCCAGACCACTGGACTCTCCAGGAGGTGAGAATGCACTGGGCTGAGAGAACCAGTAGCTCAGCATCCCTCTGCCCAGTCCTTGACACAACAGTTAAAAAGCGCCAAGCTGAGGGAGTAGGATGTACAGAAGCCCTGCATCAGTTACTGTTTTCTTTTCTCTAGTACAGGTGTACTGCAATTTAAACAAACTTAATATGTAAAAAGTTGATATTAAAAAAAAATAAATCCTTTGCTTTACAAAGGGATTCTTAAATTAGAAGAGTCACAAGGGATTTATTTAAGTTATACGCTCCTCTAATGCCTTTTAAATTATTCAATTTATAGTCATTTGATTTACTTACAACCTTTCAGGAGTACATTTGTTGTAGAAAGCACAGCACTCCCGCAGTAAATATTCTCCTTGATCAATTACACTTCTGAGCTTTAGTCATCTGGTCAGTGGCATATCTTATACAACTGACACCTTGGTATTTGCAAGTGGCTGCAGTAGTGTATTTTACAACATAAAATTTACACCAAAATTAGAGAAATTTCTCTTGTGCAATCTCTTCTGATTGTATCAGCCTAAGGATTAAAATCTTGGGGAGACTACAGTGACATATAATCCATGAGAACACCTAGGATTCACCTACACATATGAAGTGGAAAGCTGTGAATCCAGTGAATTGATCAGTATAGACAGCCCAAACGGGTGAGTCAACATTCAAACTCTGTTTATTCTCATGGGGAGAGTCTTTTCTACCGTCCTAATGCTAGAGGTTTACATTAGTTCTCAATTCCTATTACTCAGCAAAGGCATAAACACAGGGAAGAATGGAGATACCAGAATCCATTCCTTAATGAAATTGTTTGCTATGCAATTTGGTTCCAAGCTCTATAAACTATTTGTCAGAGGGAGCATTGCTCTAGGTGAAGTGTCAGAAAATATAGAACATAGAAGAGTGATGAAATAGGAAAGGCACTCCCACTGCAATAAGAAGCACAGTTAATGACAATTAATGTTTATTCAACATTTACCATATATAAGGCACTGTGTTAAACACATCATATAGATTTTTAAATTTCATTCTTATACAACTCAGTGAACAAAGTATGGTTTCCATTTGTCAGATAAGCAATCCAAAGCTTAAAACATTTATGTTACTTGCCCCTAAATGCCCAGGCTAAGAAGAGGTCAGATTCAAATCTTGTAATGGATTTCAGACACAGAGCATATTTAAACTGATGTACAGTCAAGGTTGAGTGAGGGTCGTTGGTATATGACATTCTTTTTAGGACCCTTAGAACCTACTGAGAAATAATTTTGGACAAGACAGTTATATGGTCCTTAGCTTGACCCATGCTTTAAGTACCTTTTCAATTTTAAATCTTAAGCTTGGATAGATGTGAGTTATTTAAGGAACTATCAAGTTTGTTAAAGTGACGATCTTAGAATCAGTACTATGGCTCCAAACATAACAGTTTTTCTAGTTATCAAAATCTTTCTATTATTTAGAAGAGCACCTTCAATTTAGCTCTTCTAGCTGATGATTAGGTCAAACAGGCAACAATTTACATTTCTCCTTTTAGATTACTTCTACCTCTTCCCGCTGTAATTCTGGGTGCTCATCGTGTACCTGGAATAATAGTGTCAGTGAAATTACAATGGAGAATCTGAATTTAATTCAACTGAAAGGGATGCTGAATTTACTCTATTATTTAAGATGTGTGCTGGAGCATCTCCGTGGATACAGAGCAGGCTCCAGTGGCTCTTATCTCAATTAGCAGCACTGCATTTAACTCCCAGATTCTACTGCTACCCTACGATAAATATGATTCAAGCCCATCCCTGCAGCCTTGTTTTTACCTGCCCTTACTGTGAAGTCATTCATAACTGAAGGAATATTCTCTTTTTATTAAAATTAAAAGCTATATGAATTCCAAACAATTGGAAAGTGTATTTATTTGTTTTGTATAGTATTTAAAAATGACAGTACCAAGATGTTTTAAAATTTGTTTTTACTAGAAATGTTACAAGTACTGTAACTTCAGTGTGATTTTATAACCTTAACTTAGAACTGAATTTTGTTTCCCTTTTTGAATCTTTTTTTTTTTTAAATTAATTTATTTATTTTTGGCTGTGTTGGGTCTTCGTTTCTGTGCGAGGGCTTTCTCCAGTTGCGGCGAGCGGGGGCCACTCTTCATCGCGGTGCGCGGGCCTCTCACTGTCGCGGCCTCTCCCGTTGCGGAGCACAGGCTCCAGATGCGCAGGCTCAGTAGTTGTGGCTCACGGGCCTAGTTGCTCTGCTGCATGTGGGATCTTCCCGGACCGGGGCACGAACTCATGTCCCCTGCATTGGCAGGCAGATTCTTAACCACTGCGCCACCAGGGAAGCCCTCCCTTGGTAATCTTTACACTGATAGAAATCAGATTACAGTGTGCACGTGGACTTCTTTTTCCTTGAACCATAGAGAGGAGGGTTGAAGACAACATTTTCTAATCATCTAGTTCATGGATGCATTTTCATATTACCTGTCACTACAGAATCAATTAGTCCCTAAGAAATCTTTCAGGCAAGATTAATTTCCTATCACAGAGGATGTGGGCATCATATAAAAGTCAATCACACAGAGCTATGTAGAGACAATGAAAATAATGCAATCTTCACAAAATTCTAGTAACTTAAAATATCATTTCCACCAATGTATATTACTTAGGTCTTTGTGTGTCCCATATTAGGCAAAAAGTAGATAACACAAAACATGGGAAAAGTAAAGGTGAAAGTTAGAAATTTTTTTTCAAAAGAAGCCCTATGCATGGTCCAGAAAATGAAAATCAAATGAAAAATATCAAAGCATATTAAAAAGTATAAAGCATTACATAAAAATAAAGTCTTGTTATTTTATGTTTGTACTAGTATTTGAGAGGCCAGTGTGATTTCTGTTTAACTGATTTTTTCTTATGTAGAAATGTAAAAAAAAGTGTCAAATCTTTTACAATTCACTATGTATCTTCTTCTATAAGGTGGAAGTTAGGCTGTGGTTACATAATGTTGCACTTTGGAAACTCAAAGTGGTAAAAAACAAAAACAAAAACCACCCTTGGGTTTTCTCTCCTAACTTCTTTGTTCCCAGTGTGTCATTAACCAGGCCTTTGGTCTATAGGCAGTGTTACAGTCTCTTATTTTCAGTATGTATGTGTATCTATTCTTGCTCTCTTAAACCAAAACAAAAATTTTTGCCACCATTTTTTTCTGTGTACTTCAGATTTTTGTTTGCTTTTGAGCCTATTATGATATTCCTTTTGAAATACACATTTGACATCTGGATTTCTGCACAGATGAATTTCATTCTTGAACACAAAAGAATAGCAGAGGAACCCAACCATTACCTAATGTAATACTGGAACATTCATTTGTAACCACTTTAAAGACTGGAGATCCAAGTGCTTCTGTCATAGAGTAATATCCCATTAAAGAAACAGATCCACAGCAAAAGCAATTAGAAATTAATCCTTTTCTTCCATAATTTTTCTCTTAAGGGACATTATAGGAGATCCCAATGGTCCAGTGCTATCCTTATTAACCCTGCTTTCCTTTCCTATCCATTTCCTTCATGGTTGCAGCTGTTCTAACTTATTTCTTCTAAACCTCCCTAGGAATAAGCTTCCTTAATCCTACTTGTCTTTTTTAAATTCCTTTTTTCCTCTTATCTCAGTTCTTTATTATGAAGGTATTTCCTTTTTTCTCATGTAGACATTTCTTTCTCTCTAGAGATGAGGAGTAGGGGAGAAACATCTCTGACCATGGAGGTCTTCCCTTTGGTGGGAGGAGGGTTGGCCATGAAGACTCTCACATTAATAATCCTTGGGTCATGATTTTTGAACACTGAAAGATAGCTCACTAATTCTATTTAACTGATTTCCTTTAGCCATTGTCCATTTGAGACAATTTCTTAAGCAAATACAGGTCTATGCTCCCCAAAATGACTTCTAGAAACTTATCAACTACATACATGGACTTCTCTTTTTCATCGATTTGATAAATGGTCCTGCTATGATTTTAGTAACATCTTGATTACTTTTTCCTTTCTGTGGAAAAGAGAAACAACTGGAAGCAATGCAAATGAAGATTTGAGGGGAAGAAGGATGCCCAGAGATTGCTGAAAGAGTGATCAAGTGACCTTTGGGGCTCACGTGCCAGTTGTGACAATTTAGAGAAAAGGATGGGGCATGTGATGTGGTAAAAGCAGAAAACGGTTTGGTCACTGCATGGATAGTCAGAACATAAGAGTCAAAAAGAATATAAGTACCTAGAGATATGAATTAAAGGGAAGTCAGCTTTGAAAGTAAAATAAGGAATTAAGGTTAACTCTATAAATTCTTCTTCTTTTTTTTTTTCCTAACTATATCAAATGAAAGGAAATACTTTTTTTTCCCCCCATGTCTGGTAATGTAATAGAGACAGGAGTTTTTCTCCCTCTATTATGTTTACCCTCCTCACCTTCCAAGTAAAGCATTTTGTTTGCAACCAGGAATGGTAGATCCCTGATATAATTCTTTCTAAAAAATTAATTAATTAATTAATTAATTAATTAATTAATTATGCTGCATTGGGTCTTCCTTGCTGTGCGCGGGCTTTCTCTAGTTGCAGCGAGCAGGGGCTACTCTTCGCTGCGGTGCGCGGGCTTCTCATTGTGGTGGTTTCTCTTGTTGCGGAGCACAAGCTCTAGGCGCATGGGCTTCAGTAGTTGTGGCACGCAGGCTCAGTAGTTGTGGCTCGCGGGCTCTAGAGCACAGGCTCAGTAGCTGTGGCACACAGGCTTAGTTGCTCCACGGCATGTGGGATCTTCCTGGATCAGGGCTCAAACCCGTGTCCCCTTCATTGGCAGGTGGATTCTTAACCGCTGTGCCACCAGGGTAGTCTCCCCTGATATAATTTTTAAACAGAAAGGGTGTGTTCTGTGTAAGCTCTTCGTGCTAGATTATATGGAGTCTTGTTTTTATACGTTCCCAAAGTGCACTAAATCAGTTAACTGCACCAAGCAGGAGGAGATGGACTTCATAATTCTCCTAAATATAACTGGTAATAGAACTGTCCAGAAGAAAAATACTCCCACCAGCTCCCCCTCCCCTATAGCTCATTTCTATCACATCACCAACAGATTAGAATTGCACATAGCAGAATATATCTCTGGTGAAAAATCTCATCAGACAGACAGACATTATAAAAAACCATTAAACGGGGATTTCTATATCAGATTACATTAGGGGAAAACAAATAAATGGTTCACCTTTATATACAATGGCTCCTTAAGATGATCAACAAGAAGGCAAGCTTTCTCCTCCCACACAGGATTGAGGTTCTTGTGTATTATTTTACTTCTAAAAACTTCTTTTCCTCCAATTTTAAACTTCACGTATGGATCACTTGTCCCTGTTAAAGAGATACAAATTGATGTATGTTAATCATGCTTTTCTACAGAAGCAAGAGAATAGCTCATCTAAACATTGGAAAGTATTTAAAGGAATAAAATTTAAGTAAACCGTATCACATGAGAAAAATAAGGATTAAGTGCCTTTTCCTAAATTTTCCCTTAAATATTGAAGTGACAGTAAATAATAATAATAATTATTATTATTATTACATCTTCTGATCTTAATACTGTAACCCTGTTCTGGTATTTTAAAACTCTACTGCATGCTGCATTTATAAATTTAATTCATGCTGTAAATGATAGAGATTAATCTGACGTTTCATCTGGTCAACTATAAAAAAGATGATCCATGATCTTGGCTGATTTAACAAGTTTTAGACTTATACATGCTGCTAAAAATTTACACTAGTTTAATGGGTTTCGGAAAAGGTGAGTCTTAAATTGAGCTTCAGTTTATCCTTGGTCCCATATTTTCTTCACAGGTATCAATTTTATCCTTGGTCCCGTATTTTGTTCACAGGTTTCAATTTTAGAATGCTAGGGAAGGATGCCTCAGAGGAAGGCATCAAGAGGAAGCGGACAAATGATTGTTGAATAACCTGGATACTTCATATTACCCATTAATACCTCCCAAGCTCCCTATGAAGATAAAGGAAATAAGAGCCATCCAATAAGTTGCTCTTGGGTACACAGCTAGCAAGAGACGGAGTGAAGATTCCAACCAAAGCTGTGTGGCTCTAACGCCTGTGCTTTTTTTTTCCCCTGCAACTTCAAGAGGGAAGGGCCTCTATATACACTCATTTATATTATACCATTTATCATTTTGACCGATGAATAACATCAGTCTTGGCCTCATAACTCTATGCTGTTATTAAGGATTCCTAGAAAAGGTGAATCAGGAACATCCCCAAGGAAATCATTCCAGTGTGTGACAATCTTCATCCTCAGAAAATAATTCTTTATACATGACCTGACTCCCTTAGAATAAAATTTTAATTCTTTCTGTTTTGTCCAACCTGAAACTACAGTTGATAACTATGGTCTACACGATTTAAAGAAAAATATGAGTGGGGCTCAGAAAATTGTAAAGCACCATATAAATGTTAGGTATTAAAATTATGAGGCTGATATACTTAAACTCACTACCTATATTCCTCCTCAATACTCCACTCACCTCCATGACACATAAATATCTATGCTAAATATAAGGATTGCCTTATAGGATATGGATTTTCTTATTTAATCATTTGGGGGCTCTCTCAAAACTCTCCACATTCTGCTAGTAAATTGAAGACCTTGTTTTTGTATGACTAGACCCGGGTCTAATAAAATAACAACTTCCCATTTTGTGAAACTCCCATTTTGACAGCTTGATTTTATAACAAGACAAACTTTAAAAAGTGTTTATAAATGTAAATGTAGGCTTAATACTAAACTGTTACAATGCATTCTTTAAGGGAGTCAATGTAACCGAAATGTTTAACAGCTAAAATGGCTATTTTTCAAGGCCCTGATCCGCAGCTACAGGCTGAACACCCCAGGGAGTGGAAGTGTTATAGCATGTAATTTGAGGGATATTAACATCATGTACCCATCTGAATTTCCTCAGTCATGCAGTTTTGTCTTTGATTTTTAAAATCATCTATGCAACTACTACCAGCTGCTAAAATACAATATGCTCCATGAGATCAGAGCCACTTGTATCACTGTTTTTTAAACCTCCAGCACTTAGTACAGAATTAGACATATTGTTCCTCAATAAACGTTTGGTGAATAATTGAATGAATTAATGACTTAATGACTTAATGATGTGGGTGGTAGACCTCTCTTCTTGCTGACTTTTGTCACCTCCACTTGGATACATAATAGACATTCCAGTGTTAACATGTCAGGTCGTTAAATGCTCCATTATTTGACAGTTCCTCAAGCAAGACGCAGGGAAATTACTTTCCATACCTCCTTCTCCATCCAGGACACCACCAAGTCCGATTAACTCTCCTCCACTCTAGTTCAGCTACCATGATTTCTGTGCTGTGCAACTATAATAATAGCCTCCTAACTGGGCTCTCCATGCTTCCGTGTCCTCTCCCATTAATTCTCTATATGGCGGCCAGACTGACCTTTTAAACCTGCAAATTTAATCTTCCCCCTTCTTTGCTTAACACATCTCAACACCTTTCAACTACACCTATAATAAAATCCAAAATCTCTAACATGGTATACAGAACTTGCTGTTTCTCCACCTTCATTTTTGGCCCCTACTCTGTTCCAGCTTCCCTGTTACTAGAAGTTCTCCTCTGCTTCCAGGCTTCACATATTCCAGCCAGGCTCTCTGCTTGAAAAGTCCCTCCTTCCCATTCTCTTCCCCTTTTGCCTGGCTGACACTTCTTATCTTCCAGGTCTTAGTTTAAATACAATTTGCTCAGGAATGCCTTCCTCAACCATCCCAATCTGAATTAGGTCTCTTTGTCACTTTCTCCTGACATTTGCTCTTCTGCTTAGTAGCACTCATCATTATGCTCCTTATAGGTTAATTTGTATGTCTACCAGTTTACTGTAGGAATTTTCCCGCTGGCTATAACCCCCGTGAGGGCAGGACTCTGTCCCAGCACATGGCACAGCGTCTGGGGCAGAGCCTGTACTCAGTAAGCATTTGTTCAATGGATGAGTAAATGAATGACCTTAGAGTTCACAGTGGAGACAGTACTATTAAATACATCCTCAAAGTGACCCTGTGAAGTTGGTGAAAGCATATATTATCAACCTATATTGCAGGTGAGAAACAACCTGAGATTCAGTGTGACTTGCACCAAATCACATAAGAAGCTAACAAGTAACAGGATGAAAGGCAAATTTACACTTCAGACGCCAAGTCCAGGGTTCCTTCTACTCAGCTTTCTAGGAAACATGGACATCCATATTTTCCTTTTTTAACTCTAAAACACCATCACAGAATTATTATGTAAAGATGTTGAACAATCATTTAGACACTACAAATAATGCCAATATTGACAAGTAACTTATTCTCGCTTAGAAAACTCTCGCACTTATTATCTGTCTTAATCACCCTAAGGCTTCTGTGAGTCTAACTACTGCCTCCGTTTTACAGACGACACAAGTAGGAAAGGTCAAGTGGTTTGCTCCAGGTCAGACTAGAACTCAAATCTGGAGCCTAGTCAATTCTCTCTCTGGCACATCATCATAAACCGTTCACCCCCTTCAAGGTATAACAATCTTGTATCTCTTTGGTCCAAAAAAGGTATGAATAAGCCTTTTACAAGAAAAGTAACTTCAAGAAAGTTGGACTGTGTTTCTTAACAGTTATTGATATTAGTATCTCACACTATTTAATTTAGCTATTATGCAAACAACTGACATAACTTATGATTTAGCACAGAAGCCTATACACTCAAATGTAAATCTTTTTCAGAAGCAATCTTTTTCTTGCTCCTTACCAGAAACATTTTCCTCAACCACTGTCTATGCTAACTGTCAAAATCCCCTTAGAATTAGGGACAACTCATTCCTAGAATCCTGCTGGGTGATCCACTAGGTCTTGATGGCAGAACTTAAATTACAAAAAGGAATCTAGATCACTCTGGTTAACATTTACTGAACACGTACTATGTCAAATATAACATACCACCCAACGAGCCTGTGAGGTGAGTTGTAGTGTTATCTAGGTTACAGCTGAGGAAACCACGTTTCATTTGTTCTGTTGGCATTTATTGAATACCCTCAAGTGGTATTACATACAAATATATAGTGTGGAACAGGTAAGTAAATTCCCCAAAGTCACACAGCTAGGATGCTGGAACTTTAAATTAAATATTACATTAGGCCACCTCCAAACAACATTTTTCACGCTTGGTATCGTATCCTTGATGCCGCTTGAGGCAGTAAATATCCAATGGTCTGAAGAAATAACAATCCAGATAACAAGAGTCGGTCTAAGGGTTAAGTTAAGGTTTAGGGACAGATTTTTGACTCTGATAGGCACTAAGATCTCAGGGATTGGTATAAAAAAGAGAGAAAGGCTGTTTTAAGGGACTTTGAAAAGATATTATGATGGTGAAATATATTGTAAATGTGTGGCTTTGGCCACAGGATAAACTGGATTGGAGATGGCACATACGTCAGCAAATTTCACAGTCATAAGTACAGGAAAACAGCTCCAGATGCACACACATGGTGAGTCAGTCATCTGACTTTTCCCACTGTGTTTTGACTCCACAGAATAAAATCTGCTACATTTCTCCCTTTCCAGCTATCATTCAGAGGCTCTGGGTGCTATTATTAAATTTTAATAACTTTTTTAGTAGTCAAAACTCTTTAAGGAATTTCTAATTGTTTACTTATTACTGTAACTGAGGGACCTTTGTTGACTGAGAGTCCTTAATTTAAAGTTCAAGACCTTCAGCTTGTGATTCCAACACAGAGAACTGGAGACATCATTCTTTTAATTTAGTTTCAGCAAAAGATTTGTACCTAATGCTCTAATCTTTTATGTTGAAAGGTAGTCACTTTATTACCTGGTAATATTAATAGGTATTATTTGTTGTTGTTGTTTGTTGTTTTTTTTTTTAATGATCACGAAGATTCCTTCCACTATATTTATTTATTTTTTTGGCTGTGTTGGGTCTTCGTTTCTGTGCGAGGGCTTTCTCTAATTGTGGCAAGCGGGGGCCACTCTTCATCGCGGTGCGCGGGCCTCTCACTATCGCGGCCTCTCTTGTTGCGGAGCACAGGCTCCAGACGCGCAGGCTCAGTAGTTGTGGCTCACGGGCCTAGTTGCTCCGCGGCATGTGGGATCTTCCCAGACCAGGGCTCGAACCCGTGTCCCCCAGCATTAGCAGGCAGATTCTCAACCACTGCGCCACCAGGGAAGCCCTATTGTTTGTTTTTTAAAAAGGAATTCTGTGGTCAAGCATATTTGGAAAATGCTGGTTTAATACAAAATTAAACAGATTAATTTTCTATAGCTTTTAAATAAGACAATGTGCACTTTTACTCTCCAAGGGGGTATGGCAGGTCTTTGACCGTAGAGCCTATTTATCTTGAGTGTATCTTTCAGGACTAATAATCCCTGATCTCTCTTTGGGAAATGCTACCTTATTATATTTCATAGATGAGGAAGTTTCACATGTTTTGGAGGTTCTTTTATTGTAATAGATTTTCCAGTGAACTCAAGTCATTTTATTATAATAAAACTCCAAGTAAATCCAAGCCACTAACTTGTGGTTAGCCTTTAACAAATATATTACACACACACACACACAAAAGAGATTTAGTTTGTTGGTTCAAAAAACTCAAAAATTAAATTCAAGTGCCAGTGCTGTTTTGTTGCAATATTGCATTTAACCACAAGATGGCACAAACACTTATCAAATTACTATTGTGAGGCCTGTGGTTCGGCTCTTCAAAGTTAAAGCATCTCTACTGCACCCTTGGCAGTTCTCAGGCATTTTCTAGCAACCTGTGCTTTGTTGTTATTGGCTGGACTGTGACCCTCATTGCAATCTTTTTTATGGTGATAATAAAATGTAAACAGGGCAAATAAATACAGAAGAAGAAACTAGGACGTGTTAGCCCTAAAATAAAATTCAGATTTTATTAATATCATATTCAAGAGCAACCTTTCACACATTCATTTTATCAGATAGCATTAACTTCAGAATTTATTTTAAAACATTATTATTTTATCTTATAATTATACATTCTGTGCTTTAAAAATTCTAGAGTATTTTAGACCTAGGGAATTTTCATTGTATATATCTGAACCCTAGGATCAAATTGTTTGAAAAAGAGGAATTAGATGGTTTGTATAACGTTTCTTCATGTAGTAAAGAAAAACATGTCCCCAAGCTATGGTTTGTGTTTGTTTATTTGAGTCAGGACATCTGAGCATTTCAACACTTTGTGTGACTGTTTAGCCTTTAATGTAATTTAAGTCCAACATAGAACTAAACTTTGTCTGAATGGGTCCCCTTTTGTGCAGCAATAAACACAGCACACACAAGATGGCAGTCTTCCTTTCCTTAAAATAGTATGAAAGCTCTTTAAAATGTAAATAGCCATATAGCAATGAGTGTCCTGTTTTTCATTTTCAGAATAAATGAGCCTCCCGGTTAACAAGTTTAAATCAGTCTTATCCCAAACCTAGTATATAATGAAACAGAAATAGCTATTCCTGTTTCAGGGGCTTATACTTATTCAATAATGCTAACTCCTAATCAAAAACAATGCGAAATCGAAACTCAGTCTTATGGAGAAAGAGAAGGAGAAGGAGGAAGATGAAAAGAAAGAAGAAAAAAGACAAAAAAGAGAAGTGAATATAAATATTAAGTGTGAACAGTTAAAAAGAATTCAAATTTAGGGTGGATCTTCCTGAAGGTATTCAATCCTTCTACAAACATTTAAAGCTAGCTACTTTTGTTGACAAAACACAACAGAGAAAATATCTGTTCTATAACAAGGTCCTTCACACTTGAAAGAGGCCTGTAAAAATAGAGAAGTTCAAAGCATACTCAGAGCAATAGATTATATCTTTATATACATTTATTTTTATTAATGATTTAAAAATCTTCAAAACAGGTACCTTATTTATACATTAAAATTATTCCTTAAACTCTCATTCCTTCTTCATTTTTTGTTTTTTTTGAGATTTGTAATGCCCTACAGTGGAAACATTACATAGGGCTAAATAACTATATTAAAATTAAAATGCAAAAAGCTTATAATCACATATGGTTTAATGTTATAAAATAAAAGGAAACTAAAACCTTTTTCCATAATGAGGAATATGAATATTCCAGTGATTTTTAAATTGCTGGTTAATGAAGTTACCATTATACAGCACAGAGATGAATAAAAACTAATACTGTGATAAAATGTAGTATAGGACTGAACTAAATAAATTTCTTTCTTTGAGGAGTAGAAGACACTTCCAGACACACCGTATAGAGAAGGTGTAAATGACAGGAACAGACTGTTGATTTTTATGAATAATTTTTTTGGCTTATTTTTCTCTTGTAAATGCAGAGTTCTGAATATGTAAGAAAAAATAATACATGTATTTGGGGCAAATACAGCTCACTCAAGTTCCCCTTCACACACGGCATAAATTATAGGTGGTATCTACAAGCAATTTCCTGGTAACTTCTGGAAGTTTTGGTAAACTAAAACATGGAAGGGGGGTGGTTACTTACATTTTTTTCACACAGATTTAGACAAATACTGCTTTCATTGTGAATATTAATTAATCGTATATTAATCTATGGCATAAGAGCAACTGCAATAGAGAAGAGTGCTCTGGATGTCAGAGTCATTCTTTCCAAAGGGCTCTGCTTCTCCTGCCCCTGGGAGCTCCCTCTGTGACCAGTGATCAGTGCACAGACTTTGGAGGTATAAATATACTCCTCATCCTTTAAGCATGATTTTTACCTAAGGAGAAACAATTTTCTCTGGAATTCTTCTAGAATATGTTACCATGTTTTTACAGCCATCCTAACCAAACAAGATCAAATATAATTTTTTAAAAAAAATGTTAAGCATTGAACTTTCCTATGTAAAAAATATCAGAATATTAAAATTTTATACCCTAAATATCTATACTCTCCTCAATCCTTTTTCTTCTGGCTATCTTAATACTTTTCTGAGACTGTTGCCTTGAGTGTCACTAGTAACTTTTTTTGGCTTCCATATATGTTGTATTGTACCATTTTATACAACAAGAATGTATTAGTCACTAGTAACTTTTAATCACTGCTTTCAATGGCGTTTTCTTAGACTGCAGCCCCTTCCATCTGTGGGTCACAGTGAGTGTTATTAACTCCACTGACCCCGAAATTTTCTTCTTTGTGGATTCTGTGACACTGCTCACAGTAAGTCCTGTGCTGGAAAGAATACTGACCAGAGTCACTTTTGGTTCTTATAAGCAGTGTGGTCTTAGAAAAGTCATTTAATTGCTCTTGTCTATAGTTTTTCAACCTTTAAAGTGAGGGGATTTCTCAACTTTCTCTGAGGAAAGTCAAGGATCTATGATAAGATTTCACTTCCATGCCCTTGACAGAGAATGAGCCATTCCACATAAGTGTATTTTTCAGGAAACTAAAAATTACTGTGTCAAACAGCAAGACCATTTTTATTAATAAGTTTGAAGGAAATATTTCTAAATTATATTTTTCTTTTTGGGTAAATAATGAATACAATTTTTAAAAATGGGGCAGAGCATCATTTGCTGATTATATGTATCTGGGAAATTATCATCAAGGTTCTAGGAAAGCAAAGTTAAATCTTCTGTGGAAAAACCAGTGAAACTCGAGTAGCAATATTTCATTTTCTGAAACTCCCAATGGAATGCTGCTAAAAACCAGGAGATACTCCTTTTATCACAGAGAGTCTCCTCCATGGATACTTCTATAATCTGTTTATTCTTATTTTGTTTCATTTCTTTCAATTTAGAGTTATAAACTCAACAACAGTATTATTTCTATTGCTATATATGCCAGTGAACAAAATGTGTTTCTTAAAATATAACAAATTAAAAGCGATTTGAGGTGTAAGAAGCCTGATTTCCCGAAACACCATGTGGAGGAGAGCTATCTGCCAACCGGAAGCATGTGCCTTGGACTATCACATGGGTGAGAAATAAACTCCTATTACATTTGAGCCATTAAATAATTTGGGGGTGTATTTATAATAGCAGTTCAGCCTATCCTAACGGATAAAGATTCCTAAGCCTTGGGAATTCTAATTAAAATTCCACTTGCAACCACAGTTTAGCCTATTTCACCCGATAAATGTTCCGAAGCCCTCTGATTCTAATTCTTAAAATATCTCTTGAAATCATCTCTGCCACCACTGTCTCATCATTCCTTATCTAGATGATTCTAAGAGACTTCTGCTTGGTTTCCCTTCTGCCTTCTAATCTATCCTCTGAACACTGCCAGAGTTCTCTCTGTCAAGTACACATCAGGCGCTTGATTCTTCTTGGACTACATTTCACTCCATCTTCTGCACCCACAAGCACTGCTGTGGGTAACCCAGGCTCCAGAACTCTGGTTCAGGGTCAGGATTCAAAGCCTCTCCTTGTCCAGGAGATTTTGCACATGTGTTTGTGTATTTTTATTATCTTGTACTCTTACCGTGGAGCCTTCTGATCCTAATTTGGCTTCTGTGGCAGACTGAACCCCTACATCCATTTCTCCTCTTTTTCATTTTAGTAATAGAGTCACTGTGAGTTTAGCAGGACATGTGATTATTCCATTAGAGAATTCCTTATTTTCCAAGCAATGGGTATGGCCATGTGGCCGAGTCCGCAAGATATAAAGTGACATATGCAACTTCCAGATCCTTTTTTGTTTGTTTTTGTGGTTTTTTTTTTTGGTAAGTTGGCTGATAGAGTATATGCTTCCTGTAGTGGTTTTTTGTTGTTGTTTTTTTTGTTTTTAGTTTTTTAACCATTTTAAAAATTTGAAGTATAGTTAATTTATAATGTATTAGTTTCAGGTATACAGCAAAGTGATTCAGTTATACATATATATATATATATATATATATATATATATATACACACACACACATATATATACATTATTTTTCAGATTCTTTTACATTATAGGTTATTACAAGATATTGAGTATAGTTCCCTGTGCTATACGGTAGGTCCTTGTTGTTTACCTATTTTATATATAGTAGTGTGTACATGTTAATTGCGAACTCATTTATCTCTCCCCACACCCTGCTATCCCCTTTGGTAACAATAAGTTTGTTATCTATGTCTGTGAGTCTATTTCTGTTTTGTAAATAAGTTCATTTTTATCATTTTTTAAGATTCCACATATAAGTCATATCATATGACATTTTTCTTTCTCTGTCTGCCTTACTTCACTTAGTATGATCATCTCTAGGTCCATCTATGTTGCTGCAAATGGCATTAGTTCATTCTTTTTATGGCTGAGTAATATTCAAATATCTATGTATCTATATCTCTCTCTATATATATCACATCTTCTTCATCCATTCGTCTGTAGATGGACTTTTAGTTTGCTTCCGTGTCTTGGCTTTTGTAAATAATGCTGCTATGAACGCTGGGTTGCATGTATCTTTTCAAATTAGAGTTTTCTCCAGACAAATGCCAAGGAGTGGGATCACAGAATTATATGATAACTCTATTTTCAGGTTTTTAAGGAACCTCCATACTGTTCTCCATAGTGGCTGCACCAATTTACATTCCCACCAACAGTGTAGGAGGGTTCCCTTTTCTCCACACCTTCTCCAGCATTTATTACTTGTGGTCTTGTTTTTTGATGATGGTCATTCTGACATGTGTGAGGTGATACCTCATTGTAGTTTTCATTTGCATTTCTCTGATAATTAGGGATGTTGAGCATCTTTTCATGTGCCTGATGGCCATCTGTATGTCTTCTTTGGAGAAATGCCTATTTAGGTCTTCTGCCCATATTTTGATTGGGTTGTTTGTTTGTTTGTTTGATATTAAGCTGAATGAAAAAGCTTTCAGCTTTCCACTGTTGAGTACGATGTTAGCTGTGGGTTTGTCATATACGGCCTTTGTTATGTTGACGTATGTTCCCTCCATGTTCACTTTCTGAAGAGTTTTTTTAATCATAAATGGATATTGAATTTTATCAAAAGCTTTTTCTCCATCTATTGAGATAATCATATGGTTTTATTCTTCAGTTTGTCAATGTGGTGTATCACACTGATTGATTTGCAGATATTGAAAAATCTTTGCATCCCTGGGGTAAATCCCACTTGATCATGGTGTATGATCCTTTTAATGTACTGTTGGATTCTGTTTGCTAGTATTTTGTTTAGGATTTTTGCATCTATGTTTATCAGTGATATTGGCCTGTAATTTTCTTTTTTTTGTTATATCTTTGTCTGGTTTTGGTATCAGGGTGATGGTGGCCTCACAGAATGAGTTCAGAAGTGTTCCTTCCTCTGCAATTTTTTTGGAATAGTTTGAGAAGGATACATGTTAACTCTTCTCTGAATGTTTGGTAGAATTCACCTGTGAAGCCATCTGGTCCTAGACTTTCCAAATAGACCTTCCTTCTAGAAAAGTGTTTTTCTTATTGGAATGATTTATTTGACTTTGTACAATCAGTCTTGGTTGAATTCTATTCAATTCAGTTTCATAAGACTAGGTGGTATGAACCACCTCTTCTTACAACGTGGCCATTCCTGGGCACAGGGGTTTCTCACTTATAAAATGGAAGATAATATCCAGTAAAGAAAAAAAAATGGGTTGAGGTGGGAGGAAACTAATTTTCTTGACTTAGTATGTGCCTGGGGCTTTTCATATAATATTTCATTTAGTTACAACTGTAGTCCTGTGAGGTAGGTTAAACCAGCACAGCAGAGGCATCCAATAAATGTTTGTTCAATCGATGAATAAATTAACATTCTTAGTAATTGATAGATGAGTAAACTGGTTCAGAAAGATTAGGCTGCTTGCCCTAGTCATAAGGCTAGTAAGTGACAGCTCCAGAATTCAGTGCAAGATCTATTTGATTCTAGATTCCAAGTTTACTACACCATTAAGTCTAACCAATCAACCCACCTGTCCCACGTATCTAAAAACTATCATTTCTGAGCTTAGCCGTCCCGTAAGGTGCCCCCATCAGAAACTGGATTCCATACTAGGAAGCCATGGATCTCACTAAACTTGGCAAACATTAATTCTGAACCGTTATCACATCAGAGTAGCAGTTAGACAAGCATGACTGAATCTGATTGGGAAGATGATTTATTTAGGGCCTTTTATCTCCATGAGACAGAAATCTCATGAGGGCAGAGACCTCTTGTGCATCCCAGAACCTACCACAGAGCAGGTACTCAACTTATCAATAAATATTCGTTGACTGCATGAATACAAACATTAATATTACATACATACATTACTATTAACATATTTGCTAAGCTGGGCACTTATTCAGATGCCTAAAACTGGGGTTCTCTGTTACCTCAACTGAAATTGAGGTAACAATTATTATTTAGCTACTTTCCTTAACCATTTAAGAATACATGAATATATAGCAGAAAAGTAATGCTTATTTTCAAGGTACTTCTTCCTCCTAGTTATGTAGAGATAGCAATTCTACTGGATTTGTTAAATCAAGAAAAAATTGCCTATAAATAATAATAAAGATTACATAAATAAGCCTATGTATAAGGAAGTACCATAAAATACGACATTAAAATGACTGGAGCCCATAGAACATATCCACTAAATAAAAGTCACTACTACTCTATAAAGAAAATAAAATCCTCTTCATCAATCAAAACTGTAAGTAATAACAATCAAAACAGTTTTATGACTCCTGTAGATTGATTACTGTCATTACCTGAACCAATTTCAAGACAGTTATATTACAGTATGACTAAAATGCATCACAAATGCATGGTACTTGAATAACCCATTCCTTAGCATATTCATGAATGCAATGTGAGAAAAAAGAAAAGTCAATGGTCTCCTCTTTATCTCCTTGCTCTAGTCTTCCCCACTTCAATTCTTTCTCCAAAATCTTACAGCTAGAAATTTTTCTGAAACAAAAATCTGATGTTACTCCCTTGCTTTAAAATTCTTCATTGTTCTCATTGATTTCAGAATAAAGTTCAAACTCTCTAGCACGACATACAAGTATTTCTTTGCTAATTTCTCCAGACTCATCTTTCACCAGACCTCTAATCTACAGAACACCTTGCAGCACCTCAAACCCACAGCTTCTCTCCAGTGTCCGTGCCCCTCTTCATCTCTTTCCCTTGCCCTGAATGACCTTTTCCATCATCCCTAGTTCTCTTTCAGTACAAAGTTCAAGTCTCACCGCTGCTTGGACATCTTCTCTGAGCCATCCCATGGACATTATTAGGTCATTCCCACGTGCTCCCTAACATCCTCCGCAAATAACACTTGTCACGTTGAGGCCTGGTTTAATTTCTGATCCTTGATGTTTGATACAACCCCTGGGTTATTGTGTGTGATCAAGAAATGTTGGTTGACTGAAAACACTCCTGTATAACTGAATGAACGAATATCTGTACTATCTCAAAAAAATAACAGAAACTAATGAGGTAACCAGTACTTACATTGCACACCCTTTATTTCTTAGTGTTTTTTTCCCCACTCTTATTCACTGTGATTCTAGGAATCTCATTGAATTTTATTCTCAAATACTGAATCTGAAATATGTAAAGCTTAATATCACAAAAGCACTGTGCCATCATTTCTGCAACAGTACACATTTTGCCATTGCCACTTTCCCAAACTACGGTAATTGACATTCATTGTGATTCCTCAAAATGGTCAATCTGTTCTAGTTTTACAAAGTGCTTTTAGACAATCTCATTGTAGTAGCAATTTGCTTATAGTGTTTATTTATATGATTGATTGATTGATTTAGATTTATTCAGAACAATCAACTAGAAACCATACCAGAATAAAGGTGAATGAATATGCTTATGACATATCTCTCCTAACATTTTATGTCATATGTCCAATAAATAGATATAATAAACATATAGTAAAAGCTGTCATATTTTTATGCAAAATGTTTAGAAGGAAGGTTATTTTTATGTGTACAGAGAAATTATGGCTGAAACTGCTACCCTTCACTGACATCTGTGTTTTCCTCTCCTTCACAGGCAAGAAGCTAAACTACATTTCGAGTCCTTTTATTTAGGTGTGGCTATTGTTATTGAGGAGTGGGTTCTGGCCAATGGACTATGAGCAGAAGTTGAATGCCACTCCCAGGCCCAACCAGCCCATGACATATTCCTATATGCAATTCTCTCTCTTTTCCCCCAACACTGAGAACCTAGATGAGGGCAGGGCCACACAACAGAAAGAGCCTGGTGTTTCCAAATGAAACAGAAGCCCTACTATCACTTACAGTGAACAACGAAGTGATAAAAATAAATAAATTTTGATTTTGTTAAACCCCTGAGATTTGGGTGTTTATCTTTTACAGGTTCTAACACTACTTACCTCAACTGATACAAAAATTGATTCTAAGAATGAGTGCTGACATTAAAAAAAAGAATCCCTAAAATATGTGACATTGACTTAGTGGATGGGTGGTGGGTAGCAAGGAAGGCTGTAGAGTCTCGTTAGGCCATGGTAGACATGTGGTAAAACTGTTCCTATGGTAACCCAAAAGGCAGGCTGCCTGCCATTGAACTTGAGCTTGAGGGGACATGGTTAGGAAGAGCCAGATGAAGGTGTGTATTTTCTAAAATTGGTTGCTTTTAGTAAGTAATCATAAGAGATGAATTCAGGAGAAAATAGGCTGATCCACAAGTAGAAACGAAAGGGAGTAAAGAATTTAAAAACGACTTTGAACAACAAAAGCTCATTAAAAATGTCTAGAGGCCAAGGTCAGATTGGCCCTCCCACCCAAGCACGATGGCCTTAAGGTAGCTGCCATTACACTGAAAGGGAGGAGCAAAGGAATAAGTCATGTTTGAGGAGAAAGAATACTGGGTGTGGCTGCTGGCGCATGAAGCCTACTCAGTTTTTGAGAGAAAGAACTCACCTGGTTGAGATCCCTGATCTTGCACCAGCAGGAAGCAGGATATGGAGGCAGTGCAGTTCCCAAGGGGGCAGGCTCCTCCACGCCCATTTCATATATGCTACAGAGGATAATAGAGGGTAAAGAACTTCCCAGATGGTGGAGCTAGTTGCTACAGAGAACAATAGACAAGGGGATTCTCCCCAAATAGTAGCGTTCTAGTCAAGGAATCTCCCTATTCTCCAGGTAAGTGACCTTCATAAAGCCTGTCGATGGGGATTTCAGAAATGCTATGGACAAGTAACTGCTATGAGTCTCCCATGCTTTCCTTTTGCTTGTTATATATTGAACGTGTATGGGGAAGTGTTAGGCAGATTCACAGTCCACGGGGCTACAAGGAACCACATTTGGACGTGATAAAGGATTTCCCTCTATTCAGATATCCTTGATTTGGAGCTGGATACAGGGACCACATGGGACCCTGGGCTGTTTGCCTTGAAGAAGGGTGAACATCTTCTATGTCACAATTAAAACAGTATTCACAGATATATTTTAGATAGATCATTTCCATTGTTTTAGTTGTTTTACCTATTTTAATTAATAACAGTGATAAAATAAAAAAAGTCATATTATGGATGTTCGTCTTCTCATTCAGCAATGTTTTCCCTTCAAAACTAAGTGATGACTGAATAGTCTTATAGAAACATGAGGTCTTAGAATCGGCAGAGACCTCATCTAGTCCTTCACTGAATACAAGGTTCACAACTATAAAAGTAACAGATGACAGATGCCCATGTGGACAGAATGTAGACAGTTTGAATACTTTCAACTCAGCACTTTAAAATTAAATTCAGTATTTATTGAACACATACATTACGTGATATAGTATTTTATTTTGGACAGGTCTGTTATAAAGTGTATGTTATATAGCTAAGATGCCTCCTCCAGATCTCTAGAGCTATAAGAACATAGCTAGTCCCTGTTTCACAGACACTCCTTTCAAGCATGTGGAGTCCTTAATATATACAGTCATCGGCACAATGATATATCTGAGGTCATCAAAACAAAGATGCAATAGCTGATTTCTTGTCAACTGTTTGTCAATGAGAGAAATTTTAAAGGATATGTTTCCACAAGTAAAAGATTTTTTTCTTTTCAAAATACAAGTTTAAAATCCATGTCTCCAGATTATTAATTAAAGCCTTTTCTTCAATTATCTTATTATTTGATGTAGTCAATGGTTATATAAGTTTTATAAGCAAGTAAAAAAGATAAGCAAAGCAAAATGTTAACACCTACAATGTAACTAAAATACTTGAGAAACAATGAAAAAAATCTTCATCCCTTATGCTAAAAACGGTTAATAAGTTTTTAATGTGACAAGTGACTTCAAAACTTGCAATTATCCTGCTAAAGCATGTCGTCACCGATAGAAGCAAAGACAGCAGATACAGGAGAGTAGCAGGTGTTGTGAATCCTTGTTTCTGTCTTCAACACAGCATTCCCTTCAACTCTCTGACAGGGTGTGGAAAAAGTCCATGGTCTGAGTTGGTAAGTTTAATAAAAACTGGAGAACCAACCTAGGCACTGCATTTCTCAATGACCCGCTCTTTCTTGCCTTCTGCCTTTCTGCCAGACTTGCTACTCTTCCCATTTCCATTAACGCTCTGTTAGTTTTTAAAAGAAGACAGGGCTCTTTCTTAATACAAGACTTGTGCTAGTTTGCAGAGTAAAGGAATTCTCCAGCTGGTATACTTTTCCTTTTCTGAAATACATTGATGCATTTAACAATATTTACTGGATGTCTATTATGTAAATAGGTCCTGCTAGGTCCCGGGGATCCAGCAGATCATAAAGTCCCCACTCCCAAGGATCTTTGGTTGCAGTGGAGGGAATCAGGCAAACAGCCAATGAAGAGGTAACATGTCATGTAATGATAGATGTGGGAAGGAACATGAAGCCACAGGTGAAGGGATGGTAGTAAGAGGGGCCTGCTAGTTTAGATAGGATGTGGAGGAGAAGGTTCACCTATGAGCACACATTTGAAAAGGGACCTGAACCAATAAGGGAGCATTTCAGGCAGAGGAAGCAGCAAGTGCAGTGGCCCTGAAGAATTCTAGTGTGGATAAAGTGAGTGACCTGGAAAGAGAGTGGTGGGAGATGAAATCAGAGCTTGGAGGGACAACAGATTATGTGAGGCTCTACAGATCCTTGGTAAGGACGTGGGATTTTTCTTCAAGTGAGTTAAAAGAGAAGAGCAAATAAATCAATGGATAAAAATATTTTAAGATTGCCTCATGTAATGTCAAGTGATCAGTCTTTTATTAGCGAATGTACCAAAATAAAACAGGATGTACTCAAAGGGCCAATTATAAAAGGGCAAGTATATTGTTTTCAAAAACTACTCAAAACAATTTCTAAAGACTAACTGGTCTGAAATATGTTGACAATGTCAACCTACAGGTTAATAATGCATGTACAATGAATGTGAATTCTTACATTCATCTTTATATCTACAGCACATCCTTTAAAATTTAGATTTATAAACTACACATAACAATATGATCAAATAGAAATTATTTTTAGAATCTGTTATGACTCCTGTTGATATCAATATTATCGTATCTTGATATTAGTATAATAACATCAGAGGAGATTTGCCAGCCACATTCATCACTAAAGTAGCATATTTAAGGCAATGAGAATTTATTAAATGTTTTTGGCTTGCCCAGCACACAATGAGATAGCCTTTATTGGGAGCTGGTGGTAAATGTCTTCCCTACTGTGGTAGGTAGAATTCTAAAATGCACCCCTAAGATTTCTCATCCCAATCCCTGGGCTGTGAATATGATATGTCTGTGATTATTGCTACTTATATGATGAAAGGGATTTTGCAGATATAATTAGGTTACTAATCAGTTGACACTGAGTTCACCAGAAGGAAGATTGTGAGGGTGGACTTAATCTAATCTCCTTTAAACGCACAGGGTTTTCTCTACCTAGCAGCAAAAAGGAAAATCAGATTTGAAGCACGAGGGGGATTTTACACGCTGTCCCTGACTTGAAGATGGAGGGAGTCAAAAGAAAAGGGCCTAAGACTGGCCTCTAGGAGCTCAAAAAAAAAAAAAAAAAAACAAAACCCTGGCTGGCAGACAGCAAGAAAACAGGGACTTCAGACCTCCAGCTGCAAGGAATTGAATTTTGCCAAGACCAAGAATGAACTTGGAAGAGGACCCTGAGCTCCAGTTTTTAATGTTAAGTCCAGCTGACACCTTAACTTTGGCCTTGTGAGACTCTGAGCAGAGAACCCAGTTATGCCATGCCCAGATTCCTGACCTACAGAATTTGTAATCCACCTATTAAGTGGATGTTGTTTTAAGCCGCTAAGCTCATGGAAATTACTTAGAAATCGATAGAAAACTAATGAATCTACCTTGAAAAACACATTTATGATGTAGTTAGAGAAATTTTTGAGAAAACTAGAAGAAGGAAACTTAGTTGAACCTAATGAAAGACTTTCTTATAAAGGGTGTCAGTGTATTACCTAGAGGGCTGTCTAAGCTGCCATGACAAAGAGATCAAAAAAATATAGTGGATTAAACTAAGGGAAATTCATTCCATTCATGCAAAACCATACAGGGAAAGGTAATCCTAACCCAATACAACAATTCCACCATTCTCAGTGTGAGGCTTCTGACCCTTGGTCCAAGACACCTACTCTTTTTTTCCAGCTTTACTAAGATATAACTTACATACAGTATTGCGTAAGTTTAAGGTGTACAACATGATGATTTGATATATGTATATATTGTGAAAATGATTATCACAATAAGGTTAGTTAACACATCTATCACTTCACATAGTTACCTTTTGTGTGTGTGTATGTGTGTGGTGAGGACATTTAAGATCTACTCTCTTAGAAACTTTCAAGTATACGATACAATATTGTTAACTACAGTCACCAAGCTGTACATTAGACCCCCAGTACTTACTAATCTTATAACTGGAAGTTTGGATCCTTTGATCACCATCACCCATTTCTTCAATCCCTCAGCCCCTGGCAACTACCAATCTAGTCTTTATTTTCTAAGTTTTTTTTTTAGGTTCCACATATAAGTGAGATCATACAGCATTCAAGACAACTCTTGTTCTCTTCATCTCCCAACTGGAAGGAAGATAGAAGAAGGCTGGAGAAACAGCCTTGTGTATTTGTCTTAGGGGTATGACCCAGAAGTTGCACTACCCAAAGTAGCACATACGGCTTTCTGCTTACATCTCATTGGCCAGACCTTAGAACTTAGCTGCAAGGGAGGTTGGTAAACGCCAGCTTTAGCTGATAAAACTTATGCCTACCCAAAACATGGGAGCTCTGTGACACAAGTTGGAGGAAAAGAATACTGGTGGACAATAAGCAGTCTCTGCCACAATGCAACTGATGAGCTCGGTGCTGCATTATAAATAGAGAGTTACTCAAATTGTTAGGAATTTCTTCCGTGGAAATGAGTCAGATATCTACTTCATCAAGACTCTCCCCAATTAGACCTAAATCTATTTTCTAGATTCCAGATTTAAAGCAAAAAATAAATAATCCCTCTTTTAAGTAACAGTCTTCCAAATATTGGAATCAGGTTGTCAGCATCCTCCATACGTTTCCAGACTTACTACCCTCTGATCCCTCTCCTATTCTTCCTTAGTTACCATCCCTCACTATCTTAAATGCTCTGGACTCATTTTTGCTTGTCAAGAAATCCATTAAAATATGGCCTTCAGCAAAGAACACAGTCCTCAGGGAAAGGCTCTTGGCTAGAAACTTGAGTTGGCCAAGAGGACAAGTATGTATATATACATATACATACGATGGAATATTATTCAGCCTTAAAAGAGAAGGATATCATGCCATTTGTGAACCAATGGATGAATCTGGAAGTCATTAAGCTAAGTGAACTAAGCTAGACACAGAACTACAAATCCTGCATGATCTCACTCATATGTGGAATCTAAAAATGTCAAACTCAGTAACAGAGAGTAGAATGTTGGTTAACAGGAATTGGGGGTGGGGCAAATGGAGAGATGTTAGTTAAAGGATATAAACTTTCAGTTATAAGATGAATAAGTTCTAGAGACCTAATGTACAGCATGATGATTACGACACATTAATGATAATAAGTTAATACATTATACTATGTATGATATATACATAATATTGTAATACATTAAAAATTATGTATTATACACTTGAAATTTGCTAAGAGAGTAGGTCGCAAATGTTCTCACCACAAAATAAAAGGGTAACTATATGAGGTGATGGATATGCTAATTAGCTTGACTGGTGTAACCATTTCACAATATATACATATGTCAAAAGATCACATTGTTTCAACTATACTTCAACAAAATTTTAAAAACTTAAATTTAAAAAACAAATCATATTATATACTTTATATAAAATTTTCATCAATTATACTTCAATGAACCTGGGAAAAAATAATATTTTATGGAAAATGAGCAAATCTTAGTGATCTTAAAAGGCAAATCCAATAAACTAATTTGATCAAACAACCAAAAATTGGGGGAAAAAAAGTGCATGAGTGGCAAATGTAACCAAGTACCTTCTTTAGTGAATGAACAATAGCTCCTCTTCCCTTAATAACACAGGCCAGTAAAACAGACTATTTAATGTCAATATATGATTGACATACATTGTTAATATAGAATATTGACATTAAATTGATAATTGATAATTGAATATAATAATTGATAAGCAAATATGTTGATAGTTGAATCTCAACACCACCTTAAATGGGACAAATGATTTGAAGCCCCAGTCATTAACATTTTCAAATTTCATTTTGTTATAAATAAGATCTATTTTTTATTTTTTCTGCTCTTAAAATTTTCACATCTACCATCCCTAATTGGAAGTGCAGTATAGAGATCAAAGGTCTTTCCCTAAGGACTGGCAACAATGCTACCATCATCAACGTATCACAGATTTTTACAAATTCTCCCAGTTCTGGAGCTTTTTATCTAAAAAAATGAATTCCAAACCCATGTCCTACTCTCTAATTTTTCATTGATTTGTGATAGTTATTTCATAAATTCTGTTTACTGAACTCTCAAATCATGTGCTGAGCGGTCCGGCTTTTTCTGGCTCTGTAGCCAGAATGAAATTTTAAAAGTATGAAAAATAAAAATTTTAGAAATGCAGAATGTGACTATCATTGTTTTTATTATTTTTTCCCTGCACATATAGATAAATAGTCTGCTCTTATTTACTTCCCCAACCTTTACCTCCCTACTTCTCTCTTGTTTTCCATGTTTTGTAGCAAAGCATCCACTTTGGCATGTGTTATCATGGGCCTCTGCCAAACTTCGGTTCTTTGATCATCATCTGTTTTACTAAGGATGTAATACAGGGTGGTTGTTTTTCCTTCCCTGACAACCAGTAGTTCAAACTTCAAAACACCTTAGCACTGTGCTTAGGTCCATTTGTAGTTGTTATTTTTATTAATATAGTTAACACCTATTACCCTGCTTACTATAGGCCAGGCATGACTCTTGTCACTTTACATGTTTCAACCCACCGAAACTTCAAAATGATTTCTCACTATATTGTTTTATTATTTTATAGTATAGATTCTTTAATTGATAGTTACAATTATTATTAACACCATTGTCACTTGTGTCACTCCCAACACAGGACTTTGCAGGGCTGCTGTGTTACAGAACTCCAGGTGTGAAGGGTGCTTCCTTGAACTGGCAGCGTGCCAGTCATTGCACAGACTAGGTGCTCAGCAAATGTTCATGGGATTTGATTTTCTAACCTTTTTACACTTTGTGCTTTTCTGTGTTCCTTTTCATATCTCTGGTGTTCTAAGAAGTTCCTCTGACCTATGTTGAAGATCAACTCTCAAAAAGGCAATATTTATAGAGTTTTCAAAGGGAGTACAAATTGAAAGTAGAATCTGCCTTAGATTGGCACAGGGAATAACATTTCAGGGGCAAAAACAACACAATAGAGGTCTTTTAATGATGGAGTAGTGTGGGCTACACCTTGGGCCTCCTCGAGATAATCACCACTAGCATCTGCATAACCTGAACACACAATGAGTATGAATAGAAAACAGTAGTACACTCTGTCACTGGTGTTTAGGAGGTAACACAGTATTTTTGATAAGTCAAATGTATGATTCCAGGAAAGCCCCAGAGCTTTCAGTGTTACATGGAAGATCACTTGGAGAGCTTCCTCATGCTTAGGGCAGTTTTACACAGGGAGTTTTATGGGCTTACTCTGTTTGCTTTAGCCTTTCACATTTAATTATATTCTCACTACACAAGTCTGTAAAAATTATAAAGTCCAAATAACTAATTCCCTTTTTGCTACTGTCAGACACATTAATCCTGTACAGTGTGACAAAACTGTTCTCCTAGGCTAGTGATGTTTATTTTTATATTTCAATTTACTAATTTTCTTTCAAGTTGTTTCACTATAAATTTATTAAACTAGTTTCTTCCAAGCTAAGGCAAATCTACTTTTCATGGATACTAAAAACACTGAAGGTTTATATTAATATTTATTCTTGAGATGGAGATATATCTTTTAAAAATACCTCTATGTTAATGGATATTGAGGCCTTTTTTTTTTTCTGGGCTGATTTGTAAGTCTTCACAGAATAGCAGTGCATTTTTTCTGAGTCATTTCAATCTTCCCTAACATCCCCATTTCCATTTAGAATGTGACAACTGAGTTCTATTGTATTCAAGTGGTTGCTACCTCAAGAATTAATGAATATATTTTCTAAATGTTAACGTTTTAGTGAAATGAAAGTACTCTTTAGCAATTCTGTTCATTGGATGCCGCAGAAATAATTTTTTGGAAGTGGGTTTTTGAAAAAACTTGGCATCTGATAATTCCATACGTTAATTTATTTGGTTCTCTACCTCTACCCTCATTAAGGGAAACTTTTTAAGATTTGGTTAAGTCCAATGGCTCAAAGACTTTTTTTTAAAGAGTATTTTCCAGAAGGATTGAAACAGGCTGGACAATATGGAAGCAAAGACAAAGAAGGTACCTTCTGTCTCTCTCCTTAGCTTAGACTCTGTATTAATCTTCTATTACAGTGTAACAAATTACCGTAAACATAGTGGCTTAAAACAACACACATTTACCATCTCCAGGTTTCTGTAGGTCAGGCTTGACATAACAGGGGGCTCGGGGGTAAGGGTCTCACTAGGCTGCAATCAAGTGTCAGTTTGGCTGAGTTCCATCTGGACCACGGGATCTTCTTCCAAGCTCATTCAGGTCGTTGGCAGAATTTAGTCCCTTGCAGCTATAAGACTGAAGCTCTTAGCTCCCAGAGGTCATTCCTCTCCATACTCAGTTCACAACATGGACTTTTGCTGCTGCTGTTTTTTTTATTATGTAAGTTTCAGGTGTACAGCCTTATAATTTGACACCTGTATACACTACAAAGTGATCACCACCACAAGTCTAGTTACCATCCATCACCATACAGTTGATCCCCTTCACCCATTTCATCCACTTCTCCCCACTCCCTTCCTCTCTGGTAATCACTAATCTTTTCTCTATATCTACAAGTTTGTTCTGTTTATTTGTTTTGTTTTTTTAGATTCCACATATGAGTGAAATCATTTTATATTTGTCTTTCTCCATCTGATTTATTTAACTTAGCATAATACCCTCAAGGTCCATTCATGTTGTTGCAAATGGCAGAATTTCATTCTTTTTCATGGCTGAGTAGTACTCTTGTGTGTGTGTGTGTGTGTGTGTGTGTGTGTGTGTGTAAATATATATATACCACATCTTTCTCCATACATCTATCGATGGCCACTTTACCATTATGTAATGCCCTTCTTTATCTTTTAGTGCAGTCTTTGTTTTAAAGTGTATTTTGTCTGATATGAGTATGGCTGCTCTAGCTCTCTTCATTTCCATTTGCATAGCATATCTTTGTCCGTTCCTTCACTTTCTTTCTGTGTGTGTCCTTACTTCTAAAGCAAGTCTCTTGCAGGCAGCCTATAGGTGGGTCTTGTTTTTTGATTCATTCAGCCACTCTGTGTATTTGATAGGCAAATTTAGTCCATTTACATTTAAAGTTATTATTGATAGGTATGTACTTATTGACACTTTGTTAATTGTTTTCTGGCTGTTTTTGTAGTTCCTCTCTGTTCCTTTCCTCTTCCCTTTCTCTCTTCCCTTGCGTTTTGGTGGTTTTCTTTAGTGTTATGTTTAGATTTCTGTCTCATTTTCTTTTGTGTATTTATATAAGTTTTTTTCTTGTGGTTACCATAACGTTCATATATAACATCCTAGAAATAGTAGTCTGTTTCAGGTTGGTAGCAACTTAAATTTAAACACATTCTAAACCTTATCTTCTTACTGCCCCCTCAGCTTTATACTTTGGATGGCACATTTCACGTCTTTTATTTTATCCCTTAACTAATCATTGTAATTTATTTAATGTTACTATTTTTGAGTTTTAACCTTTATGCTTGCTTTATAAGTGCCTGATCCACTACCTTTATTATACATTTACCTTTTCCAATGGAGATTTTTAATATTAATTTTGCCATTTCTTTTCAGCTTAAAGAAGTTCCTTCAACATTTCTTACAGGGCTGGTTTGGTGATCACGAACTCCTTTAGCTTTTGCTTATCTGGGAAGGTCTTAATCTTGCCTTCAATTCTGAATGTTAACCTTGTTAAGTAGAGAATTCATGGTTGAAAGTTTTTTCCTTTCAGCATGTTGAATATGTCATGATACTTCCTTCTGGCCTGAAAAGTTTCTGCTGAAAAATGTACTGATAGCTTTTAGGGTTTCCCCTGAATGTAGCAAGCTGTTTTTCTCTTGCTGCTTTTAGGATTATCTCTTTATCCTTAACTTTTACCGTCTTAAATATAATGAGTCTTGGTGTCTATGTGTGTCTTTGGGTTCATCTTATTTGAAACTCTCTGGGATTCCTGGACTGGATGCCTCTTTTCTTCCTTAGATTAGGGAAGTTTTCAGCAACTATTTCTTCAAATATATTTTCTGGCCCTTTCTTTCTCTCTTCTCCTTCTGGGACCGCTATAATCCAAAGGTATCATTATTTTTTAAAATACTTTAAAAATTTTGCTACTCTGAGTGTTTCATTGCTTTGCCTTCCAGCTCACTGATTCCAGTCTGTTGTTGTACCCCTCTAGTGTATTTTCCAGTTCCATTATAACTTCTGTTTGGTATTTTCTTATATTTTCTATCTCTTTGTTGAAGTTCTGACTGGGTTCATCCATTCTTCTCCCAAGTTCAGTGAGCATCTTAATGACAATTACTTTGAACTCTTTATCAGGTAGTTCTTTTTCTGAGATTTTGTATTGTTCTTTTGATTGAAACATGTTACTCTGTCTCCCCATTTTGCCTAATTCTCTGTATTTGTTTCTGTGTATTAGGTAAATCATCTACCTCTCCTAGTCTTGAAGGAATGGCCTCATGTAGGAGATATCATGTAGGGTTCAGAAGCACAATCCCACCTGAACACCAGAGCCAGAAGCTCAAGGGAGCCCCCTATGTGGACACTTATGCCCTATTGTACTGGCAGGGCCAAGGCTGCTTCTGCAGCACATGTTTGGGTAGGACTGGCCCAGGGCCCAGCTGCAGGACCTGGCTATGGCTATTGTATCATTAGTGCATGGTGGGCAGGACTGGCCCCCAGCCTGGCTGTAAGACCTGATGGCTGTTTGCTTCTTCAAGACCAGCAAGAGGATCTCTCTATCTCAAGCAGGGCTCTGGTTCCTTCTTTAAAACTCATCTAATTATGTAAGGCCCACCAAAGATCATTTCCCTTTTGATTAATTCAAAGTCAGTGGATTAGGGACATTTACTACATTTGCAAACATCTTTTTACTTTTGCTATATAACATAATATAGCATAATCACAGAAGTGATATTGCACCATATTCACAGATTCCACCCATACTAAAGGGGAAGGGACTAATACAAAGACATGTATCACTAAGGGTTGATTTAGAATTCTGTCTATTCCATAGGTCCTAAATCCAATTTTATTAAACCAGTTTCTTATCTCTTCTTTTTCAGACCTCACCACAAGCTCTCCAGCTAGAGGCCAAGACACAGATAAATCACAGAATTATCAACTCTGAGGCCCTCCTTGGCATGGCTAGGTCTGTCTCCCCACAGACTTCCCATATTACTTTTCCTACCATTTCTCCTACAAAGTAGTATATGCAATGCTTTGTCTTCACAAGGCTATAAACTAGATCCTCCTATCCACCCAGAAGCACAATACCTAATAATAGATCAAAGCATAGGAAGAAACAGCCTCATAATTATCCTATAAATTTGAGATCTGTAAAGTGATAGTATGTGTACCATTAAGCAATAGTAAATCTAAAATGTTCTTGTCTTTGCTAATAAAATTTTAAGGACAATTTATTTTCTTGGGAAAAGTTAAAATGTAATCTTGTTCAGTCTTCTCCATTACTGATACTCTACATTAATGTATTTCAAAAGTGATAATTAGCCATTTGAGGTGTGCTGTCCTTTCGCTCTATCAGTGGCTTGGTATATGTGATGGAGTAAAAAGAAAAACTATTGACTTCCTCTATGACACCTATTATTCACAACAGTAAAGAACAGTTTGGTTTCTCAACCTTACTGAATCAGAATAGTGAAACTGAAATCAGTAAAAATAAACTTCAAGCAATTTTAAATACTCTGAGATATTAATTGCTTTTTTCTAGCTTTATTTTTCTTGCCATCTTGAAAACTGACAATGATTCCTTTCCATAATTGTATTTTGATGATCTCAGAGTGCAATTCTGAAATGATTAAGGAACTATGAATATGATATTTTAGGAGAAAATACAAGCTTTGTGTTTTTAAGGTTTAGAAACAAAAGGATGAGAAATATCCTCAACAGCACAAAAACAATTGCTTTTTTCAATTCTCAATAGGAATCCTACTTATCTTTCCCTGTGAGGCAGATGCGCTGTGGTATTGGAGCAAGTAGTACAAAGACATACAGTGAGTCGGCTGCCAACAACATCAGTTAACTGTTAGGGCAAAAACTATGGTGTGTTACTGTAGCATGCAACCAGAGAAATTCTTAAAAGACAAAAACTCTAAAGCTGAATGCCAGAACACATTAGAATATATAATAGTCAATAAAAATAATGGAAAAGAGAAAAGTCCTTGCAGCTCTCATTTAGAAATATTCACAAATTTCATCAACATCATCTTAGTTAATATCATGCTAATAATACTGTTGGTGTTGATGAGATTGAAAGGCGATGATTAGAGGGCTTACTTGTGCCCTCTCTAAAATGTGTAGAATAGCAGTTAACTTTGAGAACAAGCCTAGGAGGCAGATGCTCTTGTTATCCCTGTTTTACGTATGAAGGTTAGTTTTTCAGCAACTTACTTCTGGTCTCTCTGACGCCCAACCTATGCTCTAGCAGATGCTATTTTTGTCCAGCCATCTCCGGTCTGCACTCCCAGTTTTCCTAAACACCAAAGGCATTCTACCTCCACCCCTTCCTCAAGCACTTATGGTGTTATAGAAGAGTGTTTGGCCTGTGCATGCACCAGGCCACAGGTGCCACACCCTTGGGAGCAGGCCTTAGCAAATGGCAAGTGGGAATTGTTAAATAAATAGCCCATCTTCTTGGTTCCTCACTGGAACCTGCTGGGGGCATTTCACACCACATCCCAGAGGTCCCCAAGATAACCTGCTTCTTCTTAATCCTGTACTGGCCTCCTTCCTTCCCTGTCTCATCCTTGCCCTTACTGCTGCTTTCTGGGATTATTCCACAGAGAAGCACAAATCCCTGTCTCAGGCTCTGCTTCTGAAGTACGCAACATACAACACGAGGTCTTTTCTTCTATTACAGACCGCTAATAAGATATTAAAGTAAATTGACTGAAGTCTGAGAATTTTTAAACTTGAACGTACTTTTTGGAAAAGCAATTTATTTTATTTATTCTTATAATTTACACTCACAGATTTTTCTTTAATAAAGAACAAAGCTTTGTTCACTCTTTTCTAAATTTAATGAGGAATTGTTCTTCAATAATTTTTTCAAGAGATAATGTATTCTCAAAACTCTAGAAAATTTAGAAAAGCATAATTATACAATTTTGTAGTCATTGTCTCTCAGTACCTTTTGTTATAAAACTGTAATCTTTCAAAATTTGAAAGAACCCATTAGTCTACATTTGAAAGATGTTTGTGAATGACAAATCGGTCATTCTTTAACAATGAAGAAAATTTCACTTTAGACCATAATTGTAAAACATCTACACATATTCATGATGGACAACATCCATGCTTAACAGAAAGGTAAAACAAATAACTAGGGCATAATAAATGATGAACTATATGCTATAAAGATAGAGTGTTTCCATTTCCCCAGAACAATTTTCTTTTTATATTCTACGGTTGATAGGTGTTGGGCTGCAGCCCGAAGGCCTACAAGCCCTGTAGCTGCCCAGCCTTGAGACCGAAGAAAGAGCCAGGAGTCAGCGAGAGAGACATCAGTGGTTTAGTGGATAGGGCATCTCACATGCCTGAAGCAAGGTCCTGGAGCAGTACCACACCGTGTACAGTCTTTGCTAGTGGGGTAGGAGGAAGAGGGAGGTTACCAGTTAAAGAGGGGATGTGATGTTAAGTTGACTCATAGGTTACCAGGGAAACTAGCAAAGGGGCACACCCCTCACTGGCCCTTTGATAAATGATCATAATGGAGCCCTTCTGATCTAGAGATTAGCACAATCACAAGCTGCGGCTGGGGGAGGCAGGGGGCGGGTGGTGGGCAAGCAGGTAGGCAGTTACTCATTAAGCTCTATGATTAAGAAGGAAGGTCAGTCAGGTGAGTAGGGGTTCGTGAAGCAGAGACTGGTCGAGCAGGGGATGCACAGAGAGCAAGAGAATCGTCATCTTGAGTGGCCTGACCATATGATAGGCTTAGAGCTATGAGTTTACATTTTAAATGGTTGTAAAGATCTAAGAATCTTCTCTGTTCCTAAGAGAGGATATGTTTACGTTAGGAAGATGTGTTCTTTTTCTCTCTCAAGAGGGGTCGCTGTGCAGCAGTTCTTACAGAAACTCCAAATAGCATAATTTGGGGGTTTTTCTCCCACAGTACAGACCCCTTGTGTTTGCAGCTGACATTTGCTCTCATTGCGTCTCCCCAAAGGGAGAGAGTGGAGCATGGGGAACAAATCCTATAAATTATAACGTCTGATCTTTGATCTAGAAAGCTTGTTTGCTTTTACGAAAAAAATGTGAAATAAAATCGATATTTTATGGCAAGACAAGAAAAATTTAAACATTAAAAAATTTTCTCTGCCCTTTGGCCTCTCCTCTCCCCTCTACTATGCATTGTGCATCTGCATTATACATTGACCAGACCGCCCCATCGGCAGAAATAGGTGCTCAACCACAAAGAACAGCATTCTCTTAGTACCAAGACAACTCCTTAAAAAGATCTTGTGAGGGGCCATGATGACCCATAATCCACTACCCATTAGATTGTATAGACTGTCAATGATACGTCACTTAACGTACAGCCCTAAGTCTCAAAAACTTATATAACTGTGCTTTGACCTCTAATGGGCAGAACAGTTCTTGGAGCTTTTTGAGAGGCTGTTCCTGGGTTATAATCCTCAATTTGGCTCGAATAACATTTTCTATTTCTTTTTAGATCGACTAATTTTTCATCAATAAAATAAATATAGCTATTAAAGACTTATCAATAAAATGTTCTTAGGAGTGAATCTTTAAATTGGCCTACCAGGGGCCTTTTTACTTGCAGAAAAGTTTGTAATAAGTTTCTGATACACTCTCATAACTCAACTGACTGAAATTTTCAGTCAGTTCTAGCCACAATTCTTGGAGGACCCACAGAGCCTGCTTCATAGGAACATCAAAGTCAAGCAGACATCAGCTTCTAAATCAAGGAACAACACAAGAACATTCTAGATTCCTTGTGTTTCCCTGACCTTCCTCTTTAAGAGTAGCTATGACCAACAAACTACTAGGCTTTTCAAAAGTGTGGCCATTCCAGCTCACATTCAGAGCTCCTTGCTGTACAGTCTAAGGGCCATTTGAAAGGGCTCCTGTGCTGTGGTTTTATGGCATCTTGCCATCTAACATTAGACCTGAGAGAAGTGAGATGGGCCTGAAGGCCTGAGTGAGACTGGAGAGAGAGTTAAGTATCTAGCGTACATCAGGGGATCCAGGAAGGGGAGCCCAAAATGGTTTCACGGGTTTCTAGAGAATGGTTAGATACGAGAAATTCTGTGGTCTCTGAGTTGTATTTGAGGAGTTCCATGTGGGTAGATTCTTAGGACATTTACATCATTGGTTTTCAAACTTAAGCATGCATCACTATCACTTAGAAGTTTTCTTAAAACACAGATGGATGGGCTGCACACCTAGAGTTTAGGATTCAGTAGACCTCGGGTGGTGCCCAAAGATTCCATCTGCCCAGTTTTTAAAGAGTATTTCTAAAAACTTAAGGATGACTGTGTACATTATAAGAACATTATAACATTATAAGAACATCAAGTTAAATGAGTAAGTCTACTATAAAAATAACAAAAAAATCTGATCGCTAATTTCACAAGAACTTGAAAAAGAAAGGGATACTTTCTTGCAGAATATGAACTAAATAAATAGCTTGACTTTTAAAACAAACAATTGAGCAAGTTAACTTTCTTCCCAGGGGTAAAAGAGCTATTCCTTAAACAATGTTAATGCAGAAATTTTCCTTTTGACAATGTGCCTTTACCTGCCTCCAGAGGGAAATCAAAACTGGACAGTCTCTCAAATTTAATAAAGCACAAATTTTGATTGGTTTAGAGATTAACAGATGCACATAAATTTAGAACAAGGAGTGGCAAATGTCCTGTCCCCACATAAATGGAAGAAAAAAGTGCTCAAAGGGAATGGTAGGTTTAGGTATTGGGTGTCTTGGTTGCTAAAATAAGGCGAAGAACAAAAGAAATGCTAATAGCCCACCCTTCAAAAAACTTTTTATCTTCAGTCTTTAAAGCAAGAGTTAAAGACAGTATTACTTGGTAAAGAAATATTAGGTAATTATAAAAAAAATTCTTCAAGTTGACTCAAGTTAATTAAGTACTCAATATTCCTGATCACAGAAAATACTTGAATAACTTAAACTGTTTCATTAAATTTGGCTAAAAAGACAACTAAACGTGTTCTCTTTGCCTAAATCAGAAAGAGATATATAACATAACATTTAGTTCATGTCAATCAGATTGATTTTATAACAGAAAACTGGAAAATTTGCATACTTGTCTTACAGAACAGACGAGTGATCATTAATTACACTAAATTTAAGATTGCATGGATAGAAGTATGCACGTAACTAAACTGAAAGAAAATAAGTAGTAACTTTATTTTTAAAAACATGATTGTTTGAAACTTCAGACAGTGCTGCATGCTATTTCATTTGGATTCCTTGAGTAAAATTTTAGGATTGTGGTAAGTTTTTAACGTCAACTGTAGTTCTATTATTTTGTGTACTTAAACTAAATTAAAATAGAGACAGAGCAAAGGTACCTGATCACCACAGAGCAGCGGGTTTTTTTTTGTTTGTTTTTTTTAATAGACTTTATATTTTAGATCAGTATTAGGCTCACAGCAAAACTGAGTGGAAAGTAGAGAGTTCCACATACCCCTCCCCCTACACGAGCACAGCCTCCCCGACTACCATCATCCCCAACCAGAGTGGTACTTTGCTCCAATGAACCTACATTGACACATCATCATCACTCAAAATCCATAGTTTACACTGGGGCTCCCTGAGTAGATTTTATTTACGTATTCTTTCAATATGTAAATATATTTGCAATGTAAATAGCATCAAATTACAAGGATAAAATTACTGCTGTAAAAAAGTATCATGCTTTATAAAATTAATTATATTCAATCTCTAAAATTTATTATCATTATTTCATATACATCTGCCCATATTTAAAATATATACATATTGAGGTAATTTAAAATGATTTTTACAGATATCAAATCAGTTGTTGCCAGGGGCTAGGAGTGTAAGGAGAGAATTAACCATAAAGGATCATGAGGGAACTTTGTAAGGTGATGAGAAATGTTCTATATTTTGATTTTGATGGTAGTTATGACTGTATTTTTCTGTCAAACTCATCAAACTGTAAGTTTTCCTCTATGTAAATTATACCCCAATAAATTTAAGATGAAAATATTTTAAATAAAATCATTTTTTAGAAGAAGTTTATGTATAACAGAGAACTGGTAGCTTAGAATGAAAAATGGTCATTGAGTACCGAGACTGTTTTCAATACAAGGTAGTAAAAAATTTATTGCTTTCTGCATAGAAGAAAGGTTTTGCCTTGCCCCAACTGAATACATACTTTCAAAAGAGTCTGCTTTTACTGTGATGTTGTGTATTTTATGCCCATGGTCATTTATTTAAAAAAAATAAGCAAACAGAAAGAATAATAAGGGTCTATTATGTCTACAAAACCTAAAATCACTAAACTGTTTGTTGTTTTTCCCTTGTTATGGGTGCTATAAAGTGCTGTTACTTTGACTAATAACACAGACAAGGTTGTAGCTATTTCTCATCCTTGAGCATTTGTGCGTTTGTCTGAAAATTCTCTTTGATTTTGCTCTTCTCCAAGGTCAGCCCCTCAATTTGGACTAACACATCTGACAGGGTATTCTACATCCAAACCAACTCTGATGTTTCTTCAACAGCTGCTAGGTAGCACCAAAGGCTTGAAATCACCTCACCTTGAAACCCTTCCTGTGGCACTTGAGCAAGGAGGGGCCGACTGATACAATTCGGCACAACTGGAATGCCCTATATTTTCTTACTGTTCTCAATGCTTGCCCCAGTATGAGGAAACCATTTCCTTCCTCTTCATGAGAATACGACCTTTGGTTAACTCTGTATTTCCCTTATAACCCTCAACAGATAGTATGTTAACTATGTTGTTAAGCAACACAAGGTAAAAATGATGCCCTGGTTGGTAAATTTCATCTAGACTGGGAGAAGTAGAAACACCTGTTAGGAAGCCGTATCTTTGGACTTCCTGAATGTAATGATTCTTGTAACTGGGCATGTTCCTGGAAACTATGAATTAGTTACAAGAGATACTAGCTCCTGTGAGAAAGGAGGCTTTTACACCATAGAGGCTCCCACACCTGCTCAGTGCGATCTTGTCTTTTTCCATCTGCACTGGGTTACCTGGTAGCTAAGGAAGATATCTCCCGGATGGCTGCAGGGGCTGCTGCATGGGCTGCAGCAAGGGATAGCTGAGGCTGTCTTGTTGCTGAACTGTGGTTCCCGCCCTATATCCTCCTGAAGAGGTGTCAAGTGTGGCCTTGGATAGTCTTGTGGATAGTCTTGTGGGTCTGATGTTTACTTGAATCTAGGGGGTCAAAATGGGCATGGAATATTCTTTTTGGGAATAGGGAAAAGTTTTCAAAACAAAAAGAAAAGCTCAGTCTACCCAAGGTCAGTTTTATATCAATAAAGTATTACTTTTTGATATGCAATTACAGGCCCCATTGGGGTCTGGGAGTGGAAGCATGTTCATACTTATGCACAAGGGATGACACAATGGCTGTCAATAAATTTACTTCTGGGAAGAATTTTATTTGTAGTTTTAAAACACTTTTTATCAATTGGAGATGCTTTTGGTGCATGCTCTATAGTATTGATTGCAAGGTTTTGAAGATTTGCCAATGTCTTCATTGTCCCTAACATATTTTTCCCCTCAGGGTAATCATCACCTGATGACCCTATTGCCCGATGCTTATGTGATCACTTCCAATAGGAGATTCTACTCTCTTTCATTCTGGTATGATTGGTTTCTGTAATAAATTAACCAGAAGCATTCCGTCTACCACCAATGCGTGGCCTCTTTTTTTCCCCTCCTGCTTGCCTAAAGGTTCCCACTGTAAGCTAAAGATCAGACATTGTGTCTTTCGTTAAAATTAGAAAGTAAGTCTCAGAAGTTGGTGGAGAAGATTGTTGAGACTGCTAAGAATAAACCCATGGCTGAGGTTTCCAAATGTAAGCTGAGATTGCCACCAAGAGTAAATACCTGACCAACTGAGCCAGTGGACTTGAAAGTCAGGATTTCCAGGACTATTTTGACCCAAAGACAGATGACTTTGTGAAAGTAGACTGCGAACCCAAGATCAGCAGATAAAGAAATAGCACCTTGTAAAAGCAAAGAGACATATCTAATTGTAGTTATTTGCTTTAGAATATTGTTGCTATTATTTGTAATGGTTTATTTTATGATAAGCACTAATAAAGCCCCATAGACCTTTTCACTTTCTCTCTAATCCCAAATTTAGAAGACTAATTTAGTGCTAATTAGAATGAAGGCTCTCTCTTAAAATAATCTTAATTAATGGGCCATACATAACCTTATATAGGTTTGACTATATTAAACAGTTTACCAATTAGGAATGGGTTTACATTTTTGGTACAACGGTGCCAACTGACCTTTCAAAATTTATGGAAAGGGTAATTTTGTATACTTTATATGATCTAATTTCAGAGAATGTGTAACTAAATTCCTGAGAATATTTCTCCCTATAGGCACAATGCACTGAAACCCATGAACACATAAAATTTCCTTTATCCTTACACCAAGAAGGAACATATCCTTTAAGAAATCTAAATATGGAAAACTATGGAAAGCAAGCTAATTAACCTCAAGTGAATCTAAGGACGATGTCTCTAATAAATGGAACTCAGAGATGCACTTTTAAAATGAGTTAAGCTTAAAATCATCCCTTATTAACAGAGGCTGAATTAAATTATACTTATTTTAAATCAAATTCATCTATAAATAATCAAATCATATTTTTTAAAAAACCCCACCATTGCCAAAGTCGATGCAGATTCTGAAGAAAATATGATACATATTGATTGGCCTTGTCTATCAACTCCTGAGAACAGTGTCAGGTATTATACACAGTGCCTTTCCTGGGCCTTTTTACTTTTCATGGCAATGTATTTTTTTGGTAAAGGTTAAATAAAAATTGGTCCTTCTTCCAACCTAAATATAATTAAGCAAAGCAAATTTGTAACCATAATAGCAGAAGAGATAGCATGTTTAAAAGTGAACCTAACTTTGTTATGTGTGATATGATTGCATTTCATATGCGGAAACATCATCTTCAGAGTTTCTTCAGAAAATTTGTATAGTACTTGCTCTATGTCTTAAGGAGTTCCAGATTTACATTTGGTAAAGGATGGCACCTCTTTGGAGAAGAGCCACCAGACCCTTTGCTTCTGCCTCAAAATAAATGAAGTGTTAAGACTAGTATAAAAAGCTTTCTAGGAAAAATGTGTAGTCTTGGAGTCATTTACAAAATCTCAAGATAGAAGTTCATTCTCAAGATTTAGTAATTGTATGGCTCTAGTTATATTAACATGAAACAAGGAAATCTTTGTGTGTCAATGAGTGATTTTTTTTTTCATATATGAAAATAGGACAGGAAAAACACAACAGAACGTATATGTTCTATAGAAGCATATAATATAAGTATATATGATATATAGTAGATATACATTATATAATATATATAATGTACATATATATATTATATATAATGTATATATACATTATAAGTCCTAACCCCCTGTACCTGTGAATGTAACCTTATTTAGAAATAGTCTTTTTGCAGATAAAATTAATTTAAGAATCTTGAGATGAGATCATACTGGATTTAAGGCAGGCCCTAAATCCAATGACTACTGTCCTTATGAGAGAAAGAAGAAGGAGGTTTGAGGCTTGGAGACACAGAGCGGGAAGATGGAAGCAAAGATTGGAGTGATGCTGCCGCAAGCCAAGGAATGCCTGGAGTCACCAGAAGCTGGAAGAGGCGAGGAAGAATTCTTCCCAAGAGCTTTTGGAAGGAGTGTTGCCTACCACAACTTGACTTTTCTGACTCTTGGACTCCAGAACTGAGATAATAAGTTTCTGTTGTTTTAAGCCTCCAGGTTTGTGGTAATATGTTAAGGCAACCCTAGGAAATAAATACATCCTCCACGATACAAATTTCAAGGAATTAAATTGTAGGGAATTGCTATCACCAGACATACCTACATGGATTGCTCTTTTTTTTCTAACAATACAAATAATCTTGTCAAAACATGACTTTCAAAACGTGACAGATGATAATATAGTCCTGAAAAGCCCAACCCAATTAAAATAAAAATGGCAGTTTAAAAGAGAACTACATATGACAGTTGTCAAAGGGCTGCTAGATAAAACAAGGAACTCAGTTAAATTGGAACTTCAGATAAACAACAAATAATTTTTTAGTATAGGAGTACTCCAAATAGCACATGAGAGGTATGTATGTATTTATATTATTTATTTTTTATTGAATAAATTTGACATGTAACATTGTGTAAGTTTAAGGTGTACAGCATGTTACTTTGATGTATTTATATACTGTAATATGTTTGCCAATGTAGTGATATTTACCACATTACATAATTACAGTATAATATTATTATCTATATTCCTTATACTGTGGATTAGATTCATGAGCTATATTTATATTAAAAGATAATGGGTTATCTGAAATTCAAATTTAACTAGGCATTGTGCATTTTTTATTTGCTAAATCTGGAACCCTACAATTGCAGCAGAGAGACTGCACAGCTCACTCAAAGTCACACAGCTAATAAAATGTTGAGATTGGCTTTGAAATTATGTGGTCAGACTCCCTAGAAAGTCATGTACTTTCTAGTATATCAGGCTGCTTAAAGCAGGTATAATAAAACTTAGAAAAACGCAGTAGCATTCCAAAAAGCTACTTGGTTGTTCTGTAAAACAGGGTATAAAAGTGGAAGAATGATGGCCAGTTTTGCCTGTTGAGCCCACCTCAGTGCCTATTACATAAAAAGATTCTGAAGATGCAAAGTTCAAACAACCTTCTGGCGATGGTGGGGATGGTGGAAATGAGTTTTCCCTTCTGGCGATGGTGGGGATGGTGGAAATGAGTTTTCCCTTCCATTATTTTCTGCAAGGGTGAGATGGGACATGGAAGGCATAGGCATTTTGGTTTTGCTGGACAGTAGGTGAGGGTATCAATGTAATAAATGACAAGAGACTGTAATTTCTGCTAATTCTAATAGTTATACAAAATTTTTGCTTACATGCACCTTTTTCCAAAGTCCACACGGCTCCTAGTCATCAGCAGCCTTAAAATCTCAATAGGTTTTTGAACCCCCCTCATCCAATTGATCTCAGATGCTACTGGACATTCTCCAAACCATCTCTCCCGTTTTCCTTTCCTTCTCCAGTTCCACAACCATAATCCCCATTCAGGCCCTCAAAATTATATATCTATATATCTATATCTATATCTGTAGATATATAAAATTCACAAATCTGAAGGGACCCAATGCTATCTATCCAATCATATGCTTAACACCATCTGTTATTTACAGGTGGGTCTATGATAAATTTTAATCAATCCCAAACTTAACTCAGGTTGTTTCCTCTGTTTATATCTCCTCTCATAACTACCAACTAAAAACTTCATAAATGCCAGGCAAGTGAGTCAGATAGGGAAGCTGGATTAGAGTTTGCATTTTAAACACTTTGGGATATTCTTCACTTCTACAAAGTAATATTTTCTCTCCCATTTTTCTTAGGAACACGGCCCTCTCATTTTATCTTTAAAAAATTCCTATTTTGGGCAGAGGCATCTGGAGAGAATAATTTGCTACTACAAGAAAGACAGTGGTGCATACGCAATGCCATCCAGACTCACAATTGTGGAGACACGGAACGGTGGAACAAGACTGTGCATGCACTGCCCAGAGGGCAGATGCTACTTAGCTCAGATAACTGGCATCATATGTTGCCAGAGTTTGCCTGATGTTTTCTCATGATGACATTGACTTTATGCATTGTTGACAAGAATGTCACCCAGGATGTCCCTTTCTCAGCGCATCATATCAGCAGGGTCATTACATCTGTCTGTCTCATTACTGCTGATGTTAACTTCGCACTTGGTTAAAAGAATGTCTTCCAAGTTTCTCTACTGTAAAGTTACCTTTTTTTCCCCTTTGTAATTTATATGTATCTTGTGGGGAAATACTTTGAAATGATGCAAATATCCTGTTTCTCATCATAATTTTGCACATATAGTTTTAGCCTCAATTGATGATTTTTGCCTGTAATAATTATTATGGTGGTGTTTGTTAAAAGGTGATTTCTATTTTCCTGTCTACATTTGTTCATTAGAATTCTACCATAAGGAAAAGCTTTACCTTATCTCACACCTATTTATTTATTTAATTATGTATTTACCAGCATGAAATCATAGATATTTATATTATTCTATGGGTTATAATCCATTATTACCACTATTTATTTTGTTGCTGAAATCGTCCCAGTTTTGATCATTAGGAGCTCCTTTAAGTTGGCTCCTATTTCATTTTGACATTCTGACATCAATTTTTCAGTACTTCCTTATTTTCTGGCACTGCAAAATGTTCCAGGCTCATCTTGTACTGTCCCTGCCCCAGATCTGCAATCAACCATTTCTCCAGGAGCCCTGCTTACTTTTACTGGAGAAATTGTATTTAGAAACCAAGATCTGGGCCAAAAGTATGTGGATTTCTACTTTGTCATTACACCTTTGTGATGGCTTCTAGGCCCTCTCAGCAGAGAGATCACACATACATCTCTATCCATCTTAATTGCTATCTATCTATAAATATATTAGAAACCATCAGTTCATACTGATACCTTTCTAACACAACAAGGTGCATTCTAGCTTCCCCCCATTCCATGTCTTTGACCTCTCTCTCCAGCAGTAAGAAATCTGACTCTTCTTATCTACAATGTACTTACTTAGTTGCTCATTCCTAGCATATGCAGTAAGTAGTTTCAGAATTGAAAATCATTCTCTGAAGTACATTATTTATATATCGATCTGTTCGTCTTCAGTTTTATAGTGTATAACCCAAATATGGTTTTACTTAATCACTTAGATTAGTTGTTTTATTCCCATTCCCCTGAGGTGTGGTTATAGATATCAACAGGATGCAGGAACCTATCTATCTATCTATCTATCTATCTATCCATCCATCCATCCACTCATTCATTTCTTTCTGTAATATTGCCATGGTTAAAGAGTTAGAACTATACAAGAAAGTTTACTTGTATAGTAACAAGTATATTGTTGACATTCTTGTCAACAATGCATATAGAACTTCCTCCTTACCCCTTTTACCCCATTCCTATCCCACATTCTGGACACCTGTTCTTACCGATATTATGTTATGTTATCGATCTCATTCATTTCTGGATTTTACTTCTGATATTTCTTTTTGGAGAAATGAACAGATAATGCATAATCCCTTATACTCCCTTCTTTCTTCCCTAAAACATTTCATAATGTTGATACCCTTTGCACTTTGTTTTTTCACTTAATAATATATCCTGTAACACTTTCCATATCAATTCCTAAAGATTTTCCTTATTTATTTTACAGTTGCATATTATTTCATCATGTGGGTGTACCATGGCTTATTTCACCACCTCTTCTATTTATGGGCATTTTATAATTACAAAAAATTCTGCAATAAATAGTCGTGTGTATATGTATTTAATATTGTTGGGAGGACGTATCTAGGACTAAAATTTTGATCTCCTGATGCCTGGTTCAATTCCGTTTTAGATCAAATGTTGTAATGTAATGTAATTAAGATTGCTCTGAAGACTAAAAAATGTTTTATAAATACAGTGAAATAATACTATGTTAATAGCATTATTTTTGTCCTCCTAGCTAATTGTAACTTCTTTTGAGACCAGCAGTTCAATTCCATAAACATTTGTCCTCAGCTACTAAACCCGATGGTTAATTTTGCAAATCCCCCCTGTGTTTAAATTCTAACATTTCTAATCATACCTTCATTCATTAAGAATATTCTGATATTTACTAGTTTGTACTTAAACATTAAATCTATTATTTGTATCATCTCTAATCTTACAAAACCCACTGTTATGTTACTCATTTTCTCTAGTTTATTTTTGTAGAGACAGGAGATAAAAATTACAAATTATGGTCTTATTTGGTTCCTTTCACTGACTAAGTATGGATGTCAAAAAGAGTGGGAGGAGAAAAACAAGATCCTGTGATGCCAGGAGCACTCTGCAGGTCGTCTGACAATGAGTTAGAAGCTCAGGGGATCTCCTCCTTCTTAGTGGGAGGAATTACACCCAAATTCAGCTTCCTTTAGGAATGTAGGCCCTCAGATCTCCACATCCCGAAGCGGTGTTATTTCAAAACGTGCAAAAGATGCTATACGGTCTGGTTAGGGTCTATCTTTTGTCCTGCCCCTAACCAGGGTTCAAGGAATAATTAACGTACCCCAGGTAAGTTCATCAGGAGATTGCCTTGTGATATGGAATCCAGGAACTAAAGAGTATTTGTCTTGTCTTTTCCTTCATCATGGACTACAGAGACCTGTTTAATCCACCATGAGATTATTGCCAGGTCCAACCAAGCCTCAGAAAATCACTTGCTCCAAAGTTTTGGTGAGATGTTAGTCCAAGATTCTGCAGTTTCAGGGGATTCAATGGAGCAAATCTATGCAGCAAAAAGATTTTCAGGTCTGTGAAAAGGTGAATTCTGATATGGCTTCAAAAATGTGCTTCATCTACTTAACTGATTATGTCACTAATTATATATAATGTAGAGTCTAATTTGTCAGCAGTTTGGTAGGGACCTTGCTGTTTGGGTTGGAACAATTCAGAGTTTTCGAATTTGCATCATAACCTCTTCCTCTACAGTCACAGGAGTCAGACGATATTTCGAGCCACATCATTGAACCGAAACTTCTAAAACTGATATTATAGTTGATTTTTTTTTAACTTAAGCAGCCACAAGGAAAACAAAGTTTGTCAAAAACACAGAGAATAAGCTTCCAGGTGACATTTTTCTTATGTTCTTACCTCCTCGATCTCGGGCAGCTAAACTCTGACCCCTTCTTAATGTAATGTCCAATTGGTACATTCCGGGATCAGCCAAGGGGACATCTGCATTACTGGTTCCAGCAGTATTTATTTTCTGAAAACCAAGAAAAATATACAAAATATTAAATTTATTATCTCTATTTTATTTCCTCCAATGGGGGACCATGTGTAGCTAAATGCAAACTCCAAGAATTAGTCAATATAATAAATCATCTTATGAATTCACACAGCATCATAATCACCCAGTTCTCTGAAGGTTTTGAAATTCATGAAATTCTTTAGACTCAAAATAAAGACACAGTAGTTATAGGAATTCATGTTTTAACTCAGATTAGAATAACACATAAAATATCAAAAACATTTCCCATGGAAAGTCCCACATAATTCAACTAAGAAAGACTAACAAAGAAATAGTGTCTGAAGTAAAAACACAATCAGTGATGAATGGAGAATAAAGGTATGGGTAACTGAATTGAAAAGTAAAATGATTTATTCAGATGATTTTGTTGATTAATTTATCCATGAAAAGGGGCTCATACTGATGGATTACCCATGTCTATTTTAGCCCCAACATAAAATATGATGCAATTATACAGAAATAAATTCAACCAGCATTTTGACAGTACTTGCAAGAAATAAATTCTCAGTAGGGCTAAATTCCTAATGTTGCTTTCTATGGACTAAAGGTGCACAAGCTATTTCTAGAACTAAAAATCTTTGCAAGCCTACCTCTATAGAATATCTTTAGCGACAATATACTAGGCATTGAGTTATAAATGCACTAGCAAGAGGAATAACTATTATTAAAACAACATGAGATTCTTGGAGAAGATGGCGGAAGAGTAAGACGCGGAGATCACCTTCCTTCCCACAGATACAGTAGAAATACATCTACACGTGGAACTGCTCCTACAGAACACCCACTGAACGCTGGCAGAAAACGTCAGACCTCCCAAAAGGCAAGAAACTCCGCACGTACTTGGGTAGGGCAAAAGAAAAAAGAAATAACAGAGACAAAAGAATAGGGACGGCACCTGCACCAGTGGGAGGGAGCTGTGAAGGAGGAAAGATTTCCACGCACTAGAAAGCCCCTTCTCGGGCAGAGACTGCGGGTGGCAGAGGGGGGAAGCTTCGGAGCCACGGAGCAGAGCACAGCCACAGGGGTGCGGAGGGCAAAGCGGAGAGATTCCCGCACAGAGGCTCGGCGCTGACCAGCACTCACCAGCCCGAGAGGCTTGTCTGCTCAGCCGCCGGGGCGGGCGGGGCTGGGAGCTGAGGCTCGGGCTTCGGTCACAGGGAGAGGACTGGGGTTGGCGGCGTGAACACAGCCTGAAGGGGTTAGCGCGCCGCAGCTGGCTGGGAGGGAGACCGGGAAAACGTCTGCAGCTGCCGAAGAGGCAAGAGACTTTTTCTTGCCTCTTTGTTTCGCGGCGCACAAGGAGAGGGGATTCAGAGCGCCGCCTAAACGAACTCCAGAGACAGGCGCGAGCCGCGGCCATCAGCGCGGACCCCAGAGACAGGCATGAGACACTAAGGCTGCTGCTGCTGCCACCAAAAAGCCTGTGTGCGAGCACAGGTCACTCTCCACACCGCCCCTCCCGGGAGCCTGTGCAGCACGCCACGGCCAGGCTCCCGTGATCCAGGGACAACTTAGCCGGGAGAACGCACGGCGCGCCTCAAGCTGCTGCAACGTCACGCCGGCCTCTGACGCCACAGGCTCGCCCCGCCTCCTCTGTACCCCTCCCTCCCCCCGGCCTGAGTGAGCCAGAGCCCCCGAAGCAGCTGCTCCTTTAACCCCGTTCTGTCTGGGCGGGGAACAGACGCCCTCAGGCGACCTACACACAGAGGCGGGTCCAAATCCAAAGCTGAAACCCTGGAGCTGTGCGAACAAAGAAGAGAAAGGGAAATCTCTCCCAGCAGCCTCAGAAGCAGCGGATTAAAACTCCACAAACAACTTGATGTGCCTGCATCTGTTGAATACCTGAATAGACAACGAATCATCCCAAATTCAGGAGGTGGACTTTGGGAACAGGATATATTAATTTTTCCCCTTTTCCTTTTTTTTTTGTGAGTGTATATGTATATGCTTCTGGGGGAGATTTTGTCTGTATAGCTTTGCTTTATAATAGCTTTATTTTACTTCACTATATTATATCCTCTTTCTTTCTTTCTTTCTATTTTTTCTCCCTTTTACTCTGAGCCGTGTGGATGAAAGGCTCTTGGTGCTCCAGCCAGGCATCAGGGCCGTGCCTCTGAGGTGGGAGAGCCAACTTCAGGACACTGGTCCACAAGAGGCCTCCCAGCTCCACATAATACCAAACGGAAAAAATCTCTCAGAGATCTCCATCTCAACATCAAGACCCAGCTTCACTAAACGACCAGCAAGCTACAGTGCTGGACACCCTATGCCAAACAACTAGCAAGACAGGAACACAGCCCCATCCATTAGCAGAGAGGCTGCCTAAAATCATAATAAGGCCACAGACACCCCAAAATACACCACCAGACGTGGACATGCCCACCAGAAAGACAAGATCCAGCCTCATCCACCAGAACTCAGGCACTAGTACCCTCCACCAGGAAGCCTACACAATCTACTGAACCAACCTTAGCCACTGGGGACAGATACCAAAAACAACGGGCACTACGAACCTGCAGCATGTGAAAAGGAGACCCCAAACACAGTAAGATAAGCAAACTGAGATGACAGAAAAACACACAGCAGATGAAGGAGCAGGGTCAAAACACACCAGACCTAACAAATGAAGAGGAAATAGGTAGTCTACCTGAAAAAGAATTCAGAATAATGATAGTAAGGATGATCCAAAATCTTGGAAATAGAATAGACAAAATGCAAGAAACATTTAACAAGGACGTAGAAGAACTAAAGAGGAACCAAGCAATGATGAAAAACACAATAAATGAAATTAAAAATACTCTAGATGGGATCAATAGCAGAATAACTGAGGCAGAAGAAAGGATAAGTGGGGGCTTCCCTGGTGGCGCAGCGGTTGAGAATCTGCTTGCCAATGCAGGGGACACGGGTTCGAGCCCTGGTCCGGGAAGATCCCACATGCCACGGAGCAACTAGGCCCGTGAGCCACGATTACTGAGCCTGCGCGTCTGGAGCCTGTGCTCCACAACAAGAGAGGCCGCGATAGTGAGAGGCCCGCGCACCGCGATGAAGAGTGGCCCCCGCTTGCCGCAACTGGAGAAAGCCCTCGCACAGAAACGAAGACCCAACACAGCCATAAGTAAATAAATAAATAAATAAATAAAAAATTTAAAAAAAAAAAAAAAAAGAAAGAAAGGATAAGTGACCTGGAAGATAAAATGGTGGAAATAACTACTGCAGAGCAGGATAAAGAAAAAAGAATGAAAAGAACTGAGGACAGTCTCAGAGACCTCTGGGACAACATTAAACGCACCAACATTCGAATTATAGGGGTCCCAGAAGAAGAAGAGAAAAAGAAAGGGACTGAGAAAATATTTGAAGAGATTATAGTTGAAAACTTCCCTAATATGGGAAAGGAAATAGTTAATCAAGTCCTGGAAGCACAGAGAGTCCCATGCAGGATAAACCCAAGGAGAAACACGACAAGACACATATTAATCAAACTGTCAAAAATTAAATATAAAGAAAACATATTAAAAGCAGCAAGGGAAAAACAACAAATAACACACAAGGGAATCCCCATAAGGTTAACAGCTGATCTTTCAGCAGAAACTCTGCAAGCCAGAAGGGAGTGGCAGGATATACTTAAAGTCATGAAGGAGAAAAACCTACAACCAAGATTACTCTACCCAGCAAGGATCTCATTCAGATTTGATGGAGAAATTAAAACCTTTACAGACAAGCAAAAGCTGAGAGAATTCAGCACCACCAAACCAGCTTTACAACAAATGCTAAAGGAACTTCTCTAGGCAAGAAACACAAGAGAAGGAAAACACCTACAATAACAAACCCAAAACATTTAAGAAAATGGGAATAGGAACATACATATCAATAATTACCTTGAATGTAAATGCTCCCACCAAAAGACACAGACTGGCTGAATGGATACAAAAACAAGACCCATATATATGCTGTCTACAAGAGACCCACTTCAGACCTAGAGACACATACAGACTGAAACTGAGGGGATGGAAAAAGATATTCCATGCAAATGGAAATCAAAAGAAAGCTGGAGTAGCAATTCTCATATTAGACAAAATAGACTTTAAAATAAAGACTATTACAAGAGACTAAGAAGGACACTATATAATAATGATCAAGGGATCGATCCAAGAGGAAGGTATAACAATTGTAAATATTTATGCACCCAACATAGGAGCACCTCAATACATAAGGCAAATACTAACAGCCATAAAAGGGGAAATCGACAGCAACACAATCATAGTAGGGGACTTTAACACCCCACTTTCACCAATGGACAGATCATCCAAAATGAAACTAAATAAGGAAACACAAGCTTTAAATGATACATTAAACAAGATGGACTTAATTGATATTTATAGGACATTCCACCCAAAAACAACAGAATACACATTTTTCTCAAGTGCTCATGGAACATTCTCCAGGATAGATCATATCTTGGGTCACAAATCAAGCCTTGGTAAATTTAAGAAAATTGAAATCGTATCAAGTATCTTTTCCGACCACAACGCTATGAGACTAGATATCAATTACAGGAAAAGATCTGTAGAAAATACAAACACATGGAGGCTACACAATACACTACTTAATAACGAAGTGATCACTGAAGAAATCAAAGGGGAAATCAAAAAATACCTAGAAACAAATGACAATGGAGATACGACGACCCAAAACCTATGGGACGCAGCAAAAGCAGTGCTAAGAGGGAAGTTTATAGCAATACAAGCCTACCTCAAGAAACAGGAAACATCTCGAATAAACAACCTAACCTTGCACCTAAAGCAATTAGAGAAAGAAGAACAAAAAAACCCCAAAGCTAGCAGAAGGAAAGAAATCATAAAGATCAGATCAGAAATAAATGAAAAAGAAATGAAGGAAACAATAGCAAAAATCAATGAAACTAAAAGCTGGTTCTTTGAGAAGATAAACAAAATTGATAAACCATTAGCCAGACTCATCAAGAAAAAAAGGAGAAGACTCACATCAATATAATTAGAAATGAAAAAGGAGAAGTAACCACTGACACTGCAGAAATACAAAAGATAATGAGAGATTACTACAAGCAACTCTATGCCAATAAAATGGACAACCTGGAAGAAATGGACAGATTCTTAGAAATGCACAAACTGCCGAGACTGAACCAGGAAGAAATAGAAAATATGAACAGACCAATCACAAGCACTGAAATTGAGACTGTGATTAAAAACCTTCCAACAAACAAAAGCCCAGGACCAGATGGCTTCACAGGTGAATTCTATCAAACATTTAGAGAAGAGCTAACACCTATCCTTCTCAAACTCTTCCAAAATATAGCAGAGGGAGGAACACTCCCAAACTCATTCTACGAGGCCACCATCACCCTGATACCAAAACCAGACAAAGATGTCACAAAGAAAGAAAACTACAGGCCAATATCACTGATGAACACAGATGCAAAAATCCTCAACAAGATACTAGCAAACAGAATCCAACAGCACATTAAAAGGATCATACACCATGATCAAGGGGGGTTTACCCCAGGAATGCAAGGATTCTTCAATATACGCAAATCAATCAACGTGATACACCATATTAACAAATTGAAGAAGAAAAACCATATGATCATCTCAATAGATGCAGAGAAAGCTTTCAACAAAATTCAACACCCATTTATGATAAAAGCCCTGCAGAACGTAGGCATGGAGGGAACTTTCCTCAACATAATAAAGGCCATATATGACAAACCCACAGCCAACATTGTCCTCAATGGTGAAAAACTGAAACCATTTCCACTAAGATCAGGAACAAGACAAGGTTGCCCACTCTCACCACTATTATTCAACATAGTTTTGGAAGTGTTAGCCACAGCAATCAGAGAAGAAAAATAAATAAAAGGAATCCAAATCGGAAAAGAAGAAGTAAAGCTGTCACTGTTTGCAGATGACATGTTACTATACATAGAGAATCCTAAAGATGCTACCAGAAAACTCCTAGAGCTAATCAATGAATTTGGTAAAGTAGCAGGATACAAAATTAATGCACAGAAATCTCTTGCATTTCTATACACTAATGATGAAAAATCTGAAAGTGAAATTAAGAAAATGCTCCCGTTTACCATTGCAACAAAAAGAATAAAATATCTAGGAATAAACCTAAGGAGACAAAAGACCTGTATGCAGAAAATTATAAGACACTGATGAAAAAAATTAAAGATGATACAAATAGATGGAGAGATATACCATGTTCTTGGATTGGAAGAATCAACATTGTGAAAATGACTCTACTACCCAAAGCAATCTACAGATTCAATGCAATCCTTATCAAACTACCACTGGCATTTTTCACAGAACTAGAACAAAAATTTTCACAATTTGTATGGAAACACAAAAGACCCCGAATAGCCAAAGCAATCTTGGGAACAAAAAATGGAGCTGGAGGAATCAGGCTCCCTGACTTCAGACAATATTACAAAGCTACAGTAATCAAGACAGTGTGGTACTGGCACAAAAACAGAAATATAGATCAATGGAACAGGATAGAAAGCCCAGAGATAAACCCACGCACATATGGTCACCTTATCTTTGATAAAGGAGGCAAGCATATACAGTGGAGAAAAGACAGCCTCTTCAATAAGTGGTGCTGGGAAAATTGGACAGATACATGTAAAAGTATGAAATTAGAACACTCCCTGACACCATACACAAAAATAAACTCAAAATGGATTAAAGACCTAAGTGTAAGGGCAGACACTATCAAACTCTTAGAGGAAAACATAGGCAGAACACTCTATGACATAAATCACAGCAAGATTCTTTTTGACCCAGCTCCTAGAGAAATGGAAATACAAACACAAATAAACAAAGGGGACCTAATGAAACCTAAAAGCTTTTGCACAGCAAAGGAAACCATAAACAAGACCAAAAGACAACCCTCAGAATGGGAGAAAATATTTGCAAATGAAGCAACTGACAAAGGATTAATCTCCAAGATGTACAAGCATCTCATGCAGCTCAATAACAAAAAAACAAACAACCCAATACAAAAATGGGCAGAAGACCTAAATAGACATTTCTCCAAAGAAGATATACAGATGGCCTACAGACACATGAAAGAATGCTCAACATCATTAATCATTAGAGAAATGCAAATCAAAACTACAATGAGATATCATCTCACACCGGTCAGAATGGCCATCATCAAAAAATCTAGAAACAATAAATGCTGGAGAGGGTGTGGAGGAAAGGGAACACTCTTGCACTGTTGGTGGGAATGTAAATTGATACAGCCACTATGGAGAACAGTATGGAGGTTCCTTAAAAAACTACAAATAGAACTACCATACGATCCAGCAATCCCACTACTGGGCATATACCCTGAGAAAACCATAGTTCAAAAAGAGTCATGTACCATAATGTTCATTGCAGCTCTATTTACAATAGCCAGGACATGGAAGCAACCTAAGTGTCCATCATCGGATGAATGGATAAAGAAATGTGGCACATATATACAATGGAATATTACTCAGCCATAAAAAGAAATGAAATGGAGGTATTTGTAATGAGGTGGATGGAGTTAGAGACTGTCATACAGAGTGAAGTAAGTCAGAAAGAGAAAAACAAATACAGTATGCTAACACGTATATATGGAATCTAAGGGAGAAAAAAAAAAAGGTCATGAAGAACCTAGTGGCAAGAAGGGAATAAAGACACAGACCTACTAGAGAATGGACTTGAGGATATGGGGAGGGGGAAGGGTGAGCTGTGACAGGGTGAGAGAGTGTCATGGACATATATACACTACCAAATGTAAAATAGGTAGCTAGTGGGAAGCAGCCGCATAGCACAGGGAGATCAGCTCAGTGCTTTGTGCCCACCTAGAGGGGTGGGATGGGGAGGGTGGGAGGGAGGGAGATGCAAGAGGGAAGAGATATGGGAACATATGAATATGTATAACTGATTCACTTTGTTATAAAGCAGAAACTAACACACCATTGTAAAGCAATTATACTTCAATAAAGATGTTTAAAAGAAAAACAACATAAGAGAAACACAGAGTAAAAATTTTACAGGTCATATTTTATACTTTCTGCCACATTGAATACAACAGGAAAACTTACTTTTCTTCACATGTTCGAGGTGATTTTAAATCCTTATAGTTTTTTTCCAATTCAAAAAAATATATACTTTTGTTTTGGAATAATATGCATGGATAAGGTAAAATAGTAGATACAATTCCAGCTCTTTAATTCTATAGTTTACATGAAATACAGCTAGAAAGCATTTTTTTTTTTTTTAATGTTTCAAGACCAAGATGAGGGGATTTCCTATGAGAGCAGTTGTCATTTAAAATAAGAAGCAGCACAACTGTGACTGATAACCTAAACTTATCATCTCTCCTCTGGTAGCAGTAAAAAAGAATTCACTTTTTTTCATGATATCCCTGTTTCTATGAATGATAGCACCATTCCGCCAGCCACTCAGGGTAGAAATCTACAAGCATTTCCCTCTTCCCACATCGAAATAGTTGCCAAATCCCATCCACTTCATTTCCATGTTACATCTCCCGGTTGTCTTTTTCTTTTAATTCCTTTTTTTCTTTCTTTTCTTTTAATTCCTTTAACCAAGAATTTGGATCAGGCCTTCAAACAAGAGAGGAGTAAAAGGTAAAATGATTTTCTTTCACTTTCCTCAAACATCCAATTGCCCCACCTCCTTGGGGTTACCAATTTTGACAATTTAGGGTATATCCTTCTACATTTTGAACGTCTTATACAAATACACATACATACAGGTTAATTTTTCTCTGGTTGAGTTTCCAGTTTTTGTTTGAGCAAAGTAATACATTTTGCTTATTATTTCACAATTTATTTAACTTAAGAAAAATATCATGGGCACTTTTCTAATCAATACACATAGATCTATTTTTTTTTTGAGGTACATGATTTTCCACAGTGTTGGGACTGTCATAATTTCTTCAATTATTTTCCTAATAATGAACATATGAGTTGGCTTCAGTATTTGCCACTGAAAGAACTTGTGTTTTTATTTCTCTTATAGGATGAATTTTTCCAAAAAGTTTTAAGTAGTTCACACTCCTATTGAAAGTGTGCAAGTGTCTATTTCCCATATCCTAGTCAGCACAGGATGTTACTAATTTTCAAGTTTCATGGGCAAAAATATTATCTTTCTTCAAAACACATTTCCAGCACTATGGTAAGGTGTCTTCAAACTAGCATAAATGGTAAGAGAGTGATAGCTCTTCACTGGACCACACAGATGATTCCCACTTGGAAAGAGGAAGCCAACCAACGTCTTCTGAATGCCTTTTCAAAGAACAGTTTGTATTTGGGTTTAACAAATAAGCAAGATTTAAATTAAAATAAAGCAAACATTTGTTAAGCTCCTAGTATGTTCTAAGCCTTTCTTGAGGCTCTATTATATATATATACATTGTTTCAAAATAAACAAATCCACTAACAAATATTAAATGTAGATTTATTACTTTCTAAAAAATGGAATAAAATCTATAGGAAAGTAGAAATTTTCTACTGACCTTGCATCCTCTTCTAGTGTTTTGACAGGTACCTTAAAGTCAGAGAAGTTTGAATGCTCAGATATCTTTATTTTTTTGTAGCTTTCACTGCTCTATTCAGTGCTTCTTGAAGTTTAGAGCGAATAATTTACAGAGCATCTGGTTTAACATTTTAAAATGTATACTACATGAGCAAATAAAGGAATTTCCAAAGGTAATTTTAATTATATCAGATTTTCCACTTTTGCTGTTTGAGAATTCAACACCTAGTTAAGAGATGACTTCACTGGACTTACATTTATTGGCTTTTTAAAGCCTGAATAATATTCCATTTTATGTATACGTGTGTGTGTGTGTGTGTGTGTGTGTGTGTATTTATAGATCACATTTTCTTTATCCATTCCTCTATGACAGGCATTTAGGTTATTTCCATATCTTGGCTATTGTGAATAATGCTGTAATAAATGTGGGAGTGCAGATATCTCTCCAAGAAACTGATTTCATTTCTTTTGGATGTACAGCACCTTCCCCATCTTGTTCGCTATGTACTCCTATCCAGCCTTCAAGGATCATTTCATTAGCACTTTATATTTCTTGCCCATTATCACATTATAACTCAAAATGTCATATTTTCCAGTTTAGATTGTAAACTTTTAACAACAGGGAATAGGGTGTTTAAGCATCCAATTGAACACAAAATGTGATGGAGACTATGAGGATAGAAAATGTCTTTACGGGCATGTGATCTAGCTGAGTAGACACACACATGGGGATCTATAACAAAGTTGGCTACTCCATGGGCACTTTTTTCTCTCTCCTCTCCTGTGCCCGTGTATGGCATCTAATCTGTTTTGGCACCTTCTATCAAAAGAAACCTTCTCAATACAATGCTTTAGGCCAACATTAACAATTGATCAAAATTGCACTTAAAATGAAACCCTGTCCACTCAAGAGCTATCCTTAAAGACAGACTGTGATATAATGGAGTTACTAAGTCATTCATGAAAGAAGACCAATTATTGTGGGAAAAGAATCTGAGGTGGCTTCACAGAGATGACAATAGAGCAGTCTGAAAACAGGAGTAGGACTTTGACAAGTAAAGATTTGGAAGAAGGGAGGATGAGAAAATCAACACAAGCCCAACGGTGAGTAGTCACAAGAGGGTGTGTCATTGGATTGTGTGAGAAATAAGGTGGAAAGGAAGACTGATATTCAGTCATGCCAGCCTGAGAAGAGTTTCAACCTGTGGGCAACAGGAAACCATCACGGGCTCTTGAAGAGAGAAGCAGTATAGCCAGGACTCATTTAACAATTGGACTTACATTTATTGGCTTTTTAAAGCCTGAATAATATTCCATTTTGTGTATATGTATGTGTGTGTGTGTGTGTGTGTATGTGTGTGTGTGTGTGTGTGTGTGTGTATTTATAGATCACGTTTTCTTTATCCATTCCTCTATGACAGACATTTAGGTTATTTCCATATCTTGGCTATTGTGAATAATGCTGTAATAAATGTGGGAGTGCAGATATCCCACAGGACTCATTTATCGCCTACCTTTCATGTTTCCTGTTCTGGACTAAGTGATTAGATTTCAGAGAGGAGGAAACTCGGCCTTTTATCTCTGTAGGATGGATGAGAGTAGAGAAATCCTGTGGATACAGGAATTATTTAAAAGGTTTTACGACAGTCCAGTTTAAGTCACAAGGGCCTGATCTGGTCAGTGGAAATGGAAATAAAAGATGAATTTGAGACATTGAGGAGAGTCAATCAACTGAATTGTCAACTGACAAGATGTAGGGGATACGGGAAAGGGATGGATGAGTCACACAGAAGTTTGAGCTGAGCTCCTGGGAGATTGGTAACGTCAGCAGCAGAGAGCAGAAAAGAGAGGAAGAGCAAGTTCCAGGCCACCCCTGTGTCAACCTCCAAGGATACCCCCAACTCTAGCAAAAAAGAAAGTCAAGAACTTAAACAGATCTAGAGATACATCTCCCCTCAGGCTCAGTGAAATGGTTCCAAGAAGAAAATTGGATTATGGAGGGATACTAGAAATATAATTTTTATGGGTATAAAGTATCTTTTTCAAATGTTTATTAAGTTCTCAAATGTAAGGATGTATTAGGAAAGATGTGTCTGAAGTACCAGGCACTCACACAGCTCTAAAACAAACTTTGTCATTTAAAATATTTTTTATGTTTTCTCAGATTTAACATTTATTTAGTGACTATTATAGGAAATTCAAATACTCTTCCCCTTGCTAAACTGCCATGTCCCATATTTAGATGGGTGCTATTTTTTTAACCACTTTATTGAGGTGTGATTGATATGTAAAAAGCTGTATGTACGTAATTTGTACAACTCCATGAGTTTGGGAATAAGTATACACCTGTGAAACCATCACCACCATCAAGGCCACAAATGCATCCAACCCCTTCCAAAGTTTCTTCCCACGCCCTTTATATTATTATCATTTGTGTGTGTGTGTGTGTGTGTGTGTGCACGCACACACGCGCATGTGGTGAGAACACTTAACATGAGATCTACCCTCTTAGTAAATTTTAAGTATGCAATACAGTATTGTTAGCTATAGGCACTATGCTATATAGTGGATCTCAGAACTTATTCATCCTGCGTAACTGAAATTTTGTACACTTTGACCATTACCTCCCCATTTTCTCCTCTCCTCACAGCCCCTGGAAACCACCATTCTACTCTCTGCTTCTATGAGTTTTACTATTTTAGATTCTATATGTAAGTGAAATCATACAGCATTTGTCTTTCTGTGACTGGCTTATTTCACTTGGCATAATGGTCTCCAGGTCCATTCATGTTGTTGCAAATGGCAGATTTTCCTTCTCTCTTAAGGTTGAATAATATTCCATTGTATGTATATACCAAATTTTCTTTATCCATTCATCTGCCAATGGACATTTATGTTGTTTTCATATCTTGGATATTGTGAATAATACTGCAATAAACATGGGAGTGCAGGTATCTCTTTGAGATCCTGATTTAAATTCCTTTGTATAAGTACCTAGGAGAGGGATTGTCGAATCACATAGAACCATAAAAGACCCTGAATAGCCAAAGCAATCTTAAGAAAAACAGAGCTGGAGACATCACACTTTCTGATTTCATACTATACTACAAAGCTATAGTGATTGAAGCAGTATGATACTGGCATAAAAACAGACAAATAGATCAATGGAACAGAATAAAAAGCCCAGAAATAAACCCACACATATACAGTCAACTAATCTTCTATAAGGGCATCAAGAATATAAAGTAGGGAAAAGACAGCACCTTTAATAAATGGTATTGGTAAATATATATATCCACATACAGAAGAATGAAATTAAACCCTATTTTACATCATATACAAAAATCAACTCAAAATGGATTAAGGATTTAAATGCAAGACCTGAAGTTGTAAATCTTCAAGAAGAAAACATAGGAAAAATGCTCCTTGACAGTGGTCTTGGTAATAAATTTTTGGATATGACACCAAAAGCACAGGCAATAAAAGCAGGAATAGACAAGTGGGACTACATCAAATTAAAAAGATTCTGCCTAGCAAAGAAAACAATCAACAAAATGAAAAGACAACATATGGAATGAGAGAAAATATTTGTAAACCATGTACCTGGTAAGGGGTTAATACGTAAAATATAAGGAACTCATACAATTCAATAGCAAAAAAACAAACTGATTAAAAAATGGGCAAAGGACCTGAATAGACATTTCTCCAAAGAAGAAATATGAATGGCCAAGAGGAACATGAAAAGGTGTTCAACATCACTAATCAACAGGGAACTGAAAACCAAAACCGTGCCTGTTAGAATGGCTACTATGAAAATAATAAAAAATAACAAATGCTGGTGAGGACAGAGAGACCAGGGAATCCCTGTATACTTTGGTGGGAATGTAAAAGAAAGAAGCTCAAATTTTTAAATTCGGAGTTCTAGGCACAGTTAGAGGTTTCTATGACAACGCTCAATTAAGTTTTGGGACTGCCGAAGCCAAAAAGCAGATGCAATATTTGAAACTGAAAATTATAACATAAGTGAAATTTGCAGCCTTATCAGGTCACTTGTAGGAAAGTCAGAACAAGACTGTGGAAGAGAGGGACCATGAGAATGTGAAAGGAAGCATTCAGAAGGATTATAATGACCAGAGCACCCACATCTTCTACTCTAATAAGCCACCATTTTTACAGAAACCCTTCTTCTAATGTTCCTGGCTTGCTTGAACTAGGACAGTTACCATGCATGTGATGTCAAATTTCCTCATACTAAACCCTTCTTTCCCTCATTTTATATAGCCTAGTGGTCCTCAACCTTGAGGTCTTTGGCTAGGCACCCAGGAACTTTGGCGGTCGGACCCAGGTATTAGTATTTTTTTCTAACAAATCCTCAGATGATTTCAATATGCACACTAGCTTGACCCATTGTGCCAATTATAAAAGCACATCTTTGAGAAAGTTTATACACAAAGAATTTCCAGACTTTAAAAATTTATATCATGAAACACCTGGGGAATATCTATGGGAATCAATATGATGGTCCCTGTGACTTTGAGTTCTGCTGCTTAAGAGGCTTTTTTACCTAAGTGAAGAAAGCTTCCACCAGAAGATATAACGGTGATGATGAATTCAAGGTTGGCCTGGCCTCTTTAAGATTTTCATTACAGGAAAAAAGGGGTTACTGGGTTAGCTGGGGTGGTTATCAATAGGAAGTAGCTATTGTAGCAGTGTACAGGAAAGGAGAACTAAGTCTGCATTCGAGGAGGTTTTCTTGGGTGTTCCTAGTATTGCCGCGCCCAGTGGATGGTAGACTGGTTAAGTTGTTTCACATGCTCAGGCCACGCTCAGTGCAGCTCTAAGTCTATCAACAAAATCCACTTCATGAAAGTGGAAAGCTTCATGAAAGGTTTGAAGTTTTTAACTTTTAAAATTTAACAACCTCGTCAGGGATATCAAGAGGTATCCTTAAGGATTCCTACTTAGTTATTACCACTTTCTACTGTGGAAAAAGGGACTTCAAAATGGAGTCGGTATTGCTAAGAGAGCTATTTAAAATGGAGCCTCGAGACCATCAAGGAAGCAAGGTTGTGCACGTCCTCACTGGTTAGAACCATAAACTTTTGAACTGGGCCAAACCACAAATATTCTAAGGACACTGCAAGAAAACCTGCAACTTGTCACAGTACCAGACTTCCACCTTTCTCTAGTGATAGCCTTTAGCAACCAAATATGTATACATAAGAATAGCTTCAGTTTGCCAGCAACCAATCATAATTCTTTTGAAACAACTTTTGCAACCTTTGCAATTTTTGCAAACCTGAAGTTTGCCTTTATAAAACCCTGCCTTTTCTCTCCTCCTTGGAACACATTTTTGACTCCTACTCGAATCTGTGTCTCCCAAATTACAATTCTAAGACCCCAAGTAAGGCCTTTATTTCTTTGCATCTCTGATGTGATGAATTTTGTTCAACGGTACTTAGTCATCTCTCCTAGTTTCCATGACATTAGAAATATTTGCACAGTGAAACTGCCATCAAGTAGAAATAAAAGGTTTTTAAAACTCAATTTTCAAAAAACAGAACTCAAAAGTCACTGGGATATTCAAAGTTCAATGAAGCTCAAGGATTCACCTGTCAAGGGAACATTATAATTAGTTAGAGGTCAACTGAGTAAATGACTTCAAAAACTGAAACCACACAAAATGAGGAAAATCTATGGTGACCAATGGGCATCCCCCACTAAATATGCTGGCCATAGTGCCTGTCTAATCCACAGCCCCATCGGAAAGGACAGCTTATGCTTGAGTCTTTGTAAACTTAACTTCCTTGCCCCTTGTTCACAGCTGATTATTCCAGAGCTGGGTACCTGAACTAGAGGCAGATGATGAATAGGCTGGTCAGTGATAAGTTGTTAGTCAGCAAAACTGTTATTAGGCAAAGGTTGTTTGGACCAAGTTCAGAGAGAAGAAGTTGAAAGTGCCTTTTAAAGCCAAAGGGTAATAATAGACAGACTGGAGAGGCCATAATGGCCCACAGATAACCCCAAATCGGAAAACAGCTGCTACAATTATAATTAAGTATGGGGGGGTATATATATATATATATAGTAGAGGGTAGAGTATAACTTTGTAGTAGGACATATAGACAGATCAACTGACCAAAGCAGAGTCTGATAAACAGCTGGGCAGGAGAGTAAAGATCTGTGAACTCCCACTGCTGAAGGCCCGGAGCAGCTGGGAACAGAGGGCAGGCTGCTCTGGGCTCTGTGCTCTTGGAGCTCTATCTGACCCCCCATCACCTTCTCACCTCCTTTGGTGAAAGACAGGTGAAGTGAGTCTTTGGCTCTGACTACAGAATCGAGTGAGAAAAAAGAGCAACAAGAATGAGCAAAAGAAGCACAGAAACAAGAAAGCAGCCGGATGACAGTGGATGGCCATGAACTGCCAGAGAACAGCGCTACTGGAGAAAGTGAGCTGTGGAGAAAGGATGCAGACAGGCAGAAATGGTCCCATGCCTTCAACTTCTTCCTCCCCAGTACTGTGCAGTGGTCATGATGCTCACACACAGATGCCCCTGCAGTGCCAGCTCACCACCCAGACAGAGGTCCAATTGCAGGCCATTGCTCCTCAGTTACTAAGTGAGGAAAACTTTGTGTTTTTATGAATATTTTCAACAAGAACTGGGGAAAAGGCTTAGGTTAAGGTAACCATATAATTTATCATTCCAACTGGGAGACTTCAGAGACTGAAAGGGAGTGCTATTGACAATTATACGGTGTAAAGAGGCATAAACAAAACTGTCCCAGGTAAACTGCTATACGTGGTTATATGTGAGTGTTATACATGTACTTAATATGTTAGCGTTCAGGCAACCAGCAAGATAAACTAAGCAGAAAAGGCTGATCCTCTGGCCATATCAAAGCTTTACTACAGTTTGTTTTCGAACTGAACTGCAACCCTGGGTTTAATTCTGGGACTTTGATTTTGCAATAGCCCAAACGAAATGGATCTATAAATTCTCAGGGCCCACTAAATGGCAATGTTTAACTGCTGCTGAAAAAGTATGAAATTCAGCACTCCCCAAATATCTTTTCTGGGATTCCCACAACACTGATTACTCACGCTGGGCTTGTCCGCTAAATTGCTTCTCTGCAGCATCACTTCATTATCACTGAGAGCCTTCCCACCTACACATACGGTATATAAAATAACCTGAGCCAAAGGAAAGCAAATAAAAAATTCTCTTTCCCCAACCCTTTTGTACATGGACCACGCCCTTTTATAATTACACGCTATAACCAAGCCTTGTGTAACAAGAAGCAAATTCTGATGATGAAAGGGCAGGCTTGATATCAACTATTTAATCTCAGCCAAAAATACTTATCCCCTCTGCACCTTTCTTTTCTCATTTTTAAAATGTGATAAAATACCTTACAAAGGACTGTTTTGATTATGAGATGAAATATGTAAAAATGCTTTGTAAATGTAAGAAATTATTTAAATATAAGTAGTTATTTGGGGGTGGGTGATGAGAAGAGCTATTATAAACTAGAGGAAAGATTACAGGAGTCAAAACACAAAGACCTGTATACAAGACCTAGTTATATTATTAAGTTGCTCTGAGCTCTATGAGCCTAATTTTCTTCTTCTTAAAAAAAAAAAAAAAAAAGACACTTGTGAAAATTAAAAGAAATCATGTAATTTAAAGTGCTTTGTAAAGAGTCCAGTGATTTACAAATGCAAAGTAGCTTCTTCCTGATTTTTTCAAATAATAATATATATTATATATGTATTACTACTGCTAGTGTTTATTAATGGTTAATTAGAGATTAGAAAGTAGATCATGCTTGGGTTGACTCTTCTGCTTTCAGTACTATTATATTACTTAGTGATTATTATCTTTACCATTTCACCAGAATAATATTTGTGAGACCTGAGAGCATGATAGATTTTATTTGTATTAACTCTTCTGACCTTTTGTCTTTTGGTGAGTTCCCCAGCATGCTCTTTCTTCCCCAAAGAAAACCAAACTGCATTAAAAAGTGCAGAGCTACCTGCAAAAAACCCAACCTCGAGAAGAAAAGACTTGTCAGAAAAAGGCGTAATATACTAACTTGTTTATTGATGTTATCCTCCTTGCCATGAATACTTCTACCAATGAATGTTTAAACAGATTAAGCTAGTTCTATTATTTCCAAAATTGGGGATCATATGCAGAGGAAAACATTTCCTTTTAGAGGATTTGAATTTTTGAGATTCTAACAATCTCAGAGAGAGAATCTTGTGTAACAGATGTTAGATTGATGCTAAACATTTGGGATTTTGCTGAAAAATACTTCCAGTGTTTTTATGCATTCACACAGATCCAAAGCCTCACCAGCTTTTGTGATGAACAAAGAAACCTTCTTATTAGACTTAAATGCATATATCTACTTTTTTTGGAATAATTCTATAATTTTTCTTTTTTCTGTGAATACAACTACTTTTCATTGGGTTTCTTTTTCACAACTCTATTACTTATTTCAAAGGAAAGCCAGGAAAAAAACCAAAGAATCAAAGTAAGATTTTAGTGTTTCTATCAGATATCAAGTTTGTGTGAATGTCCTATCACTCCTTCCAGTAAAATTATACAGGTATCTTTAAAAAGAACACGAAACAGCTCTAAATAACATGACCTCTACTACTACTTTTATTCTAACACTTGGTTTTCTTGGGAGGAAACCATGGTGATAGCAGTTTTTCTGAAAAAGAAGTTAGCAAATTTTAGTAATTAATCTCCACCCCCCACACAGTACCCCAAACACCCAAAGTTCACCTCATCTTCATTCAGCATGTCACTCATTCACTCACTCAGTTACTATTTTTCAGTCCCCTACTGGATGCCCAGCACAGAATCAATGTTATGGAGAACAAAGAAAGATGTTTGAACACATTCTTTTCCTTCAAAGACTATCATGGAGACAGTTTTGCACGTAAAGTTTAAACGCCAACATGGAAAAACTAGACAAGAGGTGTTTCATGGCAGTAAATGAGAAGTTCTCTCTTTCTCCAACCTGCTGCTTCTCCTCTTTGCTCTGGATGTGGGTTTGAGGCATCATTATGGAATGCCCATCCACCTAAGCTAGAAACTTAGCACCAACTATACCTGGACCCAAGTGTGCAATGGTGAAGTTCTAACAATTATATTTTGAACATGTTTCTTTGGTCAACTTTTTCTATCACTCCAGTCTACACCATAATTATCTTCTGCATATCAACTGCCATAACCTCCTGCCTGTTCTCAGGCTCTGACCTCTTCTGTTCACTGAGTCACTTAAAATGGAGGACCATTTTTAATCACACGTGCAAATGCTTAGGAAAAAACAGTGAGGTGAAAAGTATAATGCAAAACTGCATACAGAATGAAATTAACTAGGTTAAATATATCTATGCATTGAAAAAAAAGGAAGGAAATATAACAACACGTAAACAGGGGTTATTCTACGGACGATGAGATTAAAGGTAATTTTTCTTTCCTCTTATTTTTCAGAAGTTTTCAGATTTTCTACACATGTATAGTATGTATTGTTCTAATAATTTCAAGACTTGAAAATAAAAATAATACTATTCTCTGCTGCCTCTACCCTTTGATAGCAGTGTTAAGGATTCTATGGAATGGAGTTTTATAAATTTGCTTTGATTTAATAAACGCCTTCACACTGGGCAAAGCATATCAGTGTACCACTCTCATTGACATATGAGCTTAATATGAAACTCATGCATATTTTATCCCTTTAAACAATCTCATGGCCACAGGTGCACAGCTGTGGTTGAAGCAGGATCTCATACCCTCAGTTGTGCAAATATCAAGTGATTCCTCACAGGTATAACCGAAGCACAAACATGGAACTTCCACGGAGCCTGGCACAAAGTAGCCTTCAGTGAAAGTTGTGATTTTATTTAATTATTTACTGTATTTGAAAACCCTGGCAGAAGAAGAGTTTTCAAGCAACAAAATAAATAACATAGTATTGGATTATACTCAAAGTATAAAATAAATAACCATGATTCCATACTGATATATGTAAATGATTTGAATAAATAAATAGATAAATAAATGGGGAGGAAGGGCTAAGTCTACAGTGCAGAAGAATTCAAAATAATTCACGTAGCTAGTGCTCCTCAAGGATGTTGGTCACCAACTCTTAAGTGTGGTCCACACATAGTGACCTCCTTCCGAAGAGTACAGTGTGGCGAAACCTGGCCAACACTACCTCAACCAGGTGATCAAGGTTAAAATCAGTGCTGATAAGTCATATTGATAGTATGTTCCCTTGATGGTTTGTGATGAGAATGGTACTTTACCTCTGTGGCCTTCCTTCCAAAACACATAACCTCTGTCTAGCCATGAGAAAAACATCAGAAAAACTCAAATTGAAGGACATCTATAAAATATCTGACCCATACTACTCAAAACTGTGAAGGTCATCAACAACAAGGAAAGTCTGAAAAACTGTCACAGCCTTGAGGAGCCTTAGGAGACATGAAAGCTAAATAAAATGTGGTATCCCGGATGCGAGCCTGGAACAAAAAAGGATCTTGAGTGAGAACTAAAGATTTGAATAAAGGATGGACTTTAGTTAATATTAATGTATCGATATTGGTTCATTAGTTGTGACAAATGTACCATAAGAATGTAAGATGTTAACAATAGGGGAAATTGAGCGTGAGGTATATGAAAATTCTTTCTATCTTTATAACTTTTTTGTAAACCTAAAAATACTCTAAAATAATGAGCTTAATTTTAAAAAGTTCTGTAGGGCTAATTCTTTTGTGTAGATACCCTAGTGTTTGGTAGGGGCAACCGTTCTAATTTGGTCTTTGCTCAATAAGTATAATGATACACTTCATAGAAGGCATGTTAGTGATTGATTAACCTAACCCATCTCACCATCCTCTTACCCTTCTCTCATTTCACAGATGAGAAAAATGAGGGTGACGTATTTAAGGGATACAGTTACACAATAATTATGCTTAATAAAAATAATTTTCTAGTACAGCTACTGTAAACATTTTAACTGCAGGTAACTGAGAAGGAGGAGCCCAGTGACCACACATTAGGCTCTAAGTCATAAGACTTTGGTTTTACATCCTACTCATCCATAAAAGTAACTTCATTATCTCTGGCAAATAACTTATTCTCTTTGACCCTCAATTCCTCATCTGTAGAAAGAGGAGGTTGATCTATATTACTTCCAAATTTCCTTCTTGCTTTCAAAATAAAACAGAGCAGATTCCAGTCAGATTTTTTTTTTTTTTAATTTTTGGCTCCATCACTCAATAGCTTAGATTCTCACCTTAAAAAATAGGGGGCTTCCCTGGTGGCGCAGTGGTTGAGAATCTGCCTGCCAATGCAGGGGACGCGGGTTCGAGCCCTGGTCTGGGAAGATCCCACATGCCGCGGAGCGACTGGGCCCGTGAGCCACAACTACTGAGCCTGCGCATCTGGAGCCTGTGCTCCGCAACAAGAGAGGCCGCGATAGTGAGAGGCCCGCGCACCGCGATGAAGAGTGGCCCCCGCTCGCCGCAACTGGAGAAAGCCCTCGCACAGAAACAAAGACCCAACACAGCCAAAAATAAATATAAATAAATAAATTAATTAAAGAAACGTTTAAAAAAAATAGGGATAAAAATGGTTCCTACCTGATAGAGTTGTTGTCAAGATTATTTAAATAAACTTAGGATCCTATGGTGAACATGCAATATTTGAATCCTGCCTTTGTAGGCTTAAAATGACAGTCTAATTACAGATAAGAACATAAACTAGGTGGTATGAAAGATTCGTATCTAGCTGAGGCTTTAAAACACACTCACAAAGGAAGGGCTTTAAAGCAGAAAAGTCTGAGCAGTTGTAGGAAGTCGTGTGTCAAGGATAAATGTTGAGGTTTCTCTATTTTCACAGATCTTCAGAACTCTTTGCCCATGAATTGGAATGTTCTTGCTTGAGTATGATTTTGTGAGGACAGTATGTCATTCTCAATTATTCTTACCTACAGTTGGTGAGAGGGCTGTGGGCTGAGGCATGGATAATAAAAAAAGACAAGAAATCAAAAACACATTTCTCTTTCCTTTTGTAGTATGCTTTTAAACTTGTTCATGAGGTTTAAAATTCTAAAGTGTTGCACCACAGAAGGAGTGTTAATTTACTCAGTACACAAGTCTGTCATAAAGAAGGGTTTTCCATACATAAATAAAATCTATTGGATTAATAAATGTTAGAGCAGGATCTGCTATGGATAAATTGTAGATCCTAGAAATCATCACGAGGTGACTATAATAGCTAAGTAAATACAATGAAAATAAATTCATTGTATTTATTAAATTATTAATAAATTATTATTCAATTAACTTAAATTATTAGCTTAAATTATTCAATTAACTGATATTCTTCAAGTGTTCCAATTGCTAGAGCAAAGCATGCAACAGCTTAAGTTTTCTCAGTACTACTTGCAAAAAAGTAATAAACTGCCAAAATTTGAGCTCTATCATATGAGTAGATAATAAGTCATTAGGTGTCATTTCTAATTTTTAAAAACTTCCTCATAGCTTAGCATTAAACCAATAATCTAAAATGGCCAAATGTTTCTAAGTAATGGGCATTCAATGTTGGGAAGCTTTGACTTATTATAGAACCGTATACTATTTATCTCGGCAAGAGAGTTATGTGTTTTTTGCTTTGTTTTGTTTTCCTGAAATTACACTGCTTCTAATAGCAATTTTAACAAGTTTGGGGGGGTTTAAGTGTTCCCTGTGCCCACCCAGGGACACAGATAACTTCCTGCCTGGGCAGTGACAGCCCTTTCCGTGGTGCCTGGATAACAGTGATCACAGTGGTGACAGGTATTGATCACCTTTCAGGTAGGTATTTCTACCTCTCTCCTTCCTAACAGCCCTCAATTTCCTCTTAATAATCAGTGTGGTTGTGGGAAGCTGACTTGCTCCTCAGCTCAGGGGTGGAGAACATCTCAAAGGTTAGGCCAGTCCAACCCCGTGACTACGGTGACTGGCTCAGGGTTGGGAATGTGACCTACCTCTTCCAATCAGGGTAAATCTTTGGTCTTGGGTAAGAACGCTGGAACAAATAGGCTCAATTATTCCTCCTGGATGAGAATGAGGAAACATATAGCCAGCTGTGGGAGCACTGGCAGCCATCTTGGGTTCATGAGGGGAATTAAACTGGGATAAAGCTATTAATGGGGAAGGCTGGATGGAGAGACAGAAATACACTAGATTCTTGATTGAACCACGAAGTTAACCTCTAGATTTTCCAGATTTTGAGCTGTGTTTTTTAAGTGCACCAAAGAGCATCACAACTGATGAAACAGCTAACAATGATGGAGCACAAACATTGTCTCATTTATTTTGCACAAAAACCTAAGAAATAATTACTCTTTTAATCCTAGTAACACAAATGTAGAAACTAAGGATTAGAGAGGCTGAATGACTTGCTTCAGCTAGGAAAAAGTAGAAGTAGATTCAAACTGTTCTGTCCAGTGCCAAGAGTCCACACTCTTAACCACAACACTAACGCTTTACTCCCAGATTTAAAAAAAAAAAAAAAAATCAGAAAGTGAACTAGACATCTGAAACTCCAAGTCAGTTTTAACTTCTCGGACCCCTAATTACATAATTTTCCTTAGCTAAAAGTTCACACCAAAAGGAAAGGGTTGGTCATGGTTAAGGAAGAAGTAATTTAAATTTCTAATAGCAAGGATTTCTAAATCACAGATTCAGAATCCTTCTCATGGAAAAGATATTTTTCTCTCCCTTCTATTATCAATATTTACTTTAAGTAATTTGTAGGGCTTTTTTTTTTTTTTGGTTTCTAATTAAGTCTCTTTGGTGTCATTAACTAAACTAAGTAGTTGGATACTATTTGGGGATAAAAGCCTTATTCAATGTATATAAAAATCAGAAGTTTATAACTAGGAAATGGAACACAATCATACATACTGCCTTTATATTAGTTCATGTAGTAAAGAAATAATATATAACTTTCTCCATCCAGAAGTACAGAAAAAAATCTTTCCTAAGGAAGTAGAATATATAATTTAAATTGTAAAATTATTTTTTGATTTTAATGATTAAAATGCACCCCTTCATTTTACAGAAAAATGCTGTTCATTTTTTTAAGCTCTTTTACATCTTCACACCTTTGGCTAAATGTGTCCCCTGTTTCTAGCTGTTAGTTGAAAAGACAGAACTCTCCACCTGTGAGCTCGGTGTCTCACTTTCTACAGAAGTTCTCGTTCCAGTTGCCAAAGTCTGAAGACTGAAGCGCTTACCTTGGGTTCTGAATCTCACTGCCTCATCAACTAAGATATTAGACCAGCTATTTGTTGGTTCAGTGCAATACTTTGAGAAGTTCCTAGTTATCAATAATTACAATAGCCACACATATTTTCACAGGCGGTGGCCTGTTGTTCCAATGCCATTCAGGAAGAGTTTGTTTATACAACCAAATCAAAGAGGTATTAAGCCTGTTTACTGAGCCAATAAATGCATTAACTCACTGTGTCAGGTATGCCCCATACAAAGGATGCACTTCTCAATATTGCCTTCTTCCCTCCTCCAAAAATCCTGTGCACGGATCTGCCCCCCTAGATCCACTCACAAGTCAGCCCCTACTAAGCAGTACTTCTCACTAATCGCACTGCTCTCCTCCAGCCCAGCCAGCAAGGTCCCCGCGTTCTTGAGGCCCATGTGTCCCCTTTCCCATCTCTACCCTGACTCCCAATTCCATGATTAAACCATTCCCACCAAGCCCTTTTCCTTCATTTTTCTTCTGCAGTTGTGGAGAAGAGGGACAAGTTAAGCACAAAATTGTTGCAGATTCTTGGTGGGGAATCATGAATGCTCATACCTTCCACATTGTCTGACTGTCATACAAATTTTAAAACATTTACCACTCAGATTAAAACAGGCACCTCCTTGTTTTGTTTTCACACCTTTAATTACTAGGGAGACTGCCTTTCATGTCTATTAGCCATTTATATTTTTTATGACCTGCCTGTGAATATCCTTGACTCATTTTTATTTCACATTGAGCTCTTTTCAATTGGTTAGTATGTACTCTTTGTAAATTAAGGAGATTAGTAAGAGCTGCCTTTTAAAGGACATGGCTTGGGTGGATGGAGCCAGGAAGCAGGGAGCACACCTTCAGGGTAACTCTCACCCATTCTAGCTCTGCCTGCTAAACACTGGACACTCAAGGGCTTCCAACAGAATGTCTTTTTGCCAGAAGCTATTTGCTAGATTCTCCCTGGGCAATATAACGGAATTTAGCATTCCTAGGGAGAAAAATGTAATGGAGGAGCATGGATTTCCTATCCTTCTCTGCATGTGTGTGGGATGTGTCTGTGCCCCAGAGGGAGGCCAGTACCTATCCGAGGACTCTTTTATCAATGGTGGGGGGCCATATCACAGAGAGAGGTTCTGCCCAGAGGGAGGCTCAGAACTAAGTCCAGGGGAGAGAGAAAGGGACTCTAGGGTGAGAAGAATAAAAGCAATGACATGAATTTCCTTCCACTTGTAGAATCCAGCTGGCCTTCTCCTCTGTGCCGCCACAGGAAAAAGTCAGGATACATGGCCTGGCTAGTGCTGCCTTTCCAGCTGGTAGGAGAGGAAGAACAGCTCTGCTTGGGAGAACAGAGAGCACTCTTTAAATGCTGGTGTGCCCCATCCTGGGCGTATTCAGCCTTCTTCACGTTTATGTCACACTCTGTCCCTGGGTGAATACACCAATTCCCAAAGCTTTAAGTAACACCCATGCCCTGGGGCTCAGACTCTCCTGAGTTTCAGGCCCACGCAGCCAACCACTTACTTGACATCTCCACTTGTATGCCTCACAGGCAGTTCAAACTTAACATCTCCAAATCTCATCTCTTGACTGTCCCACTTTGGCCCCATCCATCAACTCAGGCAATACGTTCACCATCCATTTGGTTGCTCGGAATCATCCTTTGCTCTCTTTTCTCTTCAACCTTCTCATCAGACCCGTCTGGTAAGTACACTTCCAAGACCTGCCTGAATTCTGTCCTCTTTTTTCCAAACCCATCACCACTCCCCTAGTGCACTCCCCACCATCTCTAACCGCAAGTAGCCCAGCGGCCTTCTACTGATGTTCCTCTTTCCACTCATGCCTCTCATCATCAAAGTGATCATCAAACATAAACATGATCATGTCACTCTTCTGCCTTAAACTTTTCAGTGGACTCCCACGCACTGAGGACTGACTCATCGTGGCTTACAAGGCCTGTGATCTTCACCACCAACCTCTCTAATTTCATCTCCAGCCACTACTATTCTCCCCTTCACCACATGTTAGCCACGCTGGCCCTGTGTGCCTTTCTTGAGTGTGCTAAGCTCTCGGCCACTAAGGGTGATACACAAGCTGTCACTTTTGCTTGGAACCTTCTTCCCCAGGCTAATTATTTGCATGAAATGCTCCTTCTCATCCTGGAGGTGTTAGCTCATGTCACCTCCTCAGAGAAGCCTTCCTTGACCACTCATTGAAGAAGTTCTCCATCTGTTATTCTTTAACACAGTATAACCTGTTTTGTTTTTGTTTTTTAAATATAACACCATAACTTGGAAATATTTTGTGAGGTGACCTGATTTTGGTGGATTTTCTGTCTGTGTGGTATACCCTCGTAACTCCTGCTTTTAGCATAGCACTTGGCACAAAGGCACTCAATAAACAGTTGCTGTTTGAATGAATGAAGAATAGTTCGTACACTCAGTGAAAGTTACAGGGCTAGCCCTCAGGAAGAGCAGAATACAGTTTTAGGAGGCAACCGAGGCCTTGGCATTTGGTGAAGTATCTCAGGAGTTAGTGAAGTGAGGCTAGAGTCATGTGTCAACCAGCATCATCAGTGAAAGGGGTTTGTGGACAGTGGTTGTTTGTGAGCCAAAGAGATTCAAAGGTGACCTCATCATTGAATATGGAATTTGTATCTAATATGCAAACATATACCTAACATCTAAAATATGGTTACATGGTAATTTTTGGTACTTAAAGTTTTCAAAATAATCCCATGATAAGAGTGCTCATTCTGTATTTTAGAAACACTATAATATAGTGGTTAAGAATAGAACTCTGTGACCTGACTGCTTGAGGATGAATCCTGGCTCTGACATTTTCTAGCTGTGGAACCCTGAGCAAGTGGCTTAACCTCTTTGTACCTCAATTTTCCTTTCTGTGAAATGGAGGTCATGCCTCATCAGGTGTGAGATTTTGATGAGTTAAAAATTGTACAGTGCTTATAGTAGTGTCAGGGACATAGTAAACACTATGCAAATGTTAGCTTTTAGTGTTCTATTTCTAGAAATAGCAGCAAAGGTTGTATTTGGAGAGGATGAACTCTGAAAACATGTCTCCCAGCACTACAGTATTCCATGGATCCAACCACACGAGGCAATTCATGAAAATTTGTACATATAGAGGTGCTGTAATTTTATATGCTGTTATTACTTTGAAAAGAATTTGTTTGAAAGGCTAACTAGCCATGCATGCAATTCTTTCGAAGATGCACAGACACCTTGAACAAAGCTGTGGTCAACTAAACGAATGTGAAATCTCTATCAGCTCTGACAGCTAATTTCATGATTTGACCGCCCTTCCATACCTCTAGAGATAGAGCTCTTAGAAATAAATGTTCCTATTAACTTTTATCTTGGTTGTTACTTCATTATGCTAATAGGCTCCCTATTGATCAACTCTATTCTTCATTTTTCTCAAGCCTCAGGAAGAAATGTTAAAATATTCAAGGACTAAAGAATAAATGAATATGAGCAGCAGTATAAATACTATCTCACCACTTTCAACTTAAAATGTCAATTATGAGTGTTCTAAGGGATAATTAGGAGTTCACCAGACAGGGTCACATCCTAGGAGAAGCCATCCCCACCATCCCCACCATTAGCATCTCTCTCCCACTACCTCCTCTCCCTGCAACCAGTTACCCTCTACTCTGTGCTATGTCAATACCCACCTGTGCTATGTCACACCTCGGTTACTGTCTCACTGTATTTAACCCTTGACTACACATTCCTATTTACCCTATTGGACTGTGAATTCCTAGATACCAGACCCAGGACTGACTCATCTTTGCAGGTACCCTGATGAGGGTTTATCAAATTGATCTGAAGTTCTTGAAAGACAACATTCATGTTTAATATTCGACACTAATGCAGTATTTCAAATAGTATTCCTGCTGGAAGATAAGCTCTTTGAGAGCAGTGATTTGGATCTATGTGATCCACTCCAGTATGTATCTAGAACAGTGTCTGATGTGGGGGCACTCAATAAATATTAAAAGAGTGAAAAGAGGAGATACCTATAGCTTAAATGCTACTTATGGTTCCTGTATCAGAACAGGCCTGAGAATTAACCAGAGGTTGCAACAACTATACGGAAGTAGATGATGAGACCATTTGTCTTTCCCATGTACTAGCCTCCATTTCACTTTGTACATCACCTGTGAACACAAACCCTGAGATGTGCAAAGGCTATGAGAATTCAAATTTACCAAATGTTTCATTTAATACTCTTGTTGAGGCTTAATTGAAACAGTGTTTGGTTTATTTACAGCTCCAAAGATTGGACTGGATTCCTAGGCCTTAAAAATCCTTAAGTACCAGCCTGGAACCAGGTCTCCGTGACACTCTTTGCAGTTGTATAGGTGGCACAGGGGGCATGAAGTTCTCCTCGCTGAAAACTCAGGATCTGCTTGCTGAAAGTAAACTAATTTGTGCACCATGTCCCTTTTGTTGGAGATCTCGTCAACATTTTTACTTTTATATTTACTGAAGTAAAGAGAACATTAAAAATCAAAATCAATTGGCACCAACTACAGAGATAATTTCATTCTTCATAAAAGATACCTAGTATGGCTGCAAAGTGACCCCTGAGCCTGTGCCACCGTGGCCACTGTGACATCTGTTCTTCCTAGTGCCTCACACAAGCCTTGTTAAATGATCCATGGGGCACCACACAGACACCATGGGACAGACTCACATGGCTCCCTGGGAGCAGTGAATGCTTCTCCTTGGCATGGACAATTTATCCTTTGAAAGTCAAGGTCTGGGAGGAGGTTTTGGTTCCATAAGCTCTTAACTGGTAGCATGTGGTGTGTCATGACTGCGTGACCACTACTAAAACATTATGTCAAATGCATTAATAAACTGAGAAACTTTAGTAATATTGTCCTTTTAATAAAAACTAGTATAGTTCTTTTTGACTCAATAATAATTTAACGTAGGTTTTAAAGAATAAAGAAAATAAAAGGTCATCACCATTGCGTTCTCCTTTCCTCCTATGAAAACACTGTACCTCCTACAAAATGAACAATGGTGGCATTTCTGTAGTCTGACACCGAGTCAAGAAATTCATGTCATTATTTCTGAGGAATACGAATTCTGATTACCAAAAATCCTGCTCATCGTCTATTCCTCTTTATCCCGTCCCCTACCTCTCTCTTCCATCCATCCACCCATCCATTAGGGAATAGATACACAAATATGGATTAAGACATGGCTCCCAAACCATTAGGAAACTCATAAATTTGGTATTGCATGTAACATAATGAGATATTAAGCAGAAAAGTTATTAAATCAATAATATATTCAAAAGAAGTTTTTTGATAATGACTGCATTTAAAATATGTTAAGTACAGGGAGCTTATCGTCTTTGTGCTTGAATAACACAAACCAACGAACATAACTGCAGCATAATTGCCTCTCCTCTCTTTCCAGAACATCAGACAAAGGAAGAGAATTTGGTGCTTTGAGAAAAATAGATTATTTAGGAGCCAGAATGTGAGTAATTTACTGATGTGCTCTTAACCTTTGTCAGCCATTAGTTGTAATTGTTGCCGTAAATTAAAGATGGCAAAGAAAAAGTGTAACATATGGTTTATATGAAAATTTTTAGAAGAAAAATATTATTTTGACTGCTTTAATATTTACTAGAATTTACACCCCATGGAAGAAAAGACACAGATCATTATAAAATAAATCCTTTGTCACTAGGGTTAATTTCATAAAGAATTTATGCCCACTGTTGTCGTGCAGAGACTACCAAATAATCATGATAAATATTGTTACGGAATCTAGTCAAAATGTCACTTACCTCCCTTGAGGGAAGATAAGAAGCTTAGATAAATCATCGTCAGAAGTAAGAGTTCACCACTGCCCAACAACATATTAATTCCCCACTTACTAAGCAGCTAAGGTAACGCCAAAGAAATAGTTGGGAAGAAGATGCCCATGAACTAGATTTGCTGGTCTGAAGGCAAAGCTCATGGGTTTGCATGGCTGCTTGCTGAATGCCTGAAGGGCCCAGAGTTTCCTCAGTTGAGGAGAGTATTTGTTATAACAAGTTACAACCGCTAAGAGAGTTCTGCAATTTGTTTCACCATCAGCAAAGGGCAGGAGATTTGGAGGGAGGAAGAGTGATAAAGGATCAATGCTATCATCTTCCTCCTTGCAGAAAAGAGGAAGTCAAATTTTAGAGCAAAGAGGTCTTAATGGGTGGTTGCTTGCATCTACTTCCAACGAACTTTATCCTAGGCATTGGAAGAGAAATGTGTATAGCCAGGAAGTGGCACTAATGGAAAATCTTTGTGTGTATCTGGACATACTGAATTCTAAAAGGCACTGGTGGCAAAGCTTCCCAAGTTTGGGCATTAGCTGTTTTGCTCTCACACCTCTAATTTCTTTAATAGCATCATCTTTAATTAAAGAATGATGCAACTGAATCCTCAGAGTCTTACCTTCTTCACCAAGCTCAAGTGTGAGGAGCTCATAATGCTGAGTCTCAACATTAGCTCATTTCTGGGCAAAATAAATAAATGTCAGCAAGACACTTCTGGAGTTAGCACTTCCCATTAATTTTCATAACATTTGCCTCTCATTCAAGGAAAACAACCTCAGAGTTGGTGCCAAAACGCTTTTGAGGTTTGTATTACTACCCACTAATAAGAGAAAAGTTTGTTGAAGCAGAGATCTCAGATGAACAAATAAAAATTTGGAATATCATAAAGGCTAAAAACTTACACTAAAGTCATTTAAATAAATGAAATAATACCACATGAGTAAGAGAAAGAAGGATAAAATTGCACCCAGAGGCACAAAAACTAAAAAGGCTAAAATGCAGAATAGTGGTTATGAAAAGACTGGACTCCGAGGAGGGTGGTAATCTCTTCTTTATTTAAATAATTCTCCTGGGAAAAAGAAATTTATTACCTCACTTATCAATCTTCTATCTGATTTTCAACAATTCATTAATCATTATCTAATGATGATGTCCTTTATCATAATGCACAAAGATGTTATTTTCAAAATCATCAAACACCAGCTCTAGAACCAAGTAGAACAAAAGAACCAAAAAGAATAAACCTCCCTTCACCTAATCCCACCTGAAAATGGATAAAGTAGCTTAGCCATGGCTGGCATGTTAAAAGCTCCCTTGTCACCCTATTTTCTCCCCTAAGTCACATGGATCAAAATCTGATTAAATATAGTAATAAAGAAAGAATATTCAAGTTCAATATAAACAATTGAAAAACATCTTCAGTGTTTCCTCTTTAGGCCCTCAGGGAGATGGAGAGTAAGCACAGCTCCAGGTGACCCTGTTCCCCAAGAACTCTTTGGCAGCCACCTAGATGATGTGGCAGTCCTTATGCCACCAAAGAAACATCTGAGAGACGTGCTGTCCCATAGCATTAGGGTTAAATTCTCATTTACAGCTGAAAAAGACACAAGCAATATGATATTTAGGCAGGTGCCAGATTTAGGGAAAAAAATAGGATGCCCAGCTAAACTGGAATTTCAAATAAATGATTCAGATAAATAAATAATATTCTGGTATAAGCATTTCCTGTGCAACATTTGGGAAATACTTATACTAAAAAGGGATATTTGTTGTTTATCTGAAATTCTAATTTAGCTGGGATTCTTGTATTATATCTGGCAACCGTATTTCCTGGAGTGTCCTTATAAAAAGGGGGGAATTCAGACACAGAGACACACACAAGGAGAACACCATGTGAAGGTTGGAGTTATGCTGACACAAGCCAAGGAACTATTAGAATCTAGGAGAGAGGCCTAAACAGAGCCTTCCCTAGTGATTTGAGAAGGAGTATGCCTCTGCTGACACCTTGATCTCAGACTTCCAAGTCTCTGACCTGTGAGATGATAAATTTCTATTGCTTAAACCATTTATTTTGTGCTACAGCGGCTCTAAGAAACATAAACATACATCAAATCAGCATTCCATTGTCTTTTTTTTAAACTATGGTAACAGGAACTGGACTCTGGGCTAATTGCTTCAGACAAAGCATGCCTTGTACCCTCATCTTATCCAATCCCATCCCAGGCGTGAGGCTCTGTACCTTCTCAGTACTCCAGATTCTCAAAGACTGAGATGCTATAGAATCCCCAGTTACTTAGCAACTATAGCCTAGCACATGAGTCCAAATATGCAGGGTAGATCCCCAGCAGTCACCCAATTCTGTGACAGTGAGTCTACCCACCTGCTGAGATGACCACCCATTGCCTAGCTCAGGATTTCTTGGCCAGCGTTCCTTTAATCATCAGAAAGTGGGCACAGAGGGAACATATCTCAACATAATAAAAGCCATATATGACAAACCCACAGCTAACATCATACTCAATGGTAAAAAGCTGAAAGCATTCCCTCTAAGATCAGGAACAAGACAACGATGACCACTCTCACCACTTTTATTCAACCCAGTTTGGGAAGTCCGAGCCATAGCAATCAGAGAAGAAAAATAAATAAAAGGAATTTAAATCAGAAAGGAAGAAGTAAAACTGTCACTGTTTTCAGATGACATGATACTATACATTGAAACCCTAAAGACACTACCAGAAAACTAGAGCTCATGAATGAATTCAGTAAAGTTGCAGGGTGCAAATTAATGTATAGAAACCTGTTGCATTTCTATACATTAACAAGAAAATATAAGATAGAGAAATTAAGGAAACAATCCCGTTTACAATCACAACAAAAAGAATAAAATACCTAGGAATAAGCCTACCTAAGGAGGTAGAAGACCTGTACTCTGAAGACTGTAAGATGCTGATGAAAGAAACTGAAGTCAACACAAGCAGATGGAAAGATATACCCTACCCTGTTCTTGGATTAGAAGTATCAATATTGTTAAAATGACCATATTACCCAACACAATCTACAATCCCTATCAAAGTACCAATGGCATTTTCCACAGAACTAGAACAAAAAACTTTAAAATTTGTATGAAAACACAAGAGATCCTTGTGAAGAATGGAGCTGGAGGAATCAGACTCCTGGACTTCAGACTATACTACAAAGCTACAGTAATCAAGACACTATGGTACTGGCACAAAAACAGAAATAGAGATCAATGGAACAGGATAGAGAGTCCAGTAATAAACCCACACACCTACGGTCAATTATCTATGACAAAGGAGGCAAGAATATGGTGGAGAAAAGACAGTCTCTTCAATAAGTGGTGCTGAGAAAACTGGACAGCTACATATAAAAGAATGAAATTAGAACATTCTCTAACATGATATACAAAAATAAACTCAAAATGGATTAAAGACCTAAGTGTAAGGCTGGATAGTATAAAATTCTTAAAGGAAAACATAGGCAGAACACTCTCTGACATAAATCGCAGCAATATTCTTTTGGATCCATCTTCTAGAGTAATGGAAATAAAAGAAAAAACAAACAAACGGGATCTAATTAAACTTAAAAGCTTTTGCGCAGCAAAGGAAACCATAAACAAAACAAAAAGACAGCCTACAGAATGCGAGAAAATAATCTGCAAACGATGGAACCAACAAGGATTAGTATCTAAAATATACAAAGAGCTCATACAGCTCAATATCAAAAAAAAACCAATCAAAAAATGTGCAGAAGACCTAAATAGACATTCCTCCAAAGAAGATATACAGATGTCCAACAGACACATGAAAAGATGCTCAACGTCACTAATTATTAGAGAAATGTAAATCAAAACTACAATGAGGTATCACCTCACACTGGTCAGAATGGCTATCACCTTATGGGCAGTATTAGTTTATCATGCCTTTCTGCATGTCCCTAAGAAGCAATGTGGTGTGATGGAAAAGGCACTGGCTTTGGAGACTGACAGATGTAGGTTTAAATCTTGTCTCTGCCACATACTAGTTGTATCCCCTTCAGTAAGTTACTTAAAATCACTAGACCTCCCTCAGTTTCCTCACTTGTAAAGTAGGATCAATAGTATCTACTGGGCAGGGTTTGGGAGATAACTAGAAGCAATACACGAAAAGAAGCTAGGACAGTGCCTGGCTTATAAGCAATGAATAAGCAGTAGCTATTATCATTGTCTATAATAAAAATTTATATTTTGATGACAAGGTTAATATGTTACACACCAATTTAAATGCAGTATAAATTATGTGAAATAGAAATGAAAATAAATGTCTATGTGAATATTTATCCACATATTATACACACTACATATTTCATGGTGTATATTTGACATCAATCAAAATATAAAAGTCAGTGTTACCCAACAAAAGAGTGGAAGTAAATTGTACATGACTTGGAATATTACATGAAATTGTGACTATATTAATTTCTTTGTTAACTTGAGTTTTCACATATTCAATGTTCCAGCTGAAGGGAATTATTAGTTCTTAATACATACACTTGAAGAATGCTTATACTTAAAATCTCCTTAATGCATTTTCAAATTCTCTCATTGCAGTCATGTCTTTTTAACATGAAATTTTACAGAAGTGCAGATAGAAACATATTTAAGAAAAAGGTGCTGGGGAAAATCAGATCATGGTAGGTAAACCACCAGTGATTTTGTAGTTATATTTCAGGGTTTCTTACCTAAGGTTCTGAAGTATATAATCTAGGTAAAATGTGTGTTATCAAAATAACATTTTAAAATATCAAAAATGGATATAATTTTCCTACTTAAGTGAATTATCAAGGATTTATTCATACTGTGGGTGTAATTTTTTTCATAGCATTTAGTCTATTTATTCCTTAATGGTGAGTGGGGTGATCACTCCAGTCAGAATGGCCATCATCCACAAGTCTATAAATAATAAATGCTGGAGAGGGTGTGGAGAAAAAGGAACTCTCCTACACTGCTGGTGGGAATGTAAATTGGTACAGCCACTATGGAGAACAGTATGGAGGTTCCTTAAAAAACTAAAAATAGAGCTATCATAGACCCTACAATCCCACTCCGGGGCATTTATATGGAGAAAACTCTAATTTGAAAAGATACATGCACCCCAACATTCATAGCAGCACTATTTACAATAGGCAAGACATGGAAGTAACCTAAGTGTCCATCAACAGGTGAATAGATAAAGAATATGTAATATATACAGACAATGGAATATTACTCAGCCATAAAAAAGGAGTGAAATAATGCCATTTGCAGCAACATGAATGGACCTAGGGATTATCATACTAAGTGAAGTAAGGCAGACAGAGAAAGACGAGTATGATATGATATCACTTATATGTGGAATCTAAAAAAAAAAAAGATACAAATGAACTTATTTATGAAACAGAAACAGAACCACAGACATAGAAAACAAACTTATGGTTACCAAAGGGAAAAGCAAGGAGGGATAAATCAGGAGTTTAGGATTAACATATACACACACTTCTATATATAAAAGTATATATATCTATATATAAAAGAGATAACCAACAAGGACCTACTGCATAGCACAGGGAACTATACTCAATATTATATAATAACCTATAGGAGAAAATAATCTGAAAAAGATATATAGATAGGTATAGATATATATAGATATCTGTCTATCTCTGAATCACTCTGCTGTACACCTGAAACCAATGCAACATTGTAAATCAACTATAATAAACTAGATAATCATCCCTGAACAACATTTATTGTCCACTCTATTTCATGGGATTTATTCCAATGACTACAGGCTTGTTCATAATAAAAGAGTAACTTGATTTCTACTAACTGTGTTTGTTTAAATTACAGAGTAAAACCAGGCTTCTCGAAATAAATCAGCGCTCAGAGTGAAATCATTTTCAACCCAGCAATTTTTACAGCCTTTCGCTTGCCGTTTGTATTCTAATAGAATGAATTAGCTTCAGCTCTTTCCTCTTATTCTGTTAAATCTCTTCTGAATAATTCAAATACATAAATTATTTATGGTTGATTCTTAGAAAACAATAGAATTTAATATAATATTACAATGTTAAAGAAGAATTACTGAAGGAAACACATTCCTGCTTTAGTATAATCTGTTGCATTGTTCAGATTTTACTTTTAAAGATTTTCATGAAATGTAAAACATTTAAGTTTACTGTATTTTCATATTACTGTATTTTTGCTAATCCCATGAGTCAAGATCAGTACTATGAGGAAGAATTCTAATGTGAAGGGAAAACAGTGAATGAATAATTGAATTTCAGGCCCAGATCTGTACTGCACACTCTGTACATGACCTTTGGTAACTCAATCTTTCTGGACCTTTTTTTTCTTCAATAAAATAGGGCTCTTGAGACCTCCTTTGCCCACCTTACAACTATTATGAGGTTCAAATGAAATACTGCTTGGGAAAGTACTTTGGAAACTATTAAGCCTTAGGCAAACTTAAAATACACTACTGCAACTTAGATGTAAATAAAAATAAATGCAAGGGTGGGGATAAAAGATTTCCATGTAGAAAAGATTGTGGGAATGTTCCCTTCTCTCCTCATGCCTCTTGTTGTTGCAAAGCTTCCTGCCACCAGGGACAATTTATTCCTCCTTTTACTTCACCCCAGGGATGACTCCAAACAAAGTTTTCAGGGAATCAGGAGAGCAATACGCTCTAGTCTCTTTGATGCTCTTTTCTTAAAAAATGCATAGTTCTTTGACCTCAGTCTGGTCCACTCAACAACATCTCCAGCTCCTATCTTAGGCCCTCAGGTCTAGGGCCACCATCTTCACTGGGATCCAGGGGCTCAGAAACATGCTTGTCACCATATGCATGAAACAGCTGCGTTAAGATTATCCTCTGAAAAGTTGCAGAAATCTCAGTTGAGTCCATTGTCTGCCCTAAGTTTTATTATTGGACTTGTCTCCAGCAGGTCGAAGTGAAAAGGAGAGGAGAGGTGAGAAAGAGTAGATGTGGAGGGTGGTGATAGTAGTCATGGCATGGGGTGCGGGAAGGCTAAGCATAATAAGAACACTTTATTTCTAGTCAGCTTTCTTTTATCACTTGGACTAAAATCCCTCACACTTTCTCAAAAGGCAAAGGAGAAGGGAAATTGAGAGACAGACTATTCTATTGTGCGAACCCAAGATGTACAGAAATCATAGTCAAGAGCAACAAATTGAGGGCAGTGGAATAGGAAGTATGTAGCTCAACCCTAGGATCTTTGTTGGAACAGAAAAGAGACCTTCAAGGGGCTAGTTTGGAAACAAGAAGTATGCTTTGCAGGCCACGGGTCCTCAGCCCCTGGCTCTTCTCTGCTTATGCTTGACCCGTTCTCTCGCTCCTTGGTTTCTAGAGCCATCAGGCACACTCCTCTCCCCTCTTTCATCTCTGTCTCTTTGGAACATCTATTCCAGGTTCCTGAAGCCGGAGGGGCACCTAATCTGCCTGCTACCAAATGGAAGCGAAGGAGGGAAGAACCCATCCCATGCAGCAGGGCGCCTCTGGCATTCTGGGTGACCAGCTTCTGCAGAGCTGTGAGACCCTCATCAGCATACTTTTAACAAGCGATGGGTTAAGCAGACTTGTGAGCTTCCGACTTCTAGCAAGTTTTTCATTAGTCGTAAAATTATTTGTTGGAAAATGCACCCTGCCTTCTAATAAGGAGCCTTGCAGAGCATAATTTACTGCTAAACTCAGACGGATGAAAAAAGTAAAAAAAAAACGAAAACAAAAAAACACTGCCACATCTGCAGGTCTATCAAAGTCACTGCCCTCTGTTGGCAGTTTCTGGGTCTATCCAAAATGACTTTGTTCTATGCAGAATTCCAGATGATATATTAAAACAAAGTTTAAAGAAGACTCTATCCTTAACCTATGCTTGTTTCTGTACTCTTAATTCCCAGCCAAAGGTCAGTAAAGTCTTTGATCATCTGGCAGCTCCATTGGGAAATGATGGGAACATGCCAGTCATGGAAGTTGGGCTGATATAAATACAGCCACAATGACTCTCTGACATCTTTCTTTTCCCCTTTTATGCCAAATACAGAAAAAGAAAAGACTAAAAAAGTGTGGGCTGATGAATCAAAGGCGGAACAACTATTGATGAAACAGATAAATCAGGGGAAAAAATTAGAGAATTCTTACAAATGGAAGTAGGTTTTCAAAGTCATAATGGTAAAAGATTCCCTTGGTCTGTCTTTATACATGGCCTTTTTGCTTCCAATGCACGTCCAATGTATTTCCACAAATCCTCTTCAAGGTTGTTTTTAATAACGAATATTTATTGAATGCTTTCTTTGTGGAAGGCACTGTGTTAAGTGCTTGTCATTCACTGTCCCATTTGAAACTCACAGGAGGCTGTTTTATGGCGATCAACGTTTGACACACGAGGACACTGAGTCATACAGAGGCCAACGTTCCTCGGATTAAGCAGCTGCAATTGAGGGGCGGGAGACTGGGCTACAATTGCAGGCGAACTCCAGAGCCTGTGGTCTTCCTCACTATACTCACCCTGTTTTCTAATAAGGAACCTGAGGTTAAGAGAGTTTATGTTACTTGCCCCAGCTAGTAGTTAGCAAGTTCATAGTTAAAATGGGAAGCAAAGCAATCAACAGACATGAGATTTGGATTCAAGAATGACCGTTTCCACCAATGTGATCAATGAATGGGGTCTGGTCACAGCATTTACTAAGCATTATTTATTTTTTACAATAACTGATTTTTTTCAGCCTCTGATGTGTTTATAGTATTAAAAATTTTACTCAAGCAAGATTTTAGAGAATCCATGAGTGACCTTTATGTTTTTTATTGAAGAGTATATATTTTGATTAAAAAAAAAAAAAGATGCTGGGAAAACCCATCACAGTTAATGCCTTGATGTACTGTAGCTTATTTGGGTCCAAAACTTATTCTGACTTTCAACTCTTGGTTGGTAGTATCTCTATCTCTAGGTTCAGAGTAGCATGCACTCCAGTTTAAGATACAAGAAAAGAGCTTCAAAGTTCCCTCCCCATGCTAAGATCCAGCTTCCTTTATAGATGTGGAAATCAGATAAGCAGCAGGAACATGAATGAGAGGCTGGTATTTGGAACGCATCTGAGAGTCCCTTCAGCATAAGACAGGTCAAAAAAAACTGAACAGTCCCCACAGATCCTTCTGGCAACTGCATTATTTAATTTCAGTAATTACAAATTCTCTCTAAGCCAGAAAAATCCAAGCATATTCAAATAGGCATGCAGAAATATATCCTAATATGCACTGCAAATGACGGTGATTATCAGGACAATGTTTTCTTATTACTTCTGAGTCTAGGAATTGATCTTTGAAAAGGAACTTTCCTTGCATAATTTTCAAAACAAGTTTCCCCAATGTCCATAGAGAAATGATGGATTCAACATTCACAGATGAATAAAGAGGACATGCGTGTGGGTGACCCTGTAGAAGAGCGCTGCACCGGGAAGGCTGACCTCCGACCTTCAAACACCAGAGCTCAGGGATCTTCCGATTTTCATTTTTGTTTCTATTTCCCTTTCACTGTACTCTCCCTTCTGTGAACTGTTTCTATCACAGCAAACTCATCAGTGGTGTTGATGTGGCTATTCATTCTTTTAAAGAAATACTAAGCTGCAAGAGTCTCACCTTCTCTGCCAAAAGCAAAAGATTATACATTAGCAGAGAAGTTAATTCCAGAAGAAGCCTCACTTCTGGAAATAGGAAACAAGGAAATGTTCATTTAGTCTGTATTTCTTAAGAGACAATAGAAAAGAATTTTCGATGCAGGATGTTCACTCATGACTGCTTCATGTTTTAGCATAGAATGTTTACCCCTGGAGTCCTCTAATGAGTAATCCACAAAAGGTTGTTACCTCAGCCCAATTATAACAAGTAAATAACCCCACAGCCACCCTACCCCACCAATTTCCATTTTCCAGTGGGAGACAGGGAGACGGAGGTGTAAGAAAGACTGTGATAACAATGAAACATCACAACTAATCAAACTGTGTAAACATCTGCTTTAGTACTAAATGTACGAATTGTTCACATTCAAACTACAACACGGGCCTTAAGGTCTGACCATTGGAATTAGTGGCTCCCAAACAACTGTTTATATATATATATATACACACATATATATGTATAATCTACATACTATAAGGTTAACCAGATAATCCACAGCAAATGGAATTTATAGTGAAGCAAAACTGATGATAGTTTACATAAAAATCGCTGCAACTGAGAGACACAATCACCTAAAAATGGCACTAATGATACACTGTTAACAACCTTTAATCCAGAAATCTGTGAAGATTCTGACTCTTTACGTGTGTACGCAATAGGAGCTACACAATGCTGCCAGCTGTGGTGTGACAACTGGACTTCCTCGGATTCTACTGATTTTATATCCTTAGAATCTGGTGTAATGTTACATTTATTAACAAATACCAAATTTTAGTAATCAATAAATCACTCAGTGGGGTACTAGTAAATACCCTATATGTGTACATAAGAATGAATGTCATTTGACCCTAAGAACAAATACAATAATTCGGCATTTTGGATGAGTTCTTAGTCCATGTGGAGAATGTTTGAGGCCCACCAGGGGTTCAATGAACTCAGAGAAACTTTGAGTTAGAGCCATATACAAAGGCCTATAGGTACACTAGTATGACGTATAAGAATGGAATATAGAACTACCCACAGAACTTTCCTTTAAAGTATGACTGGACATTTGATAAACCAACAGACAACCATCTTATAGGAAATCTTACAGAGTTAAAAGTGAACAACAGGGGCTTCCCTGGTGGTGCAGTGGTTAAGAATCCGCCTGCCAGTGCAGGGGACACGGGTTCGAGCCCTGGTCTGGGAGGATCCCACGTGCCGCGGAGCAACTGGGCCCGTGAGCCACAGCTACTGAGCCTGCGCGTCTGGAGCCTGTGCTCCGCAACAAGAGAGGCCGCGACAGTGAGAGGCCCGCGCACCGCGATGAAGAGGGGCCCCCGCTTGCCGCAACTGGAGAAAGCCCTCGCACAGAAACGAAGACCCAACACAGCCAAAAATAAAAATTAATTAATTAATTAATTAATTTTTAAAAAAATGAGCAACAGATTCAATCACTTTGTTAATGGTTGAGATGTTGATGAAGCTGAGTATGACTATTTCAAACATGACTTTAACAGTTGCCATTTAAATTTCTGACCAACAAAGAGCTACAGTTTTTCAATCCTGATCCAGCTCATCTTGCATAACATCTCTGAATACTGTGACATTTTTCTGCTCAAAAATCTTTACTGCTTCTGCATTTCCCACAAAATAAGACAATACATAAATTTTGTCAATTATTTTTAAGTTTACATAAAATGGACTTATGTCTAAAAATATCATCTATTGAAACTAATTCAAGAGCTAGAAAACTTGAACATAACTAAAACTATTTAACAAATGTTATCCGTAATTAAAATCTTCCTATATCTAAAAAATCATTTCAGTGTTATACAGATTATACCAGAGTATAAAAAAAAATTATCAACTCTTTGAGGCCAATAACTTAATGTCAAAATTTGACAAGGCAATTGCAAGAAAGAAAAAAATATGGCCAATTTCACTCACAAATGTATATGCAAAAATTCCAAACAAAATATTAGTAAACTAAATCCAGCAATGTATATTAAAGATAAAACATTACGACCAAGATAGGCTTATTCTATGAATCGAAAGTGGGTTACTATCAGAGAATCAATTAATATAATTCACCAATTAGGAAATTAAAGGCAAAATTCATATGATCATCTCAAAAGATATAGGAAAAACACTTGATAAAATTTAATGTCTAATAATTAAAAAAATCCTAGCAAGCCAGCAAATCTCTTAATCTGATAAAAGTAATTAACACATATCATTATTTTTTATGGTAAAAATTAAATCTTTCCCTTTCAGATTGCAAGAAAGGCAGGATACCCACTACCATCACTTCAACTCAATGTTTTACCAAAGTCCTGACCACAGCAGTGAAGATGAAAACAAAATACAAAATATATGATTTGGAAAGGAAGAAATAAAAGCGACATTATTCATAGATTTCCTCTATAGAAAATTCAAAAGGATCTACAAATAATATATAAATTAATAACTTGCTGAAAAATAAAATTGTTATGCAAATATAAGCTAAGGGATATTTATTATTAACCTATGAAATATATTTACATATATTTTTAAGTATTTTAAATAGATATTGTTATAATAAACCAAACAATCTATTTCTTAACCTCAATTTAAAACATAAATCATTAAATTAATTCGCTCTTTCAATAAGATCTTTCTTTTTTGATATGGAAAAAAGAGGTATTCTATTCTATTAAATTTATTATTATTATATTCAAATAAAGTTAAAATGAAAAATACATTCAGCAAGACTAGAAAGTGAACTGAGCCACATTTGACTGTAAGTTTCTCAAAGACAGAGATAATGTCTTGGGTAGGCTTCCCCCTGAGAAATACCCAACCAGAGAAAATAGATTTAATTCACAGCAAGCAGACAGGGAAAGGCAAGGGAGAGGGGAGAGAGAGAGAGAGAAGGAATGTTGACAGAAAAGGAAAATAAACATCTAATTCTAAGGGACAGTAAATATAGGAATTTGGCCACAATCATTCTTAAAAAGGAAAATAAAGGAAACACAAAAACAGGAGGGTTGTAGTTTAGTATGTCAACAGCCTCAGCGGCAGGTGGCAGGTGCACAGGCCCTAGCAGTTTATGGGTTAGTTTTCTGTGGTGTCTAGTACTCTGAGGACATTTAGTGAATGGTAAATATATCAAGCCTTCAACTGCCTGGTGGGTCAGGATCTGTTTTCTACTTAGTTCACTTCCATTTCCTTTGCTATTCCCAGCAGCTTTCTTGATATCAGTTTGCATTAGTATGGTTTTCACAACTGGGTCAAAAAATAAAGCTTCTATGCCTAATGAAACACCGAGCTAACACACTTTGGTAGTCATATCTATTTTGAAATTTATGATTACTGTATTTAGTCTGTCCTTTCCAATCTTACAATACAGGGTCTGCAAAAGGAATTGCAAAAATTTTACATATTTGCACATAAGAACATTATTTAATATCAATAGTAGCATTTTATAGCCAAAAGAAAATTAGACTTAGGAGAAGATCATGAGAGACTAGCAGGTAACTTTTCTTTTTTTTTTCTGAGAGAGACTGTGAAACAACAGAACAGTCTGTGCTACATACATAATTAAGACAGATGTTCTCAATCTTAATTTTCATAGCTAATTTTGACAGCCAAAGAAATGTACTTGTCTTTTGTATAGCCACCCATTTTCTCTCAAACGTGTCCTATTTTTCTCATCGCCCACTATGATTGCTCAGAAAGAAAGGGGTGGTGTGACAGAGAATGTATTAATGCAATAGCAAGAGCTCTGCCATATTTTTGGTAGGTCACTGAATAGAAACAGATATAGCAGAAACTGAGCATAAAATCATTTAAAAGTCCACATAGCATAAGCATTGTTATGCATTCCTAACTTTGCAGATCACAGTTTTCACTGGCTTTGTGGGGTCTTCCATGCAGAAATCAAGCTGATCACATTAAACAATAAAGGAACTGTTAATAAGGACCTTCCCTTAGTCAATCCAGGCTTGAAAGCATAGGCTTTTTTTCTTTAACAGAATAAAATATATGGAAATACGCTACATTTTGATGACACAGCCAGGTGCCTTACCTGCAAGGGTAGAATCTGATATGCGTGTCTATGGCTGTATCTGGAAATAGGAGACACGTGTAAGAGCAGCAAAGGCATCCTTTCTCAAAGTGTGCTCTTCCTGGAACCCCCTGCCTTTTGGCTCCTCACTGTTGCAGGTGTTTCAGACAGAAAAACAAAACAACAACGTTTCCTGTAAGTGGTCCCAGTAGCCTTAAAACCGCAAACCTCAGAAACCACAAAGAGAGGCAGAACTGTCTTCCTGTTCTCTGTGGTGGAGCCTGTCATTTTCACACCCACATCAAAGCACTCTCCGATCAGCATCCAAGTTGTCTTCTTACACATCTGCCAACACCTCATCCATGAAAGGCTCACTAGGGTCTATGGTCACAAGCCAGCTGCTCTGGTGATATCCTGAAACCCAGCTGTGCATCTCGCCCGAGGAGAGAACAGGTGCTGAAGCAATGCTTCTGGAAGCGCGCCTGCTCTCTCTGCTGCTGCAGTGCCCGGCCCTTTGATGACTCTGGGCAGCAAGGCCTGCTCCAGCCTCCTCTAGTTCCTTTCTCCTCTGTCAGGCGGACTCCAATCCTGCAGTGCAGATTGGGGAATACCTTCAGGGAGCTCCAAACCTCCCAGCCTCCACAGTAACTCTGGTTACTTCATAATTACTCTTGGATCCTCTGACAATGAATTCAAACCCAGACCACTTCAAGCGCACTCCAGAGGATGGTATCATGCTCCTCAGGCAAGCCCACTGTGGTCTGATCCCAGTAGAAGCACTGCTACCATCCCCTCTGCCTTGGGAGTTGTCCTGTACTGCTGCGCCCAAGGAGTGACTCTGAGATCTCACCAGTTACGCACAGGGTTTGGGCTGCGTTCGAGGCAGGATCATCAAGGGAAGGCTGGCTGTGGGCGAGAGGAAAGGCAGGCCTGGGCTGTGGCTTGGTGAACTCATGCAGCATTAGTCCCATCCCCCCAGGGGTCAATGCAGAAGCAGGAACCACAAAGTCTAGGGGGCAGATAAAGCTCATTCTGATTTTAACTATGCAACTATGGACTGCATTGGAAGGGTATGACCTGGTTAAGGTGGTCTGGGGGGTGGAGGGGCAACAGGCTGACAATCCTCATTGGGAACATGACAATGTCTTGGCTCAAGGGAAGTTCCGTGGGGCTGGGGTTCCAGGAGATGAACGTATTCTCAAGGAGAGGAGACAGAGAACCACAGCCAAACTGGATGAACTGGAATGCAGGGGAAGGGAGAAACAGGGTGCTCATCTTTGCAGAGAAATGTGGAGTAAAGAAGATTTGTGCAGAAATTCGCGCAGAGGATATGCTCAGTGAAGGCTAATCAGAAAGGCTGTGGAGCCAAGTGGGTCCACAGATAACCTGGGACTTACTCCCCAAATTCAGAACTGATGGCAGCATGTGCAGCCCACCAGCTGGTCTTTAGAGTCTGGCTTGATATTCATTGATTAGGAGACAGAGTGGATCTGAATCTCCCGGAAATCTTTTGTACCAAATACTGGGCTGGGTTCCTAACATAGTTTTCTCTTATCCTCACACACTTAAAAATCACACCAGTCAGAACGGCCATCATCAAAAAATCTACAAACAACAAATGCTGGAGAGGGTGTGGAGAAAAGGGAACCCTCTTGCACTGTTGCTGGGAATGTAAATTGATACAGCCACTATGGAGAACAGTATGGAGGTTCCTTAAAAAACTAAAACTAAAGCTATCATATGATCCTGCAATCCCATTCCTGGGCACATACCCGGAGAAAATCATGGTTCAAAAGGATACCTGCACCCCAATGTTCATTGCAGCGCTGTTTACAATAGTCAAGACATGGAAGCAACCTAAACGTCCATCGACAGATGAATGGATAAAGAAGATTTGGTACATATATACAATGCAATATTAACCATTAAAAAGAATGAAATAATGCCATTTGCAGTAACATGGTTGGACCTGGAGATGATCATACTAAGTGAAGTAAGGCAGACAGAGAAAGACAAATATCACATGCTATCACTTATATGTGGAATCTTTAAAAAAGGACAAAAATGAACTTATTTACAAACCAGAAACAGACTCACAGACTTGGGAAAAAAACTTATGGTTACCAAAGGGGAAAGGTGGCGGGAAGGGATAAATTGGGAGTTTGGGATTGACATATACACACTACGTTATACACAATAGATAACCAACAAAGACCTACTGTGTAGCCCAGGGAACTCTGCTAGATATTCTGTAATAACCTAAAAGGGAAAAGAATTTGAAAAAGAATAGATACATGTATATGTCTAACTGAATCTCTTTGCTGTACACCTGAAATTAACACATTGTTAATCAACTATACTCCAGTATAAAATAAAAAATTTTTAAAGCTCATGGGAAACCAAAATTAATTCTACACATCTCTAGTCTCAGCTTAAAAGTCATTTTCTCAGAGTCAACTTCCCTGAGCCCATAATCTAAATTAACTTCCCCTATTATACTCTATCATCATCTATTTTATCTAATGTCACTCAGGACAGCTTATAATTTGATACGCGTGAGAGTGATTAAAGCCTCTTGTTGGCATACATTGTGTTCATTTTATCTGTTAAATGTGTCCCCACAGCATCTGACACAAAGGCTCTCAAAAAATATTTTTGCACCCTTGAATGCATGGAGAGGAATGCACTGAAACAACCAGTGAATCACATGTGACTACACAGGCCCTTTTAGGTTTGAAGTTTCACCCTATGGGATTGTGGCCACTGCACAGACCAATGCATCTAAAAATCAGAAAGACATCCATGATCACATAAATGAGACTGTCTTAAATAAAGTATTTACTAGATTTTTATTAAAATCTGGCAATCATATGAAAGGTGAATTTTACATTTTGCTTCTCTGCTGAACTTCTGAGAAATCAGGATGGGTAGAAATACACACTTCTGAAAGTTCATCTATTTGTACTCTTTTCCAGTATTTTTATACAGAAAAACTGCTAGAGAAATTTTAATAGGTCCATGAGAAAAACAAGTCTTCCTTTAGCGTAAACAAGTTTAACTGATATACAGGTTTCTTAACAATTGGATTTCTCAGAGACTCTAATATGAGACTATTCATTACAATTTTCCTTCTCTCTCTTTCTGTCTCTCTCTGTCTCTCCCACCTCTCCCAGCCATGTGTGTGTTGTGTTGTGTTTGGGGGTCGGTTGGCATACTGATGCTAAGCATATTTTGACTTTGGTTCTGGAGGCACCAATGGACCCCATTCCCCTCACCTCATCTAGAAACACAGTTTGACTAGTTGCTCTTATGTTCCAGTAAAATCAGTATTAAGAAGCATCCTGTCAGTTTTGCAGTACATTAAGTCCTATCCTTCTAACCCTAGTTCCATTAAATCCTGAACGAAACAAATTACATAAGGCTGAGGAAATATAAACAAGAGCTTGTAAACAAGATTCTAATCAATCACTCTCCTGTCAAATTCACCTTGCAGAGTACAGGCTTTTTCAATTTTTGCCCAAGACTGTCTCACATGAATTGATTGCTCCACAGACCACTAGACCAGTGTAAGCTTGAATTATGATATTGCGAAAAGGCTTGGGCATTGATCAGGCGGGAATACTGACAGCACAGGGGGGCCCACATTACACTCTATATCTAACCTCCACTAGCTAGTTCCAAAGAAGGTATTTTTATTCTCATTTTTGAAGTTGGAAACTGAAGCCCAGAGATGTCAAATAATGTTCTCAAAATCACATACTCTGTATATAGTGGGGTCTGGATTTGAACCCAGGTCTTCTAGCTCCAAGTCTGGACTCCACTTACCACCTGTTTTCATGGGATGTATTGAGAGCCTCTCTCAAGCTCCTTGTTATAGCTCATCATAATACCCTGCATTCACATCACAGCTCACAGGACCTTTTTCACTGGCCCAGCTATACTGTACAGCTGAGCTTCTCAGGAAGTTCACCAAGCCCCATGCCAGGAGCCTCTTAATTCTTTTTAGCCTTGGGCAGAGGTGGGGTCAAAGCCCACATCGTGGCACTTGCCAAAGCTATTCTTTGATTGTTCAACAGAATCTCAGCTTCCTCACTTCATTAGTTTTCTCTTCATCCAGACTCATGGCTTAACTCCTCTCTGCTGCTGAGGCTTGGTTGGAAGCCTTTGACTTAGGACGGAGGGTACCTATTTATGACTTCATTTTGTGACTATTCTACACATTTACCCAACCCTGCTTCCTCAGCCTCACTGAGTATGGAGTGGGGAAGTAGCTGGTCACAGCCCCAACGAGGTTCACAGTACAGGGTGCTCTGTGAGTTCTACAAAGATCCACCATTCACGTACGTCTTCCCACATGGTTACTCCCATGCTCAAAATGTTTCCTCCAGTGCCCTCTTGGTCCTAGGACAGCTCTCCCAACAGATCAGGGCTTCTCTGGTATCTTTTCAACAAGGAGGTGCTCAGTTGCACAGAAGGTCTAATGGTTGAAAAGTTATGGAAGAAGATGACAGCGCTATGAGGTGGAGGCAAGCTAGATGTGCCACACGGTAGCAAAGCTGTAGGTGGAAGAAGAAGAGCGAGGAATGAACAGGAGCTCAGGTGCATCCCCTTCAGTGTTTCCTGCCCTGGTTGTCAGCATCATCAAGCTAAGGACCCAGACACTCCTTTTTACACCTGTCATTTGGTCAGCCACCAAATACTATGGATCAGATCTGGACCAGACCTGTGGTCCCCTATCCGCTTCCCACATCACTGTCTTTTTGTTTTCCTAGTTGTTTTTTGCTCAAATTGGTGTAACAGCCTCCAAATGGTTTCCCTGCCTTTGGGAACATTCCTCTCAACCCTTCCTCCTCAAAGTCTTCAAAACTCCAATTACAACATCCCTCTCCTTAACGCCATTTCTTGATGCCCCAAATTTCTTCAACTTAGAGTGTACATTAGAATCACCTGGGTGCTTTTCCCAAAATTTACGTTCTTGAGCTCTACCCATAACCTAATGAACCAGAATCTCTTGGGCATAGGGTACAGAGTTTGGAAAAGATTCCTGGTGAATCTGATGCACCATCCGGTTGAAGAATCACTGCCCTACAAGGTGAAGGCCAAGCTTCTCAGCATAGCAGTGAAAGAACTTCATGCATGAGCTGACCCGGGTTGACTTGTTTCATCAGCCATGCCCGTTTCCACCTCAGACTCCAAAGACAATTTTTTTTTTAACCAGTTTCCTGAACTCTTACATTGAGGGAAGCCTCTGTGCATGTGCTCTTATCCACCGGGAAAATGCCAATACATCCCTCCAGATGCAGTTTAAGGAGCATTTCTGTGAAATTTTCCTCATCTCCCACTTCAGAGGTTTATCACTCCCTGCCCTGAGCCGCTCTTCTTTTGTGATCCAACCAGCTCACAGAAACAGCATCTTGGGTGCTACTGAACAGTATTATTGAATGAGGTGAAAAATCTCAAAGTCAAAATTATCCTTACACTCAGTACTGAGCTCATTTTATGAGAGGCTTGTAGGGACAGAGACCCCAAGGGAACATCAAATTCACATTTCCCAAACCACCCTCTTTCCAGGACATACAGTCAGTGAGGAAAATGTCTAATTTGTGTTTCCCAAGTGTGCTCCACAATCTGAATAGGTCATATTTTGAAAACGGATTTATTTGGGAAATACCGGGTTAAAGAATATTAAACTATCCCCACTTCAAGCTTGTGAAGTGTTTGCCTTTTGCCTCCAGTGTGAATATTCAAAACGGAATACAATATGCCATGTTTCCCAAAGTTATTTGATTATAGGATGCTGATTTCATAGAACTAGTATTCTAAAGAACACACTGGAAAAAATCTCCCTTCCTCACTTGCCACTGCAGTTGCAAATAAGAAGCCAAATCAGGCACAATCTTTGCTGGTTCTTATCTAAAAGAAAGAGAGTGGACCAGATTACCTGGTGCCATCTGTACCTGGGCCATCTCCTAAGGGGACCTTCCACCTGGAGAGGTAGAGAACCCTGCACCTTGAGTGCTGCTGCCTGGGTGTGGCCACCCAGCTTCTGAAGGAGCCACGGAGCAAGGCAATGGGGCAGGGAACTTGCAGCACATCACTACTTTGATGACAAAAGTACAGTTATTAGTACAGAGCATTGTTCAGTAATTGTTTCCATTTGTTTGGTTAAATGATTTGAATTGATGTGTATGTCGTTCCCAATACAATAATTTGCATTTATGGAGTTTTTTGTCACTTTGATGTAATGCATTTATTTTGAGGATCTGGAAAGTTGGAGGGCGTGGAAAATATAACCAGTTTTAGATGTGCACGAGTGGTTAAATGTGGACCTGTCTCTGTAATTACAAATGCATTTGCATTGCCAAGTGAATAGAATCAAGGTAAACTATCAGGTGTTAGGAAAAGCATCTATGAATAATCTGTGGGTAAAAAAATGCCCTTCCAAAAAAATATGATAAAAACTGTTTAGTGGCCAAAAGGAAATTAGGACAAACTTAAGTTGATTTATGCTGTGCACAATTAAAATTTTAATACGAAGTGAAAATCCAATGCACCACTTGAATACTAAATTCAGACAGTGATGCTCTCACTGACTGATACAGTAAAAAGACTACAGCGTTGCATGTTCGAACTCCAGGTCCAGCTTGGCTCTGTTGGGAGCTGGGTGCATATAACCTTGGAAAAGTCATTTAATTTGCTTGTGCCAGAATATTTTTCATTTGCAAATTAAAGGAATTGAGCTAGTTTATTTTAAGGTACCTCCTAATTCCAAAAGTCTGTGAATATGAATTACATGCTGCTCAGGTAAAGGAAGGAATCACGGAAACTTTACAGGTGGTACAGCATGTTGAACTAATTTGACTTATTAGATAAAATAACACCGTACTTTTTAGATAAAACTGATGTTTAGTTTTTAGTTAACTTTTTCCTTAATTTTTGTTTAAAAGCTTCAATTAAAATAGAAAATGTAATAGCAATTTTTCATGAAACCTTACAAAAAATAATAGACAATGAGGAAGAGGTCCGGGTACAATGAAAAAAGTATTTCAATGCAGCAAATATAGTTTTCAGACCTTAGTTGATTTCTAAAAAAATTATATTAGTGCCTGTTATATAAATATCACTCAAATGGGACCTCTGCTCTTTGCACCTGCCATGTAGGACCCAAGAACAAAACTATTTTTCCAATAGATTTGTTTCCATTGTCTCAAACTTGCATATATTTTTGACCCTATTTAGTTGTGTTTGATCGAATATTTTTATCGGAAAATTTTCTGGTTTTTACTCCCTTGGAAAACTTGAAACAATAACCACCTTATTACTGTCTCTTGAAAGCAACCAAAGAAGTCGTATTCCTGTTGATATCAGTGGCTTCCTGGTAGTAATCTAGACATCTTTGGAACTGCAATATAGTTTTCAAAAACTCTTGAACATTAATATACCGTGTAATTTATCAATGATTTAAAACAGGTAATAATGCTACATAGTCTTCTTATGTCTGGTGTATGCATGATTCTTTGTAGCTATTTACACATTTAGAATACACATTTGCCATGAGATATTCATTCATCCATCCATCATCCATTTAACTAATTATCTATCTGACTAACCTCACTGTGTGTGTGTGTGTGTGTGTGGCGGGGGGGGGGGGTGTCTGTCTGTCTGTCTCTCTCTCTCTATAGCATAAGCATTTATCAAACTCCAGGCATGGGCTTAGCAAAAGCTCTCTAGCCACTTTGGCTAGATAACCTTGGAAGTTTCAGAATTGATTTTAATATTCACAGCAACCACTGAATTGAAAATGGAAAGAAAATTTAAAATAATACAAGAATCCTATCCTATAATAATTCCTAGTCTTTGGAAAATGTGAGAGGCGCTACAGGATGAATCCTTCATTTGAGGGATGTTGAAACTGAGGGCCAGACTCTATGATGTAGAATGCAGGTCTACTGTTGGCCAGGTTAACACTTTCCACTGATTGCTGACTTGGAACATGCTATTTCTAAGGTAGGAAAATCACCTCCAGAAAACAGCCGCAAGAATCAAATGCATTTCAAATAACACAAGGCACCTGTACACCAAAAAATAGAACACCCTTGAACAGTGAACATATGCTATTGTGTTTAGGACCAGGGAAAAGAAAATCCATCCAAAAATTTTTTGATGATTGGGATTTTTTTCTTTTCTTTTTTTGTTTTGTTTTTAATGACTGCTTTGGGTCAAGGACAAATGCGTAAATTTCACAATAGATTGCTCCCACTGTCTAAAACTTGTATATATTTTATTTTTGATCAAATGTTTGTACATCAGTTTTCTCTGTGTTTTCCCCCACTGGAAAACTTGAAACAATAACCACCTTAATACCCTCTCTCAAAATCTGCAGCATTTCCTAACCCAAGCCCTTAGTCACCATCCTCATTTCGGAAACCATCCTTTACAACTGACTGATTATGCCAAATAAACTTTGGTTCTCAGACCTCTTATCTGAGCTCTCTAACGAAATTTTGTGGAAAAACAAAGCTTCTGTTCCAAGATGGAAAGAAGTCTATACTTTGGTAAATAAGCATTTTTAAATGATTTTTTAAAATACCTTTCTTTTCTTTGATATGCTGCTTCAATTGTTCTTCTGAATTTTTATTGTTTCCCACAATAAATTTTAAAATAGTCAAACTTTGACAATTCCCATTAATTTAGGTATTCACATTTATTTTGACCTTTTAATTTTATTACTTAATTTCTCTCTCTGCATATGTATAATATATATTAATTATATATGTATATATCTGCTTTAATTTAGCTTTTGAATCAAGGGAGTAAGGCAATTATGGTTCCTAAGTGTGATTAAAGAATCTCTAATATGATACAGTGGGAAAGGTCTGTGGCATAAAATGACTTATAGGCATGCCAGTTTCACACTGAAAACCATCAGATGATGAAGTATGAGATGAACTGAGGTAAATCCTTTTACACCTCATACTTCATTCCCTTGTGCCCACAAGCTGAGTAACAGTCTGGTCCCAATCCAGTCTCAGGTACATGAGTCATGACTTGAAGCAGATCTGGATATGCCCCAGTTTATCCCTATCATCCATCCATGTGTCTATCCAGCCACCTTGCCAGAAAGCCTTACTGAGGCTCTACTATATGTTAGGCACTGTGCTAGCACTGAGGGTATAAAACATTGTGAAGCAAGTTCTTGTTTGTGAGACCTAAGGAAACAAGAAAGTTTGAAAATTACCCAAGAACTTCAAGCATAATTTGTGGACTCTCTGGAGAAGGCAGATCAAAATGGATCTAGTCGCACAACAGACCTAAAATCCTTCTACCATTCATTCAGTGTGCTCCTTCCCCCAAATGACTTTCATCAGGAAATGTTTAGGGAGTGTACAAAGAAAAGGAGATGACATTAATCCTCCCTCAAAACATACAAATTCCCACAAGTTTTCCTCGGACTGTTGACTATGTGTACATCGAGAGCTGTTTCTCTCTCTCTCAAAAAAAAAGGAAATCTTTTCACATCACCAAAGACTACAATCACCTAGGAGAACTCAGTTATGTCTGCTCATTCCAGATGCATTTTGCATTATTACTAGCCTCATTCTACATGAATTCTCAAATAACTTTAGTTTATTTCTGGCTCATAATGGGTTTCACTACAAGTGAGAATGTTCGAGTCCTGAAAATGATTAAATGTAGTAACATTTAAAATACTTCTTTTCCTCTCTGTAGCACTTTACAGGAGTCACTTCATATTACTGGGATCAAGGGATTCAAACTGGGGGCGGCACAGAATGTAGTTAAGAATCTTGGCTCTGAAGCCTGACTACCTAGGTTCAACTCTGATCATTCTACTACCATTTGTGTGATGTTGGGATAAGTCACTTAATTTACACTTCAGTTTCCTCATCTGTGAAAAGGGAATAATAATAATAGTGCCCAAATTTCATAAGGTAGTTTTAAGAAATAAATTAGACAGTTCATTAAAAGATACAGTATTATACAGCCTGATTTACATGTTAGCCATTATTATTATTTTCTTCTTGGAGAGAAACACTCATGGAGTGAGGGATTTGGAACCTGATTTGTTATATTTGGGTATGCTGTAAATTGCCATGAATAACTATTACTAATCCATCCCATTAGTGAAATGACTCAAGTAAAGGGAGACCAAGTGACTAATTTGAGTACCTCTACTAAATTAAGATGGAATTAAAACCCAACAAACCATTTCCAAAACGTTCCTACTTGGGTTTCTCTCAAGGGGGTATTCATTACCAGCCTTGGCACTTATACCAATGGCACATCTATGGATTCTGCAACTGAGTGGAAAGTGCTTCACCCACCTTGATGTTCATAGGGTTATTAACCAATATTTACGAAGTACCTGCAGGATGTGTGGGATGGTCGTCTAGCACGAAAGTTGTCTTCTCAACTTTGTAGATTGGAAAACAAAATCAAAAGAAGACATGGGCTTCCCTGTCAGCTCCAAAACCACAGGAGGGGTCAAGAGTACAAAGAAATACTGCTTCTCCCACCACCCATCCTATAGCCCAGATCTCTGTCCCTCAGACCACACACAATCTCACCACACTTACATTTAGCAAAGTTTTTAAACTATTTATCTCATCTGTTTTCCTTTATCTCCTAATAGTTATAAAGCAGATTCATGTAGTCCTTGGAATCAAAGTTAACATGAATTTTATTACAAAGCAGGGCTAGAATTTATTCATGAGATAGGATGATGTTAAATTCCACTTATTTATTGAAGCTATAAATTGGAGCACAGCAAATGAAGATACGGTATATACCTTTCACAAGAGTTACATTTTTTATTAAAGGAAATGGTAACCATATTTTGAATTCTTAGGAGTAAGATATAACCCTTATTAATACCACCAACACACAAAAAAACTTCTAATTAACCTGCCTTCTAATTTTAGTGTTAAGAGGCTTTAAAGAAAAATTTTCTTTATGAATCTAATTTGTTCATTAGTATAGTAGGATATATGTCATTAACTTTTATAATTATTAAAGGTCATGGCTCTCCCATCTCATCTCTCTGAAAAATAGTGTTCCATAAAAATAAAATAGCCAGATCAATTCTAACAGAAATGGCTGTAAGTTCATTTGTTTTTTTAAATTTTCCTAATCTCTTTTTAAGGGTAAGCTTTTGGGGAATCTCTTTTTTCTAACTACTTTCAACAAGCATCAAAACAATCTACCATGCTAACTATAATTTTAAAAGCTACAAAATCTACCCCCATTCATTATGCACGTTTACTCTTATGATACAACTCTGAAGAGTAAGGGCTTGGACACTTCTACTGTGGCAATAGCTAAGAGATTGCAAGAGTCATATGCTATAATTTGATAATCACTCCACAAATCCATACTCCATTAAACTAGATCCAATGAGAATTCTCAGCCCACAAAACCTGTAGACAGGTTTTGAAACATTCTCTGGGGATACAGTTTCCTATAAGGATGTTAATCAATACTGAAAATAGTATTTATCTTTTAAAAAACTCTTTACCGTAGGAAACAGCTAATCTTCTGATCAATTTCTAGCTAACCTGGGAGGAAAAAAAAAAATCCAGGTTTAGATACTAGCTGAGTGAAGTTAAGCACCTTCCTTAAGCGTTCTGGACCTTAATTCTCTTCCTTGTGAAATAAGAAGATATGAGATGACATCTAAGTTCCCTTCCAAATATATAATTCTGTATATCTTACTTGGTGATAGTGATATTTATAAGCTCTGTGGAGTTCACAAGCACTGTCACACAACAGTCTTGTGTGATCCTCATAACTGATTTTCAGAAGTAGGTAGGGGAGTGATCACTGTGTATTTTACCCAGTGAGTGTGCTGCCTTTGATATCCAGTAGGATTCACTAGGGACCCTAGATCTAAAGCATAATCCAGAAAGATTTAGTTTTCAGGAGTCAGAAAGAGTACTTTATAAAATAATTTCTTCCTACTCTGTAGTTCCTCATTGTGAACCCTTCAAATAAAGCCTTACTTAAAAGAAAAATATTTAAAAAGGAAAAAAAAGTCTTGTTACGTGCTTCTGCTGATGCTACCCCTAATTGCGTGTTGATTTTAGGTTGAAGATAAAATGCAATCGCCACTTGATAAATATCTTTTGAGTGAGGATGAGCTTCCTCCAGCTATTTGAAACTTTTAAACAGCACTTGAGGCTTAGGTAAAATTGGGTTTTTATTTTTCTTTTTGCAGCTTACCTTTGCCTACTATTTTTATATAGGTTGGAAATTAACAAGTAAAATAGTTTACAAAAAGAGAGAAAAAGGAGACCCTTACTACTAAAAATAAGTATTCTGAATCCAGAGTGGAATTCTGAGTATCTCTGATGCCTTGTCAGTACCTTTACTTCAAGAAGACACAAAAACAATTCCTCATAAATATGTATACAACTTTACAGTTAATAAAATACTACAACAGATGTGATATTTCATCTTTGCAACAATTCTGTAAGGTAGATAAGCTTGTCCCAACCAAGCTCCCAATTATTCTTCATCTCAGAGGTCAAGGAATTTCTTGAATAACTGAAATCTAAAAGGTCATCTAAAAGACTCATTTTTGTCATTATATCTAACCTCTTCCTGACCTCATTTCTCATCAAAACCATCATGAGAGGTGAGAAATAAAAGCAGTACACTATTTGGTCTGCTCACTTTCCTTCTCTCTCCCTGCCCATTACCCACACTCCTCCTGGAAGTGCAAAGAAGCAGGAAAACAGCCAAAGGATGGGGGAAAACAGAAAGAAAGGAGAATAAACAATAATCTAATCAGGTAGCTACCAGTTGGCTGTACAATGTCATAAAAAATTAAGTCTACAATTGAAACAGAGCGTATTATCAAATCTTGATTTTACAACATTTTATCGGTCTGAGTTTTCATATATAACAACAGTTTGGATGGCCATTATAATCCATATTTAAGAATCTGAAACGGTGCAGATTGCAATAAGATATGCTTTTGTCTTGATGTAGATGTATTACATTCTATCTTTTTATTGACATTTAATAATTCGCATATAGCATAAGAAAAAAGTCTCAGGCAGAATACTTAACTCACCAGAATAGCCCCGTCCCTGCCCTGGCAAAAAAGCAGAGTTTTATACATATCAAGCATCAGGATATTCTATTCATAACATCTTGATTCTTATCTTTTGGGATATGTGCCTTTTCACTATGCAAGGTCCCAAAGGCTCTCAAAGTGCTAAGTCATTTTCTTTAAAGTTTTTCTCTTCTAATTCAGAATACTGCCTTCAAATATGTTTGGAAGTTGAACTAATTTTAATTTCCCCTTCACAGAAGAGGAAAACTACATGCCTTCCCTTCAACCTTTGTAAAACTTGAGTTATTGAGTATGTATCTAATGGAAAATAATCTCCAAGCTGTAGTTAGAATCTAGCAATTTTGTAGTGGGCATAATTTTGAATAGAAATGAAACGATCTCTAAACATGATAGTGGGTCAATTAAAAAAAAGTATTCTAATGCCAACTGTCCTTAAACATACAAAACCCCGTCAATTCAGCAACGTCTCAGTCTCACACATTCACAGCTATAGCTCTCACAATCAAATTAACCTTTTCTACCTCAAAAGAATTCAAAGGACTTAAATAAGATTGTCCAAAGTGATGTGACACCAGACACACCTTTAGCTCTGATTTGATGTCATTTCTTTAATCAATAAAAAACCAAGACAACATTCCTGTCTTCCACCCCAACCTTTCCACAGCAAGCTTCAAGAATTTGAAAAGCAAACCTCTTGTTCACTTCTCTATCCACAGATTTCTCCATCCATACAACGTATATGTGTCTCCAACAACAATTGAGGAAATGGACTTGTGACAAACTCATACACATTTTGAAACAAACAGAGCCAAAGTTTAAAAATATGATGGCCTTTCACTTAAAATAAAAAGCCTAAGCAAGAGGTGTTACTTTTCAACTTTCAACTTTTTCTAAAAATTACTAAGACTTTTTTTGTAATGGAGAAACATAGTTGTTGAGCTATGATTATTTAGAATAAAAATCCAAGTATAATGGTATGAATTTTATGCATTCATGTTTCACCTTTAACCAAGACAATAGAGTAGCAAAAAGAAAAAAATAATTCTGGTACAACTTAATCCTTAAGAAAAAAACAACAAAAACGACACAAAGCTACTATAATCTTTCCACATCTCAGGCACTATATTTTTCATTAAAAACTATCATACAAGCAATATCAATCTAGTAAGTAAGTATCTCACAAATGGATTGTACCATAAATTTAAAATTATTTGCATGAGAATCTCAAAGCCACTGTCAAGACCCTGTGAGAAGGCATTTTCTGAGGCATGATCACATACTACAACTGCCACATTAATTCAAGGCTGCCACAATGCAATGAGTGAACCAAAATATAACACTTACCTTATTATAAATAACTGGCAAGTTACAGGCACTTTTCAGCTTGCAGCTATATAGCATAGTTGATTAGAAACAAACAAAACATCTTTCACTCCAGTGACAGAACTGCATCTTCAGACTTGGCTTTCTTTACTGAATCCCAGCAAGAGAGGCTGCTCTCCTCCAAGGGCTAGTAGCAGCCTCTTCGCAGATAGCACTTGCTGCTCTGAATGGCAGCGAATTAGAATGAAAGTAAGAGGAACCCGTGATGTTTAAACACCGTTGCTTCACATTCACAGGATATGACTCAACTGTCTCTCAAACCAGTAGCGACACAGTTTCCCCTCATAAAACTTAGATTGCGTAACAAACATCACATTTGGGGGCCTCAAATGTTTACAAACTAAAACTGAATCAGACGTGCATTTTGAGTCAACTTGCTAAATCCGACGTGCATTTTTAGTCAACTTCTTCCCCGTGGCACAAACCGCAAATGGAAATTAGAATAATAGCATGGCACAAAGAAAAACTACCCTGCTTGCTCTCCACAGTGAATTAGTATAATGTTATTAAATGTGTGTGAACTTGCCAACATCCCTCTGACAGAGATACAAAAAGAGTCACAATAAAGTCACTAATGTTCCATCAGTGCAAACACAGTGTAGGATAAAACTCTATTTTAACATGCAAGAAGTAGCAATTCCACAAAACACAATAGAATCTTCTTCACTAAGTAGAGAATGGAAATAGATCTTTGTGGTTTGCTGTCGCTGATTCCCACAGAAATCCAGTCCTACGCTGTCATTACCGTGTGATGCCAGCTCTACCTACCTCTCCAACTCAGAGCCTTCCTTTATCTGTTTCGTGAACATTTCTAAAGGAACATGACTAATTACACAACTCCTCTAGTAAGTGCGGCAATTTTCTGTGCTTTACCCACCTCCCAATACCTCTTAACTCTGAGCTGTACTAAGCTTAATCACACATTGAATTATTATGTTCGGACAACTCAGTCAATAAACATTATAGACATAGATCCTTGGAGAAAAATCTACTACATAAATTCAGTTGCCATCACCAAAAGCAAGGACAAAAAAATGAAAACACACATGTTAATAATAGCAAATACACTGAAACCATCTAGACCAGGACTGTTCAGTAGAAATATAAGGTAAGCCACATATGTAATTTTAAACATTTTAGTCGTCATATTAAAAAAGGGAAGAGAAACATGTAAACTTAATTTTAATAATGTTTATCCTAATATATCTAAAATATTATCATTTCAACCTATAATCAATATAAAATTAATTAAATATTTTATAATTTTTGTACTAGCCTTGGAAAGCTAATGTGTATTTTACATTTAGAGTACATTTTAATTTGAACTAGCTACATTTGAGTACTCAATGGCCAATACATGGCTAGTGGCTACCATATTGCTTCAGCATAGGTCTAGAGTTTTGGGTTCATTCTTAGTCCTCAGTTGCAGTGCAAATGCTCTCTCTTCAGAGAAGGCTTCCCTTACCACCTTACCTGAAACAACCTTCCCCAATTACTTTGCATCTCATGATCCTTTATATTTCCTTCACAGCCTGGAATTTTCTTCTTTATTTGTTTGTTTACTTATTTATAGTCTGTGGGCCCTAACAAGAATGTAAGAAACCTGAGGGCAGGGATCTTGTTGTAGTCAGTATTTCATCCCCAGCCCCTGGCATGGTGATCAGTCCATAGCAAAATTTAATAAACATTGTTTAATAAATGAATAAATAAAATACAGAATTTGTATTATGGATTGGCGAATAGTAGAATATTAAGAAATGTGATTTAAGACCAAGTATCTATCATGTCGTTGATACAATCTATCATTGTCACTGAATATTTAGCAAATATATTGGGTAACACTTTTCTAAATTGAAAAACTATCTCTTTTTCATAATGTTAATGATCCTCAATCTATAACATGCTTTCTTTTCACACACAATATTATATAGAAACAATATACTTGTTTCATTACTCTAGCAAAGATTCTAAAAGATACTTATAAGAATCCTTTGGTCCTTATGACATAAATCTAGATACCATTAGTAAATCTATTTATCTGCTACTCACAAAAACATAAAATATTATCTATAAGACGTTTGTAGAGACAATTATATATTTGCCTGAGCAGCAACGTGCCTCCTCCTTCTACTAGTATCATAATCCTGATTTTTATCTAGCAAATCACCTATTCCTCCCTCCCTCTCAATCCATGTGGTTTATATCATGCTGACATAGCCCCAGAAGTGGGCATGTGACCCAGGCCTGACCGACCAGTGTAAACTATCCACAGAGCTGCAGTGATAGGGTCAAGGATGGGCACATGACCCAAGCTGGTCCAGTGAGAGGTAACCCTTACACTTTTGCTGACATTGGGAGAGAGGTTGTAACGTTTGTAGACTGTAAGTCTGGAACTGCTGTTTGACATATTTGCTACCACATGAAGTGAGGTTGTCTGAAAATGAGGCCAACCAAGAAAAAACCAAAGTCGAAGATGAGAAAGGCAGATTCTGGATAACACTACTGTAGTTCCTAGATCTGGCCATTCATTAAGTCACATCTGCCCTCTGCTGTAATGATGGATGTACTAGAATATTCACTGCAGAATTTTTTATAATAGTAAAAAACTGGAACTTTGCAATGGGCCATGCACAATGGAAGGGTTAAATAAATAATGAGCTATCTATACTAAGGAATATTATGTAGCTAATAAAAAAACAGGCTATCTAGATGCACTGACAGCAAAGCTCCCTAAAAGACATTACATGGAAATAACATGTTGCAGAAAAATACATTATCCCAGTTCTGGGTACATGAATTTTTATATACAAAGTCATAGAACAGGACCTGGATGAGTGCACACCAATTGTGGACAAGTGGTTATGTCTGGGAAAGAGATTCGAAATAAGAGGGTGATGGGGGACAAGGAGAGAGCCAATCATTTTGCTTCGTTTATTACCTATTGCATAAATCTCACAAAATGAAAACGAATTCGTGTATTCCTTAGGTAATCTGAAAAGAACATGTTACTCTTTAAAATAAAATAACAACTTGATATTTTATATTTCTCATTGTACTACATCATTCTCACTCTGAGTGGACTACTCTTGTTATTTCTTTAAAACAATGTAACAGAAATGAAAGTGCTCTTCTCTACCCCACTCTTTCCATTCTTTACCAGCCCAAATTTATGTATTGTCTACTTTTTCAGTCTGTCTAAAAGATATGTTGAGAGAGACAAAGACAGGACAGAGAGAGATAGGAACAGACAGCAAGCTACAAGAGAATCTCTAGTGCACCTTCTAAGATTGGCTAAGGTCTTTGATTTTTTTTTCTCTTGGCCTCCTGAAAGCACTTTTATTGACTTCATAAAAATACAGCTTGGATTTATTCAACTGTCAACATACCAACAGCCAAATATTTATAATAATAATCTTTATATTAATTTAGATAGTCTTGGATCACAGTAAATAAACTGGCCTATTATCAGCTCACTGAAAGGCTTCTGGTCTCTGAATTGGGCACAACTGCTTTCCTAATTAACATAAAATCTAAACCTTTCTTGTTTTTTTGGCTTGATCTAGTCCTCAGAAATCTTCACATTATCTTAGGTACCACCTCCTGCTTTTGTATTCCCTAGATTTCCACAGTATTCCCTCCTTAAAAATCACACAGCTAAAGATGCTCAGAGTGTGAGACAGGAGTCAGGGCCCTTTTGATGCTCAGTAAAGCCAAGCAGAATTGGAATTTACACAGTGCTGACACACTGATGTGTTTGTTAACAGTGAGTACTGCTCTATTTTATTCTCAAAGCCCACTTATCCTGGTAACTTAAACATCCTACAGAGTCTGTTGACTTTCTCCTTCCATTATCCTTGCCTCCAATGAAAATCTTAACATTATGCCAAATTTGCTTCAGATTTCCTGGAAGAAATAAAACATTACAGATACAATGGAAGCCACCATATGCCCCTGCCTATTCTATCTCCTTCCATTCCCTCCTAAGGTAAACACTCTATAGGATTATCTTTCATCATCCCCATACATCTTTTTATATTTTATTAAATATGTGTTTATCCATAAACAAGATACTGATTTGCATGTTTTAAGCTTCATAAAATGGTATCATGGTATATAGATGCTTTGGGTTTTTTTTTTTTTGTTTTTTTTTTGCATAGCATTACCTTGAGGTTTCATGTAGTTCTACATAGTTTATTCTTTTTAACTGCTATATAGCATCCCAATCCAAGCATCCATTCCCCTGTTGGTAAACTTAGGTTGTCTTTAATTTATTGTTATTATTAAACTACTGTAATTCTTGTACATGTGCAAGAATTTCTCTAAAGGTGAATAACGGGATAGAATTGTAGGATTAAAGGATATACACAGCTGCACCTTTACTGGAAATTGCCAAACTGCATCCCAACATAATTAGACTAATTTACAATTCAACCAGCAGTGTATGAGAGTCTTCCTTGCACTAGATTCCTAGAAACAATATCCACAGTACTGATATTACAGACTCTGACATTTTTGCCATTTGTTTGTGACTGGTATAGTATCTCAGTGTTTTAATTATGGTTTCCCTGATTACTACTGAAGTTGAGCATCTTATCTAATTATTATTGGCCTTTTCCCTATTGGGTTGTTTGTCTTTCTTTTACTTATTTTTGGGAAGGTCTTTCTATATTACAGTTCAGCTCCTTTGTCAATTATATGAGCTATAGATATCACCCTTCAGTGTGTGGTTTGTTTTATCATTGTTTACAATATCTTTTGTGGTTTATTGTTTTTAAATGTTATGGTTTTTTAATTTAAAACTTTATTTTTTCCAGTTATTTGTCTATATTTCTTGAGTCAAAATTATGGTGAAGGAGAGGAGAGAAGATGGCGGAAGAGTAAGACGCAGAGATCACCTTCCTTCCCACAGATACAGTAGAAATACATCTACACGTGGAACTGCTCCTACAGAACACCCACTGAATGCTGGCAGAAAACGTCAGACCTCCCAAAAGGCAAGAAACTCCCCCCGTACTTGGGTAGGGCAAAAGAAAAAAGAAACAACAGAGACAAAAGAATAGGGACGGGACCTGCACCAGTGGGAGGGAGCCGTGAAGGAGGAAAGGTTTCCACACACTAGGAAGACCCTTCGCGGGCGGAGACTGTGGGTGGCGGAGGGGAGAAGCTTCAGAGCCACGGAGGAGAGCGCAGCCACAGGGGTGCGGAGGGCAAAGCGGAGAGACTCCCGCACAGAGGCTCGGCGCCGAGCAGCGCTCACCAGCCCAAGAGGCTTGTCTGCTCAGCCGCCGGGGCGGGCGGGGCTGGGAGCTGAGGCTCGGGCTTCGGTCAGATCGCAGGGAGAGGACTGGGGTTGGCGGCGTGAACACAGCCTGAAGGGGTTAGTGTACCACAGCTAGCCGGGAGGGAGTCCGGGAAAAAGTCTGCAGCTGCCGAAGAGGCAAGAGACTTTTTCTTCCCTGTTTCCTGGTGCGCGAGGAGAGGGGATTCAGAGCGCCGCCTAAACGAACTTCAGAGACGGGCGCGAGCCACGGCTAACAGCGCGGATCCCACAGCAACAGGGGCGCAGAGGGAAAAACGGAGAGATTCCCGCACAGAGGCTCGGCGCCTAGCAGTGCTCACCAACCCGAGAGGCTTGTCTGCTCCCCCGCCGGGGCGGGCGGGGCTGGGAGCGGAGGCTCCGGCTTCGGTCGGATCGCAGGGAGAGGACTGGGGCTGGCGGCGGACTGGGGCTGGCGGCGTGAACACAGCCTGAAGGGGTTGGCGCACCACAGCTGGCTGGGAGGGAGACCGGGAAAAAGTCTGCAGCTGCCGAAGAGGCAAGAGACTTTTTCTTGCCTCTTTGTTTCGCGGCGCGCAAGGAGAGGGGATTCAGAGCGCCGCCTAAACGAACTCCAGAGACTGGCGCGAGCCGCGGCTATCAGCGCGGACCCCAGAGACGGGCGTGAGACGCTGGGGCTGCTGCTGCCACCTCCAAAAAGCCTGTGTGCGAGCACAGGTCACTCTCCGCGCCGCCCCTCCCGGGAGCCCGTGCAGCCCGCCACTGCCAGCGTCCCGTGATCCAGGGACAACTTCCCCGGGAGAACGCACTGCGCACCTCAAGCTGGTGCAACGTCACGCCGGCCTCTGACGCCACAGGCTCGCCCCGCCTCCTCCGTACCCCTCCCTCCCCGCGGCCTCGGTGAGCCAGAGCCCCCGAAGCAGCTGCTCCTTTAACCCCGTCCTGTCTGGGCGGGGAACAGACGTCCTCAGGCGACCTACACGCAGAGGCGGGTCCAAATCCAAAGCTAATCCCCAGGAGCTGTGCGAACAGAGACGAGGAGGGGAAATCTCTCCCAGCAGCCTCAGAAGCAGCGGATTAAAACTCCACAAACAACTTGATGTGCCTGCATCTGTTGAATACCTGAATAGACAACAAATCATCCCAAATTCAGGAGGTGGACTTTGGGAGCAGGATATATTAATTTTTCCCCTTTTCCTTTTTTTTTGTGAGTGTATATGTATATGCTTCTGGGGGAGATTTTGTCTGTATAGCTTTGCTTTATAATAGCTTTATTTTACTTCACTATATTATATCCTCTTTCTTTCTTTCTTTCTATTTTTTCTCCCTTTTACTCTGAGCCGTGTGGACGAAAGGCTCCTGGTGCTTCAGCCAGGCATCAGGGCCGTACCTCGGAGGTGGGAGAGCCAACTTCAGGACACTGGTCCACAAAAGACCTCCCAGCTCCACGTAATACCAAATGGCAAAAATCTTTCAGAGATCTCCATCTCAACATCAAGACCCAGCATCACTCAGTGACCAGCAAGCTACAGTGCTGAACACCCTATGCCAAACAACTAGCAAGACAGAAACACAGCCCCATCCATTAGCAGAGAGGCTGCCTAAAATCATAATAAGGCCACAGACACCCCAAAGTACACCACCAGACGTGGACGTGCCCACCAGAAAGACAAGATCCAGCCTCATCCACCAGAGCTCAGGCACTAGTTCCCTCCACCAGGAAGCCTACACAACCCACTGAACCAACCTTAGCCACTGGGGACAGATACCAAAAACAACGGGAACTACGAACCTGCAACCTGTGAAAAGGAGACCCCAAACACAGTAAGATAAGCAAAATGAGACGACAGAAAAACACACAGCAGATGACGGAGCAGGGTCAAAACACACTAGACTTAACAAATGAAGAGGAAATAGGTTGTCTACCTGAAAAAGAATTCAGAATAATGATAGTAAGGATGATCCAAAATCTTGGAAATAGAATAGACAAAATGCAAGAAACATTTAACAAGGACGTAGAAGAACTAAAGAGGAACCAAGCAACGATGAAAAACACAATAAATGAAATTAAAAATACTCTAGATGGGATCAATAGCAGAATAACTGAGGCAGAAGAAAGGATAAGTGACCTGGAAGATAAAATGGTGGAAATAACTACTGCAGAGCAGGATAAAGAAAAAAGAATGAAAAGAACTGAGGACAGTCTCAGAGACCTCTGGGACAACATTAAACGCACCAACATTCGAATTATAGGGGTCCCAGAAGAAGAAGAGAAAAAGAAAGGGACTGAGAAAATATTTGAAGAGATTATAGTTGAAAACTTCCCTAATATGGGAAAGGAAATAGTTAATCAAGTCCTGGAAGCACAGAGAGTCCCATACAGGATAAACCCAAGGAGAAACACGCCAAGACACATATTAATCAAACTGTCAAAAATTAAATATAAGGAAAACATATTAAAGGCAGCAAGGGAAAAAAAACAAATAACACACAAGGGAATCCCCATAAGGTTAACATCTGATCTTTCAGCAGAAACTCTGCAAGCCAGAAGGGAGTGGCAGGATATACTTAAAGTGATGAAGGAGAAAAACCTACAACCAAGATTACTCTACCCAGCAAGGATCTCATTCAGATGTGATGGAGAAATTAAAACCTTTACAGACAAGCAAAAGCTGAGAGAGTTCAGCACCACCAAACCAGCTTTACAACAAATGCTAAAGGAACTTCTCTAGGCAAGAAACACAAGAGAAGGAAAACACCTACAATAACAAACCCAAAACATTTAAGAAAATGGGAATAGGAACATACATATCGATAATTACCTTGAATGTAAATGCTCCCACCAAAAGACACAGGCTGGCTGGATGGATACAAAAACAAGACCCATATATATGCTGTCTACAAGAGACCCACTTCAGACCTAGAGACACATACAGACTGAAACTGAGGGGATGGAAAAAGATATTCCATGCAAATGGAAATCAAAAGAAAGCTGGAGTAGCAATTCTCATATCAGACAAAATAGACTTTAAAATAAAGAATATTACAAGAGACAAAGAAGGACACTATATAATGATCAAGGGATCGATCCAAGAGGAAGGTATAACAATTGTAAATATTTATGCACCCAACATAGGAGCACCTCAATACATAAGGCAAATACTAACAGCCATAAAAGGGGAAATCGACAGCAACACAATCATAGTAGGGGACTTTAACACCCCACTTTCACCAATGGACAGATCATCCAAAATGAAAATAAATAAGGAAACACAAGCTTTAAATGATACATTAAACAAGATGGACTTAATTGATATTTATAGGACATTCCACCCAAAAACAACAGAATACACATTTTTCTCAAGTGCTCATGGAACATTCTCCAGGATAGATCACATCTTGGGTCACAAATCAAGCCTTGGTAAACTTAAGAAAATTGAAATCGTATCAAGTATCTTTTCCGACCACAACGCTATGAGACTAGATATCAATTACAGGAAAAGATCTGTAAAAAATACAAACACATGGAGGCTACACAATACACTACTTAATAACGAAGTGATCACTGAAGAAATCAAAGGGGAAATCAAAAAATACCTAGAAACAAATGACAATGGAGATACGACGACCCAAAACCTATGGAACGCAGCAAAAGCAGTGCTAAGAGGGAAGTTTATAGCAATACAAGCCTACCTCAAGAAACAGGAAACATCTCGAATAAACAACCTAACCTTGCATCTGAAGCAATTAGAGAAAGAAGAACAAAAAAACCCCAAAGCTAGCAGAAGGAAAGAAATCATAAAGATCAGATCAGAAATAAATGAAAAAGAAATGAAGGAAACAATAGCAAAAATCAATGAAACTAAAAGCTGGTTCTTTGAGAAGATAAACAAAATTGATAAACCATTAGCCAGACTCATCAAGAGAAAAAGGGAGAAGACTCAAATCAATAGAATTAGAAATGAAAAAGGAGAAGTAACCACTGACACTGCAGAAATACAAAAGATCATGAGAGATTACTACAAGCAACTCTATGCCAATAAAATGGACAACCTGGAAGAAATGGACAGATTCTTAGAAATGCACAAACTGCCGAGACTGAACCAGGAAGAAATAGAAAATATGAACAGACCAATCACAGGCACTGAAATTGAAACTGTGATTAAAAACCTTCCAACAAACAAAAGCCCAGGACCAGATGGCTTCACAGGTGAATTCTATCAAACATTTAGAGAAGAGCTAACACCTATCCTTCTCAAACTCTTCCAAAATATTGCAGAGGGAGGAACACTCCCAAACTCATTCTACGAGGCCACCATCACCCTGATACCAAAACCAGACAAAGATGTCACAAAGAAAGAAAACTACAGGCCAATATCACTGATGAACATAGATGCAAAAATCCTCAACAAAATACTAGCAAACAGAATCCAACAGCACATTAAAAGGATCATACACCATGATCAAGTGGGGTTTATCCCAGGAATGCAAGGATTCTTCAATATACGCAAATCAATCAATGTGATACACCATATTAACAAATTGAAGGAGAAAAACCATATGATCATCTCAATAGATGCAGAGAAAGCTTTCGACAAAATTCAACACCCATTTATGATAAAAGCCCTGCAGAAAGTAGGCATAGAGGGAACTTTCCTCAACATAATAAAGGCCATATATGACAAACCCACAGGCAACATTGTCCTCAATGGTGAAAAACTGAAACCATTTCCACTAAGATCAGGAACAAGACAAGGTTGCCCACTCTCATCACTATTATTCAACATAGTTTTGGAAGTGTTAGCCACAGCAATCAGAGAAGACAAAGAAATAAAAGGAATCCAAATCGGAAAAGAAGAAGTAAAGCTGTCACTATTTGCAGATGACATGATACTATACATAGAGAATCCTAAAGATGCTACCAGAAAACTCCTAGAGCTAATCAATGAATTTGGTAAAGTAGCAGGATACAAAATTAATGCACAGAAATCTCTTGCATTTCTATACACTAATGACGAAAAATCTGAAAGTGAAATTAAGAAAACACTCCCGTTTACCATTGCAACAAAAAGAATAAAATATCTAGGAATAAACCTACCTAAGGAGACAAAAGACCTGTATGCAGAAAATTATAAGACACTGATGAAAGAAATTAAAGATGATACAAATAGATGGAGAGATATACCATGTTCCTGGATTGGAAGAATCAACATTGTGAAAATGACTCTACTACCCAAAGCAATCTACAGATTCAATGCAATCCCTATCAAACTACCACTGGCATTTTTCACAGAACTAGAACAAAAAATTTCACAATTTGTATGGAAACACAAAAGACCCCGAATAGCCAAAGCAATCTTGAGAACGAAAAATGGAGCTGGGGGAATCAGGCTCCCTGACTTCAGACTATATTACAAAGCTTCAGTAATCAAGACAGTTTGGTACTGGCACAAAAACAGAAATATAGATCAATGGAACAGGATAGAAAGCCCAGAGATAAACCCACACACATATGGTCACCTTATCTTTGATAAAGGAGGCAAGCATATACAGTGGAGAAAAGACAGCCTCTTCAATAAGTGGTGCTGGGAAAATTGGACAGGTACATGTAAAAGTATGAAATTAGAACACTCCCTGACACCATGCACAAAAATAAACTCAAAATGGATTAAAGACCTAAGTGTAAGGGCAGACACTATCAAACTCTTAGAGGAAAACATAGGCAGAACACTCTATGACATACATCACAGCAAAATTCTTTTTGACCCAGCTCCCAGAGAAATGGAAATAAGAACACAAATAAACAAATGGGACCTAATGAAACTTAAAAGCTTTTGCACAGCAAAGGAAACCATAAACAAGACCAAAAGACAACCCTCAGAATGGGAGAAAATATTTGCAAATGAAGCAACTGACAAAGGATTAATCTCCAAGATTTACAAGCAGCTCATGCAGCTCAATAACAAAAAAACGAACAACCCAATCCAAAAATGGGCAGAAGACCTAAATAGACATTTCTCCAAAGAAGATATACAGATGGCCTACAGACACATGAAAGAATGCTCAACATCATTAATCATTAGAGAAATGCAAATCAAAACTACAATGAGATATCATCTCACACCGGTCAGAATGGCCATCATCAAAAAATCTAGAAAGAATAAATGCTGGAGAGGGTGTGGAGGAAAGGGAACACTCTTGCACTGTTGGTGGGAATGTAAATTGATACAGCCACTATGGAGAACAGTATGGAGGTTCCTTAAAAATCTACAAATAGAACTACCATACGACCCAGCAATCCCACTACTGGGCATATACCCTGAGAAAACCATAGTTCAAAAAGAGTCATGTACCATAATGTTCATTGCAGCTCTATTTACAATAGCCAGGACATGGAAGCAACCTAAGTGTCCATCATCGGATGAATGGATAAAGAAATGTGGCACATATATACAATGGAATATTACTCAGCCATAAAAAGAAATGAAATGGAGGTATTTGTAATGAGGTGGATGGAATTAGAGTCTGTCATACAGAGTGAAGTAAGTCAGAAAGAGAAAAACAAATACAGTATGCTAACACATATATACGGAATCTAAGGAAAAAAAAAAAAAGGCCATGAAGAACCTAGTGGCAAGATGGGAATAAAGACACAGACCTACTAGAGAATGGACCTGAGGATATGGGGAGGGGGTGGGGTGAGATGTGACAGGGTAAGAGAGTGTCATGGACATATATACACTACCAAATGTAAAATAGATAGCTAGTGGGAAGCAGCCGCATAGCACAGGGAGATCAGCTCGGTGCTTTGTGACCACCTAGAGGGGTGGGATGGGGAGGGTGGGAGGGAGGGAGATGCAAGAGGGAAGAGAAATGGGAACATATTGTATATGTATAACTGATTCACTTTGTTATAAAGCAGAAGCTAACACACCATTGTAAGGCAATTATACTTCAATAAAGATGTTTAAAAAAAAATTATGGTGAAAATTAAGTGTTCCTCAGTCATGATTCCTGAAGCATTTCCAAAAATAATGGCAGACTGCATATCTAAAGAGGATCTGAGAAGAACTCCTATTTCCAATGAGTTCAGTTCATCAATTACTGAGTATCTGCTATGTGCCCCACACTGTGCACACACATGAAGCAATCCGTATCATCAAGAAATATGCAGTCTAATTGAGGAAAGAAAACTTAGGAGCAGATGATGAAGATGGTGGAATGGAGAAATAACTATGTGCCAGAGATTGTGCTAATTCATTATTTAATTTAGGACTGGTTTAAGTAAGATGGAGTAAATGTTATTGTAAGAGATATATACAAGATGCTATGAGGCAGAGAGAAGAGAATATGTTATTACCTTGCACCCCAAAGATTATATCAAGTAGTCAAATTTGAGGTAAAAGAGACCTGTGAGATATAGGAGGATCTACAACTGACATTTCTCTTTTCTCAAGCAAATCCATTTTCCCAAATAGGTCACTCATAAATTAATCCTAATTTATTTAGAAGATTAATAGGAATTAAGGGGCAGGTTATTCACTGGAAAAAAATGCTTCCGTGGGAAGCTAATTCCTTTTTACGATCAGTAATCCAATTACATAATGACATTTTCTCCATTCATCAATGTTAAAAAAAAAAAAAGCCAGCAGTTCTTAGGAATCATAACAAATGGCAAATCTTCCTGTATCTGATTATTTATAATTTGTAATACTGAAGTTAAAAATAAGCTCTTATTCCTTAAAGAAATTCCATGGTAAATACCTCTATAAACAAAACATCCATATTTACCACTTTTGTAAATACAATGTTCATATTATGTTTCTTTCAGTGTAGGTAGTATCTAGAGCATTTTAAAAAGTATAGAATATGAGAGTGCTTAATATTCTTCACTCAGGAGGAAGAAAGGACTTGAGCTAGAAATAGAGAAAGGTGGCCATCAGCATCACATATTTCCTCTGCAAAGATTAAGGGTATCCCACTTCCTTGAAGCTATCAGCTTTACATTTTAGTCTTCTATCACTGGAACCCTCTAGGACTTACAAACTCAAATGTGTTTGCAATTTGTCACTTGGGGGTGACAGTAAAATGAATCTGGAAAAGAGAAAATAAGACTGCCATTTGAGAATTAACCTTTGAAATAAAACTACAGTAGGTCAGAGCACATAGATAAATAAAGGCAAGTTTAATTGTCAGAATGATACAAAATCAAACGCCTGAAGGCGTGTGCATTACCAGTAGGTAATGCATCAATGTCGTGGAACTGGTGGGGACCTGTGTGAATGGACTGAAGGGCAGTACTCCAGCCTCATCTGGAGGGGACAGTCTGTACTCAGCTCCAGAGAGTTGACCCCATGTGGGAAGGGCCCAGGAAGGCTAGATCTCTGGATTTTTCAAATATTTTTTCCAATTTTTCTGGTTATGTGAATACTCCTGCTTTTTAAATCTTAGCCTCTATATAGTATGAGACAAACTAAAGCTTCTGAAGGTCAGATGTGCCCATGGAGCAGCCAGTCTTGGATCCTCAGACATGACAATAATCTATTAAACATACTGATTCTGCCAGTAGAAAGACATGGTCCAGACAAGGGAATAGGTGCAAAGCAATCTCAGAAGCAAGCATAGGCCATGGCCATTCAAATGCTGGGCGAGGGTGCTCTGGGCTGGTGGCATGTCCCTTATTATTATAAATCTGCATCTAATTCCATCAAACCCATCAGTCTGAGAACGAACTGTCTTCTGACTCCATGCTCACCTAACTACTTTCTGATCAGAATTTGGTACCCTGTTTACATGACTTTAGGGAGAACTTGCTGGAAATTTGAGGAACTTAAGGAGCAGGTTTCTCTGGTGGCGCAGTGGTTGAGAATCTGCCTGCCAATGCAGGGGACACGGGTTCGAGCCCTGGTCTGGGAAGATCTCACATGCCGCGGAGAAACTAGGCCCGTGAGCCACAACTACTGAGCCTGTGCGTCTGGAGCCCATGTTCCGCAACAAGAGAGGCCGCGATAGTGAGAGGCCCGCGCACTGTGATGAAGAGTGGCCCCCGCTTGCCGCAACTAGAGAAAGCCCTCGCATAGAAACGAAGACCCAACACAGCCAAAAATAAATAAATAAATAAATAAATAAATAAATAAATAAAGCCAGAAAACCTCTTAAAAAAAGGAGCAACTCAGCAGCTATGTCTCCCATTATAAATTAATAAGTTGGCAGCCTGGTTAGTAGTGGCCTGCCTAGAGGCACAAAAAGGGCTGGGTGGGAACATGAGCCACCAGACCCCAGCAGTTTCACTTCTCATTGTAAATGGAAACATTGGCATTCTGATTCTGTACATTAGTCATATGAGCTTTGTTAATATGAGCCCAGCTCTGGGGGACAAATGGGCTCTGGAACTGCTGACGAGTGTGGTTTCTGGGCCCACAAGGCTTTGTGCCAGACCATGGACAGTGGCAAATGCCCTAACACAAGTCCACCCTGCAAGCCCTCCTGGGAGCTTAAGTAATTTATCTTACAACCTCATTTACCCTCACTCTGCCCCCATGGCCATACCTTTCAAAGGATTCCTATCTGATTCTATGAAGGTCCAGAAGTGACCTAGAAGTGTGAAGTGAAGAATCAAAGAGAAAACCCAATGAACATGGACAGAATGCCCACAGAAATGAAAATACATATCTGCAATCATCAGCACTAGGAAGCAGATATCGTGCTATGTGCTTGCTAAAGACCATCCCATGTAATCCTCAGAAACTCTGTGAAGCTAGTAGTACTTTTGGCAATTATTTTACAAAGGAGGAAATGGAGGCTTAAGGAGGTTAAGTAACCTGACCACATATACACAGCTAACAAGTAGTGGAGTTGGGATTAGAATCCACACCTTTAAACACTGCGCTCTTGTTGTCTGTATACTTTATTTCACTTCACTGTTTTTAACACCAAACATGCACTGTGTACTTATTATATGCCAGGCACCGTTCTAAGTACTTTACCAATATTAACTAATTTCTTCCTCATGATAACCTTATGAAGTGGGCACTAAAATATCCTTATTCTGATAAGGAAACTGAGGCAAAGAGAAGTTAAGTAACTTGCCCAAGATTATACAGCCCGTAAGTGGCATAACCAGGATTCAAACATAGGCAGTCTGTCTCCAAAGTCTACGCTCTCAGTCTTGTGCTACTCTTACAATGTTTCCTTGGAAGAAATGATGAAGATTCAAATTTCAAATGTTAATTTCTATACTATTGTAAGTGCAATTTTTCAGGAGGATAGATAGAAACACAAGGGGAAAAATTTATGCCATATCATTTCTCTTTATTATACACCAATTAGAAAAACTGCAATTCTTCTATATTTGAGAATTATGAAGCAAGTAACCACCATAAAATACTACAGGCCTAGATACAATTATTCTTAGGAGATATATCCAAGGAGGGTGACAAATTTAATTCTATACCTTTTTTTCCTCACTATTGCAGAGGAAATTAAAGGAATACTTTTTATTTCTGCATTTATAAATTCTGGGAAGTAAAGATTGGAATACTTTTGAGAGATCTAAGATGAATCAAATATTCCAGAATTTAATTTAAAGGTCATTTTCTCTTAGAAATTGAGGAAGCTTAATTTCAGAATAAAAGTGCATTGAACATAAAGAAATTGATATGGATACATCCAACTTTAAATCACACTTTCTCTTAAACTGAAAATGGAACTTTCAGATCCATAAATTGCCAACTTTTATTAAAAATAATACTTTGGAATAGATTTGGTAAAAAATAACACCTTCTGACTCATGTAGTAAATGTGAAGGAAACTTTTCTATTTAAATAGTGAGAAAAGACCTTCATTGGTTGCTATACCACTTAAACAATCCAATTTAGACCCTCTCAGACAGGGTCTACAAAGTTAACTCAATCCTGAATTCAGAAGATCTGTTTAAGTGTGGGATATGTTGCATTCCCCTACCGTCTCTGGTGTTTGATTAAGTTTATAAACTCTTTCCAGAAACTGTCATCTTGGGAGATACAGCATGCTTCTGAACCAGCTCATAAAGTGGCACTCAACAAAAAGAGACAATACCTATAATGCTTTCTTTCTTTCAGTTCTCTCTTCTCTGAAACAGTCCAACCATCTTTGCTTACACAATTCATGTAGTCTGGTCATCAAAACATAGCTTACTTCCCTAGCAGTACTACTTCCCTAGTTTTATACCTGAGAATTCTCAACACAGCCCACACTCAGGCCCCTCTCCTGGGGCCCCTTCATATTTCTCTTCTCATTTTCTTACTACTTCCATTCTTCCTTGCATTGTCTCCATTTCATAAAACCATTTTAGGAATTTTAAAGTCATTGTTGAGGCAATATTCCATGGTTGTTAAAAGAGTAGGTTTTAAAAATCTGACTACTTTATCAGTGCAGCACCAGTCTTGGAACTCCCCGGCCTCCACAGCCAGCCACCTGGTGACCCAGCCCTTCCCATCAGCAGGTCAGCAACAGCCCCAAGACCACCCCCCAGGGCTGTGGAGCCAGATGCACTGGGATTTGGCCCTGCCCACCAGCAGGTCAGCAGCCACTGCATAAGGCAGTCCTAGCAGCCAACGAGGCTGGGGGCCAGCCCTGCCTACCAGCACACTACAGCAGTCGGCCCTGACACGACAGAAAGGCCCACACAGCCCACATGGGTGGTACCCCTAAAGCATATAGATCTGGTGACCAGAGGGGAATGTGCAACTGGACCCCACAGGACATCTCCTACATAAGGCCACTTCTCCAAGATGAGGAAATGTAAATGACCTACCTAATACATAGAGACAAGGCAGAGGATAAAGCAGAGAATCAGGCAAAATGGAGACAGAGCAATATGTTCCAAATGAAGTACCAAGACAAAACCTCAGGAAAAAAAAAAAAAAACCAAAACGAGGTGGAGGTAAGCCACCTGTTTTATAAAGAGTTCCAGGTAATGATCAAAAATATTCTCAACAAAGAGAATATTTCAAGAGAAGAGATGAACACAGTGAGAAGTTTAACAAAAAGTTAGAAAAAATAAAGAAGATCCAAACAGAGCTGAAGAGTACAATAACTTAAATAAAAAATACACTAGAAAGAATCAACAGTAGATTAGATGATAGAAAGGAATGGATCAGTGAACTGGAAGACTGAGTAGTGAAAATCATCCAAGCTGAACAGAAAAAAAAAAATTTTTTTTAATGAGGATAGTTTGCAAGACCACTGGGACAACATAAAGTGTTGCATACATACAAGATACATACATACAAGATTTGCATTATACTCCCAGAAGGAGTAGAGAGAGAGAAAGGAGCAGAGAACGTTTTTTTTAAACGTCTTTATTGGAGTATAATTGCTTTACAATGGTGTGTTAGTTTCTGCTTTATAACAAAGTGAATCAGCTATACATACAGAGAACTTATTGAATAATAGCTGAAAACCTCCCTAACCGGGGAAAGGAAACAGACATCTAGGAAGCACACAGAGTCCCAAACAAGATGAACCCAAGGAAGTTCACGCCAAAACACATTATAATTTAAATGGCAAAAATTAAAGATAAAGAGAGAATCTTAAAAACAGGAAAAGGAAAGCAACTAGTTATGTACAAGAGAATTTCCATAAGACAATCAACTGACTTTTTAGCAGAAACTTTGCAGGCCAGAAGCAAGTGGCACAATATATCAAAGTGATGAAAGGAAAAAAATCTACAACTAAGAATACACCACCTGGCAAGGTTATCATTCAGATTTGAAGGAGAGATAAAGAGTTTTATAGATAAGCAAAAGCTAAAAGAGTTCAGCACCACTAAATCAGGTATACAAGAAATGTTAAGGGGACTTCTCTACGGAGAAAAGAAAACATCACAACTAGAAATATAAAAATTACAAAAGGAAAAATCTCATTGGTAAAGGCAAACATGCAGTAAAGGTAGTTGATCAACTGGTTAAAAGACAAAAATAGTAAAGTCATCCATATCCACAATAAGTTGTTAAGGAATACACAAAACAAAGAGATGTAAAACATGATGTCAAAAACATTAAATATGGGGGTGATGAGTAAAAATACAGATTGTTAGAATGTGTTTGAACTTAAGAGATCATCAACTTAAAATAATCACTTATATATAGAGGTATGTTATATATGAACTTAATGGTAACCACAACCTAAAAATCTAGAATAGATACACACAAAAAAGAGAAAGGAATCCAAACATAACACTAAAGATGGTTATTAAATCACAAGTGAAGAGAGCAAAAGAAGAACAAAGGAACAAAAAAGAACTACAGAACACCCAGAATACAATTAATAAAATGGCAACAAGTACATACCTATCAATAATTACTTTAAATGTAAGTAAACTAAATGCTCCATTCAAAAGACATAAAGTGGCTGAATGGGTAAAAATCCAAGACCCATATATACGCTGCTTACGAGAGACTCACTTCCAATCTAAAGACACATAGACTGACAGTGAGGAGATGGAAAAGTGTCTTCCATGTAAATGGAAATGAAAGGAAATCTGGGGTATTAATACCAATATCAGACAAAACAGACTTTAAAACAAACACTGTAACAAGAGGCAAAGAAGGACATTACATAATGATCAAGGGACCAATCCAAGAAGAAGATATAACAACTGTAAATATATATGCACCCAACATAGGAGCACCTAAATACATAAAGTAAATATTAACAGACATAAAGGAAGAAATTGACAGTAACACAATAATAGTAGGGGATTTTAACACCTCACTTGTATCAATGGACAGACCATCCAGACAGAAAATCAACCAGGAAACACTGACCTTAAACAACACATTAGATCAGATGGACTTAATAAATATATATTTATATTTCATGCAAAGGCAGCGGAATACACACTCTTTTCAAATGCATATGGAAAATTCTCTAGGATAGATCACATGCTAGGACATGAAACAAGTCTCAATAATTTAAGAAGACTGAAATCATATCAAGCATCTTTTACAACCAGAGGTATGAGGCTAGAAACCAACTACAAATAACACAAACAGCTGAAGGCTAACCAATATGCTATTAAATAACCAATGGGTCAGGGAACAAATCAAAGAGGAAATAAAAAATATCTGGAGACAAATGAAAATAAAAACGCAATGGTCCAAAATCTATGGGATGTAGCAAGAGCAGTTCTAAGAGGGAAGTTTACAGTGATACAACCCTACCTCAGGAAAAAAGAAAAATGTTAAATAAACAATCTAACCTTACACCTAAAGAAACTAGAAAAAAGAAGAACAAAAGCCAAAGCTAGTAGAAGGAAAGAAATCATAAAGAACTAAATAAAATAGAGATTTAAAAAAAAAAAAGAAAAGATCAATGAAACTAAGAGTTCATTCTTTGAAAAGATAAGCAAAATTGGTATATCTTAAGCCAGATTCATCCAGAAAAAAAGAGAGAGGACCCCAATAAATAAAATCAGAAATGAAGAAGAAAAGTTACAACCAACCACAGAAATAGAGGGATCATAAGAGATTACTATGAACGATTACCCACCAACACAGTGGACAATATAGAAGAAATGGATAAATTCCTAGAAACGTACACTCTCCCAAGAGTGTACTGAATCAGAAAGAAAGAGGAAATACGAAGAGATTAACTGCCAGTAATGAAACTGAATCAGTAAAAAAAAGAACTCCCAACAAAAAGAATCCAGGACCAGATGGATTCACAGGTGAGTTCTACCAAACATTTTTTAAAAGTTAACACCTAGCCTTCTCAAACTATTGCAAAAAATTTAAAAGGAAAGACTACTTCTATAAGGCCAGCATTACCTCATTCTACAAGGCCAGCATTACTCAGATACCAAAACCAGACAAACATACCACACACACACACACACAAAAAAAGAGCTGGAAAATACAATTCCCAGCAGAAGGACTATGCATTAATGAAGAAACTGGCAGCATAAGCCTGGCTAAATTTCTTAATTGCTATGTGCCAGTGATTGCTATGTGCCTCTTGCTTTCCCCTCTTTGGGTGTGTCTACAGCACTTTACCTATGCCTGTCCTGCCACTGAAAGTTGGGTGTTGTGAGGAATGGGGGAAATGGGGAAATGTTGGTCAAAGTGTACAAAGTTTCATTTATACATGATGAATAAGCTCTGGGAATCTAGTGTACAGCATGGTGACTATAGTTAATAATACTATATTGTATACTTGAAATTTGCTAAAAGAGTACATCTTAAATGTTTTCACCACACATGAAAGAAATAACTATGTGAGGCAATTGATACGTTAATTAGTTTGATTGTGATATCACTTTACAATGTATACATATATAAAACATCATATTGTACACCATTAAATACATATAATTTCTACTTGTCAATTACACATCACTAAAGCTAAAAAAGAAAAGAAAAAAGTTGGGCATGGTGGGGCAGATAACTTGTCTCTTATGTTCACAGTTCCTCAGATTTAAGAGCTGTGCTTAAAGAACTACACTGAAGGAGTCTAATCTTCACCAGGACATTAAATGATAAAAAAACTAGTGGATGTTTAGAGTTGAGGGTCGTGGGGGAGAAGATGAGTACATTTGGCATGTGAAGAGGATGTGAGCTGTAGCTGCATGGTAGATTATGGAAGACTGTATTTTCTAAAGAGGCACAAAAAAATCTCTCCTGTTGCACATGCTCTTCTCGCAATGGAACTGACACTCCTCCCATCAAGAGATGATAAGAGATTTCTTGACCTTGAGCAGGATTGTGACTACAGCAGAAGTGATGCTATATGACTTCTGAGGGTAGGTCATAAAAGCTGGTACACAGTCCATCTGGTTCTCTCATGGGCTTGCTCTCAGAACCCAGTCACCATACCACAGGAAGGCCAAGTACCCCATGCAGAGGCCCATATGGAGAAATGCTAGGCCTATAGCCTCAGCTGAGCTCCCTGCCAATGGCCAGCACCAACTTTCCAGGTGTTTGCATAAACCATCTTGAAAGTGGATCCTCTAGCCCCCAGCTGAGTGATACTGCATGGAGCAGAGACAATCTGCTCTTACCAAGCCCTGCTCAAATTACATGTCGATGAACAAAATAAATGGTTGATGCTGTCTTAAACCACTAAGTTTGGGGTAGTGTGTTATGCAGCAAAGTACAACTGGAGTACCCTCTGTTTTCCCTGCTTGCTGTCTTCTGTTTCTCCTCATTCCACATAAATTTTCTAGAAGATAAAGCTGATCAAGTTATGTCCCAGACCTTTCTCTTTTTTCCCATTTGGATCTCTGCCACTAAACTGTAATCACCTCAAGATCATGAATGATTTCTTAACTTTATAGAAACATTAAACATTTACTGAATAAATCAATTATCAAAATATTTTGTTCCTGGATCTTTAATAGGATCTATAATGGAGTCCTGACTGATAACATGCAAATTACGCAAAACTGAATTACCAAATTAATAATACTGATATCCCTTTAATGAATCGAACGAAAAAATTTAAAGAATTAATCCACTTTCAAATGTTAAAATAGTTTGTACATATAAACTGAGAGACATCCCTGATGAAAATAACTTGTGACTAAGAAAATATGAAATTTTATGAAAATCACTAACATTTCTTCATAAGCAGATCATACACTGTTTTGCCTAAACCTTAATAATCTGATTTTGGTAAGTTCTGAACTATAAATACAAACAGTTCTGCTTTATCACATAATGTATGGAATTATAAGCAATTCTCAAAGTCTTAAGCATAACATTTGCTATTACCATTTCTGAGAATTTCTAAATTTTCTGTTAACACTATATACTGTATATATTTTTTCTAAATATTCCTTTATTCTTTCTGTAATATACAACCACTCCCAAATTACCTCTGTAAAAAAATTCTTGGTATGTGAGCTTCTTTTTTTCTTTGCCTCTTACTGATTAGTTCTTCCCAAGGCAGACTACTTTCCTTTTATTATCTATGTTAGATTTTTATACATTTCCTCCAAGAAGTTTAAGATGTTTGGCATACAGAGGTGTTTTTGTTTTTGTTTGTTTGTTTTAATGAACATCTTCCAGGCATTGCAATAGTAAAGAACAACAAAATTAGGAGGAAAAGATCACAGAGCAAGGGACAGAGTAACAAGGTCAGAAGTGAAGCAGAGGTGGTTTATTTGCAGAGCAGTGAGAACTCAGGGAATTGTGAAAATAACTGCGTCCAACCCACTTTCAACTTTATAGTGCTACCCCTGGGAAAACAAGGTGTCCTGATCTCACATCTTTACTTTGCTTCTGCCAGTCTCATATTTGTGTCAAGATAACTGATTGGAAATTGAGGTGTCATCCCTGCTCTTTGTACCTTATGCTGGATTTGGGCAAGGATTTGGGCAGCCTGAAGTCAGTGACTCTACTTGACTTTCCCTATATTTAAACTCATTGAAGAAATGAATTGATATACCACGTTAGTGGGGTGGTGGGGGAGTGGTGACTGGGTTTGAAATAAGGGGAGGCACAGAGTGCTATGGGTTCCCTGCCCTGAAGGTTGACAAGACCTCCAAGGGGAAGACTGTGACACTTACAGAAGTGAGGGCCTCAGACACTCTGAACGGGGACTAAGAGTTAGAACTAAGCTGACTTAAGGACAGTGAAGACATACGGACAAGGACACGTTTAAAAATGCCACATCTTCAGCTAAACAAAACTAGAAGAGCACATGCCAGTGTTCCATCTGTGCCACACAAGAGTATTCAATATTTCCATTGTGCATATTGTGACTTCTTGAGAGAAATTTTTGATAGGATGAAAAAAAGCAAAGTATTTCAACAGCTTCTTTAAGAGGGAACTGATGACCCCATTACAGCTGGTGGACAAAACACCAAAGAACTTTTTCATTCTCAAGCAGGCTAAATGGAGACTCTTAAATGCTTATTCAGCTGGATACAGTTATACATTTACAAAAGGAATAAACCTCTTACAACCAGCATAGCTTCGGTTGGTAACAACAGAGAAACTTCCAAGAGGAGTCATTACAGGCTACTCAGCTTCTGCCTTGCTGAGAGCCTTAGAAGTAGAGAATGAAAAGGAGGAAAGACACAGAGTGCATGTGAAGCAAGAAAGAAAAGTGAGAAGGGGAAAAGCAAAGAATTGTTTCAAAATTTCCTTGAGAAAATGTGTCTGCTTTAAGAGTTTCCATAAAAGGAAGAAGCTCTCATTCTTGCAGCATGCTAAAGCACAAAAGCTTTTAGCATCTTTCGGAGCTACATGAAATAAATGGGAGCAGAACTTCAGGCACAAAAGCTAAATACCATAAAAGGCCTGAAATACCTTTTCTTATAAAGGGCAGGATTTTAATTGTAAAGTCTTTTCATGAATATTAAATGGGGAGAAAGAGAAAGAATCAGCTGAATTTTCAAAATAGCTCTCAACCCATCAATGAATATATCAGTCAAAAATATATATTATATACGATATTGTTCTAAGTGGCTCTACTGGGAGCCCCTGCTAACAATTTTGTGTGATTCCATCATGTTTTGGCTTTTTCATAGTGTTTTAATGCACTATGCATTATAATTGATCAAACACATATATGTAACAGGACTTAAGGGCTTATTCTTTTCAATATTTTTCCCTGATTACAGTGGTAATCAATGTTTATTTTTACATATTAGGAAAATTCTGAAAAATATAGATTAAAAATTGCCTATAATACCAACTCTCATGAATAACTAATGTTAACATATTTATGTCCTTAACAAATATTTATTGAGCACCTCCTTTGTGCCAGTCCTGTCTTAGAATACAGCAGAATTTCCATACTTGTGAGAAGAGACAGAAAATGAACCTATAAACAAATAAATAATATTAAATACTAAAAAGTATGAAGAAAATAATACAGGCTAATGTGATAGGGAGTGACTGACAGGTAGGAGAGCGCAGAGCTTGAGGTGGCCGAGAAGGGTTGGTCACTTCGAAAAGGTAACCCTTGAGCAGAAAGCTAACTGATGAGAAGGAAGCAGATGTGGCAAGACCCAGGAGAAGACTGCAGAACATAGACTGATACAAGCAAAATCCTATTTTTGCCTGTTTTTAAATGTAGGGGGTGGGGAGGGGCTCAGATATGGCAGGGATGTTGGAACTACCAGACAAAGAATTTAAAACAATATGATTGATATGCTATGGGATCTAATGGGAAAAGTAGACAACATGAAGAACAGATGGGTAATGTAAGCAAAGAGATAGAAAATCTAAAAAAGAAAAAAACAGAAATGCCAGAGATCAAAAACACTGTGACAGAAATGAAAGCCTTTGATGTGCTCATTAGTAGACTGGACAAGGCTGAAGAAAGAATCTCTGAGCTTGAGGCTATGTCAACAGAAACTCCAAAACTGAAAAGCAAAGAGAGAAAAAGATTGAAAAAAAGTAGAACAGAATATCCAAGAACTGTGGGACAACTACAAAGTATACCTACCTGTAATGTAATTGGAATACCAGAAGGAGAAGAGAAAAAGGAACAGAAGAAATATTTGAAGCAATAATGACTGAGAATTTCCCCCAAATTAATGTCAGACACCAAACCACAGATCCAGGAAGCTCAGACAGCACCTAACAAGATAAATGGTGAAAAAACAGAAGGAATGAGAGAATTAGAATTCTTTAAAAGAATAATAAAAAGTCCATATCTGATATATTTGTTTTAAAAAGTTCTATATCCTGAAACAAAACCCTCTTATTTCAAAATGGATAGCTTTTCCTGTCAAGGTGCAAAATAGCATATACAAGGGAAAAAAAATCTTACTTCTTTTTGGTTCAATCAGGGAAAGAGCAATATACGTGACACATACAAAGTCCACTCTTAATCAAAGTAACAATTTTCCTGTATTTATGTTTTGTGGTCAGTACAACAAAGCAATAGGGGTTCTGAGCCAGAACTAGGGATGTGAGTGATTCACTGCTGCCCCTATGAAGAGTGCAGTCCATCTATCAGGTTGATCCTGACTATGGGTGGCAGGCAGTGTGTGTGCCCAGGGCAGGGTGCAGTGGAGGCAGAAGTCCCCCCCCCCCGCAGAGAGAAAATCAGATTCAATCTGTAGAGTCAGATTGAAGCTGCAGCAGGAGGTGATCCCATTCTTCCTGCAGTTCCCAGGTTTCCTACGGGAAATGCCTTCTGCTGCATGGGTATCAATGGAGAGGATGAAAATGGAGAATGTGAGTTTACATGAACGGGCTAAAGAGTTAATTAAACTAAGGAACCCCCATCAAAGACTAAGTAAACGCCTTCAATAGTTTCTAATTTCAGGTGACTGGTAGATAGCTGTTCTTTGTGACCTCACAAATAGTACAGTATTTCATCCACTAGATCATGGCTTTTAGGACAGGGACAGTGTTGTGTTTTTTTTTTCCTTTTCTCACCACATGTAGTCAACTGCTAACATGGCCACAATTTTTTACTTCTCTTTGTATTCACATAGGAGGCAATGTAACTTTGCAGCTCCTCCTGTTAAGAGGTAGAATTTACTTTCTCTACTTTTGAATGGAGACTAGCCTTGTGACTTGCTTTGAACGACAGGACGCATCAGAAGTAATGCTGTGTTAGTTCCAAGCATAGGCCTCAAGAGGCCTTTCACACTCTTGCAAACTTGCATGTGTGAACAAGCCCAGGCTGGCTGGCTGAGGGATGAGACCACCTGAACCAGACAGGCAGCTGAGGACATTCTAGCCTAGCCAGCCTCAGCTGACCCAAAAGCTACCTGCACATGCATAAGTAAGCCAAGTCAACACCAGAATGAAAGCCCAGCTCAGCCCAGCTCAGTGCAGCCAAAACGACACCTTACAGAACTATATACAAAATAAATGGCTGCTGTATTAAGCCACAAAGTTTACAGGTGGTTATTCATGCAGCAAAAGCTAATACTATACTTAGTAACAACCATAGTATCAGGCATTTAGAAAGCACACATCACAAGATGGATAAATATGCTGTTGAATAAATTAATTCATCTAACGTAATGCCCATGGTGGGCCAGTGCTGTGCTAAGTATGAGGATACAGAGAGAACAGACATGGTCTCCGTCATCAAGGAGCTTTCAGGCAAGTAGAAGAGACAATTCAATGGTATTTATACAAGGTATTGTCGCAATCCATGATAGAAGTACATTCAGGAAAATGTGGGAGATGCCCAGGACCCAGATTAGGAGTAGGGGTCAGAGGAAGCTCCTTGAGGAGGTGATTCATTAGCTCAGTGATAAGAAAATGAGCACAAGCGGCTAGATGAAGTAGTGGAGGTTGTGCAGGTATGCGTATACTATACAAATGGAGAGAAAAGTGTGGAAAGCTACAAACTAAACTGCTCAGGAAAATGGGACTGGAGTATGAGAGGTGAAGATGATTAATTTTTAGTGTTGCTCTGTTACCAGCTATGGGGATCTCAGAAAATTACCTCAGCTAAGTATTTTCTCATCAGCAAATTAGGATATGAATTGTACTTGGCACACAGAGTTGTTCTGAGCAATACATAAAATAATCTATGTATCTGTTAATCCCAAATTTCTAATTTATCCCTCCTCCCCTCCTTCTTCCTTTGGTAACCATAAATTTGTTATCTACCTCTGTGAGTCTGTTTCTGTTTTGTGAAAAAGTTCATTTGTATCATTTTTTTAGATTCCACATATGCATGACATTATATGATACCTGTTTCTCTTACTTCCCTTAGTATAATATCTAGGTACACACTACTATATATAAAATAGATAAACAACAAGGACCTATTGTGTAGCACAGGGAACTACATTTAATATCTGGTAATAACCTATAATGGAAAAGAATCTGAAATAAAATATATATATATAATTTATATATATAAAACTGTATCACTTTGCTGTACACCTGAAACTAACAACATTGCAAATCAACTATACTTCAATTAAAAAAATAATAAACTATGTAAAGTGCTAGCATAGTACCAGTATGTAATATATATCAATACTTAAAGGCTGTCTATTATTATTGTTTTTATTTTCTTGTTACCATAAGCACATATTTCTTTGAATTTAAAAGTATTTCAACAAAGTATAAAACAAATCCTAACTAAAGACATCACTGAACACTACAAATTATATGTAAATCTTGGAAAGAAGCAAATATTTTACCTGAATTTTTATATTCTGTGTTTCTGTAATAAGTCCAAATTAATAAAAGTGGAGAAAAGGTTTTCCAGGCAGAAGGAACAGCAAGTATAAAATAGAGCAGTGTGAAAACTATTTGGCACATATGTGGGATGGCAAAAGCCAAATGTAACCAAAATATAATGTGCCAGGGACAGGGTTCTGATGATAGATGAGGCAGAGAAAATAGCAAGAGCCAGGTCATGATGGACCTCATATATAAAGCAGAGTTTAGAGTTTACTCCAAAGGCAATGGGGAGCCATTTCTACTTCTTATTAGGAATTAACATGGGGGGCAGACGTCTGAGAAAACGATCAAAAGATACGCTTTCTGTTTAAGTAGGGGTGAGATGACAGCATTTCATTCATTGAGCTTTTTTTTTTTTTTTTTTTTTTCATTGAGCTTTATTCAACAACAATTTCTGAGTGTCTTCCATAGATCAGTACTTCTCCAACATAGGTGATGACAAGTAATAAGATCCAGGTCCTGCTCTCAGAGGACTTCCAGACTAGTAGGTCAGACAGCCTTGGAAGCAAATTGCTACAATTCAATATGTTATGTTGTAATACGAAAATGGATCAATTTCTATGAGTATAATAGGTTGGAAGTACTAATTCTGGGGGATGGGGATGGGCAGGGATGTTAAGGACAAAGATTTGAATGGTGCATTGAATGAAATCTGACCTCAGCCCTGTCCATTTCTGTGATCTCCAACTTCTCTACAGACCACTCCTTCCCATAATCCTCTCCATCATATCAGAGTACTATTTCTGTTTCTCCATCTACTGCCTATGATTGCCAAAGTGACTGCCTTAGGCACCAATTATAAAAGGAATAATACAATTATTTATATTATATAACCTGGGCCCAACAGAATTAAATCATAAACACTGTATATTTAGATTTACCTAATTCCCAAGTCCCAGAAGTAAAATTTTGCAACTTTTTCCCTTTTTTAATGAGACTCAAACTCATAATAGCTCTCTAAACTCAGTTAACCAACCACACAATTCAGCAAAAATCCAACTTCGAACCCCATGGCTCTCAATTTCATTCAATGTCAGATCATACATTAAAAGCCATATTATGATTTATCCCATAAAATGTGAATGTTTGGTAAAACAGAAAGCCACAGTAAAAACTTTTAAAAAGCAGAAGTCAACATGAAAAACTTTGAATAGCTTTTGTTATTATGTGGGTTACTATAGTCAGTTTAGTAAAAGCAACCTTACTGGCCACGTCTCCAATCCCGAGATATAAGAGCTATAAGCATCCGCCATAGATGGTGGCACACAGGGACCCTTCTTACCAGGGACCCTCACCTACGGATCCATATTTTCAAGTTTTATATTGTGTTCAGTTTCTGTTCATCTACACCACAATGTGTACTTTTATTACGTTGACTATTTTAATTTAGTTACTATACCAAAATCTACTACAAGAATAAGTGTGTACTAAAGAATAGATACTATGGTTTTTCTTATAAACACAAGGAAAACTTCTAAGTAGTTTTCAAATATCTGACTAGGTTGGGAAAGTTAAACCATCATCTTCAACATCTAGTGACCCTTCTTTGCTTTTGTAAAACTTCTGTCATCAAATGCACACCTAAATAGGCAGGATCATCGATGAGATTAATATAAAATAATGTTCTTTTGGATGACTGAAATCCTCTAAGCTCCTCCTTTACCATTATCTATTATGAAAAAATTTATTTGTACATATTCATGTGTGCCATTGAAAGATATTTCAAGTGGTAGTAAAAACATTTCTTTAAAATAGAACTGTAACAATCTATTCCAGTATGCTGTATATATTCTGTGTAATTCTCATACTTAAGGTACTCTCCATGAATGAAAGCTGCTTTAGCAGCCCTTGGCCAGTAATAAATTATAGAACTAGGATTCGAACTCAGCCACTCCAGCTCCAAGACTAAGCTCTTTTTTTTTAAATTTTTTATTGGAATATAGTTGATTTACAATGTTGTGTTAGTTTCAGGTGTACAGCAAAGTAAATCAGTTATACGTATACATATATCCACTCTTTTTTTTTAGATTCTTTTCCCATATAGGCCATTACAGAGTATTGAGTAGAGTTCCCTGTGCTATACCGTAGGTCCTTATTAGCTATCTATTTTATACATAGTGGTATGATGTCAATCCCAATCTCCCAATTTATCCCTTCCCCCTGCCCCTTATCCCCTGGTAACCATAAGTTTGTTTTCTACATCTGTGACTCTACTTCTGTTTTGTAACTAAGTTCATTTATACCCTTTTTTTAGATTCCACATATAAGCGATATCATATGGTATTTGTCTTTCTGTGTCCAAGACTATGCTCTTAACCACCATGTTATACGCCTCACTACCACTGAAGTTGAGGTTGATATTCCTAACAACATAGGAAGTACTTAGTATGTGTTAGTTATTATTTTTATTGTTTCACTTGATTATATACATATGTATATATACACACACACACACACACAAACATATGTGAAATATATACTTAAATGTGCATATATCTGTGATAGATTTATACATCTGTGGTATATAATATATATACATCTGTAATAATTTTTAAAAATCAATGCTATGAATGAAAAAACTAATCAAAGGAGAAAGAGAATTACAATATTACAACTAAATTAAGAAATTAAAAGAAAGTAAAAGATATTGATATATGGCTGTATTTCTGCTATGTGTTTTCTTTGGTCTACTATAACCATTTATTTTGTTTTGATGAACAGATCTGACCCATGATGAGTGTAAAAATAGTACAGAAGTGATAGTACTGAATCAGATCTTCCACAAAGAAATAAAAGAAGAATATCATGCTAAATATTAAGATGAAAGTTTGTGGAGGCTCAAGTAACCTTCTAAGATATCTTCCAGGAAATAACAACAAAACAACAACAAAAATAATAAAGCTGACTATTAAGGAATGGTGAGAATCCCTTATTTCTTAGAAAGCAAACACAGCACTACACATTTAGCAATCATATCCTCAGGTGGGTCTTGATGCACCCATGTATGAATTTAAATAATACGAAGACTCACCATTTATATTTTATAGGAAAGGTTCTGTACAAAATAGAAGCTGCTTGCCTAGCATTTGAATTAATTTGCTAAAAGAAAATTTTTCCAAAGTTTAACAACTTTAATTTGGACTTGAATATTTAGAAAATTATTCTTTAGATAACAGTATAAATAAAACAGTATTATTTGGTTATAACTGTATATTCCACCACAGTTAGTGAAAGCTTATTTATATTCAAGTAATAATTGATAGGAAATTCTTTAAAGATTAATCTTTTCCAATAAGTTTAAAAATATTCATAACATGAAATAAGAGTAGCATACTGATATATGAATTTACTCAACATCTCAGTATAATGAAAACAAGTTTATTTGAATATTCATTGAAATTTTATTATATTCTGCTAAAACCTTACTTTCCAATACTTTTAATTACTACAATTTCTCCAGACAGTCACGAAATGACAATACAAGTCAAAGTCTGCAGGAATTACTATCTCATGAGTAATAGAGGGCCCCAGACAACGGGCAAGTACATCTTGTATTTGCAAACCAAGGGGAGAAAGAAGACGGTTTACTGTTACGGTTTAGAGTTTTTGATATGACTCTTAACTTCTCCTGACCTCATGAACATAAGACAGTACTTTAACTCAGGGTCAAGGTACTGTGTTAACTCAGAAATGGACTTTCTCAGGGAACTTGGGGTCATTATTAGGGCCTCGTTTGTCTATCTTGTCTTGGAGAGCTTCTGCCGCCAGGATGGAGCCCTGGAAGCATGGCTTAGAGGAAAGTCCAGGAATTGTCCCTTAACAGAGTCACCACGAGGAGCAGCAGGAACGAATGTTAGGCTAAACAGAACTTGGCCTAGGAGGCCCATTCCAGCATGATGCATCTTTAAGAGAAAAATAATTCAGTCCTCAATGGGCATAACACCCAGGGCAAAAATGATGGTTAAGCTTTTAACATTCTCACACTTAGGAGAGGGAATACATTTTTTCCCACCACATCTTACAAGATTAGAGGCCCAAAGACTCTACGTGGAGGTTTAAATCTTTTACTGAGTCCCTAAAATCACCAAAACTACCAGGAGCATATAGCTCATTGGAAGGAGATTAACCTAGTCAAATTTACAGTATATTTTGCATTCGTGATCTGTTGTTAACTGCTACCATTCTTTTTTTTTTAATAACATTTCCCTAAGGTGGTGATCATCTGCAGGGAGCTGACTGCAGGGGGGCTGTCCTTGACCCAGGTCTGGCCAGAATACACTGTTCCCCCTATGCAAACGGATGGTTTCAGGAATGGTGAGGCCACCGAAGTCAGACCACTGAGACTCAGAGGTCAGACCTGGGACTTGGTCTGAAGCTATCTACAGAGACACTTCTCTTCCTGAGAAGGCCAGCTGTCAAGGCAATGTAAGTCTGAAGCTGCTGGACGTCCCCTTTGCTTCCAAACGCAGGGAACACGCCAACATAGAGGACAGCAGAGTCCTGCACAGAGAGAGAAAGGGAGAAGCACAGTGTTCTGTTAACACTGGGGAGACCTTGGATCCTGGCAAGTCTGAAGCCCTGGACATCTCAGATACCTGAGCCAATAAATTCCTATTTTGTTCTTGCTGGTTTGAGCTGGCTTTTTTTTTTTTAATCACTTGAAAACTAGAGAATCCTGACTTACTTGCCTGTATTTCTATTCACTTCAACGAACATTGATTGAGGACCTTCTGATGCCCAGGCCCTGTTCTAGATGCTGGGGCTACAAAAATGAATTAAACATAGTTGCTGAACTCCTGGGAATTCTGTCCTTGGCAGTAAACCTAAGATTTAAAGGTTCCATATAGCTTATCAGGCCACATGCTGTTTTGAAAGCACAGACCATGAATATCTGTATTGACCCTGTCTCACTGGACCAGAACAGTCATTTTGAAGGGCAAGGAAAGGGAATACCACCCAAGTGGTAAGCATGCTTTAAAAAACAAAATTGGCAGTACATTTTTACAGACTAATAATCAAAGAATAAAATTATACTTGAGAAGCTATTCTATGAGCAGCAGAATATTTATCATGTAAAAACAGTATTCTACAACACAAGAGTAAATACTTTATTCAAAGTTTACTGTACCAAAAATAACAATGCAGAAAAAACTCATACTAAATTTAGTTGAGTGTTAATTATGATAGAGATAAAACAAATGAACCCAGAGAGAGCATGAAACATGGGTACGTAATAAGCTAGGAGTTCATTTAGAGAGTTCTGTATTTAAAGTAGTTTACTTTGATACCATTAATCAATACTCATTTTCAATCTAAAAATACATGAAGAGGGAGATTATGTTTCCAAGTCAACATCTACTTAGTTCATCCTATGAATCAGGTACTCTGGAGGACACGGCATTGAAATGCTTCAGGGCATTTTCTTTTAATAAGTGAAGAGTAGCACTTCCCATAAGAATATAAAACTAGATGAGAACTTTAAGCTGAGTCAAGAAAAAGACCTTTCCCAAAGTTCTCATATTAGTATCATTCACTATTTATAAATAACAGTAACATTTTATTACGAAAGTATTTTTAGTAGTTCATAATAAAAAGATAAAATAGAATTAGCATATAACTTCTACGGAAATAAATCTGGTAGGAATACAAAGGTTGTCATATACAGCAAACCTTAAGTAAAACTAAGAAGTAACTATGAAGTTTGGCTTTAGCTCTCACTTTTCTGAGCTCTTAGTTTAGTTATTCCATTCTTCAGGGGCCATGTGCCCCTCACCTCCATATATCTAGAAAGTTCCTCAAATTCTAAAGGTATTTCTCTTCTTTTGTCCCAGTACTGATCATTCACAATTCTCAAGCAGGGAAGAATGATATGCCAATATACAGCTTGAAAAGCAATTTTCTTCAGGTGCAACAGGGCTAGGGAAATATCAGTCAATATTCAGTCTATTTAGTTTCACCATTCAGAGGCCATATGACACGATTATACCAAAAGGGAATTTGGGGGATCACTTTCCAATAACATGGTTAAGTCAAGGTAAAGGTATCTGCCAAACCAATCTGGGTGTGTACTATAGTTAGGAAAGATAACATATCTGTGCTCTGCATTCCTCTTTATTTCCATACATCAGGTTTTATCTTTTTTTCCTCACAGTCTCCAGTAACAGTTTCTTTAAAGACTGAGCCTCACCTGAGCTGTCCTAGAGGAAAGGGATTTTTCCACACTCCCTTCAAGTGCTCTTCATTCCGGGTACAGTTATGAGAGCAGCCAGCCCGACTCTGGATCCCACGAGGAGAACCAGATGGAAACTAAGAACCTTTGCTAAAAGTCAGAGCAGCTGCCTCCTGCCAAGTCCCAGGCCTTGACACACCTTATTAACTGGCATAGAGCAACCTCACAAAATTATTCACAGCAAGGTGTTAATGATTAATAACAAGCTTAATGTGTTATGGCTCAAACACAAGCCAGTAATACATTTTAAAAGAGCAAAGCAGAGGGGATGGAATACTACAATGGAATCTCAAAGACCTAGGCAGCTTACAAAGTTTTTAGACCATGAAGGCATCCCAGCAGCCCTCAAATCAAATCAATTTCATAACATTGATCCCCCTATCTTAAAGGAAAATTGGCTTTGCTAACAATTGATAAATCACTCATATCCAGAAACCTTTCCATTTTGCACCTTCTGATACTGTTTCTTATGTACCATAATATCCACCAATACATGTAATAAGGTCCCTCACGCCTAGAGGATGCTAATAAATATTTGTCAAGGTTTCTTAGCATGGGTTAAAAGAAATCTAGAAGAATCAGCACAGTCTTGAAAGGATGAAAATCCAGGGAAAATATTAAGAGGTAGAATTAATAAGTAGCTATCTATTGCTCAAGTATCTAGTATATGATGGATGCTCCTTTTTTTTTTTTAAGTGAAAATAATACTATGTCATTCAAATAAATCACAAAAGAAAAGTGGTATTAAATCGAGGTAAAATTGTTTTCATTGAAAAACTAGTCAATGCCTGGCACTTGAAGGTTATCTAATAAGGGCAGCTTCAGTGTATATACAAGTTTACCAATAGTCTGAACTAGTCAACACACAGCCTGAGGTCAGTGACATTTTTCTTCAGAAAGTGCGGCTGCTCTCACAGACCATCCAGGATTCAGGGATGTTCACGTACAACGCACTCAGTCTTGACCACTTAGGTTTTCCCCTAATACCAAAAAAAGACCTACATTTTCCAATATAGGAGGATGCACTCTTAAAGCAAAAGCAAGGCAGAGTACCAATGGAAAAATAAGAATGATACAAACCAGAGTGAATTTACAATGCTGAGAGGAACAACAAAATTCTAAAAGTCCCCCAAACTGGCAGATAATTACAAAATCATTATTAGATTTATTTAGATTTTAAATATCTTTTTCTCTGAATATAAATACTCAAAAGATGGCTACTTTGTTGCTCACCAATGAAGTGCTTGATATGCTAGCAATAGTCTCTTTACTCTGAACTCTTCAGGCTATTCAATATTTAATGAACTCTTTAGAATATGACTTCTGTTCCTTTAAATTCCAGAGTCTTCTAACTCTAGATTGATAAAAATTTTTAGTGCCAGGAAGAGTCAGGCACTAAATCAGGTTCAAGTCTAATTTTACAGTTGAAAATAGTGAGGACTTGCCTAGGGTCACACAGAAGCAGAAAATAAGATCAGAAGAAAAACATACTGACTTTAATAAGGGTGCTATTTCTTACACACCTACCTTATGTCTCTGAGTACAACAGTTCCTAGTCATGACATTCTGCTGTAGGTTAATACCTTTGTCAGAAGACAATTTCCTTATATCCATACTTCACCAGCTCAAATGTTTGCAGACAAGCAAAACAAGCCAAAAGTACTTTTGCATAAATTCCCATTTCCTTTTAAAAGGGATATGCAAAATTAAAAAAAAAAAAAAGAGTAAGTGGGTTTACTATTTACTATTCTCAAAATAGTACAACAAAACATTCATAGACTATGCTTATAATAAGTAAACCACTAATCCGTGTCTGGTTGACTTGTGAGTGTTTATTATCATCGTATCCTGGTTATCTCTTTCAAGAAATTCTTACACTCAGCTGGTGAGCATGAAATATTTTCCTCAAAGCAACACAGCTTTTCAAAACAAATTACAACTGGACGTTTCACAGCATCTTCTCTAATCTGGTGTGATCAACTCTAACTGTGCAGAGACAGCTTACTCTCTAACAAAATTTGTATACTCCCTGCTGTAAGACAGATCCTGTGGATCCAGCAAACTTACCCACTCTTTTTTGGTGTGTTTTCCTAGAAAGCAGCTGCCCAGCCAGTGACATTTCCCAGTGACTGTTGCATCTAGATGGGTCCATAAGACTGGTTCTCATCAGAGGAATGTCATAAATGCAAGAGAAGTGTGTCACTTACTAGCCAAGGTGGATGAGAGAAGGCTGTGTTTTCTCTTCTCTCTTCTTTATGTTCTCTTTCTGCCTGAACACAGAGGACTTTAAGACCTCTAGCAAATAGCACAGCCCCATATGGAAGGACCCTGGATTCCAGAAAAACTTCAAAAACACACATACTGAAAGTTATGTGAGAAAAAATCTACTGTGTTAAGCCACCGAAATGCTTGACTTTATTTTTTGTAGCCACTAGCAAAGCCCTAAGTGACGCATTGACCTTACTAGATACATCCATAGGCAAAGTTGACATTCAGATGGTAGTAGCTGCATATATTCTATGCCATAAATATGTGGCATAGAATATTAGTAATTTTATTATTAAACTTCTCCTCTGACTGGCCTGCTCCCAAGATCACAGTCACTGGTGAGGCTTAAGTTCAGCCAAAATCAGAATTTCTATGGTCGATCTGAGCATTTAAAAGGACTCTTCATTATACTAAAACAGTAGGTGAAAAAATTTATTGCAGTAGTACCTGACTACAGATTTCTGCTGTCAATTACATCTCTCTGTAAGTTTCTGAAGTCCAAGGATACTTCCTTGGGACTCTTTATCTTAAGAGCTCAACAAAACAACCCCTCTTCCTCAGGAGTAGGTGCCATATGAGGGGGCTTATTATTTTTAAGAGGAAAAAGAAAGCATCAACTCCTGGTGCTAATGTAAAAGATTCCTTTGGAGATACTTTACAATCTACAATAAATAAGGTCCTAAAACATGCTCAGATGTCCAAGGTTCTGACTAAAATTAAAGTTGCGCCTCCTTTTTAATCAAAAAAATACACAAGGTATAAATCTCCAACTGCCAATCCATTTTTGTTCAAATGATGACTTAAATTCTATTGGAAATGTCTGTCGTCTATTTTGCATCCGTTTTTATAGTAACTAGTGACAATGGTGCCTCCTTAAAAGAAAAGTAGATGAGTTACTTGATACTGATCTAGATTAGGGAAATGGACCCAGGAAGATTTGTTCCCTTTTGTGGCATCCTGAAGAACAAAGGCTTGAAATAAATGGGAAGTGCTGAGTCCCACAAAGTTTCTATCACAGCTTGGGGCAGACAGCATGACCAAGTCTGCGATCTTTTCCTTCACACTAAGCCAGCTGCCTTTACGGTTGGTTAATCTGAGGTGTTTTGCTCACATAGCTCACACTCTCAATCCTTTAAGCAATTTCACCTGTTTTAACTTTGTGCTACACTCATCAAATAACAAGGGGAGACCACCCAGAGAGAATTTTGAAGTATACAAACTTTTTACTGAAAACCATACATATAAAAAAATACTGCTTTTATCTTGGAAAAGGGTCTATTTCAATTGAGTTGAACATAAGAAGTCAGTGGAATTATTTTTTCCAATAACTAACCCAAATAACTAATGAACTTCCTGGGTTGTTAATTTTCAATCAATTTTGTAGGAGTACTTTCTCTATGAAGCTCTCCTTATCTTCCTCTGGTAGATGAAATGTTTCTCTATCTATGTACCTTTTATGGCACTGATTACTCTCTAATTTGTCTTTCTAGCTATTTGCACACTACTTACATATTCTAATAGACCCAAGCTCTGAGGAATCATCCACTTCTGATTTATCTTGATCTTTCCTGCACTTCAGTACCTAATACAGCGCCAGGCGGGTAGAAAGAACACAGCAAATATTTTAAAAGCAGCACACACACTATTGCACTCTATCCACTGGACCCCTGTCTGTAATGTCTTATGAGAAAAAAGCTCATATCCACATGTCAATACAGATGAGGATACCTTTTCTGTACCTTGCATACAAAGCAGCTATAGTGAAGGTGCTGCTGGACATTTTCCCAATAACTAAACTCTTCTCTGAATAATGCCAGAGGACAGTTCTCAAGTTAATTTCAGTGGGGTTGCACCTAGAATAAATGCCTTAACACTAGCATTTTAAAAACATATAGATTTAATCACCTTATTAAACATTGTGCTTAAAATATCCCACAGTACTTCTTCATCTACAATATCAAGTGACATATGAAAGTCAGCATATTGTATTGTTTAAATGCTAGTTATATTCATCCCGCCATAGCCTAAAAGTCTAAAAGCAATTATGATTGGGAATAAACTTTAAAATGTTTTAAATTTTTATTTGGAGGTCTAAAAAGAAATCTAGCAAACTTCTCATTTTTTTTATCCACTATAATTCCAATTTGTCATCTGTTTCAAGAAAAAAAATCAGAGAAGAATCATCTAATCTAATCTAAGACACAATTATTTTGTGTCGTACCATTATTTATTGAGCAATTAATAAAAAATTGCCAACTAAATATCAGATGCCAACAATTACAAGAAACAATTTCGTTTCTGAAATGTTAAAATGTGAAATAAAAGTTCACCTCAGAATCAATGAAATGAGATACTTAGCAAAGAACATGTAAGATGTAATAAAAATATTATGGAAATATAATACAAGAATGAAAGAAATACTTATTAGAACTGAAACTTTTCTTGTGAGTCTATTTGTTGTCCTCAGCTAATATCATTTACTTATATAATTATAGTATAAAATTTTAAAACTATATTCAAAATTTAAGTGATTTACACTGACTTTCAAGTTAATATAAACTCAGTGGTCGAAAGAGTACAGTATTGTATGTGCCCAGAAATTAGTAACCCTGGTTCCCCCCTGGAAGAACTAAGTAATAGAACACAGTATGAGAAAGAGAATTTTCACTGGGTCATTTAGTACCTTTTGAACAGAGGGCCCCGTGCATGTGTCAGCTATACAAATTAAAAAACAAAATTATTAAAATACTCTCTTTAAAAAATTGGGAGAATAGGGATTTCTCTGGTGGCACATTGCCTGCCAATGCAGGGGACATGGGTTCAATCCCTGGTCTGGGAAGATCCCACATGCTGCGGAGCAACTAAGCCCGTGCACCAGAACTGCTGAGCCTGTGCTCTAGAGCCCGTGAGCCACAACTACTGAGCCCACGCACCGCAACTACTGAGCCCATGTGCTGCAACTACCGAAGCCCGCGTGCCTAGAGCCTGTGCTCCGCAACAAGAGAAGCCACTGCAATGAGAAGCCCGCGCACCGCAACGAAGAGTAGCCCCCGCTCGCCGCAACTAGAGAAAGCCTGCGCGCAGCAATGAAGACCCAACGCAGCCAAAATAAATAAATAAATAAATAAAATTTTTTAAAAAACATGAAGGTGAAATAAAGCCTTTTTAAAAAATTGGGAGAATAGAACATAATATGTAAAGACTTTGATTTTTCTAATCCACGGGTTTAGGGAAAAAACTGTAAACAAGATTCACAGGCTTAGACTCACTGCAGGCTTCACCAGTTACATGCCACTGAGGATCCATAATGTATATTTCAGAAGGGAAAATACTTTTCCTTTAAGAGATGACATCCATCCTGAGGTTTGCAAGAAAAAACACCCACCTCCTTTCATGAGAAATATTTGTCGCCCCCTTTCACTGAAGACATCATTGGGCTTCTTCAGTAGAAGCAGAATTTACCATTCAGAAGGAGATTATACTTTTGGTTTCCAAGAAAGCATTTGGATTGTAACAAGATCTGATTTTTTCGGATAAAGTCATGGAGGAATTTACAAATAAGAGTTTCTGAGACATTCTTGGATGTCTAAATGCATAAAGAAGAAAAGGTTTCTAAGGGTCATATATATGAATTTAATAGCACTATCCTGTTTGTGTACCCAACCTGGGGCCTCAGGGATGCCACAAAAGCCCCAGCCTTTATCCATCCAACAGTTACCTACTGTGGTGGAGCTTAGGATCCCACTTAAATGACGGTTTAAGACAAATTTTTACTTTTGACTTTTCATCGAACTGCCTCTAGCTGACTGGCATTCGCTGCTTCAGAAAGTTTTCAAATTTGAACCATAGGTGGAGGTGGTGGATAAAAATGAGTGAACTGACAGATCTGTGTGGGAAAGCACATACTACCTGTCAGACTATCTTTATAAAATGGGAAAAGGCACTTTACAAAATGGGAAAGTCTGATTCAACAATGTATGGATTAAACAAAGGACTCAAAATGATGCTTTAAAACATTATTATCTAGATTCCAATCTAGAAAAATGGTACAGATGAACTTGTTTGCAAGGCAGAAATAGAGACACAGACGTAGAGAACAAACGTATGGACACCAAGGAGGGGGAAGGGGGGCGTGGGATGAATTGGGAGATTGGGACTGACATATATACACTAATATGTATAAAATAGAGGCTAATGAGAACCTGCTGTATAGCACAGGGAACTCCACTTCACTGTACAGTAGAAACTAACACAACACAGTAAAACAACTATACCCCAATTAAAAAATAAATGAAAAAGTAAAACACTCTTATCATCTTAAAAGCTACTCTCAGCTTTTGATTCCCAATCCTCTTCTAACATTTTGCTGTGATGCTGTGGCCAAGAACCTATTTTTCATAGTATCTGCAGCATGTAACTGGCTGGAACAAGTACAACAGAAAGTCAGGTCCTGTGTTATGGGCACCAGCTCTCTTACTAGAACACCTCCATAGACTTTCACCACCTATCCAAAAACTGACCACAGGAATCCAAAATAGCACTCCAAAGAGAATCTGGTTCAATTTGCACTGAGTATAGTTATGCACTTTCCATGGCCTTCCTGTCATTAATTGAAGCATGAAAAGCTTTTAGGAAGGGGATTTTTTGCAGGGTTGGGTAGAGGGAGGAATCAATAGTTTTGTCTTGGCCAATGTTAAGTTTGAGATCCTATCAGAAATCAAAATGGAGATGCAAGGTAGGCCACTGACTCTGTAAGTCTGGAGCTCATGGGAGAAGACCAGCACAGAGATGTACATTTGAGAGTCAGCAGTGCAGAAATGGTATTTTAAGCCATGAGCCCAGGGCGTGTGTGAAAAGGGGGCTGAGGACAGAGCTCTAGGGATCTGTACCCTTGAAGGGCTGATGGAGGAAGAAAACCAGCAAGTAAGACAGAAAAAGAATAGCCAAGAAAGCAAGAAATTAAAATTAATTAAATAAAATAAAATTTGAAACTCTTTATAGTTCACAGAGGCCTAGAGATGAAGTGGCTCATGTAGGGGGATACTGTCAACCGTGTCAAGTGCTGGTGAGATGGGAAACAGGGTACTGATAAAGAACACTGTAGTGTTTAGAGAAGAAATTCTGAACCAGACCGCCCAGGTTCAAATCCTGGCTCTACCACCTACCAACTTTTGTCAAGTTATTTAACCTTCTAGTGTCCTTATTTGCAAAACGGGTCTTGTAGTATTGTTTTGGACAGAATTGTGTCCTCCCAAAATCACATGTTCAAGCCCTAACCTCCAACTTGATGGCATTTGAAAATGGGGTCTTCAGGTAGGTAATTAGAGTCAAATGTAATAATAAGGGTGGTGCCCTAATTTGAGGGGATTGATATCCTTATAAGAGGAGGAAGAGACACCAGAGAGCTCTCTCTTTCTCTGCGCGTGCACAGAAGAAAAACCATGTGAATACACAGCGAGAAGGTGACTATCTGCAACCCTGGAAGAAAGCTTGCACCAGAAACCAAATGTGCTGGCACCCTGACCTTGAACTTCTAGCCTCCATAATGATGAGAAAATAAATTTCTGTTGTTTAAGCCACCCAGTCTGTGGTATTATGTTATGGAAGCCCAAGAAGATTAATACAAGTATATATTTGTTTACTTCCAGGTATGTCAATTGCCTAGTTTGAGTTTTGATGGAACAGTTTTAAATATATACTGTTATATAGAGGATAGAGCAATAATATGATCACAAGCTCTCTCTCTGCTATTAGATAATTAACCTCAGCTGCCACCTGAGTCTCAGCACCTTTGCCCCTGATGACCCCTTCATTTGGAATTTATAGTCCTGGATCTTCAACTGGTTGGCTCCTTGTCTTTTAGATATCAGCTCAAACATTGCCAACTCAGCGAGGCTTTCTCTGGCCATCTAAGTTTTCCACAACACCATGCAAGGACACCATAAAATCAGACTGTCCTGTGTTACTCCTAACACTCATTACTACCTGAATGCTTTTCACTTGTTTCTTTATTGTGTTTTTCTTAATAAAATATAAACCCCATGAGGACAGGGATTCTGTGGTACTGACTGGTGTATCCCTAGGGTTAGAATAGCGCTTGACACATAGTAGGTGCTCAGTAAATACTCAGTGAATAAATAAGTAAACAAAACAATATACATAAGCTATACTTGCCCTGAAATTAATGTTCACAACCTATCAGGTCTGGAAAATCTGTTTCAATTCCCCCATTTTGCATTGATCTAATCTATGCATACCAAATGTCTAATTATTCAACAAAATCTCCTGCACCCAACTCCAGATTACTCCAAACCATGTCTCCTTCAATTCTTTACCTTTGAAGTCACACTTAACATCCCAAACCCCAGGATAGAAATAACCCAGACTGGGCCTCGAAGCAGTAGATGTATATGATTGAAGTTCAAAGATTGAGCATGATGTTTGAGGGGAACCAGAGCTACAAGGTGCTGCTGGGACCTAAAGTGGGAGGCAGGGAGTGGAGCAAGATGGGGCTACAGAGAAGGGTGGCGGGCAGATGCTGGGGACTCAGACACCTTGTCACCGAGCGCTTGCACTCATCCAGGTGATGATGGACAAACATGGGACGGTTTTAAGCAGGAAAATGATGCGATTAGATATGCCTTTGAGACAGTTCACTCTGGTCTCTATGCAGGGTTTGGTTTGAAGAGGAAAAGGCTGAAGGCTGGGAGGCCAGATAAGAAGTGTGGTCGGCAGTGAGTACCTTGCACTTGTCTGAAGCTCCAGGACCATCACCACAGCTAGTTATGGCTGTTCAAACTAGAAGAGTAGATGAGAACTTTGGAAAATATTCTGGCAGTTCCTCAAACCATTTCTCAATGGTTAAATGTAGAGTTACTATATGACCAGCAATGCCCTTCTTAGGAATTCCCCTCAAGAGAAAGGAAAATAGGTGTCCACCCAAAAACTGATACATAAAGGTGTACGGCAGCATTATTCAACTGGTGAATGGATAAAATGTGGTATATCAACACAATGAAATATCACTGAGCGAACAAAAGAAATAAAGTACTAACAGATGTTACAACACGGCTGAATCTTGAAAACATTATGTTAAGTGAAAATAAGCCAGTCATAAAGGACCACATATTATAGAATTCCATTTATATGAAATATCCAGAGTAGGAAAATCTACAGAGACAGAAAGTAGATTAGTGGTTGCCTAGGACTGGGCAGGGTGGGGTAGAAGAGAAAGGATGGAGAGATTCGGGGGGTGATAATTAAGGGGCACAGGATTTCTTTTTGGGTTAATGAAAATGTTCTAAAATTGATCACGTGATGGATGTACAACTCTGTGAATATATTTAAAGCCACTGAATTGTATACTTTAAATTGGGTGAATTGTACAGTATGGGAATTATATCTCAATAAAGCTATTTGAAAAGGAAGAGAGTACGAGTCCCTCCAACAGCAGCAAAAACACTGTAAAGTGGTCCTATAGTGGCCACCAGGGGAACATCAACATGTAAGTACCAGGTGGAGTAATAAGGAAAACCCCCCAAAGAGACAGAAAAAAAGATCAGAAACATTTCAGAATTGAAAGTTAAAGGAGTGAAAGATGCCTAAAAAAAAATGATGACTCAAGTTTATTCTGTTGGGAATATGAGATTATAACCATACTTATGAAGCACTATCAGGAAAACAAAGTGTCCAGTTTCCTCAAAACATCAAGGACTCTTTACTAAGCCATGCAGAATTAAAATAAACACTAGCTCAGGAACCTTTTACAAAAGAGGTACAGCACAGGAAAAGAAAAGAGCAAGTTATTTGCCTGGTAGTTTTCAGCTCATGACTTGCAGCATCTTCTTTATCTGATGCAAGTTTCAGAGCTTTCACCAAGTGCATCAGATCAATGTAACTCAACAAACTATCTGACTGAAATGTGTTGTCCTGGAAGACGCACCACAACTGGTCTTCACCTGACCTCCACCGGGAACAGCAGCCTCATCTATAAAATAAGGGCACAAAGCATACAGGGGTCTTCAATCTTTCCGTGAGGAAAGAGTCTTTTTTTTCCCTCCAGAAACTAGGAGGTAACTGAGGAGCGATGGGCTGCTGACAGTAAGGCCATAAGCAGAGAACAGGTGCTTCGTTTCCACTGGGAAGAGACTTTTTGGCCAAGTACAAGGAAGTAGAATTTGAGGGTACAAATCAGTCACTCAATGAATTATAATATTCTTTTTAAATTTGTTTTGAGGAACATCCCAGGTTCATTTTGTTGTTATGTTTTGTTTTAATTGAAACTATTCTTCCAATGCTCAGAAACCGGAGTCTTCACATTCTGTATTCAACGCAGTCTGGCAAATGGCTGGTGGCCAAAATTGGTATCAATTATTTCCCTTTGCCCTACTGAAACGCTCTCATGCTCTTCAGGGATAGGAGAGGAACAGCTAGAGCTGCTTTTCCAGATCCTGATGTTGTCAAAGAGTTGCCTCTGGAAACGAGGAAGGAAACCCCACCTTTCTCACACTACTTCTGCATAACTCTCAGACCTAAGATGCTGTAAACAGGAGCAAGAGAGAAAGGGCAAGGCCGAGCACGTGAGAGACAGGATCATTAACGCAGCCAGGCTGAGCTCCAGGAAACAGGACTTAAGGGACTGGATTTGAGTCAACAGACCTGTTTCTATTCACGAGGCTAGGTTTTGATGCCAAGGACTTTTCCCTTACTCACTGGATCATGAAATTTTGGGAGCTGCTAGTATAACCCCAGAGTTAGACTAATTAGTGGCCAAGGTTGTGATCATGAAGTGGAACTTAGGGTAAGGACTTCAAACAGGATCAAGCTTTTTAATAATAAAGAGAAATTTAAAGAGTAAACCTCATTATTTACTATGGTTTAGGTCTCATTTTTGGTTTTACAATGTTAGGCACATTGGTCTGGGTACATTCCCAATCCCCTTACTCTGCTCTACTTTTTTTTTTTTTTTGTCAGAGTAGTTATCACTTGCAACATATGATAATTTACTTACTTAATTTCATTTACTTTTTATTATCTGCTACACTACACTAAAATGTAAAATCTTTGAGGGCAGAGGTCTCTGCCTATTTTATTCATTGATGTATTCCAAGCACCTAGAATAAAGCTGGTCCTATAGCAGATGTTCAATAAACACTGACTGAGTAAAGAAATGAATGAGTATATGAGTTTTAATAAATGAAGTAAAATGATATTTATAAACGTGCATTCCAGAATGCATAGTTACATCAGTGTGTTGTCTCTTGAAATAGCCACCCTAAGGGGCTCTAGCCTTATTCCAGTTATGCCATTACTCAAAAAATTTTTGAGAGTTTCTTAAGCTTTGGTTATGAGCCACATAAAATATTAGTCTGTTGCCTTAGAGTTGTATTTATTTTTCAATATAACTATCATTTTTCATTGTGATCATCTATTTTCTTTATCAAACTTTGTTCCAAATGAATTTAGTTCTTACCCCAAGTCAAATTCAATCTGAAAGAACAAAGACTTGTGACAATCTCATAGAGAATTAACAACAAAAATCTCTCACTACACAATCACCAGAATTGAACAAAGAGCACCCTAGTAACATCCTATAATGTTGTTAATATCAGTACAGACTGCATATTACAATTTGGGCTGAATGCATAACTCTCCCTTCTCAGAGGCATTTAGATAATCGCCTTTGACAATGTGTTTGTTCTTTTATACCTGTGTGTTTCACCATCCCTCGCTCATTTAATTAAATTGTGAAAATTAAATACTCTGAGCTGGGTAGGACATTAAGTACCACAAGAAGAAAGCCATAAAAGATTAGCAAACTGATAACTTCTTTATAAGATTTTCCAAGGGACTACCTTTTTTTGCAAACAACTTTTTTTCCCCCCAATACAAAAGTATCCTGTGCTCGATGGAGAAAACTTGAAAGACGCATAACAAAACAGAAAAGTGTGCAGGAAATGAGCGTGAGGGTGGCCTGATGGCCACGGCTTTATCTCAGGCCCCACTCTCTTGCTCTCTGTGCTCCAGGCACGCCAGCCTTCCTGCAGATCCCCGGCCACTCACGCCAGGGTCCTGCTGCCAATGGCTCCTCCTCTGCCAGGTTTGCTGTCTCCCACGGCCCCTCCCTTTATCTGGTGGCACCATCTCACCCAACAGACCCCAGCTCTAACACTGCTTCCTCAGGGGAGGCTCTTGTCCCTTGCACTGTGGCTCTGTAGCACTGACTGCAACAGAAGGTTATACATACGGTGACTGATTCCTATCTGTATACACAGTTACCTAACAAACACGAGGGCAGGGGCCACGGCTATTTCACCCCCCACAGTCCCTCCAGTGCTTCCTGCTGAGCCCAGCACAAACAGGTGCTCAAGAAATGCATTCATCAATCCTGCACACATCGCTTGGGTGATGAACACCTGACAGAAACCAGAGGAGGTGCTGGGAAAACTGGAGATGACTGTTTATGAATACTGACCAAGCCCTCGGACTCATATGAAAACCATCACATCTAATTACCTGGTCCCTCTCGGGAAGTCCTGAGCTGACGTAAGAATTGATCATATGTACTAAGCTTTTAATAAGAGACAATATAAGAAATGTCCATTAGAATAATATTTTTGTAACTTTTGCAAAACAAGAGTCAAAAATTTATTGTCTGCAACTAAGGTCCATGTAGTAAATTTCTCCTATGGGAAAAAGAAAAAAAGGTTTGTTCTTTGGCTGAACTTGTGTGCTCCCTACTAGAATAAGAACTGTTTAAAGCCAAAATGTTTCACTTTTTCTTGGCTAACAAGAAAGTCAGACTGAGGCTGAGCTCCTGATAACAGGGATTAGTGCACTCTGCATTTACTTTTCATCTTATCTTTCTGATTGATTATTCTACCTTTCTTAATTACCTTGAGTCTGCATGTTTTCATACTATAAAATGCTTCAAGGCTATTCTGTAAATAAGTGAGATTATAAGTAATAACTAAATATTAGAAAACTATTTTTCCAAAGTCAAGTTTTTTAAGTATTTTAAGTTTATGCTTTTTAAACTATTTGTCATAATCTCTTGAGTTATTAAACATTATTCCACTAAAAGCCTTTGAATATTTAACCTAGCCTCAATTCTCATATCTGTATACTCTCGTATGTTACAGGTGAGATTACATATAAAAGAATGGCATACAGTATACATCAGTATTATTGTGTAACAAGCCTCTCCAACTTAGTAGTTTAAAACAACAATCACCTTACTAGCTCAAAATTCAGTGGGTTGGCAATTGGGGCTGGGTTCAGCTAGGCAGTTCTTTTGCTGCACTCACTCATGCAGCTGCAATCAGATAGCTCTGCAGCTGGGACTGGATAGTCCAAGATGGCCTCACCCACATATGCTGGTGCTTGCTGTTGGCAGGGCCACAATTCTCCAGCTGGCTAGCCAGGGCTTCTGCACATAGCACGTGGATTCCAAAAACAGCAAGAGCTCAACTGCTTTTCCAGCCTCTGTTTGCAACACTTTGCTTATATCCTAATGGTCAAAGCAAATCACATGGTCGAGCTCAACGTCAGAGGGAACACAGATATAGGGAGGAGTGATTAATTGGAGGCTATCATAGTAACAACTTGCTATAGAATATAATAGATTAATTAAAATTATCTTTCTTCCCAGTTTTCAAAATACCAGTGCAGTTACTATCTTTGACTAAATAATATGCAATCTCTGGATAGCAATTGTGGTTTATTATAACCTCTATGTTACATTGCTTTCCTAGAGGCTTGATTCACTTTTGTCTGATGGCAAAAGAAATATCCTCTTTTTTCCAAATTAGAAAAAAGGTCAGACTCAGACACTGAGGCATGTGAAAATCAATATTTCATTAGATTACCACAGCTCCAGTACCAGGGCAGAGACATAAAACTGAAGAAAAACTTTATGTTTTCAGAACAAATATGGAAGCAGTTTTTATAACTTTGGAAAAATATAGTGAATAATAATACATATTCTCAACTTTTTAGTCAGGGAGCAGAAGTACCAAAAGATCACAAAAGAAGAAAGAAAGAAAGGAAAAATATACATATAATGATGGTAAACTGAGGATACTGATGACAATTACGACTGAATTTTAAAAGTCCTGTGAAATAAACAAGTTCCTAAGTCAAATGAAATCTTATTGGGTTCAGTGAATATTAAAGTATTCTGGATCAATACACTGAGAAAAATTATAGCCTGGTTTACTGGTTCAAACCAGTTCATTAAACATTTTCTATTTAAGAAAATAACAAACTTATTAAGAGTCAGATTCTAATTTTGCAATTGGAATAGACTTCAATGTCACTGGAGTAGGTTTCAAAAATCTGTCCCTGAACTACTTTATTACCCTCCTCTTCTACATTGCACAAACCTCCTACCCTCCAGGAACATTAAAACACTTGATCCTTTCACATGTACAGGTCCTAATAATGATGATTCTATGCCTTGACATTCATTCCCTCTCTTTTCAATTCCATCTATTCTTTTCCTTTCTGACGATCCAGAGAAATGGCACCTTCTGTGGGAATGTCCCCAAGCAGAGATAACTGCCCACTCACTTCTGTGCTCCCACAGTGCTGGAGGTACTTTGTCTTCCTGGACAGTTTTTGTTACCCCGTGAGCTGTTTCCTGGGGGTTTGCCCTGTCCACTCAGGAAGAGCCTGGGTTACATAACTCAGATTCATGACAAGGTACCAGCTCAAGCTATCTGTTCAACTGAAGACAGGAGGATGAATTGGGATGGTGGAGAGAACAGATAGAAGATGGAAAATGAGAAGTTGATGAGAGAGAAGGAAGTTAGGGAGGAAGAAAATCAAGGAGGGGTGAAGTGGGGAAGGAAGACTGGGAAGAAGAAGTCAGGGAGGAGAAGAGGGAGAAGTGAGGGTAAGTAGCAGTACCAGCTCCTGGAGAGCTTACGATGCGCCCTGCTCGAGGTTTTACATACATTATCTTTTTTAATGTTTACAATAGTCTTATAAGGTAAATACTATTATTACCCCTATTTTTACGGATGAAGGAACTGAGGCATACAGATGTTCAGTACCTCATCCAGAATCTCACAATTAGGAAAAGGCAGGGCAAGAGAATTAATAAAGGTCTAGACAACCTCAAGCCAGAGCAATAGCCACTAAGCCTTCCTGATTCATGTTGATGTGCCCTTAAATCTAGCCTCGTGCCTGGAACTGTCCCCTGATCAATTTCATCAAAACCACAGGTGGAAAAATTATATTTTGCAAAGATTATTTGTGAAAAAATTATATTTTGCAAAGATTATTTCCTTCTATTCACCCAAATAGTCTAGATTCTAAAACTCAGTCAACAAAAGCAATTACTAAGCTAAGTATTTAACTTACTTATTCTCAGTTTGTAGCAGATATTCTTCTCCTGAATTCCTTCAGTACAATGCCCCAGCTTACCTTCAGAGACGTTATAAGCAACAGCCCTATGAAATCTAATGCTGTATTTGTTGCTGGCAAGTTGTTTAAGACCTTGCTCCCTGCAAGAGAAGGCAGGGAGCACTGCAGAGAGGAGGTATAACTAGTTATGAAAAGGACAGACTGAAGTTGTGCAAGCCCTGCCTCAACTGTCACTATGTGACATGTAAAGTTTATTAGACTCTTTAAGCCTAGTTTTGTCATCAACAACATGATAATCCTGAATGAGAGGAGGGATCAAGATGGTGGAATGTGAGGACATAGTGCTCACTTCCCCCACAAACACATCAAAAATACATCTACATGTGGAACATTCCTCACTGAAAATTAACTGGAAACTGGTAGAAGGACTCCTGTACAACCATAGCTGTAAGAAAGATACATAAATAACTGGGTAGGAAGGGAAGAAAAGCAATTGGGTTGGGACCTGTCCCCCTAGGAAGGGACTCAGAGGAAAAGGGAGATTGCACAGGTGGACACCTGCCCTGGGGAGTGAGCAGCTTTAGCCACAGACTGGACATCTAAGTCCTAGGGTCCTACATGGGAGAGACAAGCCCCCTTAGCTGACTGGAAGGCTACTGGAACAAACAGAAGGGCTGTGTGAAGCCTAAACTCTGTTCACAAGGATGACAAGCTCACTGGCTTGCCCCCGAGGCAGGGCAGAGAGAGGTCTGCTTTAGCAGTTGCCAGGTTTCCTGCAACTGCCTTGCCAGACACCCTAGCACAAGCCAACCAAATGCTCTCACCCCACTCACTCCACAGTGCAGCACTGGATCTGGGGCAACCACTACTGGGGAAAAGACTCGACCTTGGGAGACAGAAGCAACCCATTCCTGGAGTGGAGCCTGGGTGGGGCAGCAGTGGCCATTGTGGATGCTTGTTCAAGCAGCAATCCAGAAGTAGCCCAGATCTCTGACCTCAGCCACTCTACCACGGCTCACCTCCCGATAAACAACAAGAGTCCACATGGGGCCTACCACCCTGTGGAGCATTTCTAAAACAGGGTAGGGATGGCAGAAGTTGGGGCAGTGATTGGCTGTGAGGGACAAAGGGGACTTGCAACTGAGGCTACATGAGAGTGGAGCAGCAGGAACCTGCACAGGCAGCACATCAGACCTCTGTCTGTGCATGGGCCTCCCCTGCTTCAGCACTCCCCCAGCTCTGCTGCAAGGGTCCCAGTGTGGGGAGAGGGAGAAAAACACACTTAAAACAGAGCCAGCTTGTCCTGATCCTCAAGGCTTCTTCTCCAGCAACTTGGGATCAGACTCTGCCCCCAAAAGGGTGGTGACAGCCAGAGAGCAGAAGAGAAGCCCTGCCTCACACCCGGTGCCAGCTCTAGCCTCTCCACCTCCAGCCCCACCCCCTTCTGAGGTGATAGCCACCAGCATATCCTGAAGAAAGATGTGACTTGAGCCTATGTTAAATCCAGCTCTCCCACCAAAGGCACTGGGAACATGCAGTCTGTATAGGGATGCTCAAACATAAGAACACCCCTTCAAGACCACAATAGGTAGCTGTTTTACCTAAATTCAAATAGGCAGGAAAAGTTAAACAAAATGAAAAGGCAGAGGAACTACTCTTGATTGATAGAGCAAGAGAAAACCTCTGAAAAAATCACAAAACAGAAATAAAAGAACTGACTAGATAAATAATTCAAAACATTGGTAATAAAAATGTGAACTGAATTAGGGAAAAGAACTGATGTAAACATTTTAATGAGGAACTGGAAAATATAAAAAAGACCCAATCCAAAATGATGAATTCAATAGCTGAAGTAAAAAATATACTAGAGGAATGAATAGCAGACTAAGTGATATAGAAGAAAGCATAAGTGATCTGGAAGATAGAATAATGGAAATAACCCGATCAGAACAGCAAAAGGAGAAACAAAATTAAAAAAGTGAAAGCAATTTAAGACATCTCTGGAGTAACATTAAGCATATCAACATTCACATTATAGGGGTCACAGAAGGAGAAGAACGAGAAAAGGAAATCAATAATGTATTTGAGGTAATTATGGCTGAAAACTTCCCAAATCTGAAGAAGGAAACAGATTTCTAGGTACAGGAAGCACAGAGGGTTCCAAACAAGATGAACCCAAACAGACCCACACCAAGATGTATAATTAAAATGGCAATAGTTAAAGATAAAGAGAGAACTCTAAAGGCAGCAAGTAAAAAACAGAGTTGTGTACAAGGGAATCCCCATAAGGCTATCAGCTGATTTCTCTGCAGAAACTCTGTAGGTCAGAGGGAGTGGCATGCTATATTCAAAGTAATGAAAGGGAAAAACCTGCAACCTGGGATACTCTACCCAGCAAGATTATCATTTCGAATAGAAGGAGAGATAAAGAACTTCCCAGACAAGCAAGAACTAAAAGAGTTCATCAATATTAAACTTACCCTAAAAGAAATGTTGAAGGGTCTTCTCCAAGTGAAAAAGAATAAGAATCTATAGGAAAGACAAATATATAGGAAGGACGGAGCATCAACCACTTAAATAAGCCAGTATGAATATTAAAAGACAAAGAATTATAAAATCAACTATAACCACAATAAATAATTATAGGATAAACATGAAGATGTAACATATGACATCAAAAACACAAAATGCAGGGGAGGGGAGTCAAAAATGTAGATCTTTTAGAATGTGTTTGAACTAAATGACTACCAGGTTAAAGCCAAGTAGATATAGTTATAGGTCAACATATAGGAACCCAATGGTAACCACAAATCAAAAACCTAAAATAGCTACACAAAAAATAACAAGAAAGGATCACAAGGATACTACTAAAGAAAACATCAAACTACAAGGGAAGAAACAAAAAGAAGAAACGAACACAGAAGAACTATAAAAACAACCAGAAAAGAAGTAATAAAATGGCAATAAGTACATACCTATCAAGAATTACTTTAAATGTCAAAGGACTAAATGCTCCAATAAAAAATATAGGGTAGCTGATTAGATAAAAAAAATAAGACCCTTCTATATGCTGCCTACGAAAGACTGACCAGAACTAAAGGCACACACAGACTGTAAGTGAGGAGACAGAGATATTTCATGCAAACAGAAATGACAAGAAAGCGAGATTAGCAATACTCATATCAGACAAAACAGACTTTAAAACAAAACTAATAACAAAAGACAAAGAAGGGCATTTTTAATGACAAAGGGATCAATAGAAGAAGAGGAGATTACACTCATTAACATATATGCACCCAATACAGGAGTACCTAAATATACAAAGCAAATACAACAGATATAAAAGGAGAAATTGACAATGATACAATAATAGCAGGGAAGTTTAACCCCCATTTATAGCAATGGAAAGATCATCCAGAGAGAAAATCAATAAGCAACAGTGGTCTCAAATGACACAACAGACCAGTGTCTTATTAGATATGTACAAGACATTACATCCAAAAACTGCAGAATACACATTCTTTTCAAGTGATAATGGAACATTATCTAGGATACACACATGCTAGGCCACAAAACAAGTCTCAACAAATTTAAGAGGACAGAAATTATATCAAGCATTTTTTCCAACCACAACAGTATGAAACTAGAAATCAATTACAGAAAGAAAAATGGGAAAAGAACAAACATGTGGAGAATAAAAAACTTGCTCAAAAAAATTAAAAATGGGTCAATGAAGAAATTGAAGAGGAAATCAGAAAATACCTTGAGACAAAGGAAAATGAAAACACATCACTCCAAAATCTATGGGATGCAGCAAAAGCAGTTCTAAGAGGGAAGTTTATAGTGATATGGGCCTTCCTAAGAAATGAAAAATCTCAAATAAACGACCTAACCTAAAAGAATTAGGGGAAAAAAAAAAAGAATAAAACCCAAAGTCAGGAGAAGGAAGGAAATAATAAAGATGATAGAGGAAATAAATAAAACAGAGATAAAAAACCAAAACAGCAGATCAATGAAACCAAGAGCTTGTTTTTTGAAAAGATAAACAAAATTGATAAACCTTTAGCCAGGCTCACCAAGAAGAAAAGAGAGAGGACTCAAATAAATAAAATAAGAAATGAAAAATAACAACCAATACCACAGAAAATCAATAAATCATAAAAGAATACTATGAACAGTTATGTGTCAACAAACTGGACAACCTAAAAGAAATGGAAAAATTTCTAGAAACATACATCCTGCCAAGATTGAATCAAGAAGAAACAATTTGAACGGACTAATCACTAGTACTGAAATTGATTTTGTAATTAAACAAAAAAACTTCCAGCAAACAAAAGTCTAGAATTGGATAGCGTCACGGGGGAATTCTACCAAACATATAAAGAACTAATACCTGTCTTTCTCAAACTATTCCAAAAAGTTGAAGAGAATAGAACAAACTCATTCTATGAGGCCACCATTACCCTATACCAAAACCACACAAAGACACTACAAAAAAAAGTAAATTACATGCCAATATCTTTGAGGAATATAGATGCAAAAATCTTCAACAAAATATAAGCAAATTGAATCCAACAATATTCAAAAAGAATCGTACACCATGATCAAATTGTATTGATTCCAGGGACACAAGGATGGTTCAATGTTCACAAATCAATCAATGTGATACATTACATTAACAAAAGGAAGGACAAAAATCACATGATCATCTCAATAGACACAGAAAAAGCATTTAACAAAATTCAACATCCATTCATGACAAAAACTCTCAGTAAAGTGGGTATAGCACTTTTTACAATAGCCAAGATATGGAAGCAGCCCAAGTGTCCATCAACAGACAAATGGATGAAGAAATTGTGGTATATATATGTATATATACAATGGAATATTACTCAACCATAAAAAAACAATGAAATTCTGCCATTTGCAACAACGTGGATGGACCCAGAGAATATTATGCTTAGTGAAATAAATCACAGAAAGACAAGTGGGCTGGCCAAAAAGTTCATTAGGGTGTTTCTATAACATCTTACAGGAAAACCCAAAGGAACTTTTTGGCCAATCAGTACTATATGGTATCACTTATATGTGTAATCTAAAAAGTAATACAAACGAATGTATAGAGCAAAACAGAAACAGACTCACAGATACAGAAAACAAACCAGTGGTTGCAGTAGGGAAAAGGAAGAGAAGAGGGCAAATTAGGCATATGGGATTAGCAATACAAACTACTCAAAATAGATAAGCAATAAGGATATACTGTATAACACAGGGAATTACAGCATTATCTTGAAATAACTTTTAATGGAGCATAATCTGTAAAAAATACTGAATCACTATGCTACACACTTGAAACTAATATTATAAATCAAATACGCTTCAATTAAAAAAAAAACATGATATTCCCTAGCTCCTAGAGCTGTTGTGAAGATTATATGAGAAAATGCTTGTAAAACACTTAGGAACACGTCTAGTACACAGAAAGTGCTCAATAAATGTCATCATCAAACAGTATCCCCCAATACAAAAGTTTCATGCAATTTCTTTAAGACATTCATTCTAGGAAAGGCTTTGCCTCTCCAGAAGACTTTTGCTTTTACAGACACTGAACTTTTTTTTGGCTGTTACTAAGATCATAGCCAAAATTTCACCTCAACTTTAGCAGCTTTGTGGAATTCTGTTGTTTGCTGATCTCTTGTGTAACACTGCTTTCCATTCCATCTATATTTTCCTTCTTCCTGATTGTTTGTTTGTACTGGCATATTCATTATTGTAAGCTGCTTCAAATATTTGTGGAATAAAGCAAAAACAACAAATGAATAAATAATTCTGTTTATGTCTGCTAACCCCCAGTAAAGACTATTCCCTTCAAGTCAGGAAAGTGTTGGTTCCCCCCAAATTCAATTTGATGATTGGTATGCAACACGTTTTTTAAAAAATGTTCACTGAATTAATACATGAATACTGAATTATAGGGAATATGATACTTAATGAAAGTCCTACCAAAACCATTAAAATTCTAGTTCTAGATAACAATCATGCTAGTTTAAATATTACCTCAAGTTTATTTTTTAACTAGAAGTGTTTTTCCCCATTTTTGGCCATCTTTCATAATAATTTCAATTAATATCCCTTTCTCATTCTCCCAGGAGAAGAGCTGTGTTATGTCTGCTAGTGAACAGACCGTGATTATAGTATACCAAAATGCATTCACAGACTTTCCTGTTATAGCCCTATTAGAATGATAATGTTTTTGGAACTGGTTAGGAATGCAGAGAGCATTAAAGCCAGTTGCGTCATTTTTCAGGAGAGAAAATAAGATCCAGAGGGATTATATGCTATGAAGATAGTGACAGCAGAGTTGAACAAGAACACAGATTTCTCAAGCCTCATCCAGGATCTTACTATACTCACCTGTAACTTCCCAGAAGAGCAAGAATCATGACAGAACACTAAATTAGTTACATATACACAGAAAGAATCATCTGTTCTTTCATTTCGTTTGCTTTCTAATATGTCTTATTATATAAACAACAAACTATTTAAATTGAAATTCCATGGAACTCATGTATTGGTCTGGCAGAGCCTCTGAAAAGTTTAGGAAAAGGTCTGCTAACAAAAAGAAATGGTCAGACTTCTCACCTCTCAGCTCACGAAACAAGTGTCACCTCTTCATAGAGACCTTCTCTGACAATCCATACAAGCAACTGTCCCTCCTGCTGCCCACCCCCTACCAGCTGTTCCTTATCCTATCACCCTTTGGAGTCCTTATCACAATGTACAATTATCTTTATGTTCACTTCTTTTTTTGGACTGGCACTGCCTCTAGAATATAAAAAGTAGACCTTGCCCATTAGCTGGACTGGTAATTTTTAACTAGTATCTGTCATGTATCTGGACAAAGTAATGTATATTACATTATGTTTTATATACAAAATAATATAATGTGTCGAGACAATCCCATTATCAGTTATTTTCATTGGATTCTTTTCTGAAGTGTTGAATTGGTCAGAGTTTTCATTTATATCTACTCCTACATGTTTATATGTTATATGCATTTTAAGAGTTGTTTATAGTGTGATATTGAAATTAGTTTAAATTTTCAAAAAAACCAGAATTTGTTCAGAACCTTTAGAATTTTTTCTTTCAATACTCACATTAGTTTAACATCAATTAAGAAATATAAATGATTTAATACACCCACCAAAAAAGTAAGATCTTCATGTCAAAGCCTGAAATACAAACGCCAAGAATAGAAGAATTAATGCATGCATGCTAATAGCCAGAAACATTTGCTACTCAAAGCAAAGAAAATAGAACTAAATTATACCATTCCAAATGTCTTTGTAATCTAGGAAGCTTTATGAGAATACACCAACAAGAGGAAACAGGATTAGAGATTTATAGATATTTGCATGATGTACTTTCTGGCAAATGAAAATTTCTTAAGGAAATTAAAAGATCCAAAAATTGCAGCATGTCAAATGAAAATGAGTACAGGTGAGAGCAAGATTTGCCTATTGCAATATCTTTGCCTCTCACTCTTGGAACAAGAGAGCTTCTTTTTACATTTATCTCTTTTTTCCCAAAACTATTTTAGTCAAAGGAATTTTAAAAGGAGTCTTAAAATCAACCTTATTAAAATATTAAAAAGTTAATTTAAAATAGTATTTTGAGCCTGATACTAGATAAGAAAAAATCTTGCTACTCACAGAAAGATCAGTTTCTAGACCAAATGTTTCTACTTGCAGCTACTTATGCAGGAACAAGGGCCTAAAGCTAAATAACTACTGATCTGCAGAAGCTGTCTCCCTATGGGCAACATTAAGTGCTATTAACCCTGCTCCCCACTAAACTCTGAGCTTCTTAAAAGTGAAAATCGTCATTAATTTCTGTTTTAATATCGAGCATGTAACCTGACACCTAGTAGGGCTTAATAAATTATTATGTTGTACACCTGATACTAATATAATGTAAAAAAATGGTTGAATAATAAATGCATAAGGGAATAGTAGTCAACTTCCAAAGTTTAAGGTCCACTTAAAAATAAGATGATCCAGAGAAGGATGGGCAAATTTTTTAAATGACAATTTAATGTTTAAAGGGAACTTAACTGTCATCCTGTCCCGGCTCCTCTTCAATGCAATCTCTTCATCAAGAGCTAAATCAGCTTTCACTTCAGCCTGACCTCCTGTCTTCCTCTGACCCTCATGCTCGCAGATGCAGCTATGACTTGGATTTGGAGAAAATGTCTCATTTCTAGAGAGGATAGATAGGCTTTTGCCTTCAGGAGAGTAATCATACACTCCTTCAAAAAAACTGATATTTGCAAAAATTGTGTTTTGGGTAACCTGTTCCTTTTTTTTTTTTTTTGGTGGGGCGGTACTGTGTCGGTTCTTAGTTGCGGCACACAGGCTTGCTCTTCATTGCGGCGTAGAGGATTCTCTCTACCTGTGCCAGGTGGGCTCTCTAGTTGTGGCGTGAGGGTTGCAGAGCACGTGGGCTCTGTAGTTTGCAGCACGCGGGCTCTCTATTTGAGGCCCTCGGGCTCAGTAGTCGTGGCATGAGGGCTTAGTTGCCCCGTGGCATGTGGGATCTTAGTTCCCCGACCAGGGATGGAACTCATGTCCCCTGCATTGGAAGGTGGATTCTTAACCACTGGACCACCAGGGAAGTCCCAACCTGTTCCACTGACTTCAGTCCCAAAGTGCCAGCTATCATTCATGTCCATCTGCAACCTCAAACTTTGTCACACGATATGGAAGGTGTTCTGGGCCCATCAGTAACATGAAAAGAATAAATGAACACAATTGATTCTTCTATTCCTTCTCTATACTCCAAAAGAAACCTTGAGAGGACAAAAGGAATCTTTCATCAAACACAAAATTATTCTATGTAGAAACTTTCAAAACAGACTAGTATTTTAAAGATTTGAAATCTTCAAAGGGTAAAAATAGTTTCTTTTTTTCATTACTCTGAAAACCAGTTGTCACAATAAATGTTTGGACTATTATTTTGCTTTAAGAACAATTTAACGAGAATGTACTAGAAAAGACTATGGATCCCTTCCATGATCAGCAGTTTCAGAATGGAGGTGTTTTCCAACAGAGGAGGCACAAAATAAACCCAAGAGACTTGGTGTGTCTTTCCTCATCAAGAACAATATCCACTGCCCTTCACACAGGGCAGAGTGGTTTACCCATGCTTTCTCTTTCCTAAAGACCTTAAAAATGGGATTGTACCGAGTTGAAACTTTTTTTGTTGCAATTTACTCAGGCTTGCTAACTACGATACATACATTCCGATGTTTTAATAAAATCTGTTTCTTTCCTATAAATGTAGAATTTATTATCAGAAAGTTAACCTTTGCCTTTGTTACGGACATTTAAGAGGATTTGACTAAACAAAAAGTGTATAAAGATTGCAACGGGAATATGCTGGTTACTCAACAAAACAATCTTTTTAAAGAAAGTTTAGAAACCCACTACTTACCTACAGTCACTGTGGGAACTACATCAAGGGTATCTGTCTTAGTCTTAACACCCTCACAGTCTAGCACTTATTCACGTGGTTGGGGGACGCTCAGATCCTGGCTCAGCTGAGAACACTGCTGTTAATACGCAAGGACCTGAGAGTTTGGCCATTTTTTGGAAAGCAAAGGCCCATATGTCTTGATTGGGTTTTACTCCTTTTTGCCATCTGATACCAAATTGTCAAAAGAGAGTGGCTTCACATACCAGTATCAGGTAGTCCTTGCTTCTGGTCATCCGCATTGTCTTCTTGATTTCTCTTCTTTTCTTTTTCCTCTCTCAAACTCTCTCTCATCTTCCCTACCTCCTTGCCTTCTTTTTCTTTTCTTTCTTTTTTTTTTTTTGGTGTACTAGTGCTAGTTTTCATATAAAAATATAACTTTTACCTTTATTTAAATAAGAATGTTGATTAGAGCAAGTCATACACCTATGTTAGGCAGTAAGATGCCTGCCAAAATGTTTTTCTTTAGAGAAATTATTGGTGAAGACATTAAGAAAAACTACCTGAATAGCACAATAAGACTTTACTTAATGCTAGTTTCCTTTTTCAACAAAACATCATAGTCATTTATCACATGCTTATAAAATGTCTCAGTAGATGAGCTACTATGAATTAAAGGAAGTAAAACTTGATTCCTTTTGAAATATATTCAAAATTTCTTTTTTCATTATTGACTCAGATTGATTTGACATTAGAATTTTTCCTATCATTTTTTTTATAAGTGTCTAAAATTTCTAAGGTAGGTCTCATGAAGTCCATACACATAGTTAACTTCAGTTATTAGGAAGTTTAACACAGACACTTTAGCTTGGTCATTGTCTACAGAAAGACACCATGTGATTCTTCTTATTGCCAAGTCTCCAGTTAACAAGAATCATGGCTTATCTCTATTGTTAGTACTAATTTGAACTGCCTGCCAAGAAATAAAGCGAACAGGAAAAATAATAACTTTTAAAGATAGAACGTGTGCTTATTATAATTAGGAATCTAACATGATATTTCTATACAAGGAGCAATTCCTCAGCATGCTTGGAAATTTCATTCCAGTTTAGGCCCTGTGTCACATTTCCTTGCAGACATATGTGATCAAAGTCTTCAGTTCCCAGAAAACCGAAAACTATAATTGTTTTTTCCATTATTACAGTCATTGTGGGTAAAGAAAAACATAAATATAATATAACCAGGGGTTGTGAACCAAGGACACAGTCATGAAAAGTTGTAAATTTAATTTCTGTTTAATGAAAAAACTTAACAAAAGCCTGTTTCCAAGTCAAAATTCAGAGTCTATTTGCATAGAACCAATAGGAATGAAAAGAGCTCATTGGGCTTTAACCAGTGATTGCTCTGGACCTTTTGCCTTGGGCCCAGTGTGTATACCTTGATTATCTATTAACATAAAATAATATTTAAAAGGGAGAAGAGCCAATGGCATAGTAAGAAATAGCAACTATCTTGCTTAAAGTCATGGAGTGACTCAAGCCAGTGAAGAAAAGGCTATATAAATATAAACACTACGGTGGAAATAAAAGGTATTACGTTTCCTAATGACAAGAAAATTAAAACTCTAAAAGGAAAGACAGAAATGCCAAAAAATAACAAAAACTACGGGTTACTAAGAAGCATCCTCTTCACTCTGTCTCACAGGCAGTCCCTGCTTCCACAGGATACCCACCCACCATGATGCTGTCTCATGCCTGGCAGAAGGACACAGAGGAACAGGATGCAGCTCTGGGCTCTTTATCAAATTATTCATGGGAAATCTCACAGGCTCCATCCTCACCAATGGGCTCATAGGTTTTAACAAAAACTTTCCCCTACTTTACATGTCCCAAGTTGGCCCACTTCTCTACAAACAACACATTTTGCTATGAAGTTGTAGAGTGAACTGTTCTATACAAATAAATTTCTAGAAAACAGAAGCTCAACTCCCTAGATAATGAAAGTAATGTTTTTATATTTTAACAATTTTTGATGAAAGATAGTATCTGTTCTCCATATTTGATTTAAGTATATAACCTAATAATGATAATTCAAGCTTTTGTTGGTGGCTGGAACGTTATAAGCATTTTTATTTTATGAGTTAATGCAGCAATTATGTCTCTGCTTTCTAACTTCTTTCCCTTTGCTCTTGACATTGGACTGAAACTCATGCTGTCATGGAGCTACCCTCTAGCAGAACAACTGTCCTTCTTAACTGCTGTTTCTGATCAGCTAATTAAATTTTGTACTATGGAATCCTAAGTAAGAATCAATGAATTATATGTGAGGTCTAACAGCAAAAACATAGACTTTAGCAGAGAGGTTTCCTCATTAGCAGTCTTATCCAACTATTTTTGGATTAAATAAAGGCAAAGTTAACAACAACAACAAAATCTAATTTATGAATAAATTGAATCTCTTGCTACTAGGAAATACGGTTATTATATCATTTTCTAATACCACAAATATATAAGGATTAGACTTATTTAGCATTTATTCTCAGGAAGTAAAAAGAATACTCAAGTTCAACTGACTTTCTGTTTCATGTGTCTAAAGGCTATAACATCTAAAAATGATACCATGGGAAGAATACATATTTTTAAATATAATATTATTGCATTAAGCTTATTATTATCAGGTGATAACATCTGCAAGGGCCATTATTTTACAGCTCTACAAAAGAGAAGGACCTAATAGATAAATACAGCCCATTACTGACACCATCTTGGACTCTCAGTAATGCTATATCACCATGTCATCCCATCTCCCCACTTGCCTACCTTCCTCTCTGACTTCGCTATTAGGATTAGGAGATCCTGCCATTTGCCACTTATTTTAACTTTCAGGCAAAATCCTTCTTTTCACAGGCCAACAGTAGTCTCTTACCTGGCATTTCCTCTCTGCTCCATCCTTTGACCCAATGCCTCTGACCAGGGAGGCCGGCACTCCTGGAATAGCCCCTCACTACTGTCTTTTACACACACACACACACACACACACACACCATCCTAGGGCTTCCTCCCTAGACAACCAGGAGCTGCAAATACCAATACTTGTTTAGGTCTTTCCTGATGAATATTCTAGGTCTTTACTGATGAATATTCTAGGCTATAGCCAAAGATAATACTTTGCCATTTATCTTTCCTTTAAACTAGTTAAACAGTATGGAAAAGAGAGCTTTAGATTATGAATGCAATTAACACAAGTTTTTAAAATCTAAAAGTCATTTAATATAGTCAAAATAGTAACTAAAGAAAAACTGAACTAAAGCCTAAAAATAATGTCACTTGCTCTCCACCACTCAAATAAGATGCAAATGGGAATTCAAAAATGAGAGATAATTTGGATTTATTCCTAACTTAAATCCAATCAAAACACCAGGATCATTCCAAATTCTATTCCACTATTTTTGCATCTTCAAATTAGGCGTGCAATGAAATTGAGCTTAGGCTGGAAGCCTCAGGCACAGCAGACTGAAAACCAAAAGCCTGAGAAATGCATTCTATGTGTAGGGCACAAGATTCCTCTTACATGCTGGGCCTTAACTCTCAGCTCTGCTTTTTGGAATTTCATCAGAAAATATATGAATAATATCTATAATAATTCTCTATTTAAAAACTAAGGAATGTTACCAGATATGGAGAAAAATACTAGCTCTAGAAAATGGATATGGTTGAAAAAAAAAAAAAGAAAATGGATATGGTTGGATCCAGGAAGTGAATCTATGTCAATTTAGCTTCACTAACGAGGATTGTAGTTAAATTCTATTCCTTTGTTTTGTTCTTCTGGCAAATGTTCCTGCAGGGCAGGGTACCAGGGGGGAGATAACTTTTGGCTTCATGCTTTATTTATATTCCTATGTTTGTGTGAAGTCTGCCAAAGGGAAAAAAATCTCACGTTAACTGATTTGATAGATTAGATACAGGAACACATGTCCACATAGGCTTTGTGGTAGTTGGCTCAGCTGCCTAATAATACCTGTTAAGGATACCAAAGACATGAACTTGATCCCAAATAACCTTTTATTTCCAGCAGAATACACACCTCCCTAGTCCCAACCAGTCATCTGATAAAGGGAAGACAGACACACATCCCTGGGGATACAGGCATGTGGTCTTCTAAATCCACCATGTCCACTGAGGGAAAACAAAAGAAAACATAACCGCACCCCTTAACCAACAACATACCATTATGGTAATCATTGTATACATACAAAAAGATCGATGAACCTAAACTGAATCCTGGCCAGTTTGACTAACCAGCTCAGCAGTCCACACACGCAATCAACTATGCCCAGGACAGCAGGCTCAGGCTCTGTGGTACCTACATTTCTCCCTCTGACCCTCAGAGATCTGTGTGCAGTGACAAAGGTACAGAATGAAATCAGAGAAAATGCTTGTAAGCATTAAAGTCTCCACTGAAGTTTGAAAGCTCAGTGTAATGGCCACAGATAGACAAAGTTTTAAAGTAATAAAAAATATGTCCCTGAATCTGCTCTGTGGTTCTGTCTCTGAGGAGTGATCAAGAGGTAGTGAGGCAAGATGCTTTCCCATAAAGAGGATACGGAGCGCTCTCAGTTGCCAGGAAGGGCTGCGGATTCTGAAGCCTCATTAGGAACAGTCCTTGTTTATTAGGTGTTTTTTTTTTTTGTTTTTTTTCTCTCCAAAGAGAATGAGTAATTAGAGGCCTTTGAATTACCCGTGCTCATCTTTCTAAAATCAAACACTTTTTTATTGTACTTCTAAAGAGTTAAGGAACTATATTTTTATCTCTCGAACCTGAAAATCATGCTTGAAAAAACTGCTAAATAATTTTTAATGCTGAAAGAAATATTCCTTTCTGATAAAATACATTTTAACCCTCTGAGAATCTGATATAACAATGATGTTGCCAACAGAAACCTTTGGGTTGTTGGTGATGGTGGAGCTGTTGTCTTGCTGTACTGGTCATGTGTTTGTGCTCATCTGGTCACACTGGGTCACTCAGCCACCAACAGATATCTGACACACGGTGTCCTCCCTCAAAGGTGAATTAGGTGCATGCCCAGGGCCCAGTTGTTTCATACTAACAGCTATTAAGCGAGCTTCTTTCTATGAAATGAAAGAATTAGAGCAGCTAATAAAAATCAGAGCTACAGAAAATTAGAACACCTAGAATACTGGAAAAAATTAATTTTAACTATGATGTATCCCTTTCATAATACAAAGAAGCTTGCCGGGTTTAGGGTAAGGCAATCAAAGAGTACAGCACACTCATGCAGCAAAATGAAGCTTTTATGCCAACGGAAACCTGTTGGCATAAAACCTGCTGGAGGCCAGGGAACCACTCCCAGCTTCTGAACACATTTCTACTAGGTGTTAAGTAGTAGACACTAGTAGACTGGAGAGAGCTTTCTCCAGCTAACTTTGAAGACCTAAACCGCTATATCGTGAGATTGCCATAGGGCTAGGCCCTGAATTGTCCTTTAGGAGCTGAGGGCAACCCCTGGCTGAGCAGCCCTTGGTATTTGCTTCCTCATTTGTGAAATAAAGGAATAGAATTAGATGAACTGTAAGTCCCATTGCAGCTATAAAATTCTAACATCCAACATAATGAACAAGACAGCTGCCACCACATTTACATACTAATTAAGAATTTTTTAGCTTACATAAATTAACTTCCTCAAAATGAAATGATGCAGGATCCTAACTGAAAAACCAGGACCGGGGCTCTGCGTAATTACGGCAAACAACTTATTCAATCCTGTAACTAAAATTTTGTAATACTTCCCCAAATTCCTGCATAGAGGAAGGTTTTAAATGAGTGAAACAATAAAGAAAGCTAATGAAAACTAGATCACCTAGAATACTGGAAATATGAACTTTTAGTATGATGTACCTTTCATAATAGTAAATATCAGAATTGTTTTTATAAGAGTGAAAAGTGTGACCACAGTAAATAAATTTTGTGATAACTTTGTTCTTTCCATGGTTCATTAGAGTTGATTACAGGGAGAATACGATGAGTTTTATGACTTATAGAGAAGACGGGGATTATCAAAATTTAGGTATTATGCTGGGTATCTATGTTTTATAAATAGAAAGTACAAGTTTGCATAATTTTATAGTTAACATACCCAATGAATATGAACAGAAACAAAACAGATGGCATTAGGAATATAAACACAGCAATAATTATTGGCGAAATAAAAATTTCCTTCTAGTCCTTTGCCGTAAAGAAAAATATTAGCTAATTAGCATTCTACTCATATCATGTAGTGTACATAGAAAGAAGAATGATTAGAAAAGTAAGAAAGAATTGCCTTATTAGAATATAAAGACACAGGTGAGGAGATGTTGAGCTGACATTAAAGGCATATTGTAGAGGGACATGTTATAAGAAGGGAAAAGCAGGAAATCGTGAACATATAATTAGTGGAAAATGGGGCTTTGGCACATTCTTATATTCTAAGAAAGGTTTTGGCAAGATTGTTGAATTCTTGTTTACTTAATCCCTTTGAGTATAAAATTCCTTCAAGTATACATAAACTTTCAAAACTAATCAGCATGTGTATAATTGTTTTGCTTTCTAATAGCTAATAAAAGAGGGAAACCAAGGTGGAAATAAGTAAGTTTTTTTGCATCCTGACACCCTAATCTTTAGAAATGTTTAAACCTAAGACCCCCAAATGGAGCCTGTAACAAAGACAAAAAGTAAAGACTGGCACTCATGTTTAGGATTTTAATCATATTCCAAGAGAGCAACCTACAAACAAGATGGCCGGAACCCATTAAACTGCACAGCCCTCAAAGCCGTGTAAGGAGACCTAAACTGCACATTAACTGTAGAAGTCAGAATTCTAAGATGGCCCCCAAATTCCTGCCCCCTGGTGTTCACAGCCTGTAAAATCCCTTTCCCTTCAGTGTGGGGAGACCTGTGAATATGATAGGATAGGCTTTCCCTCGCTTAGGTTCCACCCTCTGACAAACCTAATGGAATCGTCACTCCCTTGTTCACATTACACAGACCTCCCAGCAGCAGACTGGAGAGAGATTTCTCCAGCTAACTTTGAAGACCTAAACTGCTATATCGTGAGACTGCCATATGGCTAGGCCCTGAATTGTCCTTTGGGAGCTGAGGGCAACCCCTGGCTGACAGCCAGAAAGACAAAAGGGCCCCCAGTTCCACAGCCACACGGAAGTGAATTCTGCCAGTAACCTCACTGGACCTGGCAGAGCAGCCCGAGCTTCAGAGGAGAACCACAGTGCGGCCCACATCTTGATACAGTTGGTGAGATTCTGAGCAGAGGACCCAGAGAAAAGGCAGCCTGATTCCAGTCCCATGGAAACTGTGAGATAATAAATTTGTGTTGTTTTAAGTTACTAAATTGATGATAATTTACTACATAGCAAGAGAAAACTAATGACCAACTTGGCTGTCCATGATACATGTCAGGGTCAACAAACACACCTCATAAGTGATGATCTGAACTGCAGGGTGAATTAGAGTTATTCTGAATCAAATGCCCAAACCACTTTGGAAACCTCTTTTGTGGTTTTTACTTATAGTATATATACATTACACAGTAGTGTGGATAAGTTTTAATTTATGCAGTAATCCCTTTCTCTATCTACCTTATCTCAAACCAGTCTTGTTCACAAACACTACTTCCCCAGCATGTGATATTCTATGGTTTTTTAAAAACTCTCATCTGCTTTCTTCACAGGTACACTGATAATGATTCTAAACGTAATGAACAAAGAAAAGTAGACTAAATGACTCACTAAAGAACACATACCGATTGAGATTCCAACACGAGCAATCTGGGCGTATATCAATATCTGTATATTTACTGTAAAATGTCTTTGCCTCTTTCTGTAATTAACTGGAAATATTTGTACAAAAATATGGAGGTTTTCATATCCAAGTCACTGGTCAACTAAAGCGACAAACCAATTTTAAAACTAAATATTTCAGCACACTGATTTGGCAATAAAACATAATTTCCCCAGTATCTGATATACAGGTGAAACTTTACTAATTCATATTTTATCCTGCATTCATGGCTGGCCCTTTGAGTAGACAGAGCAGCCAAGGTCACTGTGAAGTATGATTTGAGGAGTAACTAAAAGCTTCACCCCAAAGCTCTCACATCACCTTAATAAGGTACCCAATATTGTTATCATTAAGATTTACTCTGTGCCCCAAATACTTTTTTCACAGGATGTATGAGAAAATTCTAAATAAGTAAGAAGAAATAGGGACTTCCCTGGTGGCACAGTGGTTAAGAATCCGCCTGCCAATGCAGGGGACACGGGTTCGAGCCCTGGTCCGGGAAGATCCCACATGCCACGGAGCAACAAAGCCCGTGTGCCACAACTACTGAGCCTGTGCTCTAGAGCCCGTGAGCCACAACTCCTGAGCCCATGTGCCACAACTACTGAAGCCCACGCACCTAGAGCCCATGCTCCGCGACAAGAGAAGCCACTGCAATGAGAAGCCTGTGCACCGCAAGGAAGAGTAGCTCCTGCTCGCTGCAACTAGAGAAAGCCTGTGCGCAGCAACGAAGACCCAACACAGCCAAAAATAAATTTTTTTTTTTTAAAAAAGTAAGAATATATATATATATAAACACACACACATATATAAATGAGAGTTTCACCTTGGAGGGTTAAAATTATCTTAAGAAAGCATATGGAAATCCAATACATTAAAAAGCATTAAGTATTAGCATATACTAACTAATTGGCTAGCTTTTCTCTTTTGATAGAAGATGCTGCCATAAAAGGCCCTGGAGAGCTAAGAGACAGGATAAAGGCACTGGACCCTAGGGTGCCCTACAGAGAAGCTGAATACTTCATGAATTTACTTGCACCGACTCTAGATATAGACATGATATTGAAAGTTAATTTTCTAGTTTATATTATTCTAGCAGAGAAATTCAACTGCCCATATAGAAAACTGGAGAATAGAAAACTTTAGCAACTTGCCCATGGTCAGCTGTATAGATGGGGCTACAGCAGGCAAGAGATTTGCATTTAATTTATTTTTCAAATCAAGGAATAACAACTAAACATATCATTGAAAATACTAGGAAAAAGATTTAAGATGTCTAGTTATAAACAAGAAGACAGTGCACAAAGTCACGTGCAATTATGGCCTATTCTAGCTTCTCGTTTTTGGAATCAAAAATATGATTATGCAGATCAGGGATCAGCCAACTACTGCTCATGACCAATTCAGCCAGCTATGGGTTGTGTGAATAAAATTTTATTGAAACATAGCCACACCCTTTCCTTTATGTATTGTTTAAGGCTGCTTCCCTGCTACAATGACAACATTGAACAGTCATGACAGAAACTGCATGGCCTGCAAAGCCTAAAAAATGTGCTATTTGATTCTTTAGAGAAAACACTTGCCAACCCGTTTCTAGTTCATCAAAAATCAGTATTTAGTCTAAGTTTATATTAGTATATCTACAACACCTAGAAGAAATTATATATGACCCTATTTAAAGAAAGTCCTTGGTTAAGTAAATAAATGGAATTGGCAATAAACGTACATGACCAAAATACTATATATACTGAGCCTGGCTGTTGATGAACAGATCCGTAGAATATGAATTGTGATGACATCTTGCTCTTTTTTGTGAGCATTCGTAAAATGGCAAACAAGTTCCCCTGGTATTTTTGGTCATTACAGATCATTCATTTATTGCAAAATCTCATTTTTTTAGTCAGAAAACATTTTTTGATGCATTTCACTTCTCTTGTAGACCCTTGTGTAATACAATGCTGCAGAAAAATTTTATAACCCTCTGTGTACAAACTAATTCTAGAACCTGGCTGAGATGGAAAATAGAGTGTAAATGAAAAGAAAAAGGCCACAATAGCTTTTGAAATTATAGGATATGTTTTTGCAATAAATATTAAATCTAGTATATTTTAAGGACACTATTTTAAGAGATCCAGAAAAAAAAATAGCCAAGTTAAAGCAAGCCTATTCCTAGAATTTTCCAAAAGGCATGTAATTTAAATGGCATATGTAATTTTAGATAAATAAACTCAAAAGCAAATGGTTAAAACTCAAATATATCTTCTTTCTTTATGGTACAGAATTTTTGAGTTTCTAATTAGTATTTAACCATATTCTTGAGAAGATTATTTTTTGAAAACATGTTTTATGTAAGCAACCATCCCAGTCTATGACAATGTGGAAGTAGAATGATATCATGTCTAGAGAAAAATTCAAGTCAGGGTACCTGATTTTTATGAAAGGCTGTCAACTTTATAAAAGGACGTATCTGTTCATCTAGTATAAAAAAATCCAAACCATAATATCTTGTCTCCAAATATGCCTTCAGAGAGCTCATCCACTGACTTTAAAATTCAAATACCCAAAGTTCAGATAACATATCTGAACTCTGCAATATTTGAGAGGTTCAAGGGACCATGTTAATAGTTTCCTCTAGCTTCTTTGAGCTCTTTTCATTTGTTTATTCATTCATTCATTTAATCACTCATTTATATGTCCAAACATCACAAACTTTCTGATGACCTACTACATGCCAGGCACATTAGCTGTTCTATCACCATGTATGATAGCTCAACAGAAACAGAATGCCATATTTTACTTCCAACAAGAGTTTGCTAAGGGCACATAATATATACTTTATGCACTGTGCTAGGTTCTAAGAATCAAGAGATAACTAAACAGGACAATGGTGTAAAATATGGACGTGCAGCAGATATACCTGGGGATTTCAAAATATGCAGAAGCTAGGCTCCATCTTGATCCAGTGGATCAGGATTTCTGATGGTAGGACCCATAACTTTGAATTTTTGTAAGTCCAACTCTTGCTTATTAGGCACATTGAAGTTTGAGAGTCATTTGTCTGGAAGATGCACTGTATAGCACATAGATAAGGAAAGTGCCATGAATAAAATGGATATGCCAGGAAAGAAGCATCAAGTTCTACCTGAAGAGATCAGAAAGAGCTCTCTGAAGAGACAGCCTTCAAGTTGAGTCATAACAAATGAGAAATTCACCAAGCAGATAAACAGATAAACATAACTCATGTGCAAGAAGTAATCCATGCGGAAAGAAACGAAGTCATGAGAACAGCACAGTATGTTTGGGGAATTGCAAATAGCTAGGTATGGATGGAGGGCATGCATGGGAAAATCCCAGGAGAAGAATTTGGAAAGGTAAGCAGGAGAAGTCAGGCCATGAAGGACTGTGTATGTACTAACAAAAATTTTGATACTATCTTGTGGGCCATAAGGAGTTACTCAAGTTTTATAATCAAGTAAGTGATATTATTAGACAAATTGCAACTAGTAAGGGAGAATTAGATGGAAGCAGGGAGAAATACTATCCTGGGTGAGAAATGATGAGGACCTGAACTAAAATAGTGGTGTCAGGGGGAAAAAGAAAGGAAAAATAAAATAGACTTTTAGAAAGTAGTAATGCTATGTCTAGGAGATAAAATGAATTGTGAGAAGGAGGAAAATTAGCAGTTTCTAATTTGAGAGACTGACTAGATTGTGCACATACTGGAAACAGTAATAACAGTTAAGATTTATAGAACATGTGCCATGTTCTAGGACTGTCCTGAGATCTTTGTCCATTCAATTCTCATTTACCACCAAGAGACAGATATTATGCCAGTTTTAAAGATCAGGGAACTGAGGCACAGAAAGGATGACTTCCTTGCCCAAGATCACCAACTAGAAAGTGACAAAGTCAGGATTTGAACCCAGGCAGGCTGGTCTCATGGCCTATGCTCTTGATTGCTCTGCTATACTCCTAAATATAAATAATATGAAGAAGCATAGGGGAATTCAGGAATTAGAGTTGGGTTTGTAGGAAAGACACTGTGGTCCATGTGGGAGACTTGAGATGTCATGTGGGCAGTTGAGAGTGTGGATCTGGAAGTCAGTAGAGCAGTAGTCTCCAGGCATTTAGAACTGGAAGTCATTAAGTATGTAGACAGTTTGACACTACTGGTGTAAAGGAGATACCCAGGAAAAACATGTGAAGTGAGAAGAGAAGTAGCCTACGAAGAGCATTAATAATATTTTAGAGGGAGACAAACATAACATTTACAATGTAATGTTATATCTAGATATCTGTAGATTTCAATCTACTTATCTATTTATGTATTCCATTACAAACAGAACTTCATTTCTTTGAGAGAAGGCTTCTTCTTCATTTATCAGAAGATACTAAAAATTATATTTTTGAAAAAGAAATGAAACAATTACTTGACAGCATTTTTCAACACTTCTCTTTTGGCTTAAAATTATAGGAGAGGAAAGTTATGGGGGCAGGGAACACTGTTAAATGAAAACAAAGCAATATGACTTTCTCTTTCAGATTATTTATGGGCTGTGAGGGAAACAGTCAAGCTACCACACATGCGGCTAAATCTATAGCTATCTTATATCAGTAAAATTTTATCAAACGATTTTTTAAAGGGTTATTCCAATAAGACTCATGATACTGCTCTGAGACATTTCAGCTAAAATATTAATGGAATGCCGTGATCTAATGTGAAACTGTGAAAGCTGCACACACATCATTTTAGTGGCAAGGAAAATTCTGGATTACTTTCATTTCTCCCAGCTTCGATAACAGCCTACTTCATTCTGTAACAATGAGATTCCATGTCACGATCACCATTAATCTGTCAAGTATGAACATTACTTAACCTCGTGCTTTTCCCTGAGGATTTACATATAAGCCTGACAGCATCATTTGGCACCATTTTCTGGCTCTACTCAGCAAAGGCACAATATTGGCAGGAATGAGGATTAAATACTAAGTCACACCTTAAAGATGGTCTAAACTGGAAAGCAGTATTAGGAATATCATTCTTACTCTTGAACAAGTCCATGTGATCCAGACCTTAAGAAGTTTAATTTTATTGACCATTAAAATATATTTAAGAATTTTTAAAATTTATACATCAAAATTTGTTTTCTTTATATATGAACTATCTAAAGTACATTCTTATAATTACTTTTACCCAAAATATCTTAACTTTGTATTTATTTTTAAAGAGTTAAAGATTTACTATAGTGAAATAGAAAGAATCAGAAAAGCCCAAGTTTGTGCCAGGGCCTGGCCCCGTTCCTGTCACCAGGTCTAGGATCAATAACTACTGAATGAAGATGGCCTCAGTTGCCAAGGTGTTAGATAAACTGTGACCTTTGGGTTAGATAGATAATGTTTGTTAAGTGTGCTGTAGCCCATATATATATATATATATGCCCTGTATTGATGTTTCCTGGTTGGCATTAACTTAATATTAAAAATTCATCCTTTATTATGAAGGTATTCTAAATGTTCTTCTGATTCATTTCTGCTGAGAAAATCCCTGCACTGTTTCAAACGAAAGGAAAAAATAAAACATTGAGTGATAAGACATTATCATTATATAGAGAGTAGCACTACTGCTCTCTATAGTACAAGTGTTGAAAAATGCTGTATGTTCATTAGTGTATAAACCACATAAATGTCTTAAAATATTTTTGATTTGCTACTCTTGAGAGATGAGTCATATCACAGAAGTTCTACTTTTGTTCTTCAAGCAGTTAAATGAAGTATTGTCCTCTTAATGATGAAACAGAATTTGGTCTTTTTATTCTCCAAATTTGCTTCCATTATAGGAAATTCTCTGTAGGAGAAAGAGATAACATAGAAAGTACGTATGTCTGGGATTTGTAGAACTAATTAGCTGTGCTGTCTTGGGGGCATATTCGTAACTTTTCTGGGCCTCAGTTCTCTGTTAAAAAAGAGGGGGGAGGGAGGGAGACGCAAGAGGGAAGAGATATGGGAACATATGTATATGTATAACTGATTCACTTTGTTATACAGCAGAAACTAACACACCATTGTAAAGCAATTATACTCCAATAAAGATGTTTAAAAAAAAAAAAAAGGTAGTACAGAATCACTGATTCTCTTAATTTAAATGTCACATTAATTATGTCATGCTTTTATTTTGGAAAGGCATTTTTCTTACAGCTTTTCTAGTTTATGTGAAGGGGTTTTAAATTAAAACACTGTAATGTCAATCAACTATATATTCTCTAATTGGGAACTGTTTGAAATTCTTTGTACCTATGATTTATTACTTCTGCATCTGAGTTCAAATATTCTATGACTTCACAGGCAGGCAGAAAAGGAACCAGCCCTTGTATACAGTGATGGCATTCCTGAGCTCTGCATAATTTTCTTTGACAATACACTGAGCTTTTTTCCTTTCTCTCCATCAAAAGAGTATGAAATTAAAGTGTTAGAATTATTTGTCTCCATTCAAAATATTATCCCTTTATGTAAAACATTTAACCCTTCCTTCCTTCCTTCTTTTCTTCTTTTAACCACTTTCCAGTCTTACTCATTTTTAGGACAGGTTTACAAGCAGCCCCTTAGCAAATTCTCACCTTAGACTGTCTGTAACAGTATATGTCTTGGGATTTCAAACTCTGCAATTCATCATAGAAGGAGAAATTAAAGAAAACATTTGCTCAGAAACAAATCTCTTCCAAAATAAAATGCTTCATACAACAAATTAATTATTAAACATAATTATGTCACCTACTCTAATTTGCTTACTCATAATTCTAGGGTCATCAGATAAAATACAAGATGCCTAGTTAAATTTGGATTTCAGATGAACAGTGAATAAGTTTTAGTATAACTATGCATGCAATATTTGGAACATACTTATGCTGAAATTCATTCTTATACTAAATGATTGATATATTAAAAATTATTTGCTATTTATCTAAAATCCAAATTTAACTGGATATCTTATCTTTTTATCTGCTAAATCTGGCAACCCTTCTTTTTTTTTTAACATCTTTATTGGAGTATAATTGCTTTACTGGCAACCCTTCTTAATTCTTATTTGTAAAAGGAATTAGGGTGATCATAGCTGCTGAACATAAACTCCAAGTGGCCTAACTCAACAGAAGTCTGTTTCTTACTTTCTAATGTGAATGTTCCTAGTTGGCAGGTGGCTTTTCTCTAAATGGTCATTTAGGGACCCAAGCTCCTCTCATATTGTGGTTCTGCCATTCCAAGGACTTAGAGGGAGTCCCTGCATCCACTAACAGAAGGAGCAAGAAGGATAGCTAAGGCACACTCACTTAACTGCCTTGACCCAGAAGTGACATAGTTTCCACTCACAAATTATTGGTGAGAAGTAGTCATATGGCCCCATCTAGATTAATCACAGGCTGAGATATTTAACCCCTTGTGGGTAGTGCCTTGCCAGTCAATTCTACAGAACGAAAAAGAGAGATGACATTTTGGTGAAAAGTTAGTCATTTGTGCCTTAGCTTAGAACAAATGACCTTATGTCATTTTACTTTGTACTTTGGAAAGATAAAACACTGAAGACACTTGGGGCCCTCCCTTTTTGTATTAGTGGTACACAACCTGTGATATTTCGTGAACAGTAGACATGAAGTTGACCTAGTTGGTGGTTTTGTGTGGAATTGTTTGTCCTGATACTGAAAAATTGCGATATGTATCTATATCAATGTATGTCAAGGATCTATCGTAAGGATCAACAAGATAACAGATGTGAATTGCTTAGAGGAATTCAAATGCCATTCACAGATCAAATCAAAACACATGTTGCTGGGGACCTCTCAGAGGATCTAGCTGTCTGCTGCAAAGATCACAAGAAAATTCTCCTTAACTCTCGCCTGTTACACTTAACCATTAGCCCTGAAAACTGCCTGACACTCAACCACAAAAATTAACCAAGACTTATGTGTCCTGATCTGTGAGTCTCCATTTCTCCAACACTGAAAGGCCCTCAGTTCCTTACTTGCTTGTTCATGCCTGGTCTGAAAGGAAACGAAGACTTATAGTTTTGTACTTTCTGATTCTGTCCGGCTGCTTCCTGTGTCTTTGTCCATCTTGAATCTCTATCCATTCTCTCTGACCTCCCCAATTGGCCCAGAATTCTGCATTTGACCTGCTGTTAGGTCTACCTCGTTTTCAGAACTTGTAATGACCACAGTAACACCCCTTTTCTTGTAACTGGGCTCCTGGCCAAAGTTTCTGTAACCCCACTGCTACCATTTTACTTGCTGGCTTCAGTTCCTGTGCGTACTGATATTAAATCTGTGGTCACTATTGGTAAGCGGTATCCCCTGAATTAAGTCTTTATGAAAGAATTCTCCTGACATATCTGAAATGACACAAGGCTACTTCTTGCTTTTCATACACTAACAATGAGCTCCAGTCCTATATGGAAGTGAAAATTGCTCAGACTGCTTGAGACCTGGCTTTCCACACCTTTTCCCCCGCAAGGAGAAAGTGGAATCAGTGTGTTTATTTTTTTCTATGCCACTCAAAGGAATTTCTCTCTCATTTTTCTTCTTTCCTAAAAGCTTTAAATGCTCCAAACAGATGAGCCTGATCTATAAGCATTTATTAGCTCTTCACGTCAAAACGTTCCTCCCCGATGGCAATGTAATCAAAATGCAGGTAAGTGCATTTTTCATGAAAACCCTTAGGAGCTAGATTCTTAAACATTCCAATGTCCCTTAGCTAGATTCTTACCTCTCTTGTAAAAAGCAGCTCATAATTCATGTCACTTGTAAGACTCTTCCTATATGGGAAGCTTCATTGAGGATTCCATTCTACTTAACCGCCAGAGTGGTAGAAAGCCTTCCCTGACCTTCTTCACAGGCATAGATGAATTACCACATCCTTCATCATCAAACATTTATTTGGTGCCTGTATGATATCTGCTACTACATGAGGTGCTGCACAGTTACCAAGATGTAAAATTTGCTTTTTGTTAGTGGTGCCACATTCATAATAGATGGACAATATTTGCATATGGACATATTTGCTGAATGAGTAAAGCAAAGTATGGGATCTCTTGTGCTGTTGTGTGCCATTTTCATGCTTTAAGGCCAATGACCTTTTGTTCATGGGTAGGGGCAGTATTAATTACCACAGGGCAAATCTCCAAGAGCTCATGGGTACAAAGGACTGACAGACCACAGTAAACACTCTCAGAGCCTAACAATAAAAAAGTATATATATTCATTGAACATGTTCCCACTTCGTTCACACACGGTAATTTGTACAAATTATAAACCAAATAATAAAAAAGGCTTCAGCCATTTCTTTATGAAAGGAAATTGGTTTTTGAGGTGTTTTGTTTGTATAATTTGTTGAACTGAACATTGTAGTTTATTTACTTGGAATTGCCTACAACAGATAAAAGTTATTATGTACTATGGAAAACAAAGACTCACAATGTTACTTTAAGTAGTTCCTATATCATGTACCCTTAAAATATACATTTTTGAATGACTGATGTTGGGATCAATGAGGTTATGAGTGATTTCAATCAATTAGATCTCAGCTATTCCCTGGACAGCAAGAGAATAACTGAGTAGAGTTGTTACCTGATACTTGTATTCAAAATGCAAGAATTAAATTACATTGCAATGGATACGTCCATTGGAAGCAATAAATTAATGTTTAATCTCTAAGATTAAAATATTGTAGCCAGAGGAAAATGTTTATGAGAAAATGGAACAAAGACAGGAAATTTGCATCCTAGGACTAAAGGGAGTGAGTGCAAAAGACCTGCCTCAAGTATGACCATCACCTAGATTCTCATTGTTCACAGGATAAAACTTAAATTGTTTATCTAGGTACTCAACACAGACTACACTCTGACCCCAGCAATTATGTCCAGTCTCAGTTTCACTTTCTCCTCTTTTGCCTTCTGGCCACATAACTGACCCACAGAGCAAGTTTAACAGAGTGTAAACTCACAGGCGCAGGCAGAACATCGAATCAGCATCTTAGTGCTTAACTCTTAAATACTAACACATCAACAAGGCTCATCACATATTTAAAGAAAGCCACCAACATGAACAGACCCAAACAGCAAGACCATGAAAGGAGTTCAGAGTAAATAGAGATCATGCAGAGAACAGAATACTAAAAAAAAAGAAAAAAGAAAAAAAAAGAAAACACCCATTTAGTTAATTTCCTCAGAGAAAGATAAGAAACAAAAACAGGATACTATTATAAAGGAATAATCAGAGAATAAGAAGGAGCAACTGGAAATGAAAAACAAAACAACCGAAATTAAAAATAAACTAGTAAAAGATTTGAAGGATAAAGCCATGGAAATTTTTCAATAAGTAGAACAAAGTAGATGACTAGATGGACTACAGGAAAAAAAAATTAAGCAAATTAAAGGCTGAATCAAGAAGGCCCAGTATCGGACTAATCAGCTCAATGAGGGCAGTGTTTCACTGCTATAACCTCTAGCACAAAATCACAATACATGGCATAGAGAGGGTACTTAATAATTATATTTGTTGAATGAGTAAATGAATGTCCCCAAAAGAACAGAGAGCTAGTGATGGAAACAAAAGAAAACAGAATATTCCCGAAAATGAAGAACATGCATATGAAATGGTCACCAAGTGTCCAGCACAACTATTAAAAAAATCTCACACCAATGTTCAGTATCACGAAATTTCAGAATCAGGGATAAAGTAAAGATCCTAAATCCAATAGCAAAATCAGGTCAATTACAAAGAATTAGAAATCAAAATGGCTTGAACTTCTCAAAGAAATATTAGAAGCCAGAAGTCAAAAGTATAATGCCTTCAAATATGAAGAGAAAATCATTTCTTAGCCCAGAACTATCAATTAAATGGTAGGGTGAAGACATTTTTGTATTTAAAAGTAACAGAAAATTTCTGTCTCAAATATTTTTTTCTCAGGAAACTACTGGAGGATATGTTCCACCAAAGAAACGAGTAAACCAAGCAAGATTTTCACATGGACTCTATGAAATGGGATTCAATACAAGAGAGATGCAATAAGAATTCCAGGATGACAGCAAAAGAAGTCCCTAAATGACAAGGGATCAGCAAACCTAAAGAGCAATTAGACCAGATGGAAGCCAGGGGACGGAGAGTTCCAGCAGGAATGTCTCCAGGAAAAAAAAAAAAAAAACGGGAGCAGTAGATCTGACAAGTTTGACCATGTGGAAAATTATAGAGTTATTGGAGAATGTGGAAATACCTAGCATAGATTCAAAGAAAACCAATAATTTTTTTTTTTAATCACAGGAGAACAAGTTATACATGAAAGGAAATTCATCATGGCTCAGCTGTGAAATGTATTTACACAGTCATAAAACTAAAAACATTGACAGTGCATTTAATGAAAATTTAACCAAAGTATATTGGGGGGATATACAGAAGAAACAAGAGAGCTAAAATCCTCATTTTAGGGCTAGAGAAAGGAAGGACGCTGTGGAGTAAGCTAGGAAAGAGAGAGAGATCTACAATTTTTTATTCTAAGCTATCTGTCATTGTTTGACCTTTTAATCTACAAAAATGGATTACTTTTATCATAATGTTTAAAGCTAACATACTTTTCTTTAAGTGCTATAATGCAATTAACAGACTGGCAACTCATTTTTTAAAATCATATTTAACTGTTGAATTTGGTATCCATTGGATTTAGAAATTAGAAAGTTCACTAAATTTAGCCAGAAATGGCTTAGCAGAACAATTTCAAAATAGCTGTTTGTTCCCACATATAGCCATCCGAAAAAGTACCAGTGTGATAAGCAACAACAGCACAAACCATGTCAAAGTTGGGCCTAGTACCATGCTTAACAATGTTCCGTTTGGAGCCCTGCTGCCTGCCTTTGAATCTTGGTCTCACCACTTAACCAGCAAGTGGATGTGGCCCGAGGATAAGTGACCTCACCTCATTCAGTTCATAAGTAAAATGTGGACAGTTTTGGTTCCTGCTTCACAAGGTTGTTGTGTAGATTCTGTGAGTTATTTCATGGAAAGTACTGAGAATAGAGCCAGCATAAAGTAAGCACTCAATAGATTGGCAGTTACCATTTTTTAATTATTCTAAAATACAAAAAAAAGAAAAAGCTTCTACAAACCAACAGGATATTTACTAAGTTCACGTACACATTTTATTCAGTTATTAGAAAGCCATCTGGATTTTTCTACTCCCATAGCATTAGCCATACTTTGCATTCTCCTTTATTTTTTCCTATGTTGTCTCCCTGTCTTCCTTACTTCAACATTTATTATCATATTGGGATAACTGTTAAGTTTTGGTAAGTGAGGAGAAAAGGGCGTAAGATCCATGCTTTAGTGAAGAATTTTCATACCACTGCAGAAAATAATGCAAGAAAACACTTGCCCTTCAGACATAGTGGGAAAAATATAGAATTAAACTCATGTTGTGCTTTTAAAGCATTTTTTTAAATTAAAATTCTGAGTGAAAAATTTTCCTGTGAGATTGTAATTCATTCCTCAATGTTGAAGACAAGCACTTGGTTCCTCTCCAGCTCTTAACACCTTCCTCAGCTGACACGATTCATTACTGCCAGGTGAGTTTTAAACTAAGAGGGATAGCTTTGAACACTCACTGCCTTTCAGCAGAGAAAACATGCAGGAAATGGCACAAGACGCTTTAAACCAACCTCCTGTTCTTAGACTCAGCTTTTCATTTAGTGTGGCTGTTTAGTACCTGTGTTCAACAAATACTGGTCCCTCTCAATTTTATTCTTTCACGAAGCTATAGTTTTAGTTGAGGAGAAAATAGAAGATTTCAAATTGGTGGCCCATGGAAGAAACTAGAAGAATCTGCAAAGCAATATCCTCTTTCTACCATACCAAAAATCCCCTGACTCCCATATCACAGAAAAATCTACTTTCAAATCAAATTCCAAAGAATTCTCAAGGACGACTTTTGGTAAAGACTACTTGAAATAGCTTCTGGCTAAGTCCAGACTTTCAGTACAATTGCATTTTAAGGGTAAGGGGAAATACCTTCTTGAGGCCACATTTCCTCTACATAAACACAGTGTTCTCAGGACAGCCTCAGAGGCCCCACCCACTCCTACCTGATGGGATGGTGCTGGTCTACATTTCTTCTCTGTAAAGTAGTGGTGACTCTTATTTACACACTTTACTGTACCCTTGAAAAATCAAGTGAGCTAGTTGATGTGAAAGGACTCAGAAACTTTTTTATGTCAATTAATAAAATTTGTATTTTTCACAAATATTTGTTGAGCATGCCCAGCACTGTTCTAGGTTTGGGGCACATAACAATGAGTAACGAAAAGCCCTTGTCTCCACTGAGCTTTCATTTAAAAAAAAAAAATACATACACATATAATACTTGTACATAATACATATATAGTACCTGTATTAGCCAGAGAAATAGAGCCAATAAGATGTCTGTGTGTGTGTGTAGTGTGTGTGTGTGTGTGTGTGTGTGTGTGTGTGTGTGTGTGTATTATAAAGAGAGAGAGAGAGAGATTCATTCACTTCAAGGAATTGGCTCATGTGATTGTGAAGGCTTAGCAAGTCCAAAATCTGATGAGGTAGACTAGCACACTGAAGACTTAAGGGAAGAGTTGCAAAAGCTGTCATGATCTGTGGACCGGAAGGGTAGCTGCGAAGTCTGTACTTTCATCTCAGGTCATATACTGTGGCAACGGAAATGTGAACCATGTTGTTGAGGGTCTGGTGTTATTTCACTAACCTGTGGTAACTAAACTCATGCATACAAACATAATATTCTGAAATGGAAAAAATATATATACATATATAACCTCTCCGTAGACCTAACAAATAGCACTCCATTTTTCTTTTCTCCCTTTTAGAACAAATCTCATTGCAGAGGTGGTTTATACTGTTGTCTCCATTTCCTCACCACCCTGTCTGTCCTCAGACATTCCGGGTGGCCTCTAGGCTCTATTAATACCACAAGACAACCCCGGTTAATACTACAAATTCAGCGGTTAACTAGTCCACGTTCCCTGACCATTTAGGAGCATTTTGACAAAACTGGCAACTTCCTCTTTCTTGAAACACTATCAAAATTTGGTTTCTGAGCACTATGCCTTTTTGGTTTCCCCACTGCCTCACTGGCTGCCTTTCTGTAACCTCTTGCTGGATTTCTCCCCTCTATTTCACAAGGTACAGTCCATAACCATCTCTTGTTCTCCAGTCACTACTTATATGATCTCATCCAGTTTGGGCTTTTAGATAACATCTATATACCGATGAATCCCAAGTTTTTATCTCTAGCCCCCATCTCCTCCTTGAGTTCTAAATAGGTGGTAATAGGCATTTCAACTTATATCTGAAAGAGAACTTTATTCCTATCTATTGCCTCCTCACCTTCCCCATCTGTGCATGTGATGCTATCATACCCTCACTTGTCCTAGCCAAAAACTTAGGAATGATCTTTCCTCATAGCTGACACCCAATCCAGTAACAAGTCTGCTCAGTCTGTCTTCAGGATATATCCTGGAGCTGGCCTCTTCTCCCATATCCATTGCTAAGACCCTGATCCAAACCATAAGTTTCTCTCGCAAAAGCCTCTCAATGGGTCTCCTTGCTTCCACTATAGCTGCCCTGCAATCAGTTTTTACTTCAGCTGCCAGAATGAACTAAGAATGCAGATAAAATTATATAACACCTCTGCTTAAAACCTTCTGGTGGCTCTCCATTATACAAAGTGTAAAGTCCAAACTCCCTATCATAGACTGTAAGGCCTTATATGATCTCTCCTCTGGCCTATATTCTGTTCTTTTAAAACTCCGACTTCATTCCTACCTCTGGGACTGTGCATTTGCTATTCCTTCCACATATTTTCCTCTCCCTGACCTTAGCAATGTTTTATTTATTTATTTATTTTTAACATCTTTATTGGAGTATAACTGCTTTACAATGATGTGTTAGTTTATTTAATCACTTCACTCAGGTCTCTTTGCTCAAAAGTTAGCTCATGAAGAGGACTTCCGTAATGATATAAAACAGCACTCCCCACTCACATTTAATATCCCCATTCCCTCTTCGTTTTACTTCACAGCAATTATCACACATCTTGACATTGTATTATAGACACACACACACACACAGAGGCAGTCCTCACTTTGCACAGTTCCAACATGCATGGGGTTCAGTGATCATGGTTTAGTTAAAAACAGCAGTTCCTCAATAACATAGTTCACACTTCAGTTACCATGATAAATTAACTGTAAGTAATTGTATAAAAGCACAAATTTTGCTGCCAGGCCCTCAGTTCACAAATCAGTGTAAAAAAACATGTGCATCATGATCAGTAACTAATCATATCACTTCTTTTTATGTCTGTTAGTGACTGGTCACTGTGTATCTGCTCTTCAGTTCATTCACAGATAGCAAAGAATGTACTTTTGATGCCTCCTTGTCTCCCACTGGTAAACTCATGTGACATCTTACAAAAATGAGTAAGTGGAAGAGAGAATTGGCCAACAAAGATGAAAAGGTATTAAAGAAACAAACAACAGCATCACTGGAAGTGAAATTTGAATCAAATATAAATGAGATTATAGAAGAAATAGTTGACTGTGGAAATGTTGACACTGTCACCATTTGGAGAAACTCTAGACAGGCAGCTAGAGGAACTTAGTGAAGTACAGCTATCGACATAAACGAGAAAAGTGGTTGTGATGGAAAGGTGAAGATGTCCCAGAAGTCACACTTGCCAAAAACTTCCCCTTGAAGTCACTCTCAGATGTATTTTATGACACTGAAGGCACAAAGGATAAAACATTGGAAGCTGATCCAAACTTAGAAAAGAGTATGACAATTTGTCAAGATAAAGAAGCTGCTCACTCTGTATCACAGGTTATACAATGAGAAGAAAGTGGCAAGCACTGTTCAAAATACTACTGACACATTTTTTCAGAAAATAAAACACTTTAATTCTGAACGTTTCTAATGCTTGCAAGGTTGCAAGGATACAAGATCACTCACAGAAATCCATCACATTTCTAACAATGAATCTGCAGAAACTGAAGTTAAACCATAATACTAATTGGAATCACTTCAAAAAATTAAATATTTAAGTATAAAAATAACAAATCATGTATGGGATCTTACGTTAAAAATTGCAAAATGCTGATGAACCAAAACAAAGACAAATAAATGGAGAGACACACCTTGCTCATGGATTGGAAAACTAAACATAGTAAAATGTTATTCTCCCCAAATTGATATATAGGTTTATTCCTATCAAAATTCCCATCAAAATCCCATCTCTGTAGACATAGACAAGCTTACTCTAAAATTTATATGGAAAGGCACAGGCCCTAGGATAGCTAAAACAACGGTAATAAGAATAAAGTGGAGAGAAAAATCACTCTAACTGATAATAAGGTTTACTATGTAGATACAATAATCAAGTCAGCGTACTATTGGTGGAGGAATAGAAAACAGATCAATGTCAGAGAACAGAGAACCCAGAAATAGATCCACAAAATACACTAACTGATTTTTAACAAAGATGCAAATGAAATTCAATAGAAGGATAGCCACTTCAAAATCAAAAACAGTGCTAGATCAATAGGCCATTTTTAGGCAAAAAAGAAAAAAAATGAACCTCGATCTAAGGCTTAAACACCTAATACAAAAATTTATTCAAAACGGATCACAGATTAAATATAAAATGTAAAAACATAAAGCCTTTAGAAAAAACATATTTTAGAAAAAAACACTGGAAAGAATCTTTGAAATCTAAGGCTAAGCAAACAGTTCTCAGATGACACCAAAACCAAGATGAGTAAAAGGAAAAATTGATAAAATGGACTTATGCAAAATTAAAAACTTTTGCTCTGTGAAAGACCTGTATAAGAGGATGAAAAGACAAGCTGTGGACAGGAGAACATATTTGCAAACTTCCTATCTAATAAAGTTCTAGTATCTAGAAAATATGAAGAATTCTCAAAACTGAACAGGAAAGAAACAGACAATCCAAACAGAAAATGGACAAAGTACATGAAGAGATATTTTATCAAAAAAGATAAGCAGATGGCAAATAAGCACATGAAAAGATGTTCAGCATCTTTAGCCATTAAGGAAACAAATTAAAACCACAATGAGATACCACGACAAACCTTTAAGAACAGCTAAAGTAAAAAATAGTGACAACATCAAAGGCTGATGAGGATGTAGAGAAGTTGGGTCACTCATACACTGATGCTGAAAATGTAAAATGGTACAGACACTCTGGAAAACAGTTGGGCAGTTTCTTTAAACATACTGTTACCATATGACCCAGCAACTGTGCTCTTGGGCAATTTATACCAGAGAAATGAAAATGTATATTCACACAAAAACTTGTAAGCTGATATTTGTGACAGCTTTATATATCATATCCAAAAACTGAAACAACCTTCAATGGGAAGGAACCATTGGTAGATGTAAAATTTAGGTAAATTTCAAGGGAATTAATTTGAGTAAACAAATTCCAATCTCAATAGTTACACACTGCATGATTCCATTTTTATAACATTCTTGAAATGCTAAAATTATAGAGATGGAGAACATACTAATGGTTTCAGGGGTAAGGAATGGGAGAGATGCTTGTGGTTATATAAGGACAACATGAGAGATCTCTGTGGTAATAGAACTGTTCTGAATCTGACTATGGTGGTGGATATACAAAACTACACAAGGGATAAAAATGCCTAAAATTAAATACACACACACACACACACACACACACACACAGAAATGAGTAAAACTGAAAAATCTGAATAAGATCAGTGGACTGTATCAATATCGATTTCCTAGTAGTGATAATGTATTGTAATTTTGCAAGATGTTACCACTGGAGAAAACTGAATACAAGGTACATGGAATCTCTACATATTACTTCTTAAAAACGCATGTGAAATCTATAATTATCTCAAAATAAAAAGTTTTACTAAAACACAGAGTCTCATACATACAGTCTCATATAGCATTGTTTATATGAGTCTCAGACTAGAAATAACCCAAATGTCCATCAGCAGGTGAATGAAGAAACAACTTGTAGTATAGTGACACAATGAAATCTTACTCAGAAATAAGAATTGATGAACTGCCTATACATGCAACACCACAGATAATCTCACAGACATTTTGAATGAAAGAAGTCAGTATTTCATTTATATGAAATTCTATAACAAACAAAACTAATCTATAGTGACAAAAATTAGATCAGTGGCTCCCTGAGTGAGAGGAGTGGAGTGATTGCAAAGGGACATGATGGGACTTCCTAGGATGCCGGAAATACACGGTGTACACATTTGTCAAAACCCATCAGACTGTACTCTTGAAATCTGTGCTTTTTATTGTATGTAAGTTAAACCTCAGTAAGTTATTTTTTTAATGTCTGCATGGTTGTAGGACAGAAAGAAAAGGAAGCCATGATATTGAGAATGGAGGCAAGGAAATGTCTGTGGAGATACTGTGCAGGCATCTTATATGCTGGTCTGATGGCCTTGAAGGGCAAGGTACACCAGCCAAGGAAATACAGAATGTGCATTATTTACAATAAGCCAAGACATGGAAACAAACTAGGTGTCCATCAATGGATGAACAGATAAAGAAAATGTTGCATGCATGCATGCACACACACACACACACACACACACACACACACAAAGGAATATTATTCAGGCATGAAAAATAAAAGAAACCCTGCCTTTTGTAACAACATGGATGGATCCTGGGGGCATTATGCTAAGTGAAATAAGTCAGACAGAGAAAGACAAATACTGTATGATCTAACTTATATGTGGACTCTAAAAACTTCAAACTCATAGAAACAGAAAGTAGAATGGTGGTTGCCAGGGGCTGAGGCAACCCCTCAAATCTCTCAAATGGGGAGATGTAGGTCAAAGGGTACAAACTTTCAGTTATAAGATTTGTTCTGGGGATCCAATTACAGCGTGATGACTATAGTTAACAATACTGGTATGCTTGAAAAATTCTGTAAGAGTAGAGCTTTAATGTTATCACCATAACAACAACAACAAAATGGTAATTATGTGAGGTAAGGCTATGTTAACTAACCTTATTGTGGTACCCATTTTGCAATATATATGTGTGTATCAAATCAGCACACTGTAAACCTTAAAATTACACAATGTTACATGTCAATCATATCTCAATAAAGCTGGGGAAAAACAAGAAAGGCTTGAAATCACTGAGAGATAAAACCCCTTTTCTGTTACAACATCTCTCCACACCATAGGGTGTGTGGGGAATAGGAACCCTAAAGCTTACACTTCGGTGAAATACTGTTGATGATGATGTAATTTGCACAGGCTATAATTTGCATTTTTCCACATATGTGTAATCAGTGTTTAAGGTTTAAATAAACTAAACTTGTCGGTTCAGAAAATACCTAACTTATCATGTCCTCCTGACTGTGCACTTCCAGAGAATCAACAAATAGACTGGGAGATTAAATGATATGGAAAATATTGATTAGTGGCTTTAATATCCATGCTTGGCAGGAGAGACATAATACACAAAGAGATTGAAGTATATTCCAGAGAAAAGTAAGCTTAGAAGATGAAGCTATCAGCCTTTTATTAATGGCCTTCAACTGCCTCAATTTTGCTGTGTTTTAAAGCAGAGTGTGATTCTAACACAAGCATGCCAGTGGCACACTACAGCCTGGAAGGGAAATCTGGAAAGGATACAATCAGCTCTCCACCATTTATGTCTTCTGGAATTGCCACTGAATTTTGATGCCCAGACATTTAGAATCTCCAATTAGCCTACAGAGAAGTCACTTCTAAAAAATCACGTCATTATTTTAATTAAAAAAAAAAAATTAAGACATGAGAAAAGGATGTCTGAGGTGCTGAACATAATGACAGAACTCAATTATTCTGGAGTCAGTTATCTAATTGAGAGAACCAGTTCTGCACTATCAAAAACAATACACCAAAATTGGTAAAACCACTATGGAGAACAGTCTGGAGGTTCCTTAAGAAACTAAAAATAGAGCTACCATATGATCCAGCAATCCCACTCCTATGCATATATCCGGAGAAGAACATGGTTCGAAAGGAGACACGTTCCCCAATGCTCATTGCAGCACTGTTTACAATAGCCAAGACATGGAAGCAACCTAAATGTCCATTGACAGATAAATGGATAAAGATGTGGTACATATATACAATGGAATATTACTCAGCCATTAAAAAGAACGAAATAATGCCATTTGCAGCAACATGGATGGACATGGAGATTATCACACTAAGTGAAGTAAGTCAGACAGAGAAAAACAAATATCATATGATATGGCTTATATGTGGGGTCTAAAAAAAAATGATACAAATGAACTTATTTACAAAACAGAAACAGACTCACAGACTTAGAGAACGAACTCATGGTCACCAGGGGGGAAGGGTGGGGGGGAGGGATTGTTAGGGATTTTGGGATTGACATGTACACACTGCTATATTTACAATGGATAACCAACAAGGACCTACTGTATAACACAGGGAACTCTGCTCAATATTATGTAACATCCTAAATGGGGAAAGAATTTGAGAAAGAATAGATACACGTATATGTATAACTGATCACTTTGTTGTACACCTGAAACTAACACAACATGGTTAATCAACTATGTATTGATTATATATTTATTTATTTATGTATTTTTTTTCCTGCTAAACCTCTTCTTTTTAGACACATATTCCATAGACATTGATTTTTTAATCTCCTCCTGTGCAAAATTGGGAGCAAATCGACTTAAGTGTTAACTTTCGATATGAAACCCAGAAAAGAGTTGAGCTGTTGAAACCTGAAATACATGTCACTTACTAGCTGCCTGCTTCTCAGTTTCCTTACTGGAAAAACAGGGATAAAAATAATTCCTTCCCTATCAAGACCATTTGGAGAATCAATAAATGAATGAACACACCTAAGACACAAAGCATGTTTCATGTCTTAAGTACTATACAAATGTTATTTGATGTATATTTGAGAAGAAATTTGACAGAAGAGATTGACTTACTACACGGATAATTGATAAAGTTTGAGAATTAACTCTTGTTTTGACAACATAAGCAACCAAAAATAAATAAAACTCCTCTGTGAGACTACAATTCTGAAACCTGCAAAACTCCAAGAGAAACTGAAAATTAACTTATATATTTGGTTTTATGGAGGATGATAATGGTGTGAACCAGCATGAGTCAAATACAAGGGAAAGTCTTGTACAGTTAAACAACGTACAGCTAGTTATGAATTCTTACAACTTTATTACAAGTTATTTGATTCTGAAGAACAAAGTACCTAATAGAAATAAATACAAATTGTTAAGTTCATGTTCTCTATTCTTTTCATTTTACTTGTCATAATGAAAACATAAAATCTATTCATCATGATATGTTAAAATATGCCAGGGTTCACATTAAAAATACTTGTGTTTAGACTAGAAGTTAATTTACACAGAATAAAGCTTTTTTTAAAGAAACTTTTATGTGCCCTTAGGTTTCAAACAGAAGGTTTAATAACGCTAATGAAAATACAAGAGTATAAGCCAATCTATATTTACATTACCTTCTATCACATATGAATCTGTAAAGGAGGCTATTAATCTAGAAAGCCATCTGCCAGAGTCTTCATCGTTTCACCCAAAGAAGAAATCTGTTTTTCTTTTCTACCACTACACCTTCTTATTCATCCCATGCCTCTCAGTTATGAGTCTCTATGAGTTGCTTTCCTTTGTTTAATTTTTTCAAATATGTTACAGGTGCATTAGTATAGTGAGTAATCCATTTGTCTTCCCCTCCTATTGAATAAAGAAGAACTTCCTAGGCTAAGATTTTAGAGAGATCAGAGCCTTGGGAATCAAATTCCAAATAGTTATGTTAAAGATACAGGTCTTCATTCTCTAGACAAATGCCAAACTTTAAAATCAATTTCTTTTCATTCAACCTTACTTCCCAATTGTTGCGACAGCTAGTTACTATGAAGTCAGAATCCTATCTATACGGTCAATATTCTAAAAATTAGATACACTCAAAGTTTTCACTATTTTCTCTATGGCAAAATTTTCCCTATCACCCATACCCTTCTGCTACCCAAAATTGTGTGCACAGATAGAGTATGCCCAGGGAATGAAAAAACTTTTTACATTACCCTAAGCAAGGTAATTACAAATATAAATTTAGTAAAACAGACATGTTTTGTGTTAGTCTTTTCCAATGTGTGATATATCATGTATATAAAACCACATTTGAATATAATACATTAAGAATTTGACTTTTTTTTTCCTTTATGATACTGAGAATATATAATTCAGACTACTTCCATTTTTTTCCTGGCTTCCAAGAAGCTAAGGGTCAAATAAATCAGCTGGTCATGACATAACTATATTAGCCTCTTTTTGAGCAAATCTATTTCCTTTTCTTTTCCAAGTTCTAGAGTATTGTCTAGCAGAAATTCATGAGTTCTATTATGCATATGTTATTTATCTTAACCTTCTTCAAATCTCTTTTAGGGAACTGGTAGGATACAACGAAAGTGTAAATATGTATACATATATCTGTATATATGTATGTAAAGATGTTACAATCAAGGGGGTAAGTTTTGCTTTTAATAAAAATTAACGGAAGTTGACAAATGCTTTTATACATCTTGCAAAAGCATTTAAAACCATATACCATAAAATAAAGCAGATTTTATTTTAGCTTACATGTTTGCCATTATCAGCCTTCCTAGGATACTTAAAGGGTGTCAGAGGATTTAAGAACACAATGGCTGTTTGTGTCAACAGTGAAGCCAAAGTTTACAAAGGCCTATTATGGTTCCAGTGATATTCCCTTCCTATTTTTCCATATCAGCAGAGACATCTGGAGGGAATGCACTATTTGCTGGTGAGATCTTCTGATAGTGAATAGGCTAGTGAATAGGCTAGGACTTCACTGGTGGCTCAGTGGTTAAGAATCCGCCCCCCAATGCAGGCGACACAGGTTCAATCCCTGGTCCGGGAAGATCCCACATGCCGCCGAGCAGCTAAGCCCGTGTGCCACGAGCCACAACTACTGAAGCCCGTGTGCCTAGAGCCCGGGCTCCGCAACAAGAGAAGCCACTGCAATGAGAAGCCCAGGAGCAGCAACTAAGACACAAGGCAGCCAAAAATAAATAAATAAATAAATATATTTAAAAAAAAAAAAAAGTCGCTTGCTTGCCGGGCGGGAGTACCTGCGCGCGCAAGGGGCAGCAGGGAATGGAAGCGGAGAACGTGGGCAGGTAAGGTTTTTTTGTGTTTTGTTTTTACGACAGAAATCTTTATTAAAATGTGTCCTTCAGTAATATCTTAGCATACATACAATATACACACATACATCTGTACACTCTTCGACACAGCTCACGGATTGCCACCATCAGTTTAACCAATAAATTAAAACTAAATAAGGGTGGGGGGCAAAGGGGATGCGGGGTGAAACTAAGGGCAAAGTTTCCATGTTTCATCTGGTAAGAAATTGCAAATTTCTCAGAATTCCCCTGGCGAAAGCCTGTGACCAGAGAATCTCTGAAATAAAATGCGGAAATTCCTGCCCCCCCCCAAAAAAGATTCCAAAAGATGCAGTTACAAGTGTGCTTCTCAGAACAGAAGCATTCATTCCACTTCACACTCTGGCTTCTGCATCTTCCGGCTTCAAGACAGTTGCCCCCCGAGCTGGGGCAGAGAGGTTCACAGGCGCACTTGGGCTCGGCGCACCTGGGGCTCTGGGTGTTGAGGGGCTGCGGCTCGGCAGCCGGGGGAGCCACGCTCATCTGAGGTGATGTCTGGCGCATCATCGGACTGCGTATCGGAGCTCTCCAGGTCACTGCGGATGCTCTGGGCTGGGCCAGGCTGGTGCCCCAAGGTCTGCTGGCCTGGCAGTCTTTCTGTGCACAGCTTTGGTGTTTGCAGAGGGGGCTCCTCTTCATTGCTGCCACCGCCGCCACCATCACCACCATCACCGCCACCACCGCCTTCTTCTTCATTCTCCGCCATGTGCGCATGAACATGGAGTGCGTCCTCCGTGCTGCTTCCACTCACCAGCTGACAGTGGCTTGGTTTGGCTTCACTGTCCACTTGGATTTCCATATTGTTGCATTCTCTGTCATGTGGGCTGTGGGAACTGATTATGGAACCGGCCAGAGCACGAGTGCTTGCGTTGTCACTAATTGCACCAAGACTGGCTGTGTCTTTGGGGAAAATTTCCTTCAGGACGTCGGCTTGGACTTCTAACCTGCTGTATTTTCCCTTGCCACTGGAAACAATGCCACCACTCAGTGTGCCCCCTGAGAGGGCTGCAAAGCTGGCTGTTTTGCTGTACGGACCCTGCGTAACACTGAGTCCATCTGTAGGGCTTCCACTGGTGCTCAACATGCGAGTTAGACCTTCAAGGCTACTTTCCCCAATGCCGGGATTCTTGAGGGCTCTAGTTTCTTGAGAAACTAGAATCTTGAGAATAAAGTATTATCAAATGTAAAGCAGGTAACATTTCACCTGTCATTTAAGTGGATTTACCTTGAGTTTTCGAAGGAGAGTAGTCACTCTCCTCAAAACTTTAAAATGAGCTCTACCCTAATAAATGTTAGAGGGCAACAAAATTATGCTCTCCTAAACTTGATATATTTTAAAAATCACGTCAAGCATGGTTAAAGTTAAATAGCTGAAGATATTTACAAGCAAATAAGTAATCATAGTCATTGATCAACAAATTAGAGGCAAACTTCATGCGCTTTTTATCATCTTCAAGGCTTTCATGACTATATGAATCTAACCACACCTGCCTTATTTTCACCTGAAGATAACTATTTTGTGAGCTCATAAGGCTATTATTAATATATTTTATATTTGCATAGCATGTTTCTGTTTACAAAGGATTTTCACTCATAGATGACCTCGCTCAAGCCTCACCATTCTGGGAGAACAGATTATATTTACATTAAAAGCATTGGATGAAGTTAACAAATAGACCAAATATACAGAGTTAAATCAGCCTGATTAAGACTATAGGATTTAAATATTTTGAGAGCCTTGCAAACCCAAGACAATGTGCACTTTATCACCAAGATCACTGAAAAGCCTTTACGAAGTAATATTTATATGGAACATGTTCGCCATCCAATGTTCTCTAAGATAAACTATGAGCTGTTAACATGGACAAACATACAAGGAGCATACAGGCAGAGAATAAAAGATGTGATAAATGTACATAACTTAAGAAAAAATTTTAGTCTTTTATCAGCTACAACCCAGATACTTAGGAGTGCATTTTCTTATTTTAGTTCAAGACAATAATAAGGTAGATTTTAACTTATATAAAATCTACCTAAGAACCCTCTGAGGTACGTAATATTATCATGCCCATTTTATTCATGGGAAAATTACAAAACAGATTAAAAAGTGTCACTTGAAAATACACACCTAATAAGTAGCCAAGGTGAGATTCAAACCCAGGCAGTCTGGCTCCCTACAACTTGCCTCACCCACTCCACTGCCTTGAGAAGTTATCTGTTACTGTGAACGGGAACTTGAAGCTGTATGAAGGAAAGGGGAGGGCAGGGGCTTATATTATGATCAGGTGGTACCCACAGGCATGATTTGAGGGAAAAACAAGTAAGACACCCTTTAAAATACTCACTTCACTGGCTTTCCATCATTAGGAGTTTCCTTCTTAGGATCTGTTTTCAAAAATCTCCTATTTTATGTAGGTATTCAGGAATATGTACAATCACTATCCAATACCTTAGTTTTTAACCAATATCTTGGAGATAACAATGACTCTTATGGCACCTACATGAAAGAAAATAAAATTCCACGTTCAGGGTCATGCCTAAACCGGAACCCTCCAAGAGGAAAAAGCAACCAAAATAGCCTGCTCCACATTTGGGCCTCGGATCAGGGCAGGAGGTGAATGGCATGGAAAGGAACTTTCTGAACACACAAAATAGCACCCAAAGAAACTGAGACCTAGCCATGAGGGTGGTCATTGATCAAATGAGGCCAGATGGATGGAAGGGAAAAGGCAAGACTTCTAAGGTTTTCAAATTGGGGGCAGAGACCTTGGCAATAAGAAACTGTTGGAAAGCTTTCAGAGACGGTTCAAAATAGAAAGGCAGGTTGGTTAATTTGTCAGCAGCAGAAGTATAAGGTGGAGTCTGGCCAGGACTTCGAGACCTTGAATCTCAAGACTGAGAGACGGCAGGCAATCAAAGTGCAGGGAGTGGCACCAAGAGTGTCCTTATTCACAGCACACCCTAGAATAATACAGTCCAGGGATTCGGAATGATCAACGGCAGAGAAGTTCTTGCTTATGACATTTCCAGGACATAGCAGCCTCACAGAATCCCAAGTTTTATCACAGAGACCACTTGACTGGAGATGACAATTTCGATATACAATATCTGCTTTCCTGTTACCACTACCCACAGGAGCTCAGAGGGGATGTGAAAATAAAAATTCACTCTTCTAAAAGAGATAATATTTCATATCTATTTCTAAAAGAATAAAAAGAGAGAGAGAGACTATTGTGACAGAAGACAAGAGAAAATAGAAAGCAGGAGATATTCGGCAATGGTGGGGAGCACAGGAAATGGAGCTCCCTGGGCAGTGTGCTTTTAGAAAGGGGTTCTGCTGGTGACCTGCATTTTTCTAGAAGGAAAGAGAGAATTAAAGGATGCACATAAAATCAGAGAAGGAAAGGAGGGAGGAAAAAGGGTTTCAGAAGCAGTACCAATTTGACAGGCAGACACTATAAAAGGTATAGGTTTGAATCCAGATGCCCTGTTAAAAGAGCACAGGGGCTGTCTGAAATAAACATGGGGAAGAGTAGGCAAAAAATGACTAAGCTAAGAGGTAAATCATAATTCCTAGACCCAGATTTCAATGGTAGCAGTATAGCTCTTGGTGCAAAGACTACTTTATACCTACAGAAACTAGAGAGATATATGAGTTAACCCCCAAAGGATAATTAAAGATCTGGGAAGATGAGTATGCCAGCTAGGAGATCGCATTCTAAAAATGTTCATTTGTTTTCTTTAGATGTGATCCCTCACCTTTTTGAAATTGCTACCTTGGGCCAAATAGGAGACCACTGAGGTACTCAGGGTGCTTGTTCATTCCTGAATATTTTCATCATTATTAAGAGTAAGTGTCAAATTTTGAAGTGCCTGATAAAACATACATCTTGGAAACCTAAATATATTTTGCATTGAGATCCCTAAGTCTGTGTTAAATAAATGCAGAGAGATCCAGCTTATTCTAGATGAAAACGAAGGTAACTCATATCTTTTCCTTATATTAGAAAATAAAAGAGACTGGGAAATTTGGGTTACATTTTTATAATACATTAGCCCTCTTTTACATTTTTATAATACATTAGCCCTCTTTTACAGAACTAAGTTTTTCTTACTTAGTTCTTCTTAAACTATATTTCAACAATGACAATAATAATAACAGCAGTTATCACTTCATTGTTTATACTGCGCCAAGCACTCAGATATTAAAATTAATCCTGGTCAAACAATCTCTTACGGTAGACAGCCCCAATTTACAGATAAGCAAACTGAAGCATCACTGTCTCAAGCAATTTCCCCAATAATACACAGAGCTGGAAAGTGGCAGAGCTGAAGTTTGCACACAGATCTGTCTGAAGTTCACATCCTTAACCACTAGGCTCCTAAGCTCAGTGCTGCCAGCTGGGACTACAATGATGGATAATTCATGGTTCAGTCCTCAAGGAGTCCAATGACTAGTGAAGAGAGAGGGAGAAAAGAACAGATACAATCCATAAGAGTATGAAGGAGTTCTGTAAGAAACACAGACTTAGCACTAATAGCCTGAGTATGGACAGTGAAGGCAGGTATGTCTGCACTGGACCACAGAATGAGGAGCCAGGTGGAGAAGGGTTGGGAAGAGCTGAGGGTGGAAAGTATCCAGCCAGAAGGAGAGCCAGTTACCTGCTGATTGAATTCAGTCTAAACATAAATGAAATGAATCACTGGATGGAATCACCAATGAGGAAGATTCTACTTTTTAATGGTCACTTTTTCAAAACAGCCCAACACCCCCATTATTCTTAAGCTATGTTCAGTTTTATTAAGCTTGCTTTTTATTCTGTTCAATTTTTTTAATTAAGAGTAAAACCAGAGGAACTTCAATAACGACCCTCAGATTGATGCTACTTTATTGATTACTGGCTTTAGGTTTGGGAAGTCCAGCTAACTGGGTGCCTGACCACTGTATATTTCAAAGCAGTTTTCTAAATTTCACTAGTAAGAAAATTATTAATTCAAATCCAAAGCTTCACTTCAAATATATTGCTTTTCTTTCTCCCCCTCCTTATCTCCAGGGCTATGGTTTATTACTGAGGAAATTAAACTGAGCAGGAACAAGTTGTTTTTCAAAGCCCACTTTTAAGACTTAATACTTTGTAATATCAATAAGATTAGATCTACACAAATTAACTTAGCAATTTAGAAGTATCTAACAAAACATAAAAGGTGTATAACCTAAAACAGAGCAGTCTAACTACTCAGTGTTTACCTGATAGAAATGCCCACACAGGTGGGCACAATGAGGCACACACAGGGAGGTTCAATGCAGTGTACATAGTGGTAAGAGCAAAAGCCGGATGCAACATAAATGATCATCCACCAGGCAATAGTTAAATAGGGATTCTGGGTAGCAGTTAGAAACAACGACGTAAATCTTTATGGACTAACACAGTAAGATCTCTAAGACATGTTAATGAAGAAAATCAAGTTGTGGAATATGTACAGTAAGACACTAATTATGTAGACACATCACACACTCACACCCACTCATGTATGTATTTATGTAGCGACCTATCTCTTTCTCAATCTATCTGTAATGTACATTTATACATACACATGCATACATATATACATATATATTTAATGCATAGTGACTGGGGTTGAGGGAAGTATTCAAGAGACTTTATCTGTCCCCATTTACTTACTTAATTGCTATAAAAACAATATCTATGTTACTTGTAGAGTTAAAAATAAAATAGAAAGTTTAAAATTTTTTTTAATAAATTAAAAACAAAATATACTTTCAATTTATCAAAATTAATCTACTGCATTCCATTTTAAACCAACTTATTAAAGTTAAATAGCCTGTAATTCTTAGAGATTTTCCCCCTCTTAAAAAAAAAACAGATCAAACTTTTGCATTTTGCAGACTTGTATGTCCCAGGCTCATGTCCTGATAGAAATTCAGATTTATGGGTGTCTAGGCATGGTTGGGAACTCAGGGAGCAGCACATGCTCTCTTCCTTTACTCAGCACCACAAAATGGGTGTCTAATAAATATAAAAGAACAAAGGAATGAACCAACCAATGGATAAATGACAACATCAGTAAATATTATACTCATGTTTCCCAGCATTGGTCAGGATTGAAAATCCGGCAATTTTCAGAGAGGAATTACAGAATATTCAAGAAAAAACTAAAATCTCTTTTATTCTAAGCTACACTGTTATATTGATCTTGTTAATGATGCTAAGTATTGATCTCCAGAAGCAAATTAAGACTCATGTCACAGACTTTCATACCTCTCCAGCCCTGGACATTAAAGTCGTTAATTTTCCTGTCAGGTTTTTTTTTTAATCCAAGTAGTACTTAATTATCATAAAATGACTTTTTAGGGATAGCTTCTAAACCCTCATTAGCCATTAAGTATAAATAAATTTTTTAATTCAACCACTGTTTCAATTTAATTATTTTGGTTTAAAAAAACTATTACGCCCTTCATTGGACTTACTGTATACCTTTTGCTACTCAAAGTATGGTTCTAGGACTAGCAACATCAGTTTATCATGAAAGTTCTTTAGCAACAGACAATCTCAGATATCACCCAAGACCTACTGAATCAAAATCTGTTTTTAATAAGATTCTTCAGTGGTTCATATACACATTAAAGTTGGAGAAGCACTGCCATATACTACTGTTTTGTTATTATTGAAATTAACTTTTTAAATTATAGAGATAACACATGTATATGTTTTTAAAAGTATTAAAGGACCCTACAACCAAAAGCAGACAAAGACAATACAAGAAAACTACAGACCAATATCTCTCATGAACATAGCCACAAAAGTCCTCAACAAAAATATTAGAAATAGAATTAAACAACATATTTTAAAAAAGAATTATACACCATGACTGCTATGGTCTAAATGTTTACACCGCCTCAAAATTCACATGTTGGAATCCTAATGCCCAATGTGATGCTGGTAGGAGGTGGGACCTTTGGGTGCTTAGGTCATGAGGGTGGAGCCCTCGTGAATGGGATTATTGTTTTCGTAAAAGAGATCCCACAGAGCTCCCTAGCTCCTTCACCATGTTAAGATACAATGCGAAGTCTGCAACCCAAAAGAGGGCCCTCACCTGACCATGGCACCCCAATGTCAAACTTCCAGCCTCCAGAACTGTGAGAAATAAATTTCTACTGTTTATAAGCTTCCCAGTGTGTGATATTTCATATGGCAGCCTGAACAAACTAAGACAACAGCCAAGGTATACAAATTTGGTTCAGCATTCAAAAATCGATTAATATAATCCTTCATATCAACAGAATTTTTTAAAATCACATGATCATATCAATAGACACAGAAAAAGCATTTGACAAAATCCAACAATATTCATGATAAAAATCCTCAGCAAACCAGAAATAGAGGGGAAGTTTCCCAACTTGATTATAAAAAGCCTATAAAAACTTACAGCTAATATCCTACTTAATGGAGAGAAACTCAAAGCTTTCCCACTAAGATCAGGTACAAGGCAAGGATGCGCCCTCTTACCACTCCTTTTCAACAGCGTGCTGGAAGTCCTTACTAATGCAGTGAGACAAGGAGATAAAAGGTATGCAGATTGGGAAGGAAGAAATAAAACTATCTGTTTTGCAAATGACATGATTATCTATGCAGAAAAAGCCAAAAGAATCAATTTTTTAAAAATTCCTGGAACTAATAAGCAATTACAGCAAGGTTGCAGGATACAAGATTAATATACAAATGTCAACTGCTTTCCTATTTACTAATGATGAATAAGTGTAATTTGCAATTAAAAACACAGTACCATTTATATTAACACCCTCCAAAATAAAATACTAAGGTATAAATCTCGCAAAGTAGGTGTAAGATCTATATGAGGAAAACTACAAAACTCTGATGAATAAAATCAAAGAAGAACTAAATAAATGGAGAAATATTCCATGTTCATGGATAGGAAGACTCAATATTATCAAAATGTCAGTTCTTCCCAACTTCAGCTATAAATTCAATGCAGTCCCAATCACAGTCCCAGCAAGTTATTTTGTGGATATTAACAAACTGATTCTGAAGTTTATATGGAGAGGCAAGAGACCTGGGAATAGCCAACACAATATTGAAGGAAAAGAACAAAGTTGGAAGACTGATGCTACTCAACTTCAAGACTTACTATAAAGCTACAGTAATCAATATAGTGTGATGTTGGTGAAAGAATAGACAAATAGATCAATGGAACAGAATAGAGAACGCAGAAATAGAACCACATATATACAGTCAACTGATCTTTGACAAAGGAGCAAAGGCAATATAATGGACTGTTGGGAAAATTAATAGTCTTGTTCAGGCTTCAGAGGCAACAATAGGCCTTTGACTAAACAAAGACCCTGAAAGAAGCTACATACTGAACTGCTGGACTACGTGCAGGTCAGCCAAAATGGTGCTAGCAAGTCTTGGGAACCAACAGATAAGGAAGGGAGTAAGTCACGGAACTTCCTGGGCCTTGGGAATCTGGCCAGTTCCCGGGATCAGTGAACACCTTGAGACTTATGACTAAAGTATCAAAGCATTTATGATAATAGCCAGAGCTGCATATTTGCACGTAAGCTGATGATTATGAGCTCGCGGCTTGGCGTTAAAAACAGGACTCCTTTGGGCGACACTCTGAAGTCTCACCCGTGGGGTGGACACACTGTCCGGGACCTTCCAATTGGGATTCCAGATTGCTGTTCCAGGGACTTCCCAGCATTGCTTGTATCTGGATGTAGGTGTTTCCCCAATTGGTGATGTATGCGCTTTTATCTATATCTATCTACCTATCTATCTATATATTTATATTGCTTGTTCTCCCAACTTGGTGATGCAAATTCTCCCAGGTTGGTGATGTTGCTTGTTTTCCCAATTTGGTGACGTTGTTAGTTCTCCCAAAATTGGTGATGTATGTACATTTATTTCTCTCTCTCTGTATATATACATATTACTTGTCCTTATATTGTAACTTACTACTTATATAATAAATTTCCTTATTTCTTGCTCATTAAAGTGTGGAGTGGTTATTTTGCTGGTGAATCTCTGAACCTGAAGCTGAAAGTAAGTCTTTCAGCAAAACATGGACAAAGATAGTCTTTTCAACAAACGATGCTGGAACAACTGGACATCCACATGCAAAAAAAAATTAATCTAGACATAGACTTTACATCCTTCATAAAAATTAACTCAAAATGGATTATAGACCTAAATGTAAAATGCAAAACTCTAAAACTCCTGGAAGATAACAAAGGAAAAAACCTGGATAACCTTGGGTATGGTGATGACTTTTTAGGTAAAACACCAAAGATACAATTCATGAAAGAAATAATTGATAAGCTGGCTTTCACTAAAATTTAAAAATTCTGCTCTTTAAAAAACAATGTCAAGACAATAAGAAGACAAGCCACAGACTGGGAGAAAATATTTGCAAAAAAGACATCTGATAAAGACTATTATCCAAAATATATAAAGAACTCTTAAAACTCAACAATAAAGCACACAATATTTTTAAATGGGTCAAAGACCTTAACAGACTCCTCACCAAAGAAGATATACAGATGGAAAATAAGCAAATAAGGGAAATGCAAATTAAAACAACAATCAGATACCAGATACATCTATTAGAATGACCAAAATCTGGAACACTGACAATACCAAGTTCTGGCAAGGATATAGAGTAACAGAAATTTTCATACATTGCTGGTGGGAATGCAAAAACAATACAGCCACTTTGGAAGACAGTTTGGCAATTTCTTACAAAACCAAACACTCCTACCATACAATCCAGCAATCATGATCCTTGATACTTACCCAAAGAGGTGACAACTTAAGTCCACACAAAAACTTGTACACAGATGTTTACAGCAGCTTTATTCATAACAGCCAGAACATTGAAGCAACCAAGATGCCCTTCAGTAGATGCATTGATAAATAAACTGTGGCACATCCAGACAATGGATGGGTAGAGGCTGGAAGACAATGGAATGTTATTTCATTAAAATATTATTTAGTGATAAAATTATATGAGCTATCAAGCCATGAAAAGACATGGAAGAACTTTAAATGCATGTTACTAACTGAAAGAAGTCAATCTGAAAAGGCTACATATTGTATGATTCCAACTATCTGATATTCCAGAAAAGGCAAAACTATGGAGATAGAAGGTGGTTGCCAGGGGTTGGGAGGGATGAATACGTGGAGCACAGAGGATTTTTAGGGCCATGAAAATACTCTGTATATTATAATGGTGGATGTATGTCATTATGCATATGTCCAAATCCATAGAACGTACACCACCAAGCATGAACCCTACCATAAACTATGGACTTTGAGAGATTATGATGTGTCAGTATAGGTTTGTCAAGCTTAACAAATGTAACCACGCTGGTGGGGGATGTTGATGATGGAGGAGGCTTTCCATAGGTGGGGTAGGGAATACAGGTATGCCCCGCTTTTCCAAAGTCCACTTTATGGCTTTTATGAGAGACCTACATTAGTACCCGTTTTCATTAACTGAAAGAAACCCAAAGAGGATTTTTGCTTTTACCAAAAAAGGCAAAAAGCAAAATTAGCACTCAGCCTTTGTTCTGCAGTGAGGTGTTACAAAGGCAGCTTGCACCCTGAGCAGCGAAAGTGGCACCTCCAAGCTCCTTCCCTGGGAACTACTCAGCATCTCAACGTCAAGCCACCATAGCTTTGAACTGTGTCTGTGAGCATCTGTGTTTTATTTTGATTTATTTTGTGCATCCATCCAAAAAGATGTGTCTTAAGGTAACTGCTTCTTTGCTTTAGGACATTTCAGTTTAGAAAGGGTTTTATGGGAACACTCTACTTCCAGATAGTGGGGGAAACCTGATGGAAAATCTCTGTACCTTCCACTCAAATTTGCTGTGAACCTAAAACTGTTCTTAAAAACAAAAGTACAAAAGGGCATAAAATGAAAATGAAGAGTGTTTCTCCCCACCACCTACTCCAGTTTCAATGCCCAGAAACTGTGAACACAAAGTTTCTTTATTACTGTTTTTTCCTAATTTTTCTAATAGTTAGTTGAAGATATTGCTATTTTGTGTTCTAGCACCTGGAATTAGGATGAAAAATCTGATTCATATTTCTAACATTGCTTTGTAGGTAACCCATTTGTTTTCACTGGAAACTTTTCAGATTTTCTCTTATGGAGGGATGGGATTTCCCCTAGAAAGTATTCAAATTATTTTCTCCTAGGATTTTTGTTTTCATTTATCTTACTTGACATACTTACCAGACTTTTTCAATATTAAGAAATAACCTTTCTTAAGCCTGAAGAAATTTTCTTCTACTATGTCTTTGATTATTTCCTGTGTTTCACTGCCCCCTTTCTCTGCTTTGGAATCCAGAGCTAATATTCAGTTAGCATCAATTCTGACTGGATAGCCTCCATTTGATCAGTCTATGCCTATGCCGTATCAGTGGTTAAATATCTTGAATGGTACCTCCAACTAGATTTATTCCTCGGGTCCTTAAAGACTTTCACCCTCATATTTTCCAGTTCTGTGGTATGTTCCTGTAATGGATTGAATTGTGGACCCCAAAAGATATGTCCATCTCAAACCTCAGAATATAACCTTATTTGGCAAAAGGGTCTTTGAAGATGTAATTAAAGTAAGGATCTCTAGATGGGACCAACCTGGATTAGGGTGAGCCCTAAATTCAATGGCAAATCCTTAGAAGAGGAGAGAAATAGATACACTGGCACAAAAGAGAAGGCCATGTGAAGATGGAGACAGAGATTGGAATGATGGATCTACAAGTCAGGGAACACCAAGGACTGCCAGCAGTCACCAGAAGCTAAGAGAGAAACATGGAACAGATTCTCCCTCAGAGCCTCCAGAAGAAACCAGCCCTGCTGATACCTTGATTTCGTACTTCCAGCCTCCAGAACTGTGAGAATATAAATCCTGTTATTTTAGCACCAAGTTTGTGGTAATTTGTTAAGGCAGTCCTAAGAAATTAACACAGTTTCCTTCACTTTATCTTCCAGATTCTTACTTTATTTTCAACTACAAGCATCTCATGATTTAGCCAACTCAAACTTTATTGCAATTTATTATTATATATTTAACTTCCCAGATTATTTTCTTAATTTTGATTGCTCATTTTCTCATATCATGTTTATATTAATTTATGGATGCAAAAAATTTAGAATCTTCCTGAAGATATTAATTTAAAAACTTTAATTTCTATTTTGTTCTTTTTTTGGTCTAGAATTCTCTCTCCTGGTTCATCTTTCATTTTGCTGGGTTTTCTCAAGTATCTGGTAATATTTTGCATCCATTTATGTTTATGAATCACAGACTATACTTGTTGGTATAAATAATAGGCTTACATTTCTTCTATGGTTTTATAAGTCTGTTTTCCCAGCTTGCCTACCCTTTGTGTGCATGCATGTCTGACATGTGCATATATGTTAGGGCAAAGGGAAGCGGACACATGTACTGAGGCTGCTATCTTGAACTAGAAGTCTGTATCAACTACTTCACATTATATTCTTTTAATTTCTCTAATTAAATAAATTCCTGCAGAATAGGGATTTCTGTTTTTATTTACTTTTCCTATAGAAATTATAAATGAGCATTTTAAAATTAATTGTATAAAGTAATTGGTGAGTTAGTAAGTAAATGAGTGAGTGAAAGAAAGCCAGCAAAATAAGTTAAAAGCTAACCTGCTCAAGTGAAAGCAAAACTCAATGCTTTCACTATTTGAAAAGTGGAAGAAGTGAATTGTGACTTAATATACAGGTAAGTAAAAATCATTAATCTTCAGTTTTCAATTAATATGCCATTTTAATGAAAAATTCATTTCACTGGATCAGATAGCTCACAATGTCTTTTCTATTGCAGAATATTCAATATTTATCATTTTAGATCTTGTATGTTCAGGACACATTTTTATTAGATTTTTGCAAACGCATGGATTACTAACTATGCAGACAGATGTGCATCAGTTTGTACTTTGAAAATGATTACTAACGATGCAGACAGATGTGCATCAGTTTGTACTTTGAAAATGTACTTTGAAAATGTATTATGCAAATTCACTGTGCAAGTTTTGTGCCTTAAAATCAGTCCCACGGCAGGTTAAATGGAATGATCTGTGAGGGCTCTGATCTTAGTGCCTTGAATTAATAATTGGATATTTTCCAAATTGAAAAAACCTTTTTAAAAGTGACTCAGTAAGTCAATTTCTTCCATTCCTTTATGACTTATAACCCTAAAGACAGAAGTGGAAAGAGGGAAAGGATCAGCTTTGTTGACTGGAGACATTTAAGCTGGTCTTAGAGGATATGAGGGTATTCACCAGATATGAGAGAAAAGAAAGGGCACTCCAGGCAGAGGAAGCAAAGAAACCCTCAGCTAACTAGGATTAAAACATCTTCACCATGATAAAGGGCATCTATGAAAAACCCACAGCCAGCATCATACTTAATGGTGAAAGTCTGAATACTTTCCCCTAAGATTAGGAACAAGCAAGAATGTCTTCTTCACTTCTATTCAACATTGCACTGGAGATTCTTTCCAGAACAATTAACAAGAAAATAAAAAGCATCCAGATTGGAAAGGAAGAAGTAAAACAATCTCAATTTGCAGATGACATGATCTTAAACATACAAAATCCTAAGGAACTCACTACAAAACTATTAGGAATAATAAGTTTAGCAAGGTTCCAGGATACAAAATTAATACATAAAAAAATCAATTGTGTATAGAGTAGCAATGAACAAACTGAAAATGAAATTAATAAAACAATTCCATTTACAATAGCATCAAAAAGAATTTTAAAACTTAGGAATAAAATTACAAAATAAGTGCAAAATTATATTCTGAAAACTATACAACATTCTCAAAAGAAATTAAAAAGACCTAAATAAATGAAAAGATATTATTCATGGATCAGAAGGCTTAATATTGTTAAAATGGCAATACTCCCCAAATTTATCTATAGATTCAATACCATTTCTATCAGAGTCCCAGTTAGCATCTTTGCAACATTTGGTAAGCTAATCCTAAAATTAATATGGAAATCCAAAGAAATCAGAATATCCAAAACAATTTTGAAAAAAGAGGAAACTTGTAGTACTCACACTTCCTAATTTCAAAACTTTTCTACAAAGACACAGTAATCAAGACAGTGTGATACTATTATGAGGGTAGAAATAAAGATGAATGGAATAGAGTTGAGAGTCTAGAAATAAACCCTCACAATTATGGTCAGTTAGTTTTTGACAAGGGTGCCAAGAAAATTTAAAGGGGAAAAAATAGTCTGTTCAGTAAGTGGTGCTGGGACAACTAGATATCCACATACAAAAGAATGAAATTTTACCCTTATCTCACAAAATTATACAAAAATTAAGTTGAAGTGGATCAAATTCCTAAATGCAAGAGGTAAACCATAAAACTCTTAGAAGAAAACATAGGTGTAAATCTTCATGATCTCATATTAGGAATAGTTTCTTAGATAGAACATCAAAAGCATAAGCAACAAAAGAAAAAATAATTGTACTTCATCAAATTTTAAATCATTTTGTGTTTCAAAAGATACCATCGAGAAAGTGAAAAGATAACCCACAGAACAGGAAAAACATTCACAAATCATATGTTTGATATGGAACTTGTGTCTAGAATACATTAAAAAAACTTTTACAATTCAATAATAAAAACTAAATAATAAAAAGACAAGTGTGCCAATTAAAAATAGGTAAAGGATCTGAACAGACATTTCTCTAAAGAAGATATACAAATGGCCAATAAGCACATGAAAAGATGCTCAACATCATATCCAACAGGGAAATGCAAATCAAAGCCACAAGTAAATACCATTTCACACCACCAAGATGGCTATAATCAAGAAGACAGATGATACCAAGTGTTGGCAATGATGTGAGAAATTGGAATCCATACATTACCGGTGGGAATGCAAAATAGTGCATCAACTTTGGATAACAGTCTGGGAACTCCTTGAAAGTTTAAACACAGAGTTACCATATGACCCAGCAATTCCACTTCTAGTTATATACCCAAGAGAAATGAAAATATAAGTACAAGTAAACACAAATGTTGACAGAATCATTATTCATAAGAGCCAAAAAGTGAAAACCCCATTAATTAATAAATCAATAAATAAAATGTAGTATATCCATATATGGGAATATTATTTGGCAATAAAAATAAGGTACTGATACATGCTGAAACATGGATGAACCTTGAAAGTGTTATGCTAAGTGAAAGAAGCTAGAAACAAAACACTACATATTGTATCATTCCATTTGTACGAAATGTTCAGAACAGGAAAATCTATACTGACAGAATGTGGATTAGTGGTTGCCTAGGACTCAGGAGATTGGAAGGAAATGGAGACTTAGTGGTAAGGGATATGGAATTTATTTGTGGGGGGGGGGGGGTGATGAAAATGTTCCCAAATTGTGATGACAGCTGGACAACTCTATGAGTATACTAAAACCATTGAATTATACATTGAAAATGGGTGAATTTTATCGTATGTGAATTATATCTCAATGAAGCTGTTTTAAGAAAAAAACAATTTTAAAGACTCCCTAACCACTCAGAATCATGGAATTTCAGAGATAAAAGGACATTTACAGCTTTTGTTTTATAGATTTTTTTAAAAAGACAACTGGAGAGTTTTGTATTAGAGCACAGAACTTGAAGAGTATCTACACTTAAAATTTAATTATTTCATGTATTAAATGTTGATATATATGTGATTTCAGAAATCGGTTTATCAATATTACTTTTACCATAACTCATGAGCTTGATTGCCCCACAAGGACATCCCACTAATTCTCATGTATAATATGACCAAAGTGGAATTTTTTATTTTCCCCATTGTCTTCCAATATTTCCAACTTTAGCTAATAGCGTCACCATTTTCCAAGTTACTAAGTCAAAATATTGAGGGGAAAATTTTTGACTCCTTTCTTTCTCCCTTTTCCCCTTCCCAGGCCAATCAGCTATCAAACCCCAGCCATATTATTCAGAAATCCATTCTCACTGTGATCTTCTCATTGTTGCCCATTGTCTCTGAACTACGGGTAGCCTGCCAAGAAATATCTCCATGTGCCAGGCCCCTCCTTCCCTCCCTCTGCCTCCTTCTCACCTACATCCTTCCTACTGTCATCAGTTACTGTCCTTAAAGATAACTCTTCTACTCAAAAGCCTTCAGAGAATCCCCATAATTCACAGAATGAAGTCCAGATTCCTCAGCACAGCCTTCAACCCCTTCCATTGTCTGGTCGAAATTTACTCTTTAAGGCTCCACCTAAAAAATGGATTATTTGATATTTCCAAACATACCTAAGACTCATCAATGGCTACGCTTTAACTCATGTTAGTCCACCTCACTGCCAATCCTGGAATGTTCCCACCCCCATCCTAATTATCTTTCAAGGCCCTGTTTAAACATTATTCCCTCTAGGAACCTCTTTTTAATATCATCTCTACTCCAAAGCCTCTCAAAATTAATGCTATCTTTCTTAATAGTTCTATTTCATTTTACCTCTCTTATCCATTTTATACATACTTACTCATATTATTGATACAGTCAACAAACATAGGTATTTCCCCTGCTAAATTACAATCTCCCATTTTTTTTTATTACACACAGCTCTTAGCATATAAATGCTGCACAAGTGTTTATTGAATTGTCGCATCACCACATTTAACTTAAAAAATAAAAAGTATTATACTGATAGGTAGTATATAATATTATACAACATAAAATTGACTTCTGGCAAAAAAAAAAAAAGTGTACTTTTCACCTTTCTTGCCAGATACAATGCCTAGTGTAGTACAAGTTATAAGGAAGTAAACATATTTAATAGAAATTCTTAAGGTTATATTACAGTTAATAAACAATAAAATTGTTTCATCTCTTTCTTTTTTTATTACAGCACACACATACACAAAAAGATGTAGCCATCTTTGTTCTATTTTTAGATCCTCATATAATCAGAATGAAGTCTATAAGGAGTACACAAGGGTGAGGGAGTAGCTTGATGGGGTAAAAGAAAACCAGTATGATGTTTCTATTTAAAGTTCCTAACCATGACCCTCAGCTCTGATCAGCAGTATGACTTAGAAGTTTGACTCCGGCTGCTCAATTTCCCTCAGTGACTTGCAACTTCTGTGTACTGAGGGCTACTTTCTAGTCCTGCCACAGACCCTATATATGTGAGTTCAAATTCTTCTATTTTTGCCATTTTGATGCTGCAAAATACTAAGGATTTTTCCAAAGAATAAAATGAGGTCAGAAAAAAATAGTTGTGCTAAGCTAATTTCTCCCTTTACCAAAAGAGCTCAAGAAAATATATTCACAGTGGATGAAAATGAGAGAGCATAAAATATCAAACAGGAACATCCTGTCCTGTAAATGCTTGACTCTCCAATGTAAATAAATTCAGTTTATACCAGTTTGGAGAGAGGAAGGACTAACTGCCATCAGTTTGAGGCCACTTGGAGAATCAAAACCCTCTGTTATATCAAATGATATTACAAAGTATTACCATATAAAAAGTGAAAAAACTCTTTGTGTTACTTTTCTCATTAAGTAATCAAATTTATGGATTTCTGAGATATCACTGGCATTAATTCCACAAATTTCCTTTGAATCAATGACCACCTCAATTATCTCTACTAATAACTCACCACCAGAGAAAAATTAACTCTCCAAGGAAGTAATTTACACTAGATTATCTATTGTACATTTCACAGCAGAGTTTTCTTTGAATTACATGGAGTTAATTGGCTTGGGATTACCTTTAGAGTTTTTGTCAGAGAAATAATATATTATTCATCTATTTGTCCACTTTCCAAATAACATATAACATAAACATATAACAATAACATAAAATAACAAACTGCATTGCTATATAGTAATTTTCTCATGTGTAATAATTTTTAATCTTCATATGGAAAACCAACATCACTTTCCTATTAAAAATAAATCTAAATACCTATCCTTATCTTTTATAAATTTCTCTCAATGCAAAGCAAATAGCTAGAATATCTGCTCTCTAATAAAAAAAATAGATTTTCTTGGGTGCATAATTAATTCTCTCAACAAAACGCATTGATTTTTTTTTAGGGTTATTTCAGAACACTTAAAACTAAAGAAAATAAAAATGATAAAATAGAGTGAAAATAATGAGCTAACATTGGTAAAATTTTATTTCATATATTACTTCTAAGGGAGATAATTATCACACAATTATTTATCTCTAGTAAATTACAATAAATTTTAATAAAATACCCGAAACTCTCCAATAAAGTTCTTTCAAGTTTTAAAAGCATAGCTTAATACAAATGAGTAATGCTATTTATCTGTTATCTCTAAGAAAAAAGATTTATAATAATACAGACTAAAGATGAAAGCTGATCTCTCCCAAGAGAAGATAACTGTCCCCTGTTCTCAAAGCAAACAGACTAAACAACTAATTCCTATAATCAAATAACTCATTCACATTACATGCAAAGGGACATCACACATATCTTTTAATACAAAGTTAGAACCCCTATGGCATAAAACTAATTATCAACAGTTCATCCCTCTAGGTTGCAGAAAACAGACTGGATTCATGTATAAAACACTGGAACTACAACCTGAGAACCACTTGTAATATAAAATTGATGATTCTTGTAAAGCCACCAAATCTGATGCTTGCTAGTGTTCGCTAGCAAAATAATTTTCAAGTAGTCAGCTTTCCAGACATTCATTCTCTCTCTGCCTCTCTTTTGAAAAAAAAATACTTGGAAAACGAAAAATAAATTCAGTATAAACAATCAAAAATAAATGTACCCAGACACGGGAAATAACTTCTCTACATGTTATTTCTAAGTCCTTCTAATGGATATTCCTTTTCTGATTCCACAGTCACCTGCGTGAATTTTCACTGAGAAGTTGACAGTTTACACTAATTAGACTACCATGGACCACTTCACTATGCAGAGTTTTCCCAGGACAATTGGTGGATTGGTCAGAGGTTGGACATGCAGTGCCTGAAGCAAAGCCTGGTTTGTAGCAGCTGCTCAATGCACAATGATTCACCATCCCTCATTAGCAAAACAAGCAGAGGACAGCTGGGGGAGGGGAAATAAAAGGGTTTTGTGAGTAAAGAGGATTTACTTCCTGTTTCTTGAATTCCCATCTACTCAATACTTCTCATGCCCTCACACATTCCCCATCTCCCTGAGCTGTGGCCTCCAGATGCTCTTTGCCCATTCCAAAGGACCTGGGTAGCCCTGAGTCCTTTCCTTATCCTGCCTCATTTCTTTTTTTCTCCCCCCAAAATAAAGCTCCACTAATATGTTAAGGGGTAAAACACTGGAGGCTTGCATCCGCTCACCTTACTCTTTATAACCTCACCTTTCCAAGGCCTCTGAGTCAGACACAGGTACAGGTTAGCATAGACAATATACAAGCCCTCCAAAGGAATATCTTCTAAATTAATCAGAATTCAAAACAATTCCTTTCCTTCTAAACATCTTTATTCCTATTAGAGAGGACTTCCATAAGATGAAAACACACCAAATAAAATTATATGACTGATGCTTCTGACACTTGCTATGGTCTGCCAACCTTCATTCTTCGTCTCAGGCAGCTGCTTAAACTGAGCAGTGGTAGCTATACCTTTGCCTGTAATCAGTGCTTGCTTTGCAGCATCCCTGGATTCACTTTGATGAACCACTTAAGGTCAAGTTTGGCCCATTAGGTAATTCTCAACCAACAGATCAAGGAGGTGAATGTAATGTCTGTGGTAAGACCAGAAGTGTCACAATAGGGACCATGGATTTGTGGTCTTTTTACTAACCACACTGCTGAATGGCCCCTGTAGAACCTTCTGATTTTCCCAATAAAAATGTGGAAAATCCACTTATATCCTTCCTATCCTATGTTATTAGAAGTTCCATCACTGAATGAATTGTGATAATTAACTGGACTAATACATAAATAATAGTAGATTAAGACAATCTGCATTAACTTCAGAGATGACACGGACTTTCATTTTTAAAAAGACTTCACTATCAACCCTACAATTTTCAAAAATGAGTAATGATGCTCACCATGCAAGAATAAGATGGATGGAATGTGGTTGCACCAATTCTTATGCTGTCATTTAAAAAGATATAATGTATTAAGAGTGCCTCCCTTTTTAATGCAATCTCATCCCTCCAATAGGGATATATAGGAATAGTATTCAAATATATTTCTGTCCTTATTAGGCATAACTGATAACAAGAAAGAGAAACCTATACATACCAGTCTAAGAAAATTTACTGAAGGGATACTGTAGGTATTATGGAAGGAAAGGTGAAGTCAAGCCAAACCTGAGAAATGGAAAATTTGATGTCTTTGGAATGATGATGCCTTATCCTGTACTTTTCACCATGCAAAATAGCTTCCTCTGATTATTCTGGGATTATGGCCTCCCCTCCCCTTCATCACTTAGATCTGGTTGTCAGTGACCCCATTTCCACAAGAGCAAATATATTTGGCTCAAATCATCTGCTGTGAATGAGCTTCCTCTGACTCTATGAAAAAAGACATGTCTGGAGGAACGAACATGGCAGCTTAGGCCTGACCCACCAGCAGGAACTATGGGCCATTCCCAGGAGTGTTGGTGAGTAGGGCATAATTCAATGTAATTTGATTCTGCAAACATATGAGTACTTCCTATGTTCTAGGAAGGCGATGAAATGTAAATAACCCTAAAAACTTAGAAAATTCAAAGTAGCCGCAAAGAAGGTGGTCTATAGAAATGAAGAATGCATATTAAATAGCTATTGACAGAGACTACACTTAGATAGGAGTTTCTTTTTCAGATCTTAAGGATTAGAGCTTCCCTTGGACTATAATTTGGATTGCTTCATGCTTCTCCATAATGCTATACAACAATCAGATCTGAGTATCTGACTTAGTTCTCCCCATCCATTCTACTTTTTAAAGAAATAGCTATAAGATTTTCCAAATACCTCAGCTCAAGCATGTCTAATTTCCTAATAGTTTCTTTGCCCATAACCATAATCACACTCATATGTATTATAATCATTTCCATCTTGGGGCTTTTATCCCTTCTTTCCTTCTGCTTAGAATTTCCATGCTCTTCTCCAAATTAGAGTTAAACTGCAAGAGTCATCTTTAAGTCTCACCTCCTCCACGAGACCCTCCCTGATCAATCCAATTAACTGATATCTTAGTTCTCATTTGTTAAATATCGTGTAAATGGAAATACAGAAAAATGAATAGATCTGAGAATTACATGAGGTAACATTAATGATGAATATTTGTAACAGACTAACTTCCTACCCTTTCCATCTTCCTTCCTAAGAGAATAGCAATTTGGGGAGTGCAGGACAGTAATGTTCTCATATAGAAAACAATAACCAGCTTCTCTGGTAGAGATAAGATACTATGAAATACAATTCTGGGCAATGAGATATAAGTTGATTGAGCAGTTCATCAAAAATGGAGTAAACTCATGTTGCCTTAGTTTTTGCCCTCCCTTTTTTTCTGTCTAGAATATGGATGTGATGTTGAAGATGGAGCAGCTATCTTGTAACCACAAGAAGACCACAAAGAAAAGGGCAAAAGATTCAGGACATAGACTCTGAAATCCTTGAGCTGGCAAAACCACCTACCTCCACATTAAATTTTTTAAATGTTTAAGCCACTGTTATATTTGGGGGGTGGGGGAAGAGGGGACAGTTTCTGTTATATGGAGAAAGCCCTTCTTATTTATATCCCTGATGGAATAGAGTAGGCCTAAGTAAGCACAAACTACCTGGATCTTTCCCTAAGTTAGTGGAGCTATTTGAATGTTCTTTCTATTATTTATTTTCAGAGTTATTTTATTAGAGAGTTGAGAAAGGGCAACTCGGATGCTAGTTAATTTCTCCACCATCAGACTTGCGCTTAAATAGGGTTTCTACCTCAGAATTCAAAGTCAAAGCTCAGGAGTGGTCTTATATACCCTTCCAGGAATATCAGATATCATAAAGAAAAATGGAAAGCAAGGCTTCAAGTCCAAGGCAATGGAACAGAGTCTTTGGCTCATAATAAAAATTAAAATTGCCTCAGATTTCACTTATTTCTCTTATTCTTCAACCAGTTCCCTCACCGGTGATTTTTCAAGGACAACTGAAGGATTCTTTGAAAAATGTCTGAGGCAAGTGACAGGGATAATCCCCTGTTCGTTTGCAGCCAAGGCCTCTCCTGGAGTCCAACCCGGCAGCACCTTCAGGGCACTTTAGTCCCAACTGCATCCAATCAACAACGACCATCTCTAACACCCCAAATTTTAACTTTTATATGCTCACAACATTTATTTGTAAATAAAGGAGGTCATACACTGAGAATTCCTCAACACCTTGACTAATATTAGCCTGTTTGCACTTTTAATATCTAAAGAATCAAAAATCAAAACAAAAAAAACAAACAAAAAAAACCACAAACAAAAACCTTTATACAACCTGAAGGGATAAAATTTGTGAAACAATTCAATACTTTCTTGATGTCTTTGAAATTTAATATTTCAAATAAATTTCAAATTAATGTATTTAATTTAATAGATTAATATTATATTAATTTAATGTAATTAATACATTTCTCAATTTGACAAAACAAGAGTTTACCTTCTTTGATTTAAATGGAAACAAATCACCAATAAATTAACTCTCTGATCTCTGGCATTTGTTGTAAACATTTTTTTTCACGTTACTCTAAGGGAGCCTATGACAGAGATTCCTTTTCCAATTAAAATTATATATACTAAATGTTATCTAAATAAAAGAGCTGTGACTTTGTCAATACCCTTGTGTCAATGTCCTTCCTATTCATAGATGTCTCCGTAAGGTTGTGCCAGCACAACTGGAGATACTGCTAGGTTGCCAGGAATTCTTGCTATGATATGTCTATAGGAAGTCTGGGCTTTGGTCCAAGAAACTAGAGTTGGGAAAGTCATTCCCTCCCTTTCCAGAAAATTCCTAAGAAACTACCCCATCCTGTCGGCTGTGCTTTTTCCACAGCTACCCATAATGATAATATTTTCTTGGCATTATTCCTGATATACTGTGTTCTACTGGCACTTCTCCAGCTCAGAGGAGAGTAAGGTTCCCAATCCTGACAGGTACCTGCTGGTATGACCCCACAGAAATGTCTACAAGAGTTTCTCCTAAAGCATTTAGAGGAAAATCCACCAGATGTCAAAATCCCACCAACATCACAGCACCCTCAAAAGCTGCCACTTACAAGAGACATAGGTCACACACACCGGGGAATGAGATGGCAAATTATAATTTCTTTTTATAAATACACTGTCATACCAAAGTGAGGAATTGCAGAGTTGTATTAAGCTGATGGATAATCTAGCAGCAAACAAACATATACTTATTGTCTTTTCAATCTAAGCTGTATAACTGTTCTCTCCTGTCTTGCATGCCAAGCTTTTCAAAGACTTCATTTCCAAATTAGTATCATTAGTAAAGTACAAGAGGGCAGCCAGTATCATCTCTCCTGAAGCTTTCTCTGGAAAAAAAAAGTCAGCATAAAAAGGGAGCAATTCAACCCTTTTCAGTTAGCATTTTTACTGACTACCCAAGGGGTACATGACTAGCAGATGCACAGGTTATAGACAGCCTTAGTGGAACCCACAACTGAAGGTATGCACAGTAAAGCTTTCAAGAAGCAACAAGATAAATTCACTTTCAAATAAGACCACAGATATAGGCTCACTGATGCCATCACAAACTTTAAAAAACACTTATTACTCATCCATTCTAGCACATTCATATTTCCCGGTATTGTTTCCAAATATTCCCAGCATACTCTGTAAATAGCTTTTTATTCCTGGAATTTACCATTGGCATTACTTTTTTAATTTGTTTGTAAATTTGCTTTCATCAGAGTTTTCAAGATTTTTCTTCCCCTAGAGGATGTCAAAATTTATCACAGCTAAATTTAGAAGGATAATGGAACAGGTATACCCCCTCCTCAAAGCATTTTATATAATCACATTGAGGTTAGGTCAGAACAACAGATGGAATTTGGAGGTTCCACACTCTAACAATAGACAACTCCTTATATTTCTTCCGATAAGATAAAGGGGGGCCTTTTTAGCACAGCTGGTCTTGGCCACAACTGCTTTCCTCTGGCAAATGGAACATGAGACCATAATCTTTGTTATTAAACTCTCACGACATCAGATAATCTGCACTGTGATTAATTTCTATGGGGATAAGGAAGAGTTAACTGAGGAGTTCATAGGTATTGACCTTGAAGAAGTTCTGAGGCTTGGTAATAACACCAGAGGCGAGGTTTTACATGGAAACCTAGAAAAGTACTTACTAGTATACTAAATAATATGAGTAAAATAAATATCTTTTGTATTAACCACCTTTAGTGAAGTGGTTTTACCAGGCAGTATTTAGATAATTGATGTGACCTGCTTGTATATTCAAGGCCTCAGAGCACATTTTGGGATTAAAACCAAGCTCACTACCAAACAGGAACACAAATGCAAAGAATATCCAGGACCCTGGGCCTCCTAATATTAGATGTGCCTCCTGGCGTTCTTACTCCTCTGATTGTGCAGGAACTGTGGAAACTGCGTAAGACACTTGAAATACTATTTACATTTGCTAGAGGTCTGGAGAAGTTCTGCCTGTGGGCAAGATCATGGTGCATTCCAAGGCTGAACCTCAGACAAGGAGACCCAAATGATGTCAGAAGAGAACAAGGACCCTTTGGAGTTTCTATTCCCCACAATAAGTTACACTGGACTGGGGTGGCAATGAGAGAAGAGCTGAGAGGAAAAAAAGAGGAAGTAGGACCGCATGCATGGTAGGAGAGGTTGGAAGGAAAGATCCATACTTGATGGTAAGTCCACAGGGGCAGGGATTTGCGTGTTGTGTTCAATACTGCATACCCAGTTTGGGGGCACATAGTAAGTCAAGTGAATGAATAAGTGAAAGAGTTGGTTAGGCTATTGGATCCATTCTCTTTATTTGTTTTTTTAATCCATTATTTCTCAAAGCATGGTCCAGGATATCACTGTAGGTGGTAACAGTATATTACAAACCCTAACTCAGAGATTGATGAAGTTTTCCCTTTTTGATTTTCTAATAACAAGGAGAAATATCTCAGTTTAGTGCTAGTAGGTCTTTAACATCTCTCTATTGATGTTTTAACAGAACAAAGATGTTCTCAGGCACTGAGCCTCCAGGTAACATCATCTAACTAGAACTGTATACTTCTTTCATTTTTCATCCTATTAAATTTTATAGTTACCATCTATTTTAGAAGAGGATTTTTTCTGATTTGTGGTAGTAATATAATATTCTGTTTTAAAATAATGTATTTAAGTCCCTAAATTGCATTGATTTAAAAGCAAAACATTAGATAAATAATGAAGGTTGTGGGTATATAAGGCAAAAAAGAGAGGATGATACTCAAATGAGTTAAATTTGGGAGGCTCTGTTCTAATCGCCTTGGGTTTCATGTGGGCCTTAGATCTCATTGCTGTTCTAACAACGGAGACTTAATGTCAACTTTGGATGGCCCTCCCAGCTGAGCCACGGGTCTAGAAGTCACTCTCTCAATGCACTGGATGAGCTATAGGTCTAGAAGCCACTGCCTTGCCCAGCAGACACAGCAACCTGAGACAAAAGCCCATCAAACAAATCCACATGTATTCTTCAGTCTCCTGGTGAGCAACTTAAATGCAAATATTACAAAACTCCACTACCCAAAACATGCCATAAAGGTTATATTCTTATTGAGAGAGATGCCTGTAACTGTCCCTTCATATTTATTTGACTCTCTACCATTAAGCTAATTTATAAATAAATCCTAAGTTAATTAATTAATGAGTTTAAGAAATGAGAGAAAATATAAATTTAGAAGTCAAATGTCAGCTAGAAATCCTGTTAAACACCAGAAACTCTTTTGGATGATTATAACTTTAATTCCATAATAAATAACTGATAGATCTCAAACTAAATTCAGCAACAGCCTGCATTATCTAAACTGGGAGACCAAAGTTCTCGAACTAACTTGCAAAGATGGTATGAGTTGCTAACCGACGACATTTAACTTCTGCCATTCAAAACTATGGATAAAAAGGGGCTAAACCAGAGCTGAGGTTCCTTATGCATTTGCTAATAGTTATACCACTGGACAGTCAATAAAAATACTGATTAACTACAGAAGAGATTCATTGTTTTCTGTGTTTAACCAAGCACAACCAGACTGCCACAGAACAACACTATTAAAAAGTGAAATAATAAAATCCACACATTCAGTAAACAAAATGGATTCTCATTCTCCCCATTTTTACAAAGGATTCCTTGGTCTGCAGGCCTCTAGAAGCATGCATAAACATTGACACTACCGTAATTTAAAAGGAAGAGAGACAATATGGAGAATTTATCATCCTTAATAATTCTTTATCATCCTTAATAATTCATTTTACCTGATTCTTTTGTGTCTCTGTCTTCCTCTAATTTTATTGGCTTTTTGCCACTTCACAGTAATTAAGACTTAGACGTTGGGACCAAGAGGGAACTGGAAGAAACGTAAAATGCATTCATCAGTCTAACCCAATCACTCCCACCTCTCAGGTCATTATACAACCATGAGACACTACTGCAACAACTTCCTTAATGGCTCAGAACAACAAGAACACCTAATAACAGACATGCGTAAACTCTAGAACCACTTAAATATTCCCTTCTACCTAAAATGTGATACTAATGTTGAAATGCTTTCTAACTGTAAAATTCTTTACCTCACAGGGATGCCATTGTTTAATACAATAACTTTATAAATATACTTTGAGTTTCCTGGAAAAGTGACGTGTAAATAAAGCATTATTGCCATAACATCTCCCTTAATGATCTAGAAGAGGCAGTAAATAGCAAGCTGATGGATTCGCAGATGGTACTAAATTGAGAAGTGTTGCAAACATCAGTAAATGTAGGAAAAATTATGCAAAAAAGACCTAACATTTAAATACAAGCAAAACATTTTTAACTTTATGAGGAAAAGAAAATAACATTTTTTAGTGTGCTCAAGATACGCTGTCCAGCGTAGATGTTACAACCAGCACTTAAAAACATGCAAGCCAGAATCATTCTCAATTCTTCAAAATCAACTAACATGACAACCTGCTTTGAAGGGGGGCTGGCAGTCACATAAACATAAAGCTTACAATAGACAGGGGTGAATACCTATGATTTCATTAGAAACTGCCAATGAGAAGTTCAGGTTTGTATGTTTATAACTTTGAAAGAATACAAAGTTCCATTTAGGAAGCTTATCCCAAGTAAATGTGTTTCATCCTCAGCATTTTTATAAGCCTAAATTTGTCTCCCATTTAGGCAGAGCCATCTGTCTGGGAAGATTTTTGGATACGGACCAAAACAGAAATAATGGGTCTTAGGAGGGCTGTGCTCGGGGTTGCAGGTGGCTTCGAGTTTGTCCTCTACTTCCCATGGTGACTAATGGGGTACATCTGAAACATGTGGTTAGAAATACCATCTGCAATCGTGGTGACAGAATAAAGTAGACACCAACACCACGCTTCCATCTTCTATGCTCCAAACTGTGCCTTTTGGAAAATTTAGACCCACTTTTAATATCAAAAACACTTTACTATCAAAATATATTTATCCCCCCTTGGCTCCCAATACACCTGTTGGTTGTTTGATTTGTTCAGGTGTTAGACAACAGTTGCTGAATACAAAGTCTTGATGAACTCAGTATAGGCTCTCTTTTTTTTTTTCTTTTTCAGGAGTCAGGTCCATCCACCTTTTCTACCCAACTGAGTTCTCTGATCACTGAGTCTGACACATGAGGTCCTATTGTAAGACCGGCTTTCAATGCTGTTGTTGATCTGAGTACGTTGCATTGAACTTTATTATCCTGAGGAATTTATTTACACAGAAAATCATCTTACAAGTGATCAAAAAGAAAAATAATTTGATGTCTCTGTCAAGGTTAACTTCAGTATCCCTGGACCCTAAAAGGGGATCTAAATCCAGTCACTGAAAATATGGTGATTAAACACAATAGTTTATTTCTCTCCATCAAAAAAAGAAAAAGACGAGAGGTCATCAAGCCAGGTCTAGTATGGCATCCCACGATGTCAGGCACCCAGCTTCCATCCACTTTGTTGCTTTGCCATCTTCAGCAGGCAGTTTCTACCTCACAGGTCAAGATGGTTGCTTGATTCTAACTGCCCAACCTGCAGCCCACGGACCAAGAGTTAGTCGTATGGCCATGTCTTCTTTTTTTTTTTTTCTTTTTCTGATTTTTTTTTTTTATTTTATTTTTGGCTGTGTTGGGTCTTCGTTGCTGCATGAGGGCTTTCTCTAGTTGTGGCGAGCGGGGGCTACTCTTCATTGCGGTGCGCGGGCTTCTCATTGCGGTGGCTTCTCTTGTTGCAGAGCACGGGCTCTAGGTGCGCGGGCTCAGTAGTTGTGGCACACGGGCTTAGTTGCTCCGCGGCATGTGGGATCTTCCTGGGCCAGGGCTCGAACCCATGTCACCTGCATTGGCAGGCAGATTCTTAACCACTGTGCCACAAGGGAAGCCCTGGCCATGTCTTCTTGAAAGCTGACTGGAAAATAAGGTCTTTACTCCAGACATGCCCATGCCAGGTAAGAATTAGAAGTTCTAGTATGTCTATTACTGAATAAGAAAGAGAGAATAGATTCTGAAGGATGACTCGTTTAAATTAAGAATCGTATTTTATAATCTAACTAGTAAGAAATGTCTTTGGCTGAAGGTGTGTTTTTATACAACTGGCTGATAGAGTGACATTTCTTTAAATGTGCAGGTGTTGTCATCTTAAAGCAACAGTTTCCCTTTTCATAGATCAATGAACAAAGGAAGAAAGTTTAAAAAAAAAAAGCCTTCAATAATATTCAGGAAGATTAGAGGTGCTATAGAACCAAAGGGCCCTTTTTGAATAACCAGAGCCTGCTGTTTAATGATGATGATACACAAATAATGCCGGCAGTGATAATGACTATGATAGATAGCAAACTAGAAAAACATCAGTGCAGAAGACTTTCAGCTTGTCTCTGGACCCCTAGCCCATAGAGGCCACTAGGCCCCTCTAGGTGGCTCAAGGTTCCTTTGGATCCTACTTTAATTTACTCTGAAACACACCCGTGAGATGAGAGACGGAAAGCATTACAATATGAAGGTCACTTTATAGAACTGTGGACTCCATTTTCAAAATAAAATAACAAAATGGAAAAAAAAGAATCGTATTGTAACATTCAAAACTTCGTCATTTTAAAGATTCTTTTAATATTAGTCTTTGGTTAACAAAATAAATATTAATTCTTGACTCTATTCAACACAGTTTCTTTGAGCTTGGTACCTGAATAAAATTTCCTATTTTTTCTCAACTTTTAAAGAATTCAGTTTTACAGAGTGTTGTATCACAGGGATTTCTTTGTTTCTATTATTATAAGATGCAAGGGGAAATGAAAAGTGTTTATGAGATGATAAAAGGTAAACTTGAAGCTTTCCCTTTTTCTACTAAGGCCTTTACTTTTTCTTAAAGGTAGAATTTTAGGACTAGCAAAAATAATCACTTTAGTAAAGCCCATTTTAAATATTTTTGTCACAGCAAACAGTTTTATGTACCCCTCTTCATATTTTAAAAGTATGTAATTAATAAACATTCGGTGTGTTTTTTTAATACATCCCATCACATCATGTGACCAACTATTCATTTAACCCTTCTTTAAGAGGAAGTGAACCAGCTACTTTTTAACTAGCAAGTGGCTCATTGTTAGTTATAATTGTTAACCAGGGACAATAACAATTGTATTAGTTACTATTTAATTGTTGATGATTCCACAAGTCTCTCTTTTGTATTTCTAGAAGCTGAAAAAATATTGCAATAATAGAAAGTCTAAACTCAGAAAAAAATAACTAGCAGACTTAAGTGAAAGGAATGTCAAACACTGCAATACTCAGAAGGAATTTTCTTCAGGTTTAACAGCAGAAAATTGCAGTTCCTCCTAAAAATTAAGTTGATCCTAACTGTAAGGTTCACTTCTAAAGTCTCTAAGCCATTCCCTTTACTTTTCCTAAAAACAATGTAGTTGTGAATTTTTAAAGATCCTATCAAACATTTATGATCCACTTGAATAGAAACATTTTTGTTTTTCTAGGTTTTTTTCATAGTAAACAATGAGGCTAATTGAAAATATTTCTTAAAAATATATCTAAATTGAAGGAAATCATGTGTAAACTTCAAGAAATACAATACAAATAGAGGAACATCTGGTCTTTAACAACATGAGAAATGTAATGGCGCTGGTGAAGTAAGTAAGCATCAGCTACCAGAAAGCACGTTACGGAACTTCCCTCCAATCACAGCGGACCCCAGAAAAACCATGTAACTTCTGGGCTGTAGGGAGGTGAGCCACTCCTGCCTGGGGTGAGGTTTCTATGTTACGCAGCAGCTACTCACACCCCTGAGAGATGGGAATTAGTCTTGCAGACATCTTCCTGATAAAACCAAAAGAACTTTCAAGATTCTTTCTTGACTTGTCAAGCTCTATGGGACTATTTAGATCCAGCTATTAAGCAAATAATGCATAGCACTCTGAGGCATCCAAAGAATCAGTCTACAGTCCAATTTCTCTGCATTTGAACAACTGTCTAAAACCAATTCCAACCAAGGAGTCAAGGACCCTGAATCAACACAATTTTAGGTGCACGCAGATTGACCTAAATGAAGGCATGAGCCTTACTCTGCTTCTGAGAAAGCAGAAGAATGAGTTAAATGCATTTTTTTCTTAATCCTTTACCCAGAGTTACTGTTTCTCATGTCCAAAGAGTGTGCCCCTTTACATTGAAAAGCAATGACTGTTTAAAAGGTGGGCAACTTCCAAACAGTGCTCCACAACTTTTCATTGTGCTTTTCAGTGCTCACAGGAATAAAATTTATTAACAATTTACGTCACTTATGCTAATTCTCTTTCTCTTTCTCTCACAGATGTATGTGCATGTGTGTGCACACACACACACACACCCAAAACTCCCTCCTCCTGAACAGTTCAGTGACACTAAAAAGTTGTAATTGTTCAAAGACAGAAAATTCTGTGTCTCCAGATGCCAACCTAAAATCAGGATATAAAGCTTTTCCCTACTTCCGACGTAATAGGAACTAGCAAAGAGTGCAGTCTTTGACTTCAGTTTTAATTCTAGTTGTGTGCAACTTTGGGCATAAAGCTTAACCTCTCTGAACTTCCATTCCCCTAGCCTTAAAATTAGGATAACGCCTAATTCACATGCATGTGAGTTAAGGACTAAACGCAGTATCTTCAGGAGCCTATCACACAGTATCTAGCACATAATATGACTTCAATGATACAAGTTTCTTTCCACTGTTCATGTGTGAAGCAAGATTCTTGGCACCATTGTAAACTCTGGGGTGAGCATTTCTTTGAACACTTAGGGAGAAACCAAGCAACCGAATTAAACAGAGTGTTGAAGTTAAACAACTAAATCATATCATCTGCTCTTTTTTTTCCAAAATCTATTTGAAAAGCAAACCACACAGGCATTTCAGAAGTGACCAACACTTACGAAGCAAAATCAAAGTTGTCAACTCACTCATTATGGATAAAGAAACCTAATACTTTGTACAGCCCTGAACAGCAGTATCTTTAACAATCCAGACAAATATTGTTCCTGTTCAAGCCCCATAGCAGAGATAAAAGTGCCTGGAAATTTCTGTCTCCCCAGGAGCAGCCCTTAACCCAGTGCCCAAGGGATGAGGGATTATGGTCATACCAGCTCCCCTGCCCTGGTCTGGACACCTCCAGGGTGTGGCCTGTGGTGTCTCCAGGGCCCGCCTGCAAGACTGAGTCAGCTGCCCTCCTGAGATCTTGTTTAATATCATGTCCTTGCTGGGCTTGCTTCCTTTCTGGTCCTGCTTTCCCAACCTCCTACCAGCTTTCCTGAGCAAACTTCCTAATAAGTCACATTCATAGGAATGAATCCTCTCAAGATCAGCTTCTCGGGAACCCAAGCTAAAATAGGCACCCATCCTGGGACACCTCTGGGCTAAAACAGGGGGGCTGTGCCCATTCACTCAAGGGCATCATGATAACTATCTAGGGACAGATATGAACAATCCAGGGAGAGAGAACTGAGAGATCGGCTGTCCTCACTCACATGTGGTAAGACCCATAACTGACCCATACCTGCATTTACTCTGTGCCAGGCACAGCTATCAGTGTTTCATACACATTAACCCATTTAATCCCACAACGACTTCATTAGAAGTGGATATTGTTATTATATCTATTATTAGACCAAAGAGGTTAGGTGACTTGCCCAAGTTTACACAGCTAATGAGTGGCAGAGCTGAAATTCAAACCTTCAGCGTGCACACTTTTAATCTCCATGCCATACAGCCTCTTAGGTAGAGAAGTTACACCAACTTGGCCATAGGATGAAAAACAGATACTATTTAACAATTTTCCACAGGATTGGTAGTATTTCACAGATGAGAACAATTTATGAACAGGAATATTTAAACCATAATTTTAATTTATTTTAATATGACATCTTTACAACCTTGCATCCTAAAATTAATTACATGCCCATGAGTATGACTTCTTTTAACTGTATGCCCCCAATTTTCCAAACTGACTTTTAATTTTCGTTTTCGAGGCACATATCTGCTCCTTAATTTCCTTCTAGATCAAATGACTAAAGCTACTTAATCTTGATTTTTAATTTATTAAAATTAAATACACAATTTAAGTTCCCAATAAAATTTTGTAACATCATATATACTATAGGCAATACCTGACATTAAGGGTCAGAAGATTTCACTTCAATAAATATCATATTGATATTGCCTTGTCTCAAAGGTATCTTAGAGGAGATTTTTTTATTCTGTTAATCAGTGACATCTTAGCAGAAAGAATATAACTTTTTTTTCTGAAAATGTATTGGTAATAAAATACCATGAAGTAAAGAATCTAGATACACCACAAATATCCTATGTCATCATTATAAACCTTTGGACTGATATCATTTTATGTCGCCTCAGAAGAAACTGACAATGTTATGATACAGAAGTGCAGGACTTAGGTATAAACGGCATACCCACGTGTGCATATGTCAGGTAAGTCATCTATGTCCAAAATCCCCTGGCTAAAATCACCCTAAAGAAGTAGATGGCATAAATCCAGTCCTTCCTATTCCTATACAGTACTCATTTGTCAGGGATCACAAGGAAATACATTGATAAAAATGAGAAGAAAAATACCAAAGGCAAACTAGCAAGGCAGAGTTGTGTGAAATGCTACTTTATTACAATGGTTCCAAATCCAAGGAGGGTAGCACAACCCCTAGGGTGCATTTGGAGGTCACATAGGATAGTTGTGATAAAGCACATAGTGGTGTGTGTGTGTGTGCACGCATCTGTAATTTTGCTGTAGATTGCTTTTCTCTTCTTTCTCCTTTGTAATAGAGTGCGAACATAATATTAATTTTGAAGCTATAAAATTTAACATATTCAATGTCATTACAAATTGTTTGCTGTGAAAAAAAGGCATTTTCTTTTTTTTTTAACATCTTTATTGGAGTATAATTGCTTTACAATGGTGTGTTAGTTTCTGCTTTATAACAAAGTGAATCAGCTATACATATACATATATCCCCATATCTCCTCCCTCTTGTGTCTCCCGCCCACCCTCCCTATCCCACCCCTCTAGGTGGTCACAAAGCACCAAGCTGATCTCCCTGTGCTACGCAGCTGCTTCCAACTAGCTATCTATTTTATATTTGGTAGTGTATATATGTCCATGCCACTCTCTCACTTCGTCTCAGCTTACCCTTCCCCCTCCCCGTGTCCTCAAGTCCATTCTCTACGTCTGCATCTTTATTCCTGTGCTGCCCCTAGGTTCATAGATTGGAGGCATCTCATACAAGTGGACTCATGCATCTCTTATCAGTGGACTCATGCATCCCTCATATGATAATGTTTCCTCCGCATTCTCTATGGATTGAGCCTACTATTAATAAAAACTGACAGCCTATTTATTTGCTACTAGTTTAAAAGATCCTTATAAAAACATGGCAGTTAAAAGATAATATATTCTCTACCTGATGCAGGCACATAAACATACACACACGCACTCATACATATACACAATTGTCCAATACTGTTAATTAGGTCCAAGTTCAAGTGAGAACAACACTTCATCCACTTTCGAGTCCAGTGAGAGTCCACAGTGCTTGCTACTGCCTTCTGTTCTCTTCTCTTCTCTAAATCTGTGCCTTGCTCTGTTCCTGGGGTTTTGTTTCATTTTTCTTGGTGTCTGTGGGTACTTCCCTCTCCATCCTCTTCTCCTCAGTCCAGCACCCGCTCCTCCACTCTCCCTCTGCTTTCTGCCCTCCCTCTCTTCTCCACCCCTTCTCCATAGCCATAATCTGGACCTGAGGCATACTTACTGTTAATGCATTTGCTCTTATTTTTGTCTTTAGGAAAGTGTGTAATGTATATTCGAGTGGAATATCACAGCTGTGTCATTTTTTTTAAAGTTATTTAACTGAAAGAAAATCTCTCCTCCTCTTTTGAACAAATATTCCCTTCCACCAAAGCAACACCAAAGAATATTCTGTAGGCTGTCACATTAGCACAAACAGCATGGAGAATCTCTGCATAACACCTGCAGGATTTTTCTTTCTTGGAGTGAATTTCAGCCAGTGGTCTGTATGTCCACAGTAAATGTTTTCTGTAGTTACTCTTCCTATTAATTAATCTCTCCCTCACCACGTACCACACCCTCAAAAACACTTCTTTCAACCCAACAACTATTGAGGGCTCCTTACTCTATTTTTCCATGAGGATTTTGTTACGTTTTATAGATTTGGGATTTTTTTTTTAATTTGTGAATTGTGTAAATAATTATTGTGAAGAAAAATGTAACTCCCCCCCCCAAATTCCAAATATCCAAAATCTAATAACTTGCTTTTAGATAGCAATGGCATTTTTTTTTAAATAAATTTATTTATTTATTTTTGGCTGCATTGGGTCTTCATTGCTGCAGGCGGGCTTTCTCTAGTTGTGGTGAGCAGGGGCTACTCTTCATTGTGGTGTGAGGGCTTCTCATTGCAGTGGCTTCTCTTGCTGCAGAGCATGGGCTCTAGGGCGTGTGAGCTTCAGTAGTTGTGGCACACGGGCTCAGTAGTTGTGGCTCGCAGGCTCTAGAGCGCAAGCTCAGTAGTTGTGGCACACGGGCTTAGTTGCTCCACAGCATGTGGGATCTTCCCGGATCAGGGCTCAAACCCATGTCCCCTTCATTGGCAGGCGGATTCTTAACCACTGCACCACCAGGGAAGCCCAGCAATTGCATTTTAAACTATGCTGATTTAAAGATGATTTGAAGCAAAGAAAGAAATTAATTTGAGGTAATTTTCCATGAGGTCATCAAGAAAGAACACTTCATTCTCTGAGTCACTTGACAAAATGACTAGGCAAGTCTGGACAGAAGCTGGACTACAAAATACAATGGAACTTTAGGCTATTCAAAAAATCAGAGATTAGATTACTGTAAAGAAAGAGGTTCTGGATTAAAGGTCTCCAAGATCCCGTCTAGTCTTTTTCTGCCTCTTGAACAAATAGACTCAGTCAGGTCCACTAAGCATCAGAGGCCACAGGACAGGACTTGATGAATTTCTTCAGTTTTAGAAGAAAACAAAGAAACTGATTGCTCAAATTCTGGTGAAACTGGTAAATTCAAGCTCAGCTATTGAGTCTGCCCATGTTTCATATGGCTAGCCTACTATTTTATTGTGGCACCACTAAATTTTCCTTTCTCCTCAGCTCTTTTCTTTCCTCCTCACTCCCAAGCTCTAATAGGTAAAACAGAGTAGAGACAATGGCTTTCTTTTTACATAATTACCTCTTAAAATTATGCTCTGAATAACGGTTAATATTAGTAAAAGAAAAGTGTGTTATGTGTATAGATGTTCTACTTAGGTATATACAGAAGGCTTAAAGCATTTTTCTATGAGCATTGAGAGATTCACTCACCACCTCTTTCTAGATGGAAACCAGAACAAAGCTCAGAACTTTAACAGCTTCCAGAATTCAGAAACAAAAAAGCAAAACGGAGAAAATGAGACACAAACTCCTAAAGCTTTCAAGAAGAAATAGATAACCAGAATAGCTCTATAGCTAGTAAGTAAACTGAATTTGCCAAAAACCTTCCCACAAAGAAAACTCACAGCCCAGATGACTTCACTGGCAAATTCAAGCAAACATTAAAGAAGAAATAATATGAATTCTACACAAAAAATTGAGGAGGAGGAAATACTTCCCAACTAATTCTAAAGGCCAGCATTTTCCTGATATCAAACCAGACAAAAACATTACAAGAAAATAAAACTACAGATCAATATGTCTCATGAGCATGAATGCAAAAGTTTAAAACAAAATTTTAGCATATCAAATCCAACAACATAAAAAAATCAATATATCAAGTGTGGTTTTCCCAGGAATGCAAAGTTGGTTTAACATTTTTAAAAAGCAAACAATGTAATTCATTATATTAGCAAACTCAAAAGGAAAACCCATACGATAATTTCAATGGCTGCCCAAAAAACCATTTGACAAAAATCCAACATTCATTCCCAATAAAAAAGATAAAAAGAAATTCCCTCAACTTAACAAAGAGCATTGAAGTTAGGAAGGAAGGTCGGAAGGGAGGGAGGGAGGGAGGGAGGAAATTATAGCTAACATCATAATGATGAAAGACTAAATGCTTTCCCCCTAAGATCAGGAATAAGACAAAGATGTTCACTCATCACTTTTATGTAGTATTTTGCTGGAAATTAAAGTCAGTGTTATAAGGAAAGAAAAGGCATCTAGAGTAGAAAGGAGTAAGTAAAACTGTCTTTATTCACAGATGACATAATTGACCACATAGAAAATCCAATGAATCTACAAAAAAGCTACCAGATGTAACATATAAATTTAGCAAGGTTTTAGGAGGCAACATCAATATACAAAAATCTATTGTGATCTTCATATATTTGCAACAAACAAAGGAAACTGAAATTTAAAGGGAAAAATACTATAATAGCCTCAAAAAATATGAAATATTTAGATATAAATCTGATAAAAGATGAGCAAAATCTCAATACTGAAAGTTGTAAAGCAATGCTGAGAGAAATTAAAACTCTGAACTAATAGAGAGATATACTGAATTCATGTGTTGGAAGACTCACTGTTGTTAAGAAGTCAATTCTCCCTAAATTGGTCTAGAAATTCAACACAACCCAATCAAAATCCCAGCAGAAATTTTTGGTAGAAATTGACAAAATAAATCGAAAATTCACATCGAAATGCAAAGGACCTAGAATAGTCAAAATAACTTGGGAAAAGAAGAAAAAAGTTAAAGGACTAACACTGTCTGATTTCAAGACTTACCATAAATTTACAATATTCAAGACACCATAGCATTGGTGTAAAAATAGAGTGATAGATCAGTGGAATAAAACAGAAAGTCCAGAAATAAACCCACACAAGGAAAACTAATATGCAAAGAGGAAAGGTAATTCAGTGAAGAAAGCATAATCTTTCAATAAGTGGTGCTGCAACAACTGGATATCCTTATATAAAACAACGAACTTCAGTTCATGCCTTGTACAATATCCAAAAATTAACTATAAATGAGTCATAGGCCTAAATGTACAACCTAAAACTATAAAACTTCCAGAAGAAAATATAGGATAACATCGTTGTGAACTTGAGCTGGGCAAAGACTTCTTAGATACAACAACAAAGACATGATATGTAAAATGTTTTTAAATTGATAAATTGGACTTTATCAAAATTAAAACCTCCACTCTTTAAAAAACAATGTTAAAAGAATGAAAAATAATTACATACTGGAGGAAAATATTTGCAATTCATATATCTGATAGAGGACTTGAATCCAGAACAAATAAAGAATCCTCAAAACTCAGTGATAATTTTTTAATCTGATTTTTTTTAAGTGGGCAAAAGATTTGAACAGACACTTCACCAAAAAAGATATATGGATGGTACATAAGCATAGGTAAAGATGCTCAACATCATTAGTCTTCAGAGAAATGCAAATTAAAACCACAAGATACCACTACACACCTATTAGAGTTGCTAAAATTTATGACTGACCATAACAACTGTAGATGAGGATGTGGAAGAGCTGGAACTCTCATGCATTGCTGGTGGGAGTGTAAAATGTTAAAGTCACTTTGGAAAAGTTTGACAATTTCTTAAAAGTTAAACACACACTTAACGTATGACCCAGCCATTTCACTCCCAGGTATTTAGCCAAGAGAAGTAAAAGTTTATGTCTATTCAAACATGTGTATCTGAATGTCCACAGGAGCTTCATTTATAATAGCCAAAATCTGGACACAACCCAAATGTCTATCAACAAGTGAATTAACAAGTTATTGTATATCTATACAATAGAATACTATTTGCAATAAAAAAGAAATAAATGAATGATACCTACAACATGGAAGAATCTCAAATAATCATGCTGGGTGAAAAGAAGCCAGAACAAGAAAAGCCAAAAAGAAAAAGAAAAAAAGAAAAAGTATCTTCTTAAAAACCAAGAAGGGGGATACATGTATATGTATAGCTGATTCACTTTTTTATAAAGCAGAAAAAAACACACCATTGTAAAGCAATTATACTCCAATAAAGATGTTAACAAATAAAATAAAATAAAATAGATAACTAATAAGAACTTACTGTTTAACACAGGGAACTCTACTCAATACTCTGTAATGACCTATATGGAAATAGAATCTAAAAAGAATGGTTATATGTGTATGTATAACTGATTCGCTTTGCTGTACAGCAGAAACTAACACAACATTGTAAATCAACTATACTGCAATAAAAATTAATTTAAAAAAAACCAAGAAGGGGGAAAACAACTACTAGGTAACATTCTAGATCATTTACTATAAATTCAAACACTTCTACCACACACCCTTATTTTATATAAATATGCCAAATAAGCTGGTCAGTTTTCTAACAACACCTTCCATCCTTGGGGAAAAAGAAAGTAAAAGCAGAACATGATTCCTCATAACTGTAAAGCAGTTCGGGGTCTAATCCAGAGTTAAAGAGGTACTGATAGTTCTTACTACTTGACTGACACACTTGTACATTCTCCAGACCCTGGAAATGCAAATGATCATTTATCACTTATACTGCAATAGCAATTTGACTCAGATTTGGATCAACACTAACTTTTTGTTTATATACACTTTTTGCCTCCCTTTCTAAGACTTCTAATTTCAAGAGGTTTGATTTAATCCACAGAACAGCTGTGGTCATGTCAGCAAGACCTCTTTACTCAATTTGTGAGCTGCATCAGAATTTTACGTGGAGTTTGTTAAATGTGGAGTTGCATGGGTCCTGTGCAGACATTCTGTAGTACGCAGAATTTTAAGATGTCCCCCCTGATATCCATCTGGTGTTACTCCCATAATTATGTTATATTACTTGACAAAAGGAATATTGCCCACGTAATCGTTACTACTCAGTTAACTTTAAGACAGAGAGATTATCCAGGAGAGCTTAACCTAAACACATGAGCCATTTAAAAACAGAGTTCCTCTGGCTAGTTGCAGAAGGGAAATCATGGAGATATGGGTATAAGAGAGGTTCTCTGCCACTGAGATGAAGGGGGCCATGTGGCAATGACCTAAGAGCAGGCTTTAGGAGCTGAGAACAGTCATTGGTCAACAGCAAGACAAAGGGACTTCAGTCCAGCAACCATGAAGGAGTCAATTCTACCAACAACTGGAGGGAGCTTGGAAGCAGATTGTTCCCTGGAGCCTTCAGCTAAGAGCCCAGCCCAGCTGACACCTCGATTTCAACTTTGCAAGACCCTAACTTGAGAACCCAGTTGAAGCCACCCAAACTACTTCTGACTACAGAACTGTGAAATAATAAAAAGGTATTGTTTTACGCTGCTAAGTTTGATAATTTGTTATGCAGCAACAGAAAACGAATACACCTTCTGAATCAACATCTCTGGAAAGTGGTGCATAAGAATTTATAATATTTAACAAGCTCCCAATTCATTTTTATGCACAGTAAAGTATAAGACCAATTGAACTAGAAAAACATGATCACAGAAATGAAACAGATTATGCTTCTGAACTTGCCTCTCAAAGCTTGACAGGGCAAACCCATTTAAAATTTGAATACAGTTCTTAGTTAATTCCTTGTTTATGACCTTTCTCCTTATCGACATGATGAAGAAAACTCTTAAGGTCATTTAATCCAGCTTCCAGCCTCCAAGCAAGGTTAAACTATATTCTAGTCAAAATCCATTCATTCTATTTTCAGAAGATCTTTAGTAAATAAATAGACTCACTCTCAATAATATGATCCAGTGCATAATATCACTTTCCTGTCTGCACATTCTTCCTTTAGAGGCACTCTAAATTCTCTTTAATGTCATTAAAGTCAATTTTCTCTTTCCAGATATTGGAAAAGATAGTTAACAGCTGGTCATGGTCCTTTTATATTAAATCCTTTATTTCCTAAAAGGACTGTTGAGTAGCGATGTGTCCATTCCTAGCAGGTCAATTGTGACTGGTCTAGATTGAGGCTACATAGAGTCTCTGTGATAATTGCATAAAAGGTGGGCATGCAATCCAGTTCTGACCAAAAAGACCCAGAATGAGGCCTCCTGAATGATCGTGGGAAGGATTTTCCTCCTTAGTAGAAAAGGCACGAAAACATTCACAACTTATTCCCTACTAAAAATCACAAAAAATTTACACAGATGCCAAATCCATGTGGCACTCATGTCAGAATTCCTTTCCCCAATCTTTGCTCCGCATGTGCCTCACAGAGGCTGGACCATATGTAATATAACTGCATATAATTCTGCATATAACACATCCAGAAACACAAGATAATTGGTACTGCTGGAGCCATGCTGTAACTATGAGAATAGACTTCCCTGATGTCCTTATAGTCCAGATGGGAAATATGACGAGCACCTTAGTCCTTGAAGACTCTGTTGAACTGCCAAACTGACCCTAGAACCTCAAAATACCCCCATTAAATGAGACTTAACATTGCCTTCTTATTGAAGCCATTTTTAGTTGGGTATTTTGACGCTTCCTTATAATCAGTGTAGTCTAAGCCACTTTCGTATCAATTAATATCCCCAGAAAGCTGATAGGAATGCTTGATGTGTAGTAGTTACCTCTGGTCCCTCTTTCTGGCCTGTTCCTTGAACCAGAAATCCCGAATATCCTCTAAGGGTCAGCACGATGGCACGCTGCCAGCTAAGATGCCAGAATTCGGCAGTAGAGGAGGCAGTGGCTGCCACCTTACTGCCTCTTAAAATTTTCCCAGAACCAGCAGGCACCAATGCTGATCTCAGACTCGAATTCCCCAGAAACACTTTCTGAAGGTTGCTTCAAAATAGGCCATCAGGGACACGGCAAATTGGAACAAACTTGGACTCCACCCAGAAGAGAATAATTCTGGTAGGATGGACTCCAGCCCAGTGAGTAAAGGAACTGCTTCAGTTCCTCTAGGCGTGACCAAGGTAGGGAGCCTGACAGCCAAGCCCCTTGTTGACTGTTCCCTGCCGACCCCAGGAGATGTTGCCAGAAGATGTTTCACAGCAGGAAAACCAGGCTTCCAAGGAAGAGAAATATTCCACTTTATTTTTTGGCAAACAAACTTCAGTGAACACAAGAGTGGAAAACACAACATGTTAAGCATGTAGTAAATACTAACTCTTGCTTTGATTCATGAATAAAATGTGACAAGAAAACTTTGTAAATAAAGTACTTGGTATTTCCTTTCAAAAATTACTGTTTTCCAGATGGTTTCAAGATGGCGGAACAGTAAGACGTGGAGATCACCTTCCTCCCCACAAATACATCAGAAATACACCTACATGTGGAACAACTCCTACAGAACACCTACTGAACGCTGGCAGAAGACCTCAGACCTCCCAAAAGGCAAGAAAGTCCCCACGTACCTGGGTAGGGCAAAAGAACAAACAGACAAAAGAATAGGGACAGGACCTGAACCAGTGGGAGGGAGCTGTGAAGGAGGAAAGGTTTCCACACACTAGGAAGCCCCTTCGCGGGCGGAGATTGCGGGTGGTGGAGGGGGAAGTTTCGGAGCCATGGAGGAGAGCGCAGCCACAGGGGTGCGGAGGGCAAAGCAGAGAGACTCCCGCACAGAGGCTCGGTGCCGAGCAGCACTCACCAGCCCGAGAGGCTTGTCTGCTCACCCGCCGGGGCGGGTGGGGGCTGCGAGCTGACGCTCGGGCTTCGGTCGGATCGCAGGCTTCGGTCGGATCGCAGGGAGAGGACTGGGGTTGGCGGCGTGAACACAGCCTGAAGGGGGTTAGCACACCACAGCTAGCCGGGAGGGAGTCCGGGAAAAGGTCTGGAACTGCCGAAGAGGCAAGAGACGTTTTCTTGCCTCTTTGTTTCCTGGTGCGCGAGGAGAGGGGATTAAGAGCGCCGCTTAAAGGAGCCCCAGAGACGGGCGCAAGCCGCGGCTATCAGCACGGACCCCAGGGACAGGCATGAGACGCTAAGGCTGCTACTGCCACCACCAAGAAGCCTGTGAGCCAACATAGGTCACTCTCCACACCTCCCCTCCCGGAAGCCTGTGCAGCCGGCCACGGCCAGGCTCCCATGATCCAGGGACAACTTACCCGGAAGAACGCATGGCGCTCCTCAGGCTGGTGCAACGTCACGCCGGCCTCTGCCGCCGCAAGCTCGCCCCGCATCCGTACCCCTCCCTCCCCCCCGCCCGAGTGAGCCAGAGCCCCCGAATCAGCTGCTCCTTTAACCCCGTCCTGTCTGAGCGAAGAACAGACGCCCTCAGGCGACCTACACGCAGCGGTGGGGCCAAATCCAAAGCTGAAACCCAGGAGCTGTGCGAACAAAGAAAAGGGAAATCTCTCCCAGCAGCCTCAGGAGCAGTGGATTAAATCTCCACAATCAACTTGATGTACCCTGCATCTGTGGAATACCTGAATAGACAACAAATCATCCCAAATTTAAGAGGTGGACTTTGGGAACAACGATATATATATATTTTCCCCCTTTTTCTCTTTGTGTGAGTGTGTATGTGTATGCTTCTGTGTGTGATTTTGTCTGTATAGCTTTGCTTTTACCATTTGTCCTAGGGTTCTGTCTGGTTTTTTTTTTTTTTTTAGTATAGTTTTTATGCTTGTTATCATTGGTGGATTTGTTTTTTGGTTTGGTTGCTCTCTTCCTTCTTTCTTTTCTTTTTTTTTTTACTTTAAAAAAAATTTTTTTAATAATTTTTTTTATTTTAATAACTTTATTTTATTTTATTTTATCTTCCTTTTTCTTTCTTTTTTTTCTCCCTTTTATTCTGAGCCATGTGGATGATAGGCTCTTGGTGCTCCAGCCAGGCATCAGGGCTGTGCCTCAGAAGTGGGAGAGCCAAGTTCAGGACATTGGTCCACAAGAGACCTCCCAGCTCCACATAATATCAAATGGCGAAAATCTCCCAGAGATCTCCATCTCAATGCCAAGTCCCAGCTCCAGTCAATGACCAGCAAGCTACAGTGCAGGACACCATATACCAAACGACTAGCAAGACAGGAACACAACCCCATCCATTAGCAGAGAGGCTGTCTAAAATCATAAGGCCACAGACGCCCCAAAACACACCAGCAGACATGGACCTGCCCACCAGAAAGACAAAATCCAGCCTCATCCACCAGAACACAGGCACTAGTCCCCTCCACCAGGAAGCCTACACAACCCACAGAACCAACTTTAGCCACTGGGGGAAGACACCAAAAACAAAGGGAACTACGAACCTGCAGCCTGCAAAAAGGAGACCCCCGAACACAGTAAGTTAAGCAAAATGAGAAGACAGAGAAACACACAGCAGATGAAGGAGCAAGGTAAAAACCCACCAGACCTAACAAATGAAGAGGAAATAGGCAGTCTACCAGAAAAAGAATTCAGAATAATGATAGTAAAGATGATCCAAAATCTTGGAAATAGAATGGAGAAATGCTTAACAAGGACCTAGAAAAACTAAAGAGCAAACAAACAGTGATGGACAACACAATAAATGAAATTAAAAATTCTCTAGAAGGGATCAATAGCAGAATAACTGAGGCAGAAGAACGGATAAGTGACCTGGAAAACAAAATAGTGGAAATAACTACCACAGAGCAGAATAAACAAAAAAGAATGAAAAGAATTGAGGACAGTCTCAGAGACCTCTGGGACAACATTAAACGCAACAACATTTGAATTATAGGGGTCTCAGAAGAAGAAGAGAAAAAGAAAGGGACTGAGAAAATATTTGAAGAGATTATAGTTGAAAAATTCCCTAATATGGGAATGGAAACAGTTAATCAAGTCTAGGAAGCACAGAGAGTCCCATACAGGATAAATCCAAGGAGAAACAAGCCAAGACACATATTAAACAAACTATCAAAAATTAAATACAAAGAAAATATTAAAAGCAGCAAGGGAAAAACAACAAATAACACACAAGGGAATCCCCATAAGGTTAACATCTGATCTTTCAGCAGAAACTCTGCAAGCCAGAAGGGAGTGGCAGGACATATTTAAAGTGATGAAGAGGAAAAACCTACAACCAAGATTACTCTACCCAGCAAGGATCTCATTCAGATTTCACGGAGAAATTAAAACCTTTACAGACAAGCAAAAGCTAAGAGAATTCAGCACCACCAAACCAGCTTTACAACAAATGCTAAAGGAACTTCTCTAGGCAGGAAACACAAGAGAAGGAAAAGACCTACAATAACAAACCCAAAACAATTAAGAAAATGGGAATAGGGACATACATATCAATAATTACCTTAAATGTAAATGGATTAAATGCTCCAACCAGAAAACACAGATTGGCTGAATGGATACAAAAATAATACACGTATATATGTTGTCTACAAGAGATCCACCTCAGACCTAGGGACACATACAGACAGAAAGTGAGGGGATGGAAAAAGATATTCCATGCAAATGGAAATCAAAAGAAAGCTGGAGTAGCAATTCTCATATCAGACAAAATAGACTTTAAAACAAAGACTATTACAAGACACAAAGAAGGACACTACATAATGATCAAGGGATCAATCCAAGAAGATAAAACAATTATAAATATTTATGCACCCAACATAGGAGCACCTCAATACATAAGGCAAATACTAACAGACATAAAAGGGGAAATCAACAGTACACAATCATAGTAAGGGACTTTAACACCCCACTTTCACCAATGGACAGATCATCCAAAATGAAAATAAAGAAGGAAACACAAGCTTTAAATGATACATTAAAGAACATGGACTTAATTGATATTTATAGGACGTTCCATCCAAAAACAACAGAATACACTTTCTTCTCAAGTGCTCATGGAACATTCTCCAGGATAGATCATATCTTGTATCACAAATCAAGCCACAGTAAATTTAAGAAAATTAAAATCGTATCAAGTATCTTTTCCGACCTCAGTGTTCTGAGACTAGACATCAATTACTGGAAAAAAAAATCTGTAAAAACTACAAATACATGGAGGCTAAACAATACACTACTTAATCACCAAGAGATAACTGAAGAAATCAAGGAGGAAATCAAAAAATACCTAGAAACAAATGACAATGAAAACACAATGACCCAAAACCGATAGGATGCAGCAAAAGCAGTTCTAAGAGGGAAGTTTATAGCTATACAATCCTACCTTAAGAAACAAGAAACAACTCAAATAAACAACCTAACCTTACACCTAAAGCAATTAGAGAAAGAAGAACAAAAAAACCCCAAAGGGGCTTCCCTGGTGGCGCAGTGGTTGAGAATCTGCCTGCTAATGCAGGGGACACGGGTTCGAGCCCTGGTCTGGGAAGATCCCACGTGCCACGGAGCAACTGGGCCCGTGAGCCACAAGTACTGAGCCTGCGTGTCTGGAGCCTGTGCTCCACAACAAGAGAGGCCGCGATAGTGAGAGGCCCGCGCAACGCGATGAAGAGGAGCCCCCGCTTGCCACAACTAGAGAAAGCCCTTGCACAGAAACGAAGACCCAACACAGCCAAAAATAAATAAATTAATTAATAATTTAAAAAAAAAAAAAACCCCCAAAGTTAGCAGAAGGAAAGAAACCATAAAGATCAGGTCAGAAATAAATGAAAAAGAAATGAAGAAAATGATAGCAAAGATCAATAAAACTAAAAGCTGGTTCTTTGAGAAGATAAACAAAATTGATAAACCATTAGCCAGACTCATCAAGAAAAAAAGGGAGAAGACTCAAATCAATAGAATTAGAAATGAAAAAGGAGAAGTAACAACTGACCCTGCAGAAATACAAAGGATCAAGAGATTATACAAGCAACTATATGCCAATAAAATCGACAACCTGGAAGAAATGGACAAATTCTTAGAAATGCACAACCTTCCGAGACTGAACCAGGAAGAAACAGAAAATATGAACAGACCAATCACAAGCACTGAAATTGAAACTGTGATTAAAAATCTTCCAACAAACAAAAGCCCAGGACCAGATGGCTTCACAGGAGAATTCTATCAAACATTTAGAGAAGAGTTAACACCAATCCTTCTCAATCTCTTCCAAAAGATAGCAGAGGGAGGAACACTCCCAAACTCATTCTACGAGGCCACCATCACCCTGATACCAAAACCAGACAAAGATGTCACAAAGAAAGAAAACTACAGGCCAATATCACTGATGAACATAGATGCAAAAATCCTCAACAAAATACTAGCAAACAGAATCCAACAGCACTTTGAAAGGATCATACACCATGATCAAGTGGGGTTGATCCCAGGAATGCAAGGATTGTTCAGTATATGCAAAGCAATCAATGTGATACACCATACTAACAAACTGAAGGAGAAAAACCATATGATCATCTCAATAGATGCAGAGAAAGCTTTCGACAAAATTCAACACCCATTTATGATAAAAACCCTCCAGAAAGTAGGCATAGAGGGAACTTACCTCAACATAATAAAGGCCATATATGACAAACCCACAGCCAACATCATTCTCAATGGTGAAAAACTGAAACCATTTCCTCTAAGATCAGGAAGAAGACAAGGTTGCCCACTCTCACCATTATTCAACACAGTTTTGGAAGTTTTAGCCACAGCTATCAGAGAAGAAAAAGAAATAAAAGGAATCCAAATTGGAGAGGAAGAAGTAAAGCTGTCACTGTTCGCAGATGACATGATACTATACACAGAGAATCCTAAAGATGCTACCAGAAAACTACTAGAGCTAATCTTTGAATTTGGTAAAGTAGCAGGATACAAAATTAATGCACAGAAATCTCTTGTATTCCTACACACTAATGATGAAAAATCTGAAAGTGAAATTAAGAAAACACTCCCTTTTATCATTGAAACAAAAAGAATAAAATATCTAGGATAAACCTACCTAAGTAGACAAAAGACCTGTATGCAGAAAATTATGACACTGATGAAACAAATTAAAGATGATACAAACAGATAGAGAGATATACCATGTTCTTGGATTGGAAGAATCAACATTGTGAAAATGACTCTACTACCCAAAGCAATCTACAGATTCAATGCAATCTCTATCAAATTACCACTGGCATTTTTCACAGAACTAGAACAAAAAATTTCACAACTTGTGTGGAAACACAAAAGACCCCTAATAGCCAAAGCAATCTTGAGAAAGAAAAATGGAGCTGGAGGAATCAGGCTCCCGGACTTCAGACTATACTACAAAGCTACAGTAATCAAGAAAGTGTGGTACTGGCACAAAAACAGAAATATAGATCAATGGAACAAGATAGAAAGCCCAGAGATAAACACACGCACATATCACCTTATCTTTGATAAAGGAGGCAAGAATATACAGTGGAGCAAGGACAGCCTCTTCAATAAGTGGTGCTGGGAAAACTGGACAGCTACATGTAAAAGAATGAAATTAGAACACTCCCTAACACCATACACAAAAATAAACCCAAAATGGATTAAAGACCTAAATGTAAGGCCAGACACTTTCAAACTCTTAGAGGAAAACATAGGCAGAATACTCTATGACATAAATCACAGCAAGATCCATTTTGACCCACCTCCTAGAGAAATGGAAATAAAAACAAAAATAAACAAATGGCACCTAATGAAACTTAAAAGCTTTTGCACAGCAACAGAAACCATAAACAAGATGAAAAGACAACCCTCAGAATGGGAGAAAATATTTGCAAATGAAGCAACTGACAAATTATTAATCTCCAAAATATACAAGCAGCTCATGCAGCTCAATATCAAAAAACAAACAACCCAATCCAAAAATGGGCAGAAGACCTAAATAGACATTTCTCCAAAGAAGATATACAGATTGCCAACAAACACATGAAAGAATGCTCAACATCACTAATCATTAGAGAAATGCAAATCAAAACTACAATGAGATATCATCTCACACTGGTCAGAATGGCCATCATCAAAAAATCTACAAACAATCAATGCTGGAGAGGGTGTGGAGAAAAGGGAACCCTCTTGCACTGTTGGTGGGAATGTAAATTGATGCAGCCACTATGGAGAACAGTATGGAGGTGCCTTAAAAAACTAAAAATAGAACTACCATATGACCCAGCAATCCCACTACTGGGCATATACCCTGAGAAAACCATAATTCAAAAAGAGTCATGTACCAAAATGTTCATTGCAGCTCTATTTACAATAGCCAGGACATGGAAGCAACCTAAGTGTCCATCATCGGATGAATGGATAAAGAAGATGTGGCACATATATACAATGGAATATTACTCAGCCATAAAAAGAAATGAAATTGAGTCATTTGTAGTGAGGTGGATGGACCTAGAGTCTGTCATACAGAGTGAAGTAAGTCAGAAAGAGAATAACAAATACCGTATGCTAACACATATATATGGAATCTAAAAAAACAAACAAAAAAAATGGTCATGAAGAACCTAGGGGCAAGGCGGGAATAAAGACGCAGACCTACTAGGGAATGGACTTGAGGATACGGGGAGGGGGAAGGGTAAACTGGGACAAAGTGAGAGTGGCATGGACATATATACACTATCAAATGTAAAATAGATAGCTAGTGGGAAGCAGCCGCATAGCACAGGGAGATCAGCTGGGTGCTTTGTGACCACCTAGAGGGGTGGGATAGGGAGGGTGGGAGGGAGAGAGACGCAAGAGGGAAGAAATATGGGGATATATGTATATGTATAACTGATTCACTTTGTTATAAAGCAGAAACTAACACACCATTGTAAAGCAATTATACTGTAATAAAGATGTTAAAAAAAAAATTACTGTTTTCCTGGTCTCAGCCTCTCTTTCTGATTTACTCTGTGAAACATTTAGTGGGATTTGTAGAGACTGGAAGGAAGGTGGACCTGAGGGGCATCACTATGACAGGCCCAATGGCAAACTGCAAATAGCCTAAGAAAGCGGCATTTACCTTGGTGAACTTGCCGTGATCCAGAGCCTTGTTCTCGACTCTGCCTGCTCAGAACTGGATTCTTTCCACACACCACACCTACAGATGGTGAGCTGATGTGAACAGCACAACTGACACACAGATCTGAATATACACCTTCATACAACCAGTACGTTCCCTGTGATAGGCACATCTACGAAAGGCCAAATAATAAACCAAACATAATTGCATAGGCATGAAATCCGAACAAAGAGGGTTCATTGATGATTCAAAATTTTAGAGGCACAAGCATCCATCACATGGATGGGAAAGTCACAAGAATTGAAGTTTCCATGCCAGCCATCTTGAGCAGTTCTTAGGCAGTGCCTCCAAAGTTTCTTTCTCAGATTCTCCCCTACCCGCTATGTAAGTTTCAGTTTGAGCAATCATCTCCCTTCTGATTGCAAATTATTAAACTTTAAATACGTTAATTCTTCAATTAGTTTATAGTTAAGTCTTACCAAATCTGGAAGAGCCATTCTGATATTTCCATCTCTCTGCTTTATATTGATTTTATACTTTCACTTGGGGGCCAAGCCTGTCTCCAAGTTCTTTGCCTAACACCTCATTGTTATCCCCTGGATGCCTCTTAAATATCACATAAAAAAACATGCACATGCCAAATTGATGTGGCATTTACAGCGGAATGCCTTTGCTTAATCCATGCTCCAGCATCAGCCTCAGAGAAGTTGGACCACACATGCATATAACACACACAGGAGAACAACTCCAATCACTATCTTTACAATAGAACACGCAACAAGGAACCCTGGAACCGTCCGTGACCACCATTCCCCTGACACTCACCCCTATGTCCTTTCAGTTAGTCCTGAAAAATATTCCCACTCCCACCCAACTACCTTAGTCATTTAATTCCTGGACTACTGCAGAGCTCTCAGCCCTCCCAACTCCACCTGCCCTCCACGCTGCCGCCAGCACATACAGGCAAGTACACTGCGTACGCACATGCACATGCTCGAAGTCTTGCTCAGTATAACCTCAATTCCCTTTTCTCTGGGAGAGAAATTAGTGTAACCCTATTTGATTTCAGTTTACATGCAACAATGACAAGACCTTCTATCTCTGAGTGCATAATGAAAGCTTTTTGGCTATAAAGACACATGCACTTGGGCACCTAAACGTACCTCCCCTACCTGCCCAGAAAAAACAGGCTTTCTCAAAAAAAGGGAAAAAATTTTGTCTCAAAGTGTCACTGTTATACAAACATAAGATTTGATCTCCTAAAAGGAACATTAAAAAGCCCACTGAGCCCTCCAGTGGCAAAATTATGAAAATGTTATGATGCATATCTAAGCACCCTGGAGGAACCTCCAGAAGACAGGTGGAAATAGAATAGACAAAGTTAAGTCAGTTCAGGAGCCTGGGGTTTTCAAGTTCGCGGACTTTCTGTAAGCACAGTCAGTCCAGTGAATGATGGTGACCGTCGTCCAAGCAGTCCACTTTCAGGAAAAATCTCTTCCAGGACATGCCCATAATAGAAAAGTCCTCACAAATTTATTTACTGTGCTTTAAGGTTTATTTATTTTCACAGCTGTAGGTTTTCTTTTTTTTTTTTTTTTTTTTTATTTTTGGCTGTGTTGGGTCCTCGTTTCTGTGTGAGGACCCTCTCCAGTTGCGGCAAGCGGGGGCCACTCCTCATCGCGGTGCGCGGGCCTCTCACCATCGCGGCCTCTCCCGTTGCGGGGCACAGGGCTCCAGACGCGCAGGCTCAGTAGTTGTGGCTCACGGGCCCAGTTGCTCCGTGGCATGTGGGATCCTCCCGGACCAGGGCTCGAACCCGTGTCCCCTGCACTGGCAGGCAGACTCTCAACCACTGTGCCACCAGGGAAGCCCACAGCTGTAGGTTTTAACGAAGGGTTTAACTAAAGGTGTTTTCACAGACCTATCTGGTGAGTCTAGGTCTGGGTTTGAATGATAAGACTTGGGAAAAATCAAACATAAAATGCAAACAGTATAGCACAGGGAGATCAGCTCGGTGCTTTGTGACCACCTAGAGGGGTGGGATAGGGAGGGTGGGAGGGAGGGAGATGCAAGAGGGAAGAGATATGGGGACATATGTATATGTATAACTGATTCACTTTGTTATAAAGCAGAAACTGACACACCATTGTAAAGCAATTATACTCTAATAAAGATGTTTAAAAAAAAAATGCAAACAGTAGTCATTCCTAGAGGTCTGTAATCAAAGACAAATATTTCAATTCGGAGACTATCTGGCTTGGGCTAAAGATGTTCAATGAATTTGCTAATTATTATCCCTTGCCATTGGCATTTCTCTGCACTGAGTTACATAGATTCTTGGGTGCATGTTTACAACTCTCTTCTTTGCTTTTCTAATTTCTAAAAAACTAAAGGGATAGAAAGAGGCAAAGGCCACATGCTTTTGATGGCTGGTCAAGACAGATGAACCTCTTCTCCTGTGAGGCTCCTGACATTTGACCGTACCACCCTATCTCCCTCCTCACTGCAGTTACCAAGCCGGGAGCCCAAGGAATTCAATATTTTGATCACAGGCTTAGAGTCTTGTCTCCATCTTATTATTTCATCCATTCAATTACACACTTACCCATTCACAACTCATCCAGCAAATTTATTGGGTGCCATAAGTTTCTGTCTTCATGAAGTATAGACTCTTCATGGAGTGAAGATTCCAAGGAATGTAGACCTATTTAATCATATATTTACAAACAAGCTACAAGAAGGAAAATCACTAAGAGACAAAAATATATAACAGTGAGAACCTAATATAGTCTGAGAGACAGTCAGGGCAGACCTCTTTTTGAGAAAGTAGTATTTAAAAGAGATAGGAAAGAGCAGGAGGAGTTATTAGGCAAAGATGAATAACAAGGAGAAGGGTATTTCATAAAAGATGAGCATGTGCAAAGGCTCTGAGGTGGGAGAGGGGCACAAATGCCATGAGTCCAGGGTTCAGCAGAAGACAAAGCTGGAAACTCCCTGGATTGCTGCATCATCAGCCTCCCTAGGTCTTTGTTTGCACTACTCTCTGTATCCCTAGCCTCTTCTCAACCCAGCAGACATAATGATTCCTTTAAAATCTAAGTCAGGTCATGTCATTGCTTTGCCTAAGACCCTCTAATGCTTCACATTTCATACAGTGGAAAAGCCAAAAGTGCTCACAAAGAGCTACAAAGCCCTCCATGATCTAGTCCCCATGACCTCCCCTCCTGCCACCCCACACACACTCACCCATCCAGCCACCCTGGCTCCTCCATGTCCCCAGCACACCCCAGACACTCTCCCACATCAGGGCCTTTGCTCCCGCTGTTCCCTCTGGCCTGCAATACTCTTCCTCTGGATATCCGCATGGCTGACTCCCTCACACCCTTCACATCTTTGTTCCAATTCGCCTTTTCAATGAAGCCTACCCTGTCCACCCAATTTAAAAATTAAAACCCTTTCCCTAAACTCCAGCTCTCTTCATGCCCTTACCATGTTCTATTTTTCTTTTCACCACGGCACTTATCACCTCCCAACATTCTGCTACTCTCCTCAAGTGATCCCATCTACTCCCATCATTTCATCCACCACCCACATGTGGGTGGATCTCAAAACTAGAGCTCCCTCAGGGTGTGCCTGACCACTCCAGAGAGCCTTAGGCACACATACCCAGATCCCTGCTAGCCCAGCCACTCAATAAGTCACTGGCACCAAAGCTCAACGTCACACCTTCCTTTACCACATGCTTCAGCTCCTCCTGCATTCACATCTCTAACCACAGCAGAGCTCAGGTGCTTACTCCACTACTAAGCTTTGCGGCTTCTTAGAACCACCCCCTGGCATCTCAAATCCAATCAGCATCAGATTTACTGACTCTACTTCTGAAACATTTCTCAACTCTACCAATGTCTCAGTCTGGTTCTTCTCCTCTTGTCCCTTCATTAGCCCAGGAGCATCCAAGACTCTGTCAAGCCCAATATCTATATTATTGTCATTCAGACCACCACAGAATGATACAGTTTTGAGCTACTCACTCCTCTCCTCAAAAATCTTCAGAAGAAAAAGTCTAAACTATTAAGCCTGGCAGAGAAATCCTCCATGACCCAGTTCCTCCCCAACCTCACCAGCAACAATCACTGTAATTAAAAGTCAACATTCAGACATTAACCTTAAGTTAATTAGCCTTAAGTTATTAATGTCATACCTTGTGTACGTAAGAAATGCTGCATAGAGTAGACATGATGCTAACCTGGTGCTCACACACAAGCTCAGGGATGACAAAAACAATGTTAAAGTGAGCACTTCCTCCTGAGCTCTCCAAAGGCTCACACCTGACAACAGGTTCAGGCTGAGTATCAAGACCAAGGCTGAATTTCGATGCACCCCTACACTCTAGACTGTAATTTTTGGTCTCCTTCTCTGTTTCCCCCACCACACCATGGACCCTTTGAGGGCGGATGCTCTACATTAGCCACCTAGGATAGTGTCTGACAAATAGCGAGTATTCAGAAAAGTTTTTGAATATTCAATAAACTGACCTATCAAATCAGTGCAGGCTTATTTTTGTAAGATCTTTGTTAGCTGCATGTACCTAGGCAGATTCAAACCTGGTCATACACACTGAATTCTTAGCAGCACACCATTGTACATTTAATCAAAACAACGCTCTACCTTTAGACTCTCTCATCATTCTTTTATTATCCACATTTCTTTTCATACTTAGAGCTTATATTCTGACCAGTTAAATCCTAATATTTCCTTCTTTGTTGTCTACTAACACACACTCAAACACACACACACACACACACACACTCTTTTCTTCATGTTAAGGAGCACATATTAGAAAACATCTTAGTAGGATATTTTATTCTATAAATATTATTTACTGTATTTTACTTGAAACCAACCAGATATTTCTTTCTTTTCTTTTTTTTTTGGCATTTTGTTCTTATTTACAGATTCTTGATCAGGTTTCACAAATCCAAGGAGGTGCTATAATATAATATTGTACATTTTTTAAATGATCAAAATAAATGATAAAAGTGTAGCAGTTTGAAAAATCAAAATGGTTACATTTCCATGAACTGCAAAGTTTAAAACACAGTTTCACAATCCACCTCAAGAAAGAATTTTAAATTTTACTGCACCATCTTTAATTAACCATTTTTTATGAAACTTTATTAAGTACATATCATATATAAGGCACTGCTCTGGACACTGCCATAAATTAAGAAAAGAATGAGTTAGCCAGATATCTACTACATATTACCCTCCTTCATATTTAACAAACCCTGTCCATGTCAGAGCTGTGCCCAAAATACTAACATCAGCCTTTCTTTATGCAGGTAAAGATCGTTCTCATGTCTCCAGATGACACCTGCATTGCAGGACAATGTGGTATGTACAACTCAGTTTCTCTTGGTCTCCAAAATAAGGACAATGCCATTATTTTTAGAACATTTAGAGGTCTGCAGAGGAAGATAACTGTAGAACCCACTTCCTCATGTCTCCTATTGCACAGCAGTCTGAAGAAGAGATAAATTTGGAGATTTCTGTGAATTCACAATAGTCAGAAGACTTAAAAAGTGACCCAGGGGCTTCCCTGGTGGCGCAGTGGGTGAGAATCTGCCTGCCAATGCAGGGGACACGGGTTCGAGCCCTGGTCTGGGAAGATCCCACATGCCGTGGAGCAGCTGGGCCCGTGAGCCACAACTACTGAGCCTGTGTGTCTGGAGCCTGTGCTCCACAACAAGAGAGGCTGCGATAGTGAGAGGCCCACGCACCGCGATGAAGAGTGGCCCCCACTTGCCACAACTAGAGAAAGCCCTCGCACAGAAACGAAGACCCAACGCAGCCATAAATAAATAAATAAATAAATATTTTAAAAAAATTTTTTTAAAAAGTGGGAGAGTAGAATAGAAAATAGAGAAAAGAAAAAATAATTATAAAAAAAAAAAAAAGTGACCTGGGTGATGTGACACATCAGGCCTACGCTACACCTGGGCGTCATCCTGCTCCAGCTTGCACAGTCCCAAGCCAAGAGTTTAGGGAGAAATAAAAGCATCTCAAAGAACACACCATTCTTGCATTAGGCCATCAACAATTTCGTAACATTCATACCACTTTAATATGCCCAAAGTTCTCCCTCAGAACACAGAGACTTACCAACTTCTGAAGTTATTTTTTTCCCCAACTTAAATTCCTAGGAAAATTTAAATCCTTCAGATTTTAGCAGCTGTAAAACTCCATTTACACTGGCATTACAGTCTATTTCTCCCTGGCAGCAACATTCATCCAACACCTACATGCTACTGTATAGAAATGAGTCATTTCCTCTTCTGGGGGAGATTTAAAACACAACTCTGCAAGGCAAAATAATCTGAAGAGCTAGAAAGTTACATACTTAACCAAAAAGGAAACACTGAACCATAGTCTCTCACTGAGTGAAAATAGGCAGAGAAAATAAAAATATAAATTGAGTGGAAGGTTTAATGAACATCGGCACCTTTATGAATCAAAACGCCTAGGCAAAAAACTTAGTGTGAAAAAAAAGTCCTCAGAAAAATGCCTATAATAGTACACTAAATGAAGCAGCCCTTAATCATTTAAAACACAACTCTGTGGCAATTTTCAACTAAGAAATGAATAGATTCATCTCTAACGAATGAAAACTAGATTTTTCTAATTTGTTACATCATTCTTCACTTTTTCTCCCTTTTTTGTTTTCCACTTATTTCTGGTGAGGCATTAATGAAAAAAAAAGAAAAAGAAAAGAAAAGCAAACAAGAGAAGTACTATGCAAACTCAGTCATTTGGAGATTTAATTGGGATTCTGAAAATTTCCTAATGGCTGGAATCTTTTAAAAGCCAGTTTTTTTAACAAGCGTCCTTAAATTACTGAGTCATGAGAAGCAGTAAGAGAATATTCTACTGAAGCAATAATATATTTTCCAATTCTGGCCTTATAAGTAATAGCACAAGAGTGGAAATAACCCAAATGTCCACCAACAGATAAATGCATGAACAAATTGAAATACATCCATACAATGGAACACTACTCAGCAATAAAAAGGAGTGAACTATTTTTTTTTAACATTTTTTTTGGAGTATAATTGCTTTACAATGCTGTGTTAGTTTCTGCTGTATAACAAAGTGAATCAGCTATATGTATACGTATATCCCCATATCCCCTCCCTTTTGTGTCTCCCTCTCACCCTCCCTATCCCACCCCTCTAGGTGGTCACAAAGCACTGAGCTGATCTCCCTGTGCTATGCAGCTGCATCCCACTAGCCACCCATTTACATTTGGTAGTGTATATATGTCAATGCTACTCAAGGAGTGAACTATTAATACCTGAAATAACATGAATAAATCTCAAAATAATTATACTGAGTGAAAAAATATAGCTCCCCCCGCCAAAAAACATATCTCCTATATGATCTCATATATAACACTCCTGAAAAATGCAAACTAAATCTACAATGACATAAATCAGATCAGTGGTAACCTAGTGAAGGGGATGGAGGGAGGGGAAGAGGGATTAAAAAGTGGCACAAGGAAACTTTCTGGATCCACAAAAATGTTTTTTATTTGATTATAAGGAAGATTTTACATATTCGAAACTCAAATTGTACACTTTTGACGAGTGAAATTTATTATATGACAATGCTGCAATAAAGCTATTTTTTTAAATACTATCTGCTCATAAAATGCCACTCCCACAAAAAAGTCACTGAAGTTCCTGTCAAAATTAGAACTTCCAGGGGCTCTGGTTCAAGATGGAGACAGAAGAGGATCCTGAACTCACCTCCCACAAATGCACTGAATCTACAGCTATGTATGGAACAACTTCCTCTGGAAAACAAAAAACAAAAAAACTAAAAACTGGCTGAGCATCTCCTATACATCAGATGAATGAAAGAAGGCCCACATCAAAATGGGTAGGAGAAAATGGGACACAGTGTGGCCATAAATTATGAGAACAAGGGAAATTTGGCTTTATTAGACATTTACCTCTTGATGATGTAGCAATGAGGGACTGTAAAAGTAATGGATAAATCAAATTCACAGAAAATCCCCAATGATAAGAAAAGATGAGAGTGGCTTAAAACAGAAAAAGGAAGGAACAACTATAAAACAGGAAAAATTTAAGAGGCCACCGTTTTCAAACCCAGAACAATAGATGGCATACATCTCTGGTCCTGGAAAGAAGGGAAACATGAAGCGTTTTTTTAAATTTTGTATGTTTCTCCACATACATGTTTTATTTTACACACTTGCACACATAAAGGCTACAGGAAATGTGGCTTACAATCACCAGGGAGGTGGACAGTGAAGGGAGACGTTGTAGAGAGAACACAGGACCTCTAACGCTACTTAAAGTGAAAGGGGGAACTGCATGTTAGAGGTCCCCAAAGAAAGATGCAACTGGAGTGCAGAGAATGTAGGGAAGAGCCTGAAAATTGGGCCCTGTCTCTGCTGAAAATTATTGCCTTTCTTAGAAATAAAATTTTTATTTGTAAAATATTTATTTTCATACATATACTCTACTAAAACTTTTATCTGCATACTGTACCAGAATATTGTCATGAGAGAGGATAACCTCTTGCCTGGTGTAATTTGAAGAGTTCCTTCTAACCACAATAAGTTTAATAACTCTTACAAAAGAAGAAAAAGGGATAATGTATGACATGCACTAGTTTAAATATAATAGAAAAGTAACCAAGAGAACAACTGAACAATGTACTGCAAACACAGATGTTGTATTAAGTATCTCCTTATATTAACCTTCCACAGAGAATCTTTGTCTTTGCTCTTTCTGAATGAAAAATGCATGAAAAGACTTACTAATGAAAGGACCAAATTGACATATATCCTATTATAACTACAGAACGTATCATTAGAATAAAATAAAGGTATAAGTAATATGAAAATAATAAACATCTAAATCCAAACTAAAATACAAAGACAAGACTATTAAAGGTTCTGAAAAGAAAACATCTCATTTCTTTGCATATGAAACATTGTGCTGGGGACACCAGGAATTGTAAATTTGCTATTTTGAAAGCATAATCCAGCATCTTAATAGCAGTCAGTCTATTGTTCAGTTTATAACTTTCATGATTGATAAATATACTTGTAGTCTAAGCCACAAAATACCTATTATAATATTAACTTTTATTGAACCAGCAATAAATTCCTAGTTTTTATTAACTCAAGTAATACAATTTTACTACTCTTGCTACAAAACCAGTCAATGAAAATGTCAGTAACTTAGTCTTTCAAAACACAAACTACTGAAGCATTTCATTCATAATAGACCAACAAAGCTTTAAATAATTCCCTTCCCTGTTGAATTCTTAAAAATCAACTTTATATTCAAGATCCTAAATTTCCCACTCATCATATTGCTCTATGATCACCTATAAAGTCAACCAGAAATGATAACACTGAAATGATAATTATAGCAGCTAATGTTTGTTGAGGGCTTACTCTGTGCCAAGCACTGTCCTAAGTGCTTTACATGAATTTAATCCTCAGTGCAACCCTATGAGATAATTAGTGAAATTATCCCAATTTCTAGATGAGAAAATGAAGAACAGAGTGATTAAATTACTTATCTAAGTTCACACAGCTAGTAAGTGATGGAGCCAGAATTCATACCCATGAAGACAGGCTCCAGAGGCCACATCTTAACTACAAGTTTAACTGCTAATAAAGCATTTTGTCCATTCTGATTATCTACAAGTGATACCTTTCAGTATTTAATCTCAAGTAAAATTAACACTGACTCTTCTATATAAGTTATTATGCTGGGTCATTTGGGGCTATAATGAAATGTAGACATGGATACTATGCCAGGATGCTTAAAATAAAGTGAGAAAAGATGAAGAAATAGTAAAATAATTAGAGTTTAAGACAGTAAAAAAATACATTTCAAAAACCACTGCATATATTAATTGTCTAGTTAATTATCTATATATATGCTCTAGAAATTTAGAGACAGGAGAGAGAACTCCAGGATACAGGCTCTAGTTCTGACACCTCACTCACCAGCCCTGTGATTTAGCCAAGTAAATTAGTTTCTGGGAGCAACGTTATATCAATTTGTATAACAATTCCAAATTATATTGATATGAGCTTCTTTCAAATCATGCGTTACAATCCATTAGTGGATCATGAAATCAATAAAATGGGTCAAAACCAGCAACTTCATAAAAAATGAAATGGGACATAATGAAAAATATCAAAAGTTGTTCTAGTAAGTTTCTTGGATTTTAAAGCATATGTGTGTATTTGGGTGTGTATGTGGAATTTTACAGATGTAAAACGTATTTCATAATATGGGCATGGTCATGAAAGTTTGAAAGCCATAGTTACATTCTAAATTGATAGGGTTTGCAGGAGATTATATACGTCAGAAGTTCTTGTTCCTATAAAGATCTTTTGAAAGGTGAAGAAATAGCTTTCTCTACACTGCGAACTCCAAGAATGGCAACCTTGTCTTACTAAATAATATTTGTACTCTCAGCGCTAGCACAGTGCCTGACACAGAGCCAGTTTTCAATGACGGAGAGCTCAATGGATAGATGGAAACAGCCAGAGAAATTTTAGGAACTTAGAATTTACCTCGATTTTAAAGAATTGATAGTATTTGCATAATTTTTTTTAAGGAGTATGGGCAGTCTTAGAATTCATTCTTTCATTTCCTGACCACATGCTAGGAATGGGAAGGACACAGAACAAAAGCCTTCGATTCAGAGGAGGGAGGGAATAAAGTGAATGACACTGCTAAGCCATGATGGTCCCCCCAGTTCACTGATTCCACCCCCAGCCTTGTGAATAATGGGAAGATTATAGGTCCTGGAGCTTGAGGCTAGAAAAATGCACTGAAGACACTGAAAAGAGCCAATGTTAACCCTTTTCTTAGAAAAGATAAAATCAGAGAGTTGTGATCCATGTTTCCTATTTTAAACAGCAGTAGAGAGAACAAAGGTTAGACATTACCTAAAAAGCAGAAGGTCAGAGAACCAGGAATTAAAAACTCAGGTTAATTCCCTTAGCATTTTAATGCAACCTGCCTTTGAGGACTGGGTGCCAGACTATACAAGGATTCTTCCAAAGAAATCAGTGAGTCACCGCATTCCCTAAGCAGTCTGTGCATCCCAGTACTGAACCAGGAAGAACTTCAGTCATAAACCAGTACAAGGGAAGGTGGTTTATCTGTAGCTCAGGGCACTGATGCCTAATCAGAAGCACTAGCTGTGAAGGCAGGATCAAGATGGCAGAGTAGGAAGACCCTGAACTCATCTCCTCCCACAGCAAAACCAAAACTACAACTCTGTATAGAACAACTCTCTCTGAAAACAACCTGAAGATTAGCAGAACAGCTCTTCTACAATTAAGGATATAAAGAAAAAACCACACAAAGACACGTAGGAAGAAAAGAGAAGCAATCTAGTCATGACCCACACTCCCAGTGGGTGATCCAAAAGAGGAAAGGGATATCACAAACTCAGAGGTCCTCCCTAAAGGAAGAGAGGTATGAGCCTCACATTGGGCAACTCTCCACCCAACCCCTGCAAGGCAGCAGCTTCTGATGCATCTTGGGAGAAGCTCCAGCCTATGCTGGGCTCTGGCTCCAGGCCTTGCAACCCTGCCAAGGTGGCAGCTTTTGACCCCAGAAGAAGCCCCAAGCCATGCTCACTTCTGCTCCAGCCCTCCCTCTAAAGCCACTGGGCACACACAGTCTGCACAGGGACACTCCTACACAAGGATACACCTTCAAGACCAGGAGAGGTAACTGTTTTGCCTAATTCATAAAGACAAACACAGAAAATTAAACAAGATTAGAAGATAGGAATATGCTCTAAATGAAAGAACAAGATAAAACCCCAGAAAAAAACCCTAATCAAATGGAGATAAGTATTTTACCTCATAAAGAGTTCAAAGCAAGAGTCATAAAAATACTAACTCAGGCAAAGAATAGAGGAATACAGTGCGAACTTCAACAAAGATATAGAAAACATAAAAAGAATTAATCAGAGCTGAAGAAAATAATAACTGAAATGAAAAATACACTAGAGAGAACCAATAGCAAATTTAGCAATACAGAAGACTGTATAAGCAACTTGGAAGAGAGAATAGTGGAAATGACCCAATCAGAACTGCAAAAAGAAAGAAGAATTTTTTTAAAATGAGGATATTCCAAGGGACTTTTGGAACAACATCAAGCATACTAACATTCACATTATAGGGGTCCCAGAAAGAGAAAATAAATAGACAAGGGGAGAAAATATTTTTGGTAAAATAATGGATGAAAACTTCCCTAACCTGGGGAAGGAAAGAAATATTCAGGTCCAGGAAACACAGAGTCCCAAACAAGATGAATGCAAACAGATCCACACAAGATATACCATAATTAAAATGGCAAAAGTTAAAGAGAGAGAATGATAAAGGCAACAAAAGAAAAACAAAGTCACATACAAGGGAAACCCCATAAGGCTATAAACTGAATTTTCAGCAAAAACATTGCAGGCCAGAAGGGAGTGGTATGATATACTTAAAATGCTGAAAGGGAAAAACCTACAACCAAGGATACTCTACCTAGCAAAGTTATCATTCAGAATTGAAGGAGAGATAGTTTCCCTGTAAGAAAAAACTAAAAGAGTTCATTACCATTAAACTGGCCGTACAAGAAATGTTAAAGGGTCTTCAAGAGAAAATAAAAAGTCATAACAAGAAGTAAGAAAATACATGACAGAAAAAATCTCACTAGTAAAGGCAAACATACAGTTAAGGCAGTGGATCAACCACTTAAAAAGCTAGTAAAAAAGGTTAAAAGACAGAAGTTGTAAAATCAACAAAAACTACAATAAGTAGTTAAGGGATACACAAAAAGATGTAAAACACAACATAAAAACATAAAATGTAGTGGGGAATTTTAAAATGTACAGCGTTTAGAATGTGTTTGAATTTAGCTATCAGTGAAAAATAGATATATATAGATATATCTATATAGAGAGGTAGATACATATAGATATATCTATCTCATGGTAACCAGAAACCAAAAACCTACAATAGAAACACAAAAAACAAAGAGAAAGAAACCCAAACATAACACTAACAGAAATCATCAAACCACAAAGGAAGGGACTAAAAGAAGAAGAAAAGAAAACTACAAAAAACAACCAGGAAACAAGTAACAAAATGGCAACGAGTACATACCTATCAATAATCACTTTAAATGTAAATGGACTAGGGACTTCCCTGGTGGAATCCGCCCGCCAGTGCAGGGGACATGGGTTCAATCCCTGGTCCAGGAAGATCCCACATGCCACGGAGCAACTAAGCCCATGTACCACAACTACTGAGCCTGCGCTCTTGAGCCCACGCACCACAACTACTAAAACCCACTCGCCTAGAGCCCGTGCTCTGCAGCAAGAGAAGCCACCGCAATGAGAGCAACTAAGAGTAGCCCCTGCTCACCACAACTAGAGAAAGCCCACGCACAGCAACGAAGACCCAACACAGCCAAAAATAAATAAATAAAATAAATAAAATTTTTTAAAAATGTAAATGGACTAAAAGCCTCAATCAGAAGGCACAGGGAGGCTGAATGGATAAAAAAAACAAAGACCCATTTATATGCTGCCTAAAAGAGACTCACTTCAGCTAATAACACACACAGACTGAAAATGAAGGGATGGAAAAAAGATATTTCATGCAAATTGAAACAAAGAGCTGGGACAGCAATACTTAAGTGAGACAGACTTTAAGAGAAAGACTATGTAATGTCCTTCTTTGTCTTTTGTTATAATGATAAAGGGGTCAATCCAGTAAGAGGATATAACATTTGTACACTATAGGCATCTAACAAAGGAGAATCTAAACATAAAAAAGCAAATATTAACAGACATAAAGGGAGAAGTTGACAGTAATACAATAATAGCAGGGGACTTTAATATCCCACTAACCTCAATAGATCATCCATACTGAAAAACAGTAAGGAAACATTGGACTTAAATAACACATTACACCAGATGGACTTAAGATAGCTACAAAGCATTTCATCAGAATATGCATTCTTTTCAATTGCACATGGAACATTCACGAGGATAGATCAGGTGCTAGGCCTCAAAACAAGTCTCAATAAATTTAAGAAGACTGAAATCATATCAATCATCTTTTACAACCACAACAGTATGAAATTAGAAACCAATTATGGAAAGAAAACTGGAAAAACACATAAACACATGGAGACTAAAAAACATACTACTAAAAAACCAATGGGTCAATAAAGAAATCAAAGAGGAGATCAGAAAATATCTTGAATGAAATGAAAATAGAAACATAACTTTCCAAAATTTATGGGATGCAGAAGAAACAGTTGTAAGAGGGAATTTTAAAGCAATACAGGCCTACCTCAAGAAACAAGAAAAATTTCAAATTAACAACCCAACTTTATACCTAAAGAATCTAGAAAGAGAAGAACAAAGTCCAAAGTTAATAGAAGGAAGGAATAAAAAAGATCAGAGCAGAAATAAATGAAACAGAAAAAAAAAAGGAAAAGATCAATGAAACTAAGACTTGGTTTTTTGAAAAGATAAAGAAAAATAGGGACTTCCCTGGTGGTACAGTGGTTAAGAATCCTCATGCCAATGCAGGGGACACGGGTTTGAGCCCTGGTCCAGGGAGATCCCACATGCCATGGAGCAGCTAAGCCCATGCACCACAACTACTGAGCCAATGTGCCACAACTACTGAAGCCCGTGCACCTAGAGCCTGTGCTCCAAAACAAGAGAAGCAACCACAATTAGAAGCCCATGCACCACAATAAAGAGTAGCCCCGGAGCATTAACCAAGATGGCGGAGTAAAGGACGTGCTCTCACTCCCTCTTGCGAGAGCACCAGAATCACAACTGGCTGCTGGACAATCATTGACAGGAAGACTCTGGACTTCACCAAGGAGGATACCCCACATCCAAGGACAGAGGAGAAGCCACAGTGAGACGGTAGGAGGGGCGCAATCAGAGTAAAATCAAATCCCATAACTGCTGGGTGGGTGACTCACAGACTGGCGAACACTTATACCACAGAAGTCCACCCACTGGAGTGAAGGTTCTGAGCCCCACGTCAGGCTTCCCAACCTGGGGGTCCTGCAACGGGAGAAGGAATTCCTAGAGAATCAGACTTTGAAGCCTAGTGGGAATTGATTGCAGGACTTCTACAGGACTGGGGGAAACAGAGACTCCACTCTTAGAGGGCATCGGGACCCAGGGGAAGGAGCAGTGACCCTGGGGGAGACTGAACCAGACCTACCTGCTGGTGTTGGGGGGTCTCCTGCAGAGGCGGGGGGTGGATCTGTTTCACCGGGGGGACAAGGACACTGGCAGCGGAGGTTCTGGGAAGTGCTCCTTGGCGTGAGCCCTCCCAGAGTCTGCCATTAACCCCACCAAAGAGCCCAGGTAGGCTCCAGTGTTGGGTTGCCTCAGGAAAAACAACAAACAGGGAGGGAACCCAGCCCCAACCATCAACAGTCAAGTGGATTAAAGTTTTACTGAGCTCTGACCGCCACAGCAACAGTCAGCTCTACCCACCACCAGAGCCTCCCATCAAGCCTCTTAGATAGCCTCAACCACCAGAGGGCAGACAGCAGAAGCAAGAAAAACTACAATCCTGCAGCCTGTGGACCAAAAACCACAGTTACAGAAAGATAGACAAGATGAAAAGGCAGAGGGCTATGTACCAGATGAAGGAACAAGAAAAAACCCCAGAAAAACAACTAAATGAAGTGGAGATAGGCAAGCTTCCAGAAAAAGAATTCAGAATAATGATAGTGAAGATGATCCAGGACCTCGGAATAAGAATGGAGGCAAAGATTGAGAAGATGCAAGAAATGATTAACAAAGACCTAGAAGAATTAAAGAACAAACAAACAGAGATGACCAATACAATAACTGAAATGAAAACTACACTAGAAGGAATCAATAGCAGAATAACTGAGGCAGAAGAACGGATAAGTGACCTGGAAGACAGAATGGTGGAATTCACTGCTGCGGAACAGAATAAACAAAAAATAATGAAAAGAAATGAAGACAGCCTAAGAGACCTCTGGGACAACATTAAACGCAACAACATTCGCATTATAGGGGTCCCAGAAGGAGAAGAGAGAGAGAAAGGACCAGAGAAAATATTTGAGAGATTATAGTTGAAAACTTCCCTAACATGGGAAAGGAAATAGCCACCCAAGTCCAGGAAGCGCAGAGAGTCCCATACAGGATAAACCCAAGGAGAAACACGCCGAGACACATAGTAATCAAAGTGGCAAAAATTAAAGACAAAGAAAAATTATTGAAAGCAGCAAGGGAAAAACGACAAATAACATACAAGGGAACTCCCATAAGGTTAACAGCTGATTTCTCAGCAGAAACTCTATAAGCCAGAAGGGAGTGGCATGATATACTTAAAGTGATGAAAGGGAAGAACCTACAACCAAGATTACTCTACCCAGCAAGGATCTCATTTAGATTTGATGGAGAAATCAAAAGCTTTAGAGACAAGCAAAAGCTATGAGAATTCAGCACCACCAAACCAGCTGTACAACAAATGCTAAAGGAAGTTCTCTGAATGGGAAACACAAGAGAAGAAAAGGACCTACAAAAACAAACCCAAAACAATTAAGAAAATGGTCATAGGAACATACATATCGATAATTACCTTAAACGTGAATGGATTAAATCCCCCAACCAAAAGACATAGACTGGCTGAATGGATACAAAAACAAGACCCATATATATGCTGTCTACAAGAGACCCACTTTAGACTTAGGGACACATACTGACTGAAAGTGAGGGGATGGAAAAAGATATTCCATGCAAATGGAAATCAAAAGAAAGCTGGAGTAGCTATACTCATATCAGATAAAATAGACTTTAAAATAAAGAATGTTACAAGAGACAAGGAAGGACACTACATAATGATCAAGGGATCAATCCACGAAGAAGATATAACAATTATAAATATATATGCACCCAACATAGGAGCACCTCAATACATAAGGCAACTGCTAACAGCTATAATAGAGGAAATCGACAGTAACACAATAATAGTGGGGGACTTTAACACCTCACTTACAGCAATGGACAGATCATCCAAAATGAAAATAAATAAGGAAACACAAGCTTTAAATGACACAATAGACCAGTTAGATTTAATTGATATATATAGGACATTCCATCCAAAAACAGCAGATTACACATTCTTCTCAAGTGCGCACGGAACATTCTCCAGGATAGATCACATCTTGGGTCACAAATCAAGCCTCAGTAAATTTAAGAAAATTGAAATCATACCAAGCATCTTTTCTGACCACAACACTATGAGATTAGAAATCAATTACAGGGAAAAAAACGTAAAAAAGACAAACACATGGAGGCTAAACAATACGTTACTAAATAACCAAGAGATCACTGAAGAAATCAAAGAGGAAATCAAAAAATACCTAGAGACAAATGACAATGAAAACACGATGACCCAAAACCTATGGGATGCAGCAAAAGCAGTTCTAAGAGGGAAGTTTATAGCTATACAAGCCTATCTCAAGAAACAAGAAAAATCTCAAGTAAACAATCTAACCTTACACCTAAAGAAACTAGAGAAAGAAGAACAAACAAAACCCAAAGTTAGCAGAAGGAAAGAAATCATAAAGATCAGAGCAGAAATAAATGAAATAGAAACAAAGAAAACAATAGCAAAGATCAATAAAACTAAAAGTTGGTTCTTTGAGAAGATAAACAAAATTGATAAGCCATTAGCCAGACTCATCAAGAAAAAGAGGGAGAGGACTCAAATCAATAAAATCAGAAATGAAAAAGGAGAAGTTACAACAGACACCGCAGAAATACAAAGCATCCTAAGAGACTACTACAGGCAACTTTATGCCAATAAAATGGACAACCTGGAAGTAATGGACAAATTTTTAGAAAGGTATAACCTTCCAAGACTGAACCAGGAAGAAACAGAAAATATGAACAGACCAATCACAAGTAATGAAATTGAAACTGTGATTAAAAATCTTCCAACAAACAAAAGTCCAGGACCAGATGGCTTCACAGGTGAATTCTATCAAACATTTAGAGAAGAGCTAACACCTATCCTTCTCAAACTCTTCCAAAAAATTGCAGAGGAAGGAACACTCCCAAACTCATTCTATGAGGCCACCATCACCCTGATACCAAAACCAGACAAAGACACTACAAAAAAAGAAAATTACAGACCAATATCACTGATGAATATAGATGCAAAAATCCTCAACAAAATACGATCAAACAGAATCCAACAACACATTAAAAGGATCATACACCACGATCAAGTGGGATTTATCCCAGGGATGCAAGGATTCTTCAATATACGCAAATCAATCAATGTGATACACCATATTAACAAACTGAAGAATAAAAACCATATGATCATCTCAATAGATGCAGAGAAAGCTTTTGACAAAATTCAACACCCATTTATGATAAAAACTCTCCAGAAAGAGGGAACCTACCTCAACATAATAAAGGCCATATATGACAAACCCACAGCAAACATCATTCTCAATGGTGAAAAACTGAAAGCATTTCCTCTAAGATCAGGAACGAGACAAGGATGTCCACTCTCACCACTATTATTCAACATAGTTCTGGAAGTCCTAGCCACGGCAATCAGAGAAGAAAAAGAAATAAAAGGAATACAAATTGGAAAAGAAGAAGTAAAACTGTCACTGTTTGCGGATGACATGATACTATACATAAAGAATCCTAAAACTGCCACCAGAAAACTGCTAGAGCTAATTAAGGAATATGGTAAAGTTGCAGGATACAAAATGAATGCACAGAAATCTCTTGCATTCCTATACACTAATGATGAAAAATCTGAAAGAGAAATTATGGAAACACTCCCATTTACCATTGCAACAAAAAGAATAAAATACCTAGGAATAAACCTACCTAAGGAGACAAAAGACCTGTATGCAGAAAACTATAAGACACTGATGAAAGAAATTAAAGATGATACCAACACATGGAGAGATATACCATGTTCTTGGATTGGAAGAATCAACATTGTGAAAATGAGTATACTACCCAAAGCAATCTACAGATTCAATGCAATCCCTATCAAATTACCAATGGCATTTTTTACGGAGCTAGAACAAATCATCTTAAAATTTGTATGGAGTCACAAAAGACCCCGAATAGCCAAAGCAGTCTTGAGGGAAAAAAATGGAGCTGGAGGAATCAGACTCCCTGACTTCAGACTATACTACAAAGCTACAGTAATCAAGACAATATGGTACTGGCACAAAAACAGAAACATAGATCAATGGAACAAGATAGAAAGCCCAGAGATTAACCCACGCACCTATGGTCAACTAATCTATGACAAGGGAGGCAAAGATATACAATGGAGAAAAGACAGTCTCTTCAATAAGTGGTGCTGGGAAAACTGGACAGCTACATGTAAAAGAATGAAATTAGAATACTCCCTAACACCATACACAAAAATAAACTCAAAATGGATTAGAGACCTAAATATAAGACTGGACACTATAAAACTCTTAGAGGAAAACATAGGAAGAACACTCTTTGACATAAATCACAGCAAGATCTTTTTTGATCCACCTCCTAGAGTAATGGAAATAAAAACAAAAATAAACAAATGGGACCTAATGAAACTTCAAAGCTTTTACACAGCAAAGGAAACCATAAATAAGACGAAAAGACAATGCTCAGAATGGGAGAAAATATTTGCAAATGAATCAACGGACAAAGGATTAATCTCCAAAATATATAAACAGCTCATTCAGCTCAATATTAAAGAAACATACACCCCAATCCAAAAATGGGCAGAAGACCTAAATAGACATTTCTCCAAAGAAGACATACAGACGGCCACGAAGCACATGAAAGGATGCTCAACATCACTAATTATTAGAGAAATGCAAATCAAAACTACAATGAGGTATCACCTCACTCCTGTTAGAATGGGCATCATCAGAAAATCTACAAACAACAAATGCTGGAGAGGGTGTGGAGAAAAGGGAACCCTCTTGCACTGTTGGTGGGAATGTAAATTGATACAGCCACTATGGAGAACAATATGGAGGTTCCTTAAAAAACTAAAAATAGAATTACCATATGACCCAGCAATCCCACTACTGAGCATATACCCAGAGAAAACCGTAATTCAAAAAGACACATGCACCCGAATGTTCACTGCAGCACTATTTACAATAGCCAGGTCATGGAAGCAACCTAAATGCCCATCAACAGACGAATGGATAAAGAAGTTGTGGTACATATATACAATGGAATATTACCCAGCCATAAAAAGGAACTAAATTGAGTCATTTGTTGAGAAGTGGATGGATCTAGAGACTGTCATACAGAGTGAAGTAAGTCAGAAAGAGAAAAACAAATATCGTATATTAATGCATGTATGTGGAACCTAGAAAAATGGTACAGATGAGCCGGTTTGCAGGGCAGAAGTTGAGACACAGATGTAGAGAATGGACATATGGACACCAAGGGGGGAAAACTGCGGTGGGGTGGGGATGGTGGTGTGCTGAATTGGGCGATTGGGATTGACATGTATACACTGATGTGTATAAAATTGATGCCTAATAAGAACCTGCAGTATAAAAAAACAAACAAACAAAACAACTAATACTAAACTTTCATTGGGTTATTTATATGGAAATATGTTAATATAAATGTTTCAGACATTACATGAAATTTCTAAAAATCTTATATTTGTATTTGTATGGAAATATGTATGGAAATATGTTAATATAAATGTTTCAGACATTACATGAAATTTCTAAAAATCTTATATGTTCTGGTATAATGTTATAAAATAAATAAATAAATAAATAAATAAAGTGAGACGTTCACTGAGGGAAAAAAAAAAAAGAGTAGCCCCCACTCGCTGCAACTAGAGAAAGACCACTCAGCAACAAAAACCCAATGCAGCCAATAAGTAAATAAATAAATTTATTTTTTTAAAAAAAAGGAAAAATGACAAAACTTTAGCCAGGCTCATCAAGAAAAATAGAGAAAGGGACCAAATAAATAAAATTAGAAATAAAAGAGAAGTTCCAACCAATACCACAGAAATATAATCATAAAAGAATATTATCAACAATTATATGCTAATGAATTGGACAACTTACAAGAAATAGATAAATTCTTATAAACATACAATCTCCCAAGACTGAATCATGAAGATATAGAAAATCTGAACAAACCCATTACTAGGAATGAAACTGAATCATTAATTAAAAACTCCCAACAAAAAAGGAGTCCAGGACCTGATGGCATCACAGGAGAATTCTACCAAACATTTAAAGAAGAATTAATACCTATCCTTCTCAAGTGATTCCAAAAAATTGAAGAGGAGGAAACCCTTCTAAACTCATTCGATGAGGCCAGCAGTACCCTGGTCCGAAACCAGGCAAAGGCATCACAATAAAAGAAAATTACAGGCCGATCTCTCCAATGAACATAGATGCAAAAATCCTCAACAAAATATTACCAAACTGAATTCAACAACATATTAAAAGGATCATACATCAAGATCATGTGGGATTTATTCCAGGGATGCAAGGATGGTTAGATATCCACAAATAAGTCAATGTGATACTCCACATTAACAAAATGAAGGATAAAAATTACGTGACCATCTCAATAGATGCAAAAAAAGCTTTTGACAAAATTCAACATTCATTCATGATAAAAATTCTCAACAAAGTGGGTGCAGAGGGAACAAACCTCAATATAATAAGGGCCATTTATGACAAACCCAGAGCTAACATCATACTCAACAGTGAAAAGCTGAAAGCTTTTCCTCTAAAATCAGCAACAAGACAAGAATGCCCGCTCTCACCACTTTTATTCAAACTAGTATTGGAAGTCCTCACTATAGCAATCAGACAAGAGAAAGAGATAAAAGGTATCCAAATTGGGAAGGAAGTAATAAAACTGTCACTGTTTGCAAATGACATGATACTATATAGAGAAAATCTTAAGACTCCAACAAAAAACTACTAGAACTAACAAATGAATTCAGGAAAGCTGCAGGATACAAAATCAATATACAGAAATCTGTTGCATATCTATACCCTAATAATGAACTATCAGAGAGAGAAAAAAATCCCATTTACAACTATATCAAAAAGAATAAAATATCTAGGAATAAATTTGACCAAAAAGGTGAAAGACCTGTACTCTAAAAACTATAAGATCCTGATAAAAGACATTAAAGATAACACAAATAAATGGAAAGACATTCTGTGTACCTAGAATGGAAGAATTAATATTATTAAAATGTCCATACTACCCAAAGCAATTATAGATTCAATGCAATCTCTATCAAAATTCTAAAGACATTTTTCACAGAACTAGAATAATCCCAAAATTTTATGGAAACACCAAAGACCCCAAATAGCCAAAGCAATCTTGAGAAAAAAAGAACAAAGTTGGAAGTACCATGCTCCCCAAATTCAGACTATACTACAAAGCTATAGTAATCAAAACAGTATGGTACTGGCACACCAAATAAAAACAAAGATCAATGGAACAGAATAGACAGCCCAGAAATAAACCCATGCATGTTAATGGTCAATTAATCTATGACAAAGGAGGTAAGAATACATAATGGGGAATGACAGTTTCTTCAGTAAGTGGTGTTGGGGGAACTGGATAGCTACATGTAAAATAATGAAACGACCATTTTTCTCACCATATTTAAAAAACTCAAAATGGATTAAAGATTTAAATGTAAGACCTAAAACCATAAAACTCCTAGAAGAAAACATAAGCAGTACACACTTTGAAATCAGTCTTAGCAATATTTTCTGTCTCCTCAAAGTCAACAAAAGCAAAAATAAATAAATGGGACCACATCAAACTAAAAAGGTTTTGCACAGCAAAGGAAACCAACAACAAAACAAAAAGGCAACCTACTGAATGGGAGAAGATATTTGCAAATGAAACATCTGATAAAGGGTTAATATCCAAACTATATAAAGAATTTATTCAACTCAATACCCAAAAACAAACAATCTGATTTTTAAAATGGGCAAAAGACCTGAATAGGCACTTTCCCAAGGAAGGCATACAGATGGCCAATAGTCACACAAAAAGATACTCAACATCACTAATCACAAGGGAAATACAAATTTAAATCACAATGAGATATACCTCACATCTGTCAGAATGGCTATCACCAAAAAGACAAGAAATTACAAGTGTTGGTGAGGATGTGGAGAAAAGAAAACTCCCATACAATCCAGCAATTCCATTCTTGGGTATTTATCCAAAGAAAATGAAACACTAATTCAAAAAGATATATGCACCCAAATGTTTATTTCAGCATTATATACAATAGTCAAGAAATGGAAGCAACCTAAGTGTCCATCAACAGATGAAAAGGTAAAGGTGTTGTGTGTGTGTGTCCACACACACACAATGGAATATTATTCAGCCATAAAAGAGAATGAAATCTTGCCATTTGTGACAACATGGATGAACCTGGAAGGTATTACTCTAAGTAAAATAAGTCAGACAGAGAAGACAACTGCTGTAGGTTTTCACTTATATATAGAATCTACAAAACAAAACAAACAAATATAACAAAACAGAAATAGACTCACAGATACAGAGAACAAGCTAGTGGTTACCAGACAAGAGGGGATGGGGAATGGGCAAAATAGGAGAAGATTAAGAGGTTACAAACTACCAGTTATAAAATAAATGAGTCACAGGGATATAATATGTATTTCTCCCAGGTGTTGGGAGAAAATAAAAAATTTTATCCCCTCCACCAGCAGAAGGGCATGGCACAATATTGTGCTGGTCCAGGGCCCATGTGCCAGCAGGTCCATTCCTTGCCCTCCTCTTACTCACTTCAGACTCTTGCTGGCTGTATGACAGCTGATGTCCTACTGGGTTCAGCCAGTAGGAGGGGAACTGGAGGGAGAAACTTGAGTATCTCTCCTCCTACTTCTGTGCCTCTGGAGGAGGCACTAGGCAGAGTTATGTGTCTCCCATGGCTGCAGTGTGGCACCTGCTTCACTGGCTGACCCCAACCACAAGGCTCCAATCACCTCCTCCCTTTGTCCTGACTGCTTACTCTTGCCAAATTCCGGCTGGCCCAGTGGTCTCCTGTTTAACTTCTCAGCTTTTCTACCACCTGTGAAGCCAATTCCCCACGTTGTATTCCCTCTGCTTCAAATACTCAAGAATGGTTTGTGCTTTCCTTATCGGACCTTGACTAATATAACTCTTCAGAAATAGGACTAAAAAGAGAAGGAGAAAAAAAAAACCTCTATAACTATGATTGTAATAACGTGATTTCAGGACCTAGAGATTATCATACTAAGTGAAGTAAGTCAGACAGAGAAAGACAAATATTATATGATATCACTTATATGTGGAATGTAAAAAATAGTACAAATGAACTTATTTACAAAACAGAAACAGAGTCACAGACATAGAAAACAAACTTATAGGGACTTCCCTGCTGATGCAGTGGTTAAGAATCCGCCTGCCAATGCAGGGGACATGGGTTCGGGCCCTGGTCCAGGAAGATCCCACGTGCCATGGAGCAACTAAGCCTGTGTGCCACAACTACTGAGCCTGCGCTTTAGAGCCCGTGAGCCACAACTACTGAAGCCCGCGTGCCTAGAGCCCGTGCTCCGCAACAAGAGAAGCCACTGCAAGGAGAAGCTTGCACACCGCAACGAAGAGTAACCCCTGCTCACCTCAACTAGAGGAAGCCCATGCACATCAATGAAGACCCAACGCAGCCAAAAATAAATAAATTTATTTTTTTAAAAAAGAAAACAAACTTATAGTTACCAAAGGAGAAGAGAGGGAAGGATAAATTGGGAGTATGGGATTATCAGATGTATACTACCATATATAAAATAAACAACAAGGATTTACTGTATAGCACAGGCACAGGGAACTCTTTTCAATATCTTCTAATAAACTATAATGGAAAAGAATCAAAAAAAGAATATAGAAATATACATATATATGTATAACTGAATCACTTTGCTGTACACCTGAAACTAACACAATACTGTAAATCAACTATGCTTCAATTAAAAAGAATAATGTGATTTCTTAATAAAATACAATGCATAACTAAATAACTTCTTTAAAAATGCATAATTTAATAACTTCACCCTTCTTTTACTATGCAAATCACTAAAGTCAGTGTGGCTCACAGCCTGATATGCATACCACTGTGGATATGCAAAATGATTTTAGGAGATACTGGGTTGGCCAAAAGGTTCGTTCAGTTTTTTCCATAAGATGGCTCTAGCAGCACTTAGTTGTCTTTAACTTCATTCGAAACAATTTTGTTGGACTGTATGTGACAGCTGTCATATCGGCGTGCATTTTAAAAAAGACTTACCAAAATTGGTGAATTTTTGCATAGCCATTTTAATATTGAAGATGGAAGAAAAAAGCAACATTTTCAGCATATTATGCTATATTATTTCAAGAAAGGTAAAAACACAACTGAAACACAAAAAAAGATTTGTGCAGTGTATGGAGAAGGTGCTGTGACTGACTGAACATGTCAAAAGTGATTTGAGAAGTTTCGTGCTGGAGATTTCATGCTGGACTATGCTCCACGGTCGGGTAGACCAGTTGAAGTTGATAGCGATCAAATCGAGACATTGAGAACAATCAATGTTATACCACGCGGGAGATAGCCGACATACTCAAAATATGCAAATCAAGCGATGAAAATCATTTGCACCAGCTTGGTTATGTTAATCGCTTTGATGTTTGGGTTCCATGTAAGATAAGCGAAAAAGACACCCTTGACCATATTTCCGCATGCTATTCTCTACTGAAACGTAAAGAAAATGCTCCATTTTTAAAACAAATTATGATGGGCAATGAAAAGTAGATACTATACAGCAATGTGGAATGGAAGAGATCGTGGGGCAAGCGAAGTGAACCACCACCAACCACACCAAAGGCCAGTTTTCATCCAAAGAAGGAGACGTTGTGTATATGGTGGGATTGGAAGGGAGTCCTCTATTATGAGCTCCTTACGGAAAACCAAATGATTAATTCCAACAAGTACTGCATCCAGTTAGACCAAATGAAAGCAGCACTTGACGAAAAGCATCCAGAATCAGTCAACAGAAAACACATAATCTTCCATCAGGATAACGCAAGACCGTATGTTTCTTTGATGACCAGGCAAAAATTATTACAGCTTGGCTGGGAAGTTTTGATTCATCCACCATATTCACCAGACATTGCACCTTTGGATTTCCATTTATTTCGGTCTTTACAAAATTCTCTTAATGGAAAAAATTTCAATTCCCTAGAAGACTATAAATGGCACCTGGAACAATTCTTTGCTCAAACAGATAAAAAGTTTTCGGAAGGTGGAATTATGAAGTTGCCTGAAAAATGGTAGACAGTAGTGGAACAAAAGGTTGAATATGTTGTTCAATAAAGTTCTTGGTGAAAATGAAAAATGTGTCTTTTATTTTTACTTAAAAACCGAAGGCACTTTTTGGCCAACCCAATACACAGATAATCTCCTTTTTCCTAATTTAATAGTTATGCATATATTTCAATGTGCTGAAGCTACAGCTTTGTCATATTACAGGTACTTTATGTGAAAGTTAGGCCACCGATTTGTGAAATAGCTGGAATGGCATTAGCTAAGGAGGAGTCAAAGGTCTGAACCTCAAAATCCTTCTGAGGGGTACAAAAACTAATTGGCTGTTATTCCCTACCCTTCATTATTGCTTAGTCAAATTTAACATTACCTGGGAGAGAAACAAGTTGGGTGCAGAGAAGAAAATCATACTCACAAGGAATGTTTGGAATTCACTAATTTAAATGTCAAAACCCTGGGACTGTTGGATTCACTTATTCATTCATTTCACGATTTAGTGAGTTCCTGTTGCAGGCCAGGCACTAGCCAACGTTCTGGGAAAACAACAGTGAGTACAGATCCACACCCTCACTGAGGAAAAATAGAGAGATGGGCAATCAAATAACCTCACTATTACAACACTGCAGTTGGGAACAGTGCAACAAAGCAGAGTATGTAAAGGAGAGAACTATCCCTGGGGATTTGAGTGAGTCAGGAAGACCAGGATTGGCTTCTCTGAGGATGAGCGCATAGCTGGCAAGTGAGCAGGCATTATCTAAACATTCCCCACACAAGAAAAACAACAAGGCAGGGAGGGTTATGACTAAAAAGCTCTAATGTAAGAATAGCATGGCTCAATGGGAGGGAGCAAGAAGACCCAAGATGAGGAGGTAAAATAGGGTCCAAGATCATGCAGGACATTTTAGCCATATGTACGTGTTGATTTTACATCAGGGCAACCTTCACTTTATTTTTTAACTTTAATAACATTGTTTTGTTCTATTGTTCCATTGTATTCTGTTTTATGTTTACATTCCATTCATGACATGAGATTTTTACTTAGGGTTGTGAAAAAGTTTTTCTTAAATGTATCTAAAGTTTAAAAAAATCAATTTAGAGACAACTATTAAATAAATATTGTACAGGTGGTAGGTAGATATGACAGTAACTATGAGTTCCTGAAGTTTAAGAAACCCTGATATCAGAAGTTAATAACCTTCTTGAATCATTTCAATACTGGTAAGGACATTTCACAATCTTGTTGTTCGCTGTGAAATTTCCATCATTATATTAATCGTCCTCAAATTCTCCTCAAAACAGATGTTGATAACAGCTTCTGGTTCAATTCCTGGTGTATATAATGAGAACTTGTAGGACATAACACCTTAATGGTTACTACAAGTAAAGTCTGGCGAGACAAGTAACATTAACAAGATCTGCCTCATTTTATCTTTTTTAAATAATTTAATGTTAAGAAAACACTAGCTACCTTTTTTTTTTCGAATTGCAAGGTATATGATTCATGATCCAGAACTTAAGGAGAAAAAAGAAAGGTATAAAAAAACAAAAACCTTACAATACTTTGATAAATGAACTGCTGACATTTGGTATTTTCCCTTTATTTTTCTATGGACTTATATTTATAGCTTGTATACACACACAATTCATCTCACATATCCAATTTTATATGTTTTTAAAATTTCAGATTACAATAAACACTGTTCTATGCCATTAAAAAATGCTTCCCAATAGCAATGACCACACCTAGTGCCCAGATCTTGGTTTCTAATACCATTCTCCAATAAAAGGAACAAGGGATTCTTGGAGACATGGCAATTCCTAGGACTAGGGCAGGAAACATACAAGATGAGCCTGGAGCATCTTATAGAAAGGAAGTAAAGAAGTACTCAAGAAAACAAACAACACAAAATGACTGGAGCACGTCAAAGGGACACAGGGGCCAACTGAAAAAGCTCTCAATTGCCAAAGCAGAAACAATGAGTAAAAATGCAAAGAAAGCAGTATTGAGTTATAATACAAAGTATAATAGGAATATACATGAATCTGTATTGATAGAAATAAATGATTGAATAAATAAATAATGGGGGAGACTAGACAAATCTCCTGCACTGAATTTCAAATAATTTACGTAAATGCTCCACCCTCAAAGAAGTGGAACATAAGATCCCACTCCTTCAGCATAAGCTGTGCATAGTGATTTCCTTCTAAAGAGTACAGCATGGGAAGGGGGGATGGGGGAGTACGGATAACTTGAAACAGGAGAAGCCTGCCAAACACCACCTCAGCCTAGTGATCAAGGTTCATATTAACTGTGGTCAGTCATGCTGATAAAATGTACCCTTACCAAGATGTGGAAAATGGCACTTTACCTCAGTGGTCTTTCTCCCCAATGCCTATAACAAACCCACTACTCAGGAAAACGTCAGACAAACCCCAACTGAGAAACATTTTACAAAACATTGACCAGTACTCCTCAAGTTTATCAAGGTCATCAAAAATAAGGAAAATCTGAGAAACTGTCACAGCCAATAGGAGTTTAAGGAGACAAGACTAAGTGCAAGATGGTGTCCTGGATGGGATCTTAAAACAAAAAAATGACTTTAGATAAAAACTAAGGAGATCTGAATTAAGTATGGACTTTAAGTTACTAATAATATATTTGTGTCAGTTCATTAATTGTAACAAATGTACCACAGTAATGTAAGCTGTTAATAATAGGGGAAGCAGGGTGCTGAGTATATGGGAACTGTCTGTACTACATTTGCAACTTTTCTATAAATCTACAACTGTTCTAAAAATAAAGTTGATTTTTAATGCATACCAAAAAATGTTTTGAAAACACTTTAAATAACTACATAATGCCCCAGAGAGTTTATTATTATTTAAGCATTTCCCTATTGTTGAAAATTTGAACCATTGCTAGTTGTTCCTGTTAAAAGTAAAAGAGTGATGAACAATTCTACATACATATTTAGTTCATACTTTTTATTACGTCCTAACAGTAGATTCCTAGAAGTTCATTCTACTTTTTTTTTTTAAGTCAAAATAACACATTTACCTACAGTGACTTTAACCACAATAATAATCAAAAGCCTCAGAAGTTTCATTAGACTGTGCAACTTCTCTGAAGTAAGTTCCATTCCTCTAAAGAGTAAGGAAAACATCCAGAATTTTCATTCAACACCCAGCCTTATTCACTGATTCATGCACCAGGCAAATGTACTATTAGGGAAGACATTCAACCACCTTAAGACCTTATACTCTGACCCATAATAAAGGAAAACCTAATTCACCAAATTCTTACATTTGACAGCTAAAGACCGTTTCCTAATCTTTACAATCAGATACTACATGAATAGCAAGTGGTAAGTGCTTTTATACTAATTTTTTGCAGCACTTGAACCCCCAGGACATAATGTGATTCTGCAGCTACAAAAGACTCCTCCCACGTTAGCATTTGGTGATTTTTTAAAAATACTTATTTAAAAATGTAAAATTTTTAGAGACCTTCAAGATGGCGGAGGATTAAGATGTGGAGATCACCTTCTTCCCCACAAATACATCAGAAATACATCTACATGTGGAACAACTCCTACAGAACACTTATTGAACGTTGGCAGAAGACCTCAGACTTCCCAAAAGGCAAGAAACTGCCCATGTACCTGGGTAGGGCAAAAGAAAAAAGAAAAAACAGAGACAAAAGAATAGGGGTGGGACCTGCACCTCTGGGAGGGAGCTGTGAAGGAGGAAAAGTTTCCACACATTAGGAAGCCCCTTCACTGGTGGAGACACAGGTGGAAGTGCTGGAAGCTTCGGAGCCATGGAGGAGAGCGCAGCAACAGGGGTGGAGAGGGCAAAGCGAAGAGATTCCCACACAGAGGATCGGTGCCGACCAGCACTCACCAGCCCAAGAGGCTTGTCTGCTCACCCGCCGGGGCGGGCGGGGGCTGGGAGCTGAGGCTCGGGCTTCGGAGGTCAGACCCCAGGGAGAGGACTGTGGTTGGCTGCATGAACACAGCCTGAAGGGGGCTAGTGTGCCGCAGCTAGCCAGGAGGGAGTCCGGGAAAAAGGCTGGACCTGCCTAAGAGGAAAGAGACCATTGTTTTGGGGTACGCAAGGAGAGGGGATACAGAGCACCGCCTAAACGAGCTCCAGAGATGGATGCGAGCCACGGCTACCAGCACGGACAACACAGATGGGCATGAGACGCTAAGTCTGCTGCTGCAGCCACCAAGAAGCCTGCATGCAAGCACAGGTCACTATCCACACCTCCCCTCCCGGGAGCCTGTGCTGCCCGCCACTGCCAGGGTCCCGTGACCCAGGGACAACTTCCCCAGGAGAATGCACGGTGCGCATCAGGCTGGTGCAATGTCACACCAGCCTCCGCCACTGCAGGCTTGCTCCACATTCCATACCCCTCCATCCCCCCGGCCTGAATGAGCCAGAGCCCCCTAATCAGCTGCTCCCTTAACCCCATCCTGTCTGAGTGAAGAACAGATGCCCTCAGTCGACCTACACGCAAAGGCAGGTCCAAATACAAAGCTGAACTCCAGGAGCTGTGCAAACAAAGAAGAGAAAGGGAAATTTCTCCCAGCAGCCTTAGGAGCAGAGGATTAAATCTCCACAATCAACTTGATGTACCCTGAATCTGTGGAATACCTGAATAGACAACAAATCGTCACAAAATTGAGGTGGTGGACTTTGGGAGCAACTGTAGACTTGGGTTTGCTGTATGCAACTGACTGGTTTCTGGTTTTATGTTTATCTTAGTTTAGTATTTAGAGTTTATTATCATTGGTAGATTTGTTTATTGATTTGGTTGCTCTCTTCCATTTATTTTTTTATATATAGATTGTTTTTTTTTTCCTTTTTCTCTTTTTCTGAGTGTGTATGTGTATGCTTCTATGTGTGATTTTGTCTGTATAGCTTTGCTTTTACCATTTCTCCTACGGTTCTGTCTGTCCGTATTTTGGGGGTTTTTTTAGTATAGTTTTTAGCACTTGTTATCATTGGTGGATTTGTTTTTTTGGTTTGGTTACTTTCTCCTTTCTTTCTTCTTTTTTTTAATTACTTTTTATTTTTTTCATTTTTAATAATTTTTTTTATGTTTTGTTTTAATAACTTTCTTTTTATTTTATTTTCTTTTTTCTTTCTTTCTTTGTTTTTTTCTCCCTTTTCTTCTGAGCCGTGTGGCTGTATCTTTGTGCTCCAGCCGGGTGTCAGGCCTTTACCTCTGAGGTGGGAGAGCCAAGTTCAGGACATTGGTCCACAAGAGACCTCCCAGCTCTGTGTAATATCAAACGGTGAAATCTCTCCCAGAGATCTCTATCTCAACGCTAAGACCCAGCTCCACTCAACAACCAGCAAGCTACAGTGCTGGACACCCTATGCCAAACAACTAGCAAGACAGGAACACAACCCCACCCATTAGCAGAGAGGCTCCCTAAAATCATAATAAGGTCACAGACATGCCAAAACACACCACCGGATGCGGTCCTGCCCACCAGAAAGACAAGATCCAGCCTCATCCACCAGAACACAGGCACTAGTCCCCTCCACCAGGAAGCTTACACAACCCACTGAACCAACCTTAGCCACTCGGGGAAGACACCAAAAACAACGGGAACTACAAACCAGAAGCCTGCGAAAAGGAGACCCAAACACAGTAAGTTAAGCAAAATGAGAAGACAGAGAAACACACAGCAGATGAAGGAGCAAGGTAAAAACCCACCAGACCAAACAAATGAAGAGGAAATAGGCAGTCTACCTGAAAAACAATTCAGGGTAATGATAGTAAAGACGATCCAAAATCTTGGAAATAGAATGGGGAAAATACAAGAAATGTTTAACAAAGACCTAGAAGAACTAAAGAGCAAAAAAACAATGTGGAACATCACAATAAATGAAATTTAAAACTCTCTACAAGGAATCAATAGCAGAATAACTGAGGCAGAAGAATGGATAAGTGACCTGGAAGATAAAATAGTGGAAATAAATACTGCAGAGCAGAATAAAGAAAAAAGAATGAAAAGAATTAAGGACAGTCTCAGAGACCTCTGGGACAACATTAAACGAACCAACATTCAAATTATAGGGGTCCCAGAAGAAGAAGAGAAAAAGAAAGGGACTGAGAAAATATTTGAAGAGATTATATTTGAAAACTTCCCTAATTTGGTAAAGGAAATAGCCAATCAAGTCCAGGAAGCACAGAGAGTCCCATACAGGATACATCCAAGGAGAAACATGCCAAGACACATATTAATCAAACTATCAAAAATTAAGTACAAAGAAAAAATATTAAAAGCAGCAAGGGAAAAACAACATATAACATACAAGGGAATCCCCATAAGGTTAACAGCTGATCTCTCAGCAGAAACTCTGCAAGCCAGAAGGGAGTGGCAGAACATATTTAAAGTGATGAAAGGGAAAAACCTACAACCAAGATTACTCTACCCAGCAAGGATCTCATTCAGATTCGATGGAGAAATTAAAACCTTTACAGACAAGCAAAAGCTAAGAGAATTCAGCACCACCAAACCAGCTTTACAACAAATGCTAAAGGAACTTCTCTAGGCAGGAAACACGAGAGAAGGAAAAGACCTACGATAACAAACCCAAAACAATTAAGAAAATGGTAATAGGTACACACATATTGATAACTACCGTAAGCGTAAATGGATTAAATGCTCCAACCAAAGGAAATAGACTGGCTGAATGGATACAAAACCGAGACCTGTATATATGCTGTCTACAAGAGACCCACTTCAGACCTAGGGACACATACAGACTGAAAGTGAGGGGATGGAAAAAGATATTCCATGCAAATGGAAATCAAAAGAAAGCTGGAGTAGCAATTCTCATATCAGACAAAATGGACTTTAAAATAAAGACTATTACAAAAGACAAAGACAGACACTACATAATGATCAAGGGATCAATCCAAGAAGAAGATATAACAATTGTAAATATTTATGCACCCAACATAGAATCACCTCAACACATAAGACAAATGCTAACAGCAATAAAAGGGGAAATTGACAGTAACACTATCATAGTAGGGGACTTTAACACCCCACTTTCACCAATGGACAGATCATCCAAAATGAAAATAAATAAGAATACACAGCTTTAAATGATACATTAAAGAAGATGGACTTAATTGATATTTATAGGACATTCCATCCAAAAACAACAGAATACACTTTCTTCTCAAGTGCTCATGGAACATTCTCCAGGATAGATATCTTCTGTCACAAATCAAGCCTTGGTAAATTTAAGAAAATTGAAATCGTATCAAGTATCTTTTCCGACCACAATGCTATGAGACTAGATATCAATTACAGGAAAAAATGTGTAAAAACTACGAACACATGGAGGCTAAACAATACACTACCTAATAACCAAGAGATCACTGAAGAAATCAAAGAGGAATTAAAAAAATACCTAGAGACAAATGACAATGAAAACACAACGACCCAAAACCTAAGGGATGCAGCAATAGCAGTTCTAAGAGGGAAATTTATAGCAATACAATCCTACCTCAAGAAACAAGAAACAACTCAAATAAACAACCTAACCTTACACCTAAAGCAATTAGAGAATGAAGAACAAAAAAACCCCAAAGTTAGCAGGAGGTAAGTAATCATAAAGATCAGATCAGAAATAAATGAAAAAGAAATGAAGGAAAGAATAGCAAAGATAAATAAAACTAAAAGCTGGTTATTTGAGAATATAAACAAAATTGATAAACCATTAGCGAGACTCATGAAGAAAAAAGGGAGAAGACTCAAATCAACAGAATTCGAAATGAAAATGGAGAAGTAACAACTGACACTGCAGATATACAAAGGATCATGAGAGATTACAACAAGCAACTATATGTCAATAAATTGGACAACCTGGAAGAAATGGACAAATTCTTAGAAAACCACAACCTTCCAAGACTGAACCAGGAAGAAACAGAAAATATAAACAGACCAATCACTAGCACTGAAATTGAGACTGTGATTTAAAATCTTCCAACAAACAAAAGCCCAGGACCAGATGGCTTCACAGCCGAATTCTATCAAACACTTACAGAAGAGCTAACACCTATCCTTCTCAAACTCTTCCAAAATATAGCAGAGGGGGGAACACTCCCAAACTCATTCTATGAGGCCACCAGCACCCTGATACCAAAACCAGACAAAGATGTCCCAAAGAAAGAAAACTACAGGCTAATATCACTGATGAACATAGATGCAAAAATCCTCAACAAAATACTAGCAAACAGAATCCAACAGCACATTAAAACAATCATACACCATGATCAAGTGGGGTCTATCCAAGGAAGGCAAGGTTTCTTCACTTTATGCAAATCAATCAATGTGATAAACCATATTAACAAACTGAAGGAGAAAAACCATATGATAATCTCAATAGATGCAGAAAAAGCTTTTGACAAAATATAACACTCATTTATGATAAAAAACCCTCCAGAACGTAGGCATAGAGGGAACTTACCTCAACATAATAAAAGCCATATATGACAAACCCACAGCCAACACTGTTCTCAATGGTGAAAAACTGAAACCGTTTCCTCTAAGATTAGGAACAAGACAAGGTTGTCCACTCTCATCATTATTATTCAACATGGTTTTGGAAGTTTTAGCCACAGCAATCAGAGAAGAAAAAGAAATAAAAGGAATCCAAAGAGGAAAAGAAGAAGTAAAGCTGTCACTGTTTGCAGATGACATGATAGCATACATAGAGAATCCTAAAGATGCTACCAGAAAACTACTAGAGCTAATCAATGAATTTGGTAAAGTAGCAGGATACAAAATTTTATGCTATTTCCTGATAGAGAAATCTCTTGCATTCCTATACAGTAATGACGAAACATCTGAAAGAGAAATTAAGGAAATACTCCCATTTACCATTGCAACAAAAAGAATAAAATACCTAGGAATAAACTTACCTAAGGAGACAAAAGACCTGTATGCAGAAAACTACAAGACACTGATGAAAGAAATTAAAGATGATACAAATAGATGGAGAGATATACCATGTTCTTGGATTGGAAGAAGCAACATTGTGAAAATGACTATGCTACCCAATGCAATCTACAGATTCAATGCAATCCCTATCAAACTACCAAGGGCATTTTTCACAGAACTAGAACAAAACATTTCACAATTTGTATGGAAACACAAAAGAACCCGAATAGCCAAAGCAATCTTGAGAAAGAAAAACAGAGCTGGAGGAATCAGGCTCCTGGACTTCAGATGATACTACAAAGCTACAGTAATCAAGACAGTATGGTACTGGCACAAAAACAGAAATATAGATCAATGGAACAGGATAGAAAGCCCAGAGATAAACCCATGCACAAATGGTCACCTTATCTTTGACAAAGGAGGCAAGAATATTCAATGGAGAAAAGACCGCCTCTTCAATAACTGGTGCTGGGAAAACTGGACAGCTACATATAAAAGAATGAAATTAGAACACTCCCTAACACCATACACAAAAATAAACTCAAAATGGATTAGAGACTTAAATGTAAGGCCAGACACTATAAAACTCTTAGAGGAAAACATAGGCAGAACACTCATAAATGACATAAATCACAGCAAGATCCTTTTTGACCCACCTCCTAGAAAAATGGAAATAAAAACAAAAATAAACAAATGGGACCTAATGAAACTTAAAAGCTTTTGCACAGCAACGGAAACCATAAACAAGACAAAAAGGCAACCCTCAGAATGGGAGAAAATATTTGCAAATGAAGCAACTGACAAAGGATTAATCTCCAAAATTTACAAGCAGCTCATGCAGCTCAATATCAAAACAACAAACAACTCAATCCAAAAATGGGCAGAAGACCTAAATCGACATTTCTCCAAAGAATATATACAGATTGCTAACAAACACATGAAAGGATGCTCAACATCACTAATCATTTGAGAAACGCAAATCAAAACTACAATGAGGTACCACCTCACACCAGTCAGAATGGCCATCATCAAAATATCTACAAACAATAAATGCTGGAGAGGGTGAGGAGAAAAGGCAACCCTCTTGCACTGTTGGTGGGAATGTAAATTGATACAGCCACTATGGAGAACAGTATGGAGGTTCCTTAAAAAACTAAAAATAGAACTACCATACGACCCAGCAACCCCACTACTGGGCATATACCTGAGAAAACCATAATTCAAAAAGAGACATGTACCACAATGTTCCTTGAAACTCTATTTACAATAGCCAGGACATGGAAGCAACCTAAGTGTCCATCGATAGATGAATGGATAAAGAAATGTGGCACATATATACAATGGAATATTACCCAGCCATAAAAAGAAACAAAATTGAGTTATTTGTAGTGAGGTGGATGGACCTAGAGACTGTCATACAGAGTGAAGTAAGTCAGAAAGAGAAAAATAAATACCGCATTCTAACACATATGTATGGAATCTTAAAAAAAAAAAATGGTTCTGCGGAACCTAGGGGCAGGACAGGGATAAAGACGCAGATGTAGAGAATGGACTTGAGGACACAGGGAGGGGGAAAGGTAAGCTGGGAAGAAGTGAGAGAGTGGCACTGACATATATACACTACCAAATGTAAAACAGATATCTAGTAGGAAGCAGCTGCATAGCACAGGGAGATCAGCTCGGTGCTTTGTGACCACCTAGAGGGGTGGGATAGGGAGCGTGGGAGGGAGACGCAAGAGGGAGGAGATATGGGGATATATGTATGTGTATAGCTGATTCACTTTGTTATAAAACAAAAACTAATACACCATTGTAAAGCAATTATACTCCAATAAAGATGTTTAAAAAAAAAACTTAAATTTTTTAATCTATAATAAATGATTTCTTGTAGTATTTTCAGTCTCCGTTTAACTTTACTGCCCTATAGTGCCATCTCCTCTGGCACTTCTGTGCTTCTTCATCCTCCCATAAATGTTATTTTAAGCCTCGGTGTAAGCCCACCAACAAAACTTCCCTTGATTGCCTCCAAAATTTGCCATTGCTTCCATGACATCTAATTGTTTCTTCCTAAAACTTAGAGATCACTAGGAAATTCAACAATGGTGTCTATCAGACTGAGTTCCCTGGAAATGTTCTCTGCAATGGAGAGATGCCTGCAAATGGTTTATTAGAAGATGGGGATGCCCGGGGAGATACATGTGTAAGGAAGTGAGGGGGCAGGATCGAGCAGAGGGTGAAGGTGACCCACGATGTGGTTTCAATGGAGGCTGCCACAAGACTACAGGGAGTCCTGGAGCTGGGACTGCAGAGATGTCCCAAACTGGGGCAAGAGGGTTGGGCCTTTAAATCCCCTCATCAAGCAGTCACTGGTTCCAAGTGCCCGGTTGGAGGGGGACAACCTTGGAAGAGGTAATTTCCTGTGGTCGAGGGCAATGCCCGGTGAGGGACACAGCCTCAAGGCCATCATGGTCTATTGCCTTAGCTGCCCAGGGATGGACACATCACCAAAGGAAGGGATGAGAGCGGAGCGTCAAAGTTTCCACCATGGATCTGTCCTCATTAAGTCTCTGCCTGCTCATTTACTCTCACCAGTTAATCTTCAAAGGATTAAGCTCTTAAAAATGGAATCTATAATCCTTAGACACATTTTTTAATCAAGGAGACTTCTGAGCGCACACAGTTCATTTCAGATGTGAAAGGGCTGAGGAACTTAGGCACTCCTAGGGAGGCACTCTGTAAACACCTTTAAAAGATACCAAAAGCATCACTATTTTTACACATTACACTAATTTTTAGGAAGTGAAAAGAAATTACACTTAAAAATAAAAATACAAATCATATAAAAAGACCAAAAATGAGATAAAGATGCCTGTATCAGTTCTCAGCACAAAAATCTCAGAGACATCTATGTGAATAGCTATGTGCTTAGAAAGATTGGGAATCCCATTAGAACATCTATATTTGAGAAACTGATTATCTCAGTCTATTTAACCTTAAAAAAAAAATCCCTGTAAACATGTTGTGGGATATTCCCAAGAGAATAAAAAGTAGCTTAACAGAAAAGCTTATGATTTTACAAACGAAAGTTTGCATTCAACTTTCCTAGGTTGGGTTTATTTGTTTGATTGTTTCAGATTTTATGTGAGTCTGAAAATTTCAAACATGTTGACTAAATCCTTTCTTTCAGAACAGAATTTTAGATTTATGAAATGTTTTATTTGAAAAAGTTCACTATCATACAGATATTAGGAAATTAATAGAGATATGTTGAATTTTTTAAAAAACTTATGGCTAATCAGCTCCTTGAGATAGTCTTTTAATAAAATGAATGACCAAAACTCTCAATAAATGTCAGAAAATTTAGAAGTAAAAGTTCATTTATGTCATACCATGTAATCTGTCCCTGATCATTCTCTTAGTACTCTAAAAATTAAAGGTTTTTCTTCACTTAATAGAAAAATCATATATTAATTATCCAATTTGAGTTCACATTTGTGGAGTATCTACTACGTGTAAGGCAAATATTAAGCAAAGGAAGTAACTAAAAGTGACCTTATCTGAGACACTCCACTTAAGATATGGTGAAGGGAAATTCACAAGTGTAGGAAGGCTAATCATTTTGAAAATATTATCTGTAAAGTGCAAGCACCCTCTGGCTTCCTGAACTGGTGAGGTTCCCAAAGGTCATTAGAAAGCTGTTTACTGCCTTTATTTGCCCAGAGAAGCAATGTCATAAATGGGGGCTGGTTTCCAAATAAGCCCTCCTAATGCAGCACTAGCAGGTCCACCCCAAGTTCTGGGAGCAAGAAGCCATGAGGGACGGGAGGAGAACACCGTAGTTTCCCATGCCCTTGCCAGATCCAGAGCCATTCTGTAGCCAAGTCCTGGATCAAAGAAAGTCTTTAGTTAGCATTCTCCCTTCCCATGCACCTCCACTCGATGCTGCACTATTTTCTAGCCTCTTAGTTCCCAAGACTTAAGTCCTGTAGCACTCACCCAGACCCAGGTTACTGCCACAAATTCTACAGATCAAGCTAATTCACTCCCACCCCACCAACTCCACCCCTTATTCAAATTTTACAGTTTTCTATCCAGGAGGGAAGAATCTAACTGAATTAATTCATGCTAACGTGTAAATACTCATTCCTTAAGGCTCCAAAGACACTGGTGTAGCTTTTAAAGAAAAGACTTGTTAAGCCAAATGTGGAGAATAACAGGCTAATAGCAGTGATGGGGTGGGGAGGGTCATGGAAGAATAATGAGTATATATTGAGTGCTTATGATGCCAGGAACTAACACGGCTTCACTGGATCCTCTTAACAACACCAGTGGGGAGATATGTTATTCCCCCAGTTTTACAGAAGAGAAATGGGGGGTCTGGAGAGGTTCTGTGTCTTACTGAGCTCTGGAAGACAGTCACCTGGTCTTCTCTCTGCCTTGGCAAAGTCAACCAGTCTGGTCCCCAACCCAGGGGCAGGCAGTTCACCTAAGCCATTCTTCTTTTGCACTATTTTCTCTCTTCCTTTGTACTGAAACCACAGATCCCCTAAAAGCAAAGTTTTTTTTCCACTATGCGATGGCAGGGATGGTAGGAGAAACTGAGGCAGCACTGGCTGAATCCTACTCAAGCATGTTTGTATAAATGAAACTTCTTCAGTGGGGTGTGGATCAGGAACTGCTTATATTCTAGGCTCTGAGAAAGGGAGAAGAGGACATTATCTTAACTTCTTCAGTATATTCATCTCCCAAGTATCAGTATCTACCTTTGTAAAGTCTGTTTTACAGGTCATCTTCCAACATTCTAGGACTCAATAAATCAGCTACCTTTTAGGTTAATTCAGGTGCTATCGCTTGTAGAACAGCTGACTTTAAAATGAATCATCTCATTACTATGGTTTTACGTAGTATAACCCATTCAAGAAGAAAGGCATAAAAAAAAAGAACCTACTTGCCATACTCTATGCTGATTTTACATTAAAAACACAGAAAAAAAACCAGTCTCCCTCTGCAGAACTGGAGTGGACCCTGTGTTCCAAGCCAGGAGCTGGGTCCAGCAGCCCACAGACAGACTTTCTGGATGGCTGCTCACTCACCTTTCCTACTGCTGATTACTGACTGAACCCATGTGGACACTGAAAATTTCTGCCTGCTCCAAGCAATCTGATTTGCCTTTAAGGACCCACCTCCCCCCCCCTCTCAGTCCACATTATTTAAGCTGGATGCCCCTCACCCCTGGGCTCCAAGGGTACACACGTGACCTGGCCACAGGAGGCACAGTGACGCTCCAAATCATCCCAATGGGACTCACTCCCAAGAACGGCGGGGAGGATGGATGCCAAGAGCTGCTGGAGGCCACCAGGTAGAGAGAACCTACCTGAGAGAGAAGATGCCCAAGGCCAAGCAATTCTGAGGGGAGAGAAGAAAGAAGGATGGAGGGGCAGAGACAGAGACTTGATGGCACTGTTTGAGGCTCTAGATCCAGGCTGCCCTGGGGCTTTGCCAGGTGTGAGCAGATACACTCTCCTTTGAAGCCATATCCAAGAAGAGTTGAGCTCCTGTCACAAGGCAGGAGTCCTGAATAAGACATCCCTGATGCCCGCGCTCCAACTGTCTCATTAGACATCTCCATCTCCTACCCATCTCTCCTCAAATTATGATGACAGGAACCATGGTGTGGTTCAGTGCCCGAGCCTGGTCCACCTGGCAGGACCCATGGAGCCAGCCAGCAGCAGGTCAGTTTCCTGGTTCCTGGTCCACCAAGCACCAAGCAACAGTTCTCCAACAGGCACTCACATTCCACCCCCAACTCTACCCACCTTCCCTCTCAAAGGCCACCGCCCCAAGTGGACAATTAGGCTTCCAGACAAGGAGCTCTGAGTTGGACCTGTGGTTGGTTGGTTGATTTTAAAGGGAATAACTGTGCTTCAATTTGTCAAGGCCCAGCACACACAGCAGAGATCCACATCCCTCTGAATCATCCACATCTTAGGTTTGAGAACTGCCCTCTAACTTGAACAAAGCTCTTTCTTCAAAAAAAGGAAGAGGCCTCCAGGCTGCAGGCCTCTACATTTTTTAGCCCATTAGATAGCTGTGGAATCACTGAGAGAAAATGAGTAGAGAGAGCTGACAGGACAAAAGTCTATGTACACTACTGCTGGTGCAAACCAGACCAATTGTCCCAATAGCTGTTACAATGCGATAATTAAGCCTCTGTATTTATCTCCTGAGAAAGTGAATTCCCATGGTTTTATCCCCCTAAAGATGGATATTTATGCTACCTGGTAGTGACATTTATCTTTTACGTATATTTACTATCTCCCCAACTAAGAGGAAAAATCTCCAGAGGGCAGGAGCCTTGAGTCCCCAGAATCTAGAACAAAGCCCTGTGAAGGTAGCCAATAGTCAGCAAATGTTGTGCACTAAGGAGGATAATCAGAGGAAGCTTTTATTCGATATCACATTCTCTCGTAATAGAATCTTGCTTCTCAGTGGTTCGGTCCCAAAGGAGAGTCTCCATACAAGGGAATAGAAATCAACTTTCTATTCAGAAAACAGAACCCAATATTAACAAAAAATGCCAATCATGACCAAATTAGGGCTCTAACTGTATGCTGGTCTCTTCAGCAAATGCTGCAGGGCACGACTGACTTATTTCTGGGCATGTCTGCACTTCTCCCTAGAAGGCCTGTCTATAGCTCTTTCCTTTTAAGAATCAATCCATGCACCCTGCAAGGTTCTGAAATAAATAAGTAAACAAGGTCATGGCTGAGAATTCAGAGACTCAAGTTTCTATTTTTTTGTAGTGCTATTAAGGCCATCTTATTTCATGAGAATTATCACTGAGTCTTCCTTTTATCCCAAGGGGAGTAACTGAGGGTTTTGGAGACCATGGATTGGAAATCATGGACTTCCTTGCTTGAAGGTGAATGCACAATATTAGTTTTGTGTACAACTGTATTTCTTTATGAAGAGAATGCCACAACTTTCATTAGTTTCTGGAAAGGTTTTATGATCCCCAAATGGAATGAGAATTAATGTTAAATTCCTTTGCTATTTTAATAGCATAGTGTTTACTTGGTTATGACTCCAGTAAAATGTTACATAAAGAACAACAAAATAAAGAAACCACGTTACGCAGATAAAGAATACGTAGGTTCTTGATACTCTTTTGAGTTGGGCATGGCTTATATCATTGAAAGTTCTTACTAGATGCTATTTCTTATACCAGATGGCAGTGATGCTTGGATGCTCAGGGCAGCCCATGTTGCCTGGGTGTTGGTCGTTGACAGTAGTTGGCTGGGGAGGTCAAAGCACAGATTGGCAGGCCTGACTTGGGCGGGGCTTGGTACAATTTCTGAGCACTCACACTTGCTGGACATGCTAGAATCCATACCCTAAGCTTTCAGAGTGGCAGGTAGGCTGCCTTATGCTCCCATGTCAGGTTTGATTCAACTTTGACCGACTACAGTCTTGATGAGGAATTTTTACGTTTCTTTTCTTTTCCTACTATAACATTGTACAATAAGTGTAATGGGGAGCTTTTACATACTTTAAGCTTTCCTTCCTGCTTAGGCACTACTGCATTATCTGTTTCGCAAATGTGAATATTGGCTATACATGAAAATATAAAACTTAGATTTTTATACCTTAAAAAATATATAGGAGCGGCTTCCCTCGTGGCGCAGTGGTTGAGAATCTGCCTGCCAATGCGGGGGACATGGGTTCGAGCCCTGGTCTGGGAAGATCACACATGCCGCGGAGCAACTGGGCCCGTGAGCCACAACTACTGAGCCTGCGCGTCTGGAGCCTGTGCTCCTCAACAAGAGTTAGGCCGCGACAGTGAGAGGCCCGTGCACCGCGATGAAGAGTGGCCCCCGCTCGCCACAACTAGAGAAAGCCCTCACACAGAAACGAAGACCCAACACAGCCATAAATAAATAAATAAATAAATAAATTTATTATAAAAAATATATATATATAGGAAAATATAAAATTTAAATCAAATCTGCTCCACCATGTTCAATAAGCAGTCTTCCTAATCAACCCACGATTATGGGTTAATACAGACTTTTAAATGTACACCTTCTTACACAACTCCTTTCCAGAGTTCTTCATTTTTTTCCCCACTCTGACTTCAGGGAAGAAATTGGAAGCTCATAAAAAATATGTTCTCCATAATTTACAGCTGTAACACCTGGATCACCAGGCTTTATCTCATTTTCATCCCTACCTAGGCTCTGAAAAGTGCTGTCAAAGAGAATCTCTCCCCTGAGTATTGACAGGAGGAGATTAGACTGCATTTCCTACCTTCATTTACCTTCCAGCAGTGCTCAATAAAAAAGCAAGAGGAAAAGTGAAATGACATGTTTTTCCAGGGGGAATAATATTTTCATCTACTTGGTATTTCTATTTATTATAGACATTTTAAAAATACCATTATCTTAGCAGAGAAAGGTGGCCCCAACATACTTCTCTACCTCTTTACAAAACAACCCTATGAGTGCAATGTGATTCCATACATAGCAGTGAAGGAAAGCTATTCCCAGGAAAGTCAAGAACTTTCCTGAAGGTGGTTCTGCTCTTCAGAAGCATCTAGGCTCTCAAGACTGCTTCAGTACTTAGAGTCCAAAATCTCCCCATGGCCCAAAAGACCCTGTATAATCTGGCCCCTGCCAACCATTCCAGACCCAACCCCCCTCACTTTCCTTCTTATTAACCAAATTCCAGCTGCCCACACAATCTTTCTCTAAGTACCTTCTGCTGTGGTTTTCTCTGCCCATAACCATCCGCCACATCCCTCATTTCCTCTCCTCAGGAAATCTGGCCAACTTTTATTCATTCTTTGCTGTTCATCCTACATGTCACTTCTTCAGGAAAATCTTCCCTGTCCCTCCCCTTCCTGCATGATTAGGTTGGGACCTCTTGCAATTCATTCCTGTAGTTCAATATATCTCTATATACCTCTGAATGAGTTATCACAACTGTAATTGATAATTATTTGTGTATTTTTTCAATTTAATGAAAGCTTCTTCTACTACATCATAAGGTCTATGGGAACAGGAATTGGTCTGTCTTCTTTATCATGGTATTAAAAAGATACCAAGTCTACCACAGGGTAAATATTTAATAAACATGTGAGGACCGGAGAGAGAAAAGAGGAGAGATGAGTTACCGAAATCATTGGTGTTGGATTGGAATGGAATCTTCCAGCAACATATATATACTTGGGGCTGGTTCACAACAGAGAACATTCTAACCAAATTTTTCCCCTATTCCAAGACACCTGGAAGAGAGCTATATGACAATACTCAGGAGATGTAGCAGCTCTTCAGTGTTGAGGAAAGCCATGGAACATGGCAACTAGAGTCATGAGGTTTGGAGCCAGTCACTTAGGTATGAAATCCCAGCTCTAACACTTACAGCTGCATCACCTCGAGCAAGTCCTCACACCTTCTGAGCCTCCAGTGATCCATCTACAAAATGAGACTACGAATTCCTGCTCCTTATTGTCACAAAGATTATGAAGTAATGCCTGTGAAACACTGGCACAAGACTAAGATTTTAGTGCTATTATTGTTATTACCAAGAAACATTAGAAGTTATACCAATTCCACTGGCTGTACCATAAGGCAAGAACTATCTTGACTTTTCCTTATTTAAGGAATATACCCCACTTGGGCATATTCACAAACAACTAGATGCTCTGAGAACAATTTGTTTTCCTGTCCAGAGATCCTAACACCTAGACTAACTGCAGAATGTACAGCTTTATTTTTACAGGAGTTTAACAACATCACTGGAAGTCAAAATACATGTACAGAATGCATGAGAAGAATGATGTGAGAAATATTCACTTATAAGCTCTTGGAATTGAGCCCACAAATAAACAAACTAACACACTCCCACTCACTATATAGATATATAGATATAGATTTTTTTTTTTTCGGCTGTGTTGGGTCTTCGTTGGTGCACGTGGGCTTTCTCTAGTTGCTGCGAGCGGGGGCTACTCTTCGTTGCAGTACGCAGGCTTCTCATTGTGGTGGCTTTTCTTGTTGCGGAGCATGGGCTCTAGGCGCATGGGCTTCTATAGTTGTGGCATGCAGGCTCAGTAGTTGTGGCGCACGGACTTAGTTGCTCCGTGGCATGTGGGATCTTCCCGGACCAGGGCTCGAACCCGTGTCCCCTGCATTGGCAGGCGGATTCTTAACCACTGCGCCACCAGGGAAGCCCCTCACTATATTTTTTTAGATACTTTTCTCCAACTAATAATGGCACATTCCTCCAGCTATCCCTCCAAAACAATGGTAAGACTCAAACTCATTGACAGGGCTGGTGTTGAAGGAATACCAGACTCAACCATGAATCACTGGTTTAGGCATGTCATGTACCTGGCACTGGTGCACTGATGTGCCCTCACTACTGGTGGAGCAGTGGGTACCCTGGAATCTATGGCCCTGGCAGAAATCAGCTGTCTGTTACCCAAACTCTGCCACTTACTAACTGTAGACAGAATCAGGACTGCAGACAAATTACTTACATGGCCTCTAAGAATTTCCCATATATAAAATACAACTATAGCATATACCTATGTGTTATAAATAAATGCATATATAACAATATCTCTTCATCAAAATTGCTGTGAGACTTAAAGTGAAATAATGTACATATTTTATAACATCTATTTGAGATACTGTGTAAAAAATGCCTAGCAGATAGATCTACTTTGTTTCCTTCCACTACTACCATGCTGTTCATGGAACAAGAGAGGATTAATGACAGAGATGAGATGAGGCTATAGAATATAGAAAATACATAATTATAAGGGTCTTGTAAATTATAACATGTTCCTCAGGATAATATCAATAACAGAAATAACAATGATGTATAGTGGGGCACTTGGTGAGGAAGAGTTTTTTTAAGCAGGACTGACATTTAAGTTGCTAGCTATACTTTTATCTAGCAGTCAAAGAGATCTCAGAGGGCTTCCCACCAGTAAGAAGGAAGTAGTAGAGCCAGGTTTATGCCTGACACCAAAATCTTCTGTTATACTAAATCTGTCTTCATTAAATTTACTTGTTATGAGACAAACTTCAGAGATCAGAAAGATAGGAAGGAAATGTCAGGGGCAAAGAAGAGCTATAATGTCAATACTGAGATGAGGAGAAAAAACAACTCCACTTGGAGTTGTTTTCCTAAGCTGGGCTTCTCAGGCACAACCTACTACAAACAGCCTTCCTTTGTAGAGCTTAAGGGCCAAGTGAACTGGATCCAAATTATATGATGTGTGACTTCAGACAAGTCACTTAGTCTCCTGTAGCTCACTTTATTCATCTGGAAAATGGAAATGATAATAAACCTACTTCAAAAAGTACTGTAGTAAATAAATAAGTTAATACATAAAAAGCGCTTAGAATAGTGCCAATACATAATAAATGCTCTGTATGTTTAGTTGTTATTAATACTAGTTATAAAGTGTCAAACAAACAAATAAACTCAAGGAAAAAGAGATCAGATTTGTGGTTACCAGAGAGGATGGGTAGGAGTGGGAATCGGATGAAGACAGTCAAAAGGTACAAACTTCTAGTTTAAGATAAATAAGTACTAGGGATGTAATGTACAACATGACAAATATAATTAACACTGCAGTATGTTACACATGAAAGTTGTTGTAACATTAAACCTTAAGAGTTCTCCTCATGGGCTTCCCTGGTGGTGCAGTGGTTGAGAATCTGCCTGCTAATGCAGGGGACACGGGTTCAAGCCCTGGTCTGGGAAGATCCCACATGCCGCGGAGCAACTGGGCCCGTGAGCCACAACTACTGAGCCTGCGCGTCTGGAGCCTGTGCTCCGCAACAAGAGAGGCCGCAATAGTGAGAGGCCCGCGCACCACGATGAAGAGGGGCCTCCGCTTGCCGCAACTGGAGAAAGCCCTCGCACAGAAATGAAGACCCAACACAGCCAAAAATAAATAAATTAATTAATTAATAAAAACTACAGGGAGAACAATGATTAAATTGATTTTTAAAAAAGAGTTCTCCTCATAAGAAAAGAATTTTTTTTTATTTCTTTAATGTTATAGCTATATGAGATGATGGATGTCCATTAAACTTACTATGATGATCACTTCATGATGTACCTAAATAACTACGCTATACACCTTAAACTTATACAGTGTTAATGTCAATTATATCTCAATTAAACTAGAAGAAAAATAAATAAAATAAAATGGGGGTGAGAGGACCCATAGTTAGTTGGCCTCATGTCAAAGGTAACATGATACAACTGAGCAAAGAGAGCCCAGCCCGGGGTGGCCAGAGGAGGACCATCATCAGCACGTCCTACCTCACATAATGAAACTTCAGAAGACGGAATGTGCATTGTGATTTAACAAATATTAGTTCAAAGGCAGGGGAGTGAAGGCCAAGCCCTACCACAGCAGATAACACTACAAAGATGGTCATGGACACTTATGCAAAACAAGTCCACACAAACCTAGTACGAAGCTCTAGCTCCAAATACAAACAAAATTTGTGTAGCTGCTTGAAGCTCACATTAGACTTACACTCCTAGAAAGAAAAAAATAGATTTTGAAACAGGAAATGGGTACTTACAAATACACCATTCAAAATGCCATCCATATATAATTAAGAGGATTATGTTATAAAAAGAGCCATTGAGAATCATTAGCAACACTAACAGAAAATAGTACATCCTTTAAGCAGCCAACACAAACAAAAGCTCTGCTGTCCCAGATCCATTTGGTCCTAATTCAGTTATTCTCCAACTCTCTTTTTCAGGTGATTTCAAAAAATGAGCTTTCTGTGATTGTGAGAATACATCTTTACAACCCTAAAGGTATCACTTTTTAGGGTTGAGACTGTCATACAGAGTGAAGTAAGTGAAGAAAGAGAAAAACAAATATCGTATATTAACGCATATATGTGGAATCTAGAAAAATGGTACAGATGAACCGGTTTGCAAGGCAGAAATGGAGACACAGATGTAGAGAACAAACGTATGGACACCAAGGGGGTAAAGCGGCGGGGAGGTGGTGGTGGTGGGAGGAACTGGGAGACTAGGATTGACATGTATACACTAATATGTATAAAATAGATAAGTAATAAGAACCTGCTGTATAGCACAGGGAACTCTACTTCACTTTGCTATACAGCAGAAACTAACACAACATTGTAAAACAACTATACCCCAATTTAAAAAAAATAAAAATAAAGGGATGACTTTTTCTCTAATTAAAAGGTGAACTGTATCAATAAAGAAACTCTCCAAAATGTTTCCCCATTTTTTATGTGAGGATCACTTTGTGAGACTAAAGCCAGGCCAACCCGTAAATACTAATGAAGAGCTTAGTTACTGTGACATCTGGGTTTCAAAAGATTAAGGAAATAATTCAATGACCTGTCTTCCATGGTGGCTGTAAATAAGATGAACAGTTACAGAAGAATGATTATTGTTACTGAAGAAAAGGTATTCCTTATACATTAGTTTAAATTCAAAGGAAGATTACTCATTCCCTTTGTAGAACACACCCCACAGTAAACGATAAAAACTGTCTTCTAATTTTTTTTTTTCTCTTTGGTTGAGCTGGTTATTGTACACCTACTCATACTAAATGAACCTAGATCATTTGTAAGGACTATGTTATCGCTGAAATTTAGTATTATCAGATTAAATTCAGGTGGAAGAATTCTGGAGTTCTTCTGGTTATCTTTGACTCCAGTGGGAAATATGATGTATGTGAAAAAACAGGTATGTATGTGTATAAACCATACTAGGTGAAGGCATAATTGTGTGTGTGTGTGTGTGTGTGTGTACAGCCTATGTCAGAGCAACACAAAATGTCAAAACGTTATAGGAGCCAATTATTTAAACTTCACTGTGGGAAAAAATTATGAAAGCCCCTAATAAAAAAAAAAAAATGCCTGACTTTTCTTTTTTATTTTCTCTGCTCTTGTTCCCAGAAAGAAAGAGAAATGACATAGCTGAAAGGCAAGTAGCAGGAGGGCGGAGAATGAAGAGCCAAGACCCAAAGAATATACCACCTGGATAGTCCTGTGACAGAGGTACACAGACTAACCATGGTTGGTCATTCAAAATACACAAAGACCCTCTCGTGGCAAGGTCCGTAAAGTTCTTCCTCATACCCTGGCATATACCCAGGAAGAAAAACGTTGGCACTGGGGACAGTGAAAATGTCAGGTAGAGAGGAACAGATTAAAAACACTTTACAAAGCTCCATCTTCCTTGAAAAGAGGCAGAGGGTGTGGGGCCTGAGAAACTAACTGCGAAAGGTCGTTCTCCCTCCCATCTCCGCCGGTTCCCCGAAATCTCACTCACCCGACTCCCTCCCGAACAGCAGGTCAGGAAGTCACAGAAGCAGCAACCTGAGTCTGGAGTAAACGAATGCCACCTAGCAGGCCAAAGGGAGCAGAGTGGGACTGGGGCGATAACCAAACTGGTTAAGTCAATGTGTTTTTTTTGCTTAAAACCGCTGAGTTGAAAGGGCACGTGTGCAAGGCCACAGAGAACCAGATGAGATCCCAATCTCAGCTGGACCCCGCCCCTGCCCCCTACTCCAGCTTCCTTTTGAAAGTCCAGGGAGGCAAAGAAAGAAAAGGGAGGCGCAGTCTGTGACTGCTCTCAGCCAGGAGACAGCGGCCACGCTGAAGGAGAGTGTTCCAACCGCCAGGGAGCTTGCGGTTTGGCAACAGCTCTGTAGTGACACAGAACTTGTCTCCAAAACCTATTCCAATCGCAAAAGAGATTTTGGAAAACACTCAGACTTCTAGTCTGGTGTGGTGAAAATATTATTCAAAGGCAACTCTAGAAATGCTGAATTTCTCTCTTATCAAAAGCTATTTTACATTTCAATAAAAGAACAGGGGTCAAATATGGCTTAAGGGTCCAGATAGAATATTGTTTCTATTTTGAGAGAATATCTATTTGTAATTTTCAGAAATTGATCATGTGTCATGCATGGGTCAACCCTGAATCTGAGAGAGAATGCATATTTCAACACATTTGAGCCGCAATGCCTTAAGATCGAAAATTGCCAACAGAGTCCTTCAATTCCAAACCTTTTCATTGTAACTATTTCCCCAAATATTTAGTCTCTGACATCAGACACCATAAAAATCTATGTAACAGAAATGTGTAGGAGGTTTTCTTGTTTTACCTGTTTTTTTTTTTAACTGACAAACATATGTTTTGCCCTTTCTTTTGCTCCGTTAACACTCACTACTTTCAGTGCCTAATACTGCAGGGAAAAGAACTATTTTACTCATGGAAGAATCCAAAATTACTATAATATAAAGAATATGAGCTCTTACATAAAAAAGAATGAAATAATGCCATTTGCAGTAACGTGGGTGGACCTAGAGATTACAATACTAAGTGAAGTAAGTCAGAAAGAGAAAGACAAATACCATATGATATCACTTATATGTGGAATCTAAAATATGACACAAATGAACTTATCTACGAAACAGAAACAGACTCAGACACAGAGAACAGATCTGTGGTTGCCAAGGCAGGGGGCGTGGCTTGGGGAGGAATGGATTGGGAGTTTGGGATTAGCAGATGCAAACTATTATACGTAGAATGGATAAACAACAAGGTCCTACTGTATGGCACAGGGAACTATACTCAGTATCCTGTGATAAACCATAATGGAAAAGAATATGAAAAAGGATATATATGTATAACTGAATCAGTTTGCTATACAGCAGAAATTAACACAACATTGTAAATCAACTCTACTTCAATAAAATAAGTTTTTTAAAAAGAATCTGAGCTATTACAGTAAATAGGTGACAATCTGGCACTCAAGAGCCTGGCACCCTCAACCACTTTACACAAATGCAAATTCAAAACTTAACCTTCCCTCTCCCTCCCAAAGGAAAATACTTTTCAATACAAGCATTTGTGAACAGAACCAGGAAAAATCAAAAACATAAGGGGGACATGTGCTCTGATTTATTCCTTTCACTCTCCCTTTTCCTGAAGGTTCAGCCACATCCCTGGCCTTATAAATCTTTCCATCTCCCCATCCCCAGGGTCAGTCACCTGCCCAACATCAGGCTCTCACGGGACTGCCTTGGCCTCCGAGTGGTCGCCTGCCCCTGCTGCCAACTTCACCCTTCCAAGGCTCACTTTCCCTGTCTCCCCTGCTCAAATGCCTCCAGGGGTCCCTCTGCCTCCCTAGATATGCTCCTCAGCCCCCAGAGTCCCCAGACCTTCATCTCCACCTTCATTTCCCTCTACCCCACCCCACACCCTAGGCTTCAGTCCCACTACTGACGCCCCATTTCTGAATACACAGGGCACTTGTTCGTCTCTGCGCCAATGGCAATATTCTTTCCTCCATCTCCCTGCGTCCGAATCCTAAGCACACCTTCAAAACAAGGCAGAGGCCATCAGGTGGCAACACCCTCAAACTGCTGCCCCCCAGCCTGCTCCTTACCTGCACCCACACCCGCGCCGTCTCCTCCATCTGCAAGGGAGAGGGTCCTTCTTCCACTGACGCTACCATTCCCCTGCTCTCTGGGACCCACCCCCACCTGAGTCCTTAAGGCCTTCAGCCATCAATTAACCCCCGTTCTCCTTTAACTTCAACCTCGCCCTCTCCACAGGCGCTGACTCATCAACCCACTCAGGTGATATCCATTAAAAACAAAACCAAATTCCATATATATGTGTCAGCATGTGGTATGATACAGCAGAAACTAACACGCCATTGTAAAGCAATTATACTCCAATAAAGATGTTAAAAAAAAAACCCAAAAAACCAAAAACCTGCCCATGATCCCATCCCAGCCTGGTTCTCGTGTTCTCATCACCACTTTCTTTTATCCCTTGTGGAGAGCCAAACTGCTTGACCACTCTCTGTCCCCACCTCATCTTTCCACGCACCCTCCAACCCGCTGCATTCTATCTTCCATCCCACCACTCCTGGTGCTGTTATTTTGTGAAATGTATTGACACCTACTACGTCCAGATAACATTCATCTAGCACTGGGAGGGGAGAGGAGAAATCAAACATGAGCTCTCTGAGTCAGAAGTTCAAGCTGACAACTAAAGTCAGCCCACAGATATATTTTATTTGGTCTGTGTTGCGTTTTTCTAAATATCAATTATTTGTCAAAAATTCAAGATTCTGGAGACTTCACGCAAAAATCTGCCTTTTTTTGGCTTCTGTTAAAGAATCTAGAAACTCTGGCAGCACTGCTTTCACTGCATGATAATAATCAGCTGGAGGTGAGAAGCAGCTGCCCCTCGAATGGGGCACCGGCTTCCTCGCTCACCACGGGCCCCATCAAACCTTTGCTCATTTTCTTTATTTTGATGGCCTCTGTGGGTAACGGAGTTCGAACACCTGCTCTAGATCAGTGCTGGCCAATAGAAATAAAAATGTGTCACACACATAATTTAAAATTTTCTAGCAGCCACCTTTTTAAATGAAAAGGAGCAGGTGAAATTAACTTTAATAATATATTTTACTTAATCCAATATATCCACAATACTATTTCAACACACAAGCAACATAAAAAATTAGTAATAAGATATTATACTTCCTTTTCTTTGAGCTAAGGCTTCAAAATGCGGCGTGCGCTTTACGCTTTCCACCCGTCTCAACTTGAACTAGCCACTCTTCCAGTGCTCAGTAGCCGAGTGGCTCTGCCATATGGGACAGCACAGCTCCAGATGCTTAATGGTTAGTTACAAAAATCGTCTTGCAATCAGAAAGAGAGAAAATATTAAGGAGAAAGAGAAAGCAAGCAGGACTAAGGAAAAGGGTGATGATGTCCAAGAGGAGGCATGGTGAGAGTTTGAAAACAGGAGAAGAGGAAGTAGGGACACAGAGACAATGAACAGCTCTGGGCCAGTCCTCCAAGGGAAGAAATGCCCTGTATAGGCAAATGCAGTTGACAGGCAATGCAGATTCTCTGGAGGAGTCTTTGGTGTTCTAAAAATAGGCTCAGCATTAGACAGGTAGTCACTATGAGAAGCAACTGACCAACCGTCTGAACCCCAGTTCACACACTTGGCAACAGAATGAGTCAGGCTAGTAAGGGCAGGATTCTTGATCGAGATTGGGATTTTAATCTAGTTAAAGTAAATGGGTTTGAGGAGAAGTGCAAGGAAGCAGGCAGGAAAGTATCTTGAGCTAAGATCCAAGGAGAGTTCAAGACTCAGAGATCATGAGAGAGGATATGTCAACAGGTGTTGGTGATTCAGGTGTCGGGGTGTGATCTCATAGGCCAGACAAGGAAACGTGGGTGCAAAACAGATACCTGGAATCGGAGACCAGCAACAAGAAATGCATCCTTGAGCCAGAGACCTCGGAAGCAGAAATCACTCCTCCATCCCCCACGTGAGCACAATATGGTGGTCATATCCTCCCTTTATGCCCTCAGACATGAACCAGAATTACAGGAAAGCCATGCCAGCAACTGGGAGAAGAGGGGAATGTCAAATACATTTGCCAGGCGTAAAAGGACTTGGAAACAAGAAGGCAAGAACATCATTACACAACCATAAAGTGAGTTTGAAACTTTTCCAAGAGAACTTATCTCTGAACAACTCCAGCCCATCCATTCATCCCTTCGTTCATTCAGCAACCATTTATTGAGTAGTCTTCCCCGATCCACTTTACAATGCTGATTAAATAGGTCCATTGTACTAAGGCTTGCCAAATTCTACTCTAGCAGTGCAAAATACAGTGAGATTGCTAACACTGAAGGAGCCTCTCTAAATAAAACCCATGGGATTAAGAGGATGCATTGATCCTAAAACGTCCAGAGTCCCATTTGCCTATCATGTGTCATAATTTTCCAGATTGGCTAGGGCCCAAGAGAATGGGAAATAAGGCTGATATAAAATATCTCAAATAGATTTCATAGGAAAATTGTTCTCTCAAGAAGGTAGTATGCAGGACTTTAAAATCTCATTATATTTAAAATGCAGTTTTCATGTTGCTTGCACTCAGACTAATATTAAATAGGAGTACTTGGGACACTGGGGAAATTGTGGCCTACTATTCTGCTGAAAAAACTTTCTAATGATAAGAAACCGGTATACATTGGAGGGGGAAATATATTTGCATACAGTCTTGAATTGTTGAGGTATAGTAATCACTCTCCACACGTGATTTATAAAAAGCAATGTAAATTAGAAGAAAAGGTTGACAATGACAAAGAAATCAAGATAGCACATAAAGTTCACCATGCAGGGAAAAAAATGATATCTTCAATGGTAGCGACAAATCAAAATTCACAAATAAAGACAGTAAAGATTATCTGGCAAGTGGAAAAAAAGGACTTGAGGAAGAGTGCCTCACACCTTTGAATAATTAACTTTATAGGAAGATAAGCTTATCATAAACAGGTATGTGTTATACTGTAATTTTATGAAAACAAGCAAGCTTACCTAAAGAAAGTTAAGACAATATCTGTTTCATTCACATAAAACAACCCCCCCAAAAAGCCACTATTCACAAAAATGGCCCTCAGATATCAAGAAAGGGTTTTATTTAGGATGCTTGGTTTGTTGAGGCAGGGAAATATATAGTTTTTAGTAAGTTTTCCAGCAAAATAAAAAATTCAAAGCAAAAAAGTTTCACATTTCAAAAAATTAATTTCTGCTTATCTAAAATAGATGTCTGCTATGATACTGTAAGTAACTATGATTTAATTTTAAAAATGCATTACCCTAACTTCTGAATCTGCAGATTTTGTCAATGCTTATAATGTTATCTACACATACTTTTTACTCTTCATCAATCTAGAGTTGGCAAACGTTTTGATAATCCTTATGAGCAAAGAAATCATACTACATGTTTCCTTGTGGTGCCAAAGACATATTATTAACCTTTAATTTTATGAAATCATCCCATATTTCCGAACAATGGGGCAACAGAAAAAAAGGGGGAATATTTATCCTATTTTCTTTATGAATCTGTTAATTTTATTTTATTCCTTCAAGTATGTATTCACATTTTCATGATAATGTGCACATATTTTCCAAAAGTTATGTAAGATTTTTTCATTACTGTGTGAAGCTGTGATGTCACCAGTACTGCCTGGGTTAATTTTAGGCTACTTTTGCCACCACTGCAAGGAAAATAATTTACATCTTCAATGAAAAGGACCAGCAAAGCCCCTGTTAATTGTTTTCAACACCCACTTACTTGTAATGGTGGCATTGGCAAAACTTTAATATACCTTTCAAAAATAATAACAGCACACAATTGCTAGTGCCTACTGAGACAGGTTTCAAGCCAATTTCAAACATCTACCTCATAACAGTTGCATTTATACAAGATCCATAGCTCTACTCAGATCCACCAGATACACCTGACAGTAATTAAAGGTTACAGGAAACAATTCCACTCCAAAGTAAACCTATCACTCTTGTTTATGCCCTTTCTCTGGAACAACCAGATGTCCCAAAATTTCTCAAGAATGCAATCACACATCAAACTTGACATGCTGCTCCAAAATGTTCTAAGATCTCACCCTCACTCTCTCACTTGCAAAAGCTTTGGAAAAGCTACTAACACTCCTTTTAGGAGCTTATTTTTGAGATTACTGGGGGATTTTTAGTGGTTTTAATTATTTACATTAGGAATTTTTTTAAAACTTGTGCTTTCCCCAAGACTAAGTTAGGTTCTTTTAAGTAAGATTAAAGACACCTGAAAAATAAATAGCAAAAATTACCCAAATCACATTTTTAATAGTTTTTGAAAATACAGGCTTTCTTTAAAAGATCAGATAATTAATAAAGCAATATTTACTTCATGTCTAGACTTAATCTTAGAAAATATCTTCCACTTTTTGTTGGGGCTTTCATATGTGTTTTAGGAATTTTATCCCAGTGAATGGATATTCCTATCATACCCTGAATATTTTATCCCCTTTTTTTCAAAATAATTTTTGCTCCTCGATGACAGCAATTTTAACAAAATGAATTTGAAAAAAAAACAACAAAAGTTTAACATTCATAAACACTACACACTTTTGTTAAAACACTTAAAAAACGCAACATATTCATTCCTAACTCTTTATCTTAACGGAATTTCTGATTCTAGCAAAGTATAAATTTAGTAACTCATCAAGACAGAATACATAAAATTGGCACATTTTTGATATGCACACAAATTGAGAACGCATCTCTCCCAACTGCGTTGCAGAAAATGAAATGCATCTGGTATGACAGTATGGCCCAGCATGTGAACTAGAATCAGTGGGAAGAAAGGGGTTTCTTTTTTTTTTCAAAGCAGAACATTTTAAATAATGCACATGCCCCAACAGCAAGGCATTATTAAGTCTGTTAAACTGTCGTTCAAAGGTATATTTGGCTAAAGAAAACATAATAGCAAGAGGGCTGACAAGGGCATAGGAGGTAGAATGGTTTGTTTAGTTGTAATTATTATACATCAGTGGCTTCCAAATCTCTTTCCCTAGCAGTCCAAAATGATTTTTTTGTTTTTGCTTAATATCTCCACTCAGCGTCAGTGTACGTGCACATATGTTGTTGTGTCCTTGTGCTCGGCTGGGCAGTGGAGAGGCAGGGAGTGTGTTGGAGAACATGGCTGATGCCAGGATCAAGCAGAGAACAAGAGAAAATGTGAGCAATTTGCCTTATTTTGCAACGAATTTTCTTTCTTCCTTGAGAGAAAGTGCTTTTTATCTAGGCGATCTGAAGATGGATTTAATGTTTTTAGCATCTTTTCTTTTTATGCGTTCCCATCTGTGCTTATGAACTGTGAATAAAACTGAAATCTGCATGTGCTACGCGCTTCCTCCCCATGCCCAAGTATCTTCAGCAATGAGGTGTTAGGAGAGCAAGGAAAGATCTCTGAGACGTGCCGGAAGCTCGGAAGGGTGCTGCCGAGTTACACCTACTCCTGGACACCTTAGAGTGTCCTCTTCCAGGTCCAGCCTCCAACTCCATTTCTTTCTTCTCTCCGTTCAGAGAGGTGAGCCAGACTCCTTGAGTTGGGCAAAGAGGCATTTAGAGGACTGAGGAATCCTCTGTTGTGCATTAGTGACAGAGTGCTGCTGAAAACTGCATTTGTGACTCCTAACGGAGAAAACTGTCCACTTCTCAGGGCACAAGGCTTCCTGAGCAGCAGATGCAGGGAATTAACAATAAAGCCTCAGGGCTTATTTTCCTGCCTACACTCCACTTTTCACCTACTCTGGGAAAGATATTTTAGCTTTTGTATTCCTCCTATGACTTCACTGAAATTCTGGTTCTTTATAATGAAAAGCTTCTTTAGAACTACAGATGGTATGATCAACAATGTCATTTGTAAATGTGATATAAAAGATATGCAACAATGCATTACAGAGAACAAAGAACAAATTAATTCAGCTAATCCATCACAGAACTGATTCTAGGGATCCAGAATGTATGTAAACTTGCAAGTATTAATCAATAGGACTGAAGTTATCTCAGAGACATAAAAAGTTCTAAAAGTTGTCAAACGTAGCTGTAGCGATGGAAAAACACTGTGGAGAATGACAAAAACTCTCTATGTCATATATTAACCATGTGACCTTGGAAAGATTATTTAATTTCTCTGAGCATTCATTTCCTAATGCATAAAATAGCAACAAGAACTTCTATCATGTAGGGCAGCTATGACGATTAAATCATGGAAGTGCCCAACATATAGTGAAGGCACACACAATAATGTTTGTTTAGTATCCTCTCAAAAAAGGTTTTTTGGTCTTTTGTATACAAAATTTATATTTACATAGCAGTTTTTAAAATAAAGATTGATAGTGTCTGAAAACGTTTGGGTAAAAATGAATATAAAGATTAATTCTGAATTCTCTTGCTTTTACTGTGAAAATATCTTGGTTCAGTGAACTGCAAAGTTATTTAGTAAGTTAACATTTGCAGCAATATGATCTCTGCCTTCCAAAATAATTCAATTCTTATTTTTTATCATTCTTGATCATAAAAGTTAATAAAAACAAATGTAAACAAGTACCTCAGCTCTAAAATTCTTATACATTAGGATTATGTACACACTCAAATATAAATATTTTTAAAATATATAGTATTCATCTACACTGAATTTAAAGAATCTTTTTAAAACCACTGTTTACCTCATTTTGGAACCAGAAACAGGAGTTCTAGTCAATTCTCTTTCAAGATAAAAGGAAAAATAGGTTTATTTAGACTTTTTGTCAGTATTATTTCTGCCTACTCTTCTGAGAATAACTGTAACCTTTTTCTAAACCATCAGGTGTTTTCTAGAGCATTAGTAACATCAGGTTACTGCAAGCAATTGTGTTTATTAGGCAACAAAACATACTAGTATTCTGGTTTACTTTCTGAAATTACACTAATAAGTTAGCCAATAAACTATAAACATTTTCAACTGAAATCCCATCTATTCCCATATCTTACCCTTCAACGCATGGCCTCATGGTTTTTGTGACCCAACTTTTAATCTAATTAAACTTTTAATGTATATGTCATTAACCTAACAATTAATCAGAGTCAAAATAATTAGAATTTAAACAAAGTAAGATGTATTGGCAGAAAAGAGTTCTTTAGGTCCCTGGCAGAATGGAACTTTCAAAATATTTGCTAGCATTGACACGATTTGATAAAAATTTACAAAAGGAGAACATCGCCTCTGCAAAACCGAGGGAGTAAAAGCTGTCACTCAGTGGAACGCTTTACAGATCTTACAGATACATTTTTACTTGACTCTTGCCTGACCAGAGAGTCAACATCACGTCTACAGCAGAATAATTTAAACGCAGCTACTTCAGATGACTATCAAAACTAAAAAGGCCATAGGAACATCTGTTTAACTCGGAAGCGACACTCACGCTGTCTACTTGTTAGGCAGCGATCCACTCGCAGCAGAAAGTTTTGAGAAGGGAGGGCGGGAAGATGAACAGACTTCTGCTTAAAGGGTTTCCCCAAGACATGACCTCACGTTTGCCATTAATTCACCTCCTCGCATTTCTAATTTTCCCTGCAAGTTGTTGGGTTTGCTTGTTTTTCTTTTGACAAGATGAGACTTAGCTAGACAGTCCTTTTAGGAGATCTCCAAAAAGTACCCATTTTATGTCTAACTTTATTCCTCTCCTATTTGGCTACAATTAATACTTCCACTTTCATCGGCAACTGAGAAAGCTACTCAAACAGCTTCTAGTAGTAGGTATTATTTCTGTCAAAAGTCAAGTCAGAGCGCAAGTCAGAACTCTACTAAGCAGGAGCGGGACGTTTTCTTTCCACTGCTTGAACTTGGTAGCACCCCTACCCCGCCAGCAACTCCCGGGGTCTCGATCGCCCACAGCTGGAGGCGTGGCCCCGCGCACCCAGGCTCCGGCCGCGCCCACCTGTCACTCACCCGGCTGCTGCCGCGCTCCTCGCCCTTCTCCGCGGTTCGCGGCTCTGCTGGGCTCCGTGCTGGCTCAGCTCGAGGCGGCGGCGGCGGCTCCAGCAGCTGCTCCAAGCAGGCGGTGCCCGGCAGGGAGGAACTCTTCTGATGGCACAAGTGCGCCGCGGTGCCCCGACGCCGTGCACCCTCATCTCGGGCGCGGTCCCCCCTCGGGGGCGGCTGGGGTGAGGAGGACAGGGAGGATGAGGCAGAGGACGAAGAGCGAGCTGAGTCCGGGGAGCGTCCGCCAGGAGGCGTCACTCCGGCTGCTCCGGCGGCTGCCAGCGGACCCCTTCCCGCGGGAAGCAAATGCTCGCGGATCCGGCGGCGCAGCGTGGACCCCTGCTCCGCTCTGCCGGCACCCCCGGGCTCGACAGGCTCCGGCGAGGAGCAGCACAGGTTGGGCTGGGAGGAGGAGAAGACGCGGTCCAGCACTTGCTTCCGTTTCTTGAAGCCGCTCCACCTGCTGCCCGCGCCACCCGAGCCGGCCAGTGCGTCCCGCCTACCCCCCGGGGGTGGCGGGGAGGGCGACGGGGTGGCCGCAGTGCGGCGCTCGGGGACCCCCGCGCGCCCGCCCCCGCCGCCCTTGCTCTTGCCCACCCCCAGCTGCAGGTTCTTCCAGAGCCGGGCCTGGAAGGAAGAGGACGCCGCCGCAGGCTCGGGCGAGCCCGCCGCGGCAGCCCGGGGCTCCATCCTCCACCCCCTGCTCCTCCGCTCCCCTCCTCCTCCTCCTTCTTCTCCGCCCGCTCCGGCCGCGCCTCCTGCCGGAGCCCCGCGCTGGCGGCGACGACGGCAGACGCAGCAGCAGAAGCCGGGAGTGACTGGCGGCTTCAGGCCAGCGCGGGGGAAAGACGCCGCCGCCGCCGAGGCTCTCCGGCCGCGGGACTCCGGCGCGGCCTCTTCCTCCCGCACCTGCGGGGGTGGGCTGGCGCTGTAGCCAAATCTCGGCCGCCGCAAAGTTTCTAGCTCCGCGCTCCGCGGCTCCAGTCCACTGGAGTCCCCCAAGCCGCGCCCCGGCCCCCTCTCCTCTCTGGCTCCGGGCTCGGGACGCTACACGCACCGGGCGTGCGTTTCCAGCTGCGCCTGGGACCGCACCCGACGCCCTCCGGGCAGCACCTGTCAGCGGCGGCGGGGGCGGCTGCCTCCGAACTGGACGCGCGTGCGACTCACACAACAGGGAGGATCGGGCTGAAGACCCTCGGCGCGCCCCGGGACCGTCCTCCAGCTCCTGGGTGGGAGGACGCGCAGGCGAGAGCCGGGTGGAGCTGGTTAGGGACCAGAGCCAGGCTGCTCCCCAGGATCCGGCCACAGTTACCCACGCAGCTAGCTCCGGGCCGGCCGCTAGACTCGCCCTCCGGCAGTCATCCTAGGTCCGACGAAGTGAGCTCGAGTGGAGATTATGCGCCTTCAGTGGGTCCTGTGAAGCGCCCGGTGTCCACACCAAGAGGTGAAGCTGACCGAGTTCTGAGGCTGAACGCCGCTGCCCCCGCCCCGCTCCCCGGCCTGGGCCCAAGACCAGAGTTCGATTTCTTCTGTCTTGACTTCATCCCGATCCGCCCCTCCCCGCTCTTTGCTTGTGCCGTTAGTTTCTCTTGTGATCCGGGTCTAGAGGTTTCCGGAGTCTGACAATAAAGCCAGCCCTCAAGTTGCAGGGAGTTGACCGTGTCCGAAGACGTGGAGGGTGCGCACTGCCTCTGACCCCGTTCCAAACGCAGAGTACCTTGTTCTTTTCACTCAAGTGCATTTTCCTTTGGTTACGTGCAAAGCAAATGGGAAAGGCTCATTCAGACTTTGTTTCTCCCGAAATCTACTGCTCCCAGGGTCTTCTGATTCTACTGAGAGCCTCTTGAATGGCAGGTGACACAATGCTCCTTCTCAACTCCACTGCCTTCCACACCCCAAAATGTGGAAAACTCAGAAGAGCTTTGGCACCGTATTGTCTATTCCAATCTCATCCAGCTGGCGGTATGCCCTGGATGTGTTACCAACCTCTTTAAGCTTTTTATTTTTCTATTTTTCCTTTATAACAAATACTTAACAAATATTTATTGAGCACCTACTATGTGTCAGGCCATATGATAGGCTCTGAGGATGCAGCTGTGAGCAAGGCGGAGAGGGCCCCACCCTCATGGAGCCCATGTTCCAGTGGAAGAATCAAACAGAATTTCTAATGGTGAAATGTCCCACGGAGAAAATAAAACAGGAGATCACACAGAGCGGCTGTGGAGGTGGGGTTGCCAGATAGATTGCAGGACAGCCAATTAAATTTGAGTTTCAAATAAACAAGGAATGAATAATGTTTGAGTATATGTATGTCCCAAACATTGCACAAGACGTACCAAAATACTCTTTGTTGTTTATCTGAAATTCAAATTTTACTGAGTGTTTTGTATTTTTATTTGCTAAATCTGACAACCCCATACAGACGGTTTTTTGGGTTTTTTTTTTTTTCACGTTATGTGTATGGGAGAGTCTCTCTGAGAAGCTAAAATTTAAGTTGAGACAATGAGGACAAAACAGCCATTGAAGGATCTGATTACAGCATTCCAGGCAGAAGGAACAGCAGGTACAAAGACCCCAAGGCAGGAAGCAGCTTGGCTGGGCATGTTCAAGGACAGACGGAACCACTCCAAATAATGTGGAGAAAGGTGGGTAGAGTTGGAAAGAGATGGAAGGGAAGAAGTGAGCAGGGTCCTGCTGGGGTGGCTCCTATAGCCATAGTAAGAGCTTGGGTCTCCTGTAAGTGAAATGGGGAGCCATTTGGAGGGTTTTTAAGCATGAGGGTCATGTGATATGACTCACTAATACCTACCTCACAGGGCTGTTTTAAGGATTAAGTGAAAAAGGACTTCACTCAGTGCCCGAGGCTTTTCCACACTAGAGAGTCACACTGAAAATACCACAACCATTAAAAATTACCTCAATATAGAGCTACTCTGATAGCCCAGAAAAGAAACTGTTAAATCCAGAAGTCTTCTCTGAAGCATAGGAAAAATATTTTGTTACTAGTTTTTCTAGGATGTCATAAATGAAAGCATAGAGAAGATAAGTAAAGAAATAAATAATTACTATAGCAAATTGAGAAGAAATGATCATTGCTTCTTACCAAAGCTCTTTATAAATATGTCATTTGTCAAATTTATTGACAAGGAGCCATGGACCCATGGAGATAACTCTACACAATTCAACCTTATGTTCATATAGTCTTTAATGATACATTTAATGGACTTTTGTAGCTTTATGTTTTCATTTTTCTCTTCTACCTAATTTTGCCTTGGACATACTAACTCTGAGATTTCGGATTCTGAAATCTACAATCCCAAATAACACTTATCCATCAATGTGAATTCATTTATAGAACTGGTAAGAGCATATGTAACTTTTCCTAAATATCTGAAGTGGATTATAAATTGAGAGGCTGCCCTACAAATTGTGCATTACATAAAATTGCACTAGATATGCTCCTTGCCATCAAATGTCTTGTTATATTTAAGATAAGATACTTATAAAAAAACTCTACAACACCAGGGGACAGTGAATGGTACCAAGAGATCACTAAGGGAATACAGAAGAGTGAAGAATCACTTCTGGCTTGACTGATCAAGGAAGATTTGTTGGAGACATCATCTGAGCTAAGATCTCTAACAGGTGACAGAGTACACCAAGAAGATAGATTGCCACCTGCAAAGGAAAGCAAAATTCAGGGCACGTAGCAAAACTTCAGTAAATGTTAGCTATTCCTTCATTACAATTTACTAAGCATCTTAAATATTTATAGAGCATCTATTGCTTGAATGAATATGAAATTAATATATGCATCACACATTGATATACAAGAGGCTGGGAAGGTGATAGATAAGGTCATATTTGAGTAGGAGCTCAAGGAAGTGAGGGAGGGTACCAAGTAGTGAATCTAAGGGCAAATTTTTCCAGGAAAAGGGAGCATTAAGTGCAAAGAGGCTGAGACAGGGACATGCTCAGCTTGAGGAAGAGCAAGAAAGACAAAATAGCTGGAACAGAGAGCAAGAGGGGAGTGGGAGGAGAAGCTGTTGCAGAGACGGCTAAGGGCCAGATCACGGAGGACTCTGTGGTCAACAGTGAGGACTTTGGGCTTGGTTGGGAGGGGAAGTCACTGGGGAGCTTGAGTAGAGTTTCTCTGTGATCCAACTTTCATTTTAAAAGACTCACTCTGGCCCCTAGGTTGACAATAAAGTGCAGGAAGGGAACGGGTGGGAACAGACCTTAGGTAGGGCCATCACTATAAATATATACGTAAGGGACAATGGTGGCTTTGACAGAGGTGGTAGGTGAGAAGGGGTTAAAGTGGTGAAGTTCTAGATACACAATGTTTTGAAGATAGAAGTGAGACAACGAGCCATAGTTTGGATGTGGGGTGCTCAAGCATAATGCTAAATGGTTTGTGTCCTTTACCATATGTAATCTTCACTGCAACCCCATTTTATAGATGAAGAAACCAAGTACGAGGCATGTTTAGTGATCTTACAAAGTCACTCACTGAGTAATCAGCAGATCCCAAGTCTACAAGGTTCCAAAGCCACAGAACTTATTTAATTTTAAATGTATGCATAAATAAATAGAATAAAATAATTGAAAGAGACCTCAAAAGAGGCAGTGATCCATGTCCTTACCTTGGGTGAGCAACAAGACCATCTTGGGCAGAACCACAACTTCCACTTGATGAGATCAAGGACATAAGTGCAGGCCCAAAAAACAACGTTTCTGGGACTAATTGAGTTAAAGGCCGACTAAACGGCACTTACGGAGCCCTCTCATCAGCGGAGCCTTGGCTGCAGTCCCAGCTCCTGGCACTGGGCCAGATGCCTTCAGGCCCTCATTTTCTCTCTCAGTCTCTGAAATGGGGACAATAATATCTATTGGGCTGACCCACCTCACAAGGACCCAATTAAAAGCCAAATGGAGGCAGCATTTCTGAAGAGGAAAGCCTGTCCACGAGAGACAAGTTATCACCACCTTGTAACCAAAGCCAAGAAAAGCTACCAGACGGACTTGTTCCCCCTCACATGGAAAATCCTTGCCTGTGTGGAAAGAAGCACTTTGAACCCTTCAAAACCAAGAACCCCGTTGTCACAATTCCACATGTTGAGATGGCTGCGGACTATACAGTCAACTTAACAGAATAAATTCCTGTGCGGGCGTAAACAAGTTTCCATTTCTTCCTTGAAAGTTTTCTCAAAGTTCTCAAAAGCAGTTCAACGTTAGGTAACTTCAGAGGTGCTGTTTCTGTTTATTCTGTTTAACGTCAGCCGCTTCCTATTTTCGTCTTAACCAGGGTGGTAAACGATTCTAGAGTCCTAGACCAAGAGATGCTCTGGAATTTCTGTGTGGGAAGGACATAGGGTTGTCTATGCAGCTTAAATTAGAGAGGGGGGAATTGAAGATATATTTGCATAATTTTTAAAAACTCACTTGTCCATATAAAAGAGGAGAAGAAGGGGTTATTGGAGATTTGGAGGGAGCCAAAGCCCCTGCCCACCTCTCAATGCCGGTTCTGTGCTGCATAATGTCAGAAGACATGGACATTGGCCTGGTGCTGCATCTGAGGGCTCTGTCACCACAGGCAGCCCTTGGAGCCTCAGTTTTTCACTAGTAAAAAAAAAAAAAAAATAGGACTAGTTTCCCTCTAAGGTCCCTTTCAGCTTAAAGATGATGTAAGCTTCTGAAACAAATCTCCAGTGTAGAATACAATCCATCTACTCATGCCTGGTCTGATTTCCTACTTTGTGGTGATACAAAGACAGGTACTATGGATGGGCATGTAAATAACCCCCTTTGACAGATGCAAACTATTATATATAGAATGAATAAACATCAAGGTCCTATTGTATAGCACAGGGAACTATATTCAATATCCTGTAATAAACCATAATGGAAGAGAATATGAAAAATTATATATATATCTGAATATACATATATATGTATATGTATATCTGAATCACTTTGCTGTAAACCAGAAACTAACACAACATTGTAAATCAACTATACTTCAATTAAAAAAAAAATACCTTTGAATATATACCCTGCTGCAGAAGCTGTTAGGGCCCTACTCCTATCCCTCAAGGCCTCAGCACTTCAGTGAAGGTATCTGATCTCTCCACCTGAAGGCTGTCTTCCAAATCACATCCCTTCTCCCTCCAAGTGCCTGGAACAGCCCTCAACCAATGAGTGCTGGCATTGATGTGCAGGTGTTTCAATAACTCAGAGGCAGGGACTCTATACTGCTCCCAGTTCCAGTGCCCTCTGTACTGGTTGGCTTGATAACATGCCCCTTCTCAGCTTCCTTTTGTTCCTGTCTCACATGCCCCCTACCCTACCGCTGGTCCCTGTGCCTCATCAATAAACTGCTTGCATTTGAATCCTTCTTGCTAAATCAGCTTCTGGGGGGACCCAAAGTAAGGCACATTATAGAGACATTTGAAACTCTAGCTAATAAGGTTCCCAATTTGAGCACTCTATGAGAATAAAAGTAATGTCCTCCAGCAAGATTCCTTTGGGTCATACAATTCTCTTATAAAGACTATAAAGACATAAGTTATCCCAGAGCCTATAGTCTATACTCTGAAAGTGAGACCCCATGAGAACCAGAGTATTCGTCTATGATTTACCTCCTTGATATGGTCCACTGACCTCCTAGAGTAGACAATAGGGTAGACTCCTAAGTATCTATTACGCACTGGAAAATTATTCTCAACTGATCATGATCATTCTGTCCCTTTTCTCAGACCTGTAACCATTCCTGGAAACTATAAGAGTGTATTACTTGGGACTGGATTCAACTGCGAGTAACACATAAACCTTAAGTATGTTCAATAAGCCCGAAGGTCATCATCCAGACCTAGTATGGCATTCCTTCTATCTTGTTGCTCCAACACACATGCCTACCATTCTGCAAGTCACTGCAAATTCCAAGATTGTCAATGGAGCTTCTGCCACGATAGTCACCTTCCAGCCAGCAAACAGGAGGAAAGGGTGAAGAAGAATATGCCTCTTGCTTTAAAGTTACTTCCCAACTCTTCTAATATCCCAAGGGTTAGAACTTCAGCACATGGCCATGCCTAGCCATAAAATCTTTATTCTGGGCAGTTGTGTGCCCAGCTAAAAATCTGGATTTTGTTACTGGGGAAAAAGGGGAAGGTGAATATGGGGGGACAACAAGCAGACTCTGACACAGAGGAGCAGTCATTTGAGGGGCTTCTTCACTCACAAGGAAGAAGCACACAAGAAATGATCTCTTTATCTACACGTTTTGGTGTTTGGTGCGATGGCTGGAACTGCCACAGCCATTTTGTTATGAAACTGAGGGTGAAGCGAACACCCAAGTTACAGAGAAGAGAGATGGAAAACAACCTCGACGCTTGAGGATGTCATTGAGTTACAGAATCAGTCAACCTAAGGCCTTCCTTAACCCTGATACTATTATTATGTAGTTATCCATTTATTATTAATTAGAAAGTTAATTTATCTAGGTTTTTAGCCAGTTTATCTGAATTTTATATTAGTTTCTTATTGTTGTCACAACGAATTACCATAAATTTAGCTGCTTAAAACAACACCCACTTGTTACCTCACAGTGTCTGTGGGTCAGAAGTCTGGGCATGGGATGGCTCAGCTGGTCCCTCAGCTTCAGATCTCCCAAGGCCGAAATCAAGGTGTTGGCAGGAATGCACTCCTTTCTGGAGGCTCCAGAGAAGAATCTGCTTCTAAGCTCATTCAGATTGTTGGCTGAATTAAGTTCTACAGACTTGCAGATCTGAGGTCACTGTTTCCTTGCTGGTTTTCCACAGGAACGAGGGGCGGGGGTCATACTAAGCTTCTAGAGACTGCCCGCATCCTTGACTCCTGGCCCTCTTCCCTGTCTTCAAACCCAACAAGGACAAATTGAGTCCTTCTCACACTTCCAATCTCTCAGACCCCACCCTCTGCTTCATCTCTCTTACTGACTCCTCTGCTGTCTTCTAGTTTTAAAGGCTCATGTGATCACATTAGGCCCACCTGGGTAACCCAGGATAATGTCCCTATATTAAGGTCAGTTGATTAGAAAACTTAATTACATCTACAAAGTCCTTCCCCACCTGTACCTATACTAGCATTTGACTGAGTAACTAGGGGCAGGAATCTTGAGGGGATGTCTTTAAAATCCTGCTTACCACCAGTTTCCTAGAGCCCAAAGCATCCTGATTGACACATCCTCATTGTAGACCAGAAAAAAGGTTACCTCTCCCCAGATTGCCTCATTCACAGTGGGGTATTGAACCCAGAGGAACTGGCTCAGATTTACAAAGTAGTAGAATGAAGACTGACATTCATCAATGATAAGAACACTAAGAGACTGGCTAAACAGGGCAGACCTTTCCTCTTTGCTGTGTTATTTTGAATCTGGCCCTTTTGCTAATTAGACTCATACTTCTCCCCTATTTTCTTCTAACATAATGCTTTCCAGGTTGCAACCAGTTTTTAGTTTATTTCGAATCCAATCCCCTAACTCACACATTTTCCCCTAAGTGAGATAAAATGGTTATTTAAGAAATATACATTATTGATTTCAAACCAGTGCCTGAAAATTTAACTGCCTTTCTGGCAAGCCCTATTTAAAAATGTCTGCCTAGAAAATGCACAGGCAAGAACTAAGTAGATGAAATTTTTGTATTTTTTTTAATAAAGTAGGGTTTTCTTTTTATTTATTTATGTATCTATCTATCTTTGGCTGTGTTGGGTCTTCGTTGCTGCGCACGAGCTTTCTCTAGTTGTGGCGAGCGGGGGCTACTCTTCATTGCGGTGCGTGGGCTTCTCATCGCAGTGGCTTCTCTTGTTGCAGAGTACGGGCTCTAGGAGCGCACGCTTCAGTAGTTGCAGCACGTGGGCTCAGTAGTTGTGGCTTGGCTTGCGGGCTCTAGAGCGCAGGTTCAGTAGTTGTGGCACATGGGCTTGGTTGCTCTGAGGCATGTGGGATCTTCCCGGATCAGGGATCGAACCCGTGTCCCCTGTATTGGCAGGAGGATTCTTAATCACTGCACCACCAGAGAAGCCCTTTTGTATGGTTGTATTCTGAGTTGACCTTCCCTCTGAATCACATAGAGTAAGTAGGAAAATGGAAGGAAAAATGGAGTTACTAAATGTCTATAAATATCCTTGGAAAAATTAAATCAAGTACAATGTCTTTTATGAAGAAAATTACCTTAAATGAAACTCAATTGGCTAAAATATGTTTCTCAGATCCTGATTTGTAGCCTGTAAATCCATCCCCCGTGTTTGTTCTTAATCTTGACTTCTGCCATCATCCACAGTTAAACCTCTAAATTCTGGTCATGTAGTTACATAGAAAGTACAGGTATGTTTTCCCCCTTCAATTGAACACCTGTGAAATCAAGATATGAGGGGACTTAGCCCAGGCCTCATGTAAAGTCAGTGGTGGAACCAGTGAGGTCATTACAGGTAGCAACATCTTTTAGGGGACCTTAGGTATAATCCATCCTTACTCCCCACCACCCCCAGTATTTGTGGATCTATTTCTCATTCAATTCTACAATTCAGCAGATTGGATCTCACCGCAATGTAACCACTCCAAGATCGAGAATTGCTTGTCTCTGTCAGGATATATCAGACAATAGCCTGAACTCCGAAGACATCAGGTCTGGCCTTGCACAGACTTGGCTCAGGCTGGACAGCAGTGCCTGGGAACTTTGTGCTTTTCCCCGAGCATCGGGTTAAGAAACTAATTTGAGCTGGAACTATTGCTGCCAAAAATAAACAAAATGGTATTCACCATTTACTGGGGCTGTCATCTATAAATAGGACCTCTGAGCAGTGATGAGGTTTGATATATGGCAAGAGGGCTAGGGACCTGTAGGGACAGTTTCTCATTGCAAACAGCAGTGCACTGGGATCAAAAATCAGTCCTGCTAACTTTTGTGCAGATAAGAAGAAAAATATAGTCTCCTTTATGTTTTCTGTAATGAGTCTGGTTTTCCTTTAGAGTAATGCCACTCAACCAGAGGTTAATGGAGAAAAAAATAACAAAATATTCAACCCAATTTTAACAATCATCAAGATTGAATCCTTTTGATAATCCCTTTAGAAAATGCCCACAGTCTTCTTGGGACAAAATGTTTGTCTCTCAAGGGAGCCTTCTCTTCCAACTCTTCCTAAGAAGGTATCTTCGGTGGATGCAGAAAGGGTGTGATTTTCCACATCTTCGTGAAAGCAGGAAAGAGTCACCATTTGAAGGCGGTGTCATCTGCCTTTTCTGCTCTGGGGGTGATGCCTCTTGTCCACCGGGTTTGCCTGCTAACAATCCTAAGCAAGTCTGTGCTTACACGATCTGGTCTCTCCCACCAGAATCAGAGCCCAGAGAAGCTCCCAGATGACGCAACCTGCCCTTGGCTCTCACTGGCTGGGGCCCCTGACATCTATCTGTACATCCCTTATCCAGCCTGGACCCAACTATCCATACTAAGCCTTTGCTGGGAGTACATCTAGGCCCACTGGCTCTCAACTCAGTACCCACAACATTAAAAAATAAGGCAGGCTCAGAAAAGCTGAATGTCAGGGCCTCCTCCTGCCAGCTACAGAGCGCCGTCTAGTTTTTGTTAATGTTGCTGCACCCTAAATTGGTTTGCAACAGCTCTGTCCTCTGGGAGTAAATAGTTGGAACTCTTGCTCTTGTCTCTCCCTCCCTCTCTCTCTCTCTCTCTCTATCTCTCTATCTCCCCTGCCTTTCCTCCATCCCCTTGGACTGGCCTTTGGTACCCAGACAGGATAGGCTTATCAGTCAGGGTTACGGTAGGAAATAGATGGCACCCTCAAATAAGGAAATTTTAATATAAGCTTAATAAATTTAATTATTTTCAAATGCGTGGCAAGGTTTAGAGCAGTAGCTCTCAGAATGTGGTCAGGAGACCTGAGATCCTTTCAGGCCAAAGCTATTTCCCAATAATTCTAAGATGCCTTGTGCCTTTTTCACTCTCAGTCTCTCACAAGTGTCCAGTGGGGTTTCCCAGAGGCTACATAACATGTAACATTTACAAACAAAGGACATCATAAACAAAGTAAAAGGTAAAAAAAACAAATGGGGGGAAACATTTGTAAAATATCTAACAGGCAAGAGATCAAAATGCAGAAATTATAAAGAACTCCTTAAGCTGGTAAGAAAAAGACAAACAACTCAATAGAAAAATAGGCAAAAGACATGAACAGGAAATTCACAAAAGAAAAATATTAATAGCAAAAAGAAAAAGTGCAAACTTATCTTCCCACTAAGATACAGTTTTTTTTATTTATTACAGAGATGAGTAAAATATAAAATTGCTTGAGTGTGTCAGCTTTGGTATGTGTGTGGGAAATGAATATCACAGTCATTACTAACGGCAGTGTGAAATGTTACAGCCACTTCAGAGGTCAATTCGTGTGCATTATTTAAACGCACATAATTGATGACTCCCAAATTCCATTTCTAGGCATCTTCCCCACCCCCCAAACTCTGCACATAGACTGGGAGGTATGTATAAGAATCGTATTGCAGCATTGTTAGAAATAGCAATCAATAATGGTTAGTATTTGCAAAAATAAAATTAAAAAGGAAAAATTTGAATGCCCTTCAACACAGTAATGATTATATAAATTGTGATTCATCCACACTGTGAAATTCTATGTAACAGACAAAAGACAAAAAGACAAAAAGAAAGGGGTAGATCAATATGTTTACATAAGAAAGATCACCAAAGCACTGCTGAGTCAAAAAAAGCAAGTTATAAATTGATATTTATGTTATGATAGCATATTTACATTAATAAATAAATACACAAGTAGAAATCAGTAGTATTAAAAAAATAATATACCACAACATGTTTAGATTCATCTTCACAGTGGAAAAATAGTTTGATAATAGGAAACAGTTTGATAATAATTTATTAAAATAGTATGCCCTATTAATTGGTCAAATGAGATCAAATAATACTTAGAAATCATGTAACAAAATTCAACATTCTTTCCTAATATAAAAATCTTAGTAAAAGAAAAAGAGATGGATAATTTTTAATGTGATATAATAATATATATCAGTACATAAACCCCAAAGCCAGCAATATATTCCATAGCAAAGCAATAACAGAGGCAATCCTGTGTAAGTCAAGAATAAGGGAAGGATTCCAAACAAGGGCATGGCTACTTAAAAGTGTTTTGCAAGAGTGAGCCAGTGCATTTAAATTAAAAAATGAAATAAGATGTGTAAATATTGGAAAGTATGAGGCAAATTTTTCATTACTTATAGATGATATCATTGTGTATTTGAAAATCTCAAAAAAAACCCATAAAAACAATAAGAGGGCTTCCCTGGTGGCGCAGTGGTTAAGAATCTGCCTGCCAATGCAGGGGACACGGATTCGAGCCCTGGTCTGGGAAGATCCCACATGCCACGGAGCAACTAGGCCCGTGAGCCACAATTACTGAGCCTGTGCGTCTGGAGCCTGTGCTCCGCAACAAGAGAGGCCGCGATAATGAGAGGCCCGCGCACCGTGATGAAGAGTAGCCCCCACTTGCCGCAACTAGAGAAAGCCCTCGCACAGAAACGAAGACCTAACACAGCCATAAATTAAAAAAAAAAAAAAAAAAGTAGAGGAATTTAAACAAAAACTCCTAAAGAAACTCAACATTAAAAAAAAAAAAAAAATAAGAAAAGCCAGTGAAGGAGTAAGTGACAAAATTAATCTTGTTAAAAATAATAGCCTGAAAACACTGCAGACTGTGAAAGGCATGCAATGAACTTAACAACGAAAAGCAAAACGAAAAAAATATATATAATAGCCACAAAATAAAAACCAAGTGAACAAGATAAGATAAACCCAAGAGCTATAAGAAGAAAGCTTTACAACTTTACTGTGGGATGAAAAAGAAGACTTGAATAAATGAAAAACACCTGGGTGTGGAGATTCACTATTGATTAGCAATTATTCCTACTTAAGTGAATCCATAAAAACCAATGTGATCTCAATCACAATACTGAGAATTTTTAAAACATGACTAAACGGTTATAAAGTTCATTTGGAAGACTAAACACGATATAAGAGTCAAGAAAAATAAATCTGTAAAAGAAGAGTTTTAAGGGGAAATGGGTCACTTTGGAAATCAAAATTATTATAAAGCTACAGTAATTTTAAAATTACAACACTGGTTAAGGAACAGCCACAACGGATCAATGTTCAGAATGGAGTCTAGAAATAAACCCAAGTACCTACAGGTATTTAGTTTTTCATAAGGGAGCTACTCCAAATTCAATAGTAAAAGATTAAATATTTATTGAGATAAATAGCTAATCTTATGGAGGAAAAACAAAAATGGATTCCTACCTCATTCCTTTTACCAAAGTAAATTTCATATAACTCAACTGTTAATCTAATGCTAAAATAATTGACAATATCATAGCAAATCAAGTTGAACATATTACAAGAATAACCCCAGTGGATCAATCATTCCATGGACACACACATTTTTGTCTGTTTTGTTCACTAACATATGATGCCTGACACACAGCAGGTGTTACAGTAAGTATTTGTTTGATAAATGCAGGAACCCAAAAAATTAATAGATATAAAACTAAAGAAGAAAACAGGAATGATTCTTATTAAATCTTTGAATTAGGAAGATCTTTCTCATTATAATAGGAAATCCAGAAACCACTGGGGGTGAAAAAGGGTGATAAGCCTGGTCAGATGAAAATTAAACTTGTTCGCTCAATAAAAATTCTCATCTAGAAACATTTGTCTTTGAGAGACAAAAGACAAACCTTTTTAACTTTCAAAAAGAATTTCCTAATCAATACTAAAGCACCAACAACTCAATAGAAAAAATGAGCAGAAATTCATGAATAGAGAATACACTACTCAGAGATAAATGAGTACAGATGATCAATAGTAACTTCATCAACAATTAAGTGAATCCAAAAATTTTAATGCCGCGTTTTCTAACCTATAATATTGGAAAAGATAAGTGGGCCATACCCAGTGTTCATATGTGTCACTTTTTTTAAAAGAGGAACTCTCATGCACTATTAGTAGAAATATAAACTGGAACACCTTTGTAAGGTAATTTGGCAATATAGATCAAAATGTTAAGAATGCTTACCATTCGATCGAGTAATTGTTGGTTTGCAACTTCAGGAGTTCCCTGGGTGAAATTTGCAACTGGCCCCTTAAAGAGGTTTAATAAACAAGGGAACTTACAAAGGAGGCTTTTCTTGAGCAGCTACAGGCGAATAGATCTCTGTACACCACCCCCACCAGTATCTTAAAAGTTTATATAGAGGCTTTAAGTAGCTTCAGTCATGGATTCAGTCCAGCTGGTCTAAACAACACCTTACTCTCTCAAGGCTGCATCCTTGAAAGGGCTGCTAGTAAGTGGGTAGTAGGCATGACATACGTTCTAAGGACAGGGACCTGCCCCCCTCGGGTCAAGGAGCCTTCATGTTCTCTCCATGACTTCCTCCAACAGTAAGTCTTTCTGAGAACTTGTCCACAGATATACTGTCACAAATGTTCAAAGATGTATATTTATTTCAGCATGTTTATAATAGTAAAATCTGGAAACAATCTAAATATTTATCGGTAGGGGTCTAGTTAAATAGAAATGTATGAAAACAAGAGAATTCCACACAGCCATTAAAATAAAGTAAATCTGCAAAATATGAAAAATAACTATAATACATATTTAAATTTCAAAGAAAATCATGAAATAACATGAGAATGCCATTTTTGGCATTTAAAGAAAAGTGTGTATGCAGGTGTATATACAGCCCATGTGTGCACTTAGGGCATCTGGAAGGAAACACACCTAACTCTTAATAGTGGTTACTTCTGGTATGAAGCACAGAGGATTTCTCACATCACCCAATTTTGAGCTGTCAGATCTTTACAGTCATTTGTTAGCTTTATAATAATAACCTTTAAAAAAACTGGTTAAAATTTTAAAACAATATGGAAGAGGCTTAATATTTCTAACAATAAAGAATGAATTTAATATACAACACATAATATATTAATATTAGTCAGTTAATATCAACTTAATACTAACTATATATTAACATGGGACATAATATAATGGGCATTAGAAGGCTTGGCATTAGAAAACCTGTGTTTGAATTCAGCTTTATCTGTTACTTACTCTCAATAATTTATCAAACCCATATTCACTGAGATACTAGAGCTTCTGTGCTAACTACCAGAATTCTAGTGATTAATGAGACAGAACAGACCTTTCCCTTATGGAGCCACCAATCCCATTTTCTAGTTATATCATTTAATCTATCTGGTCTTTAGTATCCCCATCTGTAAAATGGGAATAACAGTGCCCACCTCCTAAATTATTGTAAAACTTAAAAGGGTTAACGCATGTGAAAGTATTTAGCTACTGCCTGGAACATAATAAGCACTCAGGAAATATTTGCTGAATATAAAGTGCATGCATTCACATCTGACTTCACTAGCCTGGGGTTTTAGTGGAAATAGAAAGTACCTTTGTTTGGAAAATAAATAATAGACATTGTCTTACTCACCCCAGACTGCTATAAAAAAACACAATAGACTGGATGAGTTAAACAGACATTTTTTTCTCATAGTTCTGGAGGCTGGGAAGTCCAGAATCAAGGTGCTGGTAGACTGTGTACCTGAAAAGAGCTCTCTTCCTGGTTTGCAAGTGGCCACCTTCTTGCTGTGTCTTCACATGGCAGAGAGAGAGTTCTGGTCTCTGTTCCTCTTCTTATAAAGACACTAATCTGATCATGATGACCTCACCCTCAAGACCTCATCTGAACCTAATTACCTCCCAAAGGCCCACCCCCAAACACCATCACAGGGTGGGTAAGGGTTTCAACATGTAAATTGGGGAAGGACACATTCAATCCATAACAGATACCAATACATTCATTCATTGCATGAGAGGATATTACTCCCTCCTAAGCATCAACCAAGATAGAAATATTATTTTATTTGAGTGAAATTGTCAGCAATCCTGTGAACAAATGACAGTTTTGATATGTCAAACTGGCATATGTCATCACAAAAAAAGCTCTTGGTATGTGTTTGGGTTTGCTAATTATTGCTAGGCTCACATCCTAGGATTCCCAGCTTGAATCTGTAAATGAAAGATGACAGAATTGGTATTGCATAATTTCATTCAAATATTGACTAACCTACTTTGCTTTTAAAATATTTATTTTAAAAGTATTTTAACAATCTTTCTTAAAGATTGTTATTATGATACTGTGCAAGCAACTATTTTTCATTGGTTTACTCAACTAAATTAAGTTGAAGTGAAAAAAGGATAAAATCAATAAGAAGGAGGTAAAAGAGAAGAATAGATCATACTTGTGTTAAACCCATTGATAACATTAATTACTTTTTAATTACTTTTCTACCCATATTACTCATATATAAAGGTTGAAAGGCATTTCAGTTTGGAAATCACTTGGTCAACTTGAATTAGAAGTGACTCTGCTATTTTACTATAGTAGACATGGTGAAGAGTGATCACGCTTATCTCAGGCTAGGCTTTTTTTTTTTTTTTTTGGTGTTTTTGGATTATTCTGTGATTTATTCTCTCTGATAATAAATTGAAAAACTAAGAAAATCGAGGGACAAGAGTAACTTTTAAAACAATAACTTCAATTTTAAAGTCAAAAATGTAATAAAAGAACCCAATAATCAATTCAGCAAACACATTACGAGCACTCCCAAAGCAAAGAGAACTGTCCTAGGTGCTAAGTGGACACAAAGATGAATCATGCCTGATCTTTGCCTTGGCAGAGCATATATTCTAGAGAGGGAGCCATGACACATGCACAAATAATGATTAAATAATAAAGAATGATTTATGTCCTTTAAAAGAAATAAAAGATGTTTTAGGAGTAGAGGAGAGAGAAACTTTGTGGCTGGCAGATGGGGGAGGTGATATGGGTCAGGAAGTTTCTGTGACCAATGTGACATTTGAGCTAAGCCTTGAAAAATGAATAAGATTTTGTCTGACAGGAGGAGATAAGGAGAAGGAACACCAAAGGGAGGGAAGAGCATAAGTAAAAACACAATGGTAGAAAGTAAGATCGATGCCAATAAAATGGACAACCTGGAAGAAATGGACAAATCCTTAGAAAAGTACAACCTTCCAAGACTGAACCAGAAAGAAATAGAAAATATGAACAGACCAATCACAAGCACTGAAATTGAAACTGTGATTAAAAATCTTCCAACAAACAAAAGCCCAGGACCAGATGGCTTCACAGGTGAATTCTATCAAACATTTAGAGAAGAGCTAACACCCATCCTTCTCAAACTCTTCCAAATTATAGCAGAGGGAGGAACACTCCCAAACTCGTTCTACGAGGCCACCATCACCCTGATACCAAAACGAGACAAAGATGTCACACACAAAAAAGAAAACTACAGGCCAATATCACTAATGAACATAGATGCAAAAATCCTCAACAAAATACTAGCAAACAGAATCCAACAGCACATTAAAAGGATCATACACCATGATCAAGTGGGGTTTATCCCAAGAATGCAAGAATTCTTCAATATATGCAAATCAATCAATGTGATAAACCATATTAACAAACTGAAGGATAAAAACCCTATGATCAGGACCTCCCTGTGGCGCAGTGGTTAAGAATCCGCCTGCCAATGCAGGGGACACGGGTTTGATCCCTGGTCCAGGAAGATCCCACATGCCACGGAGCAACTAAGCCCATGTGCCACAACTTCTGAGCCTGCACTCTAGAGCCCGCGAGCCACAACTACTGAGCCCATGTGCCACAACTACCAAAGCTCATGCGCCTAGAGCCTATGCTCCACAACAAGAGAAGCCACCACAATGAGAAGCCTGAGCACTGCAACAAAGAGTAGCCCCTGTTCACTGCAACTAGAGAAAGCCTGCACACAGCAACAAAGACCCAATGCAGCCAAAAAAGAAAAAGAAAAAAAACCATACGATCATCTCTGCAGATGCAGAAAAAGCTTTTGACAAAATTCAACACCCATTTATGATAAAAACTCTCCAGAAAGTGGGCATAGAGGAACCTACCTCAACGTAATAAAGGCCATATATGACAAACCTACAGCAAACATCATTCTCAGTGGGGAAAAACTGAAACCATTTCCTCTAAGATTAGGAACAAGACAAGGGTGCCCACTCTCACCACTATTATTCAACATAGGTTTGGAATTTTTAGCCATGGCAATCAGAGAAGAAAAAGAAATAAAAGGAATCCAAATTGGAAAAGAAGAAGTAAAATTGTCACTGTGTGCAGATGACCTGATACTATACATAGAGAAAAACTACTAGAGCTAATCAATGTATTTGGTAAAATAGCAGGATACAAAATTAATGCACAGAAATCTCTTGCATTCCTATACACTAATGACAAAAAATCTGAAAGAGAAATTAAGGAAACACTCCCATTTACCACTGCAACAAAAAGAATAAAATACCTAGGAATAAACCTACCTAAGGAGACAAAAGACCTGTATGCAGAAAACTATAAGACACTGATGAAAGAAATTAAAGATGATACCAACAGATGGAGAGATATACCATGTTCTTGGATTGGAAGAATCAATATTGTGAAAATGACTATGCTACCCAAAGCAATCTACAGATTCAATGCAATCCCTATCAAACTACCAAGGGCATTTTTCACAGAACTAGAACAAAAAAATTTACCATTGGTATGGAAACACAAAAGACTCCGAATAGCCAAAGCAATCTTGAGAAAGAAAAACGGAGCTGGAAGAATCAGGCTCCCTGACTTCAGACAATATTACAAAGCTACAGTAATCAAGACAGGATGGTACTGGCACAAAAACAGAAATATAGATCAATGGAACAGGATAGAAAGCCCAGAGATAAACCCACACACAAATGGTCACCTTATCTTTGACAAAGTAGGCAAGAATATAAAATGGAGAAAAGACAGCCTCTTCAATAAGTGGTGCTGGGAAAACTGGACAGCTACATGTAAAAGAATGAATTTGGTAAAGTAGCAGGATACAAAATTAATGCACAGAAATCTCTTGCATTCCTATACACTAACAACGAAAAATCTGAAAGAGAAATTAAGGAAACACTCCTAATGCAATACACAAAAATAAACTCAAAATGGATTAAAGACTTAAATATAAGGCCAGACACTATAAAACTCTTCGAGGAAAACATAGGCAGAACACTCCATGACATAACTCACAGCAAGATCCATTTGGACCCACCCCCTAGAGTAATGGAAATAAAAACAAAACTAAACAAATGGGATCTAATGAAACTTAAAAGCTTTTGCATAGCAAAGGAAACCATAAACAACACGAAAAGACAACCCTCAGAATGGAAGAAAATATTTGCAAATGAAGCAATGGACAAAGGATTAATCTCCAAAATATACAAGCAGCTCATGCAGCTCAATATCACAAAAACAAACAATGCAATCCAAAAATGGGCAGAAGACCTAAATAGACATTTCTCCAAAGAAGATATACAGATGGCCAAGAAGCACATGAAAAGCTGCTCAACATCACTAATCATTAGAGGAATGCAAATCAAAACTACAATGAGGTATCACCTCACACTGGTCAGAATGGCCATCATCAAAAAATCTACAAACAATAAATGCTGGAGAGGGTGTGGAGAAAAGGGAACCCTCTTGCACTGTTGGTGGGAATGTAAATTGATACAGCCACTATGGAGAACAGTATGGAGGTTCCTTAAAAAACTGAAAATAGAACTAAATAGAACTACCAGTTCTAAAAATAGAACTACCCAGCAATCCCGTTACTGGGCATATACCCTAAGAAAACCATAATTCAAAAAGAGACATGTACCACAATGTTCATTGCAGCACTGTTTACAATAGCCAGGACAGATGTGTCCATCGACAGATGGCATGACAGATGAATGGATAAAGAAGATGTGGCACGTATATACAATGGAATATTACTCAGCCATAAAAAGAAATGAAATTGAGTTATCTGTAGGGAGGTAGATGGACCTAGAGTCTGTCATACAGAGTGACCTAAGTCAGAAAGAGAAAAACAAATACTGTATGCTAACACATATATATGGAATCTAAAAAAAAAAGGTTCTGATGAACCTAGGGGCAGGACAGGAATAAAGACGCAGATGTAGAGAATGGACTTGAGGACATAGGGAGGGGAAAGGTAAGCTGGGATGAAGTGAGAGAGTGGCATTCACATATATACACTACCAAATATAAAATAGATAGTGGGAAGCAGCTGCATAGCACAGGGAGATCAGCTCGGTGCTTTGTGACCACCCATAGGGGTGGGATAGGGAAGGTGGGAGGGAGGCGCAAGAGGGAGGGGATATGGGGATATATGTATACATATAGCTGATTCACTTTACTATAGAGCAGAAACTAACACAACATTGTAAAGCAATTATACTCCAATAAAGATGTAAGAAAAAAGAAAAAGCAAACAGTATTAGAATACTGGTCTGTTTCTGGGACCTCATAGGTATAATCTTAGGACTGTTGACTCTCCTCTGACTTGAACTCTTGCCAATATTCCAGGTGATAAGCCCTTAAAGAGTCCCAAATCACTATCGACACACCAAATTCCTCAAGAAGGAGTTTTCTAGTCATGCCATATATAGTTGACTATATTGTCTTCCCTCTTACAGAATGCTGTCACCCTGGTGCCTCCCTTTACTACTTCTATATGGGGCAAAAATGTCTGGAAGACAAGCTTTTCATATGATAATTTCTTCTACTCAGTCAAGATAGATTCCAAAATCAAAATCCTTATGCAAACATCAGAGATGATAGACTCTTCCATTCCAAAGGGATGCTGGGGGCTTCCCTGGTGGCACAGTGGTTGAGAATCTGCCTGCCAATGCAGGGGACACAGGTTCGAGCCCTGGTCTGGGAAGATCCCACGTGCCACGGAGCAACTAGGCCCGTGAGCCACAACTACTGAGCCTGCGCGTCTGGAGCCTGTGCTCCGCAACAAGAGAGGCCGCGACAGTGAGAGGCCCGCACACCGTGATGAAGAGTGGCCCCCGCTTGCCACAACTAGAGAAAGCCCTCGCACAGAATCGAAGACCCAACACAGCCATAAATAAATAAATAAATAAATAAATAAAAGGAGTTCCTTAAAAAAAAAAAATGTATACTCCCTGCATCTGAAATGTCACCCACCCTTAAAAAAAAAAAAAAAACAAGGGATGCTGGCATTGAGCTGGTTAAGTCTCTGATGTTGAAAGTCATTTCATAACACACTCCATAAGTAAACAGTAAATATCTAGCCACAGTGTATGATATATATTTTTTCTATTTATTTATTTTTGGCTGCATTGGGTCATTGTTGCTGTGTGTGGGCTTTCTCTAGTTGTGGTGAGCGGGGCTACTCTTCATTGTGGTGCACAGGCTTCTCATTGCAGTGGCCGCTCTTGTTGTGGAGCACGGGCTTTAGGTGTGCGGGCTTCAGTAGTTTCGGCACGTGAGCTTCACTAGTTGTGGCACCAGGGAAGCTCGATATGTATAATGATTATACATATATAATGATATATATAATCATTTCTTTTTCTCTAAAATGTTCTCCCTAAATTTGAATTGGCAATAGCTCATGTAGGCATTATTTTACGTATCTATGTAACAATCTGCTTAAGAATCTATGCAATAAGCTCTATCTACAATAGCCAGCACATGGAAGCAACCTAAGTGTCCATCAACAGATGAATGGATAAAGAAGATGTTGCACATATAGACAATGGAATATTACTCAGCCATAAAAAGAAACGAAATTGAGTTATTTGTAGTGAGGTGGATGGACCTAGAGTCTGTCATACAGAGTGAAGTAAGTCAGAAAGAGAAAAACAAATACCATATGCTAACACATATATATGGAATCTAAAAAAAAAAAAAATGGTCATGAAGAACCTAGGGGCAAGACAGGAATAAAGACACAGACCTACTAGAGAATGGACTTGAGGATACCGGGAGGGGGAAGGGTAAACTGGGACAAAGTGAGAGAGTGGCATGGACATATATACACTACCAAATATAAAATAGACAGCTAGTGGGAAGTAGCCGCATAGCACAGGGAGATCATCTCGGTGCTTTGTGACCACCTAGAGGGGTGGGATAGGGAGGGTGGGAGGGAGGGAGACACAAGAGGGAAGAGATATGGGGACATATGTATATGTATAACTGATTCACTTTGTTATAAAGCAGAAAGAAACACACCATTGTAAAGCAATTATACTCCAATAAAGATGTTTTAAAAAAAAAAAGAATCTATGCAATAATGGGAAAATAGGACTTCCCTGGTGGCGCATTGGTTAAGAATCCACCTGCCAGTTCAGGGACACGGGTTTGAGCCCTGGTCTGGGAAGATCCCACATGCCATGGAGCAACTAAGCCCATGCGGCCACAACTACTGAACCTGCACTCCAGAGCCCTTGAGCCACAACTACTGAGCCCGCATGCCACAACTAGTGAAGTCCGCACGCCTAGAGCCCATGCTCCGCAACAAGAGAAGCCACTGCAATGAGAAGCCCGCGCACCTCAGCGAAGAGTAGCCCCCACTCGCCACAGCTAGAGAAAGCCCGCGTGCAGCAACAGAGACGCAACACAGCCAAAAATAAATAAGTAAATGAATAAATAAATAAATTTATTAAAAATAAATAATGGGAAAACACTTTGTTTCTCTGAGGCTGAATTTCTTCATAGATAATATTGAATAGTATTATAATATTGAATAGTATTGGGGAGGTGGTGCTCTGTATTAAGTAGGAGCAGGATATTACTGTACTTTATTTATATAGTATGTTGGACTTTATTCTAGTAATGGAGAGTCACTAAAAAAAATTTTTAGCATAGAAATGAAATGGTTAGAGCTGTGATTTAGAGAGGTTCCTCTGAGAGTGTACTGGACAAGGGCAAAACTGGAAGCTGGGAGGACAGTTTTGGATTACACTGGCAAAAGGATAAGTCACAAGGGCCTTGGAGCCTTGGGTTAAAAAGAGATCTTGAAACCTGGGACAAGTGGCACATAGGAGGGAAAATAACACATATTGAGATCTTATTTTGTTCTCAATGCTTTATATATGAGCATTTGTAATCCTCACAAGAATCCTAGGAGGTAAGGAATATTATCCTCCTTAACTGAGGCTAAGATAGATTAAATAACTTGCTAACTAGATGTGTCTGATTTGAAAGTGCATATTCTTTCTAATGTACCTTTCTGCCTTCTTGAGTAAAATGGACAAGACTTACTAGTGGATTAATGTGGGGGAACAAGAAAGAGAAAGGAGTGAAAGATGACTCTGGCTTTGGCCATGAGTTACTGAGAGGATGGAGGTGCCACCAATAAAAATAAAATGTCCTAGAGAAAGAATTAATTTAGGTGGGAAATGATGGTCAAAGCTTTAGACACTTTGAGTTTGAATCAATTCAAAAGTTTTGTGAATATTCATTGTGTCTAATTTCTGTCACCCTATTTCTCGCTCAGAGTTCATGTTAGATGTAATCTAACATCCTACCCAACATCTTCACCTGAACATCAAATAGATGCCTCAAATATAACATGTGCGAAACTGATCTCCTGACCTTCCTCCTTTAGCTGCAGCCTTCCCAATCCCAACTGATGACAGCTCCAGCCTTCTAGTTGTTCATGCTAAACATATCTACTACATCAGGAAATTCTAAGGGCTCCATCTTCAAAATATATCCACAACCTGCCCACTCCACTCCACTCCACTCCTATCATTCTGGTCCAAGATTTGCCCAGAGTACTACAGTAGCTTCACGATTGGCTTGTCAATGCTACCCTTACTACCATATAGCCTATTCTCAGCACAGTAGCCAGAATGATCCTTTAAACACATAAAATACATCTTGTCATTCTCCGCTTAAAACTCTTCAGTAGCTCCGCATTTCACAAAGGATAAAAGCCAAAGCCTTTATAAGGGCTGGCAAGACCCTACACAATCTGACTTGTCGTTTCCTCTCTGACCTTCTCGCCTACCACTATTTCTTGAATATGCCAGTCTCACTTGTGCCTTAAGGTCTTTGCAATGGCTATCCCTCTGCCCAAAATGCATTTCCCCCAGAGCTAACTCCCTCACATCCTTTAAGATCTTCTCAAATGTTTCTTCTCAACAAGTCCAACCCTGACCACCTTATAGAAAAGTGCAACCAGCACTCTCATCCTCTAGCTGCACTCTGGATTCCCTCTATCATGTTCTATCCTTCTCTCTCCTTTTTCATACTCCCTCTCACATAAAATCTAATTTTTGTATTTTTCATGTTTATGGTTTCTTGTCTGTCTTCTGCCACTAAAAACTAAGATCCGTGAGGGCAGGTAACTTTGTTTTCTTCACTGATGTATCCCAAGCACGTAGAACACTGCCTGACACCTAGTAGGTACTCAATAAATATCCATCAAATAAATGAGATGTTTAGCAAACAGATAGAAATTTAAATGAGATATATTGAGTATTTAGTCTGTTCAATATTCTGAGTAGATCTGGAGCTCAGGAAAAAAGAGATATATTTGAGAGTCATCAGAATGATTCTAATAGCTGAAATTGCGGAAATGTATGTATTACCAGGCGAAATCGATGAAAGCAAAAGGAAGGCAGCTACAGACACGTCTTGGGTGGAGTAGGAAAAAAAGAAGCCAGAAAAGGACAGATGGAGAGCTCAGAATCATGAGTATGCCACTTCACAGACAGAATTTTTCAGGAAGAAAGGGGGTGATCAACAGGGTCAAATGCTGTGAAGAGACAGGAGGATAAAAACCAAGAAATGGTAATGGGATATGTTGACTACATTTCCAAAGTTACTATGACCTTAAAAAGAACAGTTACTAAAGCAATTATCTCATAAAAAAGTTTTATGATGCTAAGTTATCAAAACAGTGCAGTGGAATCAAGAAAAGATTTTATTTGCTACACTAGTGAGAAAGCCAAACATACATAAGAAACATTTTATGACATAAGCAATATTTATTAAATACTAAGCAATCAAAAATATTAAAATATTTACACTTCATTGCAACTTCTTCATAGTGAAAGGTAGACAGGAGGTAGCACTTAGACTTGAAAAACCTGAATTTGAGTCCAGGTCCTGCCACTTTGTTGTTTATGACTTTGGGCACTTCGACTCTCTAGTCTTAGTTTTCTCGTATGTCAAATAGATTTAATAATAGTTGCCTAATCTACCTCACAGGATTATTGGGGAGAGTAGAGGAGATAGCATAAGAGGAGGAGTAAACTATACATCTGTCCGTTCCAGGGCCAATATAATCTGCAGGCAGCATGCTGTGCTAAGAGAAGCTAGTTCTTCAGCTCAGCTACGGCTTGGCCATGACATTGGATATTACAGATACCCATTGTCTCAGTTATAAAATAAAATGTCAATACCGGCCTTGTTTATCTCATTTGATTCTTCTAGGGATCTAATGAGATGGTGTATAAAAGTGCTTTGCACACTTTAAAGTACTTTACATTTGTAAAATATATATATATATGGAGATTCTCTGTGTTTAAGACTCCAGCAGTGCTTCAGACTTCTATGTGCATAAAAATCATCTGGGACACTTGGTGAAATTGCAGATTCCAGGGACCTCTCCCCAGAAATTCCCTGTCAGTGATGCTGAGAGGGGCCTAGGACTCTACATTTGGAACAAGCCCCCGACGTGATTCTGTTGCCCACAGTCTACATGTCATAAAGCAGAGCAAGATAAGACTGGGAGTGTTGAGGAGGCATAAGAAAGAGAGGTAGAAAGAAAGTGGAGCTCCTTGGTCACTCCTGCTGATGGAGGTCTGGAGGTATCGGAAGGGGTGGGCATATTCTGAATCCCTGGGTCAGTCTTGACCCCTCCTGGGGAGGAATGGTCTTTCCTCCAAACAGCCAAGAAAGCTCTGGCAGCTCTTTTTCTAACTGTAAGAATTCGGTCAGAACATGGAAAACTAATACCAATAATCATTTTATAACTGATACTTGAACACTGATGAACAAATTAGTATAACGGGACATGGAACAGTTTTATACCAAAATGTTAGCCTCTCCCAGTCCTTGATGACAAAACTACTAGGTATGAAAACAGATGATCAGTATGGAAACAAGCACATAATTCTTTCCTGCGGGGTACAAGGGTAACCTCTCTGGCTACATCTCAGTCTTTTGCTTCACAGGACGACCGACACCTCAGCTCAAAAGGAGCTAACTATCCTTGTCCTTCACTGACTGATTTCACACAGCTGAGATTTGACCTGGCAGTAATTGCTGTTTTCACCTGCAAAAATCTCCTTTCTGCCATTAGGCTATAACATGCTTTTATGGACAGTACCTTTTCCGTAATTAGTCTGGAACCATGTTATAGTTGTACATAGCAACAGAAAGACAGTGTTGATGGTTGCTAAAATAAAAACAATTAATGAAACAAACCCATGTGGAGTTAAAAATTATGTCCATACTCCCTTGCACTGAAGTATTCTATTTCTCAATGGTAAAATTTGTCAAATAATTTTCATCTCCTTTGAAATCTTTCCTGCATTTACTTACCATAAATCACCAAGAAATTTAAAACGCATTACAGGGAGGATAAATAGCCTTTCTGTCATGAGCATATACATTCCACAAATTTTCACTCCAAGACTTTCAAGTTCCCCAGTTCAATTTTATAAGTGTGTGATAGTTTCTCCTTGACAAATAGGCCCAGAAAATGAAATTGTACTTTTATCCTTCAAGTTTTTTTTTCCTGCAATACTATTATACCAGTTCAGTTCGTGTCCATATTTTATAATTTGAAACAGGACATTTTCTATCTAAAGGAGCACATACAAGCATTTGATTTTCCCTTGCTGAAGATCTATACATGGTGGCTCTATTTTTTAGGGCATCATGAAAAATGTTCAAGTACATAATTCAAGATTAAATATGACAGATATTTTTAATAGTGTTGATCATCATTCTTTTCACCAAATCTGTGTAACACCATGGGACGCTTTACCATGGGATGGAGGAAGACAGTTAAACAAATAATGATATATCAACCAGTGAAATACAGCATTTTCATTCAAATTACAAGTATGTAAAATATACTAATAGTTTAAATGGAAATATGTATACAAAATGGTGCTCATTTTTAAAGTAACTGCAAAATATAATGTACATGCTATTTAAAATTATTACAGTTTATTTACTTAAACTCTGCTTTTGCCAGAAAAAAAATTGGTCACTTTGAAGAATATATAACACAAAGGAGATAATATAAATTAACTTGCAGTTATAAGATAAATAAGTACTAGGGATGTAATGTATAACAATGACTATAGTTAAGACTGCTATATAATATATATGAAATAAATCCTAAGAGTTCTCATCACAAGGAAATATTGTTTTCTCTTTCTTTGCTTTTTCTTTCTATTTTATCTATATGAGATAATAGATGCTAATTAAACTTACTGTGGAAATCATTTCACAATATATGTAAGTCAAAACATTATGCTGTACATCTTAAACCTATACAGTGATATATGTCAATTATACGTCAATAAAACTGGAAGAAGTATAAGTTAGAAGAAATTTTAAAAGTAAAATAAAATAAAGTACAACTGTGTAAAACACATATATCTAAGCTGGTGAAGTTCAGAAGTTAATTTAGAGAAGTATAACGTTTTATGTTCTATGAGTTGTTTTTTCTGTGAAGTCAAGTGTATAATAAATATTTTCAGCTATAGTTCATGGAAAATGCCCAAAATAACTTCATGAAGGAAGCTGTCTCTCTGAAAGAGAAGATGTGTTCTGAGCTCATAAGACTAGTTTCTGCAGTATATTATTTGAACATCAGAAGACTAAGGGCACTGGTGTAAGTGTAATTCTTTGGATAGTGGTATCTTCTTTTTGAGTGTAAATTCCATTAATCTAAATTAACAAATATGACAACCTATTATATATAAGATACTGTTCCCATCTCCCTTCTATGAAAAAAAAAAAAAGAAAGAAAGAAAGAAAAAGAAAAAAGAAAAAAAATGCCCTAGTAATGATTAGTGTCTGCTTCACACTTTGGGGATATTTATTCCCCCTTGGCTAAAACAACTTTTTCCTAATTCCAACAAAGCACAGCACATTTAGAGGTAAATTATAATTGCCTGAGCAAATCCCAATAAGGGCGAAATTTATCTGAATAATCTAAAACAACTAACAGGAAATAAATGTTTCTACTCTTAAGAACTAAGCTTCTCAATACCTCAGCAAACTATTTTAACCCAATGAAAAGGTTCCAGAGAAGTGAGACTAAAATATATATCATCACAGTCTTAGCATTTATTCCATACTAATTGCATTTTAGTCAAATTAAGTATGAAAAGAAAATGACTCAAAACTTCTAATATATTTAACTGTCAAAGTCGCCTTGGGTTTGTTTCTTGCCTTTAATAAATTAACGTCATTTTCCTTTAAAAAAACCAGTTTGGCCTCTGGGAGGCCTGAGGAGAGATTGAAGACCTGTAAGTAAGTTCAGCATCTTCCAAATAAGTCTTTCTGATGCCAGGGAAGCAACAAAGAAAGGAGAGCAGCAGGGGTGGGGAGTCAAAACAAGGACTTCAGAGAGAGAAAGAGCAGGTATGGCCCAGTTCAGCCAGAGGTCATCTGGCCTCACATACGGCAGCCCAATCTGCCTGATGACATAACCTCCAGCAATTGTCCACTGTAGTTCATCTTTGGATCATACAAACACCATAGGAGAATTAATCCATTGATACCAGTCTCAGGTATCTCCCTGAACACCAGCATGTTGACCATTTATATCTACTTGAGTTCCCTGGACTTTTTCAGGGAAAAAGTAGAATATCCCTTGTTTCTTTTTCTTTATTTCCTTGTCTTTTGGGTGTTTTGGTTTTTCCTCCAACATCAGGATTAACACCAATCCTTTCCATGAAATTTGAAATATATGGTCTTTACTATACTTAATATGAAAAATGCTTGTAAGAGATCCGTGGTTTAATTTCTAGCCTGTCTTAAAGGGCAGGTCTAATTCACTATTATTGCTCTAAACTTTACAGTTAAAAAACAAATCTGTTAGACTTTAAGCTCCAGGAAGGCCAGGACCATGTCCATTTTGTTCACCATATCATAGGCATCACTTAGCAGTGTGTTGATAGAATAATGGCTCAACATATAGATTATGGAGACAGGCTAGCTGGTTCTAATTCTGTGTTTCCCACTATGAGCTGTGTGATCTTTGGAAGCTCTCTGGGGATCAGTTTCCTAACAAAATTGGGATAATGATGATATTAGTGTCTATCTCAAAGAACTTTTGGAAGGACTGAATGAGATAATCCATGCAAAGCGTTTATCATAATGCTTGTGACAAATATATAATGAAGGTTCAATAAATATAATAAAACTCATTATATGTTGGCTATTAACCAAGTATTTAAAAGGGTTTGAATCAGGCTATTTGATCTTCTTTGTTGCAAATAAACTAGGTGGATATTGCAAATATACCTCAAAGCATGCTAATTGATGTATTACATTTCTAAGACCGATCGTATTGGGGTTTGGTACATATAGTACAATCGTCTTTTCATTTATCTTCATTAAAGTGAAGAATATGAAACACTGCCATGAGCTACTCTTTTCTGGTTACTGTTTTACCATTTTTTATGGCTTCATAAAGCATGATGTGTCAGGAAGATAAAGTTTACACTCATGGCGCTGATTCATGAGTTCTTAGAGTAATTTTCTATTTCTTTGGGACTATTTTAAGTATTGCATCTAAGAAAACTGTCTTCCTCCTTTTGAATAAAATTGAATTCACATTTTGGTATATTTTTAAGCCATAAATATTATATCTTAGGGGTTTCTTTTATTTTACTTTTTTTTTAACATCTTTATTGGAGTATACTTGCTTTACAATGTTGTATTAGTTTCTGCTGTGTAACAAAGTGAATCAGCTATATGTATACATATATCCCCATATCCCCTCCCTCTTGAGTCTCCCTCCCACCCTCCCTATCCCACCCCTCTAGGTGGTCACAAAGCACCGAGCTGATCTCCCTGTGCTATGCAGCTGCTTCCAACGAGCTATCTATTTTACATTTGGTAGTGTATATATGTCAATGCCACCCTCTCACTATGTCCCAGCTCACCCTTCCCCCTCCCTGTGTCCTCAAGTCCATTCTCTACATCTGCGTCTTTATTCCTGTCCTGCCCCTAGGTTCATCAGAACCATTTTTTAGATTCCATATATGTGCGTTAGCATACGGTATTTGTTTTCCTCTTTCTGACTTAGGTCACTCTGTATGACAGACTCTAGGTCCATCTACCTCACTACAAATAACTCAATTTCGTTTCCTTTTATGACTAATATTCCATTGTATATATGTGCCACATCTTCTTTATCCATTCATCTGTTGATGGACACTTAGGTTGCTTCCATGTCCTGGCTATTGTAAGTAGAGCTGCAATGGACATTGTGGTAAATGACTCTTTTTGAATTATGGTTTTCTTAGGGTATATGCCCATTAGTGGGATTGCTGGGTCATATGGTAATTCTATTTTTAGTTTCTTAAGGAAGATGCATACTGTTCTCCATAGTGGCTGTATCAATTTACATTCCCACCAACAGTGCAAGTGGGTTCCATTTTCTCCACACCCTCTCCAGCATTTGTTGTTTGTAGATTTTTTGATGATGGCCATTCTGACTGGTGTGAGGTGGTACCTCATTGTGGTTTGTTTGTTTTTTTTTAACATCTTTATTGGAGTATAATTGCTTCATTGTGGTTGTGATTTGCATTTCTCTAATGATTAGTGATGTTGAGCATCCTTTCATGTGTTTGTTGCAAACCTGCATGTCTTTTTGGAGAAATGTCTATTTAGGTCTCCCACCCATTTTTGGATTGGGTTGTTTGTTTTTTTGATATTGAGCTGCATGAGCTGCTTATATATTTTGGAGATTAATCCTTTGTCCGTTGCTGCATTTGCAAATATTTTCTCCCATTCTGAGGGTTGTCTTTTTGTCTTGTTTATGGTTTCCTTTGCTGTGCAAAAGCTTTTAAGTTTCATTAGGTCCCGTTTGTTTAGTTTTTATTTACATTTCTCTAGGAGGTGGGTCAAAAAGGATCTTGCTGTGATTTATGTCATGGAGTGTTCTGCCTATATTTTTCTCTAAGAGTTTTATAGTGTCTGGCCTTACATTTAGGTCTTTAATCCATTTTATTTTTGTGTACGGTTTTAGGAAGTTTTCTAATTTCATTCTTTTACATGTAACTGTCCAGTTTTCCCAGCACCACTTATTGAAGAGGATGTCTTTTCTCCATTGTATACTCTTGCCTCCTTTGTCAAAGATAAGGTGACCATTTGTGCGTGGGTTTATCTCTGGGCTTTCTATCTTTTCCATTGACCTATATTTCTGTTTTTGTGCCACAACCATACTGTCTTGATTACTGTACTTTTGTAGTATAGTCTGAAGTCAGAGAGCCTGATTCCCCTGCTCCGTTTTTCTTTCTCAAGATTGCTTTGGCTATTCAGGGTCTTTAGTGTTCCCATACAAATTTTAAGATTTTTTGTTCTAGTTGTGTAAAAAATGCCATTGGTAATTTGATAGGGATTGCATTGAATCTGTAGATTGCTTTGGGTAGCATAGTCATTTTCGCAATGTTGATTCTTCCAATCCAAGAACATGGTGTAACTCTCCATCTATTTGTATCATCTTTAATTTCTTTCATCAGTCTTATAGTTTTCTGCATACAGGTCTCTTGTCTCCTTAGGTAGGTTTATTCCTAGGTATTTTATTCTTTTTGTTGCAATGGTAAATGGGAGTGTTTCCTTAATTTCTCTTTCAGATGTTTCGTCATTACTGTATAGGAATGCAAGAGATTTCTGTGCATTAATTTTGTATCCTGATACTTCACCAAATTCATTGATTAGCTCTAGTAGTTTTCTGGTAGCATCTTTAGGATTCTCTATGTATAGTATCATGTCATCTGCAAACAGTGACAGCTTTACTTCTTCTTTTCCGATTTGGATTTCTTTTATTTCTTTTTCTTCTCTGATTACTGTGGCTAAAACTTCCAAAACTATGTTGAATGATAGTGGTAAGAGTGGGCAACCTTGTCTTGTTCCTGATCTTAGAGGAAATGGTTTCAGTTTTTCACCATTGAGAACAATGTTGGCTGTGGGTTTGTCACATATGGCCTTTATTATGTTGAGGTAGATTCCCTCTGTGCCTACTTTCTGGAAGGTTTTTATCATAAATGGGTGTTGAATTTTGTCAAAAGCTTTTTCTGCATCTTTTGAGATTACCATATGGTTTTTGTCCTTCAATTTGTTAATATGGTGTATCACATTGACTGATTTGCATATACTGAAGAATCCTTGCATTCCTGGGATAAACTCCACTTGATCATGGTGTATGCTCCTTTTAATGTGCTGTTGGATTCTGTTTGCTAGTATTTTGTTGAGGATTTTGCATCTATTTTCATCAGTGATACTGGCCTGTAGTTTTCTTTTTTGTGACATCTTTGTCTGATTTTGGTATCAGGGTGATGGTGGCCTCGTAGAATGAGTTTGGAAGTGTTCCTTCCTCTGCTATATTTTGCAAGAGCTTGAGGAGGATAGGTGTTAGCTGTTCTCTAAATGTTTGATAGAACTCGCCTGTGAAGCCATCTGGTTCTGGGGTTTTGTTTGTTGGAAGATTTTTAATCAGTTTCAATTTCAGTGCTTGTGATTGGTCTGTTCATATTTCCCATTTCTTCCTGGTTCAGTCTTAGAAGGTTGTACTTTTCTAAGAATTTGTCCATTTCTTCCCAGTTGTCCATTTTATTGGCATATAGTTGCTTATAGTAATCTCTCATGATCCTTTGTATTTCTGCAGTGTCAGTTGTTACTTCTCCTTTTTCATTTCTAATTCTATTGATTTGAGTCTTCTCCCTTTTTTTCTTGATGAGTCTGGCTAATGGTTTATCAATTTTGTTTATCTTCTCAAAGAACCAGCTTTTAGTTTTATTGATCTTTGCTACTGTTTCCTTCATTTCTTTTTCATTTATTTCTTATCTGATCTTTATGATTCCTTTCATTCTGCTAAACTTGGGGGTTTTTTGTTCTTCTTCCTCTGATTGCTTTAGGTGTAAGGTTAGGTTGTTTGAGATTTTTCTTGTTTCTTGAGGTAGGATTGTATTGCTATAAACTTCCCTCTTAGAACAGCTTTTGCTGCATTTGGGTCGTTGTGTTTTCATTGTCATTTGTCTCTAGGTATTTTTTGATTTCCTCTTTGATTTCTTCAGTGATCTCTTGGTTATTTAGTAGCATATTGTTTAGCCTCCATGTGTTTGTATTTTTTACAGTTTTTTTCCTGTAATTGATATCTAGCTCATAGCACTGTGGTCAGAAAAAATACTTGATATGACTTCAATTTTCTTAAATTTACCAAGGCTTGATTTGTGAGCCAAGATATGCTCTACCCTGAAGAATGCTCCATGAGCACTTGAGAAAAATGTGTATTCTGTTGTTTTTGGAGGGAATGTCCTATAAATATCAATTAATTCCATCTTGTTTAATGTATCATTTAAAGCTTGTGTTTTCTTGTTTATTTTCATTTTGGATGATCTGTCCATTGGTGAAAGTGGGGTGTTAAAGTCCCCTACTATGATTGTGTTACTGTCAATTTCCCCTTTTATGGCTGTTAGCATTTGCCTTATGTATTGAGGTGCTCCTGTGTTGGGTGCATAAATATTTACAATTGTTTTATCTTCCTCTCGGATTGATCCATTGATCATTATGTACTGTGCATCTCTGTCTCTTGTGATAGTCTTTATTTTAAAGTCTATCTTGTCTGATATGAGTATTGCTACTCCAGCTTTCTTTTGATTTTCATTTGCATGGAATATCTTTTTCCATCCCCTCACTTTCAGTCTGTATGTGTCCCTAGGTCTGAAGTGGGTCTCCTGTAGACAGCATATATACAGGTCTTGTTTTTATATCCCTTCAGCCAGTCTGTGTCTTTTTTGGTTGGGGCATTTAATCCATTTACATTTAAGGTAATTATCGATATGTATATTCCTATTACCATTTTCTTAACTGTTTTGGGTTAGTGTTTGTAGGTCTTTTCCTTCTCTTGTGTTTCCTGCCTAGAGAAGGTCCTTTAGCACTTGTTGTATAGCTGGTTTGGTGGTGCTGAATTCTCTTAACTTTTCCTTGTCTGTAAAGGTTTTAATTTCTCCATCGAATCTGAATGAGATCCTTGCTGGGTAGAGTAATCTTGGTTGTAGGTTTTTCCCTTTCATCACTTTATATATTTCCTGCCACTCCCTTCTGGCTTGCAGAGTTTCTGCTGAAAGATCAGCTGTTAACCTTATGCGGATTCCCTTCTATGTTATTTGTTGCTTTTCCCTTGCTGCTTTTAATATTTTTTCTTTGTATTTAATTTTTGATAGTTTGATTAATATGTGTCTTGGCGTGTTTCTCCTTGCATTTATCCTGTATGGGACTCTCTGTGCTTCCTGGACTTGACTGACAATTTCCTTTCCCATGTTAGGGAAGTTTTCAACTATAATCTCTTCAAATATTTTCTCAGACCCTTTCTTTTTCTCTTCTTCTTCTGGGACCCCTATTATTCGAATGTTGGGGTGTTTAATGTTGTCCCAGAGGTCTCTGAGACTGTCCTCAATTCTTTTCATTCTTTCTTCTTTATTCTGCTCTGTGGTAGTTATTTCCACTACTTTGTCTTCCAGGTCACTTATCCATTCTTCTGCCTCAGTTATTCTGCTATTGATTCCTTCTAGAGAATTTTTAATTTCATTTATTGTGTTGTTCATCATTGTTTGTTTGCTCTTTAGTTCTTCTAGGTCCTTGTTAAATGTTTCTTGTATTTTCTTCATTCTATTTCCAAGAGTTTCGACCATCTTTACTATCATTACTGTGAATTCTTTTTCAGGTAGACTGCATATTTCCTCTTCATTTGTTTGTTCTGGTGGGTTTTTACCTTGCTCTTTCATCTTCTGCATATTTCTCTGTCTTCTCATTTTGTTAAACTTACAGTGTTTGGGGTCTCCTTTTCACAGGCTGCAGGTTCGTAGTTCCCATTGTCTTTGGTGTCTGTCCCCAGTGGGTGAGGTTGGTTCAGTGGCTTGTGTAGGCTTCCAGGTGGAGGGGACTGGTGCCTGTGTTCTGGTGGGTGGGGCTGGATCTTGTCCTTCTGGTGGGCAGGGCCACGTCCAGTGGTGCGTTTTGGGGTGTCTGTTAACTTAGTGTGACTTTAGGTAGCCTCTCTGCTAATGGGTGGGGGTGTGTTCCCATCTTGCTAGTTGTTTGGCATGGGGTATCCAGCACTGGAGCTTGCTGGCCATTGGGTGGAGCTGGTCTTTTTGTTGAAATAGAGATCTCTGGGAGAGCTCTTGCCGATTGATATTACGTGGGGCCAGGAGGTCTCTGGTCGTCCAACATCCTGGACTCAGCTCTCCCACCTCGGAGGCTCAGGTCTGACACCCGGCCAGAGCACCGAGACACTGACAGCCACATGGCTCAGAAGAAAAGGAAGGAAAAAAGAAGCAGATAGAACCCCAAACCAAATGGTAAAAGCAAAACTAAACAGACAAAGTCACACAAAGAAACATACAAACACACACTCATAAAAAGAAAACAAACAAAACAAAATAAAACAAAAACGAGCAGTCAAAACCCTAGGAAAAATGGTAAAAGCAAACCTAAACAGACAAAAATCACACAAAGAAACACACACATATACACTCACACAAAGAGGAAAAAAATTTTTGAATTTAAAAGATAAAATTTTTAAAAAATAAAATAAAAAAATTTTAAAAAGAGAGCAACCAAACCAATAAAAAAAATCCACCAATGATAATAAGCACTAAAAACTAAACTAAGATAGACATAAAAACCAGAAACAAATCAGACACAGAAAGCAAATCCCAAGTCTACAGTTGCTCCCAAAGTCCACCGCCTCAATTTTGGGAACATTTGTTGTCTATTCAGGTATTCCACAGATGTAAGGTTCATCAAGTTGATTGTGGGAATTTAATCTGCTGCTCCTGAGGCTGCACAGAGAAATTTCCCTTCCTCTTCTTTGTTCGTACAGCTCCTAGGGTTCAGCTTTGGTTTTGGCCCTGCCTCTGCATGTAGGCTGCCTCAGCCATGTTCCCTGCCCAGACAGGAGGGGGTTAAAACAGCGGCTGATTAGGGCTCTCTTGCTCACTCAGGCCAGGGAGAGGGAGGGGTACAGTAGTCATAACTGGAATGTGGGGCAAGCCTGTGGCATCAGAGGCTGGTGTCACATTGCAACAACCTGAGGTGTGCCACATGTTCTCCTGGGGAAGTTGTCCCTGATTCTCGGGACTCTGGCAGTGGTGGGCTGCACAGGCTTCTGAGGGGGTTGTGGGTAGTGACCTGTGCTTGCACACAGATTCTTGGTAGAAGCGGCAGCAGCATTAGTGTTTCATGCCTGTCTCTGGGGTCCAAGCTGATAGCCATGGCTCATGCCCGTCTCTGGAGCTCGTTTAGGCGGTGTTCCGCCTTCTGTGGGTACATGGAGCAGGAATCCCCTCTCCTCGCACACCCCAAAACAATGGTCTCTTGACTCTTCGGCAGGTCCAGGCTTTTTCCCAGACTCCCTCCTGGCTAGCTGTGGCACACTAGCCCTTTTCAGGCTGTCTTCATGCAGCCACCCACAGCCCTCTCCCTGGGGTCTGACCTCCAAAGCCTGAGCCTCAGCTTCCAGCCCCCACCCGCCTCGGTGGGTGAGCAGACAAGCGTCTCAAGTTGGTGAGTGCTGGTCAGCACCAATCCTCTGTGTGGGAATCTTTCTGCTTTGCTCTCTGCACCCCTGTTGCTGCGCTCTCCTCCATGGGTCTGAAGCTTCCCTCTGGCCCACCCCTGTCCCCGCCAGTGAAAGGGCTTCCTAGTGTGTGGAAACTTTTCCTCCTTCACAGCTCCCTCCCAGAGATGCAGGTCCCATCCCTATACTTTTGTCTCTGTTTTTTCTTTTTTCTTTCGCCCTACCCAGGTACATGGTTATTTTCTTGCCTTTTGGGAAGTCTGAAGTCTTCTGCCAGCATTCAGTAGGTGCTCTGTAGGAGTTGTTCCACATGTAGATGTATTTTTGATGTATTTGTGGGGAAGAAGATGATCTCCACATCTTACTCCTCCGCCATCTTGAAGGTCTCTGTCTTTTACTTTTTAAAAAATTTGTCAGTTCACTTCTATGAGGAACTATCCTGTAGGTTTTAAGTGGATGTCTTGGAGAGGCAGTTCCTTATGCCCTGACTCTTTCCTCACTAGAGCTGGTCATAGTGGCTGGTTTCCTTGTCCTAGTGCTCACATCATCCTTGTCTCTTTTTGACTATTTACGGATATTTTAAAAATATTTTCTGAGTTGCTTCAATATTTGTAGCAACAAGAATGAATCTTTACTATGTTTCTCTATATTTGATAAAATCAAAGGATATTCATGAGGGGAATAACACATTTGTTTATATCATTGCCAATAAACTAGATGCTGAGGCATTCTTGGTTCTCCTTTCCTTTCACTATCTTTCCTGTTATTACTCTTTTGTTTTACATTCTCCTCTATATCGTATTTTAAATACAGAAATTAAAATTAAATCAATTACCATGTTTAACCTTTTGGAAATAAAAATGATAAGAACAAAAGGAACTCTAACAATTCGCCCTACAGTAAAGTCTAGTTGAGTCTTGTTTGGGCACCACAGTCCCAGGATGGATCCCAGTTCTCTTTTGTTCTCCAGTGTTGGGCACTCAACCTCCCTGGCCTTGGTTTTTTGCTTCTGGGTGTTTTTTTTTCTTTGTAATAAAGTGTTGAAGAAATAAACTCTAAGTTTCCCTGCAAGGATGAAACTTGTCTTCAGTTGAACATATGCTAAAAAATACAACAATTTATATTGCTGTGTCTCTTATAAGAAGTTATAAGAAATGGCATAGAGTAATACAACAAAATATACTTTAACCAGTGATATTTCTGTTGAAATAAAAGTCAACTTGAGAAATGTACTTCTTTGAAAAAACCATTTCTCTCCCTCTATATTAGTTGATTATTTCAATATACTTTGTTAGATTGATGATGTTTTAAAACTTAATGAAGAATGAGCACTTCAATAATAACACTTTTTATCCATTAATAAGTGTTCAAATTTTATAATAAATTGCAATCCAATATCTGTATTTTCTCATAAAGCAAAATAGAAAATTTTGGGGCTTCCCTGGTGGCGCAGTGGTTGAGAGTCTGCCTGCCAATGCAGGGGACACGGGTTCGAGCCCTGGTCTGGGAGGATCCCACATGCCGCGGAGCGACTAGCCCGTGAGCCACAACTGCTGAGCCTGCTGTGCTCCACAACGGGAGAGGGCGCGATAGTGAGAAGGACCGCGCACCGCGATGAAGAGAGGCCCCTGCTTGCCGCAACTAGAGAAAGCCCTCGCACAGAAATGAAGACCCAACACAACCATAAACAAATAAATTTTTTAAAAAATGCAAACCTTAAAAAAAAAAAATACCAGTTATCTCAACTTTAAAAAAAAAAAAAAAGAAAATTTTGTTATTCAAAACTCTGCACCTTGAACATGTTTTTGTCATCATCCCTGCTCCTGAGTCTTTCTTCTCTATCATGCAGTGTGATGTCCTTGCACTGTCTCTTACTACCTATGAGGAATAAAAGTGCCCAGAGTGACAGCTCTCTCCAGGAACAGTTGTCCTTCCTCCTAGACCCGGAAGGAGGTGGGGGGAACTGAAAGTACAAATGGGGTACCAAACCACCCCATTCTCTCAGCATTGACTGTGAAATTGGCAGTCCCCTTTTCTACTTGAAACGGGAGGAAGTTGCTCATCTCATAAGTTTGAAAAAAGCATTTGACTAAAATAGGATTCCTGTTATTATAAAGCAAGATGTAAAAATGTGCATGAATAAACTTTTTCTATTGTTTCACTTGAACATGAAAGTCACCTGGACTACACAGTGTGCTGTGTTTAAACAGCAGCGGGGATTTTTTTAAATGAGACTCTACTTAATGATGTTTCCACTTTTATCATCTCCAAAAGAGGCTTCAGAAAAGTATTCTCATATCATCACCCACAAAATCAATCCCAAAGTCTCCACTTTCAACATTTTATTCCTCATTTCAAGATCTAAACCAGAATTGAGGTAACCATGAAATTTCCCCCACCCTCAACCTTGGGTATCCAAAAAAGAACAAGAAGTAAGGAAATTGTGTCAAGAAACCTGGGTCTTTACCTCAACTTTTGAAACAACCACCTGTGTGGTCATTAACCTCTCTGGGCCTCAGTTTCCACATCTGCAAAATGAGGGAATTGGACTTCCCTCATTTTGAGTGCCATCCCTCTAGCTATAAAAATCCACGACACTAAAATAAATAATTTTTAACAGCAAATTCACTGAAACAACTTCACTTACAGACTCAGTCAAGTCAGTCTCTGCCTTGACATTAGGAAGACTTTGTCTGATCAGGCTGTGGGGAGGAAGTAGGAGATTGGAGACTTAAGAGAAAAGAAGAATTCAGTGACTGCATTTACTTGCAAGAAAGTAAATTTATATTTGGGATTTGGAACAAATTGAGATGGGCAAGATGCAGTGATTGTCAGTCCTTCTCTACATTGACAGTAGGTTTGAGTGCTGGGACACTCTCTGAGGTCAGATCCCATCGCTGGCCCCATGATACCTTAAGTAAAGTTAGGAGATTAGGCACAAAGCTTCAGTCTTATGCCCCCTGCTACTGCATCGCTTCCTGAGACTCACAACTATTCCACTCAGTGAGCAATACCTACAGTTTATTTCATAACTCAATACAGTCTCTGCTGTTCAAATGCAAACATCCCAAGGTGAGAGTGTATTCAGTTTTTCCTCAGTGTACATGAGTTTATAGACCCTTTCCTCAGATAACATTTTGATGAGAAAAGAGAAGAGATTACTTCACCATCAGGGGTTAAAAAGTGGGCAACCAAGAGGGTAGAAGGCAAAAGAAACTAGCCCTAAACCCAGATTTTTAGTTCGCAACAGATCTGCATAGGTGCCATGGTTCGCAAGAGATCTAAGTACTGTTCTGCAAAGGATAAGAACAGCCTAAAACCTGGCTTAGAGAATGGTGAGAATCCACCTTTAACCAAATAAAGTTGGTAATAAGTCTGGGCAAGAAAAGTACTGAGAAGCTAAAATCTTATTATCTATCATTATCACAGGGTGAGGGGTGGAAATTTACCAAATAACTCAACCCTCATCTAAACTCCAAAACATCTCTTGATTTTAACTATTTTGACTATAATCTTTCTAAGCCTATTAGTAGGGTGAGCATATAATTTACCAAACCAATGGGGACACTTTCAAGAATGAAAGGGAATGCTATTTTTAACAGTGCCAGGGCTTGTGTAAACCAGGACTATCCCAGGAAAACCAGATGTATGGTTACCCACAGTAACTCTCCTATGTTCTTGGATGGGGTATTCTATATAAAGTAACTTTTCCACTATGATCCAAGTCATGAACACTCATTTCACTCTGTTGAAATGCAATGATGTCCTCTGGATTTAGCGTATTCTGTACTTCTATACCACTGGACCTCACACCCTAGTCGGCAACAGAATCACCAGAGGGCTTGTTTGATTGCTGAGCTCCACGCTCAGAGTTTCTGATTCAGTCAGTCTGGGGTTGGGCCTGAGCATTCGTATTTCTAAATTTACAAGTGATCTTGATGCTGCTGGTCCAGGCATCACACTTTGAGAAGCACACACTGTACTCAGTGATCTCAGACAGCTGTCCCTTTCTTTCTTCGTTCTTATGCCTGCATTTTGTAGTCCATCAGCATCTGGTCTTAGCTGTCAGCTATCAGTATACCTGTCCCTAACGAGCTTAGTCTTCTAATTCCTTTTATTATTTCTAAGGTGTTTCTTCTAATTTCCTATTGATTCAGAAAATAAACATGCAAGTTTATTAGAACCCTCTTTAAAATAAGTGAATAGGCTTATTTATTCATTTCTTCATTCAACCAACATGTATTTGAGTTTTCTCCAGGCTATCACTCAGAGAAAAGGCCTGAGCTGCATCTATTTTGGCTACTCACATACCTTGCTTGCTTTATTTTCTGACTCCTAGCTGAGCTTCAAAGAAGTATTTTTTTTCCGCATAAATGTGGAATAAGTGAGGGATAACTGTAATAGTCATTTAGAGGGCATGTAACTTAAAAGCTATCTATTAAATTTTAAAAATGGTTAGGTGATATTGCTACAGAGATATTGCTACATAACCTCGCTTTACAGAGAGAACGACATTCATTTTTTACAAAGATTTTCTTGGTAAAGTCTTTACAAAGATATGACAATAACTCATAATGTCCAACCCATATTTGTCATCAACCCTACTCTTGTGAAATTATTGTTATTCACACAATACTGTCATCAAGTCACTACCATGCTTCTTAGTCCATCCACTGCATATTACATAGTGTCAGTTCATATTTAACTGAGACATAGAGATTCTGCTAGAAATAGAATAGAACAAACTCAGCTTTAAAGTAGTCTCAGAGACAGCAAATCCACTTTTAGCCAATAAATCTACTTTTAGCTAATCTGAGAACTTTGTGGCTGTTGAGCTATAATTATTTCTTTAGTTTTTCACTGCCCCGCAATAGAAATTCCTTGACACCAGGAAGTTGCTCTAATGAAAACTGATGTGGGAGTGATGTGTAAAAGAACAAGAACTCTCACAAGCTCTGAGGAAAAGAGACTCCTCAGTGTTAGGTCCTTTCCAGTCTAGGACGTCAAGACAGATTATGAGACTATCCAGTTGAATCTCCTGCCCTTCATCCAGTGTGAATGCTGTCAGCACAGTGCAGGGCAGTGAGCAACTAGGAAGGAACTGGGCTGTAGGGTCAGGCAAACCTGGCCTCAAGATTCTTCTCTGTCACCCACTTACGTGATAAAAAGCCCCAAGACTCTCACTTCCTAGAATTATCCTTTCTTTTACGATCTAAACAAAATGACTCACAGTTCAGCACCTTCCCAATATTTCTGAGGATTTTAGGAGGAGAGACATTCACGATCCCACTCTTTCTTGCTCTAAATTCTTACTCCAAATTCAATTCTCCATCCCCACTCATACCTTCTCTCCTGTAACCACTCTTCTCCCTCTTCCTCACTTCACCCTAAACATGGGCCACACAACCAAAGCACTTTCAATGCAAGACTCTTAAGTGTAACAAGGTTTTACTAAGTTTTGACTGCAACCAAGAATAATCCAACATGGTGCAAAAAAGAGCTTTGAATTCAATGCATATCTCACTGTCCCTAAAAATGCTTTGACCGTTTTCATTCAGATGGTCTTTCTTCTTCAGGTGCTGACTTGCTACTGGGTGCCTGGCCATACTCGGTCTCCAAGCACTCTCTCCATTCTCTTCATTCCTATGTCTTCCAGAAATCCTGTCCTCCTCTCAAGTCACTAGTGTTCAATCTAGGCATTTCAGTTACTTGATTATGCAGGGCCATTTGGTTTCTCAAACTCCATCTTAGACTGGTTGTTGGGTCCTTTAAATATCCAAAAACAAGCTCTCCACCACTGAAATTAATTATACCGCTATCCTGGAATTTTAATGCAACAACCATAGTCATCATTTTAAATAGCATTTTTTTCCTTTACATGACAGTAGCCACACGAATGTGTACAAGACAATTAATTCAGCTGAGCCTCAGTTTAGTCACCTATTCATTTGGTTGTTATGAAGATGAAATGTAAAAGCCCAGCATAACACTTGCCAAATGGTAGCTGCTGACATTATTAAGCATCATAAATTTCCATTGGAAAGGGTAATTAATAACAGTACCACTTGAGTAGTATTTGCCAACACTCACGGCCAGTAGCTGACGTGCCAGACTGAAGCTGAGATACCACACTCTGGTATCCTGATCCCCTGGGCACCATGTTTTCAAGAAAATACATAGTTAGAAATATTAGGCAAATCATCTCATCCAAGAGCTAAAAATATCACTACCATCTCCCAATAGCAAGGGATGGTATTCTAGCTTGCTTATGTTGTTTATGTCTTTCTCTCAGAGAGGAGCACAGAGCTGGACAGAGGCCCAGCTATGTGCTACACACTTGTGCGATCCATTGCCTGCCACCATGTATCTGCTCTGAGAACAGACTGCAGTACAGTTTTACAAGGATTTTAATTTCCCAGTGAAACAAAAGTTGGTCTGTAGATAATCTGCAAATCATTTCGGTCAACAGATGAGTTAATGTCAGTTAATGTCAATGAACTGAATTAATGTCAATGAAAAAGTCAAATTTAAGGCAAATGCCAGGGGTTGGCTTGAATTAGGTCCTATTAGCCTAATACTTGTTCCCAGGTTATCCTCACATCAAAGTGACTCAAGGCTTTCTCTGGGCAAAAATCTCTCTCTCTCTCATACACTTTGTACAAGTTCCAAGATGATTCCTACTCTCACAGACCTTCCCCTGAACCATAACCCAACTGCCCACTTACAAAGGAGGTGGTCTCAGTACTTTTGGCTTGGTGGTACATGTACTGTGCACCAGCTATGTGCCAGGCTCTCTGCTACATGCTTCACATGCATAATCTCAATTTTTTTCTCAGCAACACAATGAGATAGATATTATACCTGCTTTAAAACAGAAGGCTGATACTCAGAGAAGGAAAGGTACTTGGACATGGCCACACAATCAGTAAGTGAATAAACAGGATTCAAATCCAGGTCTGTCAGATGTCAAGTCTCATGTTTTTCACCACAAGATTCACCGTGTGTGAGACCATCAACCATTAGCGCAAAAAAAGATTTCTACCTAGACTCAAAGAACTCTAGAATTCTTAGTGTGGAACTGCTCACTGTCCAAAGTACTTCCAAATATATTTATCTCTACCAAACTGGGAATAGCGTGGCATTCCTGTGGAATGCAGGAATAGTCCACAATTTTGGCTAATTCAATAAATTATAAGGTGTTATCCAGTAAAACATGAGCAATTCATATATTTTGAGCCCTAGGCACCACCTCAACAATGGAGTAATCATTCCCAACCCTTGTTCTTTCCAGTTCAGCTTACATCATGGTGCCCTTTATTGTTCTAATGGCCAACTCTCATTATGGCATTCGTTTTCTTAAAACTGACTTTTTACCCTCTGAAGTGCCTCTGCTTAGCTTTCAAGTCCCTGTACAATTTGGCCCCAGTGTAATGTTTCAGTTTCATCTTCCACCAGTCCTCACACCTAGATGGCCTCCCAGTCAAGCAAAACCACTCAAGACGAACCTCACATGCCCTGAGCCTTTATTCTACAATTTAAAATGTCGTAGGGACTTCACTGGTGGTCCAGTGGTTAAGAATCTGCCTGCCAATGCAGGGGACACGGGTTTGATCCCTGGTCCGGGAAGATCCCACATGCCGCGGAGCAACTAAGCCCACGCACCACAACTACTGAGCCTGCACTCTAGAGCCCACATGCCACAACTACTGAGCTCGCATGCCACAACTACTGAAGCCCACACGCCTAGAGCCTTTGCTCTGCAACAAGAGAAGCCACCGCAATGAGAAGCCTGAACACCGCAATGAAGAGTAGCCCTGGCTCACTGCAATTAGAGAAAGCCCATGCTCAGCAATGAAGACCCAACGCAACCAAAAATAAATAAATAATAAATTTATTTTAAAAATAAAAATAAAATAAAATGTCCTAGTTCAGGACTGAAGTGAGAGTAAATTTCTCTGCAATAAAAAGCAACAGGGACTTCTCTGGTGGCCCAGTGGTTAAGACTCTATGCTCCCAATGCAGGGGGCATGGGTTTGATCCCTAGTCAGAGAACTAAGATCCCACATGCCACATGGTGTGGCCAAAAAAAAAAAAAAAAGCAACAGAAATTTACCGTAGTGAGATACCACTTCACACCTACTAGGATTGCTATAATCAAAAAAGTGGAAAATAGCAAGCGATGGCAAGATATAGAGAAATCAGAACCTTCATGCATTGCTAGTGGGAACGTAAAATGGTAGAGCCACTGTAGTTTCTCAAAGAGTTAAACATACAACTACCTTATGACTCAGCAATTCCACTCCTAAGCATATATACAAAAGAATTGAAAGGAAGGACTGGAACAGATATCTGTACCCCAATGTTCATAGCAGCACTATTCACAATAGCCAAAAGGTGGAGACAAACCAAATGTCCATCAGTAGAAGAACAGCTAAACAAAACATGGTATAGACATACAATGGAATATTGTTCAGCCATAAGAAGGAATGAAACTTTGATATATGCTACACCATGCATGGACTTTGAAAAGATTATGCTTATTGAACTAAGCCAGACACAAAAAGCCACATATTTTATGATTTCACTTATATGAAATATCCAGAATAGGCGGATCAGTAGACCTAGAGAGCAGTGTAGTGGTTGCCAAGGACTAGGATGAGAGGTATGGAGTGTGACTGCTTACTGAGGACAGAGTTTCCATTTGGGGTGATGGGAACTAGATAGTGCTGATGGTCGCACAACATTGTAAATGTACTAAGTGGCACTGAATTTTACACTTTAAAATGGTTTAAATGATAAATTTTATAATTTTTATCACAATAAAACATTTAAAAGTTTATAGAAATGACTCATAAAAACTGCTCTATTTATTCACTAACTCATTTATCCAAGGATGCTTGCCTTGAGGAGAAATGGATCCCAAGCTTAATGTAATGATTATTTATTTGGAATTGATAAAAACAAAAATCAGTGTCAAAGTGAAGGAACTAGGTCCCTTTGTTTTTGTTATTAAAACTCCAGGCATAATGATTGACGTGGTATGGAGCTGTGATTGGTAGTATTAATATTTTGAGAAATTTATCAAATTAGTCAAGGTGAACTAGACTCAAGTCAAATCAATAAATAATCAAACATCCATGAGAAATATTCAAAGGGTTTTTTAAGTTTTATATCTATATTCCTGAGAAGCTCTCTGACTATGAATCTGGGGCCCAATCCCCCCAATAATAGTTACATTTCAGACATTCATCCACTGCCACCAATTACCTATTAATCAGTGGTAAAGAATGAAAAACACTTTGCAGTCTAGGCAAATCCAAAGAGAAGGACTGCCTTGGTAAATTTTCACTTTTTAGGAACTGGTAACCAACCAGAAAAATTGTTCAGCACAGCAAATTCAGTACAACAGTTAGTTTCTGTAAAAATGGATTCTCCTTCCAGACAACTTAAATGAACAAACATAATCAAATGAGAAAATATGCATTTCTCCTACCATTCAGGGCAATGCTCTGCATAAAATTTGCAGTAATTTCGGTTTCAGCCATTTGCTAGGAAATATGATATTATTCCTGGAGTCATTACAGTCAGTTGGAACAGAGATGCCAAAAAAACACTGTACAATTTAATGTGTGGCACTGTTTCACTTTTTTTTCTGATGGTTATTGCTTTTTGAACACCAGTTCTGACTCCAGGACCTTTCAAAATTATTCACTCAAATATTATTATCTGAAGCTCTGGTGCTGGACAGGACAGAGCATACATTGCATGGAAGAAATAGCAGTGGCTTTTGAAGCCGGAAGATTCAGATTAAAATCCTTCCTCTGAAAAAAGGACCTACAAAAACAAACCCATAACAATTAAGAAAATGGTCATAGGAACATACATATAAATAATTACCTTAAACGTGAATGGATTAAATGCTCCAACCAAAAGACACAGGCTCGCTGAATGGATACAAAAACAAGACCCATATATATGCTGTCTACAAGAGACCCACTTCAGACCTAGGGACACATACAGACTGAAAGTGAGGGGATGGAAAAAGATATTCCAGGCAAATGGAAATCAAAAGAAAGCTGGAGAAGCAATACTCATACCAGATAAAATAGATTTTAAAATAAAGACTGTTACAAGAGACAAGGACGGACACTACATAATAATCAATGGATCAATCCAGGAAGAAGATATAACAATTATAAATATATATGCACCCAACATAGGAGCACCTCAATACACAAGGCAACTGTTAACAGCTATCAAAGAGGAAATCGACAGTAACACAGTAATGGTGGGGGATATTAACACCTCACTTACACCAATGGACAGATAATCCAAACAGAAAATCAATAAGGAAACACAAGCTTTAAATGACACAGTAGACTAGATAGATTTAATTGATATTTATAGGACATTCCATCCAAAACCAGCAGGTTACACTTTCTTCTCAAGTGAACATGGAACATTCTCCAGGATAGATCACATCTTGGGTCACAAATCAAGCCTCAGTAAATTTAAGAAAATTGAAATCATATCAAGCATCTTTTCTGACCACAACGCTATGAGATTAGAAATCAATTACAGGGAAAAAAATGTAAAAAACACAAACACATAGAGGCTAAACAATACATTACTAAATAACCAAGAGATCACTGAAGAAATCAAAGAGGAAATCACAAAATACCTAGAGACAAATGACAATGAAAACACGATGATCCAAAACCTATGGGATGCAGCAAAAGCATTTCTAAGAGGGAAGTTTGTAGCTATAGAAGCCTACCTCAAGAAACAAGAAACATCTCAAGTAAACAATCTAACCTTACACCTAAAGGAACTAGAGAAAGAAGAACAAACAAAACCCAAAGTTAGCAGAAGGAAAGAAATCATAAAGATCAGAGCAGAAATAAATGAAATAGAAACAAAGAAAACAATAGCAAAGATCAATAAAACTAAAAGCTGGTTCTTTGAGAAGATAAACAAAATTGATAAACCATTAGCCAGACTCATCAAGAAAAAGAGGGAGAGGACTCAAATCAATAAAATTAGAAATGAAAAAGGAGAAATTACAACAGACACCGCAGAAATACAAAGCATTCCAAAGAGACTACTACAAGCAACTCTATGCCAATAAAATGGACAACCTGGAAGAAATGGACAACTTCTTAGAAAGGTATAACCTTCCAAGACTGAACCAGGAAGAAACAGAAAATATGAACAGACAAATCACAAGTAATGAAATTGAAACTGTGATTAAAAATCTTCCAACAAACAAAAGTCCAGGACCAGGTGGCTTCACAGGTGAATTCTATCAAACATTTAGAGAAGAGCTAACACCCATCCTTCTCAAACTCTTCCAAAAAATTGCAGAGGAAGGAACACTCCCAAACTCATTCTATGAGGCCATCATCATCCTGATACCAAAACCAGACAAAGATACTACAAAAAAAGAAAATTACAGACCAATATCACTGATGAATATAGATACAAAAATCCTCAACAAAATACTAGCAAACAGAATCCAACAACACATTAAAAGGATCATACACCACGATCAAGTGGGATTTATCCCAGGGATGCAAGGATTCTTCAATATATGCAAATCAATCAATGTGATACACCATATTAACAAATTGAAGAATAAAAACCATATGATCATCTCAGTAGATGCAGAAAAAGCTTTTGACAAAATTCAACACTCATTTATGATAAAAACTTTCCAGAAAGTGGGCATAGAGGGAACCTACCTCAACATAATAAAGGCCATATATGACAAACCCACAGCAAACATCATTCTCAATGGTGAAAAACTGAAAGCATTTCCTTTAAGATAAGAAACGAGACAAGGATGTCCACTCTCACCACTATTATTCAACATAGTTTTGGAAGTCCTAGCCACGGCAATTAGAGAAGAAAAAGAAATAAAAGGAACACAAATTGGAAAAGAAGAAGTAAAACTGTCACTGTTTGCAGATGACATGATACTATACATGGAGAATCCTAAAAATGCCATCAGAAAACTACTAGAGCTAATCAATGAATTTGGTAACGTTGCAGGACACAAAATTAATGCACAGAAATCCCTTCCATTCCTATACACTAATGATGAAAAATCTGAAAGAGAAATTAAGGAAACACTCCCATTTACCACTGCAACAAAAAGAATAAAATACCTAGGAATTAACCTACCTAGGGAGACAAAAGACCTGTATGCAGAAAACTATAAGACACTGATGAAAGAAATTAAAGATGATACCAACACATGGAGAGACATACCATGTTCTTGGATTGGAAGAATCAATATTGTGAAAATGACTATACTACCCAAAGCAATCTTTGGGTTTCAGATTCAATGCAATCCCTATCAAATTACCAATGGCATTTCTTACGGAACTAGAACTAATCATCTTAAAATTTGTATGGAGACACAAAAGACCCTGAATAGCCAAAGCAGTCTTGAGGGAAAAAAACGGAGCTGGAGGAATCAGACTCCCTGACTTCAGACTATACTACAAAGCTACAGTAATCAAGACAATATGGTACTGGCACAAAAACAGAAACATAGATCAATGGAACAAGATAGGAAGCCCAGAGATAAACCCACGGACCTATGGTCAACTAATCTATGACAAAGGAGGCAAAGATATACACTGGAGAAAAGACAGTCTCTTCAATAAGTGGTGCTGGGAAAACTGGACAGCTACATGTAAAAGAATGAAATTAGAACACTCCCTAACACCATACACAAAAATAAACTCAAAATGGATTAGAGACCTAAATATAAGACCGGACACTATAAAACTCTTAGAGGAAAACATAGGAAGAACACTCTTTGACATAAATCACAGCAAGATCTTTTTTGACCCACCTCCTAGAGTAATGGAAATAAAAACAAAAATAAACAAATGGGACCTAATGAAACTTCAAAGCTTTTGCACAGCAAAGGAAACCATAAACGAGACGAAAAGACAACCCTCAGAATGGGAGAAAATATTTTCAAACGAATCAGTGGACAAAGGATTAATCTCCAAAATATATAAACAGCTCATGCAGCTCAATATTAAACAAACAAACAACCCAATCCAAAAATGGGCAGAAGACCTAAATAGACATTTCTCCAAAGGAGACATACAGATGGCGAAGAAGCACATGAAAAGCTGCTCACCATCACTAATTATTAGAGAAATGCAAATCAAAACCACAATCAGGTATCACCTCACACCAGTTAGAATGGACATCATCAGAAAATCTACAAACATCAAATGCTGGAGAGGGTGTGGAGAAAAGGGAACCCTCTTGCACTGTTGGTGGGAATATAAATTGATACAGCCACTATGGATAACAGTATGGAGGTTCCTTAAAAACTAAAAATAGAATTACCATATGATCCAGCAATCCCACTACTGGGCATATACCCAGAGAAAACCATAATTCAAAAAGACACATGCACCCCAATGTTCATTGCAGCACTATTTACAATAGCCAGGTCATGGAAGCAACCTAAATGCCCCTCGACAGACGAATGGATAAAGAAGATGTGGTACATATATACAATGGACTATTACTCAGCCATAAAAAGGAACGAAATTGAATCATTTGTTGAAACGTGGATGGATATAGAGACTGTCATACAGAGTGAAGTAAGTCAGAAAGAGAAAAACAAATATCATATATTAATGCATGTATGTGGAACCTAGAAAAATGGTACAGATGAACTGATTGGCAGGGCAGAAGTTGGGACATAGATGTAGAGAAGAAATGTATGGACACCAAGGGGGGAAAGCCACGGTGGGGTGGGGATGGTGGTGTGCTGAATTGGGTGATTGGGATTGACATGTATACACTGATGTGTATAAAATTGATGACTAATAAGAACCTGCAGTATAAACAAACAAACAAACAAAACAACTAATACTAAACTTTCTTCGGGTTATTTGTATGGAAATATGTTAATATAAATGTTTCAGACATTACATAAAATTTCTAAAAATCTTATATGTTCTGGTATAATGTTATAAGTCATAATTCTAGTTATTACTTTAAAATATCATCTCAGAAATAACTAAATTTCCTTGTCAATTGCATTATTATGAACTTTCATCAAATCTTTAACCGTGGTCATTTTGAAGTCTTTTGTCATTTACAGACAGTTCTGGGTGTACTCTGATGCTTTTGCAAATATGTTCCTATAAAAGGGTTTCATCTTCAAGGAATTCACGGTAAAGACTCTGACAAGTACAGGTTTCTGGTAACTGACTATACTGCTGAACTGAATGAATAAGCATTTTCAGAACTCTAATGGAAAACTGATGAATTCATAAAAGTGCTAACAAAAGATCAAGATGAAAAAAAAATTAATTACATGGGACTGAGTGAACTGATGAGGATGATTATAATTTTTGTGACTTTCTGTTTGAATAAAAAAAAAATCCCACAAGGACTCAGAGGCAAAAAATATACAAATTAATTTTCACTGCAAAGTAAAGGAGCTGTTACAGTGGAGGATTACTGGACTGAATGTCAATATTATGACATAGTATGAGTGTGTTTCGTGTTTGGTAATTGCAATCATTGTTGTTTTTGTTGTGGCCATCCATTTACAATCCTTGGTGTCAGTTTATCTCTTGTAAAAATAAAATACAGTGTGTGTGTGTGAAAAAAAAAAATAAGTCATATAGAACAGCCAGACCTGCAAGAAATTGTGAGGTCACTAATATTTTCCTTTCTTTCACAAATTTCTCTTCAGTGGAATACCAGTTCCTCACTTGGAACCATTACCTTGGAACCATTACTTAACCTCTGTGAGCTTGTTACCTTACATGTACATTGGAGATAATGCCTATTCATAAAGCTGTTGGAAAAATTACAGGACAAATGTAAGCCTTTGCTTCACAGTAGTTGATGAAGAGCATTTTTTTCTTCTTTCCTCTAAGACAATATGGTTTCTTAGTCTCTTACATTCTACTTCTATGAAAACAGGAAAAATAACTCAACCTAACTTACTTTTTGATGAAACTAATTTATATCATTTTCCAAAAATATTTGTTATTTTATTCTAAAATAAAAATTATGACGACTATAAAAAAAAAAAAAAAGAGCCTATTGTTGACAGCCTAGGTTGTCCTAAAATGTAATTCCATCAAGAGAGTGATAGATTTAAACCTGGGCAGCCTAGTTATATTCAACCTATTTTGTAGTAAAAGATGATGCAGGACTGTACAATATATGTTATATATTCCATGGAGAACTGGATATGTGAATTTTTCAACATAATCTATCATCTCTACTAGGAGAACATCATAGAATGTCAGGAAATATGCCACCGGCTGAGTTCTTAATATAAGCCAGTCACTGATTACTTACTATACATTCTCTCTTTTGATCCTCACAGCCTTGTCCTGGGTTATTACCCTTTCAGAAGGGTTAAAGGATTACACCAAGTCACACAGATAAAAGGTGTTCAGTGCATTTCTAGTGCAAGCCTGATTCTAATAACCAGTTCCCGCCCAACATGCAAAACTTGTTCTTAAGATGTTGGTCTAAATTCCATACTTACAAATAAGGAGATTAATGTCTGTACTCAGTTTCTTCCAAGAGATGGTTTACCCTTTTAATAATTCTTCCTGCACAATAAAACCATACATGTGTGTAAATTTCTTCTTAAACCCCAGTTTCTAAAAGAAAGGATAGCTTATTACTTTGGCTACTGAGCATCATGCATTGGGTTTTCTAACCCTATTTAGAAAAATTCCTAGGCACGCATCTTCCAGCTGTGGGAGAAAGAGCAGGGTGACAAGTCAATGATGTGCTCTAGTTCCTGCTCTGATAAGAATGACTTTGGCAGGCATTTCACATTTCTGGATGGTGCTTCTAGCCCTAGAATCCCATTTCAGTGTGGAAGATATCAAGTCCCTCTCAGTCTAAATATTCTGTGGATCCCATAAAAGACAATACATCTTTTACATGCTGTATCAGTATCAGTATCAGTAGAAAAGCTCTGTATTCTCACTTTGACTGGCAGGAGTCCTGGATACTTGTCTTTCCCAAGGCTCCTTTCCTTGACCCCACCTAATTTTCTTCATTGTTTGGTCACAGAAATGTGGATAGAACCATCTAGATAATTTTAAAAAAAGAAAAAAGAAAAGAAAGAAAGAAACCCAAGGTGATCTAACAGTTACCAAATAAATAAAATATAAAAAAGGAACTGGAAGAGAACATTTTCAGGAACTAAATAGTAAGTACAGCTTGCTATGCGGTAACGCCCAAAGAATGTTTGGTTAATGAAGATGTACAGAAACAAAGTTTCATATTACCTGCTGATCAAACAAGGCCCAGAACAGGGGGAGAATAATATACAGAAACATTACTCTTGTAACCACCTTAATTTGCGAGATGAGCCGCTCCTGCAGTTGGAATGAGGGCGGGGACAAATCAGACATGACCTGTGTCAGAGCTCTCACCCAATGCTATTTTCAGCGTACACATATTTGCATCTAGAGACAAGCTGGGAGGTGAGTAATTGTTCCAAGAACCCTATCACAGGTGTCTTTAGAAAACCCCAAATTCCTAAGGTGTTGAAAATAAGAGTGAAAACATCTTTAGGAGGTAAATTATTCAAATTTAAATGTAAATTCACTAAATGTAAATCCCACCACCATCACTTAACCCTTCCATATTCAAACTAAAGTTATGTGGTCATGATGACATATAACTAATGGCAGATTATTCTACATGAACATCTATGAAGAGGTAATATTGTTTCCAGATAAATTATATCCATTGTTTCTCAAGTTCTTTTCAATATAAATAAGCACTCTCACACAGTCTTATTTAAAATGCTAATAAAGTTTATGAAGATACGACTGATAAAAAAAATAAATAAGTAAAATATGATAGTAGGGACTTCCCTGGTGGTCCAGTGGTAAAGAATCCGCCTTACAAGGCAGGGGACTCGGGTTCCATCCCTGGTCAGGGAACTAAGATCCCACATGCCGTGGGGCAACTAAGCCCTCACACCACAACTACTGAGCTCGAGCACCTCAACTGGAGCCCACGTGCCGCAAACTACAGAGCCCACTAGCTCTGGAACCCATGCGCCACAACTACGGAGCGCTTGGGCCCTGGAGCCTGCGCGCCACAACTAGAGAGAGAAAAACCCACACACCACAACTAGAGACAAGCCCGCGCGCCGCAACAAAAGATCCCACATGCTGCAACTAAGACCCGATGCAGCCAAAAATAAAGTTAAATAAATAAATAAACTATGATAATAAATCTTACTACTCTGCTGGTGGGAATGGAAACTGGTACAGCATCTGAGGAGAGACACGTGGCAACATCTATCTCATAAAGTGGACATAGTCTTTGAACAAGTAATTCCACTTCAAGAAATGTATCACACAGCTTCACAAAATTAGGAAATGACATCACACGCATGGTTGTTCATTACAGGATAGTACAGAGGTTTAGAAATAACCAAATCACACAAAAATCAGGCACTGGCTCAAAAATTCACATCCATACAAAAGAAAATTACAGAGCTATAAGAAAAATGAGGGGGCTTCCCTGGTGGCGCAGTGGTTGAGAATCTGCCTGCCAATGCAGGGGACATGGGTTCAAGCCCTGGTCTGGGAAGATCCCACGTGCTGCGGAGCGACTAGGCCCGTGAGCCACAACTACTGAGCCTGCGCGTCTGGAGCCTGTGCTCAGCAACAAGAGAGGCCACGACAGTGAGAGGCCCGTGCACCGCGATGAAGAGTGGCCCCTGCTCGCCGCAACTGTAGAAAGCCCTCACACAGAAACGAAGACCCAACACACCCAAAAATAAATCAATCAATAATAAAAAAATTCTTTTAAAAAAAGAAAAATGAGGAAGTTTTTGAGTACTTATATAGAATGATCTCCACAATAACTTGTTCAGTGAAAAACCAACGTACAGAAAGTATGTAACATACCATCATCTGTGTGTTTTTTTAAAGAAAAATATTAGTTTTAATATGCAGAAAATATTTCTGTAAGGACACACAAGGATCATATCACTTTGGTGACCTCTGAGCAGGGAAATTGGGAGTCTGGAGGACAGAGGTGGGAGGGAAACTCCCTGTGTACCCTTCCATACTTTTCACATTTTAAACCATCAAACGTATTGCCTATTTGATAAAGAATGGATGGATAGATGGATACATGGATGGATGGATGAATCACAATATCTGGCATAAACTAAGTGTTGAAAAACTCTTAGCTTTCATTCTTCACTCCTTATCCAACCCCCCCCCCACCTAAATCATTTTAAAACTAAATGTATAAATTTTAACCCTTTACTAATTTCCTCAATAATTTCAAATATTCAAATCCCTAGTTAAAATAAACAGTAAATCTGCCAGTTAAAAATTATATATATATTTCCCTGTGGCATCAGTTGCAGGAAATGAAATACAATACTGTATCTCTCAGCAGATTCTGATTCTTTAAAAAAAAAAAAAAGACCCATTTCAAACCCGAAGTGAACTCAAGGACACTAGAAATGAGAAAACGGGCTTGAGAAACCTCTGTACCTCCCAAAAGGGAACAAGGTGAACTCTCTTCCTGCAGAGCCCAAGTCACATCATTGTACGAATTCAGCCTCCTCTCTCACCTGACCTTTATAGCCATTTTTAAGCTGCAAAAAGAAATTCCCTGATTGAAGTGCCAACAAGCAAGGAAACGTTCCAGCAAAGAGATGAGGCCAACAAAGCTACAAATCCAATAATCCAAGAGGTTGGGAGGACGGACAGAGTAATTTGATTTTATTATATTTCCAATTATTATTCCAATTTTTCTTTATGAGTAAAGCCATCTCCCTTTACATACGACTTACCGTCCTTCACCTCTCCATCTCCCAGACCATTTTTAGAATCCTTTTGGAGTCTTAAGATACTGGAATAGGTTTGAACCCATCTGGTATTTTCTACTTCAATTCTCAGATGACCTGCCTCCTAAGTATCTTTCCATCTTTATGAGTGCTGGTTCTTTTAAAAAAAAAAGATTGAGATGTCACTGCTTTTGTTCTCTTGCTTTCATTTACCACATCTCTCATGCCCTTGCAGTTCAATAAATGTTTAATCATAAAAATGGGCATAAAGATATAGAGATGTGTATGACATGGGGCAATGAAAAAGTAAATAATAACCCAAGAGCAAGGTGCTGAAGTTGAAGCAGTACAGTCCCACCATAAGAGTCAATGAATGGGGAGAACAGTAGGTGCTCTGGCCCAGAACAGAAGGACGCTACTGTGGTCCTCCAGGTCTGGGAAGGCTTCCTGAAGGAAGAGGCACCGTTGAGCACTCAAGGATTTGGATAATGTAGTGAAGAGGTGAGGACATTGCAGGTGGAAGCAACAGTGTGAGCAAAGGTATAGAGAATAGAAAATCTAAACCACATTTGGCCAGGAGCTGTTGGCTTGAAGCAATATTTCCAAAGTGTGGACCATGTAACAGCAGAGGCACTACATGATTTTAGCTGACACAAGGAAACTAATTTTATATTTTAACAGTTAAAAACCACACATGTAAGGAGATGCCAGACTTAGCTGAAACAAGCAGGGGTAAGGCATCCCCTGCACCGTGCCTGCCTTCTGCAGTCAGCCATTGTACTTAATTTCCCCCCATTACTGAGGCAACCCCCTTCCCCCTACCCCGCTCTGTGAGGGAAGGAGGCCAGGTGTGGGGTGTCACCCACGCTGAAGACATGGGCCCATGAAAATGCAGCCAGGCCCCAGCTATATGCCAAGGGACTAAGGGTACTAAATTTATTTCAATTTTAAAAGTGAGTCATCTTGGGAAAAAACTATAAGTATTAATTTATAATTGCAAGAAGTTCACGTGGCAAAAATCACGAAGGTTATATTAGTTGTCTAGAGCAGCCATAACAAAGTACCACAAACTGAGTGGCTTAACAACAGAAATTTATTGCCTCTCAGTTCTGGAAGCTAGAATTTCAAAAATCAGGCTGACAGCAAGGTTGATTTCTTCTGAGGATTGTGAAGGAGATCTGTTCCATGCCTCTCTCCTAGCTTCTGATAGCCTCAGGCATGCCTTGGCTTGTAGATGGCATTCTCCCTGTGTCTTTATCTCCTATTCATGTCTGTCTCTGTGTGCAAATATCCCCTTTTTATAAGGACACCAGTCATATTGGATTAGGGCCCACCTTAATAACCTCATTTTAACTGGATCACCCTTGTAAAGACCTTATTTCCACATGAGGTCACATTCTGAGGTATTGGGAGACTTCAACACATCTTTTGAAGGGGGAGGCACAATTCATGCAATAACAAAGGAATGACTTAAATGACTGGAGTTTGGGTAGCACTGGCTCAATGGGAACTGTCCATCCTGGCTTCAGTTCATTTAACTACAGATGTGCTATTCTTTAGCTGTGTTATCTTGGCAAGTCATTTAACCTTCTATAACTTGTTTTCTTATTTATAACATGAAGAAATTGAACTAGATCCGTGGCTACCAAGTTTTCTAGACTTTATGCAGTACTAAATTTTCAAAGAACAAAAGGAGACATGACAAGGCTTGAAACTTAATTTTGCCAAATGGGGCAGGGATTGGCTAATTTGTCACTAATCCTGCTTCTTCTTCCTCCTGAGCACATAGCTAACCTATATTTCTCAGCAACATTTGCTGTTAAGTTTGGCCACATGGTGAGTTCTGGCCAATGAAATGGAAATAGAAGTGATGTGCTGCAGTTCCAGGCATGGCCAATAAAAACCTCCCTCCTGAAGTCTTCCTTCTCTTTCTACATGTCCAGCTGGATGGAGAACACTTTGGGGATCTAGGTGAGAGCAGAGCCACAGAAGGAAGCAGCCTGGATCCCTGAGTGAACATGAGTAATTCTTCCTATATTCAGATTTTACTTGAGGGAGACATGAAATGTATTGGGTTAATCCATTGATATTCAGGAATTACAGCAGCTTATATACCAGGTAAGGATATTTTTAAAAATCATCTACTATCACAAAGAAAGGACATTTTAACATCAAAATTGTAGGAAGCATACAACCTTAGAGACAGGATCAGTCCTTCAGATTGGAAAGGTAGCTCTCTGAAAAACTCATTGCCTTAAACCTGATTTTTCTCACTTCACCATGAATGAGTGAAAACTTCATTATTGATAGGCATTGGTCCATGAACCAACCCTGAAGCTCTAGGACAGATGACTCTCCATTCAATGAGAACTCAAGTAGCAGGCTGAATTCACTTGCTCAAATAAAGTTGTCAGGAAGCAGTCTGTCTCCATCTCTGTGTTGCTTCATTTCCAGCAGGCTCAGTTCTCGTGTGGGCTTCATTTCTCCAGGCTATCGTGAGCATAGCTCCAGGTCCAGTAAGAATAAAAGCCTGTTGCTGCTTGAAAAGTCTCAGGATCAGTCCTGATTGGATCAGCTTGGGTCATGTGCCCACCCGAACCAAACACTGCAGCCAGGAAGACAGGATGTGTGGGTGTGGCCAGGCATGGGTCACATCAAGGGCCGGTTCCTCAAGGAAAATGTGCGTGTTCTGTTACCCAAAGATAGGAGGATGAGCTTCATGTGGTCAAAACGACAGATACCTACTTCAACTTCCAATGCCTCTCCAGCTCTGAAATCCTATTTGTGACTGGGGCAATCTGCCATGAAGAAGCTTAGAGAATATCATCATAGCCTATGGTATTCCTCACACTTGGGTGCCAAAATGCTGCAGAAGACCTTAAGCAAGAACTCTGCCCAGATTTTCAGTGGGATTTAAAACAAAACATGGGAGAGGAATTGGTTTTCAATGAAGCACTTTGAAGATCAAGGGAAAATAAAAAATAATCAAGCAGGCAACACATTTCAAATAAAATGTGTTCTTATCCATACCAAGATAGATCCAGATGCCAAATTCTTGGGCTAAGGTAAGCTTATTAATTTAAAATGTAAACTGTTTTTTAATAAGAATATAAGAACAAATGAGAGGGACTTCCCTGGTGGCACAATGGTTAAGAATCTGCCTGCCAATGTAGGGGACATGGGTTCGAGCCCTGGTCCAGGAAGATCCCACATACCGCAGAGCAACTTAGTCTGTGCACCACAACTACTGAGCTTGCACTCTGGAGCCCACAAGCCACAACTAGTGAGCCCTCATGCCACAACTACTGAAACCCGAGCGCCTAGAGCCCGTGCTCCACAACAAGAGAAGCCACAGCAATGAGAAGCCCGTGCACAGCAACAAAGAGTAGCCCACGCTCGTGGCAACTAGAGAAAAACCCCTGTGGAGCGACAAAGACCCAATGCAGCCAAAAATTAATTAATTAATTAATTTTTTTAAAATGAGATAAATTTGGGATAATTAAAAACTCAGTTTCCCCATCTATCATAATATTTTTATATGCTATTGGTGTCAATCCATCCGTGACAAAAGATTCAAAATAAAGACATCCAGCACTTAGTATTATCAAGGTCACATAATTTTTTCTTCTGAAATGTATTGCCCTCCTTCTTTTTTAACTTGGTGATTCTTAGTATAATTCAATATGCTTTTACTTTACCTAGATTAGTACAAAGTTTCAGGCTTTCAATCCAAGTCCTACAGAATTCTGTATCTCTCCAAATCTTTTGAAAGACCTGTGTCATCGTTTTGGTTTCTCTTATTCTAATTATACCAGGATGTTGAACTTATTTTTCCATTTCCAATAATCTAGCCTAGTCTCATAAAATGCAACCCAGCATATACCTTCCAGAAATAACTGGACTCTGAAGAATTTTCAAACCTAGTTCACGTAAAAACCACAATATTATTCTCCATTCCCCAGTGTTTTTCAGACTACTTTTCATCTCTGCTATCATTAATTCAGTCAAGAGCCCTTCAATATGAATTCTCAACATAGTAATAGATTGGTTTCTGTTCTTTCTGTCCTCACTTTTCTCTCTCAGGCAAATGTGAAGGCTGATTCCTGTCTTTATTGCTTCAAGGCTATTTCTGCCTTGAATCACCATGTTACACTGTACTTTCATTTTTTTTCCTCAAAAAGAGAAAAAAACCTATAGTCCCACACATCCGCTTGCTATCTCTAATGTATCATAATGTGTGGGTCAACTTCTGTTTTGGAAATAAAGCATTCACAATTATTAAGATGAAGATCAAATATAAAGATAAAATTGAGTTTTTTCTAAAGAGACATCATGATTTTAAAGTACCATCGACTATCGAGACATAGTCAACCATTCATTCTTTTAACAAATATTTATTGATCCCCTGAATGTGCCAGTCGTTACTGTCTAGGAGATGAGGACACAGCACTAAACCAAACGCTAGATCCTGCCCTCACGGACGTCCTGTTCCAGAGGAGGAGGCAGGAAATAAACACATGGGCAACAACAGAAAGTCATGTTGTGAGAAACAAACCAGGTAAAGAAGTAGCCACTGACCAGAACACTCACGGAAGTCCTCTCTGAGGACATAGCAAGTGCAGTGAGGCCAAGGGGAAGAGTAAAAGACAACCACACCGTGGAGGTGTAGGGGGACAACCCTCCAGGCAGAGGGAACACATATGCACAAGTCTAGAGGCTGGTAAGGGTTCACCAAGGCCAGGGCATAGGAAGGAGGCCAGTCTAGCTGGATCGTTATTTTCACTCACCTTATTGATCCCCATTAAACCCAATTTAGAGACATTATTTCTTGTGTCTAATGCATCATTTTAATTTCCTGGAACATAACTTCTTCCTTAACTTTAGTAATGACTTGTTTTTCTTATACAGTTAAGTAGTTTTGGATTTTCTGAATGAGTCTGTCTTCAACACTGGAGAAGCCTTTTGAGAGTGAATGTATTGAAAGCATCAGCTACCACTCCAGTGGTCAGAAAGAGTTAACACACCTCCCAAAACGTCCAGTTTACTGCCAAGAAATCCTGTATACTCTGAGAGAATCTGGCTGGGTATTGGTAGCCATCTGGTATTTAAAACAAAACCTATTGTGCAGAACTGGTCAGTATTTTTAAACATAATGCAACCAATCTAGGTTTTAAATGCATACATCCATTGAACTAGGCTGTCCTAATCTTTGCCTTTTAGTGACCAGGTTTTAATAACATTTCAAACTGCCTAACAAAATGTCATGTGAAAAGGACGGAAGGAGCAGGGCTTGATTGTCTCTTTTGAGCTCAGCAGGATCCTACTGTCTCTTCCATCTGTTTCCTGTAAGCACTGAGCCAATTAGGACTCAGCAGATCTAAAGAGGACAAAATGCTGAGTGCTGCCCCAGCTCTGCTCCAGCTCTGTGGCAACTGGGAAAAGAGGCTTCCTTGGCAAGGAATGGGGTAACTAAAGAGAGGATGGACTTTGACATGAGGAAGACTTGAGTACAAATTCTAGGCTGCCACTGCCTGGCATTAAGACCTCAGTCCCTACGTAACTTACCTAACCTCTCCAAGCTTTGCTTTTAGCAACTGTAGAAAATGGTAATAACTATTCATTTGACTTGTTGTGAGAATTAAGTACAAGACTGTGTTTAAAGTGTGTGGCACATACTAGTTGTTCAACAATAGCAGGTATCATTTTCATTAGTCTTAATAATAAACTTCATTTTTCAGGTGAGTAGAGGAGCTCCCCCCCCAAGCAATGCCCCATTTCCATAGAGATATGGCAGGGGTTGAGGGTATATAAGTCCACCAACCTACCAAGGCCATCTTGTACCAGCTCAGTTGCTACCCTGTCCCCTTTATCTAAGGCGAGGGACCTCAGTAGAACCATGGGACTGGGGCTCCCAATGCTGAGGGGTCTCAGATTTAGACATGTTAGAGAAATACCTTGCAGGATGATTGCAGCACGACCTTCTTACTGCCCTGTGCCTTCTCTCCAACGGTCTCCTGGATTCCCAAGGGGAAGAAAAAGCAGTTGATAGCAACTTCCCTTCCCCCACCAATTCTAAGATAGCTCTGTTAAAACCCTGTCTCCTGGGTATCTGGCAATCTCACAGCTTGAAAGAGATAAAAAATACAGTAGCTGCTTTTCACATGATAAAAAGGTCTAGAATGTCCTGTCCTGGGTACAGTGAAAAACACTTGAAACTTACAAATGATTTCAGATACTCATCACTTGATGGCGCTATTTGCTATTCAAAAGGTAACAGTAACAGCCAACCAGCTTTATAAAAAAAAGTTTCTTCAAATCAAAACAGACTCAATTAAAATGTCAGATTTCTTACCAAGAACGAACCCAGGACTTGAAACGTTACTTTAAAGCAAGAACATGGAGAAAAATAATTCCTAAGCATTTTGAAGATCCTTCTACTTGGTGCTCACAGCTTCCTGGACCCCTGATGATGGGCCTCCAAAGGCTGGATCCCGGCACTGGCCACAGTGGGCTCTGCCTCCGGACCTAGCTGCCTCTGCCTGGAGATGAGAACATCAACAGGAAGCCTCAAGTCACTGGCTGTCTTCCAACCGCTATCTACTGTTGGCCCGCATCCCAGGACTTCAGCCCCAGTTTAGTGATGGGTTCTCTGCAAAGGCGTCCCCAGGAGAACTTCTCAAGGGAGTGTCCCTGAGCCACTGGAAACACTTGAGTTTATGGCAATGGCAGAGAGTCCACTCCCACAGCTGCCAGAGCTTCTGCCTGCCTCTAACCTCACCTCCCGCTACCCTGCTCCTTCCTCCTTCCCCTCAGCCTTCCTGTCTTTTCTTCTCAAACAACCTGCTCTTCCCCGACTCAAGTCTGAGCACAGGCTGTTCTTTCTAATTGGAATGCTTTTCCCCAGAACCAGTTCCATACTTTGCAGGGCCCAGGGCAAAATTTAAATGCAGGCAGGGGCTCTTGTTCAAAACTTACTGAGAATTTGAAGATGGAGACAGCAGTGCTTTCCACCAAGCTTGGGACCCTGCTAAGCATGGGGTGCTGAGCACATCCACAAAGGCTGGCCCTGCTTCTTCTTCCACGCCTCATCACCACCATCGAGGTCATCATTCCTAGTTACTCTCTTTCAGTTCCTTGCTTATTTTCTTTGTAGCGCATATCACAATTGTAGATGTTAATTCATTAGTTAGCTAACATTTTTGGATCTGTCCCACCCCACCCGACAACAAGCGGCTTTTTAAACTGTAAGCCCCATAAGGGCAGAGACAAAGTCTAGCCTTGGCCACAGTTGGATGCTCGTGCCTAGAACTGTGTCTGGCTTATGTAGACACCCAATAAAACACGCTACCTGGATGGTTTACTTTATACTCTGTTTTCAGCCTGAAGTTACTTTTAACACTGAAATCGTCAGTGCATAAAAAATAACTTTAGCTGTGTCAGAGAGAAAGCAGGAACCTAGGAGAATAATCTAGGCTGGAGCTGAGTCACTGCAGTGCTGTTCTCTCCATATTTCCTCTTCTTTCCCCAGATAGGACTTGCTTTCTAGACTCATTTAATTATGTTTATGATTTCTGATCTACCCAAACTTTCTTTTCCTTTTTGTTTTTTTTTTTTTTTTTGTATAGAGAAAACCTCCTAGTCAGTCTGTGAAGTATATTTAGAAAAGAAGAAGATGGGTGTCGTGATGTCTCTATGGGAGAAGTGAAGGAGGAGTTATCCTGACACCAACTGGTGTGCTGTGCACTACAACACAACGCTGACACTAACCACACAGAGTCAGCACAGATGCAAGGGTATCATCCCCAACAAGACTACCTGCACCTGAGACGCCAGAGGCAAGTGGAGTTCCCAGGCCACCCCCCGCCCTTCTGACCAACTGGCTACAGATTTGGGTTCTCTGGGGAAAAGAGGACAGGCCTCTGACAGGTTTGAAGTGGCTTGAGAGCGGAAAAAAAGGTAGACTGGCCTAGGTTCTTATTGTGGTTGGGGGGCGTGGTGATGGCGCGTATGCTTGGGAAAGGGCTTGTGTGGTTTGAATCTTCCGTGAGTGCCAAAGGAGGGAATGCCAGTCTTTCTTACCAGCTTGTCCCAAACTGGAGTACAATGGGAAGAGGGAGGGGCAAGGCTTAAAAGCTGTCAATGGTCAAACATCAAATATGGAATCAGATTCCTCCTTACACATATAAAATAGACAGACTGTGCCATGATCTCCCAGGTACACATCATCAAGAGCTTCAAAAATTATCATGTAATTTTTTGTTTCTTCTAAACTTCTTCCTACTTCCCTACTTGCAGATTATTTTGAGGTAAACCCTAAGCATCAGACCATTTTGTTTGTAAATAGTTTACTACATAGCTCCAAAATACACCTTCCTTTTAAAATATAGCTGCAATTCCTTCATAAGACCTAAAAAATTAACAGTAATTCCTTAATATCATCAAATATTCATTCTGTGTTCATATTTCCACAATTGGCATATAAATATTATTTTTTTAAGTTTCTTTTGTCAGTATTTGGATCCAAAGAACATAATTACAATTAGTTAATATGACTTTTACATCTGTAATAATTTACAGCTCCCGACTATATCTAATTACTTTTTCCTTGAAATTTTATTGCTGAAGAAACCAGGTTGTTTGTCTTATGGAGTTTCCCAGTCTGCCTTCAGCCATTTGTATCCTCGAGGTGTCTTTTTAACATGTTCTTGTCTCTTTTTTTCCTACAAATTGATAGTAATATCTAGAAGCCTAATCTCATTCAGGTTGGGTTTTTTGGGGGGGCTTTTTGTTTGTTTGTTTGTTTTTGCAAGACAACTTCATCAGAGTTGCTGTGTGCTTCCATTAGAAGGAACATGATATCTGGTTGCCTTTTTTCATGTAATACTAGGAACCATTGAAAGTTGCTTCACAGGTCCATTAATTCATTAAGGGTTGTAAAATATGGTTTGCTAATTCTATTTATCATTCCTTCTTGATTAGTTAATATACTTTTATAAGGAGTAATTTCTCTTTATCAAACACTTGGTTACACTGAGGTATGGCCCTTGTAGGAAAAATACAATAAATGCTTGATTCTTTCCCTGTATTTATCATTATTTAGAAAGAGTTGGTGCCCTTGTGTCCTGGAAAGGCAATCTCTTAGTTTATCGGAGACTTTTTTAAAATACTGTTTTGAACTGATGGATTTTAATATATTTGATTTTACTATTCTTATTCATTATCAATTTTTCCAACTTAAACCGGTGAAGATCAGTTCAGGTTGGCTCTTGAGTTCATTTGACACAACCTCAGTAGCCTTTGATAGCTTTCTTGTTGTTTGCTGTAACAAGGCTAGTCTTGAATGTTTCCTTGAACTAGATATTTCTGCACGATGCTCTTGTTCCTTCAAAGGGAAATGGTACTTAGATATCACAATCTGAGAACTAAAAGTATTCATTGCTGTTGGGTTGGTTGTAGAACTATTTTATGTTCCTTTTTTTGTATTTCCATTCTTATTTTGGACTGATTTTTTAAATTTTTAACTCCCACCTTTATTAATTTCATAGTTTTAACAGTATTTTAATGTCCTTTCAGTGGTTACTAGAGGTCATAACAATTGTCTTTGACTTAGCAAAGCCTAATATAAAAAAGTATTTCATCGCCTTCCAGATAATGCAAGGACCTTACAACAATTTGATTTCATTCAGCTCTTCTCTCAACTTAAATCATCTTACATAATTTAAAAGTATATGCATTTTATTTATATGTTTATATAGTATTATTTTTTCATACTGTCAGTATTCATTGAGATTTACCCCTTTCAGTGCTCATTATTTCTTCCTGCATCTCTGAGCTTTCATCTGAGATCTTTTTCTACCTGAATAATTCTACTATTTCCTTTAGTGCAGATCTTCTGGTGATGAATTCTGTCAGTTTCTATTTGTCTGAAAAAGCCTTTATCTTATCTTCATTTTCTCTAGGTTGGAAATTATTTTCTTTCAGTGATTTGGAAAATACTATTCACTGTCTTCTGAAGTCCATTGTTTTCTAATTTTTACCTTTTTACTCTGGCTACTTATAAAAAATTTTTTTTATCTTGATCATTTCTTTTCAGCAGTTTTACCATGATGTCTCTAGGTGTGATTTTCTTTGTATTTACCTTGTTTGAGGTTTGTTTGTAGTGCTTCTCAAACAAATGCTTGATGTCTTTCATCAGCTTTGGAAAAATCTTTAGCCATTATCTCTTCAAATATTTCTTCTGTCCTTTTTCTCCTGCTTCTGTAACTTTAACAATATATATATTACTTTTTTCTATATCTCCTTTGTGTTTTTTATTTTTTTCAGTATTTCCAATGTTTTGTTCCTTTGTGCTTCATTCTAGATATCTTCTTCTGACCTATTGCTCTGCTTATTAATTCTCCATTCAGTGGTATCTGATCTTCTGTTAAGTGCAAACTTTGAGCCATTAGTTTTAGATATTATATTTCTCATTTCTTTTCATTTGATTTCCAGTTCTTTGCAAAAGTTCTAGATCCTCTCTTTTATTTCCTTAATCAAATTATGCATATAGTTTTGAATTCTATTATGTAGCTCCCCTGTGAATCTGTTTCTGTTTATAGTTTTTAGTTATATTGTCTAGTTTCCTCATATGCCTTTTCTTACTGAGTGCCAGATACTGTCAATTGAAAATAATAGATATAACTTGAGCCCCATGATGATGTTATCTTTCTCCAAAGAGAATTTACCTTTACTTCTGGTAGGGACCATGAACACTGCAATTCTGGATTTGCTTAATAAAACAAGGGATTAAAATTTTCTGAAGCTGGGCTTCAGTACCTGAGAGCACTGGCCTAATTTCTATACACCCTTACTTGGGTAGTGGATGGATTTATGAGATACCAACCCAACACCTAGAAGTTTATCAGAGACCTCCTTCCTTCCAGTCTTCCCTCTGGCCACATGAGTCTTTTGAAACATCTGCTCAGCTTTACAGGTTCTCAACCAACATCTCTGGATTTGGCAAGTATCACTGTGGGAAAAGCAGCCCCAAATTCTGAGCTCATCTTTCTGGGTTTACCTGTCTTGAATCTTAGTCCTACAATTCTTTGCAGACTTGGTAGCTCTATGATGCCTTCAAAAAGATTATTTTCACATTTTCTCCCAAAGTTTTCATTGTTCTTAATGGGAATGTTAGTCCCATTCCTCATGGGAATGTTACTCTGCCTTTATTAGAAGCCAAAGGCTGATGTCTATGCTTTTAGATTACTAGCATTGTTAGGGTGAAAGTTAACTAACGCTATTCTCTCTGTGAACAAAAAGAGTATTCAAAAGTTTTAAATCTGAAAAACTAGTGGTATATGAAATGATTTTAGGTGACAAATGAACTTTTTAATTTTAACAGTTATGTATTAATTTTTTTAATTTCCTTTTCTTTGTAGAAAGTTATAAATGAGTTATTTAAAGAAAAATATTAATGAAACGAACTATCAGAAAGAGAAATTAAAGAAACAATCCCATTTACAATCACATCAAATAAAAACCTAGGAATAAATCCAACTAAGGAGGTAAAAACCTCTACTCATAAAACCGTAAGACACTGATGAAGGAAATTGAAGACAACACAAACAGATGAAAAGATATACCATGTTCATGGACTGGAAGAATTACGATTGTCAAAATAACCATACTACCCAAGGCAATCTACAGATTCAATTTTTGCAATCCTTTACAAAATACCAAGGGCATTTTTCACAAAATTAGAACAAATCATTTTAAATTTTGTATAGAAACACAAAAGACCCCAAATAGCCAAGACAATCTTGAGAAAGCAAAACAGAGCTGGAAGTATCATGCTCTCAGACTTCAGGCTATAGTATAAAGCTACAGTAATCAAAACTGTATGGTACTGGCAGAAAAACAGACACATAGATCAATGGAATAGAATAGAGAGCCCAGAAATAAACCTATGCACTTATGGTCAATTAATCTATGACAGAGAAGGCAAGAATATACAACGGAGAAAACACGGTCTCTTCAATAAGTGATGCTGGGAAAATTGACAGTTACATGTAAAAGAATGAAATTAGAACATTTTCTCACATTATATACAAAAACAAACTCAAAGTGGATTAAAGACCTAAATGTAAGACCAAAACCCATAAAATTCCTTGAAGAAAATATAAGCAGAACACTTTTTGATGTAGCAATATTTTTTTAACCTGTCTCCTAAGGCAAAGGAAACAAAAGCAAAAATAAACAAATTGAACCTACTTAAACTTAAGTTTTGCACAGCAAAGGAAACCATCAACAAAATGATAAGACAACCTTCTAAATAGGAAGAAAATATTTGCAAATGATATGACCAATAAGGGATTAATATCCAAAATATATAAACAGCTCATATAACTCAATATCAAAAAAGCAAACAACCCAATTAAATAATAGGCAGTATGCCTGAATAGACATTTTTCCAAAGAAAACATACAGATGTCCAACAGGAACATGAAAAGATGCTAATCATAAGAGAAATGCAAATCAAAACCATAGTGAGATATCACCTAACACCTGTCAAAATAGCTAACATCAAAAAGACCACAAATATCAAATGTTATCAAGGATGTGGAGAAAATGGAACCCTTGCACACTGTTGGTGGGAATGTAAATTGGTACAGCCACTGTGGAAAACAGTATGGAGGTTTCTCGAAAAATTAAAAATAGAACTATTGGGTTGGCCAAAAAGTTCGTTCGGGTTTTTCCATAAGATGTTACGGAAAAATCTGAACAAACCTTTTGGCCAACCCAATACTACATGATCCAGCAATTCCACTCCTGGGTATATATTTGAAGAGAATGAAAATACTGATTTTAAAAGATACATGCAACTCAATGTTAATAGCAGCACTATTTACAATAGCCAAGACATGGAAGCAACCTAAGTGTCCATCAACAGATGAATAGACAAAGAAGAAGTTATTATATATATATATATATATTTATATATATATATATATATATATTCAGTGGAATACTAGTCAGCCATAAAAAAGAAGGAAATTTTGCTGTTTGCAACAACATTGATGGACCTGGAGGGTATTAATCTTAGTGAAATAAGTCAGACAGAGGAAGACAAATATTGTATGTTATCACTGATATGCAGAATCTGAAAAATAAAACAAACAAATGAATATAGGAAAACAGAAACAGGCTCACAGATATAGATAATAAACTAGTGGTTACCAGTGGGGAGGGGCAAGACAGGGGTATGGGATTAAAAGGTACAAACTACAATGGATAAAATAAATAAGCTACAAGGATATAATGTACAGCACAGGGAATATAGCCAATATTTTATAATAACTTTAAATGGAGTATAATCTATAAAAATTTTGAATCACTATGTTGTACACCTGAAACTAATATAATGTTGCAAATCAACTATACTTCAATAAAAATAAATAAATAGGCATTAACAAGAGAAAAGGTAGTGTTTAAATGTGGCAAAAATCATTGATAGTTTTCACAAATAACTGTAGTTTGAAGAAACTGAATTTTTTAAAAATGATGGTAGGGAACATAGATAAGTGGGAGAGATACTCATTTTTTTGGCTTTATTCAAAATATAAATTAATTCTTCATCTTGAGCCCTAGCTTTAAGCCAGCTAGCATCTTCAAACTACATTGAATAAACATATCTGCCTATCATGATTCATTTCTCCAAGCCATATAGCCAAACATAAGAAATGAACACTTTAGGAACAGCTATTAATTTAAACATGTTAGTTCATAGCGATATGCCTTACAAGGACAAGTGTGACTGATTCTTCCTTGCAAGGATAAGTATCACTGATTCATCCTAAGATGTCCACCAAAATAATGCAAACCATTCCAAAAGATCCTCCCTCCCAGGGGAAGACACGAGCAAAAGATGGGCAAAGCCCAGAGAAAACAAGCTCCGAAGGGGCTTTACAAATGGATTCCATTAATTCCATTTGTAAGAGTCCTGGTTCCTTTCTTCCAATTGCACTTCTAAAGTTTTCTCCCCAACTTTCGGATTGCTCAGCATCAAATTTTCTTGATTAATATGATACATATGTTGTTTTTGTTTTCCAGTGTCCCTCTGGAAAAATCACCTCTCCCGCATCCTTCATGGGTTCCTAGTTGGGCTACCATTCACTGTGCCCTGGTTCCCCTAGTAGTTCGGGCACAGACTGGGTGCATTAGTTTCCCATTGCTGCTGCAACAAATTACCACAAATTTAGTGGCCCAAACAATACAAATTATTCTCATACAGTGCTGGAGGTCAGAAATATTCAAATCAAGGTGTCACAAGACTGCGACCCTTCTGGAGGTTGCAGGGAGAATTCATTTCCTTGCTTGTTCTAGCTTCTAGAGTCTGCCTTGAACTCACTGGCCCATGGCCACATCCTGCATCTTCAAAGCCAGAAGCATAGTCTCTTCCAGACTCTCTTTCTCTCTGACCTTGATTTCCATTGTTACATCGCCTTCTCTCTCACTCTGATCCTTCTGCCTTCCTCCTTATAAGGAATCTTGTGACTACATTGGGCCTATCAAAATAACCCAGAATACTCTCCCCATCTCAAAATCCTTAACTTAACCACATCTGCATATTCCCTTGTGCATTTTATGGCAACATATTCACAGAGCCCAGCGGTTCAGCCTACTACACTGGGCCAGTCCAAGTACCAATAGCCCTGGCCACAAAGCTTTTTCAAGAATGAGCATATAGCCCAAAAAGAGACAACTAAAGAATTGTCTAAGGTTGATATGTGGATGTTGAGAAATTTAATCTCTTTCTACCAGTGTTGTTTATCTAAGACATGGCCATTTTGCCTGACACATGGAAAGAGACTGAAGCAGATTCAAGTCAGTCTGGAAAAATCAGAAGCAAGGAATGAATGGGTGTGTGGGAGAGGATGGGGAGGGCCAGACCCTTAGTGATATCCTTAAAGGTTCCTTATCCAGTAGATTCTGAAATAGCGTTTCCACCCACAAACAGCTCAGTACCATGGTTCATTCCTTCTCTTTTTGATTAATTCGAAATTTTTTTCTTACTAATAAATTGTTTTTCTGTCGACTGATCTCTAATCTCTAGACCAGCTGTCAAGTCAGTATACTACCCTGGCCTAACTGATTCAAACTAACCGTAGGGAAAACATTCTTTTGTACTCAAGCTTTTTGTGGTCAGAGTTTCTGCTTCTTTTCTCCACATGAGAAAAAAGGAAGAGAAAAGCTACATGTGGCATGTTTCCAATGAGAATATAACTGCATTTTTCCGCCTTACGCCAAAGTTCTCTTTAGTTGCAGACTTCTCTACCAATTACCTTTGTGTTTTCAGCCTTAATTTTTTTTTTCTAGAAGGACTCATTTGTTGAATCATCTGGTAACACTCATTTCTGCAAACTGAGTTGAGATGCTGGCTACAAGGAGCCTAACTGATTTCCTAAAAGAATTGTGTTCTTTGTAGAAAACAGAATTCTGAACAAAATTTAAACATGGATTTTGTTAAAGACATCTAAATTGCTTTCATAATAAGATGCAATATATTTTTTTCTCCATTTGGAAATTTCCTTCACCGAATAGCTTACTCTGTGGAGAAATAAACATGTTTGTGTCAGTTATCAGCTACATAGGTTATGAGCCTCTCTCCACCCCGACACTCACTCTCGCACACACGCGTGCATGCGCACACACACACACACACACCACACACACAGAGACTTTAAATTGTTAGCATTCTATATTCTCAATCACATTTCTAATTTAGGATTACTTTTTACTTGTGATTTCTCAGTTATTATGTAATCAGCTCAATATGTCTACTTCAAACTTTTAAGCAACTTAAGCCTGCCCAGAAGTCACTGGCACCAGTGATTTGGGCTCTATTGCCAGCATGTTTGCTGTTAGTCAACAACATTTTTATCTGAATTCTGCTAAAATTAACCTCACTTGGAATACAGTCTTTCTGTTTCATCAGTATAATTACTGGCCCTAGAATGCCTTCCCAAAGCTGTTGTTTATAATGATTCATGCAGCAGAAAATATACAACTTGTTTCTTGAGAGCCAAGCAATGACAATTCAATCCTGTGGCAGAGAAAATGCAAAAAGGATCTGTAGAAAAACCCAGTGGTACAGACAGAAAATTAATTTCTCTTTACGAGAATCTTTTTTTTTTTTTTATGAAGGAAACATACACACACACCCCTGCACTTTAAAGCATCTCTTATTCTAAAAATCAATAAACAACATCCCTTTGGTAGCTCATCTCAGTCAGATTAGTTATAAACTGGGTAAACCATATGCGAGGGCAAACTGAGTGATCCTTCTCGTATTATTGCGGGAGTGATGAAAAGGCCCTGATGCTTCTCCAACTGCTTTCTCTGTCTTAGTAACTGATTGACACGTCATCATTATTGTTTCATTCCCTTAGTGGCAGGGCTGGATATGGTTAAATGCAACACCCGGGGAGGATAAGCACTCAAACTTCATCTTGTTCTGTGTGGAGGATGGGCAGGTGCGTCCCAGCATCAAGTTCAACTGGCAGCAGCAGTTCTCAACCCTGCCTGCACACTGAAATCACCTACAAAGCTTTTACAAGACACAACCGAAAGGGCTCTACCTTAGACCAACTGAGCTAGAATCTCAAGGGATGGGGCCTGGACACCAGTACTTTTCAAAGTTAAAGTGCCCTGTGTAGCTTCTAAAGTGGGGCTATGATTATGAGGCTAGCGGGCTTCGGTATGAGGAAGAGACGGAGAAGGTAGAGGGCCACCCATAGAATGTGAAGTGGGCACCCTGAAAAACTCCACCCAGGAGGAAAAGAATGAAAGAGGGCTGGACATAGATGAGGGAAATTTTTTCCTTACTTGAAACATCCCCGCTGCCCCCAACCCTGCATGCACACACTCTAGGTCTATCTGACTCCCCTCTTGTTGGCAGGGAGGGGAGATGTACCCCAGGCCTTGCCAGTTGGAGCCTGCGTCCCTCTAAAATAGTGATTGGTTTGGGGTGGACCAAACTGGGCCAATCAGAACCAATATTCGTCAGATAAGCTCTCTTTTCACTGAGATTGCTAAACTGATCAAATGAAAACCCAAACCTGCTGGTAGTCATCTGACCATATGAGGGCAGAAGCTGTCAACACAGAGGAAGCAGAACCAGGATTGAGTGAGCCCGTCCTAATGGCATCCTATGACCGCTGGATCTTGCCTCACATATTACCTAGAATTTACAGTTGTGGGAGCGAATCATTTTTTTTGCTTGAGTCATTTTGAGTTGAATTTTCTATAAGTTACAACAAAAAGAATAGATACATGTATATGCATAACTGAATCACTTTGCTGTACACCTGAAACTAATACAGCATTGTTAATCAACTATACCCCAATATAAAATAAAAATTAAAATATAAAAAAAGATTTCTTATAAAAAAAAATGACAACAAAGAGAATTCTGAGTAATAGACAAGTGGTGAGGCCCATATGAGTTAAGGAAATCCTCTGGGTCTCAGGGTCAGATCTGATTCTGCCCCTACACTTGGGGTAGACTTGTTGAATCAATAGGGGTAAAGGTTACTATAAGCTATGGAAAAGAATTTGAGATTCTCATAGTGTTTCAAAGTAAATGTGTTAGACTATTTTAGTTGTAAACAAATATCTCAAAGAAGAAGTATGCCTTTAATTATGTTCCTAATTTTAAGACAATCTACAATCCTTCTTTTCTAATTGAGTTAATTTGCGCTAGATCAACAATACTGTCCGTTATCTAACACTTAACCTCCCATGGTAAATGAACCTCCCAGGAAAAACAGCTTTCAACTTTAGAAAAGAACACAGTTTTCTGCAACAAACATTCTAATAAATTGGATTTCTGTGTGTATCATAGTCTATTCTGGAACTTATAACAATCCTTGAAACTACTCAAGTCAGCATCTCAATATACTAGGAAAACTGAAGGTCTTTCAGAATAAACAGATAGAAATATTCATTTTTATGATGACAAGATATAGAATAAGTTTATATTTAACTTAAATTTTATAGTAACTGTTCTGAAAATATTGGTCACTTTCACTTTATTCAAGGTGTAAAGGCTGATTTGAGTCTTGTCTTTTCAAATCTGATGTGTCAACAGACTCTCATTCTTCCCTGGTTCTTTATAAACAATTTCTAGTGGGAACTGGAAATCCATCAAATTCAGTTATACTTTCTAACCAACATTGATTTAAATAAAATAGGGCTTATAATTTTCCAATCTTACAAGTCTGTACTTAAAATGCCTTAATCTTGTGTTTTCTCTGTGAGGCAAGCAGGATGTGGGATAGGTTTTAGGGACGACTCCACAAAGTGGAACGGTGACCTTAGGACCAAACCATATGAGTCAGGAGTCCCAGGCACAGGGCTAAACTATGACATGCCAGTGTCCCAGGTTAGGCTAATCATCTGCCTTCCCCCCACTTCTAATTGTTCAACATTTGATTGAGACCCAGAGGATTTCCTTGACTCATATGGGTCTCACCACTTGTCTATTATTCAGAATTCTCTTTGTCGTAATTTTTTTATAAGAAAATTTTTTTATATTTTAATTTTTATCTTACATTCGGGTACAGTTGATTAACAGTGTTGTGTTAGTTTCAGGTGTACAGCAAAGTGATTCAGTTATACACATACATGTATCTAGTCTCTTTGTTGTAATTTATAGAAAATTCAATTCAAAATGACTGTGTGAACTGCCAGCAAGCAGTTTTTGTTTTTTGGTTGCTTGGTTCACAGTTGAGGTTGTTTTAATTTCCACTTGAGGGCGGTGCTTTCTTCAGCAGGAGTGGGACCAATTCATGCTTCAGTCATTATGCAAGAGGTCACACATGGACACTTGAAGTAACTGGTGCCATAATTCTGACTTATGCTAACTATATCTTAACATACCTTAAAAACTCATGACTTGATTGACCTGCTTTCATATCCTGCCTTTGGCCTGTCATCCCTGGTTTGGAGCAGGCCATTGCTTGCATTGGATCCTAGTACTGGAGTGGCTATTGTCCCTGTGGGATTCCACTTCCTGAGGGAGGATGTTCTGCCACTAACCCAATGGGAGCCCACAGAGCTCTGCCTCCAGACCATCTTTATTCCCTCCCATCCGGACCAGTGCTTTTATCCCACCCCATAGACTCAATCAGACCACAGCCAGCAGTCAGCCCATCTCTCACCCTGAACATTTCCTAGGTAGCGGTCGGACTGTGTCACATATCAAGTTCTCCACGTGATCCTGTGGAAGCCCTGAAGCCCCTTTCTCTTTGTTTGTCTGTTTGTTTGTTTGTGTTGGCTGTGCCACACAGCTTGTGGGATCTCAGTTCCCCGACCAGAGATTGAACCCGGGCCATGACAATGAAAGCCCAGAATCCTCACCACTAGGCCACCAGGGATCTCCCCACTTCCTGCAAGAGAAGTGCCCTCACACACACGTATAAACCTTGTCCCCTTGAAGCTTTGATCTCCAAGGAAATCCTTCTCACAAATTCTCCTTGATCCCCAACAACTGGACCCTTTCTTATCCTTGAGGTGGCTGAGATGTGTTAAAATCCTGTAACTGATTTTGGGATATTAACTTGGAAATTCCTATAGGATGCTCTGTCTCACAGCTCACATTGTTATCTGCAATCTATCACCAGAGAATTCAGCCAAAACTTCCATTTTAATTTCCTGTCCCAGCAAGGACATATAGCTAGCCTGTAGCAACACCAAAACCCCATAAAGTCATCCAGACAAAAAATTAGAAGATTCTTTACCAAGCACATTTAGAACAACCCTTCATCATGTCTTACCAGGAGAACAGTCAGGTCATGATCACCTTGTGCTCTATTTCGCATCTCTGAGGTTACATGTCTTTTGGGGAAAACTTGTCAAACAGCATTACCTTGACTCACTCTAAAGACAGAACAACCTTGGCTGCCTGAAATAACTCCCTCCTTGATCTACCTGTAATAGTGTCAGATTCCTTCCCCCAAAGAATTCTCCATGTACTGCAGGTTGAAAAGTCACAAAAGGTCAGTTCTGCAGAATTATTTATACACAAAAACAACTCGCCTTTCTGCTCTTGGCTTTGGTAACTTGAGTCTATGCATCTTGACATTTGTGTCTTTTAAGAAACAGAACAGATGAATCCATGGTTTGACATTATATGAGGCATGGGATCTTCTAAATATTTATAGAAGCAATTATTTTGGAACAGCAATTATAAAAATCATGCTTTTTTTTTTTTAAGAATCAATACTGACCAGGATAAAGAACAGTGTTTTAAAAGCCACTTGAATCCCACTGTATAAATTATCCATAATTACCAGCAGGTAAACATCATTTCAAACACTTTTCTATACATACAAACAAGTATAAATATAGCTGGTTTAAATACTGAATAGCTAGATAGAAAAATAGAGAGAAATATCAACTTCTTTCTTTTAAAAGCAAGAATAAAATCTAATGTAGCATCAAATACCTCCAAGCTTCTTTCTAAGCACCAAGTACTTTAGCCTCCATTTTATTTATTTGTGGAAATATCAGGGCTCTGATTTGTCTTTAAGGAAAAAAAACAAGCAGTGACCTCCTTCAGAGAGTGCAGGGGAGAAGTCAGATGAGAAATCCAAGGTGGATTTCTGAAATTTCCAGAAGAGCCCTGGCAGATCCTGGAGCAGACAGAGACTAGGAGAGGCTGAGAGCCGAGAGTGGTTGGAAACTAGGGGAAGTTTGTTGGTTTGTTAGTTTGAACATGGAGAAAGTACAAAGAGATTTGATCTTTCACACTCCGTTTGCCTACTTTTGAGTTGTGGTCTTGTTTTATTGATCATTTTACTCATATTAAAGATAAAATTTTGCCTGTGAATATTCATGGCCCTATTTTCAACAGAAAACATTTGTCCAATGCTCTACTAGGTTCTGGAGATACAGAGATGAATCCAAGACCAGCTGTGTGCTCAAGATACTTCCAGTTCCATGGAAGAAGCAGCACATCATTGAACAATGACAGTAAGCTGTGACAAGTCACTCACAGAGGGCTAGTAGGACGACAACAACAGCAGACAAGTAGCTTAGTCTGAGGCACTATAGGTAGATGGGGTGGTGTGTGTGCAAAAGATATGGGAAGTGACAATACATGATGTATTCCTGGAATGGGAACTAGTTCCGCAGGCAGAAGAGGCTGCCTTGTCAGCGTCCTTGCCTGGGTTTGCCGACTCTGATGTTCACGCCCATAGTTGCTACTGATTCTGTAAGTTGAGTAACAAGACAGGGGAAATGTCTGTGAGGGCTTATCCAGGTACCAATCAAGTAACTGTGACATCCTGAGCCCATCTTGGTATTTAGGTTAAACATGCTCCACAGAGAAAACCATCTCACTTTCTTGTCGAATTCATCAAAGAAACTGTGTGCCTTCTAGGTGCAGGAGACTCTAGTCAACCTAAACAACACACCCTCTCTTCCTCAGACCACCCTCAGACCCAAGCCTCTCATTAATCTCTTCATTTGCTCCTACTTAGAGCATCCAGAGGAATAATGTTTTCATTGCTTTTGTAGGAAATTTTAAAATAAAATTGTCCTGAAGATATCCTTGCATAATCTTCAGAACACTTCTCTAGGAATTTTGGAAAGGGGAAAAAATAGAAATCCAAGATACTTACAGACATGAGAAATGCCTTCCCCCAACCAGGTTATTTTCTTCAGGCGGGTTCTTCCAGATCACCAGCATCACCTGGAACTTGTTCCAAACGTTAATTTCTCCAGCCCCACCCTGACCCGCTGAATCAGGAATCCTGGGCTGGGGCCCAGCTGTCTCTATTCTAACAAGGTTCCAGGTGATTCTGATGCCGGCTCAAGTTTGAGAACCATTGTCCTAGAGACATAACTAAGGCCTGGAAAAGCCCACAAACCCACAAATATTCTCATACAGGACTGCCAGTTATGTCACAAAAATGTTTATCATTTAAATGTACTTCTTGGGATCGATGCACAAGCCCGTTAAAGTGACCATACCTTACTTGCGGGGGTCAGGGCCATAGACTCACCAGAGAGGTGCCTCAAGGGTCATCTGTCTCATCCAAACCTCTTCTTTTTTCTTTTTAAATAAAGAGCAATCTCCAGGTGTTTTTTATTGTTTGACTAACAACAAAACCAGGCAGAGAAGTCCCCAAGGAAATGACGGTTGTGTTTCATTGCCGTTTGGCGTTTGGTTCTTCATCTTCTAAGGACTTACTGTATTTCCTTTTAAAGATTTTAGACATTTATTTGGATCACAAATGCAAGCCAAGTATGAATAAATAAATGTATTATCTTTTAAGAACCCCCCTCCCACCATCTTCCTTTAAATAGAAAAAGGTGCCAAATGTCTCTTCATAGCCTATCTGGCCATAGTTGTCCCACCTATGGCTTTAAAAACAGGCTGTAACTTGATTTTCTGAAATCCTTCCTTGAACTACAGCTCATTCCATTAAAGAAATCCTGGGAAAGAAGTCCCATTGGTTTTGTCCATAGTCTCTGAAAGGTGAGTATGGTAAGTGGGTTGAAGGCAACTGGGAGAGGTCTTCAGCAAACGGAGGACTGTTGGGGAATTGTGCAGGGGCAAATCTTGCCAACAAGATACCAGCTCCTTCAGTTAGAGCTCGAAAAATGCCAGCCATCACGGCTGACCCAACCATAACCACTGGCCTCTTTCTTGCTGTCAGAATGGCTCCTTTTCAGGCACCACTTGTGATGGAATTCCAGGGATCTTCTTTTCCTCTGACTTGAACCATACTGCGGTCAGTCATAGAAAACAGACCTCCCCAGACTGCAAAGCTACCTCCCAACTGCGGAGCCCTGGTTTTAAGATCTGTCAAACTCCCGCCTAGTTTGTGGTTTCCTCCCACCGGAAAACTGCGAAAACCTTCGAGGGCTTGAAAGCTACCACCACCTACGGTGCCCATGGCAAAGGCCCCACCACAGTCATCCACAAGGCGCCAGGGGCGGGGCTCGCACGCCAGTCCTCCCTCTTGACTCCGCCGCGCCGCGATGCCCGGACCGAGAGGCCAGGGCACTTGTCCAAGGGTGGTCACAGAGCCGATCAGCAGAGGACAAGTCTAGTCTCCAGACCTCTTGACACAAAATTCAAGGTCTGTGCCACATATATTAACATAATTGCACGAATGAGTCCAGTTCCTGTAGCAAAACCCAGGGATTCAAAGACTGGAATGGATCATAGTGAAAATAGTTCTATTATTTCTAAACAATTTTTTTTCTTAATGGAAAAGTAATACACAACTATTGTGAGGAATTTGGAATGAATAAAATGGGTAAAGAAGACAAAAATCAACTGTAATTATACCATAAGTGCTATTAACATTTTAGTGCTGCATGTATGTGTAAGTATGTGTGTATAGAGAGTACTTACATAGAATATGTATACATGCATGTATAGAGAAAGAATGCATAGATAGAATTTATATATATGGATTATATAATACATAGAATTTATATCTTGGTTTTTTTTCACTTAACATTTCTCTGGTGAACAAAATCATCATTTTAGTGATTGATTTGTATTTCATCAGAATCCATTTCTTAAATTTTTTTTACTGTTTCACATATAAGTTGTTTCCAGTGTTTTGCTCTTGTAAATAGGAAGGAGGAAAAGATTTGAAGTTTCAATAAGATAAAGGAAAGATGCATTGCGTAAGCAGGCCAGCATGGAGTACCAAAGAAGGGGCTCTTGGCAGCTGGAGACCTGAAACACTGGACACTTATGGAGACACTGAGATGGGGAGGAGGAATATTCTTGGGCATGTGGAAATCCCCAAGGAAAACTGACTGCTCACAAATCTTCCTGGGCATGGTCCTGTGTATGGATGTGGCAACTCCAGAAAGAGTACATAGTTTCATCCAAGGCCAAGACATCTACTCACCTCCCTGTGTCACATAACTCATTGAGAGAAACTACTTTTCTAGAAGACTTCAGTCAAGTGATAACAAACCTCTTTAGTGCTTCATTTATTTTGGAAAGGACAATTCAATCAAGACAAATCTTCAGAGACTTCTTGAAAGATAATACACCCTTTTTCTTTTCTTGAATTGAAATATAGTTGTTTTACAATATTGCTTTAGTTTCAGGTATACAGCAAAGTGATTCAGTTATATTTTTTTCAGATTATTTTCCATTATAGGTTATTACAAGATACTGAATATAGTTCCCTGTGCTCTACAGTAAATCCTTGTTGCTTATCTATTTTATATATAATAGGGTGTATCTGGTAATCCCATACTCCTAATTTATCCCTCCTCCCACCCTCTTTTTCTAAATATTCTTAATGAATGCCTGTTGTTTCCTCACATCTAAATAAAGCCTCCCTTTTTTTTTGACTCAGTGCAAAACAATGTTCTCCGATAAAGATGGATGACCTATTTATATCATATTAAAACGAAACTATATTGCTTCTAACCTAAAAGGCTATGTTTAGGCTGCTCAGCTAAAATGTCCTCTAGTTATAAAATATTTATAAAGTAATTTTACTGTGTTTTGCACTTTCAACAGGTTTGCAATTGAAAGGGTAGTGTTTGGGTAGGAACTACATTTGTATTTTTTCTAGTTCAGCCATTTTCAAGTAAACAGCAATCTGTTCCCAATGGGCCCTTACTCGTTAATTTTTACGTTTAATTCCATCCAAATTTTAGCAAGAATTTCAACACCTGTTTTGAATGATTTTAATTGAAATATCATTCTGATCTTCAAATGGCCACTTTAATTTTTATATTTGCCTTCTTAACTCTTTTCTTATTTACAGCATTTCTAAAAGACTGGTCTCGTTTTAGATTTTGGATTTTAGATGTCGTTTCAAAGAGAAGATTCACAAAGATACAATCATGCAGAGCTCCAATTAATTAAGACAACGCTTCTTTTCGGAAAGGCCACATATTCCAACTGAAGATGCCATTGACCTTGAAAAGAATGTCACTGGGATAATTCTCAGGAACAAACTTTCTGAAGCAGTTTTTCTGAAGTATGTTCTGTGGTTCACTATTTCCCTAGGATGATAATAATTGTTTCTCAATTGAAAATAAAATAAGATTACCTGGTTCTATAACATTGGGAAATACTATACCTAAGCAAAGTTAAGCAGTTCGACCTGCTAAAGTACATGCTGAAGAGGGAGCAAAGGGAAACAGTTTCCCAAAGTTACTTGACCATGAACTCTCCTTTCAAGTAAAAATGATGAAATGTCTCAGTGAAGAATTTGAAGCCACTGAGGTAGCTTCAAAGGTAAATCATCTCTTTCTCTATGTCCTGCCCCACTGTTACCTGCACAGCTACTTTTTTTTATTATTATTAATTTTTATTGGAGTATAGTTGCTTTACAATGTTGTGTTAGTTTCTGCTGTACAGCAAAGTGAATCAGCTATACGTATACATATATCCCCTCTTTTTTGGATTTCCTTCCCATTTAGGTCACCACAGACCTGCACAGCTTCTTGCTGACAATTCTCCAGATTCTTTTACCTCTTCAGCTCTGTGTCCTTCATGGATTAACATCAACAGGTACTCAGCCCACGTGTTGGAAAGCCTTTTCAATAGAACGTAATATAATTGTTTTGTTTTCTAATTCCTGCAAAAGGACAGGTAGCTAACACGTTCCATGGCACTATTTTAACCTCCTTATACATTTCCTCCAGGGGTTTTTGCTATGTGTACACATATTTTGAATTGAAATCAGTGAAATTTTTTTTCTACGTAATTTAATTGCCTCTCCCATGGTTATTTTCATATAGTGAGGGCATCTTCCAATAGGAACTCTGGTAAAGTTAAATGAACAACTAGCTTCCTGCCATGGTAGAGGTGGAGGGTAAAAAAAACCTACTCCATAGCCAGACCTCTACTACCACCCCCTGTACCTCATATTTCTAATCTCTTTATTTCTGTCCCCTGAACCAGGTTTGTTGGCCTCCTGATACCTGAGCGTTATCTAGAACCTCAGTAGTAACAGCTTTTTGCTTCTTTCTCTGAATCAAGGGATCCTGGAATCCAAATTAAAATGAGAGAAAAGTAAATTTCCTACGTGAACCATGCTTTTCAGATTTGCTTCCATCGCTCCTCCTTTGACCTGCCCTGGATAGTAATACTGTGTCCAAGAGGGCACCACTGCCTGCAAGGTCCTACCCACCAGCCTGCATCGAATTTCCCAGGACCCCAGGGTGACCAACCTGTGCGGGACTTTCAGTGCAAAAGGCAGCAAAGTTCTGGGCAGACAGACATTGGTCACACTGTTCTCAAAGAAACCACCTGGACAGCAGTCTTTCCTAGTAGGAGGAGCACAGGCTCAGGGTTGCAGAACCGCCGTTCATGAGATTCTCACTTGAACGCTCTCGCCTTTGGGCAGCTAGCAACCAGCTGCAGCCAGGCCAGGATAATGACCCAGTGCAGAGTCTCGCTCCTCTCTCCTCCCCTTCAACACCTCCAGCTCCCCCACCGCCCGAAGCCTCTTCTTTCTATCCCTATGTCCTTCAAGTCTTGGTCACAGAATGCCCCACTTTAGTTTATTATTTCCTTTATCATGCCTTATTGGCAGCTCATTCTAATTAGGAGAGTCACCTAGATACTTTATCTCCCTTGAGTCTGAACAGAACCGGCAGAGTCAGATGCCCCCTGGGGACGGCTGGCACATCCATCTCCGGGCAGGAACGCCAGTGCTTTTTCTACCTGGTTGTTAGTTGTGACCAGTTGGGTTAATAAACCTTCCTGGTCTGGTACAGTCCTTCTAGAATTGTCTGGCTGACTCACAGCTTGCTGAATCCACCCTTCCCCGTTTACACAGAGAAATACATATCCATGTTCTTTCAAAGAGTGCATACGGGATAGAGAAAACTGAATGCGCATATATGTCAACTTCTCCCTCTCCATTTCTTTGTCCCTTACAGCAAGTCTCCCGGACTAGGAACAGTAACAGAGACGCGCTGCAAGAGCACAATTCCAATAGGACAAGTCACGGTTCTTCAGTCAACGAAGAAAAAGAGTCTTAAAGGTTAAAGAAAGTTGCGGCAGGGAAAATGGATCTGGGTTCATGTTCCCAGGACTGCTCCTCCTGTTTGGAGGTGAAAATATCGAAGGGACAAGAAAGACGGGTTTACATGAAAAGAAGTGGTATTCTGAAACTTTTTCATGAGGACTGGAATCTGTACCTTCACCCATCTATATTAATATTTCAAGCTTTGTTCAAATGGTCTATAATTAAATTGCTCTACTTGACATGATAAGATTTGATCTATGGTCTCACCTTAAGAACTCTTTTGTTACTTGGAACATTTTCATTCCTGAAGCTTTCAAAACCTGAATTATTACAAAAGGTACAGGAAAAAAATGATTAAGTTCACACTTTGGGGAAATTGTTCCACATCTCTTAAACACCACAGGTCCGTGAGCAACTATGAATAATATGAAATCAATTTGCTTTTGTAGACAGAGAGAGTTAATTTAAGTTTATCCCAGACTAGATTTATCATCCTTTATCTGTATATAAAAAAACTATGAAAATATAAACATAAACTTGGAGTTGAGACCTAAACACGTTGCCAAGATGTTGTAAATTTTTTATGCTTTTTAGTGTTCAACTAACCTTCCATAAAAGATATTTAAAACATTAAAAACTATTCCACATCAAGTGATTTAATATCCATTTCACATACTAAGTCAGTGGGCTGTTTAACATCTTTGATTTGCTTGTTCAAAGCTTTTTAAAATTAAAATATCATTTACTTATTTGTACATCTAAACTCTAAAGAGTATGATTTACATATATGGTAATAATACTCTTTTATATTACTTATATCAATTAGGTTGTTTCTACTGCAAGTAATATACAATCCTCTTCCAACTGATTTATTCAAAAAGGAATTGTATTATTTCATAAAACTTGAAAGTCTAATAGGGACGTTTGCAAAAGATGTTTGACTTAGTGTTCAAGGAAGTCACCCAGGATCTCATATTGTTTTCATCGTCTGCTCTGCCTTTCATGGTTTTGCTTCATCCTAAGACTGGAATCATTACCCCCGAAAGGGGTTTGGTTTTTGTCTCAAACTGGGTTGTGTGAAATCATCAGGGCTTACTTCCTGATACTCCCTTGTGTCCAGCTCCTACATCTGTGCTCGGATCTCTGTTCCACAAGTGTAAACCAGTCACAAAACTCTGCCTGTTCACTGGTTTCTAAAAACAAACAAAGAAAAATACTATTCTTACTCCAATAAAGATGTTTAAAAAAATAATAAAAAGAAAAAATATATATACTATTCTTCCTAAGCGTTCAATGCATCTAGAAACAGCTGAAGATTTGCAGTCCAAGGAGGGGTCGCCTCAAGCCCTAAATCGTCCACACTCTTTAAGTGATGCTGTCTCCTCACTCTCCCACACACATCGCAGCAATTCTCTTCCCTCCAGGAGCAAATGTCCTCACTGGCTTCCTGCAGAGCAGCTTTCCCCCTCCTCCCTGAAGCCAGGGCACTAGTGGACACGCTCCCCAGTGGATAATGGAGGCATTTTCCTTTAATAAGTGGTTGGCTCCATCTTGAGATATACTCACCACACCCAGTCTGGCAGGGGAAGGACCCCTGCAGGAACTGAGGCCTAGAGAGGGGCAACGCCATCCCCACCCCTTCCACCAGGTGTGGCAGCATGCCCGGCCCATCCACTGCGACATACTGCCCGGGGAGATGGTAAAAAGTAAATTCCAGTTGGATGTTTGGATGACTTTCTACAGTCTTCATCACTTGGTCAGTGACATGATTATACATTTTCAGTGTTATCAGGTAAATAGCTTGTTCTCTCTCAATTTGGATAAATTGAAAAATTGCATTATTGGATAGTTTTATTACTTAAACATACAGTTTATTTATTACTAAAACATACTAGGCAAACAAAGAATTATCCAGTGAAATTCCCAAAGATTTTGTTGAAGAAAATTTAAAATAAATAAGTAAATACATACTAGACCTGCACAGATAAATCCATTCCTCTGACTTTCTTCAGAGTAGTTGAAGTCTACTCATAAGTATCTTCAATATCCTTCTTCAATTTTATTTATACCATTAACATTATTATTGAGACTTGAGCTTTTTAAAAAGCGTTTACAAAAAAAGGCCAAATGTTAGGGAATAAGGAAAGGAAATTATCTACGTTGGCCATTTCATAGTCTCAATTTCACTGTTTCTAACCAAGAGCAGTTTAGAGTTAGATGCATTATGAAGCTGTTTCTTTAAAAAATATTTTAGTCACCACCATAATTAAACAATAGAATAAAGCCACAATAAAGTTTAGCCCAAAATTGCCTTTAGAGAGACCATAACAAGCAGTGGGAGAGTTGCCTGGTTCAGAAATAATGATGTTTGTTTTATTAACTGGTACCTATCGTTCTGCCTGACCTCTGCTTGATACAGTCATGAGAAAGGGAGCAGAGAGAGATAAATATGGACAGAGAATTGGACTCTGTCTCCATGACATCAAGTCAAGATACCTCCTTCTACATCTTTCACCACCACCTGGGAGATGCTCATGAAAGAACTAAGCCTATCTCAGCTTCTGCAAACAGCTCTGGTGACATTTCCTTGAGTGACACCTGTCACCTGCAGAGCCACTTTTGCCTCTCCATCACTTCCCAGTCCATAAATGGCCCCATAGAATAAATCATCTGAAATCCACATATCATCACAGGTGGGAGAGGGGTGAGGACGGTAGTGGTAAGCAACAATGTCTTCGTGGCAAATTCTAAAAACTCAGAGTTTAGATAAACAGAAGTGCTTTTGTCTTATAAACATTATTTGTGTATAGTTCACCTACTATAAAGTGCATCCATTTTAGAATATAGTCAATAATATTGTAACAAATTTGTATGGTGGCAGATGGTAACTGGACTTACTCTGGTGACTATTTCATAATGTATAAAAATATAGAATCACTATATTGTGTACTTGAAACTAATAATGTATGTCAAGTATAGCTTAATAAAAAATGCACCCATTTTAAGCATATAATTCAGTACAGTTGGATGGATGCTATACACCTAGGTAATCAACACAGTCAAGACATAGACGATTTCTACCATTCCAGAAATTTCCCTGGTGCCCTTCCCTGTAAATGCCCACTGGAAGTATTTTTTTATTTCTTAAGTCATAGAACATTTATTTGAACATTTTAAAGTTGAGGTAGCATAAAAAAGAATCTGTTCACTTGCCAAAAACAACATTCAAATCTTCGATTCTTAACATAAAATCAGATAACACTTCTCTAAGTATAGTTTTAGCACAGACTAGCTACTAATGAGAGTCACAGAGCTCTCAAACCTGGCTAACATTTGAAGTTTAACATTCCCCCAAAAATCTGAGTAAGAAAGAGATGTTTTAATCTACTTGACATATTCTGAAGATACAAAGATCTCCTACAAAGGCTACATGGTAGGTAGTTAACATGGGTGAGAGGGTTGAGGGAAGGAGGAAGTAAAAATAGAAAGAAAAAAAGACTTCACTTGAAAAATATGTCGGGTATATGCATTTATGTTGTAAAAGTGTATATGTATATGTATGGATATTGAATTTAAAATATAAGAAATAACCACAGAGACACCTCAATTCTTAGAAAAATGTTAAATGTCTCCTAGTGAATCCTCTTCAAGACATTTCTTATTTTATGTCAGATCAAATAATGCTCTCTTCCATCTTAAAAAATAAACACAAACTAAAGTCTAAAACAATTATTGACTGACGGAAATCGAGTCTGAGATCTGGAGTGAAAAGTGCTTTCTCAGCCTGAAGCTGAATATTCTGCTCTCAAAGTGCTTCCCTGCCTGCTTCCGTCAGGATCAATAGCAGATCAGACAGGAACCTTCCCTGCTGCTGCTGCTTTCTAAGAGATGCGGGAATTGAGCAAGTCAGGAACGCAACCAGAATTCCTCATCTTACACCCCATCCCCATCTCTGTCGGGTGGAATCTGTGAAAGCATCTGGAATTAGCAGGCATTTTCAGCCTGCTCACTTCAAAGCAGCCTGCAGCCAGGAAACTTGTGATTTCTAGTATGACTTCTTAACAAAATGTAAAAACTGGTGCACACCATTATTAAATGAAAATATGGCTGAAATTTTGTCCCCATACTGACATTGGTAAGGAAATCTGGGGAAAAAAACATAATTGCACAACGAAGGAAGAGTTGTCTTAGTCGTTTTTAAAATATAGAAGCAATTCATATTAATAAAAATACAGTAAACTAGAAAGAAGGAAAACAAATTATTCATAATCCTACCGCCCCAAACCCATTAAAGCTTTGATAAAATTCCTTTTGGAATTTTTCTTAACGTAGTTGAAATCAAACTGTATATAACATTTTGTATCTCAGTTTTCCACTTAACATTGTAATATATACATTTTACATATAAGTAATCATTAATAAACACTATTTTTTAATGGTTGTCATAATTAAGCCCTACAGAATATTACTCTTAGTATTTTCCTAGTCTTGGACAATTAAGACAAACACCAATATTTACTTATTTTAACACTATGGTGAATGTGTTTGTATGTCTTTTTCTGTATTTTGGGATAGTTCCCTGCAATATATTTTAAGATGTACAAATTCTACATTTGGGTATAGAAATTTTATGTCTCTTGTTACATATTTTCAATTTGCCTTGCAAAAATATAATTTTTTTCAGGGCAGTTTGGCAATGTGTATCAAGATTCTCATAAATATTCCTACCCTTTGATCCATCATTTCCTTAGAGAACGATCAGAGGGTATATGAAATGATTCTGTGTAAAATATTATCACAGCATTATTACTATTACCAAAAAAAGTTGGCCACAATCTAAAGATCCAAAAATAAAAAAGCAGTTAAATAGAATTATGATTAGCCAATTATTGAAATCCTATTTTCAAAAATAATAGGTAAAATGTCAAAATATAGCATATCATTAAGACTAAATGGAAAAGTCACAATATAAAATTATATGTATAACATGTTTAGTACACATACACACACACATGTATATATACACACATATATATGTATATGTTCATAGAAGAAAGGCTAAAAACACATCAAAGTGTGTAATGATTATTTCAATAATAATTTCAGAGGGGATGACTATACAAGAGTTCTGCTGGGCTGTCCAGCACCTCTGCTTTCCTCCATAATTACACTCACCATACTTCATCTTAAATGCCTGTGTACTTATTGTACACTGCCTTTTAGAATAACATCAGAGAAGACTTTTTTCTGTTTCACTCACTGCTGTATGTCTAGGAAAGAACTTAGAAATTACCCAATAAACGTTTGAATGCTTTTGTGACTGACTGAGAGAATAAATGAGTGATTGATGATTGAATGAATTCAACAGAAAGAGGCAGAAGAGATGCCATAAAGAAGAAGGGAGCAGAAAAGGATGAAGATATATAGAGACGTCAGAGATAAGCAGCTTGGCAATGTGGAGAGAGCATAGGCTTTAGTCAGCCACACTGCTATATGACTTTGAGAAAGTTCCTCAACTTGTACCTGTAAAATGGGATACTATACTCATTTAGTTGTTGTGAGAATTAACTGAACTATAAATATATAAATACACCTACCCTGTGCCCTGCACATAGTAGGCACTCAGTAAATGTTTTCCCATCCTCTTAGGTTACAGTTTGGTCTAGTTATGTCTATAACTATGAAAAGCCGATTACAAATTTCTAGGGAAAAGAATGCGCTGGACAAAATTATTTTCACTTTCATTTTAAAAGCTAGCCAAGCTAGAAGAAGGGCAAAGGGAAGATGCCCAAACACTTACAAGCTTACGCATCCTGGCCGTAAGAGGATGTGGGTCTGTAGTACATACTGAAGGAATGAGCCCCAGAGGTAAGTTTTGTACAGAACAGAATCTCATCTATTTTAATGGTGGGACATAAAGGTATTCCCAGAGCAAGGAAAAACTTCCGCTTATGGATTTCATTACCCTTTCTACTGATGAGACAAACAGATACAATATTAAATTCTGTCCTAGGGCCATTTGGCTAAACATGTGGATGTCGAGGGCCAAAAATACATTCATTGATTTGGGGATTAGAATCTATTTACATGCTTTTCAAAAAGATATTTCCGTTCACCTTGAAGCGCTGGTGCTTGTGTGAGGCTGGATGGCTGGGGACACTGGGCTTATTACACAGCAAAAACAGGCTCTTGGAGATCATCAGAGCAGCAAGCGGGATGGCTGCCCACCAGCACCTGTGCCTGGAGAGCTGACACCCTCAGGGATGTGGAACTGAGGTCTCTTCGAGCAGGCTGCTGAAGGCACGAGGCTCACTCACCTTGCAGAGCAAGAAACTTCCTTGCAGCGGAAGAGATTTTTGCAGAGAAATGAGGGAAATAAGTCATGGGGCTAGAGCAGCTAGAATAAATATTCCCGTTCCCAGTCTCATAGAGATTCTGTAAACTAACTTAACGATGAGCACGAGCTTTTATTGCCTCCACAAAAACTCATGGTTTCTGTATCGGATGGCAACATAATAACTAGCCACTCGAATTGTTATTGTCTTTGAATTATTAGTTTACCTACCTTTGTCATTATCAGCCATGGCAGTTTTTTTTTTTAGTTGCTGTGTTTTGTTTGTCCTGGACTCTGCACATGTGAGTACGTGTGGCAGACTGTATACAAAGATGAATTCATGTCTCCAGGGCGTATTTTTTCCTTTGGCATTTTATTTCATTGTAAATGATCAAATTTACTATATTTTAACTATTTTTTATTTATTTTTTTATTTTTGGTTGCATTGGGTCTTCGTTGCTGGGTGCCGGCTTTCTCTAGCTGGAGCGAGCAGGGGCTACTCCTCGTTGCAGAGCACCGGCTTTTCACTGCTGTGGCTTCTCTTGTTGTGGAGCACAGGCTCTAGGCACGCAGGCTCAGTAGTTGTGGCTCGCGGGCTCTAGAGCACAGGCTCAGTAGTTGTGGCGCACGGGCTTTGTTGCCTGCGGCATGTGGGATCTTCCCAGACCAAGGCTCGAACCCGTGTTCTCTGCATTGGCAGGCGGATTCTTAACCACTGTGCCACCAGGGAGGTCCAAAGTTACTATATTTTAATGTGTTGCCCTTCTTAATGTGGTGAGTCAATTAATTTGGCTGATATTAGCCGAAGCCCAGTAAAGGGCTGTAGGAGTCCGGAGGCAGGAAACACAGCAGAAGGAGGTGGAAATTCACTATAGCAGCTTGGCTACGATTAGGTATCTGGGGAGAAGCTGTTTGTTCAGAGGTGGGGGAGACAGAAGTGGTAACAGGGAACCAGGAATGGAAAAAGAGAGCCTCGCTGACAGATGGAAGGAGGAGTAGCAAAGTATAAACACAAGGTAGGGATGACAGCAAATTGCTCATTGGCACCTGAGGGCAGACTTCCCGGTAGGATGTGGTTCAGCCTTGGAGGGAGGTGCAGATGGTAATTATGACCCGAGGAAGTTGTTTTGCAAGGGAAAATCTCCTCCAGTACCACTACAGTATAGGAAAATCCACATAGACACAGAATCTAAGATGCTGATGGATGCATAGGCAGACTGACAGGAGGGTAGACAGACAGCTGATTGCTTACAGGAATATAGTAGCAATTTTAGGAACACCAAGGGGCCCCCCCAACGAAAAGTATGTTCCCTGTAGGTTTGCAGGGATGTCACCATTAGAAATTCCGTTCTTTGAGTTGTTCAGCGTGTGGTCCTTGGATCTCTGGATCAAAACCAGCTGTTTGAAACTTGTGCAGGTGGGTCCCAGGAGTCTACAGTTTAAGAGGCTCTCCAGGCGAGTTTTATACACACTAATGTTTAAAATGCCTGGACTAAGGTATTGTCCCGTGTTGGGTGTGAAGACCATGCTGAATTTATTAGATCCTTTCTGATAGATAACTGGCTGAAACACAGGTAGAGAATAGGACAAGAAACGTTCGATGATAGAGAGAGAGGCCTTTCCTCTCTCCAAGTGTCAGGAGAGTCCTAGGCAGTAAGAGCTCCTGGAAGTGTCTCTAGGCCTGTTAGGGGGGCAAGAGAAGAGTCAAACTCCTGCGGTTGCCACTCAGACTTTAGGGACCGCCAGTCTGTGCATTTTGCAAAGCTCAGGTGAAATGCCAGCTCCTCCACAACTCACATCACATTCATCCACTGTCACCCGTATTTCTGAGCTCCCCTGTAGAATTTTGCCTACCCATCTTTACGGAGTTCATCTATTCATTTATTTAACATATACTTATTGTGCACTTACCATGTGCCAGACTCTATTCTAGACACCGGGGCAGAGCAATGAACAAAGGAGATAAATATTTCTGCCCCATGGAACTTAGATTCTAGCAAGGGAAACAATTAGTAAGAAAAGTAAATGCATATTAGATAGATAAATGCTAAGGGGGGGAGTACAGCAGGAAAGAGTAACAGGAAGTGTGTGTACATAAGAGGAAATTATAAGTTTTAGATAGGGAAGACTTCTTCGAGAAAGTGATATTTGAATTAAGACCAGAAAAAAGCAAGGGAGTGAGTAGAGGGTCTCTCCAGCAAAGTGCATTTAAGCAGAAGCAACAGCAAGATCAAAGGCCCTGAGGCAAGAGCTTGTTCAAGGGGTACCAAGGTGGCCTTTGTGGCTGGAGGAGAGTAAACAAGGGAAAGAGATATAGGAGATGAGGTCAGATGGCTATGGAAGGACCCCATCTTATAGACCTCAGAAAGGTTTTGTAGCTATTAGAAAGGTTTTGCCCTTTATAAGATGGAAAACTGTTGAAGGATTTTGAGCAGATAAGTTCCATGGTCAGTCTTAAATTCAACATCGTCACTGGCTATTTTGTTGAGAATAATTGGTTGGGGAGGTGGGGGAAGTTTGGCGGAAAGGATATTGGTTTTAGGAAGCCACTGCAATAATACAAGAAGAAACAGTGATAGTTTAGACCAATGTGGCAGCAGAGGAGGTGGGGAGAAGTGACCCATTCTGGATATATTTTGAAGGTGGGATGAACAGGTAGGGTAAGAGAGGAGTGAAGGAGAATTCCAAGTTTGGGGGCCTGAGCAACTGGAGAAAGCCTATTGCCATTTACTGCAATGGGGAAGCGTGGATGCGGAGGGGGCACGTTTGGGGAAACAGGGATTTGGGGGAATCATCAGCTTATAGCCATGAGGTTGGGTGAGATCATGAAGGTAGTGAGTCTAGAGGTACAAGGACTGAGCTCTGGGACACTTCAACCCTCAGAGGTAGGGTGACCGACTGTTCTGCTTTGCCCAGGGCTGAGGGCTCCCAGGACACGGGACTTTCAGGAAAGCTCTAAGCAAACTGAGATGGTTGATCACCTGCTCAGAGTCAGAGAGATGAATGGGAAACCCCTGAAAAGGAATAGCAGAGCCATAGGAGACTCATAGCCCTGAGAGCCAAGTAAAGAGTGAGCTTCAAGTAGAAGATAGCTCTCAACTCTGTCGAATGCTGCTGATGGGGCGAGATGAGGACTGAGAATTGACCCCTGGATTTAGCCACAGAGAGGTCACCAGGGACCTTGACAAGAGCAATTTTAATGGAAGGTGCAAGGGACAGAAAGCCTGATTTTAGTGATTCAAGAGTGTCTTTGTCTGTTCACGCTGCTGTAACAGAATACCATAGGCTGTGTGGCTTAAACAACAGAAGTTTCTTTCTCACAGTTCTGGAGGCTGGGAAGTCCAAGATCAAGGCTCCAAGAGATTTGGTTCCTGGTGAGAACCCTCTTGCTGGCTTGCAGAAAGCTGCATTCTCACTGTGTCCTCACACTTTCATCATTGTGTGTGTGTGCAGAGAGAGAGAGAGAGAGAGAAAGGGAAAGAAAAAGATTGAGATCACTTTCTCTTCTTACAAGGCCACCAATCCTATCAGATTAGGACCCCAACCCATGACTTCATTTAACCTTAGTTACATCCTAAAGACACTATCTCCAAATACAGTCACATTTGGGGTTAGGGCTTCAACATATGAATTTGGCAGGGAGTGGGGGAGGACACAATTCAGACCACAGCAAAGAAAGAAATTGGAAAGAGCAAAACAACGTTTCAGGATCTTTTCCTGTGCAGAAAAGGGAAAAAGTGAATGGTAGCTAGAAGAGTATATAGAATCAAATGAAGGTTAGGTGTTTTTATGTGGGTGGAAGACCAAAAAAAAAAAAAAAAGGTATGTTTAATGCCAATGGGAGTGATCTAGTAGAGGGAAGAAGGGTCCTTGAATAGGTGAGAGAAAGTGGGACTCAGGACAATTGGGGGATGGACCTGAATGAGGGCACAGATTGTTCATCCATTGAACGAGGAGTGGAGTCAGAATTTATGGACCCAAATGCACACAGGTCTATAAATGCATTGGGTGGGCTTACCAAAATTCCCTCCTATTTACTTCTATATTCATGGTGAAATAGAAGAAAAAGGTCATCAGCTGAGAGTGAGGATGAGACAGGAGCTTATGGCAGTTTGAGGTCAGAGGAAAAAATATGAGAGTAATCTAGGAGAATGGGAGAGTGATGGACTAAGGAAATGAAATATAATTGCCAGGGAGCATTAAGGATCCACTTAGCACTGAGCTCCCCTTTAGACTAGAAGTAAACACTCACACCTTAGCATAATTTAGTATAATGCATCCCAGGATGGATGGTGCCCAAGGAATGGTCAGAAGACTTGGGGTCTGGTCAATCAGTTTCATCATTCACTTAATGTAAGTCACTTAACCTGTCTGAACCTCCTTGTATTTTTGCCTGTGAAATCAGGATATTCACACCTGCACTGTCTTCCTCATAAGAACCATGAGATGGAACATGAAGGATATCTTCTAAAATGTCAAGTGCTAAACACTTCAGAGATTACTAGAAGACTAGACTGGGTAAAATTAGAATAGCCCAAGGAAAGGTGAAGAGCCCTAAGGGGTCCTCAGGTTCAAATGAGGTCTTTCCAGGAAGGATGGCCTTAGGGCACTTAGGACAACAGGTGAGAGATGACATAAAAAGAAAAGGAAGTCGAGGAGGACATTACCAATGAGTACTGGCTACTGTGGCCCAGCGCTGGTGTGGCTAGTTTAGCTGAGGACACAGCATTCAGCAGACACCCAGAGTCAGGGCTGCCACTGTCCCATTGACACTCTTGTGTGAGTTAGAAATAGGCACCCCTTTCTCAAGACCCTTCCTTTACTTCCACTTGTGAGAAAACTGGCCGAGTATACTTACCTTATTAAAATATTTTCTTGACCTACACTTGAAAATTTTTCAGGCAACAAATTGAAAATTTTGTTAGGCCTAACAAACATGAAAATCTGCACTGTTATTGTGTGCATGGCGCCCCCTAGGGTTGTGTAGTGAACAACAGCACACAGCAATTCTGTCTCCGCTGACCCTCAGCACTAACAAACCCCTTTCAGTGACCACCATCTCAAGATTATTCCTTTATGCCTGTATTTAAAATAATATCAGAATATAATGTCATTTTAAGTTTTTAAGGTGGAAATTGAACATTATTGGCTTCTTTGCTTTAGGCTACACTCTTGGTAGCCCTGGATTAGGAGGGCTCTTTGAAGACCATTGACTTCCAGGAAGGATTTTCATACACATTCGGCAGGTGGGAATTCAATGGTACATATATTTTACGTGCACTGTCCTATTAAAGGCCGAGCAGCCAGGGTTTCCCTGGTGGCGCAGTGGTTAAGGATCCGCCTGCCAATAAATGCAGGGGACACAGGTTCGAGCCCTGGCCCAGGAAGATCCCACATGCTGCGAAGCAACTAAGTCCATGCGCCACAACTACTGAGCCCATGTGCTGCAACTACTGAAGCCCGCACGCCTAGAGCCCGTACTCTGCAACAAGAGAAGCCACCGCAATGAGAAGCCCGCGCACCGCAACGAAGAGTAGGCCCCGCTCGCCGCAACTAGAGAAAGCCCGCACACAGCAACGAGGACCCAACACAGCCAAAGATAAAATAAATAAAAATAAATACATTAAAAAAAAAAAAAGCCAAGCAGCCATTTAGAGAACAAACAAGTTAGACCCTCATTTCACTGGGGCCCATTTTTCTAGCCAAATCCTATGGATTAGAAGCTCAAGTTAAGGAAAGAAAGAATCATAAGTTGTTTAGCAAGGTCAAATCCAGTTTTCCTTTCTCACACAGACTCTATCCATTTCTTGGATAATTGCCACCTTGTGATATAATCACTGATAATAGCTACCTTTTAGTGGATACCTAGCCTGGCACTCAGCTGAGTACTTTAAGTGTGTCATTGCATTGAATCCTCTCAACCACCTTATGAGATCGATATTATTAGCTCCCCCTAACAGATGAGAAAACTGAGGCTTGAAGAAGGGAGGTAATTTTGACCAAAGTAAATAGCCAGTAGGCTGAGAAGTCAGGGTTCTAACCAACTCCCTTAGCACCCATATCCACCTGCTCTCAGTCACTGGTGTGTCCGTCTCACTTGGCACTCTATAAAATGACAATTAGAGTGGTGTCATGAGCGTTTTAGACTGTTCGCAGACCATGAAATATTATATCTCTAAGTTTTAAGGACTTAGCTTAACACTTGAAGACACACCATTGAAGCCAAAAATCATGCGTTCTTTTATCTGTGGGATCAAAATTTGTCATGCAGCATCCTGAATCTCCTGCATGTCCTCGGAGCAAAGCACACTCAGCACCATCATTTGAAAAGTAACTCAGCCAATAACATCATTTCTGTATGTGAGGGCCAAGTGGCATTAGCAAAGTACGCAAATTCTAATTTTAAAACTCACGAAAATATTTCAGAGCTAAAACAATCCACATCTTTTTGAAACAAGCCAAATAACTGAACAAAATTTTGTCTACAAAGCCCAAGTTCACCCACCCACCTGTCACTGCTGCATTCTTTGTGATACTCTCCCTAGTGGCCCAGAAAAGTTAGCTGCCTTAACTAGTATACTTGGAGGAAGATTCCAGAGTATGGCAGCATCTCATTTTCTTTGTTTAATTTGATGGAAACTGGACTCTTACCAAACTGTGAAGGTGAGATCAGGGGAAGGGTGTGAAATATCAGTTTAAAAATAACCACTTCCCATCCATTGAGACAAAGAGGTGTTGAAGGACCCAGTGAATTTTACAACAATGAGCGTTAAGGAAAACACTTGAAGCTCCTAAATCCAGGGACTCAACGACTTAAAGAGTGAGAACCAACCCCGCTGACATCACAGATCCTTCCTGCGGTCACAATGTTGCTGGGCCACCCCAGGAAGATGCCCCAGAAACATGAAGACTTTAGTCTGGATGCGATCAAGATTCCTTAGTACTTTGGCTTTCTGAGAGAGAAAATTAAAAATCTCTGTGCCCTTTCAAAAAAAATCCAATCAACAAAAAGTAAAGTCAGGAAATCAGGCATCATGAGTTCAGGTATTTATCTCATGGATTACTCAAGGACTCTTAATTTCTCGTACTTTGCTATGTTACTTGTATTTCTTCTTACATACAAACAAGGTAGCAAATCCCAAAGAAGATCCTCAGATGGCTTTGGCACAATAGGGTGAGGAATCATTTCCTATTATTTTAGAAGAGCTTGATCTAAATGAGTGCATCTTAACAGTTTCCTGAGTGTCTCATGGCAGTACCTGAGGTGATAAGCGCTTTCTGTAGGTGTGATGGGGACCTGGGAGAGAACTGGGGTGGGGAGGAGGGAAGGGAAGAAGTGTAAAAGAAATTGGAAGCCTCCCTTTAAATTTCACTGTATGTATAGAAACTGCCCTCAATTTTAAAAAGTAGAAAATTGCCACCACTGCAAAAATTCACTTGCCATAGTTCCTAATCTGACTCAGCATTCTGGTTGCCTAGATACGGATGTACACGAAAGTTCCTCCCCTACCGCCACGACTGCCTGCCACGGAAGAGCCAGATGAACCTGATGGCCCCCTTCTTGGCTCAGCCAGTGACCAAGAAAAGAAAGCAAGTACTTTTAGATATTCATATTCAAAATAGAATATTTTGCTCAGCTTCTTTAAAGCTTAATGTTGCTTAGAGAGATCTAAGGAGTCCTGGAAGAGTTGCTTTTCTTTTCACTCTCCCACATCTCCTGTTTGTCCTGCTTTGAAAAAGTGACTGATGCCAGCACAAGCTGCAAAGAAAAATTTGTCGATACATTCATTGCACTGACTTTTACTATGTGGAGATAAAAATTAACAAAAATTTGACAATTATTTTTGTGAAGATTTAAAAGGAAAGATGATAAACTCAAAGTGGAGACATTACCTCTAACATAAAACAGAGAATAGCTAAATAGAATTTTTATTGGTATGGACTTGTCATATCTTCCCCATGAATGAAAAAGAACATTCAAATAAGCAGGGTTTTTAGACTTTGCATTGTAATTCTCAAACACCTGACCAGCGGATGCAGCCTCTTGTGATGGGAAGAGGACTGGAAAGCTAGCACAATGTCAAGGACTGATTTTTGGTATCTATTGGCTGTACCACATATTGGCTATGTGACTTGGACAATTACTTAAACTATCTTGTTTCCTTCGGTGAAATGGGCTAATTAGGCCTATCAGATAAAGATGTGGAGTTTGAATGAGCCACTAAGATAAAGGACTTAGCAGGTAGGAAGGACATAGTCTGATTATTATCATCGTCTATATGATCTTGAGCAAGTTCCTTCTCTGATCCTCAGATTCCTCACCTATAAAAATAATTATCTTAAATTCTTTCTGTAATAAAGATTTCAGTTACTTAAGGTAACTATTGTTATCCATAAGTTAAAGGCAATGATTCCCACCTTAAAGGGCTGTTTCAAGAATGAAATCACATCATATATGCGAAAGTATTTTATAGTCCGTTAAGCCATAAAGCATTATTATGAAACAGATGAAAATACATGTAAAATGTTCCATAATAATCACAAAGTTGTTTGTGAAACAAATTTGATATAATTATGCTTAGTCTGTAGGAATAGGGATGGAAGAGCTGACATATTCAGTCAGCAAAAATATAAAAATTTAGTCTTAGATACATCAAAAAATTGCACAAAGAGTAAATAAATATGCCATAATGTTAACAGCTTTTGCTCTAGAATTAAAAGAGAATTTTTTCTTCTGTACCTTTTCCTTTTTCTATATTTTTCCAAATTTCCCTGCATTGTCAGGTTTCACATTTGTTACTTTACACGTATGTGAGTTGTAGGTGTGCTTTTAAGAGGATGCTATTTATAGTCTTCCAAATAAGACTTAAAAATGAACAAAATAAAAATAAAACAGATGAATAAATAAGTAAATAAATAAAACAGATATATCCAATTGCTTCACCTCAGAAGGAGAAAGGAAGACAATAGCCCAGTAACGTAGTGCCCTTGGACACAGTATTCATCACACTCTTTCATTCCACAAGTACTCACAAAGGACTACTAGGTGCCAAACATACAAGGCCAGGGACCAGCCCACAAACAATCTCCCACAGGCCAGGCTGTAGCAGCGGAGAGATGAGAAGGAAAGGGCTGGCATTAAGTAGGTGAGGAGCCCAGGGCACAGTACTGTTCCAGCCGGAATCCGGAGTGAAAACAGGAACCAGGGCAGAAGACCCATCCCATTCTCTAGGGAGTTAGGATGGTTTCCATAACGTGGACACCTGGGTGCCCAGTGTATTAGTAAATCCATTCTCTAAGCGAAGACCTGGCTTCGGAGCATCAGACCCATTGCAAACCCCATTCAGCATTGGGGAGGGAGGATCTAAAGCACAGTTACAGCGGCCCACTGGCTCCATCTGAGCAACCTCAAGCTTTTTCTGATTCCCACCACCGAGTGGGCTGGTCAGGAGAGCCTGATTATTGTCAGGTGTCCTATATTAGCTTCTTTGATAAGAAACTTGCGTTACTTTTTTTCTTTAACTTTTATTGGAGGCGAGGGGTTCCAATTAAGTTTCTTTGGCCCTAAATTAAGAAGTAAAATGTGGTCGTTCCTAAGGCATTTGCAAAAGGAATGATTTCTGTAGTGAGTCTTAACATATTCTGCTCATCATTCTAGTATATAATAACATAAACCAAGAAAAAATATCCTAGAAACATATTTTGCTTAAGTTTTTAACTGAGGTGGAATACAACTCGTACTCTCCCTACTGAATCCAATTCAGTGAGAGGCTATTAAAATGAAGGTAAATCTGTCTTGTTTTTTAAAGTTAAAAAATAAGAGAACATTAGAGTTTAAAACATTTTCAGCATAAGCAAAATAGTGAGTACATTTGGTAACCTCTTTCCTCCTAGAAATGCTACGAAATTATGAATTTTCATGCAAGTAGAACTTTCTAGTACCATTTTATTGAATTAGTTGTGTTCATACGGCCAACTATGTTTAACACTAGAAGTTATGTATGTAACTGTGCTCTGTACTTTTATTTCTCATTGACTATAAGAATCTGACATCCAAATTTCTCAGAAAACAAAATTATTTGAATAGACTAGTTTTCTAGGTTTTGGCTTTGTTTTTGAAAATTAGCTGATTCCCCTCAGAATTCACCATGTCAGGAATAATTCACTCTATGAGGACATCTTTAGTAACTCAGCCAATAATCATTTGTTATTTCATTTAAAAAACTTTCCAAGAATAATCTATGGCTTTGACTTTTCCTGAAAGTTTTTCTTAACTATGATACCAAATCTATGAAATGCAACACTCTAGAATCTTCCCAGAACTTGATTTTGATTTTAGTCTTGAGCAGTACAAATGGGGGCATGTGCAAGATTAACTGGGCTGGTGATCTATGATCTATAGCACATATTTTGTTTTCAGTTAAAACATTATAAGATGGATAAGATTTCCCTGTAAAGCAGCTAATGATACATTTTAAACCCGTGACATTTGTTTCAGGTAAGATTATCTCCAGTCAAAATGTCAACCAAGAATTCTACAGATCTAGTTGAATATGTTGACAAGTAAGTCTGTGAATTACAACAGTTTTAACTATTTACTATACTTGATGATTACGTTAGAAATTAAAGTGCCTGAACGAGATCTTTGAGTTCATCTAAACTAGTTCTCTGCTTTCAGAAGGACTGCATTAAACCATCTCAAGAAGACGAACCTCTCTCTCTTATTCCTCTCTGATTAACAGAACAAACCAATTTTACTGTTTCCTCTTTAAATAACCTCCATAGGTTCCTATAGATTTATGAATAAAATAACACAACATAGGCAATGAATGACATATGACAAGATCAGATATAGTTAACTGTGACTTTCAAAATAAACCAAATAAATATGTTAACATTTCATGATAAAAACTCAGGAAATTTTGAAATATATTAAACTAATCATCAGAATGTTTTTGTTTCTGCTATTTACAGTGTCACACCTGGAGCTCATCCAGGGAAGGTCTACAAAAGAGGGACAACTCCAGGGACTTGGAAATATAGCATACAATTGATAACATGCACGTTGTCCAAAAGATCCTAGAATTCCAATTTGTAAAGAAAGGATACAGGGCAAGGCATATTAGTTTGAGTTTCTATTTGAGTATGTCAGAGGGGGATTTGGTCTGATGTGCACATTAATGTTCTCAGGGCACTTGGGATTTAGTCTCAGGCTTTCCAGTAATTTTCTGCATGACTTCACGCAGTCCCATATGTCTCTGGGCTTGTTCTCTCATTTGCCAGATGAAGAGGCTGAACTAGAAACTCTCTAAGACCCACTCACTGTATCTTTAAAATAATTCTGATTCTAAAATATACATCATGACCACAGGGAAAAAAAATGACCAAACAAATAAAATGATTCAACATGAAAAGAAAATTCTAAATACTGGATTTTCATTTTTTTAATTACTTTTAACAATGAAGATGATAAAATTTTAAAAATCACTAATATTACAGTATGTTCACAGTTAAGAATTTCCCTGTTCCTTAGCCAGCTGAATTTAAGCCATTCCAAAAAGTTCAACCACAGTATTTCAGCCCCTCTTTTCATGCTACCCATGATTTGTATTTGCTTATGTGACAATGAGGCTGTAATTTAGCGAATGGAACCAAACAAGGGGAAAGGTTTTTTTAATGTTTAGAAATGAGACATTTGGATCGATGGCATTTTTTCTTAGTTAAGGACAATGAATGTGGTATGCACAAAAGTAATTATTGTAAAGATATATTGGCTAACCTTGCCATCCAAGGAGAACACAAAGACCTATTCCCACCTGACTCTCCACATGACAAACAAAATAGAAATGTTTCTTCTGATCTGTCAAATTCCAGTATGAACCCAAGTGGATTTATTTAGCTCAGGCTGGTGACTTACATCATAGGAAATGAGAGAAAATTCCTGGAAGATGGCAACAAACTTAAAATGAAATCCAAGGAAATTTTTGCCATTTCTTGGATTCCAGAAACTAAAATTAAGACAAAGGGAAAGAAATATTCTATAATTCAGAGCAAAAGCATGATGACCCCAACATTCATTTCCGCTGTGATCCCTCCCACATCCCTTCTCTTTTTGTCCAAGTCATATATCTAAGAACTTTCTATGTACTGCCTAAGATGGCTGGTTTTCTTTTGGTCTCACTCCTCTAATCTCCCAGAGCAGGCTGCAAACTCCCTAAAGGCAGGGACTCTCTGGCCTTAATGCTTTCTGATATCCCTACAGTAGCCTATCATGATGCATTGAATATCAATTCCTAAGGAACTGTAGTTGACAGATTTAATGGAGAATAATGGGGGAGCAATTGAATCTTTAGGGCTCTCCTTAGAGCAGCAGACTCCTGGGTAGCTGATTAACTGGAAAAGCAAAATGGCCTTTGGGCATTTCAATCATCAGTGCAGATATTTTGAACTGACATACCGAATCCAACAAAATAAATATCAAAAACAATAATTTTTAAAATAACTTCTTCCTCACAGTCATAGTATGCATTGAGTGGCAACAAATGTATTGATATGCAAGCAGAGTACTCACACAAGTAAAAGTCATTATCGATTCATTAAGCAGCCTGAATATATGTTACATATTCTCAGAGGTTCTGCCTCATAAATCTATGTGGGCATATTTACAGGCAATACTAAAAACAAATAATAAAAACAATGGAAAAGAGTAAAAATTCAGCAACAAAAGAGATGATGCCTAGTCTGTGAACTAGGTTTGGCTAGAGATGAGCACATTAAAAAGAAAGGCGGACTGAGCATGTACAGGGCCCTTCTCAGCCTCAGGCAGCTGGAGCAACACCCACACTTGCTAAATGTTAGATCTTATTAATAATCCATGCAGCAGGGGCAGGCGGAATGCTTGCAATCATTTCTAGGACAATTATGGTGATATTATATTAAAGGCAGTAAATAATTCTGATTTCCACATGTGTTTATAGATTCACAATGAACAGATGTCCACTGAGTTCATGATGGTGTAGTCAATGCTCACTTAAGCTTAATTAAGCAGAAAAGCACCAGAGGCTTTTTCTTTTTCTTCTTTTTCTTCTGTTGGTAGAAGGAGCATGGCATGGAGGCTAGGCACCTAGGTCTACCCTTGAACCTGCCTGTAATCAGCTATGTGACCTTGAGAAAACTAAAATGTCTTTGCTTCTCCAGGCAATCTCTGCCTCCTCTATAAAATGGGGTGGGGTTTTAGGTGCCTGAGTCCCAAGGTCTGTCTCTGTTCAAGGTAAGATCCAGAATTCACTTCCAGAATGCAGATCAGAGCCACCACTACTTTCTATTTCTCAACTCTGCCCACAGTTTAAACTCATAAACACTCTTTTATGTAATAAAGTAAGTGGTTAAGATTTAAGAACATATGTTATTCCCCCACAGGATTTCATATGGTGTAGAAAACAAATACTGCCCATAAATTACTTTTTATTTTCCTTCAGTTGACTCTCCTGAAAAAAAAAAGTTTCTCACCACCGAATCAAATAATTTCTAAGGTCTCTTCCCTCCCTTAGATTCTTTGGTCTTCAAAAACTGGTTATAACCATTTATTCACTTAACAAATATTTATTGACAATCTACTATATGCCAGGCACTATGCTAGGCACTTGGAGGGTTTTCAGTGAACAAAACAAAGACCCCGTCCTCATGGAGCTTTTGTTCTAGTAAGAGGAAGAGATACACATTGTTAGGTGGTCTGGCCAGGGTAGAGTTCATTGAGAAGTTAGCATCGGAGCAAAAACCAGGAGATGAGAAAGTGGGCCATGGGGACATACAGGGGAAAGCTAAGTTTCTAAGGCAGGAACACTCCTGTGGTGAGGCAGAAACAGCACAGGGGCAAAGAGGGCTGGAATAAAAAGGAGGGAAGTATAAACCCGAACTGTAATGCTATCTGGGCCAAGAAAATGAAATTGTTTTGTACTGAAGAGTTGTCCAGGCTGGGCTATAGCCAATATCCATCTCAGGAATTCTCTTCAGGAGTACATTTTGGGAAGATGGGGGTCTGGCTGACAGCCAAAGAATGGTATGTAAAATTTGGATATATAAAACCATCAGTGAGTCAAATGGGCAAAATAATAAATTATTAATGATCTCTACTTGTAAGTAGAATAGGGCATTCAGGGTCTGGGAAGTATTCATTTTCAAGGTTTTTTTCTTAGGACCGTGGCAGCCATTTTATTATACTGTGATGCATTGCTTTTGTTGCTACATGAAGACAGATATTTCACATTAGAGTACACAGGAAAGGAAGACAAAACACTGTTGGTTGAGTTTTTTATGGGATAGGTCATGTTAGGTTGGAGCTCTCTTGGGTTTTATTTTGCAGTATCATATCCATCTTCAAGGGCAGCTAGCTCCCAGGTGAGAAAGCTCAAAATAGTCTGCATAGCTTATAAAAAAAAGATACATGGGGCACTCTGGGTTGTTAGCAAGTTGCTTATTACCTGGCAGACCCCCTCCCACCCTGCACAGTTCTCTAGCCCCACTGACCGCATTCAGCGTTAATGTTTCCAGCTCTTACTCCGTGTTAATCATCTCATTTAATCCTCACAATAACCCTAAGAGGTGGAGAGTGTCGCTATTTCAAAGATGAAGTCAGTGGGGTTCACAGAGAAGTCAAATACTTGCCCAAGGTCACACAGAAGATTCTAGACCAAGATTAGACCAAGATTCTAACAGAAGATTCTAGACCAAGATTAGACCAAGATTCTAACACAGAAATCTGTGTCTACGTTATTCCAAAGCCTATTTTCCTAACCACTCGCTATCCACGCCCCCTACCAGCTATCTTCTCAACACACACACACATATAGCCTGGGACATCGTCACCTCCAGCCCATCCATCCCTTGCAGCATGGAAGATGTGAAGGCAGCCATATCTGCTCTTCCTCCATGGGTTCCCTCTGTGGGATGTAGGCAGCCTGGGAGGCGCTACCGTCAGCCACAGTGCAGTCTTTTACTCTCTCTCTGGCATCATCTCACTGTGCTGGGGGTGGACACAGCTACAGGAACTGGGCATTACCCACAGCACTCCCATATCAGTCCAGGCAGGAGCTGCCCACATGGAGCTCAGCTCCTCCCACCCCAGGAGGGACTGAATTCTTGCCACACCTGAGAGTTTCTGCTCAAGTGTGAGAACTGTGCTGAGGTCAGGCCAAGGCTAGTCTCAGTCCACTAGAGCAGAGAGGGAGCCCCTCCAACCTCTGGGCCACAAAGAGGACCCTTAGGGCTCCACGGAGAGATGTGAGCCAAGCAAAGGAAAGGTAGCTGGGGTGAAAAATTGCATGATGTTGGAAGCAAGTTTTATATATATATATATATATATAAATGCAGAGGAGTATATTTATATATACAAGTTATATATAACATTATATATAAACATATGTATCTTGAACACATATTTATATATGCAGAGGAATATACATGTGTAAATATATATGCCAGTTATATGTATATAACTTTATACCTATAAATATATATACCTTGAATATATATATTTATATAAATATATGCAGAGGAATCAATATACCTTATCTCTCTAAGAAAAATTCAAATATAACAGGCAGAACTACTAACTGGTCTAAACAAATGTGCTGTGGTGTACGGAAAAAGAGTCAAGGGGGCAGGTTGAAATGTTTCCCAGCTGGATTACCGATCATCTTTAAGCTTTAGTTTCCACCTAAATTGAGAAAAATTTTACTTATGCCAAGGACAAGTTGTGGGGATGAAATGAAATCATGTTTATGAAAGTGCTATGTTGACTATAAGCATTACGGAGAAATAAAACAGCAATAATAATAGATTCCTTACATTTCTCTTGGGCTAGAAACTCCCCTCAAATAATCTACCATTTGTATTAGTTTCCTAGGGCTGCCACAATACAGTACCTCAAACTGGGTGCCTTCAAACAGTAGACGTTTATTATCTCACAATCCTGGAGGTTAGAAGTCTGAAATCAAGGTGTCTGCAGGTTGATTCCTTCTGAGGGCTCTGGGGAGAACATGTCCCGTTGGTCTCTCTTAGCTTCTGGTGACAGCCAGCAGTCCTGGTGTTCCTTGATTTGTAACTGCCTCGCTCCGGTCTCTGCCTCCACCTTCACGTGGTCTCCTCCTTGTGTCTCTGCCATCACACAGCCATCTTCTTACAAGGATATCAGTCATACTGGATTAGGGGCCCACCAACCCCGTAAGACCTCAGTAGGTATGACTAATCACATCCGCAGTGACCTCTAAGGTCACATTCTGTGGTACTGGGGTGGGGGGCGGTTAGGACTTCAACATATCTTTTTGTGGGGACACAATTCAGCCCATAGCACCATCTAATCATTACTAATAATTATAACAAGAACACACGTATATGACCCTTGTAGACATTACAAAGCACTTCAGATACATTACGTAAATTGAAAAACTTCAGCCAAATAAGTAGGGCAGGAGTCATCTCCACAGGACAAATAAGGAGCTCTCTTCTGGACAGCTTAATGGGGGTTAAGGGTATTAAGTGGCAGAGGCAGAACTCGAGCTCCCAGTCTTCCAACTCCAAGTAGAGTGTTCTTTCCCCTGGAGACTCACATAAATAACTCTCAGAGCCCAACATCAGCAAGGTAACATGGGTAAGCATCTCAAGAGCCCTAGAAAACGCTGTAAGAACTCCAAACACCCTCAAAACAACTTGCTGCTGCCATTTACATGTTGCCCCTGTGTCACCCAGATGTCCACCGAGCCCCCATTCACACAGGGACTCAGGAACACCTGCCAACCTGAATGCCTCTACCAGAAAGCCAATCACAACAGGTACATTACTAATTCTGTAATTTTATTGAAAATGTTACTGAACACGGAGAGTTTGCCTCATATATTACATAACTTGCCTCTGGAAAAGATCCACAGCCAGTCTCTTTCTCCAGTCTCTTCTCAGCCAGGTAACTATTTGGAGTCCTTCCCTTTCCTAGCTCCTCCACGCAGACCCCATGCTGACCCAGCCCCGCTGGGCTGCTTCTTCCTGTTATGTGTTATTTAAAACAGGAGATGCCTCCCTCACCCACCTACAGCATTCAGCCCTGTGTAAAACTCAGCAATGGAGGCTTCTAGAGCCACCAAAACCATCTGCCAGGGTGATGGTTAGGAACAAGCAATGGAGAAACCATAGAAAAGACATTTTCAGTTCCATCACTCTACACACACACTCACGGATTATTTTTGTGAGGCAGCAAAATATTCTCTGAAATGCCACTTTGTTTGCTTTTTTTTTTTTTTTTTTTTGCAAAACTCTATGCACTGAGAATGTAACTAGTCATAGAATAAATCTCATGGAAATGAAAATTCTCTTCAGTTATGCCCTTTTGTGTTCTAGAAAGGGGTTTAAATTTTCAAATCTTTGTCTCTTGAATATTCCAGGTTGCCGAAATGGTTATTAAAATCTCCTAAGTAAATTTAGTGCTCTAGTCGCAAGAACAGAACGGGCAGAGAAGTGAGAGTTACTATGTACCAATGCCTCTGCCAGCAACAGCACAGCTGGTGTAAGTCACATTGAGTTGCAGAGAAATAGAACTCAGAGTTTGTGGAAAATCTGTTCAGATTCAGTTGTCAGCTACATAATCAATGATTTATATAAAGTCCAAATATCCCTCTGAAAAGGCCCCCTAGGAATACTTCCTCCTGTGGTTAGTAACTCCACCTGCACGAGTCTGGAATATTCGTTATATCTTTCTTTCACAATTAAATTTAGATATATAAGTCCCACTGCTATGATATACTCATAAAGCAGTGAATTTTTTAAATTCAGGGTAGCCACATCTTGCTACTAATGAAAAGCCTCAGTTTTTAAACTTGTGGATGATCTGATGTTTTGAACAACAGTATTACTAGGAATCTCTCTTAGAAGACTGAGAATGTTCGTGTGTTGAATGTTATTCCAGTCATTGATTTAGAAAAGTCAATTGGAAAATAATATTCTCTTTCCTTACAGCAAAAAATAGGAAACAGGGCTTCCCTGGTGGCACAGTGGTTAAGAATCTGCCTGCCAATGCAGGGTACACGGGTTCAAGCCCTGGTCCAGGAAGATCCCACATGCCACGGAGCAACTAAGCCCGTGCGCCACAACTACTGAGCCTGCGCTCTAGAGCCTGCGAGCCACAACTACTGACCCCTTGTGCCACAACTACTGAAGACTGCACACCTAGAGCCCGTGTTCTGCAACAAGAGAAGCCACTGCAATGAGAAGCCCACACACTGCAATGAACAGTCGCCCCCACTCACCACAACTAGAGAAAGCCTGCGAGCAGCAACAAAGACCCAACGCAGCCAAAAATTAAAACAAGTAAAATAAATAAATTTATTTAAAAAAAAATAGGAAACATATATATAAGCTCTATCTTCATCCTGTAGGAATCATGCAAATAGAACTAAACAGAGCATGATTTGGTGCTTCATTAAGCATCATTAATAAACAACAATAATAATACTCCAATAGTAAATCTCAGACATGAAAAGACATTTCAAAAAGGAACATTCTCCACTTAAATATAAAATAACTTTTAAAAATAAATGTTAAGAACTAAAAGAAAATAAGCAACTACAGTCCATCATTTATGTGCCACTTAATGTCCCATGGTTGCAGGCAAATACATTCACATAGCACCAGGTGCTGCCCTGCAAGGCTTCCTCCCATGTGCAAAGAGCAACAACACTGAGGCCAACTCTGAAGGCAGGACCACAGGCTGGCATCTGAGCAGAGGTGGTAGCCCTGTTCCACTGGCCCCTCTACTGGCTTAGGTCTGTTTCCTCAGACCTTTCTGGATACAATGTTCTTTCTGGATACAATCTTGATACCAGCCAACAACACACCCAAAGACTGAGTGCACATAGGCCCCTTGTGAGCCTGGACGGCAGTGCAGTTGTAAGCACTGGTCTCACTGCTCCCTACCACCTGCTTCTACATGTGATCTCAGAACTTAACAGCCATATGGCAAAGTGGCCCCGTTACCTCTCTCTAAAATGAATGAACAGAAATATTTGGTCGGTAAGTGGTGGAACCTGTATTCTACCCTCGGTCTACCTTGCCTTCCAACTTGCCAAGCTGCCTCCGAGTATCTGCATGATTTGAAATCTCATAGTCCACATTTCACACTTCAGCACTTCATTATATGTTCTTTACCTTTATGCCTTCAAGACTGGTCATGACTCATATGACCAGTCTTAAATAAATCAGTGATGTTCAGTCTTAAGAATATATTAGATTCATCTAAGTGCTTATTTAAAATACATATTCTTGTTCTTCCCCTCACCCCCAAAATTATGATTTAGTAAGTCTATAGTGGTGCCACGGAATCTGCATTTTAGCAACTTCCCTCCCTTCTCCACCCCCATGATACTAACGCAAGTTTCTTCACAAGAAACACTGAATCAGATTAAGTTCCTGGAGGGACAGGACCTTTATATATTGTACATGGACTAGAGTAGACATTTAGTAAATATTTACTGATACATTTCTATTTCAACTGACATATTTATTGGTAAGTTACTAGATACAGATACAGTGCTTTCAGCTACCCATAAAAACTCCAACCAAAATGGCTTAAATGTAAGGACGTTCATTATTTCACATTAAAAATCTAGAATTTGGTTAATTTGGAGGCTTAACAACATCATCAAGCACCCAGGTGTTTTCTATCCTTCTTCCCAGCCATCCTCTTTCCCCTCATGATCACAGGTAGCTTCAGCAGTTCCAGGCATCACACACAGACATGACTACAACCAGCAAAAAAGAGAGAGGTTTCTTCTTGGGTGTGTCTTCTTAAAGGCAAAGCAACCTTACCCAGAAGCCCCACAGTAGGTTTCCCCTTGCATCTCATTGGCCAGTATTGCTTCACGTGCTCCTACCTAAACCAACGGCATCTCAGCCCAGAAGAATGGGACCACCATGGTTAGCTTGCGCCCCACCCCACCCTGAAGGACATGGGGGACAGGAGGACGTACCAAGTCAGGCAGAAGCAGGGACGGCTATTAAGAAGTTAACCAACCGTGTCTGCCACAATGAGAACACCTAAGAGAGAACAAATTCTAAACTTTGAGAGGAATGCAGCATGATTCACAAGGGTCTGTACAGAACAAATGGAGATCAAATACTCTTTCACCAGCAAATCCAGGCTGCAGATTGTCTGGAGACCAGAAAGAAGCACCAGCTCAAGGAAAACAATGAGTAAATCTGCAATCCACTGCTAGGCTATGTGCCACCATCAGCAGGGCCTGACATCCTCTTGCCTTCTGCCTGTGACTCATACATCCCATCCAGGGTAGCACTGTCAGCATGCTGGGGTTTGAGAAGAATGGATTTTATATATATAAGGCTCCATTTGGTAGTTTTCCAGAAGAACATTTTTGAGCCAAACGAGTGGTGGATGGAATCTTACTACCGAAACACTTAGCTAAGCCATATCTGTTCCTCAGATGTGCAGGTGATACGAAAGATGAATCTCACCCAGGCTGAAGCTATTTTATACTGCTCGAGAAAGGAAACTGAAAACTTTGAGGCTCTAACAACTTGGAGCTTTGTGGAACCATTTTTTCCTCCAATTTTCTAACAACTGAGACTTAAGGAAACAGTCCAGCTAGAGCAATCAGTCAGTCAACAAATATTTATTGACCACCTACTATGTGTCAGGCGCTCTTCTCAGTGTTGGGGAAACTGTGGAGAACAAGTTAGATAAAGTGCCTGCCTGCAGGGAACTTTCATTCTAGTGATGAAGGGCAGAAAATAAACACAAACAAGTAAACATGATGATTTTAGGTAATGACAAATGTTATGGAGAAGATGAAATGGGGTATTATAATAGAAAGTGACTGAGTGGAAGGTTTGCCCAAGGAGGGGATATTGAAGCTGATACTTAAAGAATGGGAAGCAGGCAGCCATGAAGAGACTGCGGGGAAGAGCACCCCAGGCAGAAGGAACAGCAAGTACCAAGGCTCTGAGCTAGGAACTGCTCGGCATCTTTGAGGAGCAGAAAGATGGTCTGCGTAGTTGAACGAGAGTGAATGGAGGGAAGAGTGGGAGGAGATGCGGCTGGAAAGGAGAACCAGGATTTTATTTCCAGAGAATGGATGAGCCATCAGAGGGTTTTCAGTAGGCAAGTTCTATCCTCACACTTTTAGAAAGATCACCCTAGCTGTTGTGTGGAAGATGCACTCTTTGTTAGGAGGCGAAAGTGGAGGGGATAATGGTGGCCAGGACCGAGAAAAGGAGAAGGAACTATGGAAAGAGGAGCTTTGAAGCCTGAGGACACTTCTGTTTGTCATTTCTGCGGCCACTCTATTAGGCCACATCAGTAGCATTAATCAAAGTGTGTCTTCTGCTTCTGCTTACTATCTCGTAGAATGACAGGAATATATGGGAGTAAAGGTTAACATTTGATTTTGGAGTCAGACAGACGTGAGTTTTGAATTCTGACTCTTGGCATCTCCAAGTTGTGTGGCTGCTCCTTCTGTCTGGTAAATTTTCTCAATCTTCTCTCCTAAATCACTAATTCATTCTTCAGCTCTTTCTTGTGTCATAGCTCTCCCACCTTTTATGTTTCTTTATTTCAACTATTATATTTTTCATGCCTAATATTTCTACTTGTTTATGTTTTCTAGTTGTTTTCATTTTGCTAATATCTTCCCATATCTTCCCTTTTAATACCTTTATTCGCTTTTTAAAAAATTTCTCATTGCATATATTTCAGTAATTCTCTTTTGTAGGAATCTATAATCCAATAGATTGTCTGTTGGCAAATTGGTTTTTAAAAAGACTGTGCTCCTCAAATGTCCTGATATTTTGGCCTGTGAGTTCATCTTTCCCTGAAGATTTCAGTCAGAGCCTGGTCGCCAATGAAGTTTTGTCAGCTCCAATGAGCTCGGGAGGTGGGGTGTGGATAAGCCCCAGACACAGTAAAACCGTAGTCAGCCACTCCCCATCCTACAGAATAACTTCTCCTGTCAGGTCTTCACCTTTTGCTCCTCGGGAAGAAGCAACACTAGAAGAGCAGTTGCTTTCCCACCCCTGGGACATGTGGATGTGGTGAGATTTTATAGCATTTGGAAAATGTTTTGGCTTTGTCTTTTTTCAGAGCCAATCTAGGATAATCAATTATTATAGGAAAAGAAGCTCTTAGCAAGATTTCTAGAGATCCAGAAACATTTTTCCTCTTAATACTAAGAGTATTTTATTGGGGTATAATTAATATGTCCTAAAATATACAAAGTATGTATCTGGATGGATTTTGACAAATATAATCAATTATTAACAACCACCCAAATCAAAATATAGAACATTCTAGAAGCATTTTGATATTCCTGAGAAGCCAGTTAGATGACGGTGACAGTGTGGTGGTTTTTAAATGACCACGAATTCTCTGACACTCCATTTTTCAAGAAGCGGAGCCTAACTCCCCTCGCTTTGAATATAGGCACAACTCAGTGACTCGCTTCTAGGGAATGGACTAAAGCGAAAGTTATGGGGTATGACTTCGAGATTAGGTCACAAAAATAAGCAAAGTAAATTAAATAAAGAAAAAGACACAACAAAAGTAACTTGTTCTCCAAGAAGTTCATCTGTAAAGGGAAGGAGTAATTTGCTAATGCCAATAGAAGCTATCGGGATTTTACATGTTTCTTTGCCCTAATACTAAATAGCCCTAGTCTTTGTATTTTCCTTTTCTAATTTATTTTTTTTTGCTTTTTGTTGACCTTCTGACTCTTTTGTTAATCTTGGCCTTTGAGCTATTATTTCTTCCAGCAATTAGAAAGCAGCTCACTCCTCAGTACAGAACCATCAGGCATGAAATTTATGTGGCTCCAACTTGGCTTGTTAGAATAGCGGGTAAAATGTAGAACAGTTCCTGCTTGGGAAACAGGAAAAATACATGATACAAGATCAGGGCATAAGTCAGATCCAGTTTTCAGATGAGACATAAATCGAGATTCTAACTACACAGGGTTTAAAGTCCTAACAGACTTCTCACAGGGGAGGAAATACAGGAGTAGGAGTGCGGATGCAAGTTCTGGTTCTGGTTTGTCCAGCTCATCCTTGTAACACCCGCGGTGTTGTTTCCTTTTCCGGACCAGGGGTCATTCTTTTCTTCCTGCCATTCCAAACATCCAGAGAAGTCAGCTAGAAGACAGACTGAACAACCAGGGTCGCACCATAGCTTTCCTCCTTGAACAAGCTTTCCGCATCAAGGAGGATATCTCTGCCTGTCTTCAGGGGACGCATGGCTTTCAAAAGGAGGAGTCACTTGCCAGGAAGCTTCTGGAAAACCACATCCAGACCATCACCAGCATCGTCAAAAAACTCAGCCAGAACATTGAGGTAGTTCTTTATTTCTCATATGTTGGCATCATTGCTTGACAAAGATTATCAAGCACCAGTGTCATTTTTCAGCTAGAGAAATGAGTCACTATTACTTAAGTTTAAATGATTTCAGTTTAGTTGCTTCCAAGGGAAATAGTCAATATTTCAACTTCTCATTTATGCCAAAAAGTAGAAGGAAATTCTACCTTCAGAAAATGTTTGTTGAATGTTTCTGTGACAGAAGAGACAACTGTCTAACATTAAATGTCAGACATTGTGCTAAGGTACTTATTTTCATCTTAATCTCCAAGATTCTATTAATATAATCATTTCAAACAGAGGTCTTCATTAGGCAGTGGGAATGCTAGTTCATAGGCCCATCACACTCTGACACCATCTCCTACCCCTTTCTCCTTCACTCTGGCCAAACTGGGCTCCCAGCTCTTCCTAGAACACCCCAAACATGCTCAGGCTTCAGGGCCTTTGCACTTGCTGTGTATTCTGGGTGGATTATCTTCCCCTAGATACTTCTATAAAGTATTCTTCATTTCCCTCAGGTCCCTGCTCAAAAATCATCATATCAGAGGGCAGTTCCTTGACATGCCATAAAATACCCCCTCCTCACCCCAATAGTCACAACCTCCCTTAAACCCTACATTATTTTTATCTATAGCACTTATCGCAAATGACCATGGTCTTTATTTGTTTATTGTGTTTCCCTTCTAAAATATAATCTCTGTGAGGACAGGGACTTCATTTTGTTCACTGCTAAATCCCACATCAAACTGATGACAGTGTATCGGAGGCAGTCAGCAACCTGTAAATATTTCTTGAACAAATAAATGAATGAATGAATGATGTTTAAGGTGCTAAAGGAAAAAATAGAGTTTCTGATGAAAAAATGAAATGCTTGGGTTAAACCAAGACAAGTAGATTCTTATTACAGGTCTTTCAGAGTTTTTAAAGTGCTAATGAGCATTATGAATCTGGGGTAGCAACTTTCAGGCAAAAGTTCCAGAGAATACAGTTTAAAAATCTGGCCCAAAATGTGTGAAATTGTGAGAATTGACAAAAATGCCCTCACACAATAATGTCCTTTTCTCCTATCAGATAGAATAGTGGATTAGACAAAAAACAAACAAAAACCATGAGATTGACCCAGCAATGACTTACTCATGACTATATATTTAAGGCTAAGGATATTTGTTAATTTATTTTCTATCTGTAGACCCCATAATGCCATACTGCATTTGAGGGACTGTGGACAGTTAAAAAATCTTGGTGAGCTTTTAAAAGGCACTTTATTGGTATTTAGCACATATTGAATTGAGAGCAGGACCTAAAGAGTCAATGTTACTTCTCAAAGTGGTCAAAGGTGTTTCCAGGCATAATGAACTGTCATGAAAGTAACAAGAGACACATGGCTCAGTGCCTCTGAGATGATGAGAAAATCAAGTACAGCACCAGGACTAAAATAAGATCCTAATTTAGGAGTCAAAACTTCTTGATAATTGAAAAGAGAACAGCATTCTCAGAAATATCAAAATGCTTCTAGAATGTTCTATATCTTGACTTCAGTGTTTGTTACATAGTTGATTATATTTGTCAAAATCCATCCAGAGATATATTTTGATTTATATATTTTAATACGTATTAATTATACCCCAATAAAATACTATTAGCTTTAAGGGGAAAATAGTTTCCAGATATCTGAAATCTTGCTAAGAGCTTCTTTCCCTATAATAATTACCTTAGATTAACTCTGAAAAAAGACAAAGCCAAAACATTTTCCAAATACCATAAAAATCTCAAAATATTTGCAATCCTGTTAAGGGTTTGGCATATATAGGGAAAATGACAAGGACTGGTCTGATTGTGCAGAAAACTGAATTAGGAAGTATATAAAGACTATAGATATGAAGTTAAAACATTATGAAGAAGTATTAAACTACCATTAGTAAATAACTAAGACTATAAAGTAATAAGCATTTATAGAGAAATGGATGCTATCCAAGTATTTTTTTAAAACCTAAACTCTTTAATCGGATCAGCCCATTTGTAAATTGGCCAGCAAGTTAGATCCAAGTGTGAGCAGAAGCTTGACTTGGGTTTTTAAAAGAAATGAAAAAAATTTTTTTTGTTTAATCAACAATAATTGTAGTAGTTAAGTTTCTTGTTCCTTTTTATTTTTTATTATTATTTCTTTTAATTAATTTTTATTGGAGTATAGTTGCTTTACAATGTTGTATTAAGTTGCTTGCTCCTTTTTGAATAAAAATATTTCTTTTTTAAGCTGGCAGCTAATTAAAGTTTGAAAATTAATTTATTTTTAATTCAGGAAAAAAGCATTTCATGTACAACATTGCTTTATTGCATTTTTTTCCTCCAACTTATAAAAGCAATACTTGTTCACTGTAATTATTTGGAAGTTTAGGAAACAATTTTAAAACCTAGGAAAAATTTCTCACAATTTCACCACCAAACGGCCATCTCTACAAATACCTAGATGCACCTCCCTCTGGTCTTTCCAGGCATTCCCTTTAGGAAGCTGAGACTACGTTTGTAAGCACAATTTTTAATACAAAATTATATCATAAACTCTTTCGTATGTCATTAAAAGCTCTTTGCATGGTGCGTACATCATGGTTTGCTTAATTATTTTCCTAATATTGAAATATCTTTGTGCATAAATATATCTTTGTGTCCACATTTGGATTATTCCTATTGTATACATATACGTATTGTATACGTTCTTGGAAATGGAATTACCAGGGTAAGAACACTATAAAAGCTCTTTACACATATTGCCAAATTGGTCTATTTACACTTCCATTAGCCTTACATGAGAGTGCTTTTTTCACTGCGCCTATCCCAGCATTGAGATTTATTGTTAATTATTGCTAATTTGATGGGATAGAAATGAGATCTTTCCCTTTTTTTCACTTTTTAAAAGTGACTATAACAATTTACATTTTCTCTGTCAATAATCTGTTAATGTCTTTTGCCAATTTGTTTTTTTGGATTTTAGTGCTTTTTGGTTTTTATTTATGAGTTGTTTTTTTTTTTTAATATTTATTTATTTATTTATTTTTGGCTGTGTTGGGTCTTCGTTTCTGTGCGAGGGCTTTCTCTAGTTGGGGCAAGTGGGGGCCACTCTTCATCACGGTGCGCGGGCCTCTCACTGTCGTGGCCTCTCTTATTGCGGAGCACAGGCTCCAGATGCGCAGGCTCAGTAGTTGTGGCTCACGGGCCTAGTTGCTCCGCGGCATGTGGGATCTTCCCAGACCAGGGCTTCAACCTGTGTCCCCTGCATTGGCAGGCAGATTCTCAACCACTGCGCCACCAGGGAAGCCCTATGAGTTTTTTATTAAGAAAAATAAGCAGTGGGACTTCCCTGGTGGCACAGTTGTTAAGAATCCGCCTGCCAATGCAGGGAACATAGAATCAAGCCCTGGTCTGGGAAGATCCCACATGCCGCGGAGCAACTAAGCCCGTGCGCCACAACTACTGAGCCTGCGCTCTAGAGCCCTTGCTCTGCAACAAGAGAAGCCACCACAATGAGAAGCCCACGCACCGCAACGAAGAGTAGCCCCCGCTCGCCACAACTACAGAAAGCCCGCGGGCAGCAACAAAGACCCAATACAGCCAAAAATAAATAAATAAATAAATAAATTTATTTTAAAAGAAGAATAATAAGCAGTGATGCTTTGGTAAATGTTTAACAATCAGCAATCAGTTTTTTTTCTGAGGGATAAAATACCTGGTTTATAGTGTTTGCCTATTTCCATGGTGTAAATACTCTCACTATGATTGATTTAGAAAACCAACTGATGTTACTAAACACAAAGATGGGAAGAGATATATATGCACAATCGGCTCTCAAGAACAGGTGTATACTGATTGCAACACCCCATTGAGACCCTTGGCAGTAACATTTGTTATAAATGTTTTTCCAGTTGGTTGTTTATATCTTAATTATATTTATATTGTTTTTTACAAGTTTTAGATAAAGTTAAATGTTCCAATATTTTGGTTTGTGACTTCCCTCATTACTTTCAAGAATAGAAATTTCCTTTAGAAATTTCAAAGATGAAATAATCTCCTCTATTATCTGTTAGTTTTATGGCTTAACTTTTTTAATATTCTAAATCTATTTTTTTCTAAAATCTATATTCATGTATGATGTAAGGTAAGGATCTAAACTGATTGTTTTCTGAATAAGTAACCAAAAATCTCAACAGCATTTGTGAAATTCCTTCCCCAGTGATTTTGAGTCTCATATATAGCATATTTCTTTCTTACATTTACCAAGATCTTCATTAAATTACAGTGATCGATTTAGCTATACACAGCTATTTAGCTACACACAGCTATTTAGCTACACTCATTTACTTATCCTTGTTTTTACAAAATGCTTTACTATTTAATAGGGCAAGTTCCTTTTTATCACTGTTCCTTACAAAACAAAGCAAAACCACACCTACTATTATGGTCTGAACGTTTGTGTCCCCATCAAAATTCATATGTGAAATCCTACTGCCCAATGTGATAGTATCAGGAGGGCTCTGGGAGGTACTCAGGTGATGAGAGTGGAGTCCTCATGAATGGGATTAGTGCCTTCATAAAAGAGGTCTCACAGAGGTCCCTGGCTCCTTCCACTATGTGAAGATGCAGCAAGACGTGAGCAGTCTGCACCCCAGAAGAGGGCTCTCCCCGGAACCCAACCACGAGGGCACCCCGATCTTGCACTTCCAGCCTCCAGAATAGTGAGAAATAAATCTCTGTTGTTTATAAGCCGCTCAGTCTGTGGTATTCTGTCATAGTGGCCCGAATGAACTAAAACACCTAGAGGCATGCAAAAGCAAACAAACAAGCCAAAACAAAAAGCAAAAAAAACCTCTAGCTAGTGTTCTTGACACTTTTATGTCTCCAGTTAAAGCTATATTTGCTCTTGGATTGTCTCAATCTGCCAGTTTACAAATGGGCAAGATTCTGTATATAGTCTTGGAAATTTCTATAATTCATTTCCTATAAAATTCCTTCTTTTCCTCCAAAAATTCATAATCACAAATTTAACATGGTTCAGGCCTTGGTAAAATATAGCAATTAACCTTTAATGTTTCCCCAAATCACAAAGTTGTTTGTGTTTTCCTATCCTCTAAATGCTTTTCTGAGTAAACATAAATTATTTTGCATGTCTTTACTTTGGAATTTGTTTGAATGTCAAGCAAGATATATATTTTTTCTATGGACAAGCAAAATTTTTTAGTTTTTATGTATGAGTGCCAAAAATTAAAACCCACTGTTTGGGGGACCACCAACCTGGTGGTATAGGACAGTCAGCTTCATTTCAGAACACCAAGACATAATGAAGGCATGACAAAGGATACTCGGCAAACTCTGAACACACTCAAGCCATAAATTTCTCATGTTCTCTAAAAAATCTAAAACAATAAACGTTTTTCACTCCATGTATGTGAAACAGTTTGATTCAGATTTGCTTGTGTTAATTGTACTAACTTCATTGTGGTTCTGATTCAATCTGTAAAGGGCCTTGCTTGATACCATATGAAAGGTTCCTTTTTCTAAACTTTACCACCAATTCTGAAAGAGGTTTTTGTGAAAAGCTTTTACGTCGATGATGGCCATGGCCATAATAGCACAGTAAATATGTTTTGTTTGGCCCATATGGTGTTTATAAAAGAATTTGAATAAGATGTCAATATTTTAAAATTGAGAAATTTAACATAAAACCTGGATTTCCAGCTTCTGTTGAAACATCGTTGAACCATCATGCCCACTTGGCAACAATTGGCAGGACTCACGCCATCACTGTCTCCCTCAAATAAAGCAAAGATGGCTTTTCTCTGATACAGAACCCTCTCACTCACTTACACTATCAGCCTAACTAGGAAATGCACCCGATTTTGTAACCTCTACTCTAAATGATATTTTCTTATCATGTCTGATGGGAAATTAATGGAAATTTTAACTCAAATATTGCAGATGTTGGAAGAACAAATAAAAGCTCGAGACGTGGCAGCCACAGGAACTAATTTTGCAGTACAGGACCTAAACACCAAACACCTTCAAGGAGTTGGAGATCTTCGAGGAAGAGTAGCCAGGTGAGAAGAAGCGTGTTAACTGATGCTTCGCGGTCAGTTGCTGGCCACTGAGTTCTCATCCCTAAACAAGTTCCATATTGCAGAAAACAAGATACTGCCTTTAAGCGAAATGATGAGACAGTAACTGAGAAAGTGTATCATGAAATTTGAAAACCTCATTCTCCCTGTGAGATCCAAGGGTTCTATGAAGGACCTCTCATACAGGATGCCCAGTTTGGTTTCATCTGCAAATGACAAGTCTTGTCTTTACAGCCCTCAGCTGTCCAAATGCCAACATCTATACAAAGACGTACCCTTGAAACCACACACAAAATCCCCAGATGTATCAAATCTAATGATTAAAACATTTAAAATATACAATAATTACATATAGAAGCCTAGCAAAAGGGATTTAATGGTCAAGTGAATAAAATTTTGAATATCTTTTGTATGAGACTTGTAAGTTGGAAGAATTCATGGTGTACAGTTCAGCAAAAATTTGTGGGCATTGACAATGGCAGGACCGCTCTGGTTGACACACGGAAGATGACTTGTGAGTGGCTGAGCGTGGACACCTTTCCATCTTTACATCTTCTGCCAGCACCTCTCTCCTCTCTCCTGAAATACCCCCAGCTTCATCTCATTAATCTGCTCTGAAGTGTTAATGACCAATAATTATTATTATTGACTGATAATAATTAGGTGATTAACACCTAAGACAAACCTCTTCTAGGGTATCCATCCATTCAATTCAACAACAACGACAAAAAAATGTATTAAACACTTCTATATGCCAGGCAGTGTGCTAGTATTCAGAGATTCATCAACATGGTCCCTTTCCTGTAAATTCACAGTCTACCTGGGAAAACATAAAGCAATGAGGTGAGCACTATAATGAAAGCCTGGGGTGCTATGGGAATATACAAATTAGATGGGGGCATAAAGATGGCTTCCTGGAGGAGGTGACACTTGGCATGAATTTTGAAAGGTTTGTAGCAGTTAACTAGACAGGGAAGGAAAGGCAAGGCACTTCACATAGGAGGCAAGATATGTGCAAAAGAACTGAGGGGTAAATTACTGTGACATGTTCAGGGGCTACCTGTGAGAAGAGTATTTTAGTTATGTTATTTTGGATTTGCACTTAGGGAGAGATGGGAGATTGGGAGATGAAGCTAGAGAAATGGTCCAGAGTTGGGTGATGAGGATCTTTGGCCAAGGTAAAAAGTTTAAACTTTATGTAGAAAGTTGTAAATAGCCATGGGAAGATTTTAACTAAGGGGATGACATTTAGTGACCTTCTAGTAGTAGCCAAATTGGTGGGGTACAGAAAGAAGGCATGAAGATGAAAGGAAGCTATTGCAGCAATCAAGGTGAGAAATGTCAGGGCCCTAAACTAAAGCACTGGCCATGCAAGTCCAGAGCAGGTAACAGACATTCAGAAAACAGAATCTACAGGATTAGTACATATGTCTGTGTGTATGTATGTATACATAAACATACATACATATATATATATACACACATATATAATTATATATTATATGTATACATGTTTTTAAATATATAAAATTGTATACTTTATTCTATAATATTTGGTACATGGAAAAGAATTTTTATAATATTTGGGTAAGTTATGAAGCAAGATAATAAAACAAACCCCAGCAAACCCATCACCCTACTTAGATGTGCCATGATTTTACAAAGAAGATAAACACCAAAAATCTCTTGAATGGAATTTGGAATTTGGTTCAATTTGGTGCTGATGACACTTCAACAATTTATTTTTTTTTCTGCAAACCACTTAAGACCCTACTATTTCATTCTTGTAAATCCTCTCTTACGTACAAGACAAAGTCACAAACAGATTTAAATGAAGCCAAGAGATGAATGGAATAATATCAAGGAAAAGATGTGCAACTATTTTTGTTCTGCTCCAGTTTCTTTTTTTGTTTCCTTTTTAAAAAATATTATATATATTTAAGGTGTACACGATGATTTGATATACATATACATACTAAAATGATTACTATAGTCAAGCTAATTAGCATACCTTCTCCTCACAGAGTTATCTTTTTGTGTGTGTGATGAGAGCACCTGAAATCTACTCTCTTAGCATATTTCCATTCTTCAGTACAGCATTATTCACTGTAGTCATCACACGGTGCATTAGGTCTCTAGACTTATGCAGCCTACAGAACGGCCACTTTGTGCCCTTGACTGACGTCTCCCCATTTCCCCCACCTCCTCACCCCTAATAACCACTGTTCTCCTCTCTGCTTCTATGTATTTGACTTTTTTAGATTCCACATATAAATGAGATGATGCAGTTTTTTCCTGCTGTGTCTGGCTATTTTCACTGAGCATAATGTCTTCCAGGTTCATCCATGTCGTTGCAAATGGCAACGTCTCCTTTCCTGAGGCTGAAAATTTCAGAGTGCGTGTGTGTGTGTATCACAATTTCTTTATCTATTCATCCAAAGACACTTAGGTTGTGTCCATATCCTGGTTATTATGAATATTGCTGCAATGAACATGAAAGTACATATTTCTTCCAGGTATTCATCTCATTTCCTTTGGATATGTATCCAGAGGGGGGATTTCTGGATGATATGACAGTTCTATTTTTAATTTTTAAAAGAACCTCCATACTGTTTTGTATAATGGCTATACCAATTTACATTCCTGTTAACAGTGTAGAAGGATTCCCTTTTCTCCACATCTGCACCAATACTTATCTTTTATTTTTTTGATAATTCTCGTCTTAACAGGTATGAGGTGATATGGTTTTGATTTGCATTTCCCTGATGATTAGTAATATAGAGCTCTTTTTCATGTACCTGTTGGCCATTTGTACGTCATCTTTGGACAAATATCTGTTCAGGTTTTTGCCCATCTTTTAAAATCATGTGACCATTTAAAACCCCCTCTTTGTTTTCTGTGGTCCCAACGGACTCACAGATGAGCCCCATCGGGTCTCAGAGCTAGGTGATTTGGGAGCCAGTCTCTTGGGTGGCAGCTAGATGTATGGTCCACACCCTTTGCTCCCCATGGAGAATCTGGGATTTGGAGGTTCCCTCCCAACAGTAAGGTGTTGCACCAGGGATGGGGCTTATGGCATGTGTGTGTCTCAACTTTTTCCACCCAGTTTGATGTGGGTATTAGTTGCCTGATGTGTAGAAGTCTCTAAACCAGTTTCTGAATTTTTCTCAGAGGGACTTGATCCACATTTTGCTGCTTATTTGGTGCACCTGAGGGAGGAGGGAAAAATCAAGAGCCCCCTATTCCTCCAACTTGCTCTCTGACTGCTTACTTACCTTTCCCTTTAATATGAAGCAGTGATTTTAGGACAAGGTCTTATTTTTCCTTGAAATGTCTCCCTTTTATGAAACTTTCTTAACTCTAGTGATTTGAGACAGATTCTGGCTAAAAGCTATGAGATTTAAATTCACACTTCCACTTTTTCTTTTCCATATTTTTGCAGGCAAGCAACCCATGGACCAGCTGAGGCAGATTAATTACTTTTCTCCCACATATATTGACCTTAATTCCAGTTAGCATTTTGGCATAAGTGAAACTTAGTTGATTATTTTTTTTTTTAATTTTATTTATTTATTTATTTATTTATTTATTTATTTATTTATTTATTTATTTATGGCTGTGTTGGGTCTTCGCTTCTGTGCGAGGGCTTTCTCTACTTGCGGCAAGTGGGGGCCACTCTTCATCGCGGTGCGCGGGCCTCTCACTATCGCGGCCTCTCTTGTTGCGGAGCACAGGCTCCAGACGCGCAGGCTCAGCAATTGTGGCTCACGGGCTTAGTCGCTCCGTGGCATGTGGGATCTTCCCAGACCAGGGCTCGAACCCGTGTCCCCTGCATTGGCAGGCAGATTCTCAACCACTGCGCCACCAGGGAAGCCCCTAGTTGATTATTTTAACATAATTCCTAGCAAACCTTCTACTGCTTCACAAATCAAACTCAATATTTGATAACAACAATGTGCTTTGAATTTTATATCTTATTTTCCACTCCAATATAGTGTCAGTTTAAAAGCAAATACTTCCAATGAGATGAGGTTCTCGAAGTTGTCTGTCCTGCTTTTGACACTCTGTACTGTATTTGATAGATTAGTCTCATGTGCAAAAAAGAAAAAGGCAGGTATGTAAAAGGCAGCCATACAGACGGCTTACAATCTGTAGAAGCAGCCAGAGGAGGCCAACCCTCTATCCACACTTGACTATTTGGGACCCCAAGGCAGATCTGCAGATGAAAAAAAAAAGTTGTGTTGATGTGGGATTAAAAGCATAAGTCATGTCCTTTGAAGAAACAGTAATGATATTATTTGGATACTGTCAACTTTTGAAAAGAGTGGGGACTTCTCGTTAAAGATATTTTTACTCCACTCCTCTCACTTGAGACATCTCAATGCCAGTAAAAATAAAAGGAAGAAAACAAAAAACTTCATCTTTACTAGAACATGGAAGTTGCCATAACCACTAACCACAAACAGAGCACACGTAGCAAATACTGAGATGTTTGGACTGATGGTGTTCTCCTTAGACCTTAAACATAATGATTTCCTCCAAATCAAGAGGCATAATTCAGAAAGGCATAGACCAAATACTTTGAATATAGCAATATTACCTAGGGGATGGGGTGAGTCACAGGAGAGATAGGAAACGTCCCTTGAGAGATTCAGGTCAGCAACACAGAAGAGCAGAGGGGGTAGAGCTGAAGATGCAATCATGTTATTTATCATCTGGGGCCTCCCTTCCTGCCACTTCATGCCTGAGAGAAACCAGCTGGAGTGCAACAGGCTGAGGAAGGAGAGGAGGTGATAACATCACATGAAAGAATCTATCATGATGATTTGCTGTGAGATACACCAATCTGGTTTTTGAGGAGAAAATGGGGAGATGTGCCCTCTTCCCTGGGCCTAAAGAAACAACAGATTTGATAATGATAAGGCTGAGTAGAGGAAGTGATCTACTCTCCACCAAACACACACTAACTCATATACAATGGAATATTATTCGGCCATAAAAAAGGAATGAAACAAGGTCATTTGCAGCAACATGGATGGACCTAGGGATTGTCATGTTGAGTGAAGTAAGTCAGACAGAGAAAAACAAATATCATATGATATTGCTTATATGTGGAATTTTAAAAAAGGTTACAAATGAACTTATCTACAAAACAGAAATAGAGTTACAGATGTAGAAAACAAACTCATGGTTACCTGGTGGTAAGGGGGGCAGGGAGGGATAAACTGGGAGATTGGGACTGACATATACACACTACTGTATATAAAATAGATAACTAATAAGGACCTACGGTATAGCACAGGGAACTCTAATCAATACTCTGTAATGACCTATATGGAAAAAGAATCTATAAAAGAGTGGAGATATGTATATGTATAACTGACTCACTTTGCTGTACACCTGAAACTAACACAACAGTGTAAATCAACTCTACTCCAATAAAAATTACTTTAAAAATATATATATACGCTCACTCATAGGCCGGTGGCCAGAATCACAGGAAGATGTGAAAGTGGGACTTAGGAAGAATCTGGCCTGTGCGTGAAAACCACCACCACCGTCGATTGATCGATAGATCGATAGATTGATAGGTAGGTAGGTAGATAAAAGTGTAAGACTGATGAATATATCTCATAACAGGAATTACCCAGAAAAACAGAGGAAGAGTTCAAATCAAAGTTCTCCTGGTTTCAAAGAAATTAAGAGCAAACGAAAGAGATAAAAGAAGATTGCTGATTGAACTGTCTCATGTCATTTTGCTCCTTCCAAAAGCCCCACTAAGTCTACAGTAAAAAAGAGTTTTCCCTTTAAAACATAAACCCACAAAGACAGGGGATATCAGCCTAGAAGCGCTGGAACCTAGAAGACAGATAGACATGCGGAAACTGACTGAGCAGATGTAATGAGACCAGTTTTAAAGCTGTGGGATAAGCTGAGAATGACCTGGTTTTACACCACAGAACTCTCACAGGCTGAGGAGGGCTGGGCCAGGCACCTCTGAGAGTGTGGGTGAAGGTGGGCTCTTGCCTCCTGGGAGAGGAACTGAGAGAAGTAGGGAGAGGCAGAGCCAAGAACCACTGCAGTGTGTTATTAACCTTCTTGTTATTATTGCCTTTTAAACTATAAACATGTTTTACTTTGATAAAAATAAGAGATAAAAGGGTTTCCCACCCCAAAAGAGATTATCAAATAACAAAAGGAGATAGATAAACTGGAATTGCTCGGGGGTAGGTGAAAGAAAACATTAAAATATTATAGGGATTCAATCTACTTTAGAAGTCTCCAAAAGAGATTACATACAAGTGAAAATAAGTTATTTTTTTTAAAAAGCATGAGCAAACTGTACAAAACAAAAAGAAAATGCCTTTCCGTATAAAAATGGTTAGAGAAATGACGTATAGGGAAGACAACATAGACCTCATTCAACAGAGACATAAGAGGAGCTCCTAAAGAAGAAAAAGAACAAATACTTCAGAAGAAAAAAATATTTATGGATATAAGAGAGAAAGCTTTCTTGAAACAAGAGATTTGAATCTGTAGATCAAAAGGAAAACTGCAACCCCAGAAAAATTTACATAAGAACAATTAAACCAAGATATCCTGGTTGAAGTTACTGAATATCAAGGATAAAGAATCAATAGAAGAAAAAAGAAAAACAAAAAAGAATCATTAGACAACCAGGTAGACAAAACAGATTACATAAAAGAATGAAAAAACAGTCATCTCAGACTTCTCCACCTCAAACCGTGCCAGATAAGAATGGAGCAATGTCTATCATGTTCTGAACAAAAGAAAAAGTGACCCAATAATGTCTTCTTAACCAAATTACCTTTCAAGTATAAGAGAACAGACAGACATTCTCAAGCATTCAAGAATGTAAAGATTTCAATGCTTCCTGGATCCTTCTTTTGAAATCTGGATGACAAAATCTGGCCAACCAAGGAATAAATCAAAATAAGGGGGGACTTCCCTGGTGGCGCAGTGGTTAAGAATCTGCCTGCCAATGCACGGGACACGGGTTCGAGCCCTGGTCTGGGAAGATCCCACATGCTGTGGAGCAACTAAGCCCCTGCGCTACAACTACTGAGCCTGTGTGCCACAACTACTGAGCTCACGTGCCACAACTACTGAAGCCCATGCACCTAGAGCCCATGCTCCACAACAAGAGAAGCCACTGCAATGAGAAGCCTGAGCACCTCAAGGAAGAGTAGTCCCCGCTCTCTGCAACTAGAGAAAGCCTGCAGGCAGCAACAAAGAACCAACGCAGCCCAAAAAAAAAAAAAAAAAAAAAATCAAAATAAGGATTTCAGATAAGAAATCATAGTTTTAAAGGACTGTCATTGAACATAGAATCTAAATATAGAATGAAGATTCAATAAGAGTGGGAAATTTAGTTGCAGAATGCACTGTAAATGCCCAAAAAACTGATATTTTTAAAATAGAAAAATATTAACAAAAACTGTTGAAAGAGCAAGGATATAAACATTTAATTGCTCACTTTTTGGCATATGGCCAAATAGATAATGTCTAAAGTTGAAATTGTAGTTGTAAAAACTATAATGATTCCAACCTATGATAGCTTTTTATAACTTCATTTTTTAGAAATATCTCTTGTAGAGAGGAGATATATATATATATTCGAAGTTCAGCAATTTCTTCATTTTTCACTACAGTTTCCTTTCCTTAGGTTAAATTAAAATTCAATGTAAGGTTTTTAACTAAAACTGGTACCTATAATCCTAATATTCTAAAATTAATTTATTATATTTCTATCTTTCTTCCTCTCTCCATATGTAATATATATACATATAACCACACATCATATCTACATACTATGTGTATTTAGTATAATGGTGAATGAAATAATAACCAAATATTAGCAATGACTATTTCTGAAAAGTGGAATTTGGGATGATGTTAGCTCTCTTCTTTGTTCTTTTCTTTTTGTATTATGTGTAATTTTTTTATAATGAGCATGCGTTATTTTAAAACAATAAAATCACTTCAAAGGAGAGAAAGAGAAACTTCCTTTTGAAATATGGAGAGCAGCTTTGAAAAACCACTAATCCTTGACTTCAACGTGTGGGGTTCAGCTGGTGAGGTGGGGTGAAAATGAAAAGGTGGCAACTCTCAACTGTTTATTTATTTGAGGAAATAAACAGTAGCTGCTGATCCTGTGTGGGTGCTTCCTCTGTGCCAGGCACTGGCTAAACATTTTGCATTCATTACCTCCTTCATCCTTCAATAACCCTAGGCAGGTCCACTCTTCAAGACAGCCGCTTATGGTTTGGAAGGCTGAGCACACAGCACTCCAGGAGACATTGTTCACATTGTCCCCCTCACCATATGTCTGGCACACCCTGGAGTTGTGCAGGGGACAAATTGTGCAGCTACATGCAGTGACCTCAGCATCGTTACCCCCCTTTTCTCAGATAAGGAAAACTGAAACTTACAGATGTTAAGAAAATTGTCCCAGATCACAAACCTAGGAAGTAGTAGAAGCCAGACTCAAAGACACATCTATCTGACTAAATCCTCAACCACTAGCCTACAACGCCCAGACCAGCGGTCCCTGAGGGTCGGAGCAGGTGGCGCTGGGTGAGAGGCGGCAGGGAGGGGGGCAGCAGCAACTACTCCCGTGTAGCCTTTGGGTGTCTTAATGTGAACTCACGTAAGAATATTCTAACCAACAGTAGAGGTTGTTCTGACAATAACAGTTTATATATACAAACGTGCGAAATGGCTTTTGCCCATGACTTTGGTGCTCCCATTTTTTATCAGAATAATTCCAAATTTTTCCTCCCAGCAGTCTCCCCACCCCTCACCAGTTATCTGGTATCCCTTTCAAGAGGTTTCTCAGGAAAATTACCATCCTTAGCTCACCTTTGGCTCAACTTTGGCACCAAAAATCTTAAGAAGTTCACTTCTAGAGCCTAAAAAATGTTGACAGTCATAAAACAATATTTATAGCACTTAGCATGACAATATGAAAATATAGTTCCTAATAAATATTCCTCGATGACAGTCAAAACAGTTAATTTATAGAATGACAAACTTCAAAGTGATCTCTGGTGACTCATATACAAAAGACACAACACTACAGCGCTCTCCGCCCTATCCTTCATGCAAATATTAGTGTATTGAAACTGGTAATACAGTATGTAACCTGCTCTCTCCCAAGGGAGGCCGTGAGTTGGGATAGTGGGTCGGGTTCCCTGACATGCTGGGAAGATTGTTAATCTGAACTCCAACCCCATTTCACTAGGGTTCCTTCCTGGAAATACCAAATGCCACCTAATGGGCCAAAGCTCAATACACATGTTAGTGTGGATTATTTTTGTCCTAACCTAAGACGACACTTGATTGACACCACTCAAGGAGCGGGAGTTTTCACTGGGGCTAAGAGAAAGGACGTTGCCCTTTGAAGATGGGATGGAAGACTTTGGTGTGTTGGGACACTTCTTTTAGCCAAAGGGGAATTGACAGTCTGGGAGCCAAGGAAAGAGGCTAAAGGGAGGAAAGAGGATTCAGAACACAAAGTAGAAGAGGAAAAAGTTTCAATTTTGCCTAACCGCAGGCAGCAGGGAGTATGCCCAAAACATCAAAATCTGTTGGAGCTCCTATGACTGAATTAACATATCAGGCCAAAAATCTAAAATTTTACCCAATTTCCCCCAAAGTCTTCATCTACTCCAACTCAGTGCTTTGATTTGGGCTAATGTATCATTATCCAACCTGTTTTCTCTCCCTCAGGAAAAAAAGAGGAAGATGAGGGAGATTTCTGTATATGCTCCTACATCTGCCAACTCACTATTCAAAGAACTTTAGAACTTTTGCCATCAAATGAATGCACGTATTCTACTATAGTATTAAAAATGGTATAAGCCTATCAATCTCACAACCAATTTTCATCTTGCCACTAGATGTGATTCCAGCATCATGAAGCTTTCTGGAGACATTCACTTCATCAGGCACGAGCACCGGCAACTCGAAAAAACAATTCAAGAGCTCATGTCCGCCCTAGAAACTGTTTCTAAAAACTTGGATATGAAGGTAACTGAAAATATTTGGAACTCTTACGTGTTACTGCCAGAAGTAAGATCATTATAGCTTATCAAAATGCTCAGTCAAGCAGTAATTGTTCAAAAGAACTCTTTTCCTCCAAAAGGTTTAAATACAACAGCTCATGTATATACACCATGAGTACTGCCAGGGTAATCAACAAATATTTAATGAGTGCCTCCGATGTTCCAAAACAGCCGCCCCTTGTAAGCATATGCTACTTGATTTTACTGTTGCCATTATTTCCTTACTCTCTGGGTTCTTCTCAAAGGCTGTGTAACTAGAGAGAATAAGCAAAGGAATTTCCCATGGAAGCTATTATAATACTATTAAAGGTTCAGCATTAATGTCAGTTGATCACGTTACATCCCTGCAATGGGTTATGTCTCTTACAAAATAATACACAAGTCCTTTGGCCTGGATTTTAAAGGCCATCTCTACACTGGCCCCTGCTTTTCTCTACAGCTCACCCTTATGCTTCCTGGCTCACCCTTTAGACCCGGTGACACTGCGTAGGTCCCACTCACTCCAAGATACTGCACTGCATCCACGTTCTCTGTGCTCTTTTTGCCTGAAATGTCTCTCCCCCTTTTCACCTTCCCAGGCAATGGTTTATCGAAAGGAGCCAATGCCAACTCTTCCATGCCCCACTTTGTCACGTACTTTATGTGAGACAAACTCATCTCCTCCGAAGTCATTTGGGCAGAACAAAGTGGAAATTCTTTGGGAATTGGGGGAGATGAAATCTTGCTGTTTGTTTGTTCATGGAGCCAGTTTATCAAGAGTGGAAGGTGCCCAGGGGCACACAGTTTACTCCAGTCCCACCAGGCTTGTCCATCTTCCCACAAACCCATCTCATTAGTCCTAATAGTTTTTGGGTTGATTCTCTCAGTTTTTCAAGATAATCATATCAACAACAAATCATAACAGTTTTATCTCTAGTTTTCTGGTAAAACGTCATGACTTTTTTCTTAAGGCCTTGACCAGAACTTCCAGAACACTGTTACATAAAAGAGGTCAGAGAAGGCAGCTTATCTTGTTCCTGATTACACTGGAAATGTCTTTGTTGTTTGCTGTTGGCTATTGGTTTGATATATTTTTATCAGACTTATTAAGGAAGTATTGAGTAAGTATCCATCAATTAAGGAAGTATCCATCAATCCTACTTTACTTAGCTTTTATTAGAACTGAACATTTAATTTTATAAAACGCCTTTTGGACGTTAACAAATGCCTAACTCAGCATGGTTGTGTTTTGATTTGGGTTTCTGTTTGTTAGCTTATTTATTTCTTTGGCCTTCTAATGTGCTATGTCAAAGCATTTCCCAATGCTGAAACATTCTGGAATTTCTATAATGAAAGCTATACAGTCTTTGTAATAATTCAGTATTTAATTTTGCATCTAACTTCAAAGGTGATATTAGACTCTAGTTTCTCTCTCCTTAGTTTTTTTAAGATAATACATACATATGATCAAAATCAAAACTATACAAGAAAATACACCCCAAGAATTTTCACTCCCACTTCTGTCACCAGTTATCACAACCATTCATGCCCCTCACAGGTAACAATTTTTATTAGTCTGTTGTGAATCCTTTCAGTATGCCTTTAAAAAGATAGAAGCAAATACAAATATATATATTTTTCCTTTTTACACAAAACATATGTGTATTACTATGCACCTGTTGTTTTTTTTTAACTAAACAAACATACCCTACAGATCCACCCTATCAATACATAGTTTCCTCATTCTTTTTCACAACTGTGTACTCTTCCTCTGTGTATAATGGCTCATTTAACCAGTCTCTCATAGACAAACATTTGGATTCTTTTCACTAATTTGCTCTTTCAAACATTGCTGCAATGTATAATCTTGCACTTATGTTATTTAGTGTGTCTGTAGGTATGTTTGTAGAATAAATACCCAGAAGTGGGATAGCTGGGCCAAAGGTACCTGTGTTTGTTATTTTGAAAGATCTTGCTCTCTGCAGGGCTTTTACCATATTGCTTACCCACCAACAATATATAAAATGTCCTATATCACCATTGCCTCACCAATGAGTGTTTGACTTTTGAATTTTGCCTTTTTTTAAAGGAAAAAGATAGCATCTCTGTATTTTAATTAGCCTTTCTTATTACATCTTTTCATATATTCAAGAACTAATTGTATTTCTTTTCCAGTGAGCTGTCTGTTCATACCTTTTATCCATTTCTCTATTGGGTTATTTTTCTTTTCAATTTCTAGGAGCTCTTTATATGTTAGGGAGATGATATGAGCTGCAAATACCTTTTTCCAGTGTGTTGTCTTTTGACTTTTGATATGCATATGTTCTCTATTTGTAGCCAAATTTATCAGTCTTTTTTTGTGTATGTGGCTTCTGGAATTTTAAGTCACATTTAGACAGAGCTTCCCCACACAAAGGCTTGAAAGAATTGCTCATATTTTCTTCAAGCACTTTCATGGCCATATTGTTTATATTTAAATTCTTGATCCATTTGGAGTTTTCCCTAGAATAGGATGTGTCTTAATTATTATTTTAATTATTGAGACCTTGTAGTATTTTTACTATCCGGTAGGGCTAGTCCCTTCCACTGCTTCCTTTTTCCCTTTTCCTGGTGATAATTGTTTATTTGTTTTTGCATATGATTTTAAAATCAGCCTGTCTAGTTCCAGCAAATAAATCGACAAATAACTCTGCCTTAATTTTTATTAAAATCATGTTAAATTTATAAATTAATTTTAGAACTGATATAGTCATAATGCTGAGTGTTTTATCCAAGAACACAGCATACTTCATGTTTCTTCAGGTTCACTTTATATCCTTCAGGAGTTGTTTCAAATTCTCCTCATGTAGGTTAGGCAACACCTTAAATGTATTTTGAGATTTCGTCATCTTTTTTTTTAGTTTACTGTAATGGGGGTTTCATTATATCTTCTAACTAGTTGTTAGTTGTGTGTTATAAAGGCTGTATTAATTTTATACTTCAGTGAATTCTCTTGATTATAATAATTTTTCAGTTGGTTTTGGTTTTTCCAGGCAAACAATCATATGATTTTTTAAACAATAATAATTTGACCTCATCTTTTTCCATTTTATACACATAATTTCTCTTTTTTCTAATTGTTTTGAATAAAAAACTCTGGTGCAATATTAAATAGTAATGCAGCGATAGTGGGCATCCTGGTCTTGTTCCTGACTTTAACAGAAACGTTCCCAGTGTCTCTCCTATGATGGAGGAAGTAAGTTTTCTCAATAAGTCTGTTTAATACGCAATTGTTCCTATTTTACTAAGGTTTTGAAAATCAAGAAAGATTATAAAAATAAATTAGTCCTGTAGATATAATGTACAGCATAATGACTATAGTTAACAATACTGTATTGTGCATTTGAAAGTTGCTGAGAGAGTGGATCTTCAAAGTTCTCATCACAAGAAAAAAATTGTAAGGTGATGGATGTTAAGTTATTGCGGTGTTCATTTTATAGTATATACATATATCAAATCATGCTCTACAACTAAAGCTAACACAATGTTAAATGTCAATCATATCTCAATTTTAAAAAGTAATTATGAATTATGTTAAATAACTTTTTAGCATTTGGGCAAATAATGTCAGTTTTCTCCTATACTAGCATAATTATTTGTATTAATAAATTTCCTATTATTAATCCATCCTTACTTTAAAAAAAGAATCAGTTGCACTTGATTATGATGTGTTTTTCTATTGGGCTGCTGGACACTATTTGCTGATATTTTATTTAAGAATTTTGCATCAATATTTACAAATGAGATTAGTCTCCAGGGGCATTTTTTGTGCAATCTTTTTCAGATTTTGGAATCAATGTTGCACTGATTTAAGATAATTTGGAAATTTCTCTCCTTTTTCTATGCTCTGTAACAGTTTAAAGAGCATTATAATTATCTATTCATTAAGGATTTGGTAGTTTTACTTCTGAAAGTGTCAGGGCCTGATGATTTGGTGGGAAAGGGATGGTGATGGGTTTTGAGCACAGCAGTCAAGGCCTTTGGCCATAATATGCTCTTTATTGTAGGTGACCTGAGAGGCACATTTTCATGTGAAACACGGGGGAATTAAACAATATAATTTTAAAAGTTTTTTTTACTCAAATGGTTAGATTCTTGTTTCTTTATACTTTTCTTATTAATTTCTAGTTTAAATGCAGTACAGTTAGTTGCTTTTCCTACTTTTTGGAATAATTTGAGAGTTTCTTTGTAGTCACATGTGTACTTAGTTGTAAATGCTCAGTGGGCACTGGGAAAGAATGAGTGTTTTCTGTTTGCAAGTTTGATTGTTTGGCATGTAAATCTATAAATAAACTATATTTGTCCTATCTTTTTATATACTTATTTATATTTCACTTATTTGACCAGTAAGTCAAGAGAAGTCATTTAAAATCTCTAATATATTGTCTGTTAGTTTATCCTTGTAATTCTACAACTGCTCAATATATAAGGTAAAGTTTCAAAGCTATTTTTCACTGTGTATTTTAAAAAGAATGATTTTTACCTATAAAATGATCATCTTTGTTCCCTTTTACGTATTTTGCCTTTAATAACATTTTATCTAATGATGTTGCTCTGCCTGCTTTCTTTTCCTTTGCTTTGGCCATGCTTAATTTGCCCATGCTTCATTGTTCACAATTCTGCTTTTGAGTGTACTTTCTATAAGTAGCCTGTTTTACATGTATCTCATATAAATAACCAATCGTGTGCTATTGGTTGCCCACCCAACATTTACCTATTCAAATCCTTCCATTATTCACCTCTTTCTTTTCTAAGAGAACTTGGATTTTAAGTACCCACTCACCTCCACATGACCATCTCTTTCAGCAGTTGAGTTTGGCCAAAAGCAATCATGTAGTTTCATTCCCCTTGACAGCGATTAGTTTTGACATGATTATGGGCTGCAATTCTGCATCTATTTCCCAATCCAGTCCTTTTACCTAAAGAACTTCTTCAATGCTTCCAGCAATGTGGAAGGCGCTTTTACCCTAACTTCCAAACATGAGCTTGTTTTTTTCCTATGTTTAAAATGCCGTTAAGTCATTTCACTTGGGATTTACTTGTGCTCATGTCAGAATCCTACCTGGAAATTCCTGAGGCCTGATCTTAGGCCACTCAGGTGTTTTCTCTGCAGAGCCCAATTGTGCATTTAAGCATTTATTCAATAGCATTTGGTGAGCATCTACCATTGGTCATCTAACGTGCACTGAGGATACAGTGGTGATACAGGATAGAGTGGCTTACATTGTAACTGGGGAGACAGAAAGTAAAGAAATAATCAAATTAACAAATTGATAAACTAATGTCAATAGCATGTTTTTGTCACATCATCAGGTAGTCTATTATCAGAAAGAATATTATAGACAGCAGAATGGAACACTCCCCTATTGTTCTTTCCCTGAAGATAGTGCTATAATTGTTGAATCATTCCTTTGAAAAAAATCATTTTCAAATGCAGACATGCTTTAGGCTCAAAGCTGGGCTTTTATTCTGGGCTCCTTTAGGAATAAAGTATAATTAACGTAAGTGCTAGTGGTTTTGTTCACACACACAAAAACTCCCTTTTGTACTTTCATTAGGTAATGCAGCTCTTAGGAAAGATAGAGGCTTCCAGTTCTGAGCAAATCTCAAATTTAAAGATGGTCCAGGGGGATTATCACCAAGAAATGAACCTTTTGGAGTTCAAGTAAGTGAATGGAAGATTTTTAATTGTTTAATGCATTCCAAAGGGTTTTGCTTAATGAAAGCATTGGCATTAAATAAAATCCTATCCCAGGAATTTGAACCTGTCCAAGAATTAAAGAAACAAACTGATGCAGAGACTATTTTACACTAAAGTAATTTATACAATATCCTTAATTTTAAAATATATATATTAATTTGTCATTCTTTTTTTGTATAATATCTGAACTAAAATGATACTTTCTGATAGAGTATAATTTTAACTTATCAATTGTACATTAAAATGCCTCAATGTAAAGCACTATTGAACATACACTGATTCCACAAGATTATCAAATAATTTTTTAAAAACTTTGATTCACAAGCTTTTCTTTTATGATTTCTTTTAAGATCCTCTCCTTGGTTCTTTACAGTATCCCTATTTTAATACTGGTCTATATCCCACATTACACTGAGTTTTCCCCTGTACAATGGAGAGAGCAACAAAGGAGACAAGATGCCACAAACATTCAGATTACTGGCCTCCTTATCCTCAAATCCTCCTTTCTTATTTAAATGACCACCGTTTCCTGACACCATGGTTCAGGCAAAGGGAAATTCTAGGCACTTAGATGATACCACCTTTACTGCCCCTTCTATTCTTGTTCTTTCTCCTCTCTGTCCCACATCACTTGAGTTTAATGCCTTGGTCAAATCGTATTCTGAGTACACTCTTTCTCCATTTTTCCCCATCTCTACCATATTTCATTAAATCTAAGTGCCATTGACTATAAGATATACCATTACACTCTTGTACCTCTAAGACATGAAGCTAACAATTAAACCGTAGCATGCTATCATTTTATGACACCTCCCAATTTCAGAGATGTTAAGTTAGGAAAAACGTGTGTCTTAGAAATTGATGAACAACAGTAGTCATCACTAAAACTCAGAGAAGTAGGTGTCTTGGGTAAACAGAAAATACCTACTTTCTTCATACGCTAAAAAAGCAGGCCTAGGTTCTTAAATTCTAGCACAATGAGGGTGCTCAGTATATATCTGTGTCATGATTGATCTAATCCCTTTAGCTTAGAATTAAGATAGAGAAAAGTGTCCAAAGGAGAAATAGAAAAGTAAACTGTTTCTAGAACTACAATTTAAGAAGGGATTTTATTGGGAGAGGAAAGGGACTTATAATCTGGAGTGGAAGACTGGCTTAAAGGGATCAAGAATATTAACAAATAGAAAAGAGGGGAAAAGGAAATGTTTGAGATCTAGGGCTGACTGCTTCACTGCAGGTGCTGCATACTTTTTCCACCTGCAGTCCTGTGGGAAATCGGCTTATAGATGAATCATCTAAATAGTTAAATCTGAATCTGTACACTTTTGTAACAGTATAAACTGGAATCGTTCTCTCACTTGAAATAATGAAGTCTTAAAATTTCATTAGTATTACAGTAGGTAATAGTGAATTTATAAACGAGATTTTTCCCCCAGGCAAATACTTATAAGCTCCAGTAATTCAATTACACAATTGACTCTTTTTTTATTTAAAATTTCTCCACCGATTTTTTAAATTAAAAAGTAATATGCATTCATCGTAACAAATAAAATAAGGCAAAGATGAAAATAGAGGTCACCATTCAAGCTTCGTAATGTAATCAATGCTAACACCAGGGGTGTATCCTTCCTCACTTTCCCGCTCATTAATATAAATATGTAACAGAAAAGGGAGATTTTATGTATATACATATATAATATATATAACATACATTATATACAAAGAGAGAGCATGGGTGTTTAAAATAAATCCTATACACATTACTCAATAATTTGTTTTCTTCCAGGACATCTTGGATATCTCTCTCTAGATCAGTGAATATTTTTCTAGCATTATTTTTCACAGCTGCATAATATTTTAACTTACAGATATGTCATAATTAATTCACCCATTTATCTTATTGATGAATAGATTCTTTCCAGTTTATAGCTACCACAAACAAAAATTATTGTGTGCATATCCTTAAATTTCCTTAGATATAGGTGCTTTTATTTCTACAGGCAAGATTCTTAGGTCAGAGTTTATGTTTTTATTAATTTTTATAAATTTCTTTCTAAAAATGTTGTAGCAACTTACTCACACCAGCAACGCATGAGAAGACCTTTCTGGACATTCTCATCCACAATGGATATTCTTAATATTTGCCAATTAAAGGATAAAAAATAGCATCTCTTGTTTTCATTTGCATTCCCTTCACCCTTTGAATTTCCTTTTCTGTGAATTGCCCATTCTTACCATTTATCTTCATCACTTTCTTATCAATTGGTAGGATTCCTTCACATTAGGGATATTAACCCTTTGACTGAGCTATGTATTGCAAAGTATTTTGCTCAAAGAGAAAGTAAGGCAGGTAGGGCTCTTTTTGTTTGTTTGTTTTCTTCTTTTCAATCAGAGCACTTCTCAAAGCAAAGTGGATGGGGTATAGAATTTGCTTTACTTTTTTAAGAAACAACTGTTTCTGAACAAAGGGATTGAAAGCTTTTAATAACATTAAAGTGTAAGTTTAACTGAGCAATTTTCCCATTTAGAAACTTTAACAAATTCAAGTTTAATGGTCAACTGAACACATTTTATATTGAACTTAAAAGCCACAATACTGTCTTGGGGTTTTCTAGTGAATCTTTGGGACTTTGGCACTGATCACTAGACCTGACAAAGGAAACGCACAGGCTGTGCATCTGGACCCCTCCACTGAGCCTTCTCTTTCCAGAAGGGCCTTAGTCAGATGTTCAGCTAAGTAATGTCCTAAGCTGACAACTGAGTGCTTATAGAGCAAGAGTCTCAGCCATCATGAACTATGGCTGTCTTTCAGCAAGGGGTGGGCAGGGCAGCACTTAGCAGCCACTCCCTGGATAGCTCTTGCTGCTGACGCTGTTCAGTTGACAGTGATTTATAAGAAAAAGCATTTGGTCAATGAAGCAAATGCACAGAGTCAAACCTTACCACACGGCTTTGAAAATGCTACCACAGTAGAAAGTGGACCAGAGCAAGGACCTGTCTCGTTTATCTTTGTATCCTCCACACCCAGCACATTCAGACACAAATAGAAGCCAGTGAATGAATGTATGTTTTGAGCACCTATAATATGTAAGTTGTGTTTTGGAATATCCAAAGACATAATCATGGCCATATACAGTGGGGGAGAAAACACATAAATAAGTGACAAGTTCATAGCAGGTAAAGTAAAAGTTGAGAGGGTGTTAAATGAGATATATCAGTAGGCAGAAATAATAAATATTCATTGTCATTTTTAAATGCCTACCAATCCCTAAGTGCTCAAGATGTGCAGGTACACCCAGCTCTGCAGTCTGGGTCTTATCTTTAAAAACAAGGAAACATATAGTCATGGAAATTAAACAATTTACCCAAAGTCACATAGCTAGAAAGTCTCTGACTCTAAATCTCAGGTTATTTTTGTCAGTTTGTGATGTCTCCATCTCATAACTCCACCTACTGTAGTAAACTAACTGTGCCACAGAAATTTAGGGAAGGGAAAAATCACATGTGCTCAAAACTATGATGGTATGAGGCTATAAAGGTACTGATATTTAAACTCAAGTACAATTTACAATGAACAATTAACAAAAGTCTTCGTATCAGAGTGGAGTCGGAATTGCTTTTTAATTAGTCTCACTAATTAGAAATCACAGAACATTGAGAAGAAATTAATTTAAGATATATTGGTATAAACTTAGTAGAAAAAAAAAGTTTCTTGAAATTTATTTCTTGCTTCTGACATGAAACTAAGATTCTTAGACTCAATCTCTAAAGAAGCAATAGTACCAAGTCTAAAGCCCTTATTCAGATATGATTACAAAAAATGAAAACATCTTCTGTGTTTACAGCCCATCAAAGAGCACTAAATCTTTTTATATTCCCATTTGGTTAGAGCCACCATCTGAATTCTTGAGAGCCTGGTAATAGCAACAGTTTCCAAGAATTCAAAATGTTCACATCTTCTAAAAAAGTTCATGCAACAGATTGTTGAATGCAAGATAACTGGGTTTGAGACATAAGTGAACTGGTAAAACTAGCCCAGGATGGAGCTATGTCCTCACTTATGTATGTCATCCAGAACCAGGGAGGTCACTGGGATATTTGTTCCAAGCCCCATACTCTGCCGTCACCATTCACTCTCGCCACAGCTCTCTACCCTGGGCTCCGGTTATGTCTATAGAGCCCCGTTAAATTTTCTATTAGTTTTCTGTAACTTTCTCCCTTATAATTGAACTTGGTGTACATTTTAACCTGATTCCATTAGTATGAAAAATTTTTTTAAAAACCAGCGTTTATCTCACATTTATCCTAGCGAGGTCGCTGGTTATAATTTAAAAGTCTGACTTGTGTTTTGAGGAAAAAGGAAAGAAAAAGCTATCTATCAATCTATCTATCTATCCATCTATCTACCTAGCTACCTATCTGTATCTGACTATATCTGACTGAAGTGCTCCCATAACCACTGGTATAGGAGATTTGGGAACTAAAATGTGAGCGTCATACTAGATAAATTCATCCTATTGAGATTTTAACTGTATGTTAAAATTAACATGCAGTTGACATAATAACTGTATGTTATAATTAACAGAAAAATAATTCTTACATGGCAAATCATGTCCACTATGTTAGGAAAAAGTCTAAAGAGAGACAAAGATTTACATAAAACTCTATGTTTATCCTTTATACCTTTCAAGGAGAATGCTTTTTAAATAATGCTTTCATATTTTAATAAACTACCAGCAGACAGAATCTGACTTCTGATTGTTATCAGGAAGGTGAGTCTCCAATTGCAGGCAAAACCTTGTAATAAGAGGATCATAAGAAGTAATTCAGTCTTTATGGTTTATTTTAATTTCAGAGTTTCAATTACTGCCATGTCCTTCTAGAGACATTACCTGGGTACATTTAATGGTTCCTTGATTTTCAGAAGGATTTTAATATTTTATCAGTGATGAGAGTAAATGCTCTCATTTATTTACACAGTGAAGGTGAGCACTGAAGGACGGATTCTTGATTGTAAAGCCACCTCTTAGTTATCTGGAGATTTACTGTCCCCCTTAACCATCACTATTAATTAATTCTTCCACCAGAGACCAGGGAAGATGAAAATCAAAGATTAGGTCTCTAAATAGCTTGACAAGTCTATGATTTGTTATTTGTGAACGGCCCTAATGAAAGGTATTCAATGAAAACTAATAAATCATTTATTCAACCTCTACTTAATTGAGCACTTTCTATATTCCAGGCATTAGTCACAGCCATGAACAAAGCAAAATCCTTGCTTTCATGTGCTAGTGGAGAAGATATATATATATATATATATATATATATATATATATATATATATATATACATATCACATGATGATGAGCATTTTGGAGAAAAATAAAGAAGGGTAAAGGAATAGGGAGTGTCAGGTTGGACAAAGTTTTTTTTTTTTAATGTTGTCAAAAACAAGAAAAGCTTCTGTGATAAGGTGGTGCTTGAATATAAATCTGAATGAAATTAGGGCAGGAGCCATTATATATTCTAAAGAAGAATGTTCCAGATAGAGGTAACAGTTGGCTAAAAAGAGGTTGTCCACCTATCAGCTGGGGACTTATTTGTCTGAGAACCAACACCTGTTGTTAGCCAGCAGCACAAGTGTCTAAAAATCATGATTAGACTAAGAACAGGAAGAGTAACCAACCTCACCTTCTTCAACGTTGAGATACTCATCTGCATCAGGTATGCTTTCTAGGTGAAAAATGAAGATCGGAATTTAACTATCATACTACAACAAATATAAGTATTGGAAAAGTAACTACCTTTCCATTCCTTGATTTCACCATCCAAATCCGAGTTTCTCAACCTTGGCACTATTAGCATTTCGGCTGGATAACTCTTAGCTGTGGAGCTGCCCTGTGCCCTGTAGGATGTTTAGCAGCATTCTGGCCTCTACCCACCACAGGTCAGTAGCACCTCCTATCTGTGACAACCAAAAATGTCTGCAGACATTGCAGAGTGACCCAGAGTCTAAATAAAAATGGAAGTGGCCTCACATAACTTGTCTTTTCCAACTATTAGTCCAAACACTCTTTCAGGAGAGCTAAAGAAGCGAATACATGTACATGCAGTATATGTCCAGCATGCCTTAGGCAATTTCCAGTGATAAATATCACAGGCTAAATTAGCTGCATGTAACTTTTCCTGATCATTAGAGTAAATTATTTCAAATCACCCCACATTGTAAGGGAGTCCTGAATATTTTCAACAACAAACAACGTGCATTGTTCGTGCCAATCTAATATTTAGCCTAGTCTAAAAGGGAGTCTGAAATTAACTTCTTACCAAGAGCAAGTCACAAGCAGAAAACATATACAGAAACTACTTGCCAGTCCCCATCCCACCTCTTCTCAGTCCCGTATTTCTCAGTCATTTCAGATGAGGGTTCCCCTCTCAAACTCTCAACCACTCCACAGTGAATTTTCAAATTGCTGGTACATGATTCCAATCATTTTAATCTCTGTAATCTACCTCTGTTGTTGAAAATCCTTCATTCTCTGTTATTTAACACTCCTAGGGTGCATCAACTTGATGCCAGCGATCCCTTCCTGCACACCTTGTTATTTCTGATTTTGCCCCACATGAGTAATTCAGCATCTCTTTAAGTCCCCCCAACACCCCCAAAAGAATCCACTCACAGAGATCCATTGGTGACCATGGGGACTTTACTGAAGATTTTGCCTAAAGCAGAGATGACAGCCAAGAAGTGTCTCCCTTGGACACTCTGCTTCCCCAAATTCCTTTTGGGGCTCTCTTCTTTCTCCCCTCCCTGCTTCTCCCTCTGACTGTTCTCTCCTTTAGTAGACAATGCAAGTCCTCTCTGGCCCAGCTCCACCCCAGCCTCATAGTGGCCCTTATAGAGCAAAGATTCGGCAAACTACCGCCCTTAGCCAGTCTGCCCGTAGCTAAGAGTGGTTTTTACACTTTCTAATCACTTTTTAAAGAAAAGAGAATTATACTCATGACATGTGAATATTATATGAAATTTAAATTTCAGTGTACATAAAGTTTGATTAGACCACAGCCATGCTCATTGTTTCTTTATAAACAAGCCAGGCTAATTTGTGTCACCTGTGGCTGCTTTCCCGCGGCACTGGCAGTGGAGGGGTTGCAAAAGAGACCACATGGCCTGAAAAGCCCGAACTATTTACTATCTAACCCTTACAGAAAAAGCGTGCTAACCTCTACCATAGAGTGACACCATGCCAAGTGACTTGTCGAAGTAATTTTTCCGCACACACTCACTGCACCCTGGGCTCCGAGAGGAAGCCTGTGTGGGTGACACGGGCCTTTCTGCGCCCACGTGCTCCTGCCACTGTGTAGACTTGCATTTCGGGCTGTGCAGATGGGTGTCATCAGCAGGTGGGCTGAACGCCAGCTTGAGGCAGGGACCCAGCATGTGCTCCCTCACCCCCCCATCACCCCATAAGTGCTTGCTGGGCACATGGACCCTCATCATCTGAAAAAACTGCAGACTTTTCAATAAATTTTGGTTTTAGGTTTAAATTTACTTATTAAAATAGAGCAAACTACTTTTCCCCCTAGATTTAATTCCCTTTCAATGAGGCTATATGAGGAAATGGAGAACCATCAAAAATGGACAGAAAACCGGTCCATCAGATGTGAACAAGACCACCTCGGCCATGTAAATCAGCGTCTGAAGCTGCTGCAGGAGAAACTGGTAAGGGGTTGTGTTGCTCATGAAGTTAACAGCCGCACGGCCACTGTCTAGATGGGAGCCACGAGTCAGTCTCGAAAGCCACACTTACAAATTCAGTGACCCTCCCTGCGCCAGTCGCTGATTGCTTAGTGCTGGAATAGGAATCCAGAGGCCTGCCTTCTGGTCCTGTTTGCTACTCCCCAGCTCTGCGAACCCACACTTCTCAGAACGGGCTCTACCTGTACCAGAATAACCCAAAGAGAGTTTTTAAAAGTACAGATTCCTGGTCCCAACCCAGAGCTGAAGCATCAGACCCTCCAGGGCCTTCCCTGGGAACCTGCGCTCCCAGACAAGCTCCCTGGGTGATGCTTAGATACAATAAAGCCTGAAAACTGCCTTAAACAAGTCGTTTTACCTCTCCGGAGATCCGTTGGTAGATCAGAAGTTTATCAAAACTCCTTTTCCAGGTCAGACCTTGTAGAGACACCCCCAAGCTTTGGGGTAAGGTGACCAGGACACATAGGAAACCTATCGCAGGCTCCCTTCTCCCACGCCAGCCAGCACGCTGCTGAGCCCTGGGGGCAGCACAGGGCCGTGAGTGCCACCAGTGGCCGCCTGTCTTGCAGATGATTCAGATAAGATGTTTCTGGAACTTCAGTGGAGGGACTTTAGGCAGCCAGTAAACGACGCTCCAGTCACCCCACCTGAGTTCGTTAAAACTGACAGAAGCAGGAGTCCAAGAGAGGGAGGTAAACGTTACAGCTTTCTCACTGACAGGCTGTTGAAGCATGTGTGGTCAGAGCTGCGGCCAAGTGGGCCTGCTGGGCCTGCTCCGGATTTGGGCAGAGTCCTCCACCAGTTCTAGGCAGCCCTGGGTGACCACGGGGTCACCTGCAGGCAGAAGCCGCCCATCACAAGGAAGAGAGAGACTGGAATCCACCGTTCTTCAGGCAGGTGGGACCAGAGAGGATGAAAGGGGCCAAGTCAGTCTGCTGGTAAATTGCCTGCACAGGAGCCGGGAGGAACAAAGAAGCTAATTAGCTTCAGGCTGCCTCTGCAGCCCCCAGCCTGCTGCCCATTAGAACCACCTGGGGAGCTTTTAAATGCCATCAATTCCCGGGCTCCATCACAGACCAATTAAATCAGAATTGTGGAGGTGGGGAGGTGCCGGTAGGGGAGTTATGGGCCAGGTGATTCTAATAGACAGCCGGGTTAAGAGAAGCACTTCTACCTGAAGCCTGTCCACGTAGAGATAGGCAGCTTGAGGGAAAAAGGACGTCTAACACACAAGCATGTCCAAGGAGCCCTGGTCAAGCAGTATCTAAAACGCCTTCCTTGGCTACACTTCTTTAAACGCTAAAATTCCCAATCCTCAGGCATTTCATAAAGACCACAGCCCTTTCTTTTCTCCCATAGCATGTAGAATTCCAGAAACTACAAATGAACAAGGCCAAACGAAGGCCAAACTTACGCTTGTGAATAGCTTTAGATACAAGGGAACTTGGTTTGAATTCTCACGTTTAGCACAGAAATGCAAACTTGTTAAAAAGCATTCTCTAAGCTGAAAGTCAAATCCACAAAGGTGTTCTGAAGCTTTATCACATGATATCTTTTGTAGGATATGTCTGAAAAAATAATGGAAGAAAAATTACTGAAGCTTTCAAGCAAATTAGAGAATTTCATTAACATGCAGAAACAGGAAGCAGATCTAAACAAAGTAAAGCATATAGAAAATAAACTCTCCAAAAAGATGAACCAACTGGAAAAGCACGTCTGGGGAGAATTAGAGAAAATGCAGAATGAATATCAATCAGGTGAGCAGATACCTTTGATTAAGTAAAGAACATAAGTCCTTTCCTATCCAGTCCCTCAGGGTTTTCTACTTTGAGCTAATGGCCAGAGAGCAATCTTGTCATTAGCGAAGTGACATCCTTTGTATTTAATCCAGCTTTCCTAAATATCCCATAGAATGTCAGCATACCACCAGAAGGTGGGTAAATATGTAGATTCCCTTTCTCATTCACACTTGGCAGTGTCACAGGCTTGCCATTGCTGTGAGATTTCTTTTTTTTTTTTTTTTAACCAAGATCATAGAATCATAAAACTGTTAGACTTGGAAAGTCCTTGGAGATCATCAAGACCTGATTTGTGGGTATATCATGAAATTAGGAGCCTAAATCAAATGTCCCTCATTGAACTGCAGGTAATGAGCCTGGATAGCTGTCAAACTGGAGACCTGACCTTTAGAAGTAAGAAAGGGAGATGAATGAACAAAGGCCAGTATAATGACTGCTTTTCTTCTTAAAGAGGCTAATGGCAGCAGTGTCAAGCTGAGCTAACATCAAAGAGGATTAATTTGAAAGGCTCATCTAATTTGTCAAAGGGAAGGACGGGGGTTGGAGAGGGTGGGGGACAGGTGCTGAGGAGCAACCATCTGTCCCGAGCCACAGTTCTGAGAGAATTACCAGGAATCAGAAGGTTCCTTTATGAGAGACAGCCCCAACTCATTCCCTGTCCTCTAGCTCTCAGAAAAATTCATGGAAATGGTCTTTTATGGAGATGCCTTGGAGGTGTCTTAGAAAGATATGGTCTCAATCTGCCAGATGTTCCAAGCATATAAGGAACATTTCCTGCCTAGAAATCAGACCCTCACCACCCTTCCCCACCAACTTCCACCACCAAATCAAAAGAATGAATTATCTGGCCAGGAATCCTGCCCCAAACTTAACTGGCCATTCTTTCAGGGCCCTGCTTGCTACTTAGCTACCAGAAGTTGAATTTACTCATTCTAGTACAACCCCAGGATGAACTGAAGATCAATTAGCAATCTACATGTTTCTGCGTTTTACTAAGTGTGAGTTTAGCAAATGAGGACTCCCAACTAATGGTTTGCTCTTTTATGCCTTTAATAAAAATGTGTTGAGAAATGACTATGTGAAAGCCTCCAGTGAATAAGATATGGGCTGTACCCTATGAAACTTGAGGTCTGGTAGGCTGTGGTCATGAGTGGCTAGACGTGCATAAGAGAGATAGAAAGTGCTGGGGCCAGGGGCAGGGGACCAGTCAGCGAGGGACCATTCCTTAGGTCCTTCAAACAGGTTGCTTTCAGAGAAGGTTTAAAATCTCATCTGTGGCCTTTACCTTCAATTTGGTAACAAGAATAAAAAAAAGAGATCATCCAAATTTCTTGTCAAAGTGCATAGAAAGAAGATATTTTAAATTTCTCTCTTGAAATATAGAATTATTTCATTATGCAATATATTGGGATGGAGGGGAAGGACTTGAATTTTCACAATGAAGCCAGATATAAGTTGAAACACTGTTGCTAATGCATCTTCATGACATACAAGAAAAATAAATTATTGTACATGTTTAGACTGGTCTTAATGGAATTTAATATGCTTTGAATTAAACAATGATCAGTTATGGCAGGACTGCTGATTAGCAACTTTTGTTAAAACGTTTAAAAATTCCAATGCATTGTTTAGTCTCAGTATACCTATTTTCATATCCTCTTCTAGGATTTAAATCGATTCATGACTCTCTCAACTCCCTCCAACAAATACAGAAAACAAAGATGGATTTAGAGAAGTATAAAGTACAGAAAGACCTAAAGAAATTGCAGCGTAAGATAGTGGAACTCCAGGAAGTATAAACTTTCCAGCCATCTTCCTTTTCACCAGCCAGTGGAGTGGTTTGTTGGCAAAAGTTGGGAAGAAGAAAGCTAGTATCTCTGGGATGTTTACTGCTTCTATTTCTTACCACCTTTTTAAGGAGATGAATGTACCAGGAAACCCAATAAAGCAAAGAAGCTTTATTATGTCTTCATTAATTTATTAGTGAAAAAATTAAGGAATTTCTTTCCATACATGCATTTTATATTTTTATTTGCCCACAAATCTGAATGTTGTACATAAACGAGTGAAGTAGGCCTAGTATAATATATTAAAGAATGGCGGAAACTGTGGAAAATTGGAGACCACTTACCTGTCTAAAAATAATAGCAACTATGGAGTCCCAGTCCATTATTTACATGCATAAAATCCATTAATGCCAAAAATTTTATTTTTCAAAAGAAACCAGAAATCTGATTTTATATGAAACCATTAATAAGCATTAGCAACTAGTGTAAAATAGTTCTTAAACTGTGAGGGAATGTCTGTAGGGCAGATACAGTCAACTGAACTGTCAGACTGCAACTTCTGATCCAGAGGTTTTAGTTTTCTAACAATCCCAATATTTATAGCAAGTCTAACTTATGCACATTTAAAATATTAATTCATTGTACTCAATATGTGTCAGAATTATGAGCAAGTAAGAGTTAACGATGTGAAATAAAAGAATACAACAGTTTCCATGAAAAACATCCAACATAATTTTATCTTGGTGCTAAATTCAGAAGCACTTCAAAAGCACTAATTAGTTTCCCATAAAATTAAAATATTTCTAACTTTTGTAGATATAAATGTTAAATGGAGAGCCTGGTATTGGGCGGTAAAATCACGAAAAATAAAAACAAACTATTCATGTCTTGCACTTTGTAGAGAAATGTGTACTCTTTTACATTATTAGGGAGTCTACAAATTGGTACAATAATTTAAAGGGCAATTTGAAAACATCTATTAACATTTTAAAATGTATATAACCTTTGACCCTGGAATTCTACTGCTGGAAATATATATTGCAGGGGGGAAAGAAAATTCCAAAATGTGGAAAGATATATGAACAAGGATGCTCATTATAACATCATTTCTTATAGTAAAAAAAACTGAAAACTGCTGAATTAAAAGGAACTGATTGACTAAATTAATGATATCACCAACAAAAAATGCTATCCAACACTTAAAAAGAACACAGAAAGATATCCAAGATATGCTGTTAGGTGAATAAAGCAATGCAAAACTAAATGGATGTGATCCCACCCGTGTCAAAAATATTTTAAAATAAGTTAAAATACACTTACTACAGTATGCAAAAAAAAAAAAAGTAAGACTTTACAACAGACTAGCAGTGACTGAATTATGAAGAATTTTGTTTTCTACATTAAGCAATTATTAATGCTTTTATATTATTACAATATAAAATGTTTCCAGTAAAAATATGTTTTAAAAAACAACCACAACAACAAATATACTATGATCCTTTTAATGTGCTATTGGATTCTGTTTGCTAGTATTTTGCTGAGAATTTTTGCATCTATGTTCATCAGTGATATTGGCCTGTAGTTTTCTTTCTTTGTGACATCTTTGTCTGGTTTTGGTATCAGGGTGATGGTGGCCTCATAGAATGAGTTTGGGGGTGTTCCTCCCTCTGCTATATTTTGTAAGAGTTTGAGAAGGATAGGTGTTAGCTCTTCTGTAAGTGTTTGATAGAATTCGGCTGTGAAGCCATCTTGTCCTGGGCAGTGGCAGAGGTCAGCGTGATGTTGCAACAGCCTGAGGCGCGCTGTGTGTTCTCTCGGGGAAGTTGTCCCTGGATCACGGGACCCTGGCAGTGGCGGGCTGCGCAGGCTCCCGGGAGGGGCAGTGTGGATAGTGACCTGTGCTTGCACACAGGCTTCTTGGTGGCGGCAGCAGCAGCCTTAGCGTCTCATGCCCACCTCTGGGGTCCGCGCTGATAACCGCGGCTCGCGCCCATCTCTGGGGCTCCTTTAAGCGGCGCTCTTAATCCCCTCTCCTCGCGCACCAGGAAACAAAGAGGCAAGAAAAAGTCTCTTGCCTCTTCGGCAGGTCCAGCCTTTTTCCCGGACCCCCTCCCGGCTAGCTGTGGCGCACTAGCCCCCTTCAGGCTGTGGTCACGCCGCCAACCCCAGTCCTCTCCCTGCGATCCAACCTCCGAAGCCCGAGCCTCAGCTCCCAGCCCCGCCCGCCCCGGCGGGGGAGCAGACAAGCCTCTCGGGCTGGTGAGTGCTGCTCGGCGCCGAGCCTCCGTGCGGGAATCTCTCCGCTTTGCCCTCCGCACCCCTGTTGCTGCGCTCTCCTCCGTGGCTCCGAAGCTTACCCCCTCCGCCACCCGCAGTCTCCACCCATGAAGGGGCTTCCTAGTGTGTGCAAACCTTTCCTCCTTCACAGCTCCCTCCCACTGGTGTGGGTCCCGTCCCTATTCTTTGTCTCTGTTTTTTCTTTTCTCTTTTGCCCTACCCAGGTACGTGGGGACTTTCTTGCCTTTTGAGAGGTCTGAGGTCTTCTGCCAGCGTTCAGTAGGTGTTCTGTAGGAGTTGTTCCACATGTAGATGTATTTCTGATGTATTTGTGGGGAGGAAGGTGGTCTCCATGTCTTACTCCTCCGCCATCTTGAAGGTTGCCTCAGAAAAAAGCCAGTTCTTCTACTTTAAAAGCACTTCTTATTGTCTCTGGCGAGGTAGGCTAACAGCTACATAAACATTATGGACATTGACTGGAGGTGGGCAAGGTGCTGGTGCCAATGTGCAGTGAAGCATAACTCCTCCATAAGTTCTGGCCATCAAAAGCAAACCCAAGAGCTATAACTGTCAGGTCAAAGTCATTAGTATCCAACTACCAGATGCTTCTCCAAAAAAAGTTATGTATTACATTCACAAGGGAACCCATTCAGGGATGGACTTCAAGTGCACAGGGCCTACATGGAAGCATGGGAATGATGCTGGATAAAACCTACTCCTGCAACCCAAAACCACTCCCAAACCAAGGAACCTACATAGTCTTTATGCTCAAATTCCATTGCTTAGCACTTAAAGGCTTTTACATATTCACAACAGCAACAAAAAACCCTAAAAAGAACAAACACACACCCATGAGATTTTATGGATACCTCCTCTGCAAGGATTGGTTGATAACTAAGGAGAGCAAGGTTTTTCAAAGCCAAGAAAGTGCTAGGTACCTAAGACATAGGAGGGCCAAAAGAAAGTTGATGGAAGAGAGGTTAGAAAAGTCAAAGAAAACCAAAAGCTGGCACTTGTGATGTTATCAAAGACTAACTGAAACAATTAGTTCGCTGTGGGCCTCAATTTCTATGAAGTTCAAAATCTAACAAGAGTGGAGTATTCCTTATGACTGGATAGGTTTAAATTTGCATGTAAAGCTGGAGAAAAAATAAATTTGCAGTTAGTCCTTTGGAAGAGGTTCCCTTCCTCCTAAGGTTCTTCCTAGAATTGTGGAAGATAGTGGTACCAGGTAAATGGTAGCATCAGAATACACCTTGGAAGGATAACTGAGTCAGTCACAAAGACACATACCTTGACTCATTTACATTTCTTTGAGGTGACAGCAATTAACAAAATTTGACAATAATGTTGAAAATGATCTTGGGGGCCAAACAGTTTGCCTGAGAAAATAGACAATTTCTGAAGAGTGAATCTGAGTTCGCCTGTGCTCTCTCTCTGTAAAACGAGGATAATATCTACTGTAAAACATTATGTGAGAATAAAATGAGGTGACAGTGTAAAGAGCTTGGTACATAGTAGGCATTCACTCTACTCCTACCTGTAAGTCCCTGACTGCTGAGGCCCTGGGCGGTAGAGACTACTACCTCATAAGCATAAGAAGCTCCTCTGCTGAAGCAGTTGGTACAGTACCAGATCTTCTGCAATGCTAGATCTTACTTGGGCTTTCTTAGATGCTACTTGATGTGCACAAAAGCTTATATCTGCCTACATATTTCCCAGTGTTCATAGGTATTCACCACTGCCTAAATTTGGGTCTAGTGAGTTAATAATTTATTCTGAACCTAGTTCTTTGACAGAAAAGCCATCCAACAATATACAGAGCACTTGTTCTGAGGCACTCTAGGGCTGACCTCAGGCAATTTCAAAATATGTTTATTTCTACCTTACTGAAGCTGCTTAGGACAATATAAATTTGCCTTCTCAGCAGTGCTTTTTCTCTCTAATCTCCTTCTTTCCACACAAACTTCTGTTCCATTTGGCTTTTCTCTTATGCCGAAAGACACTTGTGTCTCAAACATAAGAGAAATTAACACTGCCAGGAATGCACATAGGCAAAAAGACCCCCATATAACTCAGTCAGCCAAGATAGAACCTGCAGTTGTCTTTTTTCCACACCACCTGATTTCTTTCTAGGCTAATTTCCAAACTTCTGAAACCAGCAAATATTCTTTACATAAAAACTATTTGTACACTATTTTCCCTTTCTTGAGCTATTAAATTGGACAGAACAATTAAGATTAGAGCTTTTAAACCAGAATATGGTGGTTTTCCAAAATAACTCCTGATCGCCTGATACTAAACTTTACAGCATTTTTTCTCCATAGAGATTAAGCAATGACCGTACTTTATACTATCAAAGGGAAGGAAATGGCATTAAAAAGGCAGAGTCTTAGAAACTCAAGTTATTTAAGCCATCTGAGAGTCAGATAATCCAACAGCATGCATATTCTACTTCATGGGTGGGCCTTCTGAATGAAGTATAACCTATTTCGCATGTAGCAGGCACACGTAATTCCATTCAATCATTCATAGGATGATTCAGAATTTAATTCCATTAAATTACTCTCAAAGCGTAGGCCTATTTTCCTTCTCAAGGTCTTAGTACCTAGAACTGATTACCCACCTTTCTACAGTTTGCAGGTGCTGCACCAAGTTTATTTCAGTGTTTTGCTTTAGCTCACTTTGGACTTGGAAAACTTTGGTGGCCTTAGAACAATAGAAATCCATTAGAAATCTAGCTCAAGGCCCTGATTTTACACATTCACATTAAAAACTAAACGCCAAGAGATAAGACTTATCCAGTCACATCCCCATTCAATATTGAAACTCAGTTTGAAATACATCACTTAGGTTTTGTGAGTATAATCCAGTGCATTTTCTTTTAAAGAGAATTAGAGAGAAGTATAATACTTAATCAGCTAATTTGGTGACACTGTGCTGTTAAGTAGAATGTCGAGTGAGAATAGTTCAGACACTATTACAGAAATGAACAGCCACATATTCCTAACAGTCAAGTACTTTTGACACTTATATTGTCACAGTAACCATTTTTAATAACTCATTATCTTTATCTGATGACCCCTTTTTTGGCAACAATTTAGATGATGATCCTCAATTCCAGTTATCTGGTGAAATTCAAATTCAAAGTATGTGTATTCATTTTAACAGTTTACACAATGAGCAATGTACTAATTTTCTACTGCTGCCCTAATAAATTACCACAAACCTAGTGGCTTAAAAACAACATAAATTTATTATCTCACAGTTCTGCAAGTCAGAGGTCCAATATGATTCTCACCAGGCTACAATCACAGCATCAGCCCGGCTGCATTCCTTTCTGGGAACTCCAAAGGAGAAAGTCTCTTGCTTTTTCCAATTTCTAGAGGCTGCTCTTATTAACATGGTTGGTGGCCCCCTTCCTCCATCTTCACAGCCAGCAAGGTAGAATCTCTCCGACCTCCCGCTGTCATGTCGCTCTCTCTGACAGGCTCTCCACTTTTAAGAACTCTTGTGATTAAACTGGGTTCACCCAGATAATCCAGGATAATCTCCCCATCTCAAGGTCCAAACCCTAAATCACATCTGCATAGTCCCTTTTGCCACGTATTCACAAATTCCAGGGGTTGGAACATGGACACCTTAGGGGACAATTATTCTGCCTACCACAAGCAGAAATAACAAGATAAGTATTTTTTCAATACCCATCTTCTCTCCAGAATAAATATAACTTAAATATGTTTTTATCATAGGTATTATATACAGGGAAATCATGTGGTAAAGCATGAAGTCCAAATGAACTTTTTTACTGATTCAAACTCATGCAAGATCATGACATACCAATTATTTCAACAGTCCAGTGATGTTATATGCAACCCAATGTTTTTTTCAATGGATACTCCAATTTTAATTATCCTTCTCCTGGTATCATTTCCCTTCACTAAAACAAATAGGTATTTGAATTCTAAGTTCAAAATACAAGAAAAAAATATTTCAAATATTTCATAACACTGTTTGTTAAAGAGATACTATTCTTAAATTTCTTACTTCAAAACATTGTGAGATCTAAAGATAATTTAGCATTTATAAAAAAAAATTATAGTTGTGTAAGGTATTTGTTTAGGTAAATCAGAATTTAAAATACATACTGCTATTCAAAAAGTTCTGACTCAGCCAAAGAAAGGAAAAACCCTTTATTAGATAGTGCGGGGACAGCTAGACACTGTGAGTGGTCTTTAGGTGCTATAGATCTTAAGTGACTATATTTTCTAAACCAAAAATGATGTATATACTCTAAACAAGGTAAAATTTCTGACTTTTTACATTATCTGTATAAAAAGTCTTAAATATATATACACATATACATGGAAAGATCACTATACTTGTATCTGATACATAAATGTATCTTTCTGAAGTAAAAAAAAAACAAAGGCAAAACAAAAAACCTCTACTGCAAATTGAAGGTCAGTTTATAACCAGCAGATGAGTGCTATGCCTTATAACAAGCAGTATGGGAGCCTGAGAAGTTTTCTATCCATTAAGACTAAAGTGGGAAAAAGGAAGACCTGTCCAGAGACAAGGGTCAACTTGGCCAAAACAAAGTTTCCACATTTTTTAATGCAAAAAATTGAAATGAATCTGCAAGACACACTGACTTGTACAAAAAATATGCTTCATTTTTGTGTTCCTATAAAATTTCCCCAAAGCAGATATCAAATTTTCTGTGGAGCAACCAAATACGTATCTTTTCATATTCATATATTACTTAACACTCAACATTTACCTAACTAATGTTTCATACTGGTTTAAATAACCACATCTTTTAATTCCCTTAATGTACAAGCTGAGTATTTCTGTCCAATCCTGCTTTGTGTAGAGTCCCAAATTAAAAGAAGTTTGTCAACTCATTTCGTAAAGTGAAAAAAGAGCATAGCCTTTAAACTAAGGTTATTTTTTTAATCCTGACCAGAAATTAATGCAAGGGACACTTCAAGAAATATGACAAGTGATCCCAAACAGACTGCACTCCAAATGTTTACTCATAAGCTAAAATGTATTTCTCCCATAGGAAATGACCATCAGATGCCAAGCTAGCCTATAAACATCTAATCAATAATAAATAATCAATTAATAATAATAATAGCAAAGGTAAATAAAAATTGGCAGAAAATGCACTATAATTCTCAAAGAAATAATGAAAATAATGAAATACTTAATATGAATGCTAAATATTGGTATGTCAGGAAATAATTTTTAATGTAATCTCTCTAATTAAACTTATGTATAAACTCTGAAAAGAAATTCCAGCCTCTTTTAAAGTTTAGAATCTGGTAACACTGATTCACCTCAAATTTTCTCTGCTTTAAGCATGCTGTTTAGCACCACTCCCCTTTACTAACTGCAATTAAATGACAATGTTTAAAACACTTAGCACAGGTCTGGCACAAAGTCAGCTCTGTATAAATTATATGGTTAGGAATGATTTGAGGATCACAGTAATTAGGGAGCATTTGAAGAGAAGGCAACAAACAAAAGAGAGGATGTATGTACGTCTATGCAAAAAAGAAGTTCCTGAGATAGTATTAACTAAGGTATTTTCCAATCTTCCTTTCTAGAAAACCTGGATCTGAGGTTCCTGGAGGCCAGAACTAGGCAATGGAGTCAAAAGGTTACTCCTTGATTATAGGCTTGGAGCAAAGGCTAGCCAAGTCCACACTGTAGGTGAAAGTGACCTTGTGAAGCAAGGTGACAGCCCAGAAAGCAAATGGGGAACAAGAACTGACTCCTAAACATGTAAGCAGACGGATGCAGCCCATTCTGGAGGTAAAGGCTGATGTGCCCTCTTGAGGAAGCAGGAGGGCAAGGGCCCCAGGACTGCACAGGCAGCCTTTTTACGGCAGCTCTTCTAAGTC